>NW_025766547.1:0-1391680 GCF_003918875.1 Haliotis rubra | reverse complement strand
ACAGTATCACAAGCTTTCGGTCCGGCTTGGCCCAAGCTCTCAAACGCACCTTAAACCTCACAGATGTATCTTGAAATGTGTTTAAATCCATAGATTGGTATTATATCTACCTAAATACCTCTTTATTGAGGCTCAAAGCTTTGTACATGTATTTGAATCTAACACGTTGCTTTAAGTGAAGCCCAGTGTTCAATCTGGCTCTGTGCGGGCTAATGAAAATTAATACACCTGTTAATTACACCTGTATCCAGCTTGCTTAATTGCCTCTTGTCTAATTGTAATCAGCTAGGTGTTGTGATTCAATTAACATACTCCATTGTTGCCCTTAATTACCGTTCAGGGGCCTTCAGTGTTATTGATTACTCCACCGTTTCTTCATTACGTTTATCACAGATGTATATATAATATATATAATAGATATATATAAAATTATTTATGCTTCCACTCGTGTTATATGATGCGTATGGGATGTTCTCCGTACATGTTTCAGAGTATAAACATTAATGAATACTAGTACCGATACAGATGGCAGGCTTTACACATATAATTAACTTAATAAATATCAGAAGATATTACACCCAATTATATGACATGAAATGCTTGAAAGAGGTGGGTTTTAGTGGTTCAGAATACAGGATGTTCTCCGTACAGTTTCCACAGTATAAACATCAATTCATACTAGTACAGATATAGATAGCCGGCTGAAGCTATTCATGACATGATTTGAACATATCAGTAATTTAATAAATATCAGAGGGTATCAGCTAAAATGACTTGCCGTATGAGATGTTATGGTTATATAATTTGAACATACGAAAGTATGAAAACACATCCACGGCAATGACACTGTGTTGCCCAGCTCAGGCTCGGGAGAACATTGTTTTCACTGTGAGAGCTTTGCCAAAGGTTACTCGGAGATGCCGTTTCCGGATGTTGTAAACTTCAAGCGTTTCTGATAATCCTGTTTTCCTGATAATCCGGTTTTGACGAGGCTCACTTACAGCGAGTTCGGGATGAAATGGACAACGGTCCCTGGGCGAGTGATCGGACGTTTGATACCAGTGACCTAGATAAACCTATAACATTGGCGGAGGTTGAGTACGCGGTTGCCCGTGCTACTCGTGGTAAGGCTGTCGGTCCAGACTGTATACCTGCTGAAGCTCTAAAAAGTAAAACATGTATTGATCTTTTATTTAGACTGTTTACATTTTGTTTTGAAAACAATAAGTGCCCGGATATTTGGCGTACTAGTTTTATAAATCCTATCAAGAAGCCCGAGGGTGACCCACGTGATCCATTGGGTTATCGCGGTATTTCACTGCTTTCAGTCCCATGTAAAATATACTCAGATATCCTTAATACTAGACTTACAAAGTGGTTAGAATTACATGATATATTGGTTGAGGAACAAAATGGCTTCCGATCAAGCGTAGTACTCAAGAACATATTTACAGTCTATATTCAGTAATCAATAACAGAAAGCTAACTGGGAAACCTACTTTTGTGTGCTTCATGGATGCAATGAAAGCGTTTGATAAGGTAGATAGAAATTGTCTATGGTTTAAACTGTTAAAACTTGGAATCAAAGGGAAATTCCTTTATGCTGTTCAATCTATGTACAATAACTCTAACGCCCGTGTACGTATAAACAACTGTTTCACTGATTTATTTAATGTAAATTCCGGTGTTAGGCAGGGTTGTGTAATGTCACCGACTTTGTTTTCTATTTACATTAATGACCTAGCAGAAGAAATCAACGCTCTCAATTGTGGTGTAAACATTGACGGAGTTATGTTGAGTACACTACTGTACGCTGATGATATTGCTTTGATAGCAGGAGACGAGTTGTCCCTACAGCGGATGTTAGATTGCGTTGATAATTGGTGTAAACGTTGGCGTTTAACTATTAATAAGAAGAAAACTAATGTCGTTCATTACCGACCCTGTTGTTTCAATAGATCACAAGTTTTGTATTCAAAATTGGTGATGTTACTATTGACTATACCAGTGCGTATAAATATCTGGGCGTTTGGTTGCAGGAAAACATTGATATGAACTTTACAGCTAAAGAAATCGCTAAATCTGCTAGTCGAGCACTTGGTGTTATCATGTGTAAATTCAGATCTTGTGGTGGTTTGGCTTATAATGTCTTTAATACTTTATACAATAACCTTGTCCAGCCGATCTTATCCTATGGGTCAGCCATATGGGGCACAAAACAATTCAATTGAATAAATGCAGTACAAAACAAGGCCTGTAGATTCTTCCTGGGCGTTGGCAGTAAGACTCCAAATCTAGCGGTCCGGGGAGAGATGGGTTGGACAACTCCATTTTCTAAACAAAAAATTGAAATTGTGCGGTTCTGGAGTAAGCTGTGTTCTACTGAGCAGCCGAGAATACCTAGTGCTGTATGCAGATGGTCTAATACTTTTCAAAATCCTTGGAATAAAATTGTTGTAAATATTCTTAACAAATTGGATCTCCCCGTGGTTGACCTATATAATATGTCTAAAATGGAATTTTATTACGCCTCACTGTGGATACGATCATTAGATTGTCAGGACTGGAATAAAGAACTTTGGAACGACCGAGGAAACCTAACGGGAATAAACTCCGTACTTACAGAAAGTTTAAGAAACTATTAACAGCTGAACCATATGTCACTGAACTTCTGCCTAGATCTCATCGCAGTACACTTAGCAAGTTACGATGTGGCACCTACCCTTGAAATAGAGGTCGGTAGATTTACACGCCCTAAAACACCTTTAGACGATAGAATTTGTAAATGCTGTGATGGCAATACGATTGAGGACGAAGTTCACTTTTTGGTCAGCTGCCCACTATATTCGGATTTACGATATGATTTGTGGGAAAATGTACTAAATATTAACCCTTTTTCTCTCTTGCCACCTTCCGACCAGGCCAAATATATGCTAGGTAATGTTAAATTAATAAAACCCTTAGCTGCATTAGTTACTAAAATGTTTAATAGACGTAAACGCACTTTGTAGTCATGTAATTAAATATACCACACTCCACTGTTGCTTAGAGAATTGTGAGATTCTATTCTGTTTTAGGTAGAATGTAGTGGCTTGTGTCTCACAGGCCAGATGTTATATTAAGAGTCTTATGTTTAAAATATGTTAAACACAAAATTATAACACTCTTTCTTAATGGTAACCATTTGTAAACGCAGTTTGTAGTCATGTAATTAAATATATATACCACAACTCCAATGTTGCTTACAAAGCTGTGATATTTTATTTACTACTATACTGTTTTTAGATATAATATAGTGCCTTGTGTCTCATAGGCCATATGGCCGGATGATGTTATATTTTATTGAATGTTTTAAAGTTTATGTATGTTTTATATATAACATGTGACACAAAATAAAAATATTTTCTTCTTCTTCTTCTTCTGATAATCCTGTTTTCCTGAACACGCATACAGACAATAGAAGTATTAGAGAGAAAAGTGGGAGAAGTATTTTCATTAAATCACAGTGTCTCGCCTAACTGGCCGAGCTGGGCAGTAGCAGCCTATTTTCAAATCATCCTGATCTTTATGTTGCAATTGTGATAACATTACAAGGTGATATTTAGGTAGATATAATACCAATCTATGGATTTTAACACATTTCAAGATACATCTGTAAGGTTTAAGGTGCGTTTGAGCGCCCGGGCCAAGCCGGACCGAAAGCTTGTGCTATTGTGTCTTTGTTGAGAATGTATAGAAAATAGGGCTCACTTTGAGCCAGGTGTTTGCTTCAAATACTCCGCTTTGAGACTCTGTGAAGTGAAAATGTAGGTAGATATAATACTAATCTATAGATTTAAACACATTTCAAGATACATGTGTGAGGGCTTTAAGTGTTTTTGACACCACGGGCCAAGTCGGGCAGAACAGAGACTAAACACTTTTGATTGAGACTATATTGTGAATGGAGATAGAAAAGGGCTTCACTTTAACGGAGCAGTTATCTTTACATGTGGCATTTTGTAACATCACACATTGATATTTAGGTAGATATAACACTAATCTATGGAATTCAACACAAATCAGAATACATGTGTGGGGTTTAAGTTGTTTTTGAGAGCCCGGGCCAAGGCGTACCGAACCCTTGTGATACTGTTTGTTGAGAATATGTAGAAAAGAGAGCTTCACTTCCAGCAACGTTTTTATTTCAAATACTACGCTTTGAGACTCTGTGAAGTGATATGTAGGAAGATATAATACTAATCTATGGATATAAACACATTTCAAGATACATGTGTGAGGTTTAAGGTGTTTTTGACACCACGGGCCAAGTCGGACTGAACAGAGACTAAACACTTTTGATTGAGGCTTTGTTGAGAATGGAGAGAGAAAGAGGGCTAACTTTAACGAACCAGTTATCTTTATGTAGCATTTGATAACGTTACAAAGTGATATTTAGGTAGATATGATACCAATCTATGGATTTAAACACATTTCAAGATACATCTGTGAGGGTATAAGGTGCGTTTGAGCGCCCTGGCCAAGCCGGACCAAAGCTTGTGATACTGTGTCTCTTTGTTGAGAATGTATAGAAAATAGGGCTTCACTTTGAGCAAGGTGCTTGCTTTAAATACTACGCTTCTAGACTCTGTGAAGTGATATGTAGGTAGATATGATACTAATCTATGGATATAAACACAAAATCAGGATACATGTGAGGTTTAAGTTGTTTTGACAGCACGGGCCAAGTCTGGCAGAACAGAGACCAAATACTTTTGATTGAGGCTATGTTGAAAAATGTGAGACAAGGGGCTTCACTTTAACGGAGCAGTTTTCTTTACATGTTGCATTTTATAACATTACAAAGCGATATTTAGGTAGATATCATACCAGTCTATGGAATTAAACACATTTCAAGATACGTGTGTTACGTTTAAGCTGCTTTGGACGGCTCGAGTCAAGCCTGGCGGAAAATTGTTGCCGAGATAATGTTGAGAGTGTGGGGAAGAGATAGTATCATTTAAATGTGGGCATGCTTTAAAATACGATGAATAGTGAATTTATGGGGTGGCGTAATGATTGGATATAGATGTAAAATCATTTTCGGGCCGACGGAAATGTATCGGAATTGGCTGAAGTATTTATACGTATTAAATCCCGTTTCGTTTAACGATTCCACTTTTATACGTAACCTCGGTCAGCCAGTTCACAGGCTTCTCGTCTTCCTGGGTTTTAGCCGATTTACTCGTAATAAAGTTATTATGGTACGCGTTTGTGGCTTCCGATTGATCATTATTATCATGAGTGGATGTGGCATTGATTAATTGTAGGCATGGTTTTTGTTAATGGGTTTATTAGCCAATAATAGATTTGGCCCGCCTTGGCCCGGCCCGGCCCGACTTTTAGGCCATCCCCTGCAAAGCTGTATATTTAGTTAGTGTTGAGGCCTTGCCCAACTTTCATTTTCAAAATCATGTCTAAGCCCGGGGCTTTTTTCATGGTGATAATTTCAAAAACCCAAATCACTTTATTAGGCATTGGGCTAAAAATGGAATTTTAACAATTAAGGACCTTTGTAATGAAGATATTGTAAGTCTTTTGAAGATCTGAAACTCAAGTTTGATATTGGAGGAACATATATGGTTTTTGTAATGTTGATAGTGAAACTTTATGTCATGTACAGTGAGACCTCGGAAACCCGGAACCCAGATATCCGGAAACCTCACCTTCCGGTCAATTTTTAGAAAAAAACAATCTCTTACGTTATAAAAGTGACTGTCTATAACGGATATTCGGTTTCCGTCGCCGGACGGTACATTTCAAAACAAACCGGCTAAATCAACACAAAATTGACTCACCTATCCGCACGAAGCTTTGATCCACCGCTAACCGTGTGAAGGGAAGCGCGAGAGTTCCACGTGTTTTCACACGACACATGGTCTGCTAATCCGGATCAAGGTATTGGTGGTGATTAGAAGGCCTAGCTGACACTGAGTTAACCATTGAGTTCTAACTGTTAAGTTGTTTATTCAGTCAAAGCAATAAAAGTGCAGTGATTCGATATTCAAGTAAGTAAGGAACTATCCCCAACAGCTGGAAAACAGCCAGAGTGGTACCAATCCTCAAACCAGGGAAACCCAAGAACGAGCCTGATTCATACCGACCCATCTCACTTACCTCCCACCTCTGTAAAACCCTTGAAACAATTATAAACAACAGGCTCAAACACCTTATTCTAACCAACAACTTACTTAAGGAGGACCAGAGCGGCTTTACTCCAAATCGACAAACTTTAGACCACATTTTACATTTAGAACAAGATGTTAAAGTAGCACAAGCTCAGAAACAATACACTATGGCCATTTTCATTGACTTCAGCAAGGCATTCGACATGGTTTGGCATAACGGCCTTCTACAAAACTTCAAAAACATGCCCTACACGGTCGAATACTAAATTTCATTCCACTTTTTTAAACGATAGACAAATAACAATCAAATCTCACAACACCATCTCGGACCCATATCCTCTAGAAAATGGAACCCACAGGGGAGCATATTATCCCCAACTTTATTCAACTTTATGATTAACGACATTTTCCTCAGATAAATGGCCTGAAATCACTACAGCCAAATTCGCAGACGATATTTCATTTTGGACTTCCTCAACCTCAGTTAAACAGGCATCACTCAAAAATTCAAAAATGCTAAATTCCATTCAAAATTGGGCCCAAAATGGGGTTCCACATCAATGTTAAAAACCGTGGGCATATTATTCAAACGACAGCATATGCAAAATTATACCCCCAAACTACACTTAAACAACCAAGAAATCGAATTCAAAAAAGCCAGAAATTTCTAGGAGTAACTTTCGACCACCACATGACATGGACACCCCATATTAATAACTTGGTCAATTCATGTCAAAAGATCTCAACTTAATGCGAGCCATCAGCGGCACAAATTGGGGTGCCGACAAACATACCCTCATTAATATATACAAAACTCTCATATTATCGAGATTGGACTACGCCGCACCGGTTCTCCACTACCTCCCCTCCATAATCTTCAAAAACTTAATTCCATCCAATTCAAAGCCCTTAAACTAGCCCTCGGCGCGGAGTGGTACCTCTCTTAACACACTACTTCTTCTCACAGGCACCTCTTCAATCACACAAAGAATAAACCAAACCACACTCACTTACTGGGCTGGGGCCCAACACAACCCACATTTAAATTAATCACAAACAAATATAATAACATTAAAAATCTACACTTAAAAAATTCAAATCAAACCCACTCAAAGCATCATGCCTTACCCACCTATACAGTCTGCTACATGCACAACAGCTAAACACCTTACAACACACACCTCCCATTACAAGCTACATTCACGACAAACCCCTCCCATCACAGACATGTCCCTTGACACAATCCTCAAACAACTACCTAAAACACCCGTCAATCCACCATAACTAATATCACAAACAACTACTTAAATACAACCTACCCCAATCACACACACATATATATACCGATGCATCAGTCAGCTCTAACAAACCCACAGGCCTAGGCATTCACGTTCAACAAACCCCTCCCATCACAACAAATTTTCACTATACCAACTATACCACAATAAACACTGCCGAACTCACTGCCATTCTCACTGCATTACACCTAATACCCTCCCTTCCCCTAAACAAACTTCCTTATACTATCCGATTCACTCAATTCTATCAAACAACTTCACAACATGCATTCTAAATCGCGCCCAGACCTAATTCACAATATAATTATTCAAACAGACTCACTCACACGCTCAAACAAAAACATCACATTCACATGGATACCCAGTCACTCAAACATCACAGGAAATGTCACCGCCGACACAGCAGCCAAACTCGCCACATCCCACACATCACCAAACCTCAACTTCCACACATCCAAATCAGAAATTAAAAAACTCATTAAAACAAACATCTCAAATACCAACTTTCAACACAACATCAACACAAACAAATCAACCTGGGTCACATCCATTATCAAATCCCCAATAAGAAAAATTCCCACATATTCTAACATCAAAATCATCGACAGGGCAATTACCAGATTAATTACAGGCATCACTAACTTAAACTACACACTGTACAAACAAAACAGACACCCGGACGGATTATGCACTCACTGCAACACCCATGAAGACATAAACCACATATTCACACACTGCCAGCTGCAACAAACAAACATTAAGCAATTACACAACAACATTCCACCAAATACCACAACAACATTCATCTCCTTCTCAACCCCCACAACCCGCCCAATATATTCCAAGCCATAGCCACCTTCCTTGAAAACTCCAACTTACTTCAAAATTTAGAACCTCCCAAACAAACCCTCTCATTACCACTCACTTCTAGCCTATATATTCAGATCAGGCGTCAAAATTCAATTACCCATATTATCACCAGCACATGCCTACACATTTAGACCCGGAGTAAATTTCATTCATCAATAGTGCCCTAAATCCGCTGCGAGGTCCG
Source organism: Haliotis rubra (assembly GCF_003918875.1). Taxonomy (NCBI): domain Eukaryota; kingdom Metazoa; phylum Mollusca; class Gastropoda; order Lepetellida; family Haliotidae; genus Haliotis; species Haliotis rubra. The sequence goes on along the minus strand of NW_025766547.1, from coordinate 1,383,161 downwards.
CGCCCATCCCTAGCCAATCACAGTCCACTAAAATGTAAACAAACCAGCCCAACCTCTCTTACGTAAGGTCAATGCCATTCACCCAAGCCAGCTCACCTCCAACCTTCACTTATAGCCACGGCCCTTACCCACAGCCTTCTTCGCTCCTCACCCCATTCCCCACCCCTACCAACTTAATCCATTTTCTTTCTTTATTAAATCCCTTATATTAATTATGCAGCTCACCTGCATTCATATTCATGCCCCACTATGCTATACTCCTTATCATCTCCCTCCCCCTCCACTACCCTACCAAACACCATAGGTCCAACATTTTCACTACTACTATTCAGCTATTACTCTACCTCTTATCCCTATAAATTCAATTGTACTGTTTTTTCTTTCTCTCCCCCTTTCCATTCCTAATACCGGCTTTTTATTTATTTATTTTTCCCATGTTTTTAACGTTTTTCATTTCAAAATCACTCCTAGGTTAATGCCCCATTATTTATATTTTTTTGGGTACGGTGGTTTACTCCTTATTCAAACCTATTTATTATTATCTTACCCACCACCTACCCCGTCGGCGACATTGGCTACAGCTAAAAGCCGACGTTAAACTCCAAATCATCATCATCATTCAAGTAAGTTGGTCTTTCAATTGACCACCAAATGGCTAGTCAACCTACTAAACGCAAGCGCTACGCAGTGACAGCCAAGGAAAAGAAAGAGATATGTCTTTACAAAGAACAAAATCCCAAAGAAAGCTTTGATAACATAAGCAAATATTACGAAGGCCTACTCGGCTACTATGAGAACAATGGCGACCGTGAAAACCTGGACAAAATGTTGTCCGTCGTGTTGCAAAGGAGGGGCACCCAGTGTAAGCAGTCCTCAATGAAAGACGTTTTCAAAACTGAATAATTGTAAAGGTATGATTGTCATGTATATTGGGAATGTGTTGTAACCCAAACCTTTTGGAAAGAACTTGAAAACTGGATAATCCAAAACAAACAGAAATTTGAAATAAGAAAGACTTTAGTTTAGTTTGGTTTTTGGTAATGAGCCATTGCTAAATCATATAATCTTTTATGCTAAAATTCATATATATATACTTGCACTTTAAAGAATAGAATTCCAAAGTTAATAATGTCTTAATTTTTTTTAAAGACACCTACACGGTTGAAATATTCATATCCAGAAGGAACAATAATTTTGATAATTTTCAGAGAAATGGTTTCCTTTACCCTCAGTTTTCAATCTCTGACTTAATCTGTAATCAAACTTGAATAACTTTATTGCATTATAATTTCTTCATGCCACCAGTTGATGAACTTTGATCATGAATATGTACACTTTTGCTTTACTTTATATGCTTGTATTCAATTATCGGAACAAATGAAAAATCACAAAGAGTTTAAGGTAGCTGGTCACGTGATCATTATCGTATTATAGTTTCAGACCATCACACCGATTACAAATGAGATATTCTTCAAGATCATTAAGGTTAACAGCTGTGTTTGTTCAAACATGCCATAGAAAGTCAAGTGAGTGTATGAGTGTTTTATTTCCAACACGTGGGCGGACGGTTTATGGACACGAAGTCGACCTTTTGAAATTTCGCTATGGACACGAAGTCGACCTGCGGCTAACTTTGATGTCGAAGGTGTTGTTAGAGTCACGCTAATCCGCCAGTGGGTGTTGTTTTAAGATTGCCGATAACTTGGGCGCGCAAAGGCGTGAACATAGTTCACCCACGTAGATGACACAAAATGTCATCAATGTCATAAATGTTATCATATGAGAGTGATTTTTACAATGATGAACGCATTTCATTCAATTTGGATATATATAAGGAAAGAACTTGAGGTAGTTTACATTCAGTTTCGAAATGGCAAATGCACAGTTGAATCAGCGATATCTTCCTACATCTCGTGGCGGCAGATACCTGTGTGTTGGTGGCTTTATGTACCGTGAGAATAAAGGTTGAGGAGCTGTGGCTGGACACATTAGCAACCATGCCCGACAACCCACGATGCCGAGACATCAGTGACTACATCACCAGCTACTGGATCGAGGGTGACCTCCATAGACCACAGTGGAACCACCATGATCCTGATGACCCCCGCACCAACAACCATTTAGAAGGGTGGCACTCTCGTCTCAAAGAGATTGGCGTGGAAGGCGCACGCCAATATCTTTGAAATGATCAAGTTTCTTGCAAAGGAGCAGAGTCACACTGAAGTCCGCCTGTTGCAGTTCGGCGGTGGACAAAAACGTCCCTTGAAGAAAAAGAAGTACAGGGATTTGGAACGTCACCTGGACGTCCTAAGACATGATCTTAGGAATGGCGTCATCAACACCAGAGATTTTGCAGATGCTGCATCTCACCTGCTTCATGTGGGATGATTTCGAATCAGAAATAAAATGAACGAAAAATAATACTTTTCTCCTGTTGTCTGTGCTTTCAACCGCATAATCCGGATTATCACCTTGTGTAAACACTGGATTATCTCTGTCTTTAATCCCCTGTTGATGGTATAATGTCAAATGGACAGGACGTCGACCTTATTTCTTACCTGAACCGTGACATTTCACCCAAAGGTCGACGTCCTGTGCAGACACCGGGCGGACATACATACATACCATTGCAACCGCTTCACAATATATTATATGCACAAAAATTCTACATACACACTGAATTTTAGTAGAGTGGGTCGTTTATGTTTCCGTAGTTCCACCAGAAGACATTTTGGATAATAAATATCACACTTTTGATATAATCATACACAATTAAGTGTTTTGCCATATATTCTTACAAACGTAGCTGCAAATACTTGCAATACTGCTGACTCACCTTTAAGCAATATTTACGTATTCACTCACTAAGTCTCGTGTCACTCCAGATGTTTTGTATGCATGCGCTGGCTATGTACAGCAACGTATACCATGTATACAGCTCAGTATTTCTAAGTAACCCACCTTCGTCACACTTTGGTGTGAAAGGGAGTCAGTTGAGTTTACACAGGACCCTTTGTGTGCCCTGTTGATACTATTTACACTCATATGGTCCTGCTTGCGGGTGCAATATGGCCATTATGTCACTGCATTCACCATACATTACGGATTTCCATATTGCAGAAATACCTACACTGAGCACTTATCATCTTAACTTGACAACGACTGGTAAACATCTTCAATGTCTTCAATGAATAACCTGTAAACACCATTCGACAGCTTAACTACTGCACCTGTGACAAACAAATGTACTATGTGAACAAAGTTCACATTCGTCATCAATGGAGGCACCTTTAGGACAATTGTGCATGTAGCTATGAGGAGAAGAATTACCGCAACCTTGAATATGACTTAGTTCTTAGTTCTTGTCCAGAAAATGTATACCAGTTCAGGTATAAAAAGAGGGGTATGGTCTTACAACAGCACGTAGCTCTCTTGATTCCAGCAGCGAGATTCTGACTTGGTTTCTTTTAAACCCGGCAAAGCCACAACATGCCATTACACAGAGGTGTCATAGCTCAGCACAGTTATCATTGAGGTACACAGACCAAAATAATGTTCAACGACCCTACGAAACTACGTCAGTGTTAAGTAAAGCTTTATATTTAGTTAGTGTTGAGAGCTTGCGCAACTTTTCAAAATCATGTGTGAGCCCGGGTTTTTTTTCATAATGGTAGCTACGCCCCTGTTTACCTTCGTCCTTTATTTTGCGCAAGGTACTGACAGATATACCAGCAGCATCGCTGGCTTTTTTGAGTGCACTGTGTGTGCTGTCGGAAATAGTACACATTTACTGAATGACATTGTAGGCAACCTCACGTATTTGTGAAGGAATGACTTGACCCCGTTTACCCAATTTAGAGTGCGACATGATAAGTTTCAAATACCTGCAGAGTTTGATACTAGTATACACATGCTTGTGCAGAAACACGACATTTCCGAATCATTGCGCAGAAAGTGATTACTGCAAGGATCACAAAAATCACGTGCCCTAAGTTTTCACACCTGTTCCCCCTTCGAGTAGGTAGTGGATCAGTTCACGACTCGCTCCCAGCTCTCCTTTAACAAACGCGTCTTTCGCGCACCTCATTCTAATGTTGGTTGGACAGTGGGAATATTTGTTTGTATCTGTTACATGAACAAAGTAGTTGGTGTAGAAGTGATAGAGTTTGAACATTTTTCAAACTCTGTGAACTGTACAATACTTGTCGTCTTCAAGCAATTGAAATATGTTTTAGTTGTTTGACAAACAACACCATTCATTCACAACTATGAATGATGTCTTAGCTTTTTTAAGAAAGAGAACAAAGATAAGATACAATTTAGACAGCAGACTTAAAGAGTTTTTTTTAGTGATTTTGAATTCTGATATAAATTACATTGAATTGTTTGTGAAAGAATCGGTGTGGAAACACAACTTCCCAAAGGAAACTTCAGTTTCAAATGTATTTTTAAGGTTATTGCTGAACATGTTTGACTGTACCTTCTTCAACATGAAATACTGAAATTTTATGAGATCAACAGCTCTTTATGTGTGTGTGTGATGATAGTAACACAGGTTTTAATGAATTTATTACTATTTGTAGTCACGATATGGCTGAAATACTGCGACTGTAAACTTTAACTCACTCACTCACTCATGATATATCGTCTCGCCTCATTAAACTGGTATCAGGATGTATCGTCTCTCCACTTAGACTACGAAGCACAGCTCTTCACATCAGTGATACATTGTAATCATCTTTTTCGAAAGTATAGATAATGAAATTTGTGCAGCTATGTGAACACACCTGTCTGTGTTTTATTGCAATAAGCTGTCTCTCCTTGTATGTCATATATAAGAAGTGTACCTAAGGTAAATTATTTAAACTATAATGTAATTTCCATTACAAAAAAGTATAAACGGTATTACCTACTCATCAGAAAGGCTTATCAGTACCTCACCGCCACCACCCCACCCTAGGCCTACACCCTCTCACACACATGCACACACACACTGCCTAACATGCATATCGCTCCGGCCCATTGACCCAATATTGTAACCTTTTAAACAGACATCATGTGTATGTCAAGAAAGGCAGGCACGTTAATAGTGGTGCTCAGTCATGGGTATCACTTCGCCATGTGTTTCTGATGATCTGCGTGCATTATGACGTGGTCCGACGCGCTAACGAACCCGATGTGACAGTTACATTACAGAACCATTGAAATACATGTTAAAGTAGTGTTAATCTTGTAACACTATATTTACCAATTACCAACCATTTACGCGTGTACTAAATATATGACAAACCTAACCCTGGTCATACGAGATTTCAAAGGTATTGAAATGCATGTCCTACAATCACAGCATTTACATACGTTACACATGCTAGAAAACACATGAAAATAATGGCCAGATTTACACACCCGTGAAATACAAGTAAATACAGACTTTAGTGTTCATTTATTTTAACACCCCTTTAAACGTGTGTAAATCTGACATCCAGATGATAAGCCAGATTTCAAACGTTGTTCATATGGCCGCCGGATGAAACGTATATTCCCTAATGTTAGTAAATTTAGGTAATACAGTCATTTTGGGTGGTGCTAGATCCTCTCTCTGAGTATGTTTCGTGGTCCTTTAGCATACTACTTGGCTAATGAAAAAAAACGGCCAACGCCTTGCACAAAGCGTATACACTCTAGTATGACCTAAATACTATTCAAAGCGTTACGTTCACACACTCTCAAAAATTGTCCTTACCTAGCATCCATACAATGACGAGAAGCACCGGCTTCACATCCATGTCCGGGAACTCAACCACGCAAGGCTATCTGTGAAGCTCTGTACACCACTGAACGAACATGAAACTATTCCAGCTATCAGTTTTGATCAGCAGATTACTTGCCAGGTTCCAGCACAGATAGTTGCGGCCGCTGTTGGATTCGTTCTGCGGCAGGACGTTGACACGGTGGTATTTAGACAGCGTTTCGCAATTATTCATTTACGGTCCAGTGATAAACATTACTTTCTATTGCATATCGTCACGTGGTTGTAAATAGCAAAAGTCAAAACGTTAGGGGAGTTGACTGTACAATATCTGACTAATGACTGTGATGTTATCAACATGTTAATAAGTGCATAATGTATCACATGGCTTTACAAAGTAATCCATCAACTGACTGTGTGACGGTGATAAGCGTAGCCTGAAACAGTGGACGATAATAGGGATGAATAGTCCTTCCACGCTTACCTCCGTTTCATACTACTGTACATCTGTAATAATTCATAGGAGTAATAAGCTATTTCAACAGAACTCGGTAAATGTGGACAATTGTCGCTGGGTAAAATTTGAATTTGATAACATCTTTCTCTCGGTCCTTCAGAAATCTGATGCTCCGATCTCGCTACAAATGGAACGTCATTTAGCCGCTGGTTGAGCGTTGCAGCTGCGTGAATGTCAGTGAGTGGAGTCGCCTAGTGTGTAGACCATGGCGGCAGCAGCAGGGGTGTTTTATTCATCTTGTGTAACAAAAATAGACCTTCGAATCTAGACTCACAAATGAACATATTTTACAGATAAAACAGTTTACAGATATAATGAAAAGAAGCCCGGAGACTTTCTTCATTTTCAGACTTGCCACACATTCTAGACTTGCATGAGCTTTCTTTGATGTATTTGTTTCATGATCTGTAAGACTAGGGTGGGGGGTGTGGAGGGGAACCAACAGGTGCTTGCTAGAGAAAAACAATAAGGCGTTGCTATGAATCTCTTCATGCCCAAATCTCTTTCGAATCCGTTCTGGTGACCCAAGTTCTTTGTTCACTCGGATCCTTCTTTCACAAAGCGATATAAGCTCGTTGACTGTAAGTAACTTTCACTGAATACAACACAGTTACGACGCACATCGTAATAGTTTTCAGAAATAGTTTTCAATGGCACCATTGCATGGGTACTGGGATTCGCTCGACCCATTGCCGTATGCCGTAACTCTTCCCAGAGCTCGATGTAAGCACGGATATATCACATGACGATAAAAAATCCTCAAAATATTGTCAATAATAATAATGAAAAGTCTTATAATGCGCTAATCTCCACGCAACAAAGCATGCTCACCCTGATTATTATAACCCAAGCTGCCTGTTTGCGGCTCTAGGTTATAGTCACATGACTTTATCAAATCGGGTACCCATTTTCTGCTGGGTGAACGGAGGCAATTTTGAACAAACTCACTTGCCTAAGGTGAGACCACATATATCACCTGTGCTTCGTTATGGACAGGACTGAAGTCCTAGAAACTCTCTGGAGTCAAACTGCCAAACACGGTCACCCATCCGGAGACTGTCCGAGCTCGACGTTGCTTAACTGCAACTGATTCGTGACCTGAGCTCTGGGCTGTGCAACTGATTCGTGACCTGAGCTCTGGGCTGTGCAACTGATTCGTGACCTGAGCTCTGTGCTGTGCAACTGATTCGTGACCTGCGCTCTGTGCACAGGACCACCCGCCACCACAAAATAGGCACATCAGTTGAGAATAGATACAAACAAGATGGCTAATAAGGGAAAGGCAGTGGTGACTGTTAGCAAATGCACGACAAAAACAGTAATATGCGGCTAAAGCGCGAAGAGGCTAAACAGGAAATAGAGAATATAGCTTACAGCTGGTTGAAAGACTAATATCTCACCTTGCCTTTGAATTACTTGAAATATATTGACCATGACAATACCAGACGTCTAGGTGGCGGTAGTTAAAAGGTCCAGCAGGGAATATATTCACTGAACATGCACTGATGTCTGTTATCTCTACGAGTGCGTGAGTGAGGTGAGTTAGGTGAGTGAGGTGAGTGAGGTGAGTGAGTGAGTGAGTGAGCAAGTGAGCCAGTGAGAGAGTGAGCGAGTGAGTGAGTTAGTTAGTTTAATTTTACGCCGCAATATTCCAGCTATATGGCGGCGGTCTGTAAATAATCGTGTCTGGACCAGACAATCCAGTGATGTCTGTTATCTGTAGCCAAGCTCCTTGCAGCGAAACGGCATATGGTAATATATGGTAATTAATCTGACGCTTCCAATATAGGTTCTAGAGTGTTAATAATCATTGATATCTTCTATAAATCGTTTGACTTACGATTACATAAGATGATTCGGGACCACGTCATGTGATGTTTAGATTCATAAATAAATCTGTACCGACAAATATCGATTGAACGTATTAACCAGAGTACAAAAGGGCCACCGAAATTTGTTCCATTGTCTGTTTTAGATCAAAAAAAGGAAAAGAAAATAAATATTAAGTTTTTTATTGCTACTTAGAAGTTGGGAGAATTTGATGACATTAAACTTTTTATGTTTCATGTTGGTCAGGATATTTTCATTTAGAATATATACAACGGTGATAAACACCACTACCCCTTGTCCGATGTACACATTAGGAGACACGTGTGAGTTTAATCACGTCCAATACATTAATGTTTCAGTTTCACCTTGGTGTTGTGGGCAATGTTTCACTTTCATCGCGAATTTTTGAGAGAATGTTTCAGTATCACCAAGGTGTTTGAGACAATCTTTCAGTTTCACCTAGGTGTTCGAGACGATGTTTCGGTTTCACCATGGTGTTTGAGATAATGTTTCGGTTTCACCATGGTGTTTGAGACAATGTTTCAGTTTCACCAATGTGTTTGAGACAATGTTTCAGTTTCACCTAGGTTTTGGAGTCCATATTTCAGTTTCACCGTGGACACAAGGCTGCTTGTTTACCTATGCGTCTATACATAATTATAACACAACTTACAGGCCATCAACATTTTGCTCTTTCAGGAAATGTAGTAAAGGGGTATATTTTGAAACTATTCCCAGAGCTTTATTACATATTTCAAACACATAGGTATGCCATGGATTTTCAACACCTCTTTAAAGTCTTTTCCGGTAAGACGGTTTCTTTATGTCTAAATAACAATGACAAACACCACACTGTATGAATATAGTTGATCTGTATTTCACTGAACACGAGGCATATGTTGCATTAAAAAAGCACTCGGTTCGGGTAACATGAATGACAAGGGCCACATTACAAATAATTCTGTATTCCATAGTTTGTTGAGTCACCAGTCACTGTGCAGTCAGTCGAATCAAGAGCACATCTGGCAGTGGTTGTGTAACCTTAAGGGCAAGGGCCACAGTTTGTTTTTCCTGGTGAGCTTTGATACGGTCCTCATGGACATGGAGTACATGGTTGAAGACTGTCAGATGAAGACGTTCCGGGCGGACACGGAGATGTATTAGCAGTGGCATGGAATCAATTTTGACTTAAACCAGACAGATTTTGAACAAAAGGGATATTGGCCACACAGTGTCAAAGGTGTGAAACACTGCATCCACATACAATGAACCTAAGTCTCGTTTACTGGTAAGAGCTTCTACATGAAGACAAACAATATGATATGTATGATGGAACATCCAAGGTAGATTGTAAAATTCACTGTATGATGTAAAACTCTTTCTATGGTGCTCTGCGGAGACCCAATAAGTATGTATGATTTAAATATCTTTCAAAGAGCACACTTACACATTATATTTTGGGATTTACCTCCTCAAGGTCTTTACAATGATATAAAAGATGCCTTTGTTGCTTGTTGCCCTCTCTGTCTCTAGTGGTCAAACCCGGCCTCATTTGCAACAGCTGTAAATCAATTTGGTAAACATGGCAGAATATAGAAGTATACTTTGAATGTTGAATAAGCGCAAGTACATTTCGCTATTGGATGTAATATAGTTGACTTAAGACACATGTATAGTTGATTCAAAATCAAAATCAAGGTATGGATTCTTTAGCCACAGTAGGAAGTTAATAAATCCTACAATTAACTCGGCATCCATTATCTGTAGATGATTGGACCTTTACATATCTATGTATCTATGCAAATACTGATTGTCTTTTGTATCCTGTAAGTCCTATCTGCGCAATGTGTTCTCGTACTCCATATTGACACGGTGAAGGGGCAGGGATGTGCTTTGTTTCCTCACTTACCCATAGTCTCGTAATGAACTGTGTAGTTTCCTGTTGTATAAGCTCTTCCGGGTTGCAGGTTCGATGTCAAGGTCACGTTCAGGAAGTCACGGTTCGGAGAGTCTATGGCCATGACCTCTGGCCACGTCATGTTGATGCTTGTTTGGTTTTGTCCAGGATGAGACTGGCTAGAGGGACAGTTAATGAAGAACGGAGGCGATGTTTCTGGAACTACAAGCCATAATCTTCTTGACTCCATTCAGCGATCTTCCAGTCCCGACAGTTCTGATATAGTCCATCCTTTGTCAGGTAAGTCAGGGGTGGCAGCAAGGCAGGAGTGGACACTGGAAAAAAATCCACACTTACAAGCTTGGAAATGTCTTGGAATGATGATGTTTCCAAGACATTTCCAATTTTTGAAAGATGATGTTTCCAAATATTTCCAATTTTGGAAATATCCGCAAGGGGAGATGACTGGGTGATGATGGAAAATGATTGTTCTGCATGGGCTAATTGCTATAGTGGCATGGGGGCGGCATGAATGTTTCATGGGGGCGTTAAGGCGACTGGCGGTAGTCTTTGATGTTTGATGTTGTTTTAGTAATGATTGTTTAAGGGCTTAACGAAAGGATTATCGACTTGACTAATCGAACTTGCAGTGGTTAACACATTTTAAATGTTCAATGTTTTGGGTGAAAAGTGAATTTTGTCACGTTTAGTTTAAGTATGTGTCATCGTAAGCTTATATCTAGTGAGTGAGAGTTAATTTCGTACAAGGGCCACCGACCCGTATTACAATTATAAAGATGACAATACAATCCAGCGCCACATATAATATTAAGCTGTATGCTAACATGTAAAATGTCTCATTTAATCTTATACTCTTTATTTATAAACTTCGCTCTTTTTGTCAATGCAAGAAATATAAACTTAGCAAGATTGTTAACAGTTGTAGAATTGCAAGACAATAATAATTTGATAAATTAAGTTTCACATCGATTATTTATGTAGTATTGTGGGGAGCTGGCTGTTTCTCAGATCACAGTAAAATGAACATTCAATAAAGAATTGGTACTCTGATTCAATGGTAAGTGCAATACACAGAGGGCAGAATCGCTCATGTTGTTTTATATTTACTTTTCGCCCATATTCCAACATTAAATATTCCAACGTTGCCGTCAATCGTTGCGTTGCCCTCCTAGGGGGTCGTGTGATGGTGTCACCATGCACTAATTTCCACCGGACCCGTTGTTCGTGCTAAATGGGTTATGTTTGTGAGTGCGAAGCGAGCGTTGTGGAAGCTTGGAACGATATCTTAAATGTGTTCAGATCGCTTCGCGGAAGTTAAAGAATCAAAACTACTTACTAGTTGTAGTACAATATATATATGATTGATGACCAAAAAAGATTTTCCATGACACAACTTGAAGCATAACGATTTCTTTCTCGGAAGCGAGGTTGTGGTGGAAGTGCCAATAGTATTGCAAGTAGTGTAATATTGGCACCCACCTCAATTCCACGAGAGAAGTTGTTATGTTATAAGATATGTCACGCAAAATCATATTGGACATCAATCAAATACATATTTTACTACCAGTAGAAAGTAGTTTTGATTTTGTAACTCGATGGAAACAAACCTAAATAGCATTTATTCTCAGACTGGTGGATGTTCGCGACAGGGTGCTGCCATTTTTTAATAATCGTAACATCAAGGGCTAAAGTCTGTATAAGAATTAATGAGATTATGGTTTGTTTTCATCAAGTTAGCAAATCAAAACTACTTTCTACTCGTAGTTAAATATGTGTTTGAATCATGGCCAACAGGATTTGGTATGACACAACTTGTAACATAACGATTTCTTCCTTGGAAGCGAGGTGGGGGTCGAAGTGACAATACTGCGCAATAAATTTCTTGCTACATTCACGTGGTTAACGTCCACTCACCAGTATGTAGATACTAGTCAACGTGCGTCTTTATATTTGGTCTTATAATCCTAATTAGTTTATTATCATACTTGTATGCATTTTGAAACTAAATAAAAATCAGGCGATCTGCCTATACTTATAACTTGAATATCTAGACATTTTATAGTTTGCCAATGCAAATCATAATTCGCACACACGCCCTAGTGTATGTTGTCTGTCTCATTACTTCATGACGAAAACAATGATTCTGTTGAATGCTACGACAAATGAATAAAACAAAATGCAATTATAAAAATTAAAACAGATTAGAGTTATAAGAACAATGTCAGGCTATTACTTTGTTCGAGGAATGTATCCATCAATATCCACAAAACGAGTGATATGCCATTCACCTGCAGCTGTTCCAAATGATGTGTCTTTTAACAGTCTAATACATGTTTACGAATAGTGCTTTATCGTTTCAGGTATTTCACATTGGTATATAGTCTCATTGGTCACCCAAGATGGCATACCTGGGAACTAACTGCATAATGTCCGCCATTATTTACAAAAAAGTAATTTAGTTAGCCAAGAATGAGCAAACAATCAATGTCTTGGCGGTCAATCCTTTGAAAGAAGGAAGTTGTTTTACGCAGACACCGACACGACAGAGTGTATTCAGTATAGATTAGTAAATCTACATACATAAACAGTACCTTTAGACAAATCCGCTGTGTAAGATAAAAGTAATTAATCAATCAGCGTGTTATCGGTTAATCCTTTGATCCTTGTTTATAATGTTGAGTATTTACTCCAGACACAAGAAATGCAAAATGGGAACCTTTGTCGGGTTATCCAAGTGGTGTTACCACTATTTATACCTGTTTTAAATTCATTAACTGACCATCAAGTGAATGATGATTAATAACATGTGTAGGTTTATACCACCTAACACGGGTTACAACAAGGAAGTATTAATTGCTGTATTGCATGGGCCGACACTATTTTGGGAATACTGACAGAACTTCATTGTATGTACCTATTTACCTAAGTAATTTTTCAGAGTCTTCTAGCAATGGCAAAGTGAGGTTGTTTAGTTTACGGATTCAAATAGATCAAATGTCATTTTTTAGTATTATACGTCATATTTTTACATGACGTGAATAAATATCGAGGTAAAAACCCCACAGAAATGGGATCAATTATGATCAGTCATTATACCATCTAGGCATTGGAAAACCTGCAAAAGCCAACACTGCTTTGATACTTTAATACAATCAGACAAGAACTACCGGGGAAAATAACGGCATCTGATGGGCATCCACCCTTCCCAATGTCTCACTGTTTAGGTTGAAGAAATTAACCGTAACCGAGATGAGCGAGGCTGATCATAGTTTCCACTAGCGGCTGGCTCGAACAAATAAGGCCCAGCGACACCAGGCAATTACGACAGAATCGTCAATGAAAACAAGTTGTAACTCGGAAGGGGAGCAGGACAAAAGCCACGCAGTTATTTTACCATTACAGAGGACAATTACCGCCCATATTGATTTTAATGTTGATTTTGTTGTAAAATTATGTAGACTTTTGATGAATAATTTGATTTCTTAAACAAATATATTCACTTTGATAAAAAAGTTGATTTTCATGTAAAATTTTGATTTCATAGTAATGTTGACTTTTTAAAAATGTTATTGTGTTGGTGGTTTTTATTTTTATTTGGGTGGCATTTGTCCTAAGTGGCATTTGTCCGGGTGGCTTTTGTCCGGGTGGCATTTGTCCTAGGCCCACTCGGAGGCTAGGCAAAGCAGGTGACAAACTTAAATGACAGCAGATAGTGAGAGCATATAGCTTTCATTATTCACAACAACTGTCACGATTTCTGTCCCTGCTGAGCTGTAGGCTCGTTCGATATCTCGCGATGTCATTAGGAGATCATCAAAGGAGTCGATTGCTTGAAGGTCACATGCAACCAAAAAATCAAACATAATTAAAACACAGTTATCACTTATTTATTACATATAATATACATTCTGATTATGAAAAAGACATATAAAAAAAATTAAAAGCGTACAATCGCAAATCAAAAGTGCAATATTTTGTACTTGGGTTTACTTCCCAAGAAACGAAGCAGCCGGGATACCGAACCCAGTCAGAGCGGGTGGGTGTGCACTCAAGTGTAACGGCTGGTACATTTGCAGATGCCACCACGGCTCATTGTGTGTGTATATATAGAGATGTTGGGTTTTGTAAATATATGCTCATTTTTTTGTGTGTAACATTTTGCAATCAACAGACATCATAGCATGGCATGTGTTCAAGTATCACACCTGCCTGTCTGTGTAATTACATAATGCGACAGAGACCGAACTCGGGCCATGAATCAATGCATTTTGTTTATGGTGTATAGCCTGATTGGTGTTAAGTTCAAATTGCATGTGGTCAGTGATAGCAGTTGTGTATTGAATATTGTCATTAGCAGACAGGCAGGCAGACACACAGGTGTCAATAAAACAAGACATTGAGTTTTGTCTGTGACAACGACATATCTATATAACAGTTAGAAATTCTGTCAACGCTAAACAATGACATTGCTATTATGTATCGAACTGAGAAAGTGACTCGGTAAGAAGAACGTGTGGTGAAATAGACAAATGAAATTATATAAACAGTTAATTTACTGTCATAACATATAAAAATCCCGCTTCCAAGCTGCGCGAACCTATTTCACTGCGCTCGTGTTATGAACGCAGCCGAGCTGTTGAAACCAGTTTTCCCCGGAAAAGTCGGGGGAAAATTCTTGAAACGTTTGAACTCCGATTTCGCGCGGTTTCTTTATAAGATGAATTTGCATTTTTGATGATTTGTTTCGGTAAGTCCATACCGAAAGGTATCAGAATCTGCAAAGTTGTGTTTCACGTTGCATGTGACCATTAACGTCTTTTGGTATGACGCGGTCGGGGATCGAACCCGCGTCCTTCCGCTCTCCGGGCGGACGCTCTAACCACTATACCACCGAGGGGGTGTGATGTTTAGGAACCTCATCAGATCATTCGCAAAAACAAATATGATCTTACTTCACTTCTTATGCTCATTCGACATCTGTCTCCTTGAACCCGTGAAGGTCCGGTTTAGAATTGGTCTTCTCTCGATCTCTCTGGGGATCGAACCCGCGTCCTTCCGCTCTCCGGGCGGACGCTCTAACCACTATACCACCGAGGGGGTGTGATGTTTAGGAACCTCATCAGATCATTCGCAAAAACAAATATGATCTTACTTCACTTCTTATGCTCATTCGACATCTGTCTCCTTGAACCCATGAAGGTCCGGTTTAGAATTGGTCTTCTCTCGATCTCTCTGGGGATCGAACCCGCGTCCTTCCGCTCTCCGGGCGGACGCTCTAACCATTATACCACCGAGGGGGTGTGATGTTTAGGAACCTCATCAGATCATTCGCAAAAACAAATATGATCTTACTTCACTTCTTATGCTCATTCGACATCTGTCTCCTTGAACCCGTGAAGGTCCGGTTTAGAATTGGTCTTCTCTCGGTCTCTCTGTGCAGCCATCGTTATATCTCCCGTGATTCACGTTCTGCACGTGCAGTGGCTGGCTGGTCACGTACCACGTATGTCAGTTTCTTTGAACAAACCGCTATACGCGAGACCTGTTCGCACTGTCATTGCTCATATACCAGAACGGACATTGTTAAAATGTAAGTAGAATTTTTTGTTGTTGATAATGTGTTCATAAGATCACAGACACGTGGATTTAAAAACGTTAGCAAACGCAATATTGTCCATAATTGTAGTTTTAAAAATATCCGTAGTTTATGAAGCTTCTTAGACAACGCATAAAAAGTAGAAAGCTTGAATATATCTACAAAGTATAGTCAACCATGCTGGCAATGCATGATCGTAATGTGAACTTCTGCTCGATTTAACATAAACTGGTCTCCTATAACAAACGTCATTACAAAGCGACCAGCGAAGCGAAACTCTGAAGCTATACAATATGTCCTGAATGCCATTCAGAATGTTGGACTTGACAAGTTGCCAAAAGCTAGTCTGTCGAGCCATCAATGGTTTCTTTTTACCCTTTAAGGATTCGGATTGGTGTCAGGGTTGTTATGAGATAGTCATAGATGTAGGATAGACGCATCTAGCGTCTGATGTATTACTTCGTTTATCTAGGCGCATAGACCGTGACAAGCTGTGATATTTCATATCGCCGGCAAGTAAGCATCAGTTACCCCTATCTGTCATTGGCAATATTAAGTTGCAACCATCTGTGAATCAAGACTCAGAAATTGTGTAATGTGAGCAAGTGGTAGAGCTAAAAGCTTATAGATACTTCCGTTGGTAATGAAATAAACGATATATGTTACATTGGTACTGATAACCTTATTGACAAGGTTTGATGGTGGTTTGGGCATCTAGTCACTGCTGGGAGAGCTGTTGGCTTGTTTTTGCGATATGTTTGTCATAACGCGACAGGGGGTTTAAAATAGGCTTCACATAAGGTATCACTGATGCCAGTTTAATCCAGGAGCGGGGAATGGAGGGCACAGGGGTCAATTGTTGCTGTGCAGAGGGGTGAATGTTGCTGAGCAGAGGGGTGAATGTTGCTGTGCACAGGGGTGAATGTGGCTGTGCAGAGGGGTGAATGTGGCTGTGCAGAGGGGTGAATGTTGCTGTGCAGGGGCCAACGTTGCAGATCGTTGGGTGAATGCTGCAAAACGCATCGATAAGGGCTGCAGAACCTAGCGGTGAAGACCTGCAGAACGCTTTGATAAGGGCTGCAGAACCTAGCGGTGAATTCACGACCTGCAGAACGCATTGATAAGGACAGCAGAACGCAGGTTCGAAGGATGCAGAATGCAAGTGAAGGATGTAGAACGTTGAGCAACAGTTGCAAAACGGAGAAAAATAGTTTGCAGAATACTAAGGGGTGCAAGTTTTCGAACGAATGGGTGATGGATGTACAATGCATCCTGTAGGGTGGCCAAAGTAAGAGGGTACATGTCGAGGTGTATCGTGGATGAAGGGTGCACGGCATGAAGGGTGCATGTCGAGGTGAATCGTGGAGGTACGGCATGAAGGGTGCATGTCGAGGTGTATCATGGAGGTACGGCATGAAGGGTGCATGTCGAGATGTATCGTGGAGGTACGGCATGAAGAGTCCTTGTCGAGGTGTATCGTGGAGGTACGGCATGATGGGTGCATAGCGAGGTGTATCGTGGAGGTACGGCATAAAGGGTGCATGTCGAGGTGTATCGTGGAGGTACGGTATGAAGAGTGCATAGCGAGGTGTATCGAGGAGGTACGAGGAATCGAGGTGTATCGTGGAGGTACGGCATGAAGGGTGCATGTCGAGGTGTATCGTGGAGGTACGGCATGAAGAGTGCATCTAGAGGTGTACAGTGGAGGTACGGCATGAAGGGTGCATAGCGAGGTGTATCGTGGAGGTACACCATGAAGGGTGCATGTAGAGGTGTATCGTGGAGGTACGGCATGAAGACCGCATGTCGAGGTGTATCGTGGAGGTACGGCATGAAGGGTGCATAGCAAGGTGTATCGTGGAGGTACGAGGTATCGAGGTGTATCGTGGAGGTACGGCATGAAGGGTGCATGTCGAGGTGTATTGTAGAGGTGCGGCACGAAGGGTGCATGTCGAGGTGTATCGTGGAGGTACACCATGAAGGGTGCATGTAGAGGTGTATCGTAGAGGTACGGCATGAAGGGTGCATGTTGAGGTGTATCGTGGAGGTACGGCATGAAGGGTGCATAGCAAGGTGTATCGTGGAGGTACGATGTATCGACGATGTATCGAGGTGTATCGTGGAGGTACGGCATGAAGGGTGCATGTCGAGGTGCATCGTCGAGGTGTATCGAGGAAGTACGGCATGAAGAGTCCTTGTCGAGGTGTATCGTGGAGGTACGGCATGATGGGTGCATAGCGAGGTGTATCGTGGAGGTACGGCATAAAGGGTGCATGTCGAGGTGTATCGTGGAGGTACGGTATGAAGAGTGCATAGCGAGGTGTATCGAGGAGGTACGAGGAATCGAGGTGTATCGTGGAGGTACGGCATGAAGGGTGCATGTCGAGGTGTATTGTGGAGGTACGGCATGAAGAGTGCATCTAGAGGTGTACCGTGGAGGTACGGCATGAAGGGTGCATAGCGAGGTGTATCGTGGAGGTACACCATGAAGGGTGCATGTAGAGGTGTATCGTGGAGGTACGGCATGAAGAGCGCATGTCGAGGTGTATCGTGGAGGTACGGCATGAAGGGTGCATAGCAAGGTGTATCGTGGAGGTACGAGGTATCGAGGTGTATCGTGGAGGTACGGCATGAAGGGTGCATGTCGAGGTGTATTGTAGAGGTGCGGCACGAAGGGTGCATGTCGAGGTGTATCGTGGAGGTACACCATGAAGGGTGCATGTAGAGGTGTATCGTAGAGGTACGGCATGAAGGGTGCATGTTGAGGTGTATCGTGGAGGTACGGCATGAAGGGTGCATAGCAAGGTGTATCGTGGAGGTACGATGTATCGAGGTGTATCGTGGAGGTACGGCATGAAGGGTGCATGTCGAGGTGTATCGTGGAGTTACGGCATGAAGAGTGCATGTCGAGGTGTATTCTAGAGGTACACCACGAAGGGTGCATGTTGAGGTGTATCGTGGAGGTACACCATGAAGGGTGCATAGCGAGGTGTATCGTTGAGGTACGGCATGAAAGGTGCATGTAGAGGTGTATTGTAGAGGTACGGCACGAAGGGTGCATGTCGAGGTGTATCGTGGAGGTACACCATGAAGGGTGCATGTAGAGGTGTATCGTGGAGGTACGGCATGAAGAGTGCATGTCGAGGTGTATCGTGGAGGTACGGCATGAAGGGTGCATAGCAAGGTGTATCGTGGAGGTCCGATGTATCTAGGTGTATCGTGGAGGTATGGCATGAAGAGTGCATGTCGAGGTGTATCGTGGAGGTACGGCATGAAGGGTGCATAGCAAGGTGTATCGTGGAGGTACACCATGAAGGGTGCTCAGCGAGGTGTATCGTGGAGGTATGGCATGAAGAGTGCATGTCGAGGTGTATCGTGAAGGTACGGCATGAAGAGTGCATCTAGAGGTGTATTGTAGAGGTACGGCATGAAGGGTGCATTTCGAGGTGTATCGTGGAGGTACACCATGAAGGGTGCGTGTAGAGGTGTATCGTAGAGGTACGGCATGAAGGGTGCATGTTGAGGTGTATCGTGGAGGTACGACATGAAGGGTGCATAGCAAGGTGTATCGTGGAGGTACGAGGTATCGAGGTGTATCGTGGAGGTACGACATGAAGGGTGCATGTCGAGGTGTATCGTGGAGGTACGTCATGAAGAGTGCATGTAGAGGTGTATTCTAGAGGTACGGCACGAGGTGTGCATGTCGAGGTGTATCGTGGAGGTACACCATGAAGGGAGCATAGCGAGGTGTATCGTTGAGGTACGGCATGAAGGGTGCATGTCGAGGTGTATTGTAAAGGTACGGCACGAAGGGTGCATGTCGAGGTGTATCGTGGAGGTACGGCATGAAGGATGCATAGCCAGGTGTATCGTGGAGGTACGGCATGAAGGGTGCTTGTATAGGTGTATCCTGGAGGTACGGCATGAAGGGTGCATGTCGAGGTGTATCGTGGAGGTACGGCATGAAGGGTGCATGTCGAGGTGTATCGTGGAGGTACGAGGTATCGAGGTGTATCGTGGAGGTTCGGCATGAAAGTAGCCTGTCGAGGTGTATCGTGGAGGTACGGCATGAAGAGTGAATGTAGAGGTGTATTGTAGAGGTACGGCACGAAGGGTCCATTTCGAGGTGTATCGTGGAGGTACACAATGAAGCGTGCATTGCGAGGTGTATCGTGGAGGTACGGCATGAAGGGTGCATGTACAGGTGTATCGTGGAGGTACGGCCTGAAGGGTACATGCAATGGTAACCTGATATCATTATATACTCATAATACATGAGGAAAGTCCAGCAAATATACATTTACTATAGACAAATGACAGAATACCTAGTCGTGACTATCGTCGGAAACAAATTCCGTTTTTTGGTAAAGGGAAAAATAGCTGTGTACATGGATTTCAGGAAATGTATATTTATTTTTATGTATGTATATTTCTGAATGGAGATTGAATTGTTTTACTTTGAATCAATGAAAACTGATGGGACGATTAAATGGGACCACATGCAATCAAAGTCTGTGGAACTAACGGTCAAGCTGCCACCTTCCCAGCTATTCAATTGTTCATGATTTTCTTCAAAGTCATTTCCTTTTATATTGAATGGGCCAGCAAGTAAACTGATTCAATATTTGGATAATGAGACTGAGGTGTTTCTGAAGGATAGTTTTGGATGTCATTCTACAAGGTTATTTATAACTGAAATTATCTTGGGCAGGACGTGTTCATCGGATTGTGAGTTTATAGTAGCAAAAAGACATTGTAAATAGTAATAGAAAGCTCAGTGAAATTGAAGACATGTTGAGTATATAGCGTTTTAGACACTTAAGTGATGATGTACGCATTTTTCATGAATGGCTGAGTGTCGACAGTGAGTAATGTTTCATGGGGGATTAGAATTAGACCAATATGACCTTTACGGATTTTAGCCGTGTTGGCCGGTTCCTATGGTAAGTCCAGTCGCTGTGAAAACGTATCGGAACACCCAACGTTAACGGAATATCAATGCATATGCAATTTGTCTTTCAGGCATGTGTTGAGCCGGACGTTATTTACCCAACGGCCTTGAACCCTGTCCATCGACGGACGCCAGGACGTAAACCATGTGAAACTTGTCCTGCTCCTGAAAAGCGCTTAACGTAAGATAGCAATCACTCGTGTATCTGAGCTATCGCATCGTGTCGGTTTATGTTTCCTTGAAGCGCTGCCAAGCTGCAGTGTTCGCACGTAACTAGGGACAGATAACTCTAAGTAGTTGCTGTGGGCAACAGTAGACATTTTACTAGCCAACAACAAGTCAATCATTTACCGTCATTGACAATCAGTACCAATGTTTACAACAATTAAATGTCTTTTAACACAACATTTAGGGTTATACTGATATTGCCTGACGTATTATTCACTACCAATATGTTAAAACAATTAACTATCACATAACACAACATGCAGAGATATACCGATATTGTCTGACGTAGTATTCACTACCAATATGTTAAAACAATTAACTATCACATAACACAACATGCAGAGATATACCGATATTGTCTGACGTAGTATTCACTACCAATATGTTAAAACAATTAACTATCACATAACACAACATGCAGAGATATACCGATATTGTCTGACGTAGTATTCACTACCAATATGTTAAAACAATTAACTATCACATAACACAACATGCAGAGATATACCGATATTGTCTGACGTATTATTCACTACCAATATGTTAAAACAATTAACTATCACATAACACAACATGCAGATTTATACCGATATTGTCTGACGTATTAATCACTACCAATATGTTAAAACAATTAACTATCACATAACACAACATACAGAGATATACCGATATTATCTGACGTTTTATTCACTACCAATATGTTTTCAAGAATTTACTGCCACACAA
Source organism: Haliotis rubra (assembly GCF_003918875.1). NCBI lineage: Eukaryota > Metazoa > Mollusca > Gastropoda > Lepetellida > Haliotidae > Haliotis > Haliotis rubra. Next base: position 1,361,646 of record NW_025766547.1, on the reverse strand, counting down.
CACAATATACAGGGCTATACTGATATTGTCTGACCTATCTTCATTAAAAATCCAATACAAATGAGATAATAAATAAATAAACAGAAATCCTGTTTGAACGATGTTAACCAGTTGTTCGTTTCCCGACGAACTGCACAACTACATCTTTTTCAAAATGTCGTAGCTTTCTAAAGCAATTAAAAGCAGAAGGCTCCTGCAAGCTGTGTCAACCATGTCAAATGTCCTTCAGCATGTCGTCATAGTTACGTTTCTTGAGGACAACTGGAAGTGGAAAATGTCGAGACTGAATTTGGCTACTGGCAGCATTGCCACAGGACGTCTTGAAACTGGAAAGTCCCAGTTTGCAGTTGAAGGTCATTTCAACCTGAGTCATGGAATCGGTGCCGCGGCTACCGCCTCAATTCTAACCCAAGATTGTTCAAGAAGTGCTAGACCAAGAGTTACCACCTATTCACAAGACGGCTGCATCCGGGTCTCTCCTTTTGTTATGTGGTTGTGTTATTCATTGTGCAACAATGTTCCATGTGTAACAATTCTACGTAGTAGTTAGAATCTATGTAGAGAAATCTTAGTGATTAAGAAGGGGCGAAGCCACTAAGATTTCTCTACATAGATTCTAACTGACTTAGAACTCCACCTACTTTTGATCGACAGTTATGAAGTGCGGTCACTAGGAAGGTCATATGCTACGTAATTTCTTTACCTCACAAATTCAAATGTGCGCTCTGAAGTGGAGAGCCATGGACGAGCAGTCCGATTTCGCGAATTCTGATTTGCTGTTTGACGAACTTTTCAACAATACTGACTTTGAATGTACACAAACTGCAAGTCTAGCCCAGTTGCTGTCTATTCCATCTCAAGATTTTGTATAACATGAGGAAAGTGACGGTCGTTTTGCCCCACCTGTATCATCCTATAATATCTAACAAGAACAAAAGGATGCGAAGAAAATGCGACAAAACAACCAGTGGGCACTAAATGTTTAGAAAGACTGGGTGTAGTACCGAAGTCAGCATGCTTCAACTCTCTTAGAATTTGGTGTAATTCCAGGGGATATTTCTGCGTTGAATAACCGCGACCTTGATTTCTGCATGCAACGTTTCATTCTTGAAATACGGAGAAAGGACAAATCGCCGTATCCCCCTAACACATTGACACAGATCGTATCGGCGTTACAAAGACACCTTCGGCAAGACTGTGGCAGTCACGTGGACCTCACGTCAATAAAACATGAAAACATTGTTTATGTGTATCTTTTGACCAATCGGCAGCTTGCTAAATGGCCGCTGAATGCCGAGTTCTTAATCATTCAGAGCCTATTGACACAGGGAAATGGGAACCTTTGATTGGTTTAAAAAGTAGGTTGAGTTCTAAGTGTGGATAGTCAGTGAGAGGCAGTGGCGTGCTTTATTTAGACTTGTGCTATATATAGACAAACTTGAGGAAGGTACTACACGGTACTCCAACTATATAAGCCTTTCACTATATTCTGACCAGGTAGAAGGAGAATCTTCTGGTGTTCTTTTCTTTGGGACATATGGGCAGCTAAGACTAGCACTTGTGCGGAGAAATTCTTACCCTAAATACTCAGCATGGGCCTAAGTTTGGAAACTCCATCATTGCTGCTATGAGGTGAATATTACACTCTGTCTGTATTGCTGTAATCACTGCTTTTGAATTTGCCAGTCATTCTGTACTGCCACTGTAATCCCTTTGTGGTGATTTGTAAGCTGAGTTTATTTTAGAATATAATTGCTAATTACATCCCATCATTTAGTGGTTCGTTGGTGTCACACAGAGTACAGGCTGATTCCCGGTTATGTACTGTGTTAGTCTCAACGTTGGTGTCACACCGAGTACAGGCTGATTCCCGGTTATGTACTGTGTTAGTCTCAACCTTGGTGTCACACAGAGTACAGACAGGCTTATTCCTTTTTAAGTACTGTGTTAGTCTCAACGTTGGAATAAACACGTAACAGTTCTCACGCCACCGAGACTGTCAAACATGTGATACATGTGGGAACTTGGAATGTGACCTGATGAACGAACGCTTTAATCTCCAGGCTCTGGAGAGTACAAGATCATAGTAGATACAATATCCATATGTGGAATAGAAGCAAGGCGTGCGGCCTTATGAGCGAACACTTAAACCACAAGGCTACCCGTTGGTTCTACAGAGAAAAAAAAATCTGATTATACCCTTATACAAATAGAAGCTAGGCCTACTGTCTGTCTAGCAAACACTTTAACCACTGGGCTACCACTGAGTCTATGAGAACATTACACAAGTCGTACAAAGTGTGACAATGAGAAATATGATCGTCAGAGCGCGTTCGAGAACGATGGTCAGCTGTTTCCATTCATATGTAGCCTCGGCAAGACTGTCTTGTGATGTGATCCTCCTCTTGTGTAGATCCGTGGCCTTCTCTACCGTGTGGAGCAGTCGGTTGAGAACACCCACCACGTTATTCCCTCCACCGGGCTGACCCTCCGTCATGGTGGGTCCTGGTTTGTCTGCATCCATGGCCTCGTCATCAGCACGAATTAGGACCTGTGTGTTAAAATCAAGCAATAAATTCCGGGAAAACACAAATAAATACTGGTCACGCTTTCAGTATCAGTGCAGGTTTCCACCAACCAAAATGAACTATTTCTGACATTATCACAGAAGGAACATTAAACATACCATGTTCTCGTCGGTGGACTCTGGCGGGTCTATTTTGATGAAGAGGATCCTCGCAAGAATATTAAAGCACACAGTTTTCACAAGCCTCGGGAGTCTGTGTCCTCTCGCCCCTCGGTGATGGATATTCAGAGTGAACACGGCCAGACCAATACTCAGAGACACGATGACGATGTTGATCGCGAAGTACCGACCTACAGGTGAAAAGCCGATATTAAAGACATTTGATGGGGAGAATGCCAGTGTGATTCCCAGAAACAAATTCCATTGCTGTACATGGATACATTATGACAAGCAATGACAAGCAATGCACTCACTCACTCACTCACTCACTCACAAATGCTATGTATGCATTTAATGGGGAGAATGCCAGTGTGATTCCTAGAAACAGACTCCATAGCTGTACCTGGATAAATGATTATTTTATGTTGTAAAGCCGCACCACCGACTAGTATGGCGTATAGTATAGAGTGTACATTTTGCATCAATGTAGCACAAATATACTATCAATATAGTATAATGTAGAATAATGTTATATATATATATATAGTTTCAATGTTGTTTTGATGCAGTAAAAATATAGTAATAATATGGTATATATATAGTTTCAATGTTGTTTTAATGTAGTATAAATGTAGTAATAATTTAGTATATATATAGTTTGAATGTTGTTTTGATGCAGTATAAATGTAGTAATAATATAGTATATATATATAGTTGAATGTTGTTTTAATGTAGTATAAATGTAGTAATGATATAGTATATATATAGTTTGAATGTTGTTTTGATGCAGTATAAATATAGTAATAATATAGTATATATATATATATAGTTGAATGTTGTTTTAATGTAGTATACATGTAGTAATAATATATTATAATAAAGTTTGAATGTTGTTTTAATGTCAGCTTAAAAGTAGTATAAATGTAGGGTACGTGTGGCGTACTGTAACACATGTTAGAAATGTCACTCACTCACTCACTCACTCACTCACAAATTCAATTTAATTTTTCTAGTATTCTTTTAAACCGGGGACACATAATTGTGGTCGTCTTTTGAAGAGCCATCACTGCACAGGGCAACAACAAGATGAGCGAGTTAAACCTACTTCATTCACTCACTGAAACTATTTAAAACAAGAAACAACACAACGTACCAATTAGAGGAATCGCAAGCGACGTCGGTGGTAGCAATGTTGAAAGAACAAGCAACAACGCTATCATTGACAGAAGAGAAGTGATTCCAATAGATATTTTCTCTCCAGATTCGTTCGGCACCAGGAGTCCCAGCAGAGCCACCAACGTGATGATGAGGCAGGGCACCATGAGGTACATCAGGAAGAACAGGGGCCGTCGTCTCAGGGTCATTGTGTACGTTAATGAAAGGTATGGCTCCGGGCAACATGTGTAATACAGGACCTGCCGGGACTTTGTATATGAGATCAGATCCCATTCTGCATTGGAAATGTATTCAGATAAGGATGCTTCCCCTCGTTCACCATTTGAGATATTCAGTTGATCGCCATTGTATGTCAACGACTCGAACATCATCCGGCATTCTTGTCGGTCCATGGGAAAGGATGCAACGTCGATTTGACACGACGTCTTCAAGATGACCTGGTAGGACACCAATACGTTTCCACTTGACCTCAGAATGGCGTTGTTTATTCCGCTTGGCGATATTTGATTACCTTCGGCTCTGCACCGGAAGTGAATATAAATTACCAAACACTTTCAGTCTATATATGTAAATAGTTTAAGTGGCTTCAAACAAGCCGTTAACATTGAGCACTGAGGAAAGTATGTGTTCAGACATATCTAATATATACTTCAGTCACTTTAGCTCGACTGATAGCATTACTCTCTCTCTCTCTCTCTCTCTCTCTCTCTCTCTCTCTCTCTCTCTCTCTCTCTCTCTCTCTCTCTCTCTCTCTCTCTCTCTCTCTCTCTCTCTCTCTCTCTCTCTCTCTCTCTCTCTCTCTCTCTCTCTCTCTCTCTCTCTCTCTCTCTCTCTCTCTCTCTCTCTCTGGCCGCCCCCTTGGTGTAGTGGTTAGAGCGTCCGCCCGGAGAGCGGAAGGTCGCGGGTTCGATCCCCGACCGCGTCATATCAAAAGACGTTAAAATATGGTACTTGTTGGTCCCTGCCTGTCGCTCGGCATTAATGGGTACAACAAGGACTGGTCGGCTCGGCGTCAGTATAATGTGTCTGAGTGGGGTATTCATGCTTCACTGCGGCATGGTATCTCAGTGGGCTAGCACTATAAAACCAGCTTCAGTCTGGGCTAGTACATGCAGCTGCACATACACATACACACGCATGCACGTCGTCATATGAGCGAAATATTCTCAAGCACGACGTTAAACCCAATTTCACCTCACCTCTCTCTCTCTCTCTCTTTCTCTCTCTTTCTGTTCATCTCCCTCGCTCTCTTCATCTCCCTCGCTCTCTGTCTCTCTCTCTCTCACACACACACTCAATAATGTTCACATGACCGACAAAATCATGTTACAGTTCAGTACAGAATGCATAGTTCTTAAATTCTTGCATTCTGCAACTTAATTAAGATCCATATTGATATTGCCCGAAGTCACCCGATCAACAGGTACACGTGTTTGTAGAGCTGTGTTACCCGTAGCTTATTGCGGCGGGAAGATGAACCAGTCCCGGTACCAGTCAATTATTATAATTTTTGCGAATGGATCCAATTTTAACGATTTGAAACTTCTGAATGGTCAACCACACACTACTTCCCAACCTCATAGTATCTTGACAGCGTTTGACAGTATCATAGCAACGGTCATGTGACTAATGTGTCCACTGATTCCTCGCCATCTTTGCATCCTACTACATAATCCAGTAATGACCACCTCTTGATACAAACAATATTCCAGCAATATCACGACGGGGGACACCAGAAATGGGCTTCACACATTGTACCTATGTGGGCAATCAAACGCGGGTCTTCGTCGTGACGAGCGAACGCTTTAACCACTAGGCTACCCCACCGCCCAAGCCACCTCTTGAAGAAACAAACAATAGTCCAGCTTTCAACAGGTGTCGATGGTGTCGTATGGAGGAGGCAAACTTAATTCTTCACGGTAGGTTAAGACTGGTATAACATATTTTGAAGGCTTAACATCATTTCAAACAAGAGTGTTGCCTTTATCAATATCTAGTATAGTTTGCTAATGAAGGCTATTACCTTAAATAACATCGTATTCAAGCCAAGAAGCTAACATTAGTATATGATATCATTATGTTAGTTTTATAAAAAATAATAATATTAATAATAATAATAATAAATTTGATTAGATGATAATACATAAAACCCGCCATGATTACCAGGGTGGTACGGATATAAAAATATTTGACAAACATCCCATTCACAGTAGGATAACTAACATTATTTTAAACTAGCTATATTTTATTACATTGCACAGTCTGAATCCGTTAAAACATTTTGTTTTCATGGATATAAATGTACGTCCAGGATGAACTATTTTAAAAATACTCTCATCATAATACATATTTTAATTGACATCAGGAGGTACTTACGAGTTTTTAAGTCTCATGTCAGGCGTCCATATGGCGTCAGCTGGGACACGGATCTCTGTTACGTTCTTATGTTTTTCTGGTTGCCATGCTAACGATGCATCCTTCCATCTCTAGGAAAGGATGACAAAAATATACCTCAGTTTATGTTTTGAGTATTATTGCTTTAAGTCTGGTTTGTACAGTAATCCTTACATCTGCAGAAGTGGAATTAGCTTTCATAGCAAAATACCAATAAAGGTCTTTAAGAAACATATTATCACAGATCTACTTGCTGTAACCAGGATCATCACTCCACATGTTCTCACCTCAATGCTTTTGGCCCGGATGTGGGGTAGGAGTGATGTGTGTGTACTTGCTTATGATATGGGGTTGTATATAACATTCACATGCACAAAGCAATATATTTGTGCAAATCAACCGCTGCCTTTAACTGTTGAGAAGATAAATGCTGAGCACACGTTTCACACAATACATTGCCCTGTGTGAGATGTGTTATTGGTCTGTGGCCAGCCTATTGTCGTTGGTTTCGGGTACATAGTGACAGATAGTTCACATGAACCACTACCTGCATTTCTTTGTCGGGCTTACTCCCACACGAAGCTGGTACGTTGTCATGTAACCGGAATACTGTTCAAAACGGCGTAAAACCCATCTCTCCCACTCACTCACGCATACGTACCAAAGATATCCAGCAGTTTGTAGTTAGCACTTGCTTTTTCTCGTCCTACAATAATTAAAAAGGGATTATGACGTCATCAGTTCGTAACACTCCATATTTAAAATCAACCAAAGTAAACAAATGACTTTATTTGTTTTATTTCTGAAAGCTGAATCATTTTAAAACTACAAATATGTTAAGTAGATCAGCAATGATGTCCTTTACTACCTTTTTTCAGTATATAACCTTAACATATCATTTATCATGTTCTTATATATTGTTTTTCCGGTAAAAATGAAGACGAATTTTTCTGCCTGCCAAAAGAAGTATTTAAATGTGCAAATGATTCCACACAACGATGTATAATCTACTTAATTGTTATAAATGTTGATATTATCAAATCTGTAGCAATTTTCATAAAACATTTGATGTCCATTCTTAAATCCATCCTTGATAGTCTCTAGGGTAAACGTTCCGACGAATCTCCACTTGTACCCTGGATGCATCTGTGGCACGGCCCGATAATTGTATTACCTCCTTTTCTGGCTCCGCCTTCTCACAGCAGCCAATCAGATAAGCCGTTACAACCGAGCTTGTCAGTGTTAACAACGATGGCGGACGCAGCCGCGAAGGTTTGCTCGCTGTGCGACTCAATTTTAAGGAAAAAATCATACAGACAAATTGACAGGTTTGAAACTTTCAAAACATATATGCAAGAGCTCTTTCTACCTCTTTCAGGGTACCTCTGTAAAAATTGTGTTGCCAAGTTTAATCAGTTAGATAAAGGAAGCAGAAGCGAGTTATCATGGAAGCCTTGTGATTGGTACGCTCAGGTTCCCAGCATAGACACTTGATTGGAGAACACACCAGCAATGGGAAGAATAAATACATTTATCAGGCCGAGCCGTAGATGCATCCAGGGAGTTAGTGGAGATTTATCGGAACGCATAGCCTGGAGATTATCCAGGATGTATTAAATCACGTGTAAAACCTCATGTCACGTGACCAAAAATTGTCATTAAACATCTTCAGTTGTACTTTGGGCCACTGGGTCTCACCTACTGAATAATACCTGTCTGTCTGTCTGTAAACACATCACATTTTATCTTGACAATTTCAATATTAAATGTAAACATATCACTCTTTCTCTTCCACTGTTCAATATAAAACGTAAGCATGCCGCTTGTTCTCTTGAACTATTCACTATGTAACGTAAATATATCACTATTTCTCTTGAGGTATTCAATATATAATGTAAACATGTCACTATTTTTAATATATAATGCATTTAATGCCTAATCCATTATCCATCGTAAATGTTCTAACTGTGGTCAGGTATACTTACGATACCAGATATCTCTGCAAGCATGAGGTCCATCCTCACATCCAGGGTGGTGTTAGGACCAAAGGGTTCAACACGTTTGTCGTAAGTTCGAAACAAATCAGCAACCAGGCGTTGTTTGGGATTGCAAGCTGCAGAGGCTGACAACAGAACAATCTCGGGGATAAACAGGCAAAACCACCCAACGGGACAATATAAAAACTAGACAAAAGACGTGAAACAACAGGACATGAGCAGGGATAGACAGGAGACGTGAAACAACAGCACAACATCAGGAGTAAGGAGATCGGAAACACAGGGATATACAAGCGACATGAAACAACAGCATAACAGCAGTAGAAATGCGATCGGAAACAAAGGGATATACAAGAGACATGCAACAACAGCATAACATCGGGTGTGAGGAGATCTGAAACAGGGATATACTAGAGACATGAAACAACATCATAACATCAGGAGTAAGGAGATCGTAAACACAAGGATATACAAGAGACATGAAACAACAGCCTAACATCAGGTGTAAGGAGATCGGAAACACAGGGTACACAAGAGACATGAAACAACAGCACAACATCAGGTGTAAGGAGATCGGAAACACAGGGATATACAAGAGACATGAAATAACAGCTCAACATCAGGAGTAAGGAGATCGGAAACACAGGGTACACAAGAGACATGAAACAACAGCACAACATCAGGTGTAAGGAGATCGGAAAAACAAAGATATACAAGAGACATGAAACAACAGTATAATGTCAGGTGTCAGGAGACCGGAAACAGAGGGATATACAAGAGACATGAAATAACAGCACAACATCAGGTGTAAGGAGATCAGAAACAGGGTTATACAAGAGACATGAAACAACAGCACAACATCAGGTGTAAGGAGATCGGAAACAGAGGAATATAAAGAGACATGAAATAACAGAATAACAGCAGTAGTAATGAGATCAGAAACAGAGGAATATACAAAAGACATGAAACAACAGCACAACATCAGGTGTAAGGAGATCGGAAACAGGGATATACAAGAGACATGAAACAACAGCATAACATCAGGTGTAAGGAGATCGGAAACACAGGGATATACAAGATGCATGAAATGACAGCATAACAGCAGGAATAAGAAGGTCGGAAACAGGAATAAGAAGAGACATGAAACAACAGCATAACATTAGGTTCAAAACAACTGAACAACAACACGTAAAAAATAGTAACCGCCTTATATCTTAAACATTCAGCTACTTCTGACACCAAATATTCGCTTAAACCGGTGTCTAGTCTTCATACAGACACTGAAAAGATTTTATCCTAGAAACCTCATGCAAGTGTATAATATATGGCAAGTCTAGATTTCCACTGTTTCAGAAGAAAGTCTCTGGGCCCCTTTATGGTATTGTATGATTGTAATTTAGGAACTGGTTTTCTTTCTGTAAAATATGTTCATTTTAGAGACTAGATGTTAGTCTAACCAGTGACCAATCAGCTGTTTCCCTTAACAGTGCCATGGTCCAAGTATGGATGTTCAGAAGCCTAGATCCTCTCTCTGAGTATGTTTCGTGGTCCTGTAGCATACTACTTGGCTAATGAAAAAAAACGGCCAACGCCTTGCACAAAGCGTATACACTCTAGTATGACCTAAATACTATTCAAAGCGTTACGTTCACACACTTTTAAAAAATGTCCTTACCTAGCATCCATGCAATGACGAGAAGCACCGGTTTCACATCCATCTCCGGGAACTCAATCACGCAAGGCTATCGGTGAAGCTGTGTACACCACTGAACGAACATGAAACTATTCCAGCTATCAGTTTTGATCAGCAGATTACTTGCCAGATTCCAGCACAGATAGTTGCGGCCGCTGTTGGATTCGTTCTGCGGCAGGACGGTGACACGGTGGTATTTAGACAGCGTTTCGCAATTATTCATTTACGGTCCAGTGATAAACATTACTTTCTATTGCATATCGTCACGTGGTTGTAAATAGCAAAAGTCAAAACGATAGGGAGTTGACTGTACAATATCTGACTAATGACTGTGATGTTATCAACATGTTAATAACTGCATAATGTATCACATGGCTTTACAAAGTAATCCATCAACTGACTGTGTGACGGTGATAAGCGTAGCCTGAAACAGTGGACGATAATAGGGATGAATAGTCACTCCACGCTTACCTCCCTTTCATACTACTGTACATCTGTAATAATTCATAGGAGTAATAAGCTATTTCAACAGAACTCGGTAAATCTGGACACATGTCGGTGGGTAAACTTTGAATTTGATGGCATCTTTCTCTCGGTCCCGATTTAGCTACGAATGGAATGTGATTTAACCGCTGGTTGAGCGTTGTAGTTGCGTCAGTTTGTCGGTGAGTGGAGTCGCCTAGTGTGTAGAAACGTTTGTGCTGTGTACCAAAAATAGACCTTCGAAACTAGACTCCGAAATGAACATATTTTACAGATAAAACAGATATACAGGTTTACAGATATAATGAAAAGAAGCCCGGAGACTTTCTTCATTTTCAGACCTGCCACACATTCTAGACTTGCATTTGCTTTCTTTGATGTATTTGCTTCATGATCTGTATGATAGACTAGGGTAGAGGGGATGTTGAGGGGGAACCAACAGATGCTTGCTGGAGAACGACAATAAGGCGTGGGTATGAAACTCTTCATGCCCAAATGTCTTTAGAATCCGTTCGGATGACCCAAGTTCATTATTCACCTGGATCCATCTTTTACAAAGCGATATTAGCTCGTTGACTGTAACTTTCACTGAATACAACACAGTTACGACGCACATCGTAAGAGTTTTCAGTAATAGTTTTCAATGGCACCATTGGGTACTGGGCCGTATGCCGTAACTCTTCCCAGAGGGAATTCTGTGAGCTCGATGTTAGCACGGATATATCACATGACGATAAAAAGCCTCAAACTATTGTCAATATAGGCACATCAGTTGAGAATAGATGCAAACGAGATGGCTACCAAGGGAAAAGGTATCGGTGACTGTTAGTAAATGTACGAGTGAGTGAGTGAGTGTGTGGGTGTTTAGTTTTACGCCGCAATATTCCAGCTATATGGCGGCGGTTTGTAAATAATCGAGTCTGGTCCAGACAATCCAGTGATGTGTGTTATCTCTAGCCAAGCTCCTTGCAGCGAAACGGCATATGGTAATATATGGTCATTACTGTGGCACTTCCAATATAGGTTCTAGAGTGTTAATGATCATTGATATCATTCATAAAGTGTTTGACGTACGATTACATATGATGATTCGGAACCATGTCATGTGATGTTTAGATTCATAAATCTGTACCGACAAATATTGATTGAACTCAGTAACTAAGAGGACAAAAGGGCCACCGAAATTTGGTCCATTGTCTCTGTTAAATAAAGAAAGAAAATAAATATTAAGTCTTTTGATTGCTACTTAGAAGTTGTGAGAATTTGGTGACATTAAACCTTTTATGTTTCATGTCGGTCAGGATATTTTCATTTAGGATATATAAAACGGTGATAAGCACCATTCTACCATGACTTCAGTAAACACTGGATTGTGATTGGTTAATTAAAGTCATTCAGAGGTATATAATACAGGTCTCTGATTTTCCGTGCGCAATCATACATGGTTTACCATGATGCACTATTTTTGTCTGCCCACCATCATGGCGGACACCAAACAACCTACTGATGCATCGATAAATTACGGCGATTTTGCTGTCGGAAATTACACATATGTCTTTAAAGATGGATTTAGCGATGACGGGCTCGACTCACTACTTACGTAAACCACAGCAATAGGTGTTTATACATACAAAAGTACTTCGACAGCATGGAAACAAACATTCAGTCGAACAAGATCAAAATATCGTCAGCTTTCCGAATAAAAATTCAGCAAAAACAAATATGTTTACGTTGATTCTATGTTATGTCAGAATAGATCCAGCAATAGACTGCTACTTAATTTCCGTGTTAAATTTATTATCAGCTTTCGTCAACGATATCGCCACTGATCTTGATCCGGTTACGGAGGATGCATTATCATCGAACGCCGAAGAAATTTTAATGCCTTCCGTCCACATAAATAAACAGTTGGATTATCAATTCAAAGAAAATGATATTTTGAAATTTGTACTGTTTCAAATTTAGCGGCAGTAAAACACAATTACAGAATCTGCAAACCGTTCTGTTTAGCCCAACATATTTATTCTCTAAATATAATATCGTTGAAAAAGTAATTTAGCTTAGTCATGATCCCTCTTCTCCATTACACTGCTTGATCTAAAGTAGTCTATTAAAGTATAATTAATTACCTTACCGTGTTTATGCCAGAGGTACACCCTCATGTCCTGATCCATCCTTTCGGAAATATCACCACAAATCTGGCTCTTTGTCAGCAGACTCGCGAACATGCCAGCGAATCCGATTCAATTTGAATTCACTACACTTTGAAGCCACTAGGTCACAAAACACTTTTCAAAATGTAGAAAATAATATCCGTAGAATCGAATTTGAGCACAAAGTACACACATGAGTGTGTAAGAGTCACCACAGCTGTCGCACGCAGACGTAGAGGTGCGTGAAGTTGACAGGGCGCAAAATTCAACAGTATCTAAATTCGGTACAACACGGACTTCTCGTTACAGCAAAAGCGCCTCTACTCTTAAATTTTGTACCAGTACCAGTAATTAGATATCAAAGACTATCTCAGTCATACAATCAGGTTAACCTTGCACACACTGTCAGAGGCTCTCCTGTCGCATCTTTCCAAATTTGCACGTAAATGTAAACAATGACTTCCGAGAAAAGGTCAAGGCCATGAGGTTGCTGCCATTATTCTGGTGGGGAAAGGGTCTACTGTGGAAATTTCAAATGTGAACCAAGCTTTTTAAACTTATTTGATATATGTTTTCCAACTTATCAGTTAATGAATGGTGATTGATGCATTGGAAAAACAAAACGTGATTTGTTAATACTGAATCTGGAGTTTGTTAGTCATTGACCGTTTGCCACCAATCACCCCGTTTCGGGCGATGCAACTTGAGATTGGAATGCAAGGCCGCTTCACGTATTGACTGGTAACCAAAGAAAGAGCTCCACCTGAAATTGTTCATAAAATTGTCATGGTGGAATGGAGATAAACCTACTCTGTTGGAAAATCAGAGGTATATAACGAAATTATAATAGCTCTAAATTGTTCATTTAAAACCTCACGCTACGCGTTCGGTTTTAAATGAAAAGTAGAGGTATTATAATTTCGTTATATACCTCTGATTTTCCCACACAGTAGGTTTATCTCCTAACTACCCCACTACCCCTGTACAGATTATGAGTTTATCCGATACATTAATGCTTCAGTTCCCCCAAGGTGTTTGAGACAATGTTTCAGTTTCACCTCAGTGTTGGAGAAAATGTTTCAGTTTCACCTAGATGTTGGAGTCCATATTTCAATTTCACCGTCGACACAAGACAGCTTGTTTACCTGTGTCTATATATAATTATAACAAAACTTACAGGCCATCAACTTACACAAACATTTGTGAACATGTAGGCACCCGTGAAGAGCCACCTCCTCGTGGTGGGTGCTGGGGAACTTTAGCCCTTGCTTCACTTAGACTGGTGGTACAATCGGCCCGATTCTATCAATCGGAAACATTTAACATTAAAATCATTGCTTATTCAGTTGTTTCTTATCATGACCTGTTCTAATATAAACTATCATGTTAGAACTCATTCTGCCTAGAGTCCTATGTCAGAAGGCGGTGGCTCATGGGCCAATCTGGCATAATTGATCTCCGGGTTCTACTATTGTAGCTACCTGTGTCTCTTTTGCTGGAGTACAGTATCCCTGTTACCCTAGTGTTTGTAGTCAGCTTCCACTTCAGCACTGTCCTTGTTGACACACCATGGTGGGCGGAAGGCGGGGATGTTGAACAATTTTACTTATTATGGCAACCTCAATGCTTGACATGGAAGTCAATCCATCTCCGCCAACTCAACGGAGAGGATCTTCCTCAGGATCACGATCTCCAGTTCAGCCTCCACGAGGTGTTCTTTCAATATTCTTCAGTGGAACTGTAGAGGCCTTTGCAGCTTTTAATTCAAGACTTCAAGCCATCAGCATTATGTTTGCAAGAAACCTATCTAAAATCTAAAATCCACGGATAAATTTGATATCAGACAATATGATTCCTACAACTGTTACTCACCTTCAGGTGATAAAGCTACTGGAGGATCTTCTATTTTAGTGAATCATGGAACTATCCACAGTCTGGTTCCTCTCAATACCCCTCTTCAGGCAGTTGCGGTCCGTGTTACTCTGCATATTGTTGTTACCTTGTGTTCATTGTATATTCCGCCATCATCGTCTCTGCAGCAATCTGATCTTCATGCTTTATGACCAACTCCCAAAACCATGTCTTCTTATCGGAGATTTAAATGGTCATAACCCGCTTTGGGGTAGTAATAACACCAACGCAAAAGGAATGTTTCTTGAGGATTTCTTCACAAATACTGATTTATGTATTTTCAATGATAATTCTAACACATATCTTCATCATGCAACTGGCTCATACTCCTCTGGGGTGGTGGGGTAGCCTAGTGATTAAAGCGTTCGCTCGTCACGCCGAAGGCCCGGGTTCTATTCCCCACATGGGTACAACTTGTGAAGCCCATTTCTGGTGTCCCAAATCGTGATATTGCTGGAATATTGCTAAAAACGGCGTAAAACCATACTCAGCCAGCCAGCTCATACTCCTCTCTGGATTTATCCGTTGCGGATTCCAGTTTATACAATGAATTTGAATGGTCAGTCCACGATGATCTTTGTTTAGATGTTTTCTGATTAATTCAATATGATTGCTGATGACTGCATTCCCAAGTCCTCTATGGTTCCACACATTCGTAAGCCATGGTTAACTTTTGACTGCAAACAAGCTAGAAAGGCTGGGAAAAAGGCAGAAAAATATTTCCGTCGGCACCCAAGAGTCCATAACTTGAACCAGTTTGAAAGTTCAAACGCCAGTGCTCGTTGTACATTTAAACAAAATAAACGGCACTCATGGCGAAATTATGTTTCTCAAATTAACTCACGAACACCTATTTCTAAGGTATGGTATATGGTGAAGAAGATAAAAGGTAAAGGTTCCGAATGTGGTGTGCACCATCTTAAGCAGGGTGACACTCTTTTAACAGGAAAATCTGATATCGCTAACAAATGAGGTGAAACGTTAGCTAAACATTCCTCCTCATCCAATTATTCACCAACTTTTCAGAAATTTAAAAACCAGCAAGAATAAAAGAAAATTAATTTTAATTCAGATAATGGGGAGGATTATAATGAAATCTTTTCCATTCATGAGCTCCATACTGCCCTTGGGCAAGCTCATGACACTGCTTCAGGACCTGATAATTAGGGGATAACTGTACTGTGTTTGACGAATTGGGGACGTATACTGGTGGTTATATAGCCGCAAATTTAGTTATATCGGCGACGCGCAAGCGGAGCCGATATAACGTTAAATTTGCGGCTATATAACCACCGGTATACGTCCCCAATTCGTCAAACACAGTACAGTTATCCCCATTCTAATTCAACTCGTTTTACGCTGTTTTTTCGTGAAAGAAATTCATTATTTAAACCGGCACCCATGAAGGGCCACCTCCTCGTGGTGGGTGCTGGGTCACGCTAAGGGCCCTTCAACCCCCGGTTGTGAACCCGGGGGGATATTAGGTCCACCAACCTGTTGGCCGTGGGTTGCGCCCCTGTGTCGGTGGAGGACGGGAGGCTGGTGGTTGAGGGCACTGGGGCCAGGAACAGTGTTCCTTTGCCCAACACACCACTTCGCCCCTTACTTCACCTAGACGGGTGGTTGAACTGGCCCGGTTCAACCAATCGGCTGGTCACGTCATGCCCTGCGCATGGAAACATTTATTTTAAATTGTGTATTTTTCAACACTATTGTGATTGATTAAAATAAATGTCATCAATAAAATGTTCTATTGAAATTTTGATTTGTACTTATAAATTATTGATCCATTTAATTGCCTAGAGTCCTATGCCAGAAGGCGGTGGCTCATGGGCCAATCTGGCAATAGAGACCTCTGAATTCTGTGTTTCTCCAGAAAGGTGTCAAGGGCGAACCAGTCTGTCATTTATTCTGTTAGATTCGACAGCTATTCAAGTGTTTATTTGCTGGAGTATAACATCCCTGTAACCCTGGTGGAGCATGCTGGTTTCCGCTGTACCACCGTCCTTGTTGACACTCCATGGTGGGTGGGGAGCAGGGATGTTGAACACTTTTCCTACATTATGGCTCTTTCTCTTCCATCTGGTTCATCTAAACATAAACGTCGATATGTAGAATCTACATCGTCGGATGAAGGATCTTCTGACACTGTTGAATCGTGGCCCAGGTTTATTGTTATCTCCTCTGAAGACGATACGCCGTTACAACTTAACCCTTTCGCAATCTCCAAGGGCATTCATGGTGTCTGTGGGGAAGTGAAGGACGTTACACAGCTTCGAAATGGCTCACTCTTAGTGGAATGTACCCGTAAACAACAATCGGTAAATCTGTTGAAACTACAACAATTTGTGAATAAACCCGTTGTTGTGTCAGTGCACAGAACGTTGAATTCCTGCAGAGGTATAGTCAGAGACAGGGCCCAGTGCCTTTCTGATATGAATGAGGATGACATCGTCAATGAACTAAAAAAACAGGGCGTAACCGCAGTAAAGCGTTTTTCGAAAAAGAATGATGATGGCACAATTGTCAAGTTGAATACATACTTGTTTACTTTCTCACTCTCCACACTACCAAAAAGTATAAAAGCTGGGTACTTTAACATCGGAGTTGAGGTGTATGTTCCAACTCCGCTCCGATGTTTCAAATGCCAAAAGTTTGGTCATAGGGCCAGGTACTGCCGTAACACCACTGTATGTTCCCGTTGTGGTGGTGCACATGAACTCTCTGAGTGCACTAATAGCATCAAGTGTGCTAACTGCAGCGGAGACCACTTGGCCTCATCAAAATCATGCCCCTTCTATGAACGTGAGTCTACCATTCAAAGGATAAAACATACCAACAATATTTCTTCTGCTGAAGCTAAAAAGCAGGTAACTGTTTCAATAAATTCAACAATTTCATATTCCACTGCAGTTTCTTCTCGTGTCAATACTTTCAGACCTCCCATGACATCAACGTCGTGTCAAACGTCAATATCCTGGGTTCATGAACAATTAACATTAGATGAGGCAAGTCAGACCTCTCAAATGGGCACCTCTAGTGTTTCGACATCGGCATCCCAGACGGAGACTGTCATATCGCTGCCTTCAGCAGATCCTGCGTCTGAACCAGAATGTGCCACAAATTCATCGCAGCACAATAAATCATCAAAAAATGAGAAAAAGGAAAAGAAAAAATCGAGAGGAAGGACCAGGGCCCTTCAACATTTGGAGATGCCTTCCTCTCAGTCGTCCCCTGTACAGGTTCAAAATAAATTTGAACCTTTGGAGATGGAGGTCAATCCCTCTTTCCCAGTCCCTGGGAGTAGACCTCACTCCAATCCACGTTCTCCAATTGGTCCTCCATGAGTGGCTCAAATAACATTGTTCAGTGGAATTGTAGAGGACTAAGAAATAATTTTAATGATTTACAACTACTAATACAAGATTTCACACCATCGGCATTTTGTTTACAGGAAACTTATCTTAAAACCACAGATCAATTTGATATACGGCAGTATAATTCATATAACTTCTTTTCTCCTCCGGGACTCCGAGCTACTGGAGGTTCTTCAATTTTGGTTCGACAGGGTATTATACACAGCCCTATTCCCCTAAATACAACACTTCAGGCTGTTGCAGTCAGGTTGACTTTACACATTGCCTTTACATTATGCTCCCTTTCTGTGCCGCCATCTTCCACTCTTCACCAAACTGATCTTCAGGCTCTTTATGACCAGCTCCCCAAACCGTGTATCATTATGGGTGACTTGAATGGTCATAATCCTCTTTGGGGTAGTTCTCATACAAACAGAAATGGGACAGTCCTAGAAGATTTTATTTCAAACAACGATCTGTGTATATTTAATGATAATTCGAAAACATACCTGCATCCTGGCACAGGCACATATTCTTCTCTTGATTTATCACTTTCTCACACCGATCTGTTAAATGAATTTGAATGGTCAGTCCATAACGATCCGTGTGGCAGCGACCATTTTCCAACCATTCTTAAAACAATAACTCCTGCTGATGTTACTCCATCATCAAGATGGAACTTCAACAAAGCAAACTGGCCTTTGTTTGAATTACTCTGTATTGATAAACTAAATCCTGCTCGTTTTATTGATACTCTTGATTCAGTGCAAGTATTCTCTGATGAACTACACAAAATAGCTGTTGAGTGTATTCCTAGGTCCTCTACAAATCCACATATACGTAAACCATGGTTTAATAATGACTGCAAACAAGCTAGAAAGGCACGGAAAAAAGCTGAACACTATTTCCGTCGCCACCCAATGGTGCATAATTTAGATAAATTTAAAATTTTAAACGCTAGAGCACGTCGAACCTTTAAGCTAAATAAGCGACAGTCGTGGCAAAATTACGTTTCGAAAATAAATTCACGGACGCCTATGTCCAAGGTATGGAACATGATCCAGAGAATTAAAGGTAAGGGTACCAAATCAAGCATTAATCATCTCAAAACTGGGGACCAATTGTTAACAGATAAATCTGACATCGCAAATAAACTGGGTGAAACACTTGCAAAACATTCTTCCTCGTCAAACTATGTTCCCGAATTTCAAAAATTCCAAAAATTGCAAGAAAAGAAACAAGTCAATTTTCATTCGGATAATGGGGAAGACTATAATGAAATCTTCTCTATCCACGAGCTTCATACTGCTCTTGAACAAGCTCACAATACTGCAACGGGAGCTGATAACATTCATTATCAACTCCTGCAACACTTACCGGAATCTTGTTTAGAAACACTATTAAATATTTTTGATGACATTTGGACATCTCGTAACTTTCCTTCATCTTGGTGTGATGCCATTGTTGTACCCATACCTAAACCTGGACGTGATCATACCGACCCCTCAAGTTTTAGGCCCATTTCCTTGACTAGTTGCGTTTGCAAAACCATGGAACGCATGGTCAATAACAGATTACCTTGGTACTTAGAATCGAATAATTTAATCACAAATATTCAATGCGGTTTTCGTAAAAATCGCAGTACCATTGATCATTTAGTTCGATTGGAGTCATTCGTTAAAAATGCCATTCTTAACAAGCAGCATGCAGTGTCAATATTTTTCGATTTAGAGAAAGCCTATGACACGACATGGAAGCACGGCATTTTACAAGATTTACATGATTTTGGTTTGAGAGGCCGTTTGCCTCAGTTTATATCCGAGTTTTTAACTGATAGGCAATTTCAAGTCCGCGTGGGTTCTACCCTGTCTGACCATTATAAGCAGGATCAGGGTGTCCCACAAGGTAGTATTTTGTCTGTCACATTGTTTAGTGTTAAGATAAATAGTTTATCAAAGGTCTTAAGTGATTCAATCGATGGGACACTATTTGTGGATGATTTTAATATTTCTTGTCGTGGTAAAAATATGCATACTATTGAACGGCAACTGCAGTTGTGTTTAAACAAAATAGATAAATGGTGTCTTGAGAATGGATTTAAATTTTCTAAATCCAAAACTAATTGTATCCATTTTTGTAGAAAATATAAACCGCATAAAGACCCTGAACTGTTTCTAAATGGCTCTCCCATCAAAGTTGTTAAAGAAGCAAAGTTCTTGGGTATAATTTTTGACTCGCATCTAACTTTTCTTCCACACATCAAGGCCCTTAAAACTAAATGCATGAAAGCACTTGACTTGTTGAAAGTCGTTTCCAATTCTAAGTGGGGAGGGGATCAAGCTACCCTACTACAATTATATCGATCATTGGTTCGTTCCAAACTTGATTATGGCTCCATCGTATATGGTGGAGCCTGCAAAAGCAACCTAAAACTTTTAGATTCTGTCCACCACCAAGGTCTAAGACTATGTCTTGGTTCCTTTAGAACTTCACCTGTTGACAGAC
The DNA here is from genome assembly GCF_003918875.1 of Haliotis rubra. Lineage (NCBI taxonomy): Eukaryota > Metazoa > Mollusca > Gastropoda > Lepetellida > Haliotidae > Haliotis > Haliotis rubra. Next base: position 1,341,292 of record NW_025766547.1, on the reverse strand, counting down.
TCTACGTCGAGGCTGATGAGCCATCTCTTACACAACGCCGTATAAAATTAACTTTACAGTATATTACAAAACTTTATTCCAATGAGTCAAACCCTGCATATAACTGTGTCTTTAATCCCCTATATGAAGATCTGTATAACAAAAAGCCTTCTCTTGTTCCGCCTCTTGGTATAAGAGTGAAACCTTTCCTTTCTGCAGCTGGCATTGAGCTAGAACATATAGCTCCTTCCCGTCTTCTTTCTTCTCCTCCTTGGCAGTTGGTTAAACCACAGGTTGACCTAACTCTGACAAAGTTTAAAAAATCAGAAACTAATGAATTACAATATAAACAAGAATATAATCAATTAAAAAGTACATATAATACATATAAATCCTTATTTACAGATGGGTCCAAGGACGGTGGCGCAGTGGCATGTGCCACTGTCATTGGATCCAGAACAATATCTTCTAGAATACCAGATAACAGCTCTATATTTACAGCAGAAGCAAAAGCCATCTTAACAGCTCTCGACTATATTCAAAGGCATCCTAAACATAAACAATATATAATCTTTTCTGACTCTCTATCCTGCCTTCAGGCGATTAAAAATCTATCTTGCAAACATCCACTTTTAATTGAAATAATTGAATTATATAATGATCTTGCTACTGGCCAATGCGACATCGTCTTTTGTTGGTTACCCAGCCACCTTGGCATTTCTGGGAACACAATGGCCGATCTTGCTGCCAAGGCAGCACTCAACAAATCTGTGACACCACTTCTTATTCCATACTCTGATTACAAAGCTGCTATTAGATCTTATATCCGTGATCTGATGCAAAAGAAGTGGGACACCCAAGTCGGTATAAATAAATTACATGAAATAAAACCAACTATCGGTTACACCTACTTGGGTTGTCAGTCCAGATTTGATGAGGTCATCATACGACGATGTCGTATTGGCCACACAAGATATACGCATGAGTACCTATTAAAAGGTGAGGATCCTCCGTTTTGTATCCCTTGTGATGAAAGAATCACGGTCAAGCATGTCTTGCTTGACTGTGTTGAGTATTCCATCACAAGGGATAAATATTTTCAATCACGAACTATGAAGGATCTTTTAAATAGTATCAGTTATCATTTAATTATTGAATTTTTAAAAGAATTAGATTTGTTAACAGATTTGTAAATAGCTAAATATTTTATGATTGGAAGTTCGAATTAGTAACACAGATTGTTAGTGGATGTATCCTCGAGGGGGGTTAAAGTACTGTAAAATTATTGTCCTCCCGAGAGGGTACGTAAGTCCCAAAACATTCAAAGTAAATTTCAACTTTCCGCTTTTTAATCGTAGAATATGTGTAATTTTAACGTATGGCTAGATTTATCTCAATTGCTAACAGCTGAAGGGATGATGTAAATCCAGCTATGGCCCATGCAGGAAGCAAATGTACTGTAAGTCCCCATGGTCTCTAGTATGGTGATCTAACTTCAGTTGTTAGCGATCTATAGCCCATTTTTATATTGTGTTGTCCCCTCTAGTTAAAATGTTTTAGATTCAATTACTAGTTTTACATGTATATCTGTGATAATCTAGTTATTTTACTGTCCTTCGTCGGCAGAATTTTATCATTTCACTTAAATTGTTGATAGATTTATAACTTGCTTTAGTCACGATATGGCTGAAATATTGCCGATGTGACTTAAAATCTTAACTCACTCACTCACTCATTATTTAAACCAGGTCAAAGTTCCTCTAGGTCAAAGGTTAATCATATCACTCCTTGAACTTACACCATCGCCAGAAAAAGTAGTTCCCTTTTCAAACTACACACGTTTATTATGTGCACACAGACTAAATCTGACAATGATGAATAGATCATAGTATTATAGATAAAATGGAAGGAATCATGATGAAACCGCCCTCTAGTTACAGAAACGAGCCGCCCGCTGATTCCTTAACTACGGGCCATTATCAGTTCTGTTGTCAAATGACGTCACAGCAGGTGGCGTCACGCTCCATAATGACGTCATAATCTTGTTTCATGATCTAACAGTGCTGGGTCAACAGCCCGTTGCGAGTAAGTTGTTTGAACTTAAAATTAAATTTATGATACTATTTTGTCGTTTTTAACACAAATTCCACTCATTTTAGCTGGATAGGGCAGTTAATTGACCTATGGTTTCTGCAAATGACAATGTCCTGCAAAGCAGCGTTATCCCAAAAGTGTAGGGATACATTTAAAGGTTTTGGTGAATCGGTTTTCAAATTGCGACCGTATATGCTGATTATACGGTCGGAAATTTATAGCATTGACCAATCAGAACTCGTGTTACATACTAAGTTGAATTAGAATGTTCATTATCAGCTCCTTAAACATCTACCTGAATCATGTTTAGAAATATTATTGAATATCTTTGACAGTATATGGACTTCTGGTAATTTCCCACCATCATGGCGCAATGCCATAATCATTCATATTCCTAAACCTGGCCGGGATCATACGGATCCATCTAATTACAGACCAATTTCCTTAACTAGCTTTGATTGCAAGGCAATGGAACGTATGGTTAATAATCGTCTAGTTTGGTACCTTGAAGACAACAACCTCATCACTGACATTGAATGTGGTTTCCGGAAAAATCGTAGTACCATTGATCATTTGGTACGATTAGAGTCTTTCATAAAAAAATTCTATGCTAAATAAACAACATACTGTATAGATTTTTTTCGATCTTGAAAAGTCATATGATACGACATGGAAGTATGCCATTTTGACAGATCTCGATGATTTTGGTTTGAGGGGTCGTTTACCTCTTTTTATATCGCAGTTTTAAGAAGACAGACAATTTCAAGTCCGAGAGGGGACTACCCTCTCTGATCATTACAGTCAGAATCAGGATGTCCCACAAGGCAGTATTTTGTCTGTCACGTTGTTTAGTGTTAAAATCAACAGTTTATCTAAGGCTTTAAACGATTGAATCGATGGATCTCTTTTTGTGGATGATTCTAATCTTTCTTGTCGTGGGAAAAATATGCATACTATTGAACGGCAACTGCAGTTGTGTTTAAATAAAATAAATAAATGGTGTCTTGAAAACGGTTTTAAATTTTCTAAATATAAAACTAATTGTATACATTTTTGTAGAAAATATAAACCGCATAAAGACCCTTAACTGTTTCTCCCATCAAAGTTTTAAAGGAGGCCAAGTTCTTGGGTTTGAATTTGTACTCACATTTAAGGTTTCTGCCACATCTTAAATCCCTTAAAACTAAATGCCTGAAGGCACTTGACTTGTTGAAAGTCGTTTCCAATTGTAAGTGGGGAGGGGATCAAGCTACCATCCTACAACTTATCGAATATTGGTCCGTTCAAGACTTGATTACGGCTCCATCGTATATGGTGGAGCCTACAAAAGCAACCTAAAACGTTTAGACTCGGTTCACCACCAATGTCTCAGACTTTGTCTATGCTCCTTTCGAATTTCACCTGTCGACAGCCTCTACGTCGAGGCTGATGATGAGTCATCTCTTAACCAACGCCGTATAAAATTAACTTTACAGTATGTAACAAAACTATATTCCAACGAGTCAAACCCTGCCTATAACTGTGTCAATAATCCCCTGTTTGAGGATCTGTATAACAAGACGTCTTCTCTCGTTCCATCTCTTGGTAGAAATGTGAAACCTTTCCTTTCTGCTGCTGGCATTGAGCTAGAAAATATAGCTCTTATAGCTGCTTTCTTCTCCTTGGCAATTGGTGAGGCCACAAGTTGACCTTACACTGACAACATTTAAAAAATCAGAAACTAATGAATTACAATATAAACAAGAACTTAATCAATTAAAAAGTAAATAAATACATAATTGGGTCCAAAACAATATCTTCCAGATTTCCTAATGACAGTTAAAGTTTCACAGCAGAAGCAAACGCAATACTAACAGCTCTTAAATATATAACTAGACATTCGAAATATAAACAATATATAATATTCTCTGACTCTCTTTCTTGCCTTCAGGCTATTAAAAATCTTTCTTGTAAACATCCACTTTTAATAGAAATTATAGAATTATATAATGATCTTGCAACTGGCCAATGCGACATCATCCTCTGTTGGCTACCCAGCCACCTTGGCATTTCTGGGAATACAATGGCCGATCTTGCTGCCAAGGCAGCACTCAACAAATCTGTGGCACCACTTCTTATACCATACTCTGATTACAAAGCTAGCATTAGAACCTACATCCGTGATCTAATGCAGAAGATGTGGGACACCCAAGTAGGTATAAATAAACTACATGAAATAAAACCCTATATTGGTTACATCTACTTGGGTTGTAAGTCCAGATTTGATGAGGTCATCATACGACGATGTCGTATTGGCCACACAAGATATACACATGAATATTTGTTTAAAGGTGAAGATCCTCCGTTTTGCACCCCTTGTGATGAAAGAATCATGGTCAAGCATGTCCTGCTTGACTGTATTGAATATTCCATCACAAGGGATAACTATTTCAAATCACGAACCATGAAGGATCTTTTTAACAATATCAGTTCTCATTTAGTTATTGCATTTTAAAAGAATTATATTTGTTGAATGATTTTTAAATGGATAAATATTTTAAAATTGGTAGTTTAATTGAGCAGCTGAGATTGTGAGTGGCTGTATCCTCACAGGGGGTTGAAGCATTGTAAAATTATTGTCCTTCTGTGGAGGTACGTAAGTCCCAAAACATTCAAAGTACATTTAAACATACCATTATTTCTAACCGTAGAATATGTGTTATTTTAATTTATGGCTAAATTGTGTAAACTTGCTGACAGCTGAAGGGATGGTCTTAATCCAGCTAGGGTCCATGCAGGAAGCAAATGTACTGTAAGTCCCCATGGTCCCTAGTATGGTGATCTACCTTCGGTTGTTGGCGAGCTATAGCCTGTTTGTATAGTGCATGGTCATACCTTGTTAAAATATTTTAGATTTAATTACTAGTTTTATATTTATATATGTGATAATCTAGTTGTTTTACTCTCCTTCGCTGAGAGAATTTTATAATTTACATTTAATTGTTAATATATTTTAACTTGAGTTCGTCACGATATGGCTGAAATGTTGCCGATGTGACTTAAAATCTTAACGCACTCACTCACTCAGAAAATGTAATAAGGGACATACACTAAACGCCAAAAGAAACGTTACCCTCCTACCTTTATGAATTACTTAAAAACTATCAAGATATGTTAGAAGGTATTACTTTACAAGAAAGTTTAAGAGCTTTATGCAAATCACGAAAAAGAAATTCTCAAATGCGTTCATATTTGGGTGAAATGCATCTTTTCAGAAGACTTAAATTGTCCTATTTTCGTCCAGGCCGAAATAAACCAATAATAGTGATTTAGATGTCCAAAAGAAAGGTTGAAATAAAATTCTGCTTTGGGGACAAAGATAAACCATTTCAAGTCACTATTTCCAACTATTAAAACAAGAAACAACTGTTGTAGTGAGTGTAAAATTGTAACATTATCATGCATATGATCATGCCACGATTAACAACCGAAGAGAGAGAAAGAGCCACTGGGATGGTGCAGATGGGGTCGACATACAATGCTGTTGCCAACGCCCTCGGATGCCACCGTATCACGGTTATAGGATTTATTCAGGGCTTCATACAGACGTGGGGATCACCGTAGACAGACTAAGAAGTGGACGTCCACGCACCACAACGCCAGCTGAAGATAGGTTCCTCCGTCATTAAGGAAGGAGGGTAACGTTTCTTTTGGCGTTTAGTGTATATTGAAACTGCTCCCAGAGCTTTAATACATATTTCGAACACATAGGTATGCCATGGATTTTCAACACCTCTTTAAAGTCTGTTTCGGTAAGACGACTTCTTTATGTCTAAATAACAATGACCAACACCACACTGTATGATATAGTTGATCTGTATTTCACTGAACACGAGGCATATGTTGCATTAAAAAAGCAGTCGGCTCGGGTAACGTGAATGACCAATTCCACATTGTATACAAATAATTCTGTATTCCATGTTGTGTTCAGACACCAGCCACTGTGCAGTCAGTTGAATCAAGAGCACCTGTGGAAGTGGGGTTTGTTTTTCCTGGTGAGCTTTGATACGACCCTCTTGGACATGGAGTACACCTTTGAAGACTGTCAGATGAAGACGTTCCGGGCGGACACGGAGATGTATTAGCAGTGACATGGAATGCATTTTGACATAAAACAGACAGATTCTGAACAAAAGGGATATTGGCCACACAATGTCAAGGATGTAAAACACTGCAACCAGATACAATGAACCTTCATCTCCCGGAAGTCTCGTTTACTGATGAGAGCTTCTACATGAAGACAAACAATATGTTACAACACATCTAGAATTTTTTTATTTAGAAATGTTTTGGACAGAATGCTTTCATAGGAAGCTTTAACTGGGCGCCAGATATACAATATGTCTATAAACTGCTGCTAATTTTGCACTGTATGATGGAACATACAGATTGTAAAATGTAGATGTAAAATTCACTGTATGATGTAATACTCTTTCTATGGTGCAAAAGTTGCTCAGTGGAGATCCAATTAGTGTGTATAATATAAACATCATTCGAATAGATCCATATTAAGACAGAATCTATTTTTTGCAGAATAAAAGCAATTCTGGTAGATATAAAAATGCTGCCAGAAATTATTCCTGATAAAATAATTCTTCCAGGAATATCTGCAGAAAACAAATTCTGCCAGAAATTTCCTTATGAACACATAAACACATGAACACACTTATATTTTTGGATTCACCTCCTCAAGGTCTTTCCATTCATATAAAAGATGTCTTTGTTGCTTGTTGCCCTCTCTCTCTCCAGTGGTCACGCCCGGCCTCATTTGCAACAGCTATAAATCAATTTGTTAAACATGGCAGAATATAGAAGTATACTTTGAGCGTTGAAAAAGCGCCAGTACAATTTGCTTTTGGATGTAATATAGTTGACTTAAGATACATGTATTGTAAATTCAAAATCAAAATCAAGGTATAGCTTCTTTAGCCACAGTAGGAAGTTAATAATTGCTAGAATTAACTCGGCATCTCGGCTCATCATCTGTAGATGATTGAACCTTTACATATCTATGTATCTATGCAAATACAGATTGTCTTTTGTATCCTGTAGGTCCTATCTGCGCAATGTGTTCTCGGAACTCCATAGTGACACGGTGCAGGAGCAGGGATGTGCCTTGTTTCCTGACTTATCCGTGGTCTCGTAATGAACTGTGTAGTTCCCTGCTGGATAAGCACTTCCGGGTTGCAAGTTCGATGTCAAGGTCACGTTCAGGAAGTCACCGTTTAGAGAGTCTATGGCCATGCCCTCTGGCCACGTCATGTTGATGCTTGTTTGGTTTGGTCCAGGATGTGAGACTGGCTAGAGGGACAGTTAATGAAGACCGGAGGCGAGGTGTCTGGAACGGCAAGCCATACTCTTCTTGACTCCATTCAGCGATCTTCCAGTCCGGACAGTTCTGATATAGTCCATCCTTTGTCAGGTAAGTCAGGGGTGGCAGCAAGACAGGGGTGGAAGGGAGCCACATGTTGGAATGGTAACCTGATATCATTATATACTCATACAACATGAGGAAAGTCTAGCAAATATACATTTAATATTGAACAATGACAGAATACCTAGTCGTGACTATCGTCGGAAACAAATTCCGTTTTTTTGTGAAGGGAAGAATAGCTGTGTACATGGATATCAGGAAATGTATATTTATTCTTATGTGTGTATATTTCTGAATGGAGATTGAATTGTTTTACTTTGAATCAATGAAAACTGATGGAACGATTAAATGGGACCACATGCAATCAAAGTCTGTGGAACTAACGGTCAAGCTGCTACCTTCACAACTATTCAATTGTTCATGATTTTCTTCAAAGTCATTTCCTTTTATATTGAATGGGCCAGCAAGTAAACTGATTCAATATTTGTGATAATGAGACTGAGGTGTTTCTGACGGATAATTTTGGATGTCATTCTACAAGGTTATTTATAACTGAAATTATCTTGGGCAGGACGTGTTCATCGGATTGTGAGTTTATAGCAAAAAAAAGACACTTTAAATAGTAATAGAAAGCTCAGTGAAATTGATGACATGTTGAGTATATAGCGTTGTTTGACACTTAAGTGATGATGTACGCATTTTTCATGAATGGCTGAGCGTTGCAGAGTGTCGACAGTGAGTAATATTTCATGGGGGATTAGAATTAGACCAATATGACCTTTACAGGTTTTAGCTGTGTTGGCCGGTTCCTATGGTAAGTCCAGTCGTTGTGAAAACGTATCGGAACACCCAACGTTTACAGAATATCAATGTATCTGCCTTTTGTCTTTCAGGCATGTGTTGAGCCGGACGTTATTTACCCAACGGCCTTGAACCCTGTCCATCGACGGACGCCAGGACGTAAACCATGTGGAACTTGTCCTGCTCCTGAAAAGCGCTTAACGTAAGATAGTAATCACTCATGTATCTGAACTATCTCATCGTGCTGGTATATGTTTCCTTGAAGCTCTGCCAAGCTGCAATGTTCCCCGTAACTAGGGACAGATAACTCTAAGCAGTTGCTGTGGGCAACAGTAGATATTTTACTAGCACATCAACACGTCAATCATTTACCGTCATTGACAATCAGTACCAATGTTAACAACAATTAAATGGCTTTTAACACAACATTCAGGGTTATACTGATATTGTCTGACGTATTATTCACTACCAATATGTTAAAACAATCGACTATCACATAACGCAACATGCAGAGATATACCGATATTGTCTGACGTATTATTCACTACCAATATGTTAAAACAATCGACTATCACATAACACAACATGCAGAGATATACTGATAGTGTCTGACGTATTATTCACTACCAATATGTTAAAACAATTAACTATCACATAACACAACATGCTGAGATATACCGATATTGTCTGACGTATTATTCACTACCAATATGTTAAAACAATTAACTCTCACATAACACAACATGCAGAGATATACCGATATTGTCTGACGTATTATTCACTACCAATATGTTAAAACAATTAACTATCACATAACACAACATGCAGAGATATACCGATATTGTCTGACGTATTATTCACTACCAATATGTTTACAAGAATGTACTGTCACTCAACACAATATACAGGGCTAAACTGATATTGTCTGACCTATCTTCATTAAAAATCCAATACAAATGAGATAATAAATAAATAAACAGAAATCCTGTTTGAACGATGTTAACCAGTTGTTCGTTTTCTGGCGCACTGCACAAATGCATCTGTTTCAAAATGTCGTAGCTTTCTAAAGCAATTAAAAGCAGAATGCTCCTGCAAGCTGTGTCAACCATGTCAAATGTCCTTCAGCATGTCGTCATAGTTACGTTTCTTGAGGACAACTGGAAGTGGAAAATGTCGAGACTGAATTTGGCTACTGGCAGCATTGTCACAGGACGTCTTGAAAGTGGATAGTCCCGTTTGCAGTTGAAGGTCATTTCAACCTAAATCATGGAATCTGTGCCGCGACTACCGCTTCAATTATAACCCAAGATTGTTCAAGAAGTGTTACCACCTATTCACAAGACGGCTGCCTCCGGGTCTCTCCTCTTGTTATGTGGTTGTGTTATTCATTGTGCAACAATGTTCCATGTGTAACAATTCTACGTAATAGTTAGAATCTATGTAGATAAATCTTAGTGATTAAGAAGGGGCGAAGCCACTAAGATTTCTCTACATAGATTCTACCTGACTTAGAACTCCACCTACTTTTGATTGACAGTTATGAAGTGACGTCACGTAATTTCTTTACCTCACAAATTCAAATGTGCGTTCTGAAGTGGGCAGCCATGGACGAGCAGTCCGATTTCGTGAATTCTGATTTGCTGTTTGACACTTTTCAACAATACTTACTTTGAATGTACACAAACTCCAAATCTAGCCCAGTTGCTGTCTATTCCATCTCAAGATTTTGTAAAACATGAGGGAAGTGACGGTCGTTTCGCCCCACCTGTATCATCCTATGATATCAAAAAAGAACAAAAGTAAGCGAAGAAAACGCGACAAAACAACCAGTGGGAACTAAATGTTTAGAAAGACTGGGAGTAGTACCGAAAATGAAAACATTGTTGTTGTGTATCTTTTGACCAATCGGCAGCTTGCTAAATGCCCGCTGAATGCCGAGTTCTTAATCATTAAGAGCCTATTGACACAGGGAAATGGAAACATTTGATTGGTTTAAAAAGTAGGTTGAGTTCTAAGTGTGGTTAGTCAGTGAGAGGCAGTGGTGTGCTTTATTTAGACGTGCTTGTGCTATATATAGACAAACTTCAGGAAGGTACTACACGGTACTCCAACTATATAAGCCTTTCACTATATTCTGACCAGGGAGATGGAGAATCTTCTGGTGTATTTTTCTTTGGGACATATGGGCAGCTAAGACCAGCACTTGTGCGGAAAAATTCTTACCTTAAATACTCAGCTTGGGCCTTAGTTTGGAAACTCCATCATTGCTGCTATGAGGTTAATATTACACTCTGTCCGTATTGCTGTAATCACTGCTTTTAAATTTGCCAGTCATTTTGTACTGCCACTGTAATCCCTTTGTGGTGATTTGTAAGCTTAGTTATCTTATTATACCCTTATACAAATAGTAGCTAGGCCTACTGTCTGACTAGCAAACACTTTAACCAATGGGCTACCATTGAGTCTATGAGAACATTACACAAGTCGTACAAAGTGTGACAATGAGAAATATGATCGTCAGAGCTCGTTCGAGAACGATGGTCAGCTGTTTCCATTCGTATGTAGCCTCGGCAAGACTGTCTTGTGTTGTGAGCCTCCTCTTGTGTAGGTCCACGGCCTTCTCTATCGTGTGGAGCAGTCGGTTGAGAACATCCACCACGTTATTCCCTCCACCGGGCTGACCCTCCGTCATGGTGGGTGCTGGTTTGTCTGCATTCATGGCTTCCTCATCCGCAGGGATTAGGACCTGTGTGTTAAAATCAAGCAATAAATTCCGGGAAACACAAATAAATACTGGTCACGCTTTCAGTGCAGGTTTCCATCAACCAAAATGAACTATTTCTGACATTATCACAGAAGGAACATTAAACATACCATGTTCTCGTCGGTAGACTCTGGTGGGTCTATTTTGATGAAAAGGATCCTCGCAAGACTATTAAAGCACACAGTTTTCACAAGCCGTGGGAGTCTGTGTCCTCTCGTCCCTCGGTGATGAATATTCATAGTGAACACGGCCAGACCAATACTCAGAGACACGATGACGATGTTGATCGCAAAGTACCGACCTACAGGTGAAAAGCCTATATTAAAGACATTTGATGGGGAGAATGCCAGTGTGATTCCCAGAAACAAATTCCATTGCTGTACATGAATACATTATGACTAGCAATGACAAGCAATGCACTCACTCACTCACTCACGCACTCACGCACGCACGCACGCACGCACGCACGCACGCACGCACGCACGCACGCACGCACGCACGCACGCACGCACGCACTCACTCACTCACTCACTCACTCACTCACTCACTCACTCACTCACTCACTCACTCACTCACTCACTCACTCACTCACTCACTCACTCACTCACTCACTCACTCACTCACTCACTCACTCACTCACGCACGCACGCACGCACGCACGCACGCACGCACTCACTCACTCACTCGCTCACAAATGCTATGTATGCATTTGATGGGGAGAATGCCAGTGTGATTCCCAGAAACAGATTTCATAGCTGTACCTTGATAAATGATTATTTTATGTTGTAAAGCCGCACCACCAAATGGTATGGCGTATAGTATAGAGTGTACATTTTGCATCAATATAGCACAAATATACTATCAATATAGTATAATGTAGAATAATGTAATATATATATATATATATATAGTTTCAATGTTGTTTTAATGTAGTATAAATGTAGAAATAACATAGTATATATATATATAGTTGAATGTTGTTTTAATGTAGTATAAATGTAGTAATAATATAGTATATATATAGTTTGAATGTTGTTTTGATGCAGCATAAATGTACTTTATAATACAGTTTGAATGTTGTTTTAATGTCAGCATAAAAATAGTATAAATGTAGGGTACGTATGGCTTACTGTAACATATGTTAGAAATGTCACTCACTCACTCACTCAAAAATCAATTTATTTTTTCTAGTATTCTTTTAAACCGGGGGCACATAATTGTGGTCGTCTGTTGAGGAGCCATCACTGCACAGGGCAACAACAAGATGAGTGAGTTAAACCTACTTCATTCACTCACTGAAACTATTTAAAACAAGAAACAATACAACGTACCAATTAGAGGAATCGCTCGCGACGTCGGTGGTAGCAATGTTGAAATAACAAGCAACAACGCTATCATTGACAGAAGAGAAGTGATTCCAATAGATATTTTCTCTCCAGATTCGTTCGGCACCAGGAGTCCCAGCAGAGCCACCAACGTGATGATGAGGCAGGGCATCATAAGATACATCAGGAAGAACAGGGGCCGCCGTCTCAGGGTCACTGTGTACAATAATGTAATGTAGGGCTCCGGGCAACATGTGTAATGCAGGACCTGCCGGGAATTTGTATATGAGATCAGCACCCATTCCGCATTGGAAATGTATTCAGATAAGGATGGTGCCCCTTGTTCACCATTTGAGATATTGAGTTGATCGCCAGTGTATGTCCACGACTCGAACATCATCCGGCATTCTTGTTGGTCCATGGGAAAGGATGCAACGTCGATTATACACGACGTCTTCAAGATGACCTGGTAGTGCACCACTACGTTTCCACTTGACCTCAGAATGGCGTTGTTTATTCCGCTTGGCGATATTTGATTACCTTCAGCTCTGCACCGGAAGTGAATATAAATTACCAAACACTTTCAGTCTATATATGTAAATAGTTTAAGAGGCTTCAAACAAGCCGTTAACTTTGAGCACTGAGGAATGTATGTGTTCAGACATATCTAATATATACTTGAGTCACTTTACCTCGACTGATAGCATTACCCTCCCTCTCTCTCTCTCTCTCTCTCTCTCTCTCTCTCTCTCTCTCTCTCTCTCTCTCTCTCTCTCTCTCTCTCTCTCTCTCTCTCTCTCTCTCTCTCTCTCTCTCTCTCTCTCTCTCTCTCTCTCTCTCTCTCTCTCTCTCTCTCACTCTCACGCTCACTCAAGTGTTGTCTTTATCGATATCTAGTATTGTTTTCTGTTTGAGGCTATTACCTTAAATAACATCTTATTCAAGCCAAGAAGCTAACATTAGTATAGGCTATCATAATGGTAATGTAATAACAATAGTTTAAAATAAATTGTTTAGAGAGGAATACCACTTTGTTCAAGTAATATTATGTACAGAGAATCAAGAACACGGCAAAAATGAACTATTTCTAAAATACTTTCATCATAATACAAGCAATGATTACCAGGGTGGTACGGATATAAATATATTTGACAAACATCCCATTCACAGTAGGATAACTAACATTATTTTAAACTAGCTATATTTTATTACACTGCACAGTCTGATTCCGTTAAAACATTTTGTTTTCATGGATATAAATGTACGTCCAGGATGAACTACTTTAAAAAATACTCTCATCATAATACATAGTTTAATTGACATCAGGAGGTACTTACGAGTTTTGAATTCTCATGTCAGGCATCCATATGGCGTCAGCTGGGACACGGATCTCTGTTACGTTCTTATGTTTTTCTGGTTGCCATGCTAACGATGCATCCTTCCATCTCTAGGAAAAGATGACAAAAATATATCTCTTTTTATGTTTTATTGAGTATTATTGCTTTAAGTCTGGTTTGTACAGTAATCCTTACATCTGCAGAAGTGGAATTAGCTTTTGTAGCAAAATACCAATAAAGGTCTTTAAGGAACACATTATCACAGATCTACTTGCTGTAACCAGGATCATCACTCCACATGTTCTCACCTCAATGCTTTTGGCCCGGATGTGGGGTAGGAGTGATGTGTGTGTACTTGCTTAAGATATGGGGTTGTATCTAACTTTCACATGCACAGAGCAATATACTTGTGCAAATCAACCGCTGCCTTAAACTGAAGCAGTGTGTTGAGAAGATAAAAGCTGAGCACACGTTTCACACAATACATTGCCCTGTGTGAGATGTGTTATTGGTCTGTGGCCAGCCTATTGTCGTTGGTTTCAGGTACATAGTGACAGATAGTTCACATGAACCACTACCTGCATTTCTTTATTGGGCTTAGTCCCACACGAAGCTAGTACGTTGTCATGTAACCGGAATACTGTTCAAAACGGCATAAAACCCATCTCTCTCACTCACTCACGCATACGTACCAAAGATATCCAGCAGTTTGTAGTTAGCACTTGCTTTTTCTCGTCCTACAATAATTGAAAAGGGATTATGACGTCATCAATTCATAACACTCCATATTTAAAAATCAACCAAAGTAAACAAAGGACTTTATTTGTTTTATTTCTGAGAGCTGAATCATTTTAAAACTACAAATATATTAAGTAGATCAGCAATGATGCCCTGTACTACCTTCTTTCAGTATATAACCTTCACATATCATTTATCATGTTCTTAGTGTTTTTCCGGTAAAAATGAAGACGAATTTCACATATTAGCTTGTGAAGCTTTCTCTGCCTGCCAAAAGAAGTATTTAAATGTGCAAATGATTCCACACAACGATGTATAATCTACTTAATTGTTATAATGTTGATATTATCAAATCTGTTGCAATTTTCATAAAGCATTTGATGTCCATTCTTAAATCCATCCTTGATAGTCTCCAGGGTAAACGTTCCGACGAATCTCTACTTGTACCCTGGATGCATCTGTGGCACGGCCCGATAATTGTATTACCTCCCTTTCTTGATCCGCCTTCTCACAGCAGCCAATCAGATAAGCCGTTACAACCGAGCTTGCCAGTGTTAACAAAGATGGCGGACGCAGCCGCGAAGGTTTGCTCGCTGTGCGACTCAATTTTAGCGAAAAAATCATACAGACAAATTGACAGGTTTGAAACTTTCAAAACATATATGCAAGATCTCCTTCTACCGCTTTCAGGGTACCTCTGTAAAAATTGTGTTGCCAAGTTTAATCAGTTAGATAAAGAGAGCGGAAGCGAGTTATTATGGAAGCCTTGTGATTGGTACTCTCAAGTTCCCAGGGTAGACACTTGATTGGAGAAAACACCAGCAAAGGGAAGAATAAATACATTTATCAGGCCGAGACGTAGATGCATCCAGGGTGCTAGTGGAGATTTATTGGAACGTATAGCCTGGAGATTATCCAGGATGTATAAAATCACGTGTAAAACCTCATGTCACGTGACCAATAAACATCTTCAGTTGTACTTTGGGCCACTGGGTCTCACCTACTGAATAATACCTGTCTGTCTGTCTGTAAACACATCGCTTTTTATCTTGACAATTTCAATATTAAATGAAAATATATCACTCTTTCTCTTAAACTGTTCAATATAAAACGTAAGCATGCCGCTTGTTCTCTTGAACTATTCAATATGTAACGTAAATATATCACTATTTCTCTTGAGGTATTCAATATATAATGTAAACATGTCACTATTTCTCTTCCACTTTTTAATATATAATGAATTAATGCCTAATCCATTATCCAACGTAAATGTTCTAACTGTGGTCAGGTACACTTACGATATCAGATATCTCGACAAGGGTGAGGTCCATCCTCACATCCAGGGTGGTGTTAGGACCAAAGGGTTCAACACGTTTGTCGTAATATCGAAACAAATCAGCAACCAGGCGTTGTTTAGGATTGCAAGCTGTAGAGGCTGACAACAGAACAATCTCGGGGATAAACAGGCAAAACCACCCAATGGGACAATATAAAAACTAAACAAAAGACGTGAAACAACAGGACACGAGCAGGGATAGACAGGAGACGTGAAACAACAGCACAACATCAGGAGTAAAGAGATCGGAAACGCAGGGATATACGAGACATGAAACAACAGCATAACATCATTTGTAAGGAGATCGGAAACGCAGGGATATACAAGAGACATGAAACAACAGCATAGCATCATTTGTAAGGAGATCGGAAACACAGGGATATACAAGAGACATGAAACAACAGCATAACATCAGGTGTAAGGAGATCGGAAACACTGTGATATGCAAGAGACATTAAACAACAGCATAACATCAGATGTAAGGAGATGGGAAACAGGGATATACAAGAGATATTAAACAACAGCATAACATCAGGTGTAAGGAGATCGGAAACAGTGATATACAGGAGATATGAAATAGCAGCATAACATCAGGAGTAAGGAGATCGGAAACACAAGAATATAAATAAGACATGAAACAACAGCATAACATCAGCTGTAAGGAAATCGGAAACAGTGATATACAGGAGATATGAAATAGCAGCATAACATCAGGAGTAAGGAGATCGGAAACACAAGAATATAAATAAGACATGAAACAACAGCATAACATCAGATGTAAGGAGATCGGAAACACAAAAATATAAAATAGACATGAAACAACAGCATAACATCAGCTGTAAGGAAATCGGAAACAGGGATATACAAGAGACATGAAACAACAGCACAACATCAGGAGTAAGAAGATCGGAAACAGGAATAACAAGAGACATGAAACAACAGCATAACATTAAGTTCAAATTAACTGAACAACAACACGTGAAAATAGTAACATCCTTATATCTTAAACATTCAGATTACTTTTGACACCAAATATTCGCTTAAACCAGTGACTAGTCTTTATACAGACCCTGAAACAAATTTATCCAAGAAACCACATGCAAGTGTATAATATGTGGCAAGTCTAGATTTCTACTGTTTCAGAAGAAAGTCTCTGGGCTCCTTTTCATGATATTGTATGATTGTAATATAGGAACTGGTTTTCTTTCTGTAAAATATGTTTATTTCAGAGACTAGATGTTAGTCTAACCAGTGACCAATCAGCTGTTTCCCTTAACAGTACCAGGGTCCAATTAGGGATGTTCAGAAGCCTAGATCCTCTCTCTGAGTATGTTTCGTGGTCCTGTAGCATACTACTTGGCTAATTAAAAAAATCGGTCAACGCCTTGCACAAAGCTAATAAACTCTGGTATGACCTAAATGCTATTCAAAGCGTTACGTTCAAACTCTCTGAAAAATTGTCCTTACCTAGCATCCATCCAATGACGAGAAGCACCGCCTTCACTTCCATCTCCGGGAACTCAACCACGCAAGGCTATCGGTGAAGCTGTGTACACCACTAAACGAACATGAAACTATTCCAGCTATCAGTTTTGATCAGCAGATTACTTGCCAGGTTCTAGCACAGGTAGTTGCGGCTGCTGTCGGATTCATTCTGCGGCAGGACGGTGACACGGTGGTATTTAAACAGCATTTCGCAATTATCCATTAACGGCCCAATGATAAACATTACTTTCTATTGCCTATCTTAATGTGGTTGTAAATAGCAAAGGCCGAAACGACAGGGTGTTGACGGTACATTATTTGACTAATGATTGTGCTATTATTGACTTTACAACTGTTCGTGTGTAATAGTTCATAGGAGTAATAATCAATTTCAACAGAGCTCGGTAAATGTGGACGCATGTCGCTGGGTAAACTTTGAATTTGCTGGCATCTTTCTCTCGGTCCTTCAGAGATCTGATGCCCCCATTTAGCTACGAATGGAATGTGATTTAGCCGCTGGTGAGGCTGTCGGTGAGTGGAGTCGCTACGTGTGTAGAAGCGTTTGTTCTGTGTAACAAAAATAGAAAAAAAACTCTCATTTATCTCTACAATTTATGGAGTTGATATGTGCAAGTGTGACATATCTCTTACACTAAGTTCGGCCTAAGTACAGTCTCAATGGTAGGGACACAAGAAACGTGGAAAAGGGACTTTACTGAGGAGAGATTAGTGCAGAAATGAGCAATGATGCAATGCAATGCCAAGTCCAAAACGAATTATTTGGAACAGACCATGGCTGTATGGACATTAGTGTGCGACGATATTGTATTATAAAGGACACTTTTTAAGTGACCAATTTGAAATTAGACGGAGCTTCATTATAAACGATAGCTTGCGTAAAAAATAATAACTTTCATGCTGAAACTATTAAGGATGTAGCTACCATGGAGTCTCACTGTCACTATAAAAAGAAACAGATAGGTGGGTTCATCTCAACAGCAAAACCTGGTCGGGTGTCGCAGACGATCGTTGGGGTCGGGCTTGGGGATAGAGATATCAGCTAAGATACGATAGGCCAATTATACTGGGGAAGTACACGGAATGTCATAACAATTTACAAATAATATCCAGTCCTGTCGATCTTCGCGATCGGGTGGTCATGCCACCTTATATTTTGAGACATTTAATACGATGCGTTTCTATGGTTATCAGGTATCAAACTCTTTTACATATCTCAACATAAACTTTATGAAAAAGATACACTTAAGCTGTTAATCAATAGATGAGGCATAGTCAACACACATGAAAAAGCACAAAATATCTTTGAGATGACCCCTTGGGCGGCTGTAGGCAGCACATGCATTTCATGCCAGGTAAGTCGACGGTCCGTCGTCATACCTGGCTGAGCGACCTAATTGCCATCTATAGTCTGATCTATTGTTTTCAGCAGCTATTCGTATTTTTTCCAAGTTTTGCCCGATTTTACGAGTAAAAATGCTTTTCTGGATATCCTATTACGCATCCCACTGAATGCCAAGTTAGGCCGAAGTGGGTTATTTCGACATATGCTATTTGCAGTTGTGTAAATTTTAGGGATACAGAGCAAGAGCCTTAAAACAGTTTTTTTTCTATTTCCGACAGTACTATTTTTTTTATAGAACATATTTTACAGATAAAACAGTTTACAGGTATAATGAAAAGGAGCCCGGAGAGACTTTCTTTATTTTCAGACTTGCCACATATTCTAGACTTGCATGGGCTTTCTTTGATGTATTTGCTTCATGATCTGTATGATAGACTAGGGTGGAGGGGATGTGGAGGGGGAACCAACAGATGCTTGCTGGAGAAAGACAATAAAGGGGAGGGGGGACAAACAGAAAGCATTGTTATGAAACTCTTCATGCCCAAATCTCCTTAGAATCCGTTCGGATGACCCAGGTTCATTGTTCACTCGGATCCTTCTTTCACAAAGCGATATTCGCTCGTTGACTGTAAGTCACTTTCACTGAATACAACACAGTTACGACGCACATCGTAAGAGTTTTCAGTAATAGTTTTCAATGGCACAATTGGGTACTGGGATTTGCTTGACCTCCTGCCATATGCCGTAACTCTTCCCAGAGGGAATTCTGTGAGCTCGATGTTAGCACGGATATATCACATGACGATAAAAAGCCTCAAACTATTGCCAATATAGGCACATCAGTTGAGAATAGATGCAAACAAGATGGCTACCAAGGGAAAAGGTATCGGTGACTGTTAGTAAATGTACGAGTGAGTGAGTGAGTGAGTGAGTGAGTGAGTGAGTGAGTGAGTGAGTGAGTGAGTGAGTGAGTGAGTGAGTGAGTGAGTGAGTGAGTGAGTGAGTGAGTGAGTGAGTGAGTGAGTGAGTGAGTGAGTGAGTGAGTGAGTGAGTGAGTGAGTGAGTGAGTGAGTGAGTGAGTGAGTGAGTGAATGAGTTTAGTTTTACGCGACAATATTCCAGCTATATGGCGGCGGTCTGGACGATAAATAATCGTGTCTGGTCCAGACAGTCCTGTGATTTCTGTTATCTCTAGCCAAGCTCCTTGCAGCGAAACGGCATATGGTCATATATGGTCATTAATGTGACGCTTCCAATATAGGTTCTAGAGTGTTAATAAGCATTGATATCATCCATAAAGTGTTTGACTTACAATTACATATGATGATTCGGAGCCATGTCGTGTGATGTTTACATTCATAAATCTGTACCAGACAAATATCGATTGAACTCAGTAACCAGAGTACAAAAGGGCCATCGAAATTTGGTCCATTGTCTGTGTAAAATAAAGAAAGAAAAATAAAATAAATATAAAGTTATTTGATTGCTACTTAGAAGTTGGGAGAATTTGGTGACATTAAACCTTTTATGTTTCATGTCGGTCAGGATATTTTCATTTGGGATATATACAACGGTCATAAGCACCACTACCCCTTGTCCGATGTACACGTGTGAGTTTAATCACAATTTCACCCTGGTGTTGTGGGCAATGTCTCAGTTTCACCTCGGTGTTGGAGAAAATGTTTCAGTTTCACCTAGGTGTTGGAGTCCAAATTTCAGTTTCACCGTGGACACAAGACAGCTTGTTTACCTGTGTCTATATATCATTATAACACAACTTACAGGCCATCAACTTACGCAAACAGTTTGCTCTTTTAGAAAATGTAGGCACCCATGAAGAGCCACGGTAGTCTGGTGGTTGAAGGCTGTAAGAGCCTGGAACCGTGTTCCTTTTGCCAAACACACCACTTTAGCCCTTACTTCACTTAGACGGGTGGTACAATCGGCACTATTCTATCAATCGGAAACATTTACCTTAAAATCATTGCTTATTCAGTTGTTTCTTATCATGACCTGTTCTTATATAAACTATCATGTTAGAACTCATTCTGCCTAGAGTCCTATGCCAGAAGGCCGTGGCTTATGGGCCAATCTAGCATTATTGACCCCTGGGTTCTCTTTGTCTTCAGGTAAATGTCTAGGGCAGAACCAGCCTTACTTTTACTCTGTTTGACTATGGTAGCTACCTGTGTCTCTTTTGCTGGAGTATAGCATGCCTGTAACCCTAGTTATTGTAGTCGGCTTCCACTTCAGCACTGTCCTTGTTGACACTCCATGGTAGGTGGGGAGCGGGGATGTTGAACAATTTTACTTATTATGGCAACCTTACTCAGCACTGGTTCTCGATCAAAAATAAAAGAAGACATTTAGATACAGATACCATTTCTTCTTCTGAGGATGAAAGTGTCTCTCAAAGTAATATCGACTCATGGCCACGGTTTCTGGTGGTTAATGTCATTGATGGAGCACCTCTCAAGATTAACCCTTTTGTTGTGTCCAAGGTTGTTGAAGAGATTTGTGGAGATGTCAAGAATGTAACGCGTCTCAGAAATGGATCCCTGCTTGTCGAATGTTCACGGCGTCAACAGTCAATTAATCTTCTCAAAGCAGATCAATTTGGAACTACTGAAATCGCTGTCTCTGTTCACAAATATCTAAATTCGTGCAGGGGTGTCATCCGTGATCGTGCCAGGTGTCTTTCTGACATGTCCGAGGATGAGATAACATCAGAACTCAAATCTCAAGGAGTCACGTCTGTGAAAAGATTCACCAGAAAAGATCAGGACAGAGTTGTACCAACGACCACATATCTTCTTACGTTTGCACTTCCCAAAGTACCATCATCAGTCAAGGCTGGTTATTACAACATCGGAGTGGATGTACATATACCAAATCCACTCCGATGTTATAATTGTCAGAAGGTTGGGCATGGGGTCAGGTCGTGTAATAAGTCCCCAACTCCCGTCGCAGTAAAGATCATGAAGGTACTACCAGTACAGATGATATTAGGTGTGCTAACTGCAACGGTGAGCACTTCTCTTCATCAAAATCCTGTCCATTCTACCAGAAACAATCACAAATACTCAAACTCAAGTATACCAATATTGTTTCCTTATCTGAAGCAATTAAATTACTGACTCCGCAAACTGTTACTACTCCATCCACAATCTCGTACTCTGCTGCCTTTTCATCTTCAACGCGCACTGTTGACACAGCATGTCAGACTGACATCTAGCTGGGTTACAGACAAATAATCAATGTCTTCAATTGCTAAACACGGCAACAAATTTTTAACGTCTGCGTCACAGACTGAGATTCATAGTAAACGTCAGACTGCACCCGAACCAGTCTATTAATCTGAAACTGAGACAGCAAAGTTATCACAAAAAACTGTAAAACTGACAAGCAAAGAAAGGAAACAATTAAAGAAGAAAGTGTCAAGGGCCCTCAAACATGTAGAGGTGCCTTCCCCATTAACATCCCCTGTAGTGGTTCATAACAACTTTGAACCTTTAGACATGGAAGTCAATCCATCTCCGCCAACTCAACGGAGAGGATCTTCCTCAGGATCACGATCTCCAGTTCAGCCTCCATGAGCTGCTCTTTCAATATTCTTCAGTGGAACTGTAGAGGCCTTTGCAACTTTTAATTCAAGACTTCAAGCCATCAGCATTATGTTTGCAAGAAACCTATCTAAAATCCACGGATAAATTTGATATCAGACAATATGATTCCTACAACTGTTACTCACCTCCAGGTGATAAAGCTATTGGAGGATCTTCTATTTTAGTGAATCGTGGAACTATCCACAGTCTTGTTCCTCTCAATACCCCTCTTCAGGCAGTTGCGGTCCGTGTTACGTACTCTGCATATTGTTGTTACCTTGTGTTCATTGTATATTCCGCCATCACCGTCTCTGCAGCAATCTGATCTTCATGCTTTATGACCAACTCCCCAAACCATGTCTTATCATGGGAGATTTAAATGGTCATAACCCGCTTTGGGGTAGTAATAACACCAACGCAAAAGGAAAGATTCTTCAGGATTTCTTCACAAATACTGATTTATGTATGTTCAATGATAATTCTAACACATATCTTCATCATGCAACTGGCTCATACTCCTCTCTGGATTTATCCGTTGCGGATTCCAGTTTATACAATGAATTTGAATGGTCAGTCCATGATGATCTTTGTGGAAGTGACCATTTTCCCACTATACTTTCAGCCATAAGCCCTAGTGATGCTGCACCATCGTCTAGGTGGAACTTTAACAAGGTAGATTGGTCTTTATTCGAGACCTATGCACAAAAAGATTAAAACCCAAATTCTTTCTAAATGTGTCTGATCATATTTAGATGTTTTCTGATGAATTAAATATGATTGCTGATGATTGTATTCCCAAGTCCTCTTTGGTTCCACACATTTGTAAGCCATGGTTTACTTTTGACTGCAAACAAGCTAGAAAGGCTAGGAAAAAGGCAGAAAAATATTTCCGTCGGCACCCAACAGTCAAAGTCAAAGATCTTTATTATGCATGAAGGCCACCGGCCCATATACATATAACATATGTACAATCAAAATATATTGGCAAAATAGTCCATAACTTGAACCAATTTAAAAGTTCAACAAAATAAACGACACTCATGGCGACATTATGTTTCTAAAATTTACTCACGAACACCTATTTCTAAGGTATGGAATATGGTGAAGAAGGTAAAGGTTCCGAATGTGGTGTGCACCATCTTAAGCAGGGTGACACTCTTTTAACAGAAAAATCTGATATTGCTAACAAATTAGGTGAAACGTTAGCCAAACATTCCTCCTCATCCAATTATTCACCAACTTTTCAGAAATTTAAAAACCAGCAAGAAACAAAGAAAATTAATTTTAATTCAGATAATGGGTAGGATTATAATGAAATCTTTTCCATTCATGAGCTCCATACTGCCCTTTGGCAAGCTCATGACAATGCTTCAAGACCTGATAATTTTCATTATCAACTCCTTAAACATCTACCTGAATCATGTTTAGAAATATTATTGAATATCTTTGACAGTATATGGACTGCTGGTAATTTCCCACCATCATGGCGCAATGCCATAATCATTCATATTCTTAAACCTGGCCGGGATCATACGGATCCATCTAATTACAGACCAATTTCCTTAACTAGCTTTGATTGCAAGACAATGGAACGTATGGTTAATCATCGTCTAGTTTGGAACCTTGAAACCAACAACCTCATCACTGACATTAAATGTGGTTTCCGGAAAAATCGTATACCGTCGATCATTTGGTAAGATTAGAGTAAAAAATTCTATGCTAAATAAACAACATTCTGTATAAATTATTTTCGATCTTGCAAAGGCATATGATACGACATGGAAGTATGCCATTTTGACAGATCTCCATGATTTTGGTTTGAGGGGTCGTTTACCTCTTTTTATATCAAAATTTTAAGAAGAAAGACAATTTCAAGTCCGAGTGGGGTCTACCCTGTCTGATCATTACAGTCAGGATCAGGGTCTCCCACAAGGCAGTATTTTGTCTGTCACATTGTTTAGTGTTAAGATCAACAGTTTATCAAAGGTTTTAAATGATTCAATCGATGGATCTCTTTTTGTGGATGATTTTAATATTTATTGTCGTGGAAAATATATGCATACTATTGAACGGCAACTGCAGTTGTGTTTAAATAAAATAAATAAATGGTGTCTTGAAAACGGTTTTAAATTTTCTAAATCCAAAACGAAATGTTTACATTTTTGTAGAAATATAAACCGCATAAAGACCCTGAACTGTTTCTAAATGGCACTCCCATCAAAGTTGTAAAGGAGGCCAAGTTCTTGGGTTTGAATTTTTACTCACATTTAACGTTTCTGCCACATATTAAATCCCTTAAAACTAAATGCCTGAAGGCACTTGACTTGTTGAAAGTCGTTTCCAATTGTAAGTGGGGAGGGGATCAAGCTACCCTCCTACAACTTATTGATCATTGGTCTGTTCAAAACTTGATTACGGCTCCCTCGTATATGGTGGAGCCTACAAAAGCAACCTAAAACTTTTAGATTCTGTTCACCACCAAGGTCTAAGACTTTGTCTTGGCTCCTTTCGAATTTCACCTGTCGACAGCCTCTACGTCGAGGCTGATGAGTCTTCTCTTAACCAACGCCGTATAAAATTAACTTTACAGTATATAACAAAACTATATTCCAACGAGTCAAACTCTGCCTATAACTGTGCCATTAATCCCCTGTATGATGATCTCTAGAACAAGACGTCTTCTTTCGTTCCATCTCTTGGTATAAATGTAAAACCTTTCATTTCTGCTGCTGGCATTGAGCTAGAAAATATAACTCTTTTCCGTCTGCTTTCTTCTCCTCCTTGGCAATTGGTAAAGCCTCAAGTTGACCTTACACTGACAACATTTAAAAAATCAGAAACTAATGAATTACAATATAAACAAGAATTTAATCAATTAAAAAGTAAATATATACATATAAATCCTTATTTACAGATGGGTCCAAGGATGGTGGCGAAGTGGCTTGTGCAGCTGTCATTGGGTCCAAAACAATATCTTCCAGATTTCCAAGTGACAGTTAAAGTTTCACAGCAGAAGCAAACGCAATACTGACAGCTCTTAAATATATAACTAGACACCCGAAATATAAACAATATATAATATTCTCTGACTCTCTTTCTTGCCTTCAGGCTATTAAAAATCTTTCTTGTGAACATCCACTTTTAATAGAAATTATAGAATTATATAATGATCTTGCAACTGGCCAATGCGACATCGTCCTCTGTTGGCTACCCAGCCACGTTGGCATTTCTGGGAATACAATAGCCGATCTTGCTGCCAAGGCAGCACTCAACAAATCTGTGACACCACTTCTTATCCCGTACTCTGATTACAAAGCTAGCATTAGAACCTACATCTGTGATCTGATGCAGAAGATGTGGGACACCCAAGTAGGTATAAAAAACTACATGAAATAAAACCCTATATTGGTTACACCTACTTGAGTTGTCAGTCCAGATTTGATGAGGTCATCATACGACGATGTCGTATTGGCCACACAAGATATACACATGAATATTTGCATAAAGGTGAAGATCTTCCTTTTTGCATCCCTTGTGATGAAAGATCACGGTCAAGCATGTCCTGCTTGACTGTATTGAATATTCCATCACAAGGGATAACTATTTCAAATCACGAACGATAAAGGATTTTCTTAACAATATCAGTTCTCATTTAGTTATTGCATTTTTAAAAGAATTATATTTGTTGAATGATTTGTAAAAGGATAAATATTTTAATATTGGTAGTTTAATTGAGCAGCTGAGATTGTGAGTGGCTGTATCCTCACAGGGGGTTGAAGCTTTGTAAAATTATTGTCTTTCTGTGGAGGTACGTAAGTCCCAAAACATTCAAAGGACATTTAAACATACCATTATTTCTAACCGTAGAATATGTGTCATTTTAATTGATGGCTAAATTGTGTAAACTTGCTGAAAGCTGAAGGGATGGTGTAAATCCAGCTAGGGTCCATGCAGGAAGCAAATGTATTGTAAGTCCCCATGGTCCCTAGTATGGTAATCTACCTTCAGTTGTTGGCGAGCTATAGCCTGTTGTTATATTGTATGGTCATATATAGTTAAAATATTTAAGATTTAATTACAAGTTTTATATTTATATATGTGATAATCTAGTTGTTTTACTCTCCTTCGCTGACAGAATTTTATAATTTACATTTAATTGTTAATATATTTTAACTTGAGTTAGTCACGATATGGCTGAAATATTGCCGATGTGACTTAAAATCTTAACTCACTCAATCACTCAGAAAATGTAGTAAGGGACATACACTAAACGCCAAAAGAAACGTTACCCTCCTACCTTTATGAATAACTTAAAAACTATCAAAGATATGTTAGAAGGTATTACTTTACAAGAAAGCTTAACAACACAGCTTTATGCAAATTACGAAAAAAAATTAATTCTCAAATGCTTTCAAATGCATCTTTTTCAGAAGAGTTAAATTGTCCTATTTTCGTCCATGCCGAAATAATCCAATAATAGTGATTTAGATGTCCAAAAGAAAGTTTGAAATAAAATTCTGCTTTGGGGACAAAGATAAACCATTTAAAGTCACCATTTTCCAACTATTAAAACAAGAAACAACTGCTGTAGTGAGTGTAAAATTGTAAAATTATCATACATATGATTTCAGTCTTTTAAAATATTTACTGCTGATTTGCATTAGTGAAAACAAGTAAAGCGTGTCTTTGATATTGTGAAAAAATGTTTAGGAACGTGTAAAATTATCTTTGTTAACATTTTGGCTTGCAAAGTAACATTTTTCCATTTTCTGTTTACACATAGCAATATCAATCGCCAAAACGCAGCAATATTCAAGCAGTATTTGCATCCATTTCACATGTAGAATGATTCTATAGGGTATGAAGAGAGCCTAAAATACATGATATGATACACAAGTACAAGAAATATGCCACGATTAACAGCCGAAGATAGAGAAAGAGCCACTGGGATGGTGCAGATGGGGTCGACATACAATGCTGTTCCCAACGCCCTCGGATGCCACCGTATCACGGTTATAGGATTTATTCGGGGTTTCAGACAGACTGGGATCACCGTAGACAGACCAAGAAGTGGACGTCCACGCATCACGACGCAAGCTGAAGATAGGTTCCTCCGTCATTAAGGAAGGAGGGTAACGTTTCTTTTGGCGTTTAGTGTATATTGAAACTGCTCCCAGAGCTTTATTACATATTTCGAACACATAGGTATGCCATGGATTTTCAACACCTCTTTAAAGTCTGTTTCGGTAAGACGGATTCTTTATGTCTAAATAACATTGACCAACACCACACTGTATGAATATAGTTAATCTGTATTTCACTGAACACGAGGCATATGTTGCATTAAAAAAGCAGTCGGCTCGGGTAACGTGAATGACCAACGCCACATTGTATACAAATAATTCTGTATTCCATGTTGTGTTCAGCCACCAGCCACTGTGCAGTCAGTTGAATCAAGAGCACCCCTGGAAGTGGGGTTTGTTTTTCCTGGTGAGCTTTGATACGACCCTCTTGGACATGGAGTACATCTTTGAAGACACGGACACGGACACGGAGATGTATTAGCAGTGTCAGGGAATGAATTTTGACATAAAACAGACAGATTCTGAACAAAAGGGATATTGGCCACACAGTGTCAAGGATGTAAAACACTGCAACCAGATACAATGAACCTTCATCGCCCGGAAGTCTCGTTTACTGATAAGATCTTCTACATGAAGACAAACAATATGTTACAACACATCTAGAATTTTTTTATTTAGAAATGTTTCGGATAGGATGCTTTCATAGGAAGCTTCAACTGGGCGCCAGATATACAATATGTCTATAAACTGCTGCTAATTTTGCACTGTATGATGGAACATCCAATGAAGATTGTAAAAGTCACTGTATGATGTAATACTCTTTCTATGGTGCAAAAGTTGCTCAGTGGAGACCCAATTAGTGTGTATGATTTAAACATCATTCAAAGAGATCCATATTAAGACAGAACCTATTTTCTGCTGGATTAAAGCAATTCTGGTAGATATAAAATGCTGTCAGAAATTATTCCTGATAAAATAATTCTTCCAGGAATATCTGCAGAAAACAAATACTGCCAGAAATTTCCTTATGAACACATGAACACACTTATATTTTTGGATTCACCTCCTCAAGGTCTTTCCAATGATATAAAAGATGCCTTTGTTGCTTGTTGCCCTCTCTCTCTCCAGTTGTCACGCCCGGCCTCATTTGCAACAGCTATAAATCAATTTGTTAAACATGGCAGAATATAGAAGTATACTTTGAGCGTTGAATAAGCGCCAGTACAATTCACATTTGGATGTAATATAGTTGACCTAAGATACATGTATAGTCAATTCAAAATCAAACTCAAGGTATAGCTTCTTTAGCCACAGTAGGAAGTTAATAATTGTTGCAAGTAACTCGGCATCTCGGCTCATTATCTGTAGATGATTGGACCTTTACATATCTAAGTATCTATGAAAATACAGATTGTCTTTTGTATCCTGTAGGTCCTATCTGCGCAATGTGTTCTCGGAACTCCATAGTGATACGGTGCAGGAGCAGGGATGTGCCTTGTTTCCTGACTTATCTGTGGTCTCGTAATGAACTGTGTAGTTCCCTGCTGGATAAGCTCTTCCGAGTTGCAGGTTCGATGTCAAGGTCACGTTCAGGAAGTCACGGTTTGGAGAGTCTATTGCCATGTCCTCTGGCCACGTCATGTTGGTGCTTGTTCGGTTTGGTCCAGGATGTGAGATTTTCTTCAAAGTCATTTCCTTTTATATTGAACGGGCCAGCAAGTAAACTGATTCAATATTTGTGATAATGAGACTGAGGTGTTTCTGAGGGATAATCTTGGATGTCATCCTACAAGGTTATTTATAACTGAAATTATCTTGGGCAGGACGTGTTCATCGGATTGTGAGTTTATAGCAGAAAAAAGACACTTTAAATAGTAATAGAAAGCTCAGTGAAATTGATGACATGTTGAGTATATAGCGTTGTTTGACACTTAAGTGATGATGTACGCATTTTTCATGAATGGCTGAGCGTTGCAGAGTGTCGACAGTGAGTAATGTTTCATGGGGGATTAGAATTAGACCAATATGACCTTTACAAATTTTAGCTGTGTTGGCCGGTTCCTACGGTAAGTCCAGTCGCTGTGAAAACGTATTGGAACACCCAACGTTTACAGAATATCAATGTATCTGCCATTTGTCTTTCAGGCATGTGTTGAGCCGGACGTTATTTATCCAACGGCCTTGAACCCTGTTCATCGACGGACGCCAGGACGTAAACCATGTGAAACTTGTCCTGCTCCTGAAAAGCGCTTAACGTAAGATAGTAATCACTCATGTATCTGAGCTATCTCATCGTGCTGGTATATGTTTCCTTGAAGCTCAGCCAAGCTGCAATGTTCGCACGTAACTAGGGACAGATAACTCTAAGCAGTTGCTGTTGGCAACAGTAGATATTTTACTAGCACATCAACACGTCAATCATTTACCGTCATTGACAATCAGTACCAATGTTTACAACAACTAAATATCTGTTAACACAACATTCAGGGTTAAACTGATAT
This sequence comes from Haliotis rubra, assembly GCF_003918875.1. Taxonomy (NCBI): domain Eukaryota; kingdom Metazoa; phylum Mollusca; class Gastropoda; order Lepetellida; family Haliotidae; genus Haliotis; species Haliotis rubra. Next base: position 1,311,467 of record NW_025766547.1, on the reverse strand, counting down.
TGTCTGACGTATTATTCACTACCAATATGTTTACAAGAATTTACTGTCACACAACACAATATACAGGGCTACACTGATATTATCAGACGTATTATTCACTACCAATATGATAAAACAATTAACTATCACATAACACAACATGCAGAAATATACCGTTATTGTCTGACGTATTATTCACTACCCTTATGTTTACAAGAATGTACTGTCACACAACACAATATACAGGGCTATACTGATATTGTCTGACCTATCTTCATTAAAATTCCAATACAAAAGAGATAATAAATAAATAAACAGAAATCCTGTTTGAACGATGTTAACCAGTTGTTCATTTTCTGGCGCACTAAACAAATGCATCTGTTTCAAAATGTCGTAGCTTTCTAAAGCAATTAAAAGCAGAAGGCTCCTGCAAGCTGTGTCAACCATGACAAATGTCCTTCAGCATGTCGTCATAGTTACGTTTCTTGAGGACAACTGGAAGTGGAAAATGTCGAGACTGAATTTGACTACTGGCAGCATAGTCACAGGACGTCTTGAAACTGAAAATCCCAGTTTGCAGTTGAAAGTCATTTCAACCTAAATCATGGAATCGGTGCCGCGACTACCGCCTCAATTCTAACCCAAGATTGTTCAAGAAGTGCTAGACCAAGAGTTACCACCTATTCACAAGACGGCTGCATCCGGGTCTCTCCTCTTGTTATGTGGTTGTGTTATTCATTGTGCAACAATGTACCATGTGTAACAATTCTACGTAATAGTTAGAATCTATGTAGAGAAATCTTAGTGGTTAAGAAGGGGCGAAGCCACTAAGATTTCTCTACATAGATTCTAACTGACTTAGAACTGCACTAACTTTTGATTGACAGTTATGAAGTGACGTCACTAGCAAGGCCATATGCTACGTAATTTCTTTACCTCACAAATTCAAATGTGCGCTCTGAAGTGGAGAGCCATGGACGAGCAGTCCGATTTCGTGAATTCTGATTTGCTGTGGGACGAACTTTTCAACAATACTGACTTTGAATGTACACAAACTCCAAATCTAGCCCAGTTGCTGTCTATTCCATCTCAAGATTTTGTAAAACATGAGGAAAGTGACGGTCGTTTCGCCCCACCTGTATCATCCTATGATATCTAACAAGAACAAAAGGAAGCGAAGAAAACGCGACAAAACAACCAGTGGGCACTAAATGTTTGGAAAGACTGGGCGTAGTACCGAAATCAGCATGCTTCAACTCTCTTAGAATTTGGTGTAATTCCAGAGGATATTTCTGTGTTGAATAACCGCGACCTAGATTTCTGCATGCAACGTTTCATTCCTGAAATACGGAGAAAGGACAAATCGCCGTATCCCCCTAACACATTGACACAGATCGTATTGGTGTTACAAAGATACCTTCAGCAAGACTGTGGCAGTCACGTGGACCTCACGTCAATAAAAAATGAAAACATTGTTGTTGTGTATCTTTTGACCAATCGGCAGCTTGCTACATGCCCACATAGTTCTTAATAATTAAGAGCCTATTGACAGAGGGAAATGAAAACATTTGATTGGTTTAAAAGGTAGGTTCAGTTCTAAGTGTGGATAGTCAGTGAGTGGCAGTATATACGTGCTATATTTAGACTTGTGCTATATTTATACTTGTGCTATATTTAGAGAAACTTCAGAAATTTACTACACGGTACTCCAACTATATAAGCCTTTCCACTATATTCTGACCAGGGAGAAGGAGAATCTTCTGGTGTACTTTTCTTAGGGACATATGAGCAGCTAAGACCAGCACTTGTGCGGAGAAATGCTTACCCTAAATACTCAGCATGGGCCTAAGTTTGGAAACTCCATCATTGCTGCTATGATGTGAATATTACACTCTGTCTGTATTGCTGTAATCACTGCTTTTGAATTTGCCAGTCATTTTGTACTGCCACCGAATCCCTTTGTGGTGATTAGTAAGCATATATTACTAGTATTTTAGAATATAATTGCTAATTACATCCCATTATTTAGTTGTTTGTTGGTGTCACACAGAGTACAGGCTGATTCCCGGTTATGTACTGTGTTAGTCTCAACGTTGGTGTCACACAGAGTACAGGCTGATTCCCGGTTATGTACTGTGTTAGTCTACTGTGTTAGTCTCAACGTTGGTGTCACACAGAGTACAGACTGATTCCCAGTTATGTACTGTGTTAGTCTCAACGTTGGTGTCGCACAGAGTACAGGCTAATTCCCAGTTATGTACTGTGTTAGTCTCAACGTTGGTTTCACATCGAGTACAGACTGATTCCCGGTTATGTACTGTGTTAGTCTCAACGTTGGTTACACACCGAGTACAGGCTGATTCCCAGTTATGTACTGTGTTAGTCTCAACGTTGGTGTCGCACAGAGTACAATCTGATTCCCGGTTAGGTACTGTGTTAGTCTCAACGTTGGTTTCACACAGAGTACAGACTGATTCCCGGTTATGTACTGTGTTAGTCTCAGCGTTGGTGTCACACAGAGAACAGGCTGATTCCCGGTTATGTACTGTGTTAGTCTCAACGTTGGTGTCACACAGAGTACAGGCTGATTCCCGGGTATGTACTGTGTTTGTCTCAACGTTGGTGTCACACAGAGTACAGACTGATTCCCAGTTATGTACTGTGTTTGTCTCAACGGTGATGTCACACAGAGTACAGACAGGCTTATTCCTTGTCAAGTACTGTGTTAGTCTCAACGTTGAAATAAACACGTAACAGTTCTCACGCTACCGAGACTGTCACACATATGATAAATGCGGGAGCCTGGAATGTGACCCGGTGAACGAGCGCTTTAAACTCCAGGTTCTGGAAAGTACAAGATCATAGTAGATACAATATCCATATGTGGAATAGAAGCAAAGTCTGCCTTCTGATGAGCGAACACTTCAACTGCTAACCTATCCTCGGGTCCTACAGAGTAGAGGATCATAGTAGATGCAATACCCATATGTGTAATAGAAGCAAGGCGTGCAGCCTAATGAGCGAACACTTAAACCACAAGGCTATCCCTTGGTTCTACAGAGAAAAAGAAATCTTATTATACCCTTATACAAATAGTAGCTAGGCCTACTGTCTGACTAGCAAACACTTTAACCAATGGGCTACCATTGAGTCTATGAGAACATTACACAAGTCGTACAAAGTGTGACAATGAGAAATATGATCGTCAGAGCTCGTTCGAGAACGATGGTCAGCTGTTTCCATTCGTATATAGCCTTGGCAAGGCTGTCTTGTGTTGTGATCCTCCTCTTGTGTAGATCCATGGCCTTCTCTACTGTGTGGAGCAGTCGGTTGAGAACATCCACCACGTTATTCCCTCCACCGGGCTGACCCTCCGTCATGGTGGGTGCTGGTTTGTCTGCATTCATGGCTTCGTCATCAGCAGGAATTAGGATCTGTGTTTGAAAATCAAGCAATAAATTCCGGGAAACACAAATAAATACTGGTCACGCTTTCAGTATCAGTCCAGGTTTCCACCAACCAAAATAGACTATTTCTGACATTATCGCAGAAGGAACATTAAACATACCATGTTCTCGTCGGTAGACTCTGGTGGGTCTATTTTGATGAAGAGGATCCTCGCAAGAATATTAAAGCACACAGTTTTCACAAGCCGTGGGAGTCTCTGTCCTGTCGTCCCTCGGTGATGGATATTCAGAGTGAACACGGCAAGACCAATACTCAGAGACACGATGACGATGTTGATTGCAAAGTACCGACCTACAGGTGAAAAGCCGATATTAAAGACATTTGATGGGGAGAATGCCAGTGTGATTCCCAGAACCAAATTCCATTGCTCTACATGGATACATTATGACAAGCAATGACAAGCAATGCACTCACTCACTCACTCACTCGCTCACAAATGCTGTGTATGCATTTGATGGGGAGAATGCAAGTGTGATTCCTAGAAACAGATTCCATAGCTGTACTTGGATAAATGATTATTTTATGTTGTAAAGCCGCACCACCAAATGGTATAGCGTATAGTATAGAGTGTACAGTTTGCATCAATATAGCACAAATATACTATCAATATAGTATAATGTAAAATAATGTAATATATATATATAGTTTCAATGTTGTTTTAATGTGGTATAAATGTAGAAATAACATAGTTTATCATCCAAAACTGTGTTCCACAGGGGATATCGCTTGTGTGAGATCAAACGATATATCCTAGGAGATATCGTTTTGACAGTAGATTTTGTACAATGCCGTGACAATACTATGACGTCATGTACTTGATGACGTCACAATACTATGACATCGATGCACTGCAAGTCTAGTGGCAGTACCATGTTCAGAGATGTACATTTTTCATTGAAAATTAATGAAGAGTGATTTTGGATGATAAATAGAATCTCACCCTCGTGTCTTCTGATATCAAATATATCAACACTCGTGTTGATATAATTGATATCAGAAGACACTTGGGTGATATTCTCTCTCTCTCTGTATATATATAAAGTTGAATGTTGTTTTAATGTAGTATAAATGTAGTAATAACATAGTATATATAGTTTGAATGTTGTTTTGATGCAGCATAAAAGTAGTAATAATATAGTATATATACTGAGTCAAAAAAGAAACTTCACATTCTTTCTTCAGGGCACTATAAAAGAACAAGAGATGGTAAGATGGTAAAATTGTTATTATTTCATTGCTGAGATCTGTGTGATGTACTCGATACACTGACAGTGCCAGAATCAGTTCCATTAGGCTACACCACCGTTCCAAAACATGGGTATACAGAATGACAAGTCACAAGAATAAAAATGCGAAATTTCACAGTTCAATATCGTGTATGGCCACCCCGCGCATTCACCACTGCCAAACACCGTCTCCTCATCGACTGCCTGATGCTTACGAACACGTGGTTGGGGATTCTGCGCCATTGCTCTTGCAAGGCAGCGCACAGTTCCTGCAAACTCTGAGGTTGGTTCCTAAAGCCACGAAGCCTTCTCCCAAGTGCATCCGAAACGTGCTCTATTGGATTAAGGTCAGGGGACCTCGATGGCCAGTCCATGACGTTGATTCCAGCGTTTTGAAGGAAATTTCGTATCAACATCGCGGTATGCGGCCGAGCATTATCATGCTGGAACTGTAGACCTGGGCCATGAGCCGCCATGAAAGGAACGAGTTCGGGGTAAGCAGCAGCTGTGAGGTTTCCACGGATGACCAGAAGTTGGGAACGGTTGTTCCCACAGAAAGCACCCGACAACATGCAACTTCCGCCCCCCAATCTGTCGACTTCCTGTACACAACATTGGGCATACCGTTCACAACGTCGACTCCAACTCTATGCCTGCCGTCCGAGAATCTGAGGGTAAACCTGGATTCATCGCTAAAGACGACTCGATTCCAGTCTCTCTGGGTCCATCGGAGGTGACGTTGGGCCCACAGCAGACGTTGACGTTGATGAAACGGCGTCAATATTGGCCCACGATATGGACGTCGAGAATGGAGACTGGCTGTGAGGACAGTCGACCTCTAAATATCTCAGCCCTGGTTCGTGTAGCCGGCAGAAATCTGTCACGTAGGTGACGTAGGACGATTTGACTGTCTTCTGCTCGTGACGTCACACGTGGACGACCCGACTTTGGGCGATCAGAAGTGGTGCCAGTTTGTTGTAGACGACCCCGCAAGTCATACATAGTACGACGGCTGCATCCCATTGCTCTTGCGACGTCAATAACTGATCTTCCCGCTTGCAACATGCCAAAGGCACGTTCACGTTGCACATTTGACAATCGTGGCATTGTACCGTTAGAACTGTGGTTTAAAAGTGTTTTTTTCACTTCTTGAGGCCAATGCAAACACGTGCATATGAAGGAAACTTCGACGCGAAGATCACGTGATCGACTGCACGTGCAAAACCTGATTTGGCACTAACGTCATTTGCACGACGAATGGACGGGTTCGAGTCGATAGATAGGGATCCCATTTCGGATACATAGATGTATCATCAGAGAAAAATTATTCATTATTTTTCAAATTGCATTTTGTGAAGTTTCTTTTTTGAGTGAGTATATATATATTTGAATGTTGTTTTACTGTAGTATAAATGTAGTAATAATATAGTATATATATAGAGAGAGAGAGTTGAATTTTGTTTTAATGTAGTATAAATGTACTTTATAATATAGTTTGAATGTTGTTTTAATGTCAGCATAAAAATAATATAAATGTGGGGTACGTATGGCTTACTGTAACATATGTTAGAAATGTCCCTCACTCACTCACTCACAAAATCAATTTATATTTTCTAGTATTCTTTTAAACCGGAGGCACATAATTGTGGTCGTCTGTTGAGGAGCCATCACTGCACAGTGCAACAACAAGATGAGTGAGTTAAACCTACTTCATTCACTCACTGAAACTATTTAAAACAAGAAACAACACAACGTACCAATTAGAGGAATCGCAAGCGACGTCGGTGGTAGGAATGTTGAAATAACAAGCAACAACGCTATCATTGCCAGAAGAGAAGTGATTCCAATAGATATTTTCTCTCCAGATTCGTTCGGCACCAGGAGTCCCAGCAGAGCCACCAACGTGATGATGAGGCAGGGCACCATGAGGTACATCAGGAAGAACAGGGGCCGTCGTCTCAGGGTCATTGTGTACGTTAATGTAAGGTATGGCTCCGTGCAACATGAGTAATACAGGACCTGCCGGGCGTTTGTATATGAGATCAGCTCCCATTCCGCATTGGAAAGGTATTCAGATAAGGATGGTGCCCCTTGTTCACCACTTGAGATATTGAGTTGATCGCCATGGTATGTCCACGACTCGAACATCATCCGGCATTGTTGTTGATCCATGGGAAAGGATGCAACGTCGATTTGACACGACGTCTTCAAGATGACCTGATAGAACACCAATACGTTTCCACTTGACCTCAGAATGGCGTTGTTTATTCCGCTTGGCGATATTTGATTACTTTCGACTCTGCACCGGAAGTGAATATAAATTACCAAACACTTTCAGTCTATATATGTAAATAGTTTAAGAGTCTTCAAACAAGCCGTTAACATTGAGCACTGAGGAAAGTATGTGTTCAGACATATCTAATATATAATTCAGTCACTTTAGCTCGACTGATAGCATTACTCTCTCTCTCTCTCTCTCTCTCTCTCTCTCTCTCTCTCTCTCTCTCTCTCTCTCTCTCTCTCTCTCTCTCTCTCTCTCTCTCTCTCTCTCTCTCTCTCTCTCTCTCTCTCTCTCTCTCTCTCTCTCTCTCTCTCTCTCTCTCTCTCTCTCTCTCTCTCCTCTCTCTCTCTCTCTCTCTCTCTCTCTCTCTCTCTCTCTCTCTCTCTCTGCATCCTACTATCATTATCCAGTAATGGCCACATCTTGATACAAACAATATTCCAGCAATATCACGACGGGGGACACCAGAAATGGGCTTCACTCATTGTACCTATGTGGGCAATCAAACCCGGGTATTCGTCGTGACGAGCGAACACCTTGTCAGTGGATGCCCTTCCTTGGCACAAACATCATATCTTAAACGACATGATGGCATGGCTCGTTGCTTTTACTACCGTCTCCGACATGCCTGTGGCTTTGACTCCGAGATCCATCCATGGTACGACCCTGAACATGTCTAGGGCGTCATGGAAAATGATGCTTTCAAACTTCTGTGGAATAGGCCCATATACAGGCAGAGAAGAATTCCAGCCAACAAACCTGATCTTGTCCTTTTTGATAAAGCCAATGAATTTATTTATATCATTGAATTTTCAGTCCCTTTTGACACCAATGTGTGCATGATAAATATGCAGACCTCGCCTTTGAAATGTCTCGCTTGGATCCCTTCTGACACTCTCGGTAATGCAGAAGGCTGCAGTATTGTGGAGCTTTCATATTCTCCGGAAAGTTCTTGGTGGGTTCGACTAGGCAGCGTTTCCTGGGAGAAGTCCCATTCGCTGTCTGGGCTGCGTGTAGAGGGGGCAAGGGCCCTGAGCTGATGATGAGCCTTACCAGCCTGACTGTGCCAGGATCACCCGAACCCTCTCTGCTGCATACTATCTTTAATTTGTAAAACATAATAATAATAAATTTGATTAGATCAAAATGCATAATACCCGCCATGATTGCCAGGGTGGTATGGATATAAATATATTTGACAAACATTCCATCCACAGAAGGATAACTAACATACTTTTAAACTAGCTATATTTTATTACATTGCACTGTCTGAATCTTTTGAAACATTTTGTTTTCATTGATATAAATGTAAGTCCAGGATGAACTATTTTAAAAATACTCTCATCAAAATATATATTTTAATTGACATCAGGAGGTACTTACGAGTTTTTAATTCTCATGTCAGGCGTCCATATGGCGTCAGCTGGGACACGGATCTCTGTTACATTCTTGTGTTTTTCTGGTTGCCATGCTAACGATGCATCCTCCCATCTCTAGGAAAAGATGTCAAAAATATACCTCATTTTATGTTTTATTGAGTATTATTGCTTTAAGTGTAGTTGTACAGTTATCCGTAAATCTGCAGAAGTTGATTTAGCTTTTGTAGCAAAATACCAATAAAGGTCTTTAAGAAACACATTATCACAGATCTACTTGCTGTAACCAGGATCATCGACAATACATCAAATATTCTCACCTCGTTGCTTTTGGCCCGTATGTGGGGTAGGAGCGATGTGTGTGTACTTGCTTATGACATGGGGTTGTATATAACATTCACAAGCACAAAGCAATATACTTGTGCAAATCAACCGCTGCCTTTAACTGAAGCAGTGTGTTGAGAAGATAAAAGCTGAGCACACGTTTCACACAATACATTGCCCTGTGTGAGATGTGTTATTGGTCTGTGGCCAGCCTATTGTCGTTGGTTTCAGGTACATAGTGACAGATAGTTCACATGAACCACTACCTGCATTTCTTTATAGGGCTTAGTTCCACACGAAGCTAGTACGTTGTCATGTAACCGGAATACTGTTCAAAACGGCGTAAAACCCATCTCTCTCACTCACTCACGCATACGTACCAAATATATCCAGCAGTTTGTAGTAAGCACTTGCTTTTTCTCGTCCTACAATAAATGAAAAGGGATTATGACGTCATCAGTTCGTAACACTCCATATTTAAAAACAAGTAAACAAAGGACTTGATTTGTTTTATTTCTGAAAGCTGAATCATTTTAAAATATATTAAGTAGATCAGCAATGATGTCCTGTACTACCTTCTTTCAGTATATAACCTTAACATATCATTTATCATGTTCTTATTGTTTTTCCGGTAAAAATAAAGACGAATTTCACATATTAGCTTGTGAAGCTTTCTCTGCCTGCCAAAAGTAGTATCTAAATGTGCAAATGATTCCCCACAAACGATGTATAATCTGCTTAATTCTTATAATGTTGATATTATCAAATATGTTGCAATTTTCATAAAACATTTGATGTCCATTCTTAAATCCATCCTTGATAGTCTCCAGGGTAAATGTTCCGACGAATCTCCACTTGTACCCTGGATGGATCTGTGGCACGGCCCGATAATTGTATTACCTCCCTTTCTTGCTCCGCCTTCTCAAAGTAGCCTATCAGATAAGCCGGTACAGCTGAGCTTGCCAGTGTTAACAAAGATGGCGGACGGAGCCGCGAAGGTTTGCTCGCTGTGCGACTCGATTTTAGGGAAAAAATAAAACAGACAAATTGACAGGTTTGAAACTTTCAAAACATATATGCAAGATCTCCTTCTACCTCTTTCAGGGTACCTTTGTAAAAATTGTGTTGCCAAGTGTAATCAGTTAGATAAAGGAAGCGGAAGCGAGTTATTATAGAAGCCTAGTGATTGGTACGCTCAGGTTCCCAGCGTAGACATTTGATTGGATAAAACACCAGCAAAATGAAGAATAAATACATTTATCAGGCCGAGCCGTAGATGCATCCAGGGTGCTAGTGGAGATTTATCGGAACGTATAGCCTGGAGATTATCCAGGATGTATTAAATCACGTGTAAAACCTCATGTCACGTGACAAATAAACATCTTCAGTTGTACTTTGGGCCATTGGGTCTCACCTACCTGTCTGTCTGTAAGCACATCACTTTTTATCTTGACAATTTCAATATTAAATGTAAACATATAACTCTTTCCCTTTAACTGTTCAATATAAAACGTAAGCATGCCGCTTGTTCTCTTGAACTATTCAATATGTAACGTAAATATATCACTATTTCTCTTGAGGTATTCAATATATAAAGTAAACATGTCACTATTTCTCTTGAACTTTTTAATATATAATGCATTTAATGCCTAATCCATTATCCAACGTAAATGTTCTAACTGTGGTCAAGTACACTTACGATATCAGATATCTCGACAAGGGTGAGGTCCATCCTCACATCCAGGGTGGTGTTAGGACCAAAGGGTTCAACACGTTTGTCGTAATATCGAAACAAGTCAGCAACCAGGCGTTGTTTGGGATTGCAAGCTGCAGAGGCTGACAACAGAACAATCTCGGGGATAAACAGGCAAAACCACCCGACGGGACAATATAAAAACTAGACAAAAGACGTGAAACAACAGGACATGAGCAGGGATAGACAGGAGACGTGAAACAACATGACAACATCAGGAGTAAGGAGATCGGAAAGAGGAATAAGAAGAAACGTAAAACAACAGAATAACATCAGGTATAGGGAGATCGGAATCAGGGATATACAAGGGATATTAAACAACAGCATAACATCAGTAGTAAGGAGATCGTAAACACAGGAATATACAAGAGACATGTAATGAGATCATAAACACAGGGATATACAAGACAAATTAAACAACATCATAACATCAGGTGTAAGGAGATCGGAAACACAGAAATATACAAGAGACATGAAACAACAGCATAACATCAGGAGTAAGGAGAGCGGGAAAAAGAGGAATATATAAGAGACAATAAACAACATCATAACATCAGGTGTAAAGAGATCGGAAACAGGGATATACCAGAGACATGAAACAAAATGGCAGCAGGTGTAAGGAGATCGGAAACAGGGATATACAAGAAACATTAAACAGCAGGATAAGATCAGGTGTAAGGAGATCGGAAACACAGTGATGTATAAGAGACATGAAAAAACAGTATAACATCAGGTGTAAGGAGACCGTAAACACAGGAATATAAAAGAGGCATGAAACAACAGCATAACATCAGGTGTAAGGAGATCGTAAACACAGGAATATACAAGAGACATGAAACAACAGGATAACATCAGGTGTAGGGGATCGGAAACAGAGGGATATACAAGAGACATGAAACAACAGCACAACATCAGGTGTAAGGAGATCATAAACACAGGGATATACAAGAGACATTACACAACAAGATAAGATCAGGTGTAAGGAGATCGGAAACACATGGATATACAAGAGACATGAAACAGCATGGCAGCAGGTGTAAGGAGATCGGAAAGAAGGATATAGAAGAAACATTAAAGGTCACATGCAACGTAAAACACAACTTTGCAGATTCTGATACCTTTCGGTATGGACTTCCCGAAACAAATCGTCAAAAATGCAAATTCAACTTATAAAGTTGAAAAATAACGCGATGAAAAAACCGCGCGAAATAAGAGTTCAAACTTTTCACTAATTTTCCCCAGACTTTTCTGGGGAAAACGGGTTTCAACAGCTGGGCTTCGCTCATAGCACGTGCGCATGTAAATAGGTTCGCGCAGCTTTGAAGCGGGTTGTCGGGTGAATACTCGGTGAAGGCTTTGCTGTGAGCTATTTTTCTAATGTTTTGTTGATATCTCACAGGCGCGAGCTTTTTATAAGTTATGACAGTAAATTAACTGTTTATATAATTTCATTTGTCTATTTCACCACACGTTCTTCTTACCGAGTCACTTTCTCAGTTCGATACTTAAAAGCAATGTCATTATTTAGCGTTGACAGAATTTCTAACTGTGATATAGATATGTCGTTGTCACAGACAAAACTCAATGTCTTGTTTTATTGACACCTGTGTGTCTGCCTGCCTGTCTGCTAATGACAATATTCAATACACAGCTGCTATCACTGACCACATGCAATTTGAACTTAACACCAATCAGGCTATACACCATAAACAAAATGCAGTGATTTATGGCCCGAGTTCGGTCTCTGTCACATTATGTAATTACACAGACAGGCATGTGTGATACTTGAACACCTTACATGTTATGATGTCTGTTGATTGCAAAATGTTACACACAAAACATGAGCATGTATTTACAAAACCCAACATCTCTCTCTATATATATACACACACAATTAGCCGTGAAGGCATCTGCAAATGAACCAGCCGTTAAACTTGAGTGCACACCCACCCGCTCTGACTGGGTTCGGTATCCCGGCTGCTTCGTTTCTTGGGAAGTAAACCAAAGTACACAATTTTGCACTTTCGATTTGCGATTGTACGCTTATAATTTTCTTTATATATTTTTTCGTAACTAGCAATGTGTATTATATTTCATGAATAAGTGATAATTGTATTTTAATTATGTTTGCATTTTTGGTTGCATGTGACCTTTAAACAACAGGATAACATCAGGTGTCAGAGATCGGAAACAGAGGGACATACAAGAGACATGAAACAGCATGGCAGCAGGTGTAAGGAGATCGTAAACAGGGATATACAAGTGACGTGAAACAACAGCACAACATCAGGTGTAAGAAATCGGAAACAGGGATATACAAGAGACACAAAACAACATCGTAGCAGGTGTAAGGAGATCGGAAACAGGGATATACAAGAGACAAGAAACAACAGCACAACCTCAGGAGTAAGGAGATCAGAAACACAGGGATATACAAGAGACATGAAACAACAGTACAACATCATGAGTAAGCAGATCAGAAACAGGGATATACAAGAGACATGAAACAACAGCATAACATCAAATGTAATGAGATCGGAAACACTTGGATATACAAGTTGCTTGAAACAACAGCACAACATCAGGAGTAAGGAGATCGGAAACAGGGATATACAAGAGACATGAAACAACAGCATAACAGCAGGAGTAAGAAGATCGGAAACACAGGGATATACAAGAGACATGAAACAACAGCACAACATCAGGTGTAAGGAGATCGGAAACACAGGGATATACAAGAGACATGAAACAACAGCACAACATCAGGAGTAAGAAGATCGGAAACATAGGGATATACAAGAGACAGGAAACAACAGCAGAACATCAGGTTTAAGGAGATCGGAAACACAGGGATATACAAGAGACATGAAACAACAGCATAACATCAGGTGTAAGGAGATCGGAAACACAGGGATATACAAGAGACATGAAACAACAGCATAACAGCAGGAGTAAGAAGATCGGAAACATAGGGATATACAAGAGACATGAAATAACAGCATAACATCAGGAGTAAGAAGATCGGAAACACAGGGATATACAAGAGACATGAAATAACAGCATAACATCAGGAGTAAGAAGATCGGAAACACAGGGATATACAAGAGACATGAAATAACAGCATAACATCAGGAGTAAGATGATCGGAAACACAGGGATATACCACAGACAGGAAACAACAGCAGAACATCAGGTTTAAGGAGATCGGAAACACAGGGATATACAAGAGACATGAAACAACAGCATAACAGCAGGAGTAAGAAGATCGGAAACATAGGGATATACAAGAGACATGAAATAACAGCATAACATCAGGAGTAAGAAGATCGGAAACACAGGGATATACAAGAGGCATTAACTTACAGCATAACAGAAGGAGTAATGAGATCGGAAACACAGGGATATACAACAGACATGAAATAACAGCACAGCATCAGGTGTAAGGAGATCGAAAACACAGGGATATACAGGAGACATGAAACAACAGCACAACATCAGGTGTAATGAGATCGGAAACAATAATATACACGAGACATGAAACAACAGCAGAACATCAGGAGTAGGGAGATCGGAAACAGGGATATACAAGGGACATGTAATATCAGCAGAACATCAGGAGTAATGAGATCGGAAACACAAGGGTATACAAGAGACATGAAACAGCATGGCAGCAGGTGTAAGGAGATCGGAAACACTAGGATATACAAGAGACATGAAACAACAGCACAACATCAGGTGTAAGGAGATCGGAAACACAGGGATATACAAGAGACATGAAACAGCATGGCAGCAGGTGTAAGGAGATCGGAAACAAGGATATAGAAGAAACATTAAAAGTCACATGCAACGTAAAACACAACTTTGCAGATTCTGATACCTTTCGATATGGACATACCGAAACAAATCGTCAAAAATGCAAATTCAACTTATAAAGTTGAAAAATAACGCGATGAAAAACACCGCGCGAAATCGGAGTTCAAACGTTTCACTAATTTTCCCCAGACTTTTCTGGGGAGAACGGGTTTCAACAGCTGGGCTTCGCTCATAGCACGTGCGCAAGTAAATAGGTTCGCGCAGCTTTGAAGCGGGTTGTCGGGTGAATACTCGGTGAAGGCTTTGCTGTGAGCTATTTTTCTAATGTTTTGTTGATATCTCACAGGCGCGAGCTTTTTATATGTTATGACAGTAAATTAACTGTTTATATAATTTCATTTGTCTATTTCACCACACGTCCTTCTTACCGAGACACTTTCTCAGTTTGATTCTTAAAAGCAATGTCATTATTTAGCGTTGACAGAATTTCTAACTGTGATATAGATATGTCGTTGTCACAGACAAAACTCAATGTCTTGTTTTATTGACACCTGTGTGTCTGCCTGCCTGTCTGCTAATGACAATATTCAATACACAGCTGCTATCACTGACCACATGCAATTTGAACTTAACACCAATCAGGCTATACACCATAAACAAAATGCAGTGATTTATGGCCCGAGTTCGGTCTCTGTCACATTATGTAATTACACAGACAGGCATGTGTGATACTTGAACACCTTCATGTTATGATGTCTGTTGATTGCAAAATGTTACACACAAAAAATGAGCATGTATTTACAAAACCCAACATCTCTCTATATATATACACACAATTAGCCGTGAAGGCATCTGCAAATGAACCAGCCGTTACACTTGAGTGCACACCCACCCGCTCTGACTTGGTTCGGTATCCCGGCTGCTTCGTTTCTTGGGAAGTAAACCAAAGTACACAATTTTGCACTTTCGATTTGCGATTGTACGCTTATAATTTTCTTTATATATTTTTTTCGTAACCAGCAATGTATATCATATGTCATGAATAAGTGATAATTGTGTTTTAATTATGTTTGAATTTTTGGTTGCATGTGACCTTTAAACAACAAGATAACATCAGGTGTACGGAGATCGGAAACAGAGGGACATACAAGAGACATGAAACAGCATGGCAGCAGGTGTAAGGAGATCGTAAACACAGGGATACACAAGTGGCATGAAACAACAGCACAACATCAGGTGTAAGAAATCGGAAACGGGGATATACAAGAGACACAAAACAACATGGCAGCAGGTGTAAGGTGATCGGAAACAATAATATACACGAGACATGAAACAACAGCAGAACATCAGGAGTAGGGAGATCGGAAACAGGGATATACAAGAGACATGTAATATCAGCAGAACATCAGGAGTAATGAGATCGGAAACACAAGGGTATACAAGAGACATGAAACAGCATGGCAGCAGGTGTAAGGAGATCGGAAACACTAGGATATACAAGAGACATGAAACAACAGCACAACATCAGGTGTAAGGAGATCGGAAACACAGGGATATACAAGAGACATGAAACAGCATGGCAGCAGGTGTAAGGAGATCGGAAACAAGGATATAGAAGAAACATTAAAAGTCACATGCAACGTAAAACACAACTTTGCAGATTCTGATACCTTTCGATATGGACATACCGAAACAAATCGTCAAAAATGCAAATTCAACTTATAAAGTTGAAAAATAACGCGATGAAAAAACCGCGCGAAATCGGAGTTCAAACGTTTCACTAATTTTCCCCAGACTTTTCTGGGGAGAACGGGTTTTCAACAGCTGGGCTTCGCTCATAGCACGTGCGCAAGTAAATAGGTTCGCGCAGCTTTGAAGCGGGTTGTCGGGTGAATACTCGGTGAAGGCTTTGCTGTGAGCTATTTTTCTAATGTTTTGTTGATATCTCACAGGCGCGAGCTTTTATATGTTATGACAGTAAATTAACTGTTTATATAATTTCATTTGTCTATTTCACCACACGTCCTTCTTACCGAGACACTTTCTCAGTTTGATTCTTAAAAGCAATGTCATTATTTAGCGTTGACAGAATTTCTAACTGTGATATAGATATGTCGTTGTCACAGACAAAACTCAATGTCTTGTTTTATTGACACCTGTGTGTCTGCCTGCCTGTCTGCTAATGACAATATTCAATACACAGCTGCTATCACTGACCACATGCAATTTGAACTTAACACCAATCAGGCTATACACCATAAACAAAATGCAGTGATTTATGGCCCGAGTTCGGTCTCTGTCACATTATGTAATTACACAGACAGGCATGTGTGATACTTGAACACCTTCATGTTATGATGTCTGTTGATTGCAAAATGTTACACACAAAAAATGAGCATGTATTTACAAAACCCAACATCTCTCTATATATATACACACAATTAGCCGTGAAGGCATCTGCAAATGAACCAGCCGTTACACTTGAGTGCACACCCACCCGCTCTGACTTGGTTCGGTATCCCGGCTGCTTCGTTTCTTGGGAAGTAAACCAAAGTACACAATTTTGCACTTTCGATTTGCGATTGTACGCTTATAATTTTCTTTATATATTTTTTTCGTAACCAGCAATGTATATCATATGTCATGAATAAGTGATAATTGTGTTTTAATTATGTTTGAATTTTTGGTTGCATGTGACCTTTAAACAACAAGATAACATCAGGTGTACGGAGATCGGAAACAGAGGGACATACAAGAGACATGAAACAGCATGGCAGCAGGTGTAAGGAGATCGTAAACACAGGGATACACAAGTGGCATGAAACAACAGCACAACATCAGGTGTAAGAAATCGGAAACGGGGATATACAAGAGACACAAAACAACATGGCAGCAGGTGTAAGGTGATCGGAAACAATAATATACACGAGACATGAAACAACAGCAGAACATCAGGAGTAGGGAGATCGGAAACAGGGATATACAAGAGACATGTAATATCAGCAGAACATCAGGAGTAATGAGATCGGAAACACAAGGGTATACAAGAGACATGAAACAGCATGGCAGCAGGTGTAAGGAGATCGGAAACACTAGGATATACAAGAGACATGAAACAACAGCACAACATCAGGTGTAAGGAGATCGGAAACACAGGGATATACAAGAGACATGAAACAGCATGGCAGCAGGTGTAAGGAGATCGGAAACAAGGATATAGAAGAAACATTAAAAGTCACATGCAACGTAAAACACAACTTTGCAGATTCTGATACCTTTCGATATGGACATACCGAAACAAATCGTCAAAAATGCAAATTCAACTTATAAAGTTGAAAAATAACGCGATGAAAAAACCGCGCGAAATCGGAGTTCAAACGTTTCACTAATTTTCCCCAGACTTTTCTGGGGAGAACGGGTTTCAACAGCTGGGCTTCGCTCATAGCACGTGCGCAAGTAAATAGGTTCGCGCAGCTTTGAAGCGGGTTGTCGGGTGAATACTCGGTGAAGGCTTTGCTGTGAGCTATTTTTCTAATGTTTTGTTGATATCTCACAGGCGCGAGCTTTTTATATGTTATGACAGTAAATTAACTGTTTATATAATTTCATTTGTCTATTTCACCACACGTCCTTCTTACCGAGACACTTTCTCAGTTTGATTCTTAAAAGCAATGTCATTATTTAGCGTTGACAGAATTTCTAACTGTGATATAGATATGTCGTTGTCACAGACAAAACTCAATGTCTTGTTTTATTGACACCTGTGTGTCTGCCTGCCTGTCTGCTAATGACAATATTCAATACACAGCTGCTATCACTGACCACATGCAATTTGAACTTAACACCAATCAGGCTATACACCATAAACAAAATGCAGTGATTTATGGCCCGAGTTCGGTCTCTGTCACATTATGTAATTACACAGACAGGCATGTGTGATACTTGAACACCTTCATGTTATGATGTCTGTTGATTGCAAAATGTTACACACAAAAAATGAGCATGTATTTACAAAACCCAACATCTCTCTCTATATATATACACACAATTAGCCGTGAAGGCATCTGCAAATGAACCAGCCGTTACACTTGAGTGCACACCCACCCGCTCTGACTTGGTTCGGTATCCCGGCTGCTTCGTTTCTTGGGAAGTAAACCAAAGTACACAATTTTGCACTTTCGATTTGCGATTGTACGCTTATAATTTTCTTTATATATTTTTTCGTAACCAGCAATGTATATCATATGTCATGAATAAGTGATAATTGTGTTTTAATTATGTTTGAATTTTTGGTTGCATGTGACCTTTAAACAACAAGATAACATCAGGTGTACGGAGATCGGAAACAGAGGGACATACAAGAGACATGAAACAGCATGGCAGCAGGTGTAAGGAGATCGTAAACACAGGGATACACAAGTGGCATGAAACAACAGCACAACATCAGGTGTAAGAAATCGGAAACGGGGATATACAAGAGACACAAAACAACATGGCAGCAGGTGTAAGGTGATCGGAAACAATAATATACACGAGACATGAAACAACAGCAGAACATCAGGAGTAGGGAGATCGGAAACAGGGATATACAAGAGACATGTAATATCAGCAGAACATCAGGAGTAATGAGATCGGAAACACAAGGGTATACAAGAGACATGAAACAGCATGGCAGCAGGTGTAAGGAGATCGGAAACACTAGGATATACAAGAGACATGAAACAACAGCACAACATCAGGTGTAAGGAGATCGGAAACACAGGGATATACAAGAGACATGAAACAGCATGGCAGCAGGTGTAAGGAGATCGGAAACAAGGATATAGAAGAAACATTAAAAAGTCACATGCAACGTAAAACACAACTTTGCAGATTCTGATACCTTTCGATATGGACATACCGAAACAAATCGTCAAAAATGCAAATTCAACTTATAAAGTTGAAAAATAACGCGATGAAAAACACCGCGCGAAATCGGAGTTCAAACGTTTCACTAATTTTCCCCAGACTTTTCTGGGGAGAACGGGTTTCAACAGCTGGGCTTCGCTCATAGCACGTGCGCAAGTAAATAGGTTCGCGCAGCTTTGAAGCGGGTTGTCGGGTGAATACTCGGTGAAGGCTTTGCTGTGAGCTATTTTTCTAATGTTTTGTTGATATCTCACAGGCGCGAGCTTTTTATATGTTATGACAGTAAATTAACTGTTTATATAATTTCATTTGTCTATTTCACCACACGTCCTTCTTACCGAGACACTTTCTCAGTTTGATTCTTAAAAGCAATGTCATTATTTAGCGTTGACAGAATTTCTAACTGTGATATAGATATGTCGTTGTCACAGACAAAACTCAATGTCTTGTTTTATTGACACCTGTGTGTCTGCCTGCCTGTCTGCTAATGACAATATTCAATACACAGCTGCTATCACTGACCACATGCAATTTGAACTTAACACCAATCAGGCTATACACCATAAACAAAATGCATTGATTTATGGCCCGAGTTCGGTCTCTGTCACATTATGTAATTACACAGACAGGCATGTGTGATACTTGAACACCTTCATGTTATGATGTCTGTTGATTGCAAAATGTTACACACAAAAAATGAGCATGTATTTACAAAACCCAACATCTCTCTCTATATATACACACAATTAGCCGTGAAGGCATCTGCAAATGAACCAGCCGTTACACTTGAGTGCACACCCACCCGCTCTGACTTGGTTCGGTATCCCGGCTGCTTCGTTTCTTGGGAAGTAAACCAAAGTACACAATTTTGCACTTTCGATTTGCGATTGTACGCTTATAATTTTCTTTATATATTTTTTCGTAACCAGCAATGTATATCATATGTCATGAATAAGTGATAATTGTGTTTTAATTATGTTTGAATTTTTGGTTGCATGTGACCTTTAAACAACAAGATAACATCAGGTGTACGGAGATCGGAAACAGAGGGACATACAAGAGACATGAAACAGCATGGCAGCAGGTGTAAGGAGATCGTAAACACAGGGATACACAAGTGGCATGAAACAACAGCACAACATCAGGTGTAAGAAATCGGAAACGGGGATATACAAGAGACACAAAACAACATGGCAGCAGGTGTAAGGTGATCGGAAACAGTTATATACAACAGACATGAAATAACAGCACAACATCAGGTGTAAGGAAATCAGAAACAATAATATACACGAGACATGAAACAACAGCAGAACATCAGGAGTAATGAGATCGGAAACAGGGATATACAAGAGACATGTAATATCAGCAGAACATCAGGAGTAATGAGATCGGAAACACAGGGATATACAAGAGACATGAAACAACAGCATAACAGCAGGAGTAAGAAGATCGGAAACACAGGGATATACAAGAGACATGAAACAACAGCATAACATCAGGAGTAAGAAGATCGGAAACACAGGGATATACAAGAGACATGAAACAACAGCATAACAGCAGGAGTAAGAAGATCGGAAACACAGGGATATACAAGAGACATGAAACAACAGCATAACATCAGGTGTAAGAAGATCGGAAACACAGGGATATACAAGAGACATTAACTAACAGCATAACAGAAGGAGTAATGAGATCGGAAACAAAGGGATATACCAGAGACATGAAACAACAGCATAACATCAGGTGTAAGGTGATCGGAAACACAGGGATATACAAGAGACATGAAACAACAGCATAACAGCAGGAGTAAGAAGATCGGAAACACAGGGATATACAAGAGACATTAACTAACAGCATAACAGAAGGAGTAATGAGATCGGAAACAAAGGGATATACCAGAGACATGAAACAACAGCATAACATCAGGTGTAAGGTGATCGGAAACACAGGGATATACAAGAAACATGTAATATGAGGAGAACATCAGGAGTAATGAGATCGGAAACACAGGGATATACAAGAGAAATGAAACAACAGCACAACATCAGGTGTAAGGAGATCGGAAACACAGGGATATACAAGAGACATGTAATATCAGCAGAACATCAGGAGTAATGAGATCGGAAACACAGGGATATACCAGAGACATGAAACAACAGCACAACACCAGGAGTAATGAGATCGGAAACACAGGGATGTACAAGAGACATGAAACAACAGCAGAACATCAGGTTTAAGGAGATCGGAAACACAGGGATATACAAGAGACATGAAACAACAGCATAACAGCAGGAGTAAGGAGATCGGAAACACAGGGATATACAAGAGACATGAAATAACAAGATAACAGCAGGAGTAAGAAGATCGGAAACACAGGGATATACAAGAGACATGAAATAACAGCATAACATTAGGTTCAAAACAACTGAACAACAACACGTGAAAATAGTAACCGCCTTATATCTTAAACATTCAAATTACTTCTGACACCAAATATTCGCTTAAACCAGTGACTAGTCTTCATACAGACCCTGAAACAAATTTATCCAAGAAACCACATGCAAGTGTATAATTTGTGGCAAGTCTAGATTTCCCCTGTTTCAGAAGAAAGTCTCTGGGCTCCTTTCCATGATATTGTATGATTGTAATTTAGAAACCCTTCTTCTTTCTTTAAAATATGTTCATTTCAGAGACTAGATGTTAGTCTAACCAGTGATCAATCAGCTGTTTCCCTTAACAGTACCAGGGTCCAAGTATGGATGTTCATAAGCCTAGCTCCTCTCTCTGAGTGGCCCTGCAGCAAACTACTTGGCTAATGAAATAAATCGGTCAACGCCTTGCACAAAGCGTATACACTCTAGTATGACCTAAATACTATTCAAAGCGTTACGTTCTCACACTCTCAAAAAGTTGTCCTTACCTAGCATCCATCCAATGACGAGAAGCACCGGCTTCACATCCATCTCCGGGAACTCAACCACGCAAGGCTATCGGTGAAGCTGTGTACACCACTGAACGAACATGAAACTATTCCAGCTATCAGTTTTGATTAGCAGATTACTTGCCAGGTTCCAGCACAGATAGTTGCGGTCGCTGTCGGATTCATTCTGCAGCGGGACGGTGACACGGTGGTATTTAAACAGCGTTTCGCAATTATTCGTTAACGGACCAGTGATAAACATTAATTTCTATTGCATATCGTCACGTGGTTGTAAATAGCAAAAGTCAAAACGATAGGGTGTTGACTGTACATTATCTGACTAATGACTGTGATATTATCAACTGTAATAGTTCATAAGGGTAATAATCTGTTTTAACAGAACTCGGTCAATCTGGACACATGTCGCTGGGTAAACTTTGAATTGATGACATCTTTCTCTCGGTCCTTCAGAACTTTGATGCCCCGATCTCGCTACAAATGGAACGTCATTTAGCCGCTGGTTGAGCGTTGCAGCTGCGTGAATGTCAGTGAGTGGAGTCGCCTAGTGTGTAGACCATGGAGGCAGCAGCAGAGGTGTTCTATTAATCTTGTGTAACAAAAATAGACCTTCGAAACTAGACTCCCAAAGGAAAATATTTTACAGATAAAACACTTTACAGATATAATGAAAAGGAGCCCGGAGACTTTCTTCATTTTCAGACTTACCACATATTCTAGACGTGCATGGGTTTTCTTTGATATATACTCTCCCAAAAAAGAAACGCATCATGAAAATAGCAAGTTTATGTAGCAATGAATTAAAACGTGATTCATTTTACCAAAGGTTTTGCTCTGTTTATGAGTCCTATGGTGTTTATGTTGTGAAACATCACACCAAAATGCACCATCCGTAAAATACCCGTATTTAACAGCATGATTTTCAATTACGGCGTGTAGTGTCACATGATACATAATTCACATGCAATGCACGTGAAAGTTGGGGATCAGATAGTCTCAATGATAGGTATAAAAGGTTGATCGTTGTCTGTCGATTATGCACTGTATTTGGAATATTGTTGACGAACGCAAAATGTCACGTCTAAGTGAAGTCAACCGTCATATCGCCATTGGTTTGCTTGACACTGGCCAGTCTTAACGTGCAGTTGCCCGACGCAGGAATGTTCACTAAAGCACCATTTCACGGCTCTGGGAGAGATATCGCCGGCAGAATTCGGTAGCAGATGCCCATCGTAGTGGGCGACCTCGAGCGACCACTGCGGCGCAGGATCGCTACATCCGGGTACCTCACCTGCGCCATCGAACAGCTACGGCGACCAGTACCGCTCGACAAATACCCGGATTGAGGAGGCTTTCTGCACAGACCGACAGGAACAGGTTGAGAGAGGCTGGTTTACATGCCAGAAGACCTTATTTTGGCCCTGTGCTTCGACAACAATATCGTCGACATCGAGTTCAAACGTGCACCAACGTTCAGGCCTTAAACCTACCGAATTGGCGTAGAATCTGGTTCAGTGATGAATCACGATTTCTTTTGGAACAACGCGATGGAAGAATGCGGGTGTACAGACGTCGACGTGAACGTTTCGCCGACGCTTGCGTTCCCCAGGTGGACAGATTCTGCCGTAACAGTGTTATGATGTGGGGAGCGATCACCTGCCGTAGGAAAAGTGATTTGGTGATGATCGAGGGCAAGGTAACAGCTCAACGGTACTGTGACGAAATCCTACGCCCACACCTCCTTCTAATCATTGATCGCAAGAGGGAGTTGTTTCAACAGGACAATGTCAGGCCCCACACAGCACGTCACACTAGAGACTTCCTCCAGAACCACAACATCAATGTGCTCCCCTGGCCCTCAAGATCACCGGACTTAAACCCGATCGAACATCTGTGGGATGCCCTGGACAGACGGGTGCGACGTCGTAACCCTCAGCCCCAGACACTTCAGCAACTCGCACAGGCATTAGAAGGCAGAGTGGGCTGCGATTGGGCAACACCCGATTTTGAGACTTATTCGTTCGATGCCGAGGCGATGCCGTGCAGTTCTGGATGCCCACGGTGGTCACACGAGGTATTGACCCCAGCACCACTACAGGTCTCTAAATGACAGTCAAACTGACTTTCCTCGAGTTTGTGCCAAAGACGAATAAGTCTGCCAGTGTGCAATTTCGCTATATTTCATTGACCCATAAAGCCTACACGATGTTTCAAAATAAAGATAAATATACAGTTGAAATTCCTATATGCGTTTCTTTTTGGGGAGAGTATATTTGTTTCATGATCTGTATGACAGACTAGGGTGGGGGATGTGGAGGGTGCTTGCTAGAGAAAGACAATAAGGCGTGGTTATGAAACTCTTCATGCCCAAATCTCTTTAGAATCCGTTCGGATGACCCAAGTTCATTGTTCACCCGGATCCTTCTTTCACAAAGCGATATTAGCTCGTTGACTGTAACTTTCACTGAATACAACACAGTTATGACGCACATCGTAAGAGTTTCCATTAATAGTTTTCAATGGCACCATTGGGTACTAGGATTTGCTCGACCTCTTGCCGTATGCTGTAACTCTTCCCAGCTCGATGTTAGCACGGACATATCACATGACGATAAAAATCCTCAAAACATTGTCAATAATAAGAAGAAGTCTTATAATGCGCTAATCTCCACTCAACAAAGCGCTAGCACCTGTTTATTATTACCCCGGATAACCCAAGCTGCCTGTTTGCGGCGCTAGAAGGTTATAGTCACATGGCTTTATCCAACCGGGTACCCATTTTCTGCTGGGTGAACAGAGGCAATTTTGAACAAACTCACTTGCCTAAGATGAGACCACATATATCACCTGAGCTTCGTTATGTGCAGGACTGAAGTCCTAGAAACTCTCTGTAGTCAAGCTGCCAAACACAGTCACCCATCCGAGGACTGTCCGAGCTCGACCTTGCTTAACTGCAACTGATTCGTGACTTGAGCTCTGTGCTGTGCAACTGATTCGTGACCTGGGCTCTGGGCTGTGCAACTGATTCGTGACTTGAGCTCTGGGCTGTGCAACTGATTCGTGACCTGAGCTCTCTGCTGTGCAACTGTTTCGTGACCTGGGCTCTGTGCGCAGGACCACCCGCCACCACAAAATAGGCACATCAGTTGAGAATAGATACAAACAAGATGGTTAATAAGGGAAAGGCAGCGGTGACTGTTAGCAAATGCACGACTAAAACAGTAATATGCGGCTAAAGCGTGAAGAGGCTAAACAGGAAATAGAGAATATGGCTTATAGCTGGTTGAAAGACTAATATCTTAACTTGCCTTTGAATTACTTGAAATATATTGACCATGACAATACCAGACGTCTAGGTGGCGGTAGTTAAAAGGTCCAGCAGGGAATATATTCACTGAACATGCACTGATGTCTGTTATCTCTACGAGTGAGTGAGTGAGTGAGTGAGTTTAGTTTTACGCCGCAATATTCCAGCTATATCCCGGCTGTCTGTAAATAATCGTGTCTGGACCAGACAATACAATGATGTCTGTTATCTCTAGCCAAGCTCCTTACAGCGAAACGGCATATGGTAATATATGGTCATTAATGTGACGCTTCCAATATAGGTTCTAGATTGTAAATAATCATTGATATCATACATAAAGTGTTTGACTTACGATTACATATGATGATTCGGAACCATGTCATGTGATGTTTACATTCATCAATCTGTACCGACAAATATCGATTGAACTCAGTAATCAGAGTACAAAAGGGCCGCCGGAGTTTGGTCCACTGTCTGTTTTAGATCACAAAAAAAGGAAAAGAATATAAATATTAAGTTTTTTTATTGCTACTTAGAAGTTGGGAGAAATTGATGACATTAAACCTTTTATGTTTCATGTCGGTCAGGATATTTTCATTTAGAATATATACAACGGTGATAAGCATCGCTACCCCTTGTCCAATGTACACATTAGGAGTCACGTGTGAGTTTAATCACGTCCAATACATTAATGTTTCAGTTTCACCTTGGTGTTGTGGGCAATGTTTCAGTTTCACCATGGTGTTTGAGACAATGCTTCAGTTTCACCGCGAATTTTGTAGAGAATGGTTCAGTTTCACCAAAGTGTTTGAGACAATGTTTCAGTTTCACCAAGGTGTTTGAGACAAAGTTTCAGTTTCACCTAGGTTTTGGAGTCCATATTTCAGTTTCACCGTGGACACAAGACAGCTTGTTTACCTATGCGTCTATGGGTGAAATAATAACCGCCAAGCGAGTGGTTCGCTGTGATAACCACCTCGAGGGAACCGAGAGGTGATTATCGAAGCGAATCATTCGCAGTCTCCTACATAGACATCAGTGATATATCGAAAAAAGAGTTTTTGTTAATTTTCTTTCGGGAGTGTTAGAAATACACACAAGCTTAACAAATTGACAATGGTTTTCAAAGATCTTGCAATGTGTGCCAGGTAAGTGTGCGAGATACGTTGCTGCACCAGAATCTCGTGCAAGTCGAGCAATTAACAATCACGTGCAATGGAAAACCACGTGATTTAAGCTGACAGTGTTATACAAGCCATTACAGCAAATGAATTCCGACATGGAGGTGCTTTTGGCTTCTCAGGGAGCTGCTACGACTCTGTTCCAGGCCGGCGTGGATTTTGAAGCAAACTGGTCATGTGGTAATCATCGTACCCTACATAACATTGCCAATATCTGTACTTGTACTCAGTTGAAGCGTGGTGTTCTTCAATTTTGTTCTAGGAAGGTGAAACCCGTGAACGTCTGGGAAAGAGTTCAGCCCGTACCCCCCTCTTTTTACCTAGTATATTTGCTCCAGGAGGTATCCTTACCCGGTGTATTATTTCAACACTGAAATAAGTTCATTGATTTTTTTTTTTATACCTGTTCTAGTTTATTGAATGTATATTTAGGGTTAGGTATGCATGTTGGTTTGTAATTATGGTTTTTCATGGGGGTGGGAGATACAGGCGGCACTCTTTCCGCTCGCTGACTTGGTTGACACATGTCATCGGTTCCCAATTGCGCAGATTGATGCTCATGCTGTTGATCACTGGATTGTCGGGTCCAGACTCGAATATTTACAGACCGCCGCCATATAGCTGGAATATTGCTGAATTCGGCTTATAACTAAACTCACTAACTCACTTGGAAGGTGAGGTGGGTGGGTAGTGGGTGTCATCAATTTTCTTCACATGTACTTGGGGTCAGCAAGTTTCTACATGTGAAAATATTTTAAAAATGCTGAGAAATTATAGGAAGGGGGCGGGCATTGATTTCGTACATAATATGCAGGGGGTTACTTACTTTGTCCATAATTTTTAGGGTGGTTGGGTAGGGGGTGATTCACATTGTACTTGCTTCTCCATAAACCTCATCATCACCCCCACTAGCCATAAATTTTGAATGGTCCCTAGGGTACCCTTGAATTGGGCTTAAATTGGGTTGGGAAATTGAGTTGCCAGCACGACAGCATGAACTTGGGAAGTTATCTGATTGTTGAGAGTACCATTGGTTATTTTCCAACTGTTGCAAGTGTGCGGGCGTAAAGGAAAGTAAATGAAGACCACATGAAGATGGCAGCAGCATTCTCACAAGTAACAAGCCAAAAACGGAGGAAGTACGATGCAAAGCGGAACACAATGCTTCAACTCCAGAAGTATGTTTTCTTTCTCTCAGTGGAAACATAATTTTAGGGAATAAACGTTCTCAATACTAACTCTTCTAATGAAATTAAACATTATTGGTCAGGGGAAATTGCACTGTTTATAGGCCAGAGTTGCCCACCGCCCTCCCATTCCATTTAGAACAAGTTTTATGGATAACAACTTCTTTCTTCCGTGAGTGCGACGTTTCGATACAGATTCTTGTACCGTTGTCAAGTCTTGTACCGTTGTCACTCTTGCTTGACAACGGTACAAGAATCTGTATCGAAACGTCGCACTCACGAAATAAAGAAGTTGTTATCCATAAAACTTGTTCTATATTGTACGTCTCAACTTCTAAAATGCCACTCAAACAAGTTCTCCCATTCCATTGGTTATGAGTTTGTACTAAACCCAAGTCTATTGGTATTCGAGAAACTTGCTTGATACTGATGCATGTAATTTGTTGGTAGACGTCATTTTCACGATAACAGAATGTATCATAAAATTAATCATTGCCGTAAATCAAATTATTCATTACAAAAATACCATGAGCATCCTGTTTAAATAACTATTTCATTTTTCAGATTATTCAAGTGACCCTTATGGAGAATCGAAAGGTGGAAGGAGGTCCCGCCACTTCCAATTTATTAATTGCAGTGTGCAGATATTGTAAAAAATAAATAAAAATATTTTAATGGTTCTGTATTTTTGTATTCAATATGTTTCCAACAGAAACATTGAGGTAGAGGCATAGGGTTGTCAAACCCGATATGCTAAGGGAAAAGTTCTTCTCGAGGTGCGATACCGGGAAGAAGGTGAGGCTTGTTCCCGGTATCGCACCGAGAGTTGGTCGGATAACCGCCCTAGGGGGTTATATGATAACCAGCCTAGGGGGTTATATGATAACCAACCCCTTGCGAGGTGGTTCACAAAAAAGAATAACCCAAGATATTGACCCAATAATCAACCCACGTGGTATATACATAATTATAACACAACTTACATGCCATCAACATTTTGCTCTTTCAGGAAATGTAGGAAAGGGGTATATTTTGAAACTATTCCCAGAGGATTATTACATATTTTGAACACATAGGTATGCCATGGATTTTCAACACCTCTTTAAAGTCTGTTTCGGTAAGACGGATTCTTTGTCTAAATAACAATGACTAACACCACACTGTATGAAAAGAGTTGATCTGTATTTCACTGAACACGAGGCATATGTTGCATTAAAAAAGCAGTCGGCTCGGGTAACGTGAATGACAAGCGCCACGTTGTATACAAATAATTCTGCATTCCATGGGTTGTTGAGTCACCAGCCACTGTGCAGTCAGTCGAATCAAGAGTGTTCTAAGGGGGTTGAAATAGACGAAAAATTACGTCATCATCGAACACCTGCCTGACTTCATTTAACAGGGGGTGTCAATGACCTTGTACTGAGCTGACTTTGGGATAAACCACTTTCCCAGGGTTAGTTTTAGACTCAAGTGGGCAATATAAAGCCCCCGAGGAGTCCCCATGTCATTCAGACTTCAGTCGCCGGAGAGAGAACGCACGCATGCTCTTGACTCTATTGGTTCTGGTAGCCGTTTACCTCGAAGATAGAAAATGGAAGCCGCTCACCGTGATATCCTGAGGAAGAATCACTCAGGTCTAATGCAAGCTATACAGTGTGTAGAAGAGGTGGTGGACAAACTGGTACAGATTGAAGTCCTTACCATCTTCATGAAGGCAGAGATTATCGAAAAATCACTGACGTCCTTCGATCGGGTCAGAGAACTGCTGTCCATGTTACCTAGACGGGGACCCCAAGCTTACTCTCTCTACTGCAAAGCGTTGATGGAATGTTGGGAGACACAAGCCATGGCATTGTTGGGGCTAGAGACTGACAAGCAGATGACAGAACTACAGGATCCCCGTTGTCATTTACATCTGGGGGACAACGTCTTTGTGACGGCCAAGACATGGGATGGTGTACTGAACATTCATGTGAGGAAGTACGAAGTGTACCCGAGTGGCAAGTCCTACCCTACCAAGCGAGGCATCGTGCTTACCTTGAAACACTGGTTAGAAATACCAAGTGTATGTATACAGTTGATGGAAGCTATCGGGGAAGGAAGAAATCAAGCCTAAGTTCACATAGGGGCTAACGTGTATGCCACTTTAGATCCAAATGGTAGCCTGGATCTACGACAGTGGGAGAAAAATGAACAACTTGGAGTGGTACCTACGGCTAAGGGTCTCATGTTGTCCAAACAACAATGGCAGAAACTGAGAGACTGTTATGATGTCATGCCAGACTTTGTGCAAGAACTAAAGGGCATGGTTCCCTGTATGGCACAAGAAGATCACCAAAACCAGATGGGAACTTTAATGTGTTCCTTCTGCAACCCTAATGACTATGAATGTTCGAGAAACTAAATATTCTTCTATGGAATCAAATCACCGTTCAGCAACTTTCATCCAGCTGCGTCTACTTTAGATGGTGTTACATTTAATTGTGTTGTACAATATTACATGTACTCTAAATCAATCTATTCTGGAGATTTGGACAGTGCAACGTATATTCTCCAAGAGACTTCTCCCAGCAATCAAAAACGTCTGGGGCGATATGTGAAAAGCTTTACTCAGAAAGTGTGGGACACCGTCAGTCTTGATGTGATGACTAAGGTATTAATGGCTAAGTTTTCCCAGAACAATGATTTGAAACACGTACTGATTCAATCCTACCCTAAGCCTTTAGCTGAAGCTAGCCCATTTGATAAAAGATGGGGAATAGAAATTGATGTATCCCATCCTGATATTGACAAACCCTGGAAATGGCCGGGGCAAAACCTGTTGGGAAAAACGTTAATGTATGTTTGCGAAAAGTTGTTGCTATTGTAAATGTTGTTCTTGATGTAAATAAAATTCTTGTATTGTATTTTTTGTCTTGGGTTTGGTTTAAATAGCTTGATGCATGTGAGTCATGTTCAGTCGTGTTTGAGATGTCACCTTGGGAACAATACTTGAATAGGATCTATTACGATCCAGAACACCCTGGTAGTTATGCTGGACCCAAGAAGTTGTACGAGCAATGCAACCACCAACACCACCACAACAACCACCACCACCACCACGAGCACCACCACCACAACCACCACGAGCTCCACCACCACCACCACCACTGTCGACAGAAACCTCCCTCCCTCTGCCACAGCAGTGCCCACCGCCCTCCCCTACCCCTCCCTGCCACAGCATAGTCCCACACACGCAAATGTGGGTCACCAGATAGCGTCTCTGATAGCGTCTCTGCTAGCACTGTGAGAGGGCATACTTTAAAACATGGAGTGGAGTCTTGGAGTGGAGTCTCGGAAAGGAGTCTTAATGTAAATATTTAGGTGACCGAGTTTGTTTTGTTTTGATCATAAGGGTAGCTATACAAGCACATTCATTTCACATCTGTAGCTGGTTGGTGTTATCAGTTTTATCAGAAGACAGGAGGCATTTTGTATACACGTATCAATTAGCCCTGTCAACTCCAGAAATGTCATTCTGTAACAGTACCATGCTGCCATCAAGAAGAAAAATGTATATGAATAGATGGAAGGATGGGTGAACTGATGGATGGAGAAGCATGTAAGTTATTTACAACCTGTAAACAAAATATTAATAATAATTATGTATTAGCCCAAAAAACGACATATATAACATGTTCACATGTAAATTCAAATTTGTGTAGAGGAAGCGGTAATAAGGGAAAAGGTACATAAATTAGGACCATTATAAGACATACTGGTCATCAGGGAATATAATAGTTATTATTGCATGAATTATTTATTTCTTACTTAACAAAGAAATTGATTACATAAGATACATAGCACTATATTGTTCAAGAACTGGATTTATTGTCAGTGATGGCAAAAGTAACTGTTCATAAGTCATAAT
Organism: Haliotis rubra; assembly: GCF_003918875.1. Lineage (NCBI taxonomy): Eukaryota > Metazoa > Mollusca > Gastropoda > Lepetellida > Haliotidae > Haliotis > Haliotis rubra. Next base: position 1,279,816 of record NW_025766547.1, on the reverse strand, counting down.
TGTTTTGCTTTTTGTTCAGAAATAGCCATCTCTCTACATCCTTGAACTTACAAACAAAAGCAAAATAAATGTTGCAGAATATTTTGCAAGCTGATTGTTAGTGAGTTTCATCAGCTCTCTATGGCTTGGAAAATCCACTTGGGCAGTCCACTGGAATGTGACAAATTAGAGGAAACACATCACTGATACGATCTGCCCTCAGAATGTCAGAGAGCTAAAGGAATGCTGCTGAGGATTGCCATGTAAACATTTTTACAATCTCGATTACGTTGCTGTCTACAAATGAAAGTATAATTGCGCAGAGTTCGAAGTTGTGACGATTTATTAATAAGTTTGGAGTAAACTGACAAGCATTAACAAACATTTCTACGAGAGCTGTAAAAAAGAAAGACTAATCTCTAAGATGAGTAAGATAGGATATTTACTATTGAAACCGGTGATTCCGGAGGTATAAACGACAACTTGGAAAAAACATTAATGGCATATTCTAGACAGTAATCAGTGTTTACAGAAGTGACAAGTGCACTTATACTCCATACTCCAGACTCCAGACTTCACTCCAAGGCTCCGTTCCATATTTTACAGTATGCCAAGTGAGAGGGAGAGTGTTTTGCACGACACAATCCCAGATATAACATATGTGATATTTACATGGAAGGTGCAATATTAGTCTCATGTGTTTTGGTGCTTGATTCATTCAATACAATCACAAATATATGGGGTTTGGGTATAACATGTCAATATCATCCCCTATTCCTTCTGCAACCCTAATGACTATGAATGTTCGAGAAACTAAATATTCTTCTATGGAATCAAATCACCGTTCAGCAACTTTCATCCAGCTGCGTCTACTTTAGATGGTGTTACATTTAATTGTGTTGTACAATATTACATGTACTCTAAATCAATCTATTCTGGAGATTTGGACAGTGCAACGTATATTCTCCAAGAGACTTCTCCCAGCAATCAAAAACGTCTGGGGCGACCCCCGACCCCCTAGCGTCTCTGCTAGCCCATTTGATAAAAGATGGGGAATAGAAATTGATGTATCCCATCCTGATATTGACAAACCCTGGAAATGGCCGGGGCAAAACCTGTTGGGAAAAACGTTAATGTATGTTCGCGAAAAGTTGTTGCTATTGTAAATGTTGTTCTTGATGTAAATAAAATTCTTGTATTGTATTTTTTGTCTTGGGTTTGGTTTAAATAGCTTGATGCATGTGAGTCATGTTCAGTCGTGTTTGAGATGTCACCTTGGGAACAATACTTGAATCGGATCTATTACGATCCAGAACACCCTGGTAGTTATGCTGGACCCAAGAAGTTGTACGAGCAATGCAACCACCAACACCACCACAACAACCACCACCACCACCACGAGCACCACCACCACAACCACCACGAGCTCCACCACCACCACCACTGTTGACAGAAACCTCCCTCCCTCTGCCACAGCAGTGCCCACCGCCCCTCCCCTACCCCTCCCGCCACAGCATAGTCCCACACACGCAAATGTGGGTCACCAGATAGCGTCTCTGATAGCGTCTCTGCTAGCACTGTGAGAGGGCATACTTTAAAACATGGAGTGGAGTCTTGGAGTGGAGTCTCGGAAAGGAGTCTTAATGTAAATATTTAGGTGACCGAGTTTGTTTTGTTTTGATCATAAGGGTAGCTATACAAGCACATTCATTTCACATCTGTAGCTGGTTGGTGTTATCAGTTTTATCAGAAGACAGGAGGCATTTTGTATACACGTATCAATTAGCCCTGTCAACTCCAGAAATGTCATTCTGTAACAGTACCATGCTGCCATCAAGAAGAAAAATGTATATGAATAGATGGAAGGATGGGTGAACTGATGGATGGAGAAGCATGTAAGTTATTTACAACCTGTAAACAAAATATTAATAATAATTATTTATTAGCCCAAAAAACGACCTATATAACATGTTCACATGTAAATTCAAATTTGTGTAGAGGAAGCGGTAATAAGGGAAAAGGTACATAAATTAGGACCATTATAAGACATACTGGTCATCAGGGAATATAATAGTTATTATTGCATGAATTATTTATTTCTTACTTAACAAAGAAATTGATTACATAAGATACATAGCACTATATTGTTCAAGAACTGGATTTATTGTCAGTGATGGCAAAAGTAACTGTTCATAAGTCATAATTGTTTTGCTTTTTGTTCAGAAATAGCCATCTCTCTACATCCTTGAACTTACAAACAAAAAGCAAAAATAAATGTTGCAGAATATTTTGCAAGCTGATTGTTAGTGAGTTTCATCAGCTCTCTATGGCTTGGAAAATCCACTTGGGCAGTCCACTGGAATGTGACAAATTAGAGGAAACACATCACTGATACGATCTGCCCTCAGAATGTCAGAGAGCTAAAGGAATGCTGCTGAGGATTGCCATGTAAACATTTTTACAATCTCGATTACGTTGCTGTCTACAAATGAAAGTATAATTGCGCAGAGTTCGAAGTTGTGACGATTTATTAATAAGTTTGGAGTAAACTGACAAGCATTAACAAACATTTCTACGAGAGCTGTAAAAAAGAAAGACTAATCTCTAAGATGAGTAAGATAGGATATTTACTATTGAAACCGGTGATTCCGGAGGTATAAACGACAACTTGGAAAAAACATTAATGGCATATTCTAGACAGTAATCAGTGTTTACAGAAGTGACAAGTGCACTTATACTCCATACTCCAGACTCCAGACTTCACTCCAAGGCTCCGTTCCATATTTTACAGTATGCCAAGTGAGAGGGAGAGTGTTTTGCACGACACAATCCCAGATATAACATATGTGATATTTACATGGAAGGTGCAATATTAGTCTCATGTGTTTTGGTGCTTGATTCATTCAATACAATCACAAATATATGGGGTTTGGGTATAACATGTCAATATCATCCCTGATTCCTAAATTTATCGCATTACAAGGCAGGATACAATGGCAATAAGGATTGGATATTCAAATATGGAATGTGAATACCGGTAAGTTTGAAATACATTTGAAATTCTATTGAGTTGGGTTGTTTTGGTGATGGTCAAGACAAACTCAAACCATTTTCATGTGGCAATGAACGCTGATTGCATTGTACAAATGTGTTATAAAACCCTTGAACTGAACCCGTATAATTTCTTTTACACATATGTGTGCACATGTTAGACTAGACTAATGTTTAGTCTCTTAATGTATCATCTTGATAGTAACACACAAACCTATTTAAATTGAAAAGGAGCCCAAGGCAGACCTGGGGGAAATCTAGACTTCATTTAGAGCCTTAGCACTACAGGGAGGGCTAGGCTGTAGGCAAAATAATATAGTTCAGGGACCGTGAGACAGGCTAATGTTAGACCCACGATTTTGAGTACAACTTGAGGAGGCATCATATTACACCTCGGCTGAGTGAGACGAGAGAGGTGTGTGGAGGCTGCGACTGTAATTCATCATGCCTCAACGGCGCGCGCTCTGAGATAACACATATTCTCCACAGGCCACAGAAAAGGTTATTGAGTATGGCAAATATAAACATTTTGTAAGACTGACTGACTGAGTTTAGTTTTACGCCGCTTTTAGCAATATTCCAGCAATATCACAGCGGGGGACACCAGAAATGGGCTTAACATATTGTGCCCATGTGGGGAATCGAACCCGGGCCTTTTTGCGTGACGAGCCAACACTTTAACCACTAGGCTACCCCACCGCCCCCATTTTGTAAGAGGACAAAATGATAACTTCAACTGACTGTCACAGGGGATTTTTTATAGGTAAGATTGAAACCGGATGAAACTAGTTTGTGGTCAGTGGTCAAGTGAGTTCCGTAGGTGCTATGCGCTGATTGGTGCAAATTAATCGCGTGATGTCATGGTGTGATGCTATAATGTGTTTCCCACGGGTCGCGCGGTCATTGTCCTCTCAGTCAGCGTGAGTCACACCGGAGTGAGTTTAATAGTTGCTGATTGGTCCAAACTAATGGTGTGATGTCATGGTGTGATGCTGTGATGTGACGCCGGATCCCACGGTCATTGACACCCCTGTGAAATGAGGTCAGCCAGGTGTTCGATGATGACGACACAAGAGCACCTCTGGCTAGGGCCACATTTTGTTTTTCCTGGTGAGCTTTGATACGGTCCTCATGGACATGGAGTACATGGTTGAAGACTGTCAGATGAAGACGTTCCGGGCGGACACGGAGATGTATTAGCAGTGGCATGGAATCAATTGTGACTTAAACCAGACAGATTCTGAACAAAAGGGATATTGGCCACACAATGTCAAGGGTGTGAAACACTGCATCCACATACAATGAACCTAAGTCTCGTTTACTGATAAGAGCTTCTACATGAAGACAAACAATATGTTACAACACATCTAGAAGTTTTTTATTTAGAAATGTTTTGGACAGGATGCTTTCATAGGAAGCGGTTACTTGGCGCCAGATATACAATATGTCTATAAACTGCTGCCAACTTTGCACTGTATGATGGAACATCCAATGTAGATTGTAAAATTCACTGTCTGATGTAAAACACTTTCTATGGTGCAAGATTTGCTCTGTGGAGACCCAAAAAGTGTGTATGATTTAAATATCTTTCAAAGAGATCCATATCAAGACAGAACCTAATTTTTGCTGCATTAAAGGAATTCTGGTAGATGCTGCCACAAATTTTTCATGAAAAAATAATTCTTCCAGAAATATCTGCAGAAAAGAAATTATGCCAGAAATTTCCTTATGAACACATGAACACACTTATACATTATATTTTTGGTTCACCTCCTCAAGGTCTTTCCAATGATATAAAAGATGCCTTTGTTGCTTGTTGCCCTCTCTGTCTCTAGTGGTCAAACCCGGTCTCATTTGCAACAGCTATAAATCAATTTGTTAAACATGGCAGAAAATAGAAGTATACTTTGAGCGTTGAATAAGCGCCAGTACATTTCGCTATTGGATGTAATATAGTTGACTTAAAATACATGTATAGTCAATTCAAAATCAAAATCAAGGTATAGCTTCTTTAGCCACGGTAGGAAGTTAATAATTCCTACAATTCACTCGGCATCTCATCACCTGTAGATGATTGGACCTTGACATATCTATGTATCTATGCAAATACAGATTGTCTTTTGTATCCAGTAGGTCCTATCTGAGCAATGTGTTCTCGGAACTCCATAGTGACACGGTGCATGAGCAGGGATGTGCCTTGTTTCCTGACTTATCTGTGGTCGCGTAATGAACTGTGTAGTTCCCTGCTGGATAAGCACTTCCGGGTTGCAGTATCGATGTCACGGTCACGTTCAGGAAGTCACGGTTTGGAGAGTCTATGACCATGACCTCTGGCCACGTCATGTTGATGCTTGTTTGGTTCGGTCCAGGATGTGAGACTGGCTAGAGGGACAGTTAATGAAGACCGGAGGCGATGTGTCTGGAACTACAAGCCATACTCTTCTTGACTCCATTCAGCGATCTTCCAGTCCCGATAGTTCTGATATAGTCCATCCTTTGTCAGGTAAGTCAGGGGTGGCAGCAAGACAGGAATGGTAGGGAGCCACATGTTGGACGGGAAACATGGTATCATTATATGTTCATACAACATGAGCACGGACCAGCATACAACATTCACTATTGAACAATGAAAGAATACCCAGTCGTGACTATCCTCGGATAGTACATGGATAGCAGGAAATGAATATTTATTCTTATGTATGTATATTTGTGAATGGTGATTGAATTGTTTTACTTTGAAACAATGTAAACTGATTGGACGATTAAAAATTGCACCACAAGCAATCAAAGTCTGTGGAACTAACGATCAATCTGCTGCCTTCACAGTGCAACTGTTAAATTGTTCATTTCCTTTTATATTGAATGGGCCAGCAAGTAAGCTGATTCAAGATTTGTGATAGTGAGACTGAGGTGTTTCTGAAGTATAATTTTGGATGTCATTCTACAAAGTTATTTATAACTGAAATTATCTTGGGCGTGTTCTTCAGATTGTGAGTTAATAGTAAAACAAATGATACAGTAAATATTAATAGAAAGCTCAGTGAAAGTGATGACATGTTTATTACATAGGGTTTGAAACTTTATATATGTACGCATGCATTTTTAATGAACGACTTAGAGTTGCAAAATGTCGACAGTGAGAAATTAGACCAACATGACGTTGACAGATTTTAACTGTGTTGGCCGGTTCTTATGGTAAGTTCAGTCGCTATGACAACATATCGGAACATCCAACGTTTACAGAATATCAATGTATCTGCCATGTATCTTTCAGGCATGTGTTGAGTCTGAAGTTTTTAATCCAACGGCCATGAACCCTGTTCCCCAATGGAGGACGGGACGTAAACCATGTGAACTTGTCCTGCTCCTGAAAAACGCTTAACATAAGATAGCAATCACTCATTTATCTGAGCTATCGCATCGTGCCGGTATGTGTTTCCTTGAAGCTCCGCCATGCTTCAATGCTCGCAAGTAGGTAGGAAGAGATAACTCTAAGCAGGCGCAGTTATCAACTATACTCAACATTTCACTAGCACGTCAACACGTCACACATTTACTGCTACTGACAATTAGTACCAATGATTACAACAATTAACTCTCACATATCACTACATGCAGGGATAAAAGTGATAAAAGGGTCCACTGTCTGACTAGCGAACATTTCAGCAACAAGACTACCTCCTGGTTCTATCCTTATAAGAAATAGTAGCTGGGTCTACTGTCTTACTAGCGAACATTTCAGCAACAAGACTTCCTCCTGGTTCTATCCTGACAAGAAATAGTAGCTGGGTCTACGGTCTGACTAGCAAACACTTCAACAACAAGACTTCCTCCTGGTTCTATCCTTATAAGAAATAGTAGCTAGGTCTACTGTCTGACTAGCGAACACTTCAACCACAAGACTTCTTATTGGTTCTATCCTTATCAGAAATAGTAGCTGGGTCTACTGTCTGACTAGCAAACACTTCAACTACAAGACTTCTTATTGGTTTTATCCTTATCAGAAATAGTAGCTGGGTCTACTGCCTGACTAGCAAACACTTCAACCACAAGACTACCTCCTGGTTCTATCCTTATAAGAAATAGTAGCTAGGTCTACTATCTGACTAGCGAACACTTCAACCACAAGACTACCTCCTGGTTCTATCCTTACAAGAAATAGTAGCTAGGTCCACTATCTGACTGGCAAACACTTTAACAACTGGGCTACCAGTGAGTCTATGAGAACATTACATATACGGTACAAACAGTGACAATGAGAAATATGATCGTCAGTGCGCGTTCGAGAACGATGGCCAGCTGTTTCCATTCATATGTAGCCTCGTCAAGGCTGTCTTGTGTTGTGAGCCTCCTCTTGTGTAGATCCATGGCCTTCTCTACCGTGTGGAGCAGTCGGTTGAGAACATCCACCACGGCATTCCCTCCACCGGGCTGTCCATCCGTCATGGTGGGCGCTGGTTTATCTGCATCCATAGCCTCGTCATGAGCAGAAATTAGGATCTGCATGTTAAAATCAAGCAATAAATTCCCAGAAACAAATAAATACTGGTCATGCTTAACAGTCCATATTTTCATCAATCGAAAGTGAACAATAGCTTAAATTATCAAAGAATAAACATCAAACATACCATGCTCTGGTCGGTAGACTCTGGCAGGTCTATTTTGATGAAGAGGATCCTCGCAAGAAAACTAAAGCACAAAGTTTTGACAAGCCGTGGGAGTTTGTGTCCTCTCGCCCCTCGGTGATGAATATTCAGAGTGAACACGGCCAGGCCAACACTCAGAGACACAATGAAGATATTGATCGCATAGTACCGACCTACGGGAGAAAACCCCAGATTAAATACATTTAATGAGGACGTAACATTATGCCAATATGAGTCTTACAAACACATGGTATAAGGTAAAAGATTATTTTAGGGTGTAAGCGCGTCTCGATTCTGTGACTAATATCATAATCATTGAAACAGTCACACTGGTAACGTGCAGTATAAATGTAGCATAAATAAAGTGTAAATGTAGCATAATGTAGCACAAATGGAGCATCAAAGTAGTATATGTGTAGTGTATATGTGGCGTAAGTGTGATGTAGTGTACGTAGAGGGCCAAAAGGCTATAGCTTCCACTCGTCACATGGGTACAATGTGCGAACCCATTTTTGTGTCCCCAACCGTGATATTGCTGGAATATTGCTTAAAAGCGGCGTAAATCCATACTCACTCACTCACTCACTAGTGTACGTTAGAAACATAGTAACACCGCATGAATAATTGCTGGTCTGAACGTTTGGGTCAAGAAGTCATGAAATTGGAAAATGTCCAAAACTTTTCTGTTGGTGAATCTGATTGGGTCTGTCTCCCATAGGTGTGATTCAGTTGACATGTGCATGATATATAGCGAAACAACATCATTAACAAATGATGGACATCGCTACACTTCGTGGAAAGTCATTTATACTTAGAGGCAAAACATGGAATGGAATTGTTTCGTTAGTAGCCTTGTGAGTGAATTTGTGAGCTTGAACGAGTTGGGCCAAATAAGCCAAAAGGAGTTGCCTGCAATGTTCAGCAATGCTGAGTGAGTGAGTGAAATAGTTTTGAAAAACAAAACGTACCAATTAGAGGAATCGCAAGCGACGTCGGTGGTAGCAGTGTCGAAACAACAAGCAACAGCGCTACCATTGCCAGAAGAGAAGTGATTCCAATAGATATTTTCTCTCCAGATTCGTTGGGCACCAGGAGTCCCAGCAGAGCCACCAAGGTGATGATGAGGCAGGGCATCATGAGATACATCAGGAAGAACAGGGGCCGTCGTCTCAGGGTCACTATATACTTTAGTGTATAGTAGGGTTCTGGGCAACATGGGTAACGGGAGGTCTGTCGGTACTTTGTAAATGAGATCAGCTCCCATTCCGCATTGATAACATAATCAGATAAGGATTCTTCACCTTGTTCACCATTTGAGATATTGAGTTGATCGCCATGGTATGTCCACGACTCGAACATCATCTGACACAGTTGTTTATCCATGGGAAAAGATGCGACGTTGATGGTACATGACGTCTTCAAGATGACCTTGTAGGCCACCAATACGTTTCCACTTGACCTCAGAATGGCGTTGGTTAGCCCACTTGACGTTAATTGATTGTTTACTTCCGCTCTGCACCGGAAGTGAATACAAATTACCAATCACTTTCAGTCTATAAATGTAAATACTTAAAGAGGCTTTAAACAATATTCAACATGCTAAATGGATAATAATTTCTCTTATTTCGTGAGTGCGACGTTTCGATACAGATTTTTGTACCTTGTACAAGAAGGATACACGAAGAGGAATGACACACGAAGAGGATTTATATATATATATATATAATATACATAATTTGTGTAGCAAAGAAAACAAACAATGTAATTGGCTAGCCAGTGAACTGATGAAGGAAAGGTGTGGAAGAGAGCTGTTACAAAAGAGAAGATGTTTATACAACAGATTCTGCTTATACAATAGATTGGACATGGTGGATGATGGTCACGGTTGAAAGTTGGCTTTCGTGGTTTTATGTGAATGGCTTCGGTGAGTTTGCGTTTAGTGTAGTTTGAAAGTTGGCAAAAATGGTGATCTCAGACGGTGTCCTCCCAAAAGTTAGACGTCCCAAAACAACAAGGGTAATGGTTGTTTGCACGGTGTCAGCCCGAGCTGTCGACAAATGAAAAATAGGATGTCCCTAACTGTCGACAAAACAAAAAACTCGGAATGTCGACATCGCGTGGTCAACATACCGTGACGGTGTTAATTAATGAAAGAGAATGTTTGCTTAGTGATTGCAAGTGGCCATGGCGGCTACAGCTATGCTCGTATCATGAGTAAATGAATTAAGTAGATTAAAGAGAATGTCGTTTTAACAATTTGCAGGAGAATTAAGGTTGCAAAAACAGATTATTATTTTACGTTATGCGAGTGGAAGGATTACCATTTTTGAGTTTAACATGCAACAACATGAGAAACGGAGAGCTTACAAATTATTTTGTGATATTGGGAGTAGAAGGATTATCGAAATGCTTGTGTAAACGTTTCGCATGTGGGTATATATAATAGATCATGAATATTTTGTTACCACTGTCAAAATGGCAAATGCTATGGTGCGGCCGACCTTCTTGCCGACAGACTTACCGACTTGAATTACACAGACCATGTGTCAGAGTTGCTTCATCTTGGCTGAACATTCAGATTACTTTAGTGCACATATAAACGACTTTTGGCAAGAAGAAATAACTGGACTCATCTTTTATATATTTATTACTTATACACCTGCAGAAATTACTTATTTATATAAAACACACACACACACACACACATATATTGTGTGAGCTTTATGAAATATATAAACAAATAAGCTATATTATGTGACATATGATACATGCATGTTGACGGAATAAATATATTGTCTACTATATATATCACGCTCTGTTTTAATTAGTTTGTTAATTCGAGAACACTGGGAGGGAGTGGGGAATCGAACCCTGGTCTTCGGCGTGACGAGCCAACGCTTTAACCACTAGGCTACCCCGCCCGCACTATAAAAGAACAAGAGATGGTAAGATGGTTATATTGTTATTATTTCATTGCTGAGATCTGTGTGATGTACTCGATGCACTGACAGTGCCATAATCAGTTCCATTAGGCTACACCGCAGTTCCAAAACATGGGTATACAGAATGTCAAATCACAAGAATAAAAATACGAAATGTCTCAGTTCAATATCGTGTATGGCCGCCCCGCGCATTCACCACTGCCAAACACCGTCTCCTCATCGACTGCCTGATGCTTGTGAACACGTGGTTGGGGATTCTGCGCCATTGCTCTTGCAAGGCAGCGCCAAGTTCCTGCAAATTCTGAGGTTGGTTCCTAAGACCACGAAGCCTTCTCCTAAGTGCATCCCAAACGTGCTCTATTGGATTAAGGTCAGGAGACCTCGATGGCCAGTCCATGACGTCGTTTACAGCGTTTTGAAGGAAATTTTGTGTCAACATCGCGGTATCCGGCCGAGCATTATCAGGCTGGAACTGTAGACATGGGCCATGAGCCGCCATGAAAGGAACGAATTCATGGGTGAGCACCTGGTCGCGGTAAGCAGCAGCTGTGAGGTTTCCATGGATGACCAGAAGTCGGGAACGGTTGTTCCCACAGAAAGCACCCAACACCATGCAACTTTAGCCCCCCAATCTGTCGACTTCCTGTACACAACATTGGGCATACCGTTCACGACGTCGTCTCCAGACTCTATGCCTGCCGTCCGCGAATCTGAGGGTAAATCTTGATTCATCGCTAAAGACGACTCGATTCCAGTCTCTCTGGGTCCATCGGAGGTGACGTTGGGCCCACAGCAGACGTTGACGTTGATGAAACGGCGTCAGTATTGGCCCACGTTATGGACGTCGAGAATGGAAATTGGCAGCCCGCAACCTATTTCGAATGGTCGGTGAGGACAGTCGACCTCTAAACATCTCAGCCCTGGTTCGTGTAGCCGGCAGAAATCTGTCACGTAGGTGACGTAGGACGATTTGATGATCTTCTGCTCGTGACGTCACACGTGGACGACCCGACCTTGGGCGATCAGAAGTGGTGCCAGATGGTTGTAGACGACCTCGTAAGTCATACACAGTACGACGGCTGCATACCATTGCTCTTGCGACGTCAATAACTGATCTTCCCGCTTGCAACATGCCAACGGCACATTCACGTTGCACATTTGACAATCGTGGCATTTCAAGTACCGTTAGAACTGTGGTTTAAAAGTGTTTTTTTCAATTCTTGAGGCCAATGCAAACACGTGCATTTGAAGAAAAATTTCGATGCGAAGATCACGTGATCGACTGCACGTGCAAAACCTGATTTGGCACTAACGTCATTTGTACGACGCATGGATGGGTTTGAGTGGGTTTTGCTAACGTTTTTCTAGAGTCGAAAGATAGGGATCCCATTTCGGATACATAAATGTATCATCAGAGAAAAATTATTCATTATTTTTCAAATTATATTTTGTGAAGTTTCTTTTTTGACTCAGTATACATTGGGTAACGTCCACATTCACCATAAACAATTACATTTGGTGTTTGAGGACCAACATTTAAAAACTTCTTACATGCAGTTAAATGTAAATTTATTAATACCCCATACTTCGGCACCATACAAAAGGCTTGGTTGAATTGGGGTATCAAATATATTGAAAAATACAGAATAGTCAACATTATCTATTTTTTTTAAAAGTAGTGTAGTACATTTAGAAATGCCCGTTTACCCCTAGGTGATAAATCTAATATACATTTATTAAATTTACAAGAAGATGAAAAAGGAATACCTAGGTATCCATGTGAATCAACTGTCAAGACACCTTCACCTTTATAAAACCATTTCTCATTTCTCGCTAAGGGTCCACCTCTTCCAGAAAAAAACAATTTCAGTTTTCTCTAGATTAAATGTCAGCATTAGTATTCTGATCAAAGTATTTCTGTACAAATGTGAAAACCATCTCGTTAGTGTATGGGACAGGTTCATTATATCAGTGGGTAAGACCAGGTTGTAAACGCAGTCACGCCTGATTGATTTGTCTGACAATTGGGATGTATGACTTTCGGGACGTCTAACTTTGGGAGTAAACCTCTCAGACCACTCCATTTGGTGATTGGGATTAGCTTTGATGTGGACTGAGATGGCTGATTTGCTGTCGGAATTTGTAAGTGCGATGTTCTTTGACTCGGGTATTGATGGGTCGCGATGTTTCACCTAAGTACCTCTGTCTACAATCACAGTTTATTTTATAGACCACACATTTCGGGTTGTAGTTTACGGTGGGTGGTTTTCTTCCAGTGGCATGGAGAGGGTTGATGAGGCTAGAGGACGCGGGGAAGGTAGTATCCATGCTTGCTTGTTTGCTTTGTCGGCTGATACGATGCGATGGTTTACTAATGTAGGGAATGGATATCTTGATTGGGGCTGTCTCTGGTTCAGGTTTTTTGGTAGGAGGTGACAGGGTAGTATTGATGGTTAGGTTGACTATTTCGGGCGGGTAGTGATTACGTTCTGCAAAGACTTTCTTCAGATGTTGAATTTCATTTTGTATATATACATGGAACTTAATTAAGTACATCCTAGCATATTTTAAGTTACTGACTTTCCTAGTGATAAATCTTGAATCGTAACGATGACTATTACTTGAACTCTTTTCCCTTTCAATATTTTTTACGGGTTTTGCGTCGTCAATCAGTCGTCAAAACACATCTCAACATGCAGTTGAAGCACACAGCCCCCGATTGTCTCAACAACTCTATCGACTCAGTGTGGCTAACTGTATAAACCGCCAAACCTTTTAATAGTTTTACCAGTATCTGTTACAATGGCATGAAGGAGGCTACCAGAAGCAAGAAGATGGCAAATTATTGAAACGCACGACACCGGGATGTCATTCAGGCTATTGGGCGACAGCTTGACATTCATCACGCCGTCATAAGTCGACTTGTTCAAAATCACCGTCAAACCATCAAGGTTAAGGACAAACCAAGGCCATGTCAACCCTGAAAAACGTCTCAGGTTGAGGATCGTGATTTAGCAAGCCTTGTGAGACGTCAGCCTTTCACTACAAATGGCGTCGTGAAGCATCTATGGCTCCTAACAGACGTTTCCTCAATAAGACTGTAAGAAACGGCATTAAGGCACATGGGATGAGGGCAAGAAGGGTGACCAAGCGTCCAGCCTTGACCAATCTTTACAAGAGAGAATCCGAAGACATGCATGAGGAGGAGGGTCAAACCTCTCATCCGTGCACAAGGTTGATATGCACGCTATTAACATTAGCTGTTTGTTGTCTGAAGATCACACAGAACATTTTCAGACTGAGAGACACTCACCTCTCCCATTTTGGAACTCTGCAACCCCATAGTTGTACAGGGATACATTTTATTGACAAACCCTCGTTGACGTTTTCAGGTTATTTTGTAAATTAAAATATTCCAATATTTCAAGATTTTGTTGTCAATGTTTAGTCCAAAATATCAACTTTCTGGAAACAATGACGTTTAAGCTTTCCAGTATACATACTAAAGGTAATGGTTGCTCAGTTTCATGGTTCAGTTTCTGGTGTCCCCCGCCGTGATGTTGCTGGAATATTGCTAAAAGCGGCGTAAAACCAAACTCAGTCAGTCAGTCAGTCATGGCAATATGAAAAGATCGGGGGCTCAATTAAGTTCCATGTGTATATGTTGAAAAGATGTTTTTAGCTCTTCTGATCAATGTAGAGATGACACCGGTCTTAATTTTGGGAGGATGGTTGGAAAGGAATCTAGAAACTGCACACTTTAAACCTACCCGCTGGTACGGTAAAGTTAATGGTACCTTATTCATCCTCCACCCTCATGAAGATCCAATACAGCTCCTCACCCATCTCAACTACCCTACCCACACCCCACATGCCCCCACACACCCCCACTCCCCGCATCAAATTCACCATTGATACAGAGTAGAACAACCAACCTGACGTCCTCGTATCCCGTACCACCTCCAACCAAATCCAGACCACTGTGTACAGAAAACCTACCCATACGGATCAGTGTATCTACTACAACACCAACCATCCTCCCAAAGTTAAGACCGGCGTCATCTCTACATTGACAACGGTGCCAGAATCTGTATCGAAACGTCGCACTCACGAATTAAAGAAGTTGTTAGCTATAACGTTTGTTCAATACAGTACGCACCAACATGTAAAATGACATTCAAAGAAGGCTTTAAAAAATTATTAACTTTGAGCACTGAGGAAAGTATGTATTTAGACATACCCAATATACACCTCAATAGTTACATGCACGCCCACAATTACACACATACACATCCACACACACACACACACACACACACACACACACACACACACACACACACACACACTCAACACACTCCCACTCCCACAAATGCCTACAATGGGTAGTACGAATTATAATTGACAAACATCCCATTCACAGTAGAATAACTAACATTATCTCAAATTATTTTGTTATTCCGCACAGTCTGATAGCGTTAAAACATGTTGTTTTCTTGGATTCAAATGCACGTCCAAGATGAACTATTTCTAAAATACTCTGACCATAACACATGCCATAATTGATATGAGGGGGTACTTACGAGTTTTTTACTGTCAGGTCAGGCGTCCATATGGCGTCAGCTGGGACCCGGATGTCTGTCACATTCTCGAATTTTTCTGGTTGCCATGCTAACGATGCATCCGTCCAGGACTAGGAAAGATGACAAAAGATACCTAAGTTTATGTTTTGCTGAGTTTTGTGGCCTTAAGTCTGGTTTGTTCCCATTTATTTGGATTACTCCTAATTACGAAGCTGGTACGTTGTCATGCACCTGCAATACTGTTCAAAATGGCGTGAAACCCAACTCACTCACTAACGCATACGTACCAAATATAACCAGCAGTTTGTAGTCAGCACTTGCTTTTGTTCGTCCTACAATAATGGAAAAGGGGTTATGACGTCATCAGTTCATAACACTCAAGATTAAAAAAACTACCAACGTAAAGAAAAGACTTATTTTTGATTTATGAAGGCCGAATAATTTCTTAGACCTCAAATAAATTCAGTAACCTCAGTAAGATGTCCCGTCCTGAATTAGATCCGAGGAAATAATAACTACCGTCATGTCATCCGGACACAGCCTTACTGAACAACGTTAACGCAATTATCAGCGTGACGCAATTTTGTTTCAGCTATTCAATATTTAACGTAATCATATCACTATTTCTCTTGAACTGTTCAGTATAGAACCCAAACATATCATCATTTCTCTTGAACTATTCTAAATACAAGGTAAGCAGATCACTTATAAGGTTAGTAGATGAACTAGTCCATTTTTAACGCAAACATGCCACTATTTCTCTTGAACTGATCAACTTCACTATTGTTTACCTTCTATATTACTATTCACTATTTAACGTAAAAAATATCACTACTTTGCTTGATATTTTCAATATATACATATAAACATATCATTATTTCTCTTGAAGTGTTCAGTGTATAATGTAAACACAACGCTATTTCCCTTGAACCTTTAATATACAACGTAAGTGTATAGCTGTGGCGTTTAAGTATGGAAGTGTGCAAATTTATTGAACAAGTAAATATTGCGTTTTTAACTATTGCAGAATACAAGTTTAGTGTGTCAGTGTTGCGTTTAACCCATTCCACTATACAACGTGAACGTTCCCAATGTGGTCAGGTACACTTACGATATCAGATATCTCGACAAGGGTGAGGTACATCATCACATCCAGGGTGGTGTTAGGACCAAAGGGTTCAACACGTTTGTCGTAAGTTCGAAACAAATCCGCAACCAGGCTTTCTTTGGGATTGCAAGCTGCAGAGGCTGACAACAGAAGAAATTGGGGATAAACAGGCGAAGCCATCCAACAGGGCAATATAAAACAGAGACAAAAGACACGAAGCAGTAGGACATCATCAGGGACAGACAGGAGACGTGAAACAACAGGACATCATCAGGGAGAGACAGGAGACGTGAAACAACAGGACATCATCAGGGTTAGACAGGAGACGTGAAACAGCAGGACATCATCAGGGAGAGACAGGAGACGTGAAACAACAGGCGATCATCAGGGGTAGACAGGAGACGTCAAACAACAGGACACCATCAGTGGTAGACAGGGGACGTGAAACAACATAACATCATCACGGTTAGACAGGCGACGTGAAACAACAGGACACCATCAGTGGTAGACAGGAGACGTGAAGCAACAGGACATCATCAGGGAGAGACAGGAGACGTTAAACAACATGACATCATCAGGGACAGACAGGAGACGTGAAACAACAGGACATCATCAGGTGTAGACAGGGGGCGTAAAATAACAGGATATCATCACAGATAGACAGGATACGTGAATCCACAGAAATAGAGCAGAGATGGACAATAGACGGAAAGTTCCAGGACAAAATACTGTCTCAGATTGACACGAGAAGGGAAATATCAAAACCTTAACACAGGGACACAGACGAGACGTGTAGCAACAGCATAACATCAGGTGTAAGGAGATCGGAAACACAGGGATACACAAGACACTTGAAACAACATCATAACATCAGGTGTAAGGAGATCGGAAACACAGGGATACACAAGACACTTGAAACAACATCATAACATCAGGTGTAAGGAGATCGGAAACACAGGAACATACAAGACACTTGAAACAACATCATAACATCCGGTGTAAGGAGACCGGAAGCACAGGAGTATACAAGAGACATGAAACAGCATGGCAGCAGGTGTAAGGAAATCGGAAACACAGGGATTTAGAAGGGACTTGAAGCAACATCATGACATCAGGTGTAAGGAGATCGGAAACAAAACAATATACATGAGAATGAAACAACAGCATAACATCAGGTGTAAGGCGATCGGAAACAAAACAATATACAAGAGAATGAAACAACAGATTAATATCAGGAGTAAGGAGATCGGAAACACAGGAATATACAAGAGAATAAAACAACATCATAATATCACGTGTAAGGAGATCGGAAACACAGGGATATACAAGAGTCATCATGAAACAACAGGGAAAAGGAACTGTGCTGAAAGTGAGAAACAACAGAGCAGTATCAGGCACACAGGGAGATAGAACATAACATTTTGAGATATGGACAGTGAAACAATAGAATAGTATCAGATATTAACAGCAGACGGAAGAGAACATAATTATACAGTTCAAGATATACAGGGGAAACACCAAGACCAGGAGGCGTGACATAACAAAAGTGTTTTATGAATAGACATGGAAACAACAAAACAACAATATGTGAAAGAAGTAGCCGCCTTATATCTCAAACAGTCAAACTACTTCGAACACCAAATGCTCGCTTTCACCAGTGACCAATCAGTGATTCCCTTTACACTGCCAGGATCCAATTAAGGTTTTTCAGAAGCCACGATTCCTGTAGCAAACATACCTGCATAAGTCTCTATGGTAAAAAATAAAAGTTTTAAATGACAATTTCCAAAAACATAATACGTAACAGACTGGGGTTGTACCGTCCGCTTATCTGCAATTACCTCTTCGAAGTATAGAATTACTATACATCCATGGGCTAAGCATTCAGTACAGCCTTGGAGCAAGGCTATGTATCATACTATATTTGGCGAACATTCAGAAATCGTTCAGTGTCTTTGACCAAGCTAATTAATCCTGGTATGACTTACTATTCAAAGCGATACCTCCACACACTCTGAAAGGTTGTCCTTACCTAGCATCCATCCAATGAAGAGAAGCACCGTCTTCACATCCATCTCCGGGAACTCAGCAACACAAGCCTATGGTCGAAGCTGTGTACAGCACTGAACGAACATGAAACTATTCCAGCTATCAGTTTTGATCAGCAGATTACTTGCCAGGTTCCAGCACAGATAGATGCGGCCGCTGTCGGATTCATTCTGCGGCAGGGCACTGACACGGTGGTATTTAGGCAGTATTGCTGAATTATTCATTATCGGCCCAATGATAAACATTAATTTCTATAGCCTATCGTAATGTGGTTGTAAATAGCAAAGACCGAAACGACAGGGCGTTGACAGTACATTATCTGACTAATGACTGTGATATTATCAACTTGTGAATAACTGCATAATGTATCACATGGCTTTATAAAGTAATTCACCAACTGACTGTGTGGCGGTGATAAGCGTAGCCTGAAAAAGTGGATGTTATTAGGGATGTAGTCTGTGACCCACATTGTTTTCCCTACTGCCTAACCCTCCCTGCAAAGCTAAAGCCTGGAATGAAGCAGGTCTAGATTTGTCTCCCAACTCACTTGGGTTGCTTTTGAATTTAAATACGTCTATTTGTTACTCTCAAACTTACATATATTCAGGGGCTAAGCGTTATTCTAAAAAGGATGAAACGAGCCACTCCACGAATAGCTCCTTTTCAGACTACTGAACATCTGCCTAGCCCTCCCTGCAAAGCTAAAGCCTGGAATGAAGCAGGTCTAGATTTATCTCCCAACTCACTTGGGTTCCTTTTGAATTTAAATGCGTCTATTTGTTACTCTCAAACTTACATATATTCAGGGGCTAAGCGTTATTCTAAAAAGGATGAAACGAGCCACTCCACGAATAGCTCCTTTTCAGACTACTGAACATCTGCCTAGCCCTCCCTGCAAAGCTAAAGCCTGGAATGAAGCAGGTCTAGATTTGTCTCCCAATTCAGTTGGGTTCCTTTGAATTTAAATAGATATATTTGTTACTCTCAAACTTACATATATTCAGGGGCTAAGCGTTATTCTAAAAAGGATGAAACGAGCCACTCCACGAATAGCTCCTTTTCGCAAAAGCTCCTTTTCAGACTACTGAACATCTGCCTAGCCCTCCTGCAAAGCTAGCCTGGAATGAAGCAGGTCTAGATTTGTCTCCCAATTCAGTTGGGTTCCTTTGAATTTAAATAGATATATTTGTTACTCTCAAACTTACATATATTCAGGGGCTAAGCGTTATTCTAAAAAGGATGAAACGAGCCACTCCACGAATAGCTCCTTTTCAGACTACTGAACATCTGCCTAGCCCTCCCTGCAAAGCTAAAGTCTGGAATGAAGCAGGTCTAGATTTATCTCCCAACTCACTTGGGTTCCTTTTGAATTTAAATACGTCTATTTGTTACTCTCAAACTTACATATATTCAGGGGCTAAGCGTTATTCTAAAAAGGATGAAACGAGCCACTCCACGAATAGCTCCTTTTCAGACTACTGAACATCTGCCTAGCCCTCCCTGCAAAGCTAAAGCCTGGAATGAAGCAGGTCTAGATTTATCTCCCAACTCACTTGGGTTCCTTTGAATTTAAATACGTCTATTTGTTACTATCAAACTTTATATATTCCGGGGCTAAGCGTTATTCTAAAAAAGGATGAAACGAGCCACTCCACGAATAGCTCCCTTTCAGACTTCTGCACATCTGTAGTTCATAGGAATGATAATAATCTATTACAACAGAACTCGGTAAATCTGGACACATGCCTTCTGTCACAAAGTGATATTAGCTCGTCGACTGTCTGTAAACTTGACTGAATAGAACAAAGTTACGACCCACAACGAGCTAAGAACGCTTTGTGAAACGGACCCGTCAGTAATAGCTTTCAATGGCACCACCGGGTACTGGAATTTGCTTGACCTTTTGCCGTATGCAACTTTGTCACGAGGACTCCTCCCAGAGGGATTTCGGGGAGTTCAATGTTAGCACATACATATTACATGACGAAAAAAGAGCCTAAACCTATTGTCAAAATAAGCACATCAGTTCAGA
Organism: Haliotis rubra; assembly: GCF_003918875.1. NCBI lineage: Eukaryota > Metazoa > Mollusca > Gastropoda > Lepetellida > Haliotidae > Haliotis > Haliotis rubra. Next base: position 1,259,426 of record NW_025766547.1, on the reverse strand, counting down.
ATAGATGGAAACAAGATGTCTATCAAGGGAATGTTATCATGGACTACTAGTAAATGTGCGCATAAACGTAATATGCAGCTGAAGAGTGATAAGAGGCTAAACAGGCAATAGAGAATATGGCCTAGAGCTGGTTGAACAACTATATTATGTTGGTTGCATTTGAATTACTTGAAATATATTGACAATCACTATACCAGCTGTGTAGGTGGCGGTAATTATAAGGTCCAGCAGGGAATACATTCACTGAACATGTACTGATGACTGCTATCTCTACAAGCCATGTAGACTAACTAGACTATATTGCAGGGAGGGCTAGGCATTACGGAAAATAATTTGGTTCAGGGACTGTGAGACACACTACATTGTTGAGAGTGCAAGCCAGTAGGGAAATCCAAGCTCCTTACAGCGAAACGGCAGATGGTAAACACGGTCATTTATGTGGTGTTTCTAATATAAGTTCTAGAGTGTTATAATATAATCATTGATATCATACAAACATGTTTTATTTACAATAGCATATGATGACTCGAAGTCATATCATATGGTGTTTAAGTCTAAACTGGCAAGGTTTTTTTATTGCTATTTAGAAATCGGGAGAATTTGATGTCAGGATATTTTCATTTTGGGTGCATTCAACGATGATTAGCACCACTTCCCCGTGCTCAATAAACACATAATGAGTTTAATCACGTCAAATACATCAATGTTTCAGTTTCACCACGGTGTTGGAGGCAATGTTTCAGTTTCACCACGGTGTTGGAAGCAATGATTCAGTTTCACCATGGTGTTGTGGGCAATGCTTCAGTTTCACCAAGCTGTTTGGGACAATGTTTTAGTTTCACCAAGGTGTTAGAGACAATGTTTCAGTTTCACCACTGTGGTAGAGATATTGTTTCAGTTTCACCATGGCATAAGAGACAATGTTTTAGTTTCACAACGGTGTTGGAGACAATGCTTCAGTTTCACCATGGTGTTGGAGGCAATGTTTCAGTTTCACCACGGTGTTGGAGGCAATGCTTCAGTTTCACCATGGTGTTGTGGGCAATGCTTCAGTTCCACCAAGCTGTTTGGGACAATGTTTTAGTTTCACCAAGGTGTTAGAGACAATGTTTCAGTTTCACCACTGTGGTAGAGGTATTGTTTCAGTTTCACCATGGCATAAGAGACAATGTTTTAGTTTCACAACGGTGTTGGAGACAATGCTTCAGTTTCACCATGGTGTTGGAGGCAATGTTTCAGTTTCACCACGGTGTTGGAGGCAATGCTTCAGTTTCACCATGGTGTTGTGGGCAATGCTTCAGTTCCACCAAGCTGTTTGGGATAATGTTTTAGTTTCACCAAGGTGTTAGAGACAATGTTTCAGTTTCACCACTGTGGTAGAGATATTGTTTCAGTTTCACCATGGTCTAAGAGACAATGTTTTAGTTTTTCACCACGGTGTTATAGACAATGTTTCAGTTTCACCATGGTGTTGGAGACAATGCTTCAGTTTCACCACGGTGTTGGAGACAATGTTTCAGTTTCACAATAGTGTTTGAGACAATGTATCAGTTTCACCACGGTGTTGGAAACAATGATTCAGTTTCACTAAGGTGTTAGATATATCGTTTCGGGTTCACCATGGTGTTGGAGGGAATGTTTCAGTTTCACCATGGTGTTAGAGACAATGTTTCAGGTTCACCATGGTGTTGGAGGCAATGTTTTAGTTTCACCACGGTGTTGGAGACAATGTTTCAGTTTCACCACTGTGTTAGAGACATTGTTTTATTTTCACCATGGTGTTAGAGACAATGTTTCAGTTTCACCACTGTGTTAGAGACATTGTTTTATTTTCATCATAGTGTTAGAGACAATGTTTCAGTTTCACCACGGTGTTAGAGACAATGTTTCAGTTTCACCATGGCGTTTGGAGACAATGTTTCAGTTTCACCACTGTGTTAGAAACATTGTTTTATTTTCATCATAGTGTTAAAGACAATGAGTCATTTTCACCAAGGTGTTGGAGACAATGTTTCGGTTTCACCATGGGAGACAATGTTTCGGTTTCACCACGGTGTTGGAGACAAAGTTTCAGTTTCACCATGGTGTTGTGGGCAATGTTTCAGCTTCACCACTGTGTTAGAGACAATCGTTTCATTTTCACCATTGTATTACAGACAATGTTTCAGTTTCTCCACAATGTTAGAGACAATGCCTCATTTCACCACGGTGTTGCTGACAATGTTTCATCTTCACCATAGTGTTAGATATATCGTTTCAGTTTCACCATGGTGTTGTGGTCAATGTTTCAGCTTCACCATTGTGTTAGAGACAATCGTTTCATTTTCACCATTGTGTTACAGACAATGTTTCAGTTTCTCCACAGTGTTAGAGACAATGCCTCATTTTCACCACGGTGTTGGAGACAATGTTTCATTTTCACCATGGTGTTAGATACATCGTTTCAGTTTCACCATGGTGTTGAAGGCAATGTTTCAGTTTCACCACTGTGTTAGAGACAATGTTTTAGTTTCACCACGGCGTTGCAGACAATGTTTCGGCATTCTTAGAGGGAATGTTTCAGTTCCAATATGGCATTTCAGCAATGCCATGCGATTTCACCACTGTGTTGGAGACAATGTTACATATTCACCATGCTGTTGGAGACATATCGTTTCAGTTTCACCATGATGTTGGAGACATTGATTAGATTCACCATAGTGTTGGAGACAATGTTTCAGTTTCACCATGGTAGGAGGGAATGAGACAATGTTTCGTTTCACCATGGTATTGGAGACAATGTTTCAGTTTCACCATGGTGTTAGAGACAATGTTTCAGTTTCATCACGGTGTTGGAGACAATGTTTCAGTTTCACTACGGTGGTGGAGACAAAGTTTCAGTTTCACCATAGTGTTGTGGGCAATGTTTCAGTTTCACCTCGGCGTTAGAGACATTGTTTCAGTTTCACCATGGTGTTAGAGACAATCTTTCAGTTTCACTATGGTGTTGGAGACAATGTTTCAGTTTCACCAGGTGTTAAAGACAATATTTTAGTTTCACCATGGTCTTAGAGGGAATGTTTCAGTTTCAATATGGTATTAGAGGCAATGCCTCATTTTCACCACTGTATTGGAGACAATGTTTCGGTTTCACCAAGGTGTTCGAAACAATGTTTCAGTTTCACCACGGTATTGGAGACAATGTATCAGTTTCACCCTGGTGTTAGAGACAATGTTTCAGTTTCATCACGGTGTTGGAGACAATGTTTCAGTTTCACCATGGTGTTGTGGGCAATGTTTCAGTTTCATCACGGTGTTGGAGACATTGTTTCAGTTTCACCATGGTGTTAGAGACAATATATGTACACCCAAAAAGCAGAAAACTCTAAACTCCGCATTGTATACTAATGATTCGGTATTCCATTTTGTTATGATAAATAATTTGCCGTGACTAAAGGTCCCCTTTGAACCCGCAAAATATAACACAGACAAATCTAAAATATTCAATAATATATTGAACAACAATGAGCCAGTTACAATGAATGACAATACAGATATCTGGTACAATCTAAAATATTGGGTCAAAAATATAAAATATTAACTCACCAGAGTCTTGACATTCACAGTGAGAACAGGTTTACTGATTGAAGGATGCTCACAATGACAGCAGTTGAATAGACAAGCACGGACGGTCTAGAAATGTCTATCAGCTTAATGATGGCACACAGATGTGTATAAATCCTGTCATGTGTTAGTCCCCCACAACTCAACAAGTGGCCTTGAACTGCTCTATGGAGACCCAATTAGTGTGTGACTTAAACAATCAGCTTATGAAAACATCATACAAAGAGATCAATGTTAAGACAGAACCTATTTTTTTAGCTGAATTAAAACGTACACTTGTGCATTATATTGTTGGATTCATCTCCTCGAGCTCTTTCCATTGATATAAAAGATGTCTTATTTGTTTGTTTTTTTCTAAGTTTCAAGTTTGACTCGCTGCCCATTCCTAAGTTGTCCCGCTCGGCCTTATTTGCAACAGTTTGTTAAAGGTGAGGTGAGGTGAAAGTGGGTTTAACGTCGTGCTTGAGAATATTTCGCTCATATGACGACGTGCATGCGTGTGTATGTGTATGTGCGGCTGCTTGTACTAGCCCAGATTTAAGCTGGTTTTATAGTGCTAGCCCACTGAGATACCACGCCGCAGTGAAGCATTAATATCCCCCTCAGACAAGTTATACTGACTCCGAGCCGACCAGTCCTTGTTGTACCCATTAATGCCGGGCGGACGCTCTAACCACTACACCACGGAGGCGGCCAGCAGTTTGTTAAAACTGGCAGTATATAGAAGTGTTCTTTGCGCGTTGAATAAGCGCCAGCTCCTGACCTATCCATGTTCTTCCGCATAAATTGTAGCTCTGTAGTGTGAATAATAAATTGCCTGCTTTTGAATTTGGTGCTACCAAAGTTTCTCTTTTTAAATAATAGTGCAATGATTATATGTGTTTTCAAAATAAAACTCATTTACACTTTGTACTTAAAATGTGTATGAATTCAGATTTGATCTCGTCACTATATGGCTGGAATAACGCGCGATGTGAGGTAAAACCAAACTCAACTCAGCTCAACTAGCCATGTTCTCGTAATGAATTGTGTAGTTCCCTGCTGGATAAGCACTTCCGGATTGCAGGTTCGAGGTCAAGGTCACATTCAGGAAGTCACGGTTTGGAGAGTATATGTCCTTGACCTCCGGCCACTTCATGTTGATGCTTGTTTGGTTTGGCTCCATGATGTGAGGCTGGCTAGAGAGGCAGTTGATGAAGACCGGACGCGAGGTGTCTGGAACGGAAAACCGGTGAAGTTAAAACAAGCTCTTCTACGCTCCGTTCAGCAATATTCCAGTCCCGACAGTCTCGATATGGTCCACCCTTTAAGGTAAGGCAGGGGTGACAGCAAGACAGAAGTGGTAGGGAGCCTCAGTTTGATGTTAAGGGTAACGGGATATCATTATATCCTGACACACCATGAAGAAGGTCCAGCAATTATACATATACTCAATATAGAACAATAGAAGAAAACCAAGTCAGACTATTGTCTGACGTATTATTCACTACCAAAATGGATTACAACAATTAATTGTTACAGAACACAACATGCAGGGATATACTGATATTTTCTGACGTATTATTCACTAGCAATATGTTGTACGACAATTAATTGTTACAGAACACAAAATGCAATGATATTCTGATATAGTCTGACCTATTCCTGTTCAGTCTTCATTAAAACGAAAAGCATAGGAGAAAACCTTAAAGCGAATGCTGATTTTGTTTATTCAAAAAATATTCAATACATATGCAGAAATCATGTGTTTGAATTATGTTAATCACTTGTTCTTTAACAGGCGTATAGTTTACAAATTTAACCTTTAAACTATCTCTAAGTTCTACAAAGCAGAAGCCGATAGAGATGTAGTTAACCACAAGGCTACCTCCTGGTAAAGAAGAAGATCTTATAATACCCTTATTAAAATAGTAAATAGGTCAACTTTCTGACTGACAAACACTTTAACAACTGGGCTACCAGCGAGTCTATGAGAACATTACAAATGCGGTACAAACAGTGGGAAATATGATGGTCAGACAGCGATGGCCAGCTGTTTCCATTCATATGTAGCCTCGTCAAGGCTGTCTTGTGATGTGAGCCTTCTCTTGTGTAGATCCATGGCCTTCTCTACTGTGTGGAGCAGTCGGTTGGGAACATCCACCACGGTATTCCCTCCACCGGGCTGACCCTCCGTCATGGTAGGCGCTGGTTTGTCTGCATCCATAGCCTCGTCATCAGCAGGAATTAGGATCTGTGTTTGAACATCAAGCAATAAATTCCCAGAAACAAATAAATACTGGTCATGCTTAACAGTCCATATTTTCATCAATCGAAAGTGAACAATAGCTTAAATTATCAAAGAATAAACATCAAACATACCATGTTCTGGTTAGTAGACTCTGGCAGGTCTATTTTGATGAAGAGGATCCTCGCAAGAAAACTAAAGGTTTGACAAGCCGTGGGAGTCTGTGTCCTCTCGCCCCTCGGTAATGGATATTCAGAGTGAACACGGCCAGACCAACACTCAGAGAGACAATGAAGATATTGCTCGCATAGTACCGACCTACGGGAGAAAATCCCAGAATAGATATATTTGATGGGGACATAACATTATGCGAGTATGAGTGCTAGAAACAGATGGTACAGCCTTGCCTTGATAAATGATGGCTTTATAGAGTGTACCGGTCTCGATTTTGTGACTGATATCATAATCAGTGAAACAGTTACACTGGTATAGTGAGTGAGTGAGTTTAGATTTACGCTGCACTCAGCAATATTCCAGCTATATGGCAGCGGTCTGTAAATAATCGAGTCTGGACCAGACAATCCAGTGATCAACAGCATGAGCATCGATCTGCACAATTGGGAACCGATGACATGTGTCAACTTAGTCAGCGAGCCTGACCACCCGATCCCGTTGGTCGCCTCTTACGACAAGCATGGGTTACTGAAGATCAATTCTAACCCGGATCTTCACGGGTCACACTGGTATAAATGTAGCATAACTAAAGTATAAATATAGTGTAAATGTAACATAATGTAGCACAAATGTAGTATAAATATAGTATATATGTAGTGTATACAGAACGTCAGTGTAATGTAGTGTACGTTGGGGGCCAAAAGGTTATAGCTTCCAATCTTCACGCCGATTCCCCACATGGGTACAATGTGCGAGGCCCATTTCTTGTGTCCCCCACAGTGATATTGCAGGAATATGGCTAAAAACGGCATAAAAGCATACTCACTCACTAGTGTGCGTTAGAAATGTAGGAAAACCGCATGAATAATTGCTGGTCTCAACATTTGGGTCAGGAAGTCATGAAAGTGGAAAATGTCAAAATGCTTTTCTGTTAATGAATCTGACTGGGTCTGTCTCCCATAGGTATGATTTAGTTGACATGTGCATGATATATAGCGAAACAACATCATTAACAAATGATGGACAACGCAACACTTCGTTAAGAGTCATTTATACTCAGAGGCAAAACTTGTTGTGAAATAGAATTGTTTCATTAGTATTCTTTATAGTAATAAATTTGTAGGCTTGAACCAGAGGGCCAGTGGTTGTTCGAATATTACAAATTTGAAAGGAGCATGACTTATTTTAAGAAAAGTGGCCAGCAATGTTCATTTTATTGGCAAGACAATCAATACAATTCCTCTCACTGCCGTCTTAATATACGAAGTACAGCAGTCAGAAAAGAACCAACGCATCGTTCTCGAACACATGGCTCTCCTTGAGAAGGAAACGTGACACATCGGTCAAGAGACCCCTTCTCCCAATCGCAAATGTTGTCAGAATTGACCGTCGGGTTGGTCGTCTTGTACGGATGGCGTAGACGCCAAGACGTAGATGCCAAGATGTAGACGCAGCGGCCACTGCTTGGACCACAGACTGACTGACTGACTGACCGATTGACTCACTGACTGACAGACTCACTGAGTGAGTTGAACCTACTTTAAAATATTTTTAAATAACAAAACGTACCAATTAGAGGAATCGCAAGCGACGTTGGTGGTAGCAATGTCGAAATAACCAGCAACAACGCTATCATTGCCAGAAGAGAAGTGATTCCAATAGATATTTTCTCTCCAGATTCGTTGGGCACCAGGAGTTCCAGCAGAGCCACCAACGTGATGATGAGGCAGGGCATCATGAGATACATCAGGAAGAACAGGGCCCGCCGTCTCAGGGTCACTGTGTACATTAATGTAATGTAGGGCTCCATGCAACATGAGTAATGCGTGAGTAATGCGGGGCTTTTTTAAATGAGATCAGCTCCCATTCCGCATTGGAAATGTATTCAGATAAGGATGCTTCCCCTCGTTCACCATTTGAAATATTGAGTTGATTGCCATGGTATGTCCACAGCTCGAACGTCATCCGACATTGTTGTTTATCCATGGAAAGGATGCGACACTGATGATACACGACATCTTCAAGATGACCTCGTACGGCACGACAACGTTTCCACTTAACTCCAGGTTAGCGTTGTTTAGTTGACTTGACGATATTTGATTGTTTACTTCCGCTCTGCACCGGAAGTGAATAAAATTACCAAATACTATATATGTAAATAGCTTACGAGTCTTTAGCATCACCAATTCAACCCCATCCCCAACCACACAAATCTGAACAGTCTGATTCCGTTTAATCATTTTGTTTTCATGGCTTCAAATGCACGCCCAGGATGAACTATTTCTAAAGTACTCTCACCATAATACATGCTATAATTGATATCAGGAGGTTTTTTTTATTCTCAGGTCAGGCCTCCATATGGTGTCAGCTGGGACCCGGATGTCTGTCACGCTGTCGTATTTTTCTGGTTGCCATGTTAACGATGCATCCGTCCATTTCTAGGAAAAGATGACAATATATACCTTAGTTAATGTTTTACCGAGTATTATTGCTTTAAATATGGGTTGTACAATAATACTAAAATCTGCAGAAAATTAATTAGCTTCGGTAGCAAAACACCAATAAAGGTCATAAATCGTCTCAATGTTGGAGAGCAGCATAGTGACATCCCCAAATAAAACTTGCAATGCTTATTTACCAAAAAAGATTTACACGTCATTTGAATTTTGAATGGAATGCATTGTGGAATTGAATTCTTAGCTTCCTAATTATATCATCTTTAATTAGTTTATATACCTTAAAACGAAAAGTTTGCGAATTAAAAATACATTCGCCAAATTTATCGGCGCACAGCCGCAAACAACGGCCATTCCTGACTTCAGGAACATCACATCGAGTGGTACCCAGTCTAATATTTTCTTCATAATAATTTTTTTTTATAATTTGATCAATATTTTTGTACTTTGGTGAAAAGAAAACGCCGACGTTCCCCATTTTCTAAAACTTAGCAGCTTTCGACTAAATTAATAATAAACAAAACAATTTCAATGTTACATCACCGGTTCAGTGAATAAGAACGATCATGGCAACGGCGGTAAACAAACAACTCCACATGATTCGTGGTACCGAAACAATTATGCCATCCTTTCGATAGATGCAACTATTTTCGCTGGAATTACTTACATGGTCCGAGTTACGTATCTGTTAATGTCTTGGTAAAACCATTATCATACTTGAAACAGCTTCAGACACTGACAGCCGTAGGTGACACGTAAGAGCGTGGTCTGTCTCGCGGTCTTTTTCGGTGACGAGACACGAAGGATGTTTGAAAATACATAATCTGAACTTATATACATTCTAACAAAACGATTTAATACCTCATTGATGCAGATCATGAAGAATAATCCCAATATCTGTAATCGTACCCACCCTTAATGAAACCGGAAGCACGTATCACATCGCACACATGGCGGTAAAGGAGCACGAGTTGGAAAACTACCATTGTTACATTTTCTAAATTGATTCAAATTCCCGTAAAATCGAAAATATATAGTCTAATTAACTCTGTAATGACTTTCAATTGGTTACTATTAGCTTTTATCAACTGTGGTTGTTTGCTTGTGTGTTGTATGTTTTTTCCTCAGTATTGCCGTAGGTGTGCATGATCTATATTTTTACAAATCCGAAGTCACGTTGGATCCCGGGATCGATGATATCCGAATAATGTTCTGACACGGGGAGATATTATGAAATGTCAGTATGTCATAACAACAACCCAATATTGTTATGTTTCTATCGGAACAAGAAAGACAACTCTGATGACTGAAGGTGTCGATGCATGAATACCTTTTTTCCTTTCACAGACACGGATGAAACCGTATCTAGTGTTAGAAACTAGGTTTATGGTACATGTAACTTGATTTTTTAATAATTGGAATGGCGGGATAAAAATAGTCTTCGTCTGTGTGAATTTATTGTACTCTGTTTGCCTCAAAAAGCAGAGCTTTCAAAGTTTTAATTCTACCTCCTAATTTTTCACATTATTTGACGTGTGTCCATTTCTGGCCAAGTGACCCCATGCATGGCTCGATTTAGCATGCATAATTTGCACTGGTACAACCTAAAACTGCAAAATGTAACCTCATATTTATACCTACTGGCACACTGTGCATGTTCATATTTTGTTGTTACAAAAACGCAGATCCAAAATGTTGTTGTAACGATGTTGTAAATCATCAATACCAAAACCACAAGTAATAGATAATTATATATCGAGCAGGAGGTGCAACCTGTTTTGGTCTGGGGCATCAAGGTAATCACGGAAGGTGGCACCAGGGGCAAGTAGGTTTCTTTTCCCTATATCAGGCCCTTCAATAAAATATATTTTGCTGTCATGTTGGAGGCTAATTCATTGAGATTACAATTTGGATTTTATATTGCCATATATATGTGGAAACGACAACGCCAAACACTTACAGACCAAGACTGCTCAGGTTTTGGTATTTTTTAATTCAAAGAAGATTGTTCATGACATTTCTTGTTTTTATGGTGGCAGAGGCAATTTACATACTATGGGCACAAGGAGCATATCACTATCAGACATGTCAGCATATAGCAACAATCTTTGAAAGTTCAGTAGACTCATTTCATATAACGTCATTGCTCCGAAACCCAGGAAATCATACTAAGGTGAGATGATTTCCATTTACTCATTAACAGAATAAAATGGCATATGAGGCCTGTTGAGATTCATCAGAGACCATATAATTTATTACAAATATATGGTCTCTGTTATCATCAAGTGATTAATTTTCTGATAAATGTATATTTACCTCAACAGCATAACTTACCCAAGTTATATGTGATTGAAAATAATCCACAAAACAAAGAGTTTAGTGTTGAAAACAAAAAATAGTTCATTACATTTGTATTTGAGGTATATTTTAGCAAGATATTGTATGGAAACAAAATACACAAAATAATATGAACGTCGATCCATATATTTTTTTGTATAGTTTTATTGAATAATTATGTAAAATTTCCACACACTGGAAGACGACCGAATTCGTGGTATAGTGATTGAGGTTGTGGTTACAAAAGTAAATGAAACATAATTAGGACTCGTTAATATTCATCATATAATATATTCTGCAAATTCCGTGACATGACATGTTGAAATAACGCAATAGTGTCGTTTGAATAAAGTATGTGATTACATCGAAAATACGATTTGATTACGACGAACATTTCCGATATATGTTTTTAAAGAATGTTCTCTCATTTGTCGTCGCTCTGATATTTGCCGATACAAATATACGAATTTAAAGTCAGTTAAATTTGAGACATCGGAAATAAGAATACTGAAATCGGTTTGCGTTAATTTATCGATTTATGAAACGCATTACACTGTCAACCAGCTGATTCAGGTAAATTGAGGAAAATTTACATTAGTAATGTTTGCTTTGGCCTTACCGTTTGTAAATATCATGTTTTTTTTGTTGTAACATTGTTCACATTACTATCTAGCCAAATACTCTTTTCAGTTGTTTCCTTTTTAATGACGCACCGACTGTTTGAAATCACACATCCTCTTTAAAAAAGCTAAAATGGTGAACGTAATTCAGCATGCTAAAGGTTAAGGAATGCATTATCACAGATCTACTTGTTGTAACTATGACCATCGGCAATACATCACATGTACTCACCTCAATGCATCTGACCCTTCTGTGGGGTAGAAGTGACGGGGGGTGTTTGCTGATGAGATGGGGTTGTATCTAACAACATGCACGGAGCATTATAGTTGTGCAAATCAACCGCCGCCTTTAATTGAAGCAGTATGTTGAGAAACTGAATGAGAAGCACACGTTTCACATAATATATGGCAATCTGTAAGATGTGTTATTGGTCTGACCGGGCACTTGCTGTCTTCCCTGTCGATGGAACAAAGCCTATTGTCGTTGGTTTTAGGTACATATTGACAGATAGTTCACATGAACCACTACCTGCATGTCTTTAATGGGCTTACTCCCACACGAAGCTGGTATGTTGTCATGTAACTGGAATACTGTTCAAAACGGCGTAAAACCCAACTCACTCACTCACTCACTCACGCATACGTACCAAATATATCCAGCAGTCTGCAGTGAGTACTTGTTTTTTCTCGTCCTACAATAATAGAAAAGGGATCATGACGCCATCATTTCCTAACACTCCAGACTTACACATCAACCAACATATAGAAAGGACAATATTTTTGATCGATGAAAGCCGAACCATTTTTATGTCAACAAATATATTCAGTAACTTAGTAACGATGTCCCGTACTAATAGCCAAGGGAATGTCATGTCCTCCAAACACAAACTGTGCTGAACAACGTTAACGCAATTATCAATTACGTTTTAACTATTAAATTTATGCTGTAAACATAACGCTATTTGACTTGAACTGTTCAATATCTAACATAAACATCTCACTTTTTCTCTTGAACTGATCAAATAGTTAACGTATACATGTTGCTATTTCTCTTGAACTTTTCTATTACTTTTAAAGTAAACATGTCACTATTTCTCTTGATGCATTCAATATATAATTATGATATCAACATATCACTATTTTCCTTTAACTGTTCAATATTTAATGTAAACACAACGCTATTTCTCGTTAACTATTGTAAAAAAACAACGTAAGTGTATCGCAGTAGTGTTTTAACTATGGAAGTGTGCACATTTATTAAACCAGTAAACATTACGTTTTAACGATTGCAGAATGCAAGTTTAGTGTGTCAGTCTTGCGTTTAACTTCTTCCATTATATAACGTGAACGAACAAACTCTGTCTAGATACACTTACGACTTCAGATATCTGTACAAGGGTGAGGAACTGTTCAACTTCATTTACCTTCTATATTACTATTCACTATTTAACGTAAAAATATCACTACTTTCCTTGATATATTCAACATATACATATAAACATATCATTATTTCTCTTGAAGTATTCAGTGTATAATGTAAACACAACGCTATTTCCCTTGAACTTTTTAATATACAACGAAAGTGTATCGCTGTGGCGTTTATATATGGAAGTGTGCAAATTCATTGAACCAGTAAATATTGCGTTTTAACTATTGCAGAATACAAGTTTAGTGTGTCAGTCTTGCGTATAACCCATTCCATTATACAACGTGACGTTCCAAATGTGGTCAGGTACACTTACGACGTCAGATATCTCGACAAGGGTGAGGTACATTATCACATCCAGGGTGGTGTCGGGACCAAAGGGTTCAACACGTTTGTCGTAAGTTTGAAACAAATCAGCAACCAGGCGTTGTTTGGGATTGCAAACTGCAGAGGCTGACTACAGAACAATATCGGGGATCATATCAGAGTTTCTTGGACTTCAATCCTGCCCGCAACGACGTTCATGTGATACTTCTGGTCTCACTTTAGGCAAGTGAGTTTGTTCAAAATTGCCTCTGTTCATCCAGTAGAAAACTGGTAAAGGTGAGATAAGTCAAGTGACTATTAACCCTTTAGCCATTCACAGGCAGCTATGGTTATCCGGGATAATAATAATCAGATTCTGATTACAGCGTCCAATGAGCAACTTGTGTCAGATGGATACCAGGCGCTATATTAATTAATTATTAGTCTTTATAAAGAGGCGAAATGACGTCATTCCGCAATAGGACAATAACAAGAAAAGTCGTGTAACAGAAGAAAAATCGAAGGAATAAACAGGGGATGTGAAACAACAGGACATCATCAGGGATAGACAGGAGACGTCAAACAACAGGACACCATCAGGGATAGACAGGAGACGTCACACAACAGGACATGACTAAGGGTAGACAGGAGGCATGAAACAACAGGACACTATCAGGGATAGACAGGAGACGTGAAGCAACAGGACATCATCAGGGATAGACAGGGGACGTCAAACAACAGGACATCATCAGGGGTAGACAAAAGACGTGAAACAAAAAGACACCATCAGGAATAGACGTGAGACGTGAAACAACAGGACGTCATCTGGGACAGACATGAGACGTCAATCAACAGGACATCACCAGCGGTAGACAGGAGGCATGAAACAACAGGACACCATCAGGGGTAGACAGGAGACATGAAACAACAGGACATCATCACAGGTAGACAAAAGACGTTAAACAACAGGACGCCATCAGTGGTAGACGGGGGACGTGAAACAACAGGACTTCATCAGGGGTAAACAGGAGACGTCAATCAACAGGACGTCATCAGGGGTAGACAGGAGACGTGAAACAACAGGACATCACCAGGGGTAGACAGGAGGCATGAAACAACAGGACGCCATCAGGGGTAGACAAGAGACATGAAACAACAGGACGCCATCAGTGGTAGACAGGAGACGTGAAACAACAGGATGTCATCAGGGGTAGACAGGAGACGTCAAACAACAGGACACCATCAGGGATAGACAGGAGACGTCACACAACAGGACATGACTAAGGGTAGACAGGAGGCATGAAACAACAGGACACCATCAGGGATAGACAGGAGACGTGAAACAACAGGACATCATCAGGGATAGACAGGAGACGTGAAACAACAGGACATCATCAAGGGTAGACAGGGGACGTCACACAACAGGACACCGTCAGGGATAGACAGGAGACGTGAAACAACAGGACATAATCAAGGATAGACAGGAGACGTGAAACAACAGGACATCATCAGGGGTAGACAGGGGACGTCACACAACAGGACATCATCAGGGGTAGACAGGAGACGTGAAACAAAAAGACACCATCAGGAATAGACAAGAGACGTGAAACAACAGGACGTCATCAGGGACAGACAGGAGACGTCAAACAACAGGACATCATCAGGGATAGACGGGAGACGTAAAACAACAGGACACCATCAGGGATAGACAGGAGACGTCACACAACAGGACATGACTAAGGGTAGACAGGAGGCATGGAACAACAGGACACTATCAGGGATAGACAGGAGACGTGAAACACAGGACATCATCAGGGATAGACAGGAGACGTGAAACAACAGGACATCATCAGGGGTAGACACGAGACGTGAAACAAAAAGACACCATCAGGAATAGACATGAGACGTGAAACAACAGGACGTCATCAGGGACAGACAGGAGACGTCAAACAACAGGACACCATCACAGGTAGACAGGGGGCGTGAAACAACAGGACATCATCAGGGACAAAAGACGTTATAGGACATGGGTAGACGGAGACGTGAAACAACAGGACGTCACTCACACAATAGGACATCACAGGAGACGTGGAAACAACAGGACATCATCAGTGTCAGACATGAGACGTGAAACAACAGGACATCATCAGGGGTAGACAGGAGACGTGAAACAACAGGACGTCACTACTGACAGACAGGAGACGTGAAACAACAGGACATCATCAGTGTCAGACATGAGACGTCAAACAACAGGACACCATCACAGGTAGACAGGGGGCGTGAAACAACAGGACATCATCAGGGTATACATGGGACGTGAAACAACAGGACGTCACTACTGACAGACAGGAGACGTGAAACAAAAAGGACATCATCAGTGGTAGACAGGAGACATGAAACAACAGGACATCACCAGGGGTAGACAGGAGGCATGAAACAACAGGACACCACCAGGGATAGACAGGGGACGTGAAACAATAGGACATCATCAGGGATAGACAGGAGACGTGAAACAACAGGACATGATCAGGGATAGACAGGAGACGTGACACAACAGGGCGTCACTACTGACAGACATGAGACGTGAAACAACGTGACATCATCAATGGTAGACAGGATACATGAATCCTGCCACCGTCAGGGGTAGACAGGGGACGTCAAACAACAGGACATCATCAGGGTATACAGGAGTCATGAAACAACAGGACATCATCAGGGAAAGCCAGGAGACGTCACACAACAGGACATCATCAGGGGTAGACAGGAGGCATGAAACAACAGGACACCACCAGGGATAGACAGGAGACGTGAAACAACAGGACACCACCAGGGATAGACAGGAGACGTGAAACAACAGGACATCATCAGGGGTAGACAGGAGGCATGAAACAACAGGACACCATCAGGGATAGACAGGAGACGTGAAACAATAGGACATCATCAGGGACAGACAGGAGACGTGAAACAACAGGACATCATCAGGGACAGACAGGAGACGTGACACAACAGGACATCATCAGGGATAGACAGGAGACGCGACACAGAGGAATATCGGGCATACAGGGAGATGGGAAACAAAATAACATTGTGAGATATGAACGGTGAAGCAAGAGAATTGTATCAGAGATTAACAGGAGATGGCAGAAAATGTATTACAATTCAAGATATAGACAAGAGCAGGAGACGTGACATAACAGACTGTTTTTTTATGAATAGATATGGCAAAAAAAAGAAATTATACAACAGAAGTTGTCAACTTATATCTTAATTGTTCAAATTACTTCTGACACGACATGTTCGCTGAAACCAGTGATCTGTCAGTTGTTTCCCTTAACAATGGCAGGATCCAGTTATGTTTTTTTCAGAAGCCTAGATTGTTCTGATTATCCTTCGTGGTCCTGTAGCTTACTACTTGGCGAATTCAAGTAATCTGTCAACGTCTTGGATCAAGCTAATGAACCCTGATATGATTTAAATAACATTCAAATCGATACCTTTATGGAAGTGTGTTGTCCTGTGCACAGAGCTCAGGTCACAAACAGTTGAAGTCAAGCAACGCTGGAAGCGGAGAGTCTTGGATGGGTGACCGTGTTTGGCAGCTTGACGCCTGAGACTTCAAGCCTGACCCACAGCGAAGCACATGCGATACACGGTCTCATCTTAATTAAGTGAGTTTCTCAAAACTGCCTCTGTTCACCCTACAGAAAATGGGTACCCTGTTTGATAATTTCGACGAATAACCTTGCGCCTCACTGAGAGGTTTGGTTATCTGGGGTAGTCAGATTGTTAGCGCTATGAGCATCTGCCTAGTGAATGGAGTTAAGCGCATTATAAGTACCCTTTTATTATTATACATTCCAACACTGAAGATTGCCCTCACCTAGCATCCATCCAATGAAGAGAAGTGCCGGCTTCACATCCATCTCCGGGAACTCAACAACACAAGCCTATCGGTGAAGCTGTGCACACCACTGAACGAACCTGAAACTATTCCAGCTATGAGTTTTGATCAGCAGAATAATTGCCAGGTTCCAGCACAGGTAGTTGCGGCCGCTGTCGGATTCATTCTGCGGCTTGACGGTGACACGGTGGTATTTAGATAGCATTGCGTAATTATTCATTAACGGCCAAATGATAAACATTAAGTTTCTTTAGCCTATCGTAATGTGGTTGTAAATAGCAAAGGCCGAAACGACAGGGTGTTGACGGTACATTATCTGGCTAATGACTGTGATATTATCAACTTGTGAATAACTGCATAATGTATCACATGGCTTTACAAAGTACTCCCTCAGCTGACTGTGTGACGGTGATAAGCGTAGCCTGAAACAGGGGATGGCAATTGGGATGAATAGTCACTCCACGCTTACCTCCCTTTCACACTACTGTACATCTGTAATAGTTCATAGGAGTAATAATCTATTTCAACAGAACTCTATAAATCTGGATGAATTTGCTGACATCCTGCTTTCAGTCTTGAACAGGTCTGATGTTTCGTTTCAGACATGATTAAACTCACCCAAGAAAGTCTCGTTGAGCGTTGAAGCTATGGGCGTGAGTCTGTCAGTGAGTGGAATCGCTTCGCGTGTAAAACCATGGTGGCAACGCGCAGGCGTTGGAGTAATCCTGTGTAACAAAAATAGACTTTCCCCCAGAGATATCTGCCACTGATCTTCAGCAGGGGAGGGGTGTGGAGGGGGACCAACAGATACTTGTTGGAAAGATACGACAGCACGTGAATCAGAATCTCTTTAGAATCCGTGCGGATGACCCAAGTTTATTGTACATCCGGACCTTCTTTCACAAAGCGATCTTAGCTCGTCGACTGTCAGTAACTTTGACTGAATACAACAAAGTTACGACCCACCTCACGCTAAGATAGCTTTGTGAAATGGACCCGTCAGTAATAGATTTGAACAGCACCATTGGGTATTAGATTTGCCTGACTGCGTGAAACGGGCCCGTCTGTAATAGATTTGTTTATAGCACCATTTGGTACTGGAATCTTTTTGCTTGCTTTTTTGCCGTATGCGACTTTATCATGAGAACCTTTCCCAGAGGAAATTCTGGGAGGTCGATGATGAGGTCTTACATGACGAGAAAAAGCCTAAAACTGCTATCAATATATCTCATCAACTGAGAATAGATACAAACAAGATGGCTACCAAGGGAAAGGACATCGGTGACTATAAGCAAATGCAAAGAAACGTAATATGCGTCTAAAGAGTGATAAGAGGCAAAACAGGAAATAGAGAATATAGCTTAGAGCTGGTTGAAAGACTGTCTTAACTTGCCTTTGAATTACTTGAAATATATTGACAATGACAGTACCAGCCGTGTAGGTGGCGGTAAAAAGTCCATAATAGAAATAAAAAGGAAAACTAAGATAAATATTAAGTTTCTGATTGCTATTTAGAAAGTCGTGAGAATTTGATGACATTAAACTTTTTACGTTTCAGGCCGGTCAGGATATTTCCAATCACGTCCAATAAATACATCAAAGTTTCAGTTTCACCATGGTGTTGGAGACAATGTTTCAGTTTCACCTCGGTGTTAGAGACAATGTTTCAACTTCACCACAGTGTTGGAGACAATGTTTCAGTTTCACTAAGGTGTTGGAGACATTGTTTTATTTTCACCATGGTGTGAAAGACAATGTTTCAGTTTCACCACGGTGTTGGAGACAATGTTTCAGCTTCACCATGGTTTTGGATACAATATTTCAGCTTCACCATGGTGTTAGAGGCAATGTTTCCGTTTCACCATGGTGTTGGAGACAATGTTTCAGTTTCACCTCGGTGTTAGAGACAATGTTTCAACTTCACCAAGGTGTTGGAGATAATGCTTCAGTTTCACCTCGGTGTTGACGACAATGTTTCACTTTCACCATGGTGTTGGAGACAATGTTTCAGTCTCACCATGGTGTTGAAGACAATGTTTCAGTTTCACCATGGTGTTAGAGACAATGCTTCAGTTTCACCACTGTGTGAGAGACAATGTTTCTGTTTCACCATGGTGTTGGAGACAATGTTTCAGTTTCACCTCGGTGTTGAAGAAAATGTTTCAGTTTACCACGGCGTTGGATACAATCTTTCGGCTTCACCGTGGTGTGAGAGACTATGTTTCAGTTTCACCATGGTGTTGGAGACAATGTTTCAGTTTCACCTCGGTGTTAGAGACAATGTTTCAACTTCACCACAGTGTTGGAGACAATGTTTCAGTTTCACTAAGGTGTTGGAGACATTGTTTTATTTTCACCATGGTGTGAAAGACAATGTTTCAGTTTCACCACGGTGTTGGAGACAATGTTTCAGCTTCACCATGGTTTTGGATACAATATTTCAGCTTCACCATGGTGTTAGAGGCAATGTTTCCGTTTCACCATGGTGTTGGAGACAATGTTTCAGTTTCACCTCGGTGTTAGAGACAATGTTTCAACTTCACCACAGTGTTGGAGACAATGTTTCAGTTTCACTAAGGTGTTGGAGACATTGTTTTATTTTCACCATGGTGTGAAAGACAATGTTTCAGTTTCACCACGGTGTTGGAGACAATGTTTCAGCTTCACCATGGTTTTGGATACAATATTTCAGCTTCACCATGGTGTGAGAGACAATGTTTCAGTTTCACCATGGTGTTGGAGACAAGGTTTCAGTTTCACCATGGTGTTAGAGACAATGTTTCAGTTTCACCAAGGTGTTGGAGATAATGCTTCAGTTTCACCTCGGTGTTGACGACAATGTTTCACTTTCACCATGGTGTTGGAGACATTGTTTCAGTCTCACCATGGTGTTGAAGACAATGTTTCAGTTTCACCATGGTGTTAGAGACAATGCTTCAGTTTCACCACTGTGTGAGAGACAATGTTTCTGTTTCACCATGGTGTTGGAGACAATGTTTCAGTTTCACCTCGGTGTTGAAGAAAATGTTTCAGTTTACCACGGCGTTGGATACAATCTTTCGGCTTCACCGTGGTGTGAGAGACTATGTTTCAGTTTTACCATGGTGTCAGAGACAATGTTTCAGCATCACCATGGTGTTTGAGACAATGTTTCAGTTTCACCATTGTGATGGAGACAATGTTTCAGCTTCACCATGGTGTTGGGGACAATTTTTCAGTTTCATCACCTCCACTCAAACCATTTGAAAACACTACAATCTGAATGACACAAAGCACTGTGGGCACAAGGCAGCCTTTTCAGCTGTGTGTATATATAATTATAACACAACATACATGACATCAACTTACACAATCATTTTGTTCTTTCAGCAAATGAAATAAAGGGATATATTTTGAAACTATTCCCAGAGTTTTATTACATATTTCTAACACATAGCTATGCCATGGATTTTCAACACCTCTTTAAAGTCTTTTCCGGTAAGACGGCTTCTTTATGTCTAAATAACAATGACAAACACCACACTGTGTGAATATAGTTGATCTGTATTTCACTGAACACGAGGATATATGTACATCAGATAGCAGAAATGACGCCGCAATGTACATCAATGATCCTGTATTCCATATTGTGCTCAGACACCAGCAGTCAGTAGACCCTGAAGCGCCTGTGGCATTGGTTGTGTAACCTTTAGGTCAAAGGTCACAGTCTATTGTTTCCTGGTGATCTTTGATACGACCCTCTTGGACATGGAGTACACGGTTGAATGCCGTCAGATGAAGAAGTTCCTGGCTGACAAGGAGCTGTAGTAACAGTGGCATGGATGAATTTTGACTTAAAACAGATTTTGAACAAAAGGGATAGTGACCACGCAATGTCAAGGTGGTAAAACAGAGCTACCAGATACAGTGAACCTTCATCGCCCGGAAGACGCGTTTACTGACAGTGACGTCTACATGAAGACAAAATAATATTTACTGTTCAAAAAAAGAAATCTGTTGCGATAATGTTGTATTTTCAAACATGAATAACTCGTCCACAAATAGAATTTAGTACATGAATTCTTACATCAGTTTAAAAGAAAGAAATGTCTATACATCCAAGTGGATAACGGAGACGTTTAGCGCCATGGTGACGACGTAGCACGGGCCCGACGTCGGGTCTCCTGGCTCTCAATCCAATCTCTCTCAACCTGTCACCTACAGTTAATAATAATAATAATAATAATAATAATAATAATAATAAGTCATCTTCTATAGTGCACAGTCTCCAAACACCAAGTGTTTGCTCGCGGCGCTTAATCAGAATTAGATTCTTATTACCCCGGATAACTCATGCTGCCTGTTAGGCGCTAGAAGGTTATAGTCACATGACTTTATCCAACCGGGTACCCATTTTCTGCTGGGTGAACTGAGGCAATTTTTGAACAAACTCACTTGCCTAAGGTGAGATCACATGTATCACATGTGCTTCGTTATGGGGCAGGACTGAAGCCCTAGGAACTCTCAGGAGTCAAGCTGCCAAACACGGTCACCCATCCAAGGACTCTCCGAGCTCGACGTTGCTTAACTTCACTGATTCGTGACCTGAGCTCTGTGCACAGGACCACACGCCATCACTGCATGAGACTGCGTATCCTCCTAAGTCCAGGCACCGTGGCTGCTGTGCTCTCACCCATGGCAGTACGATCACGCAAATGTAGTACCCGAATGTATCGATCTTGGGGCTGCAGTGGTAACTCGAGGACTACCTGAACGGGGACGGTCATTTGTTATACCTGTTTGCTTGTAACGAGCTGATAGCGTGATATCATGCTCAGATTAACATTCAGACGCCCGGTAACAGAAGATTGGTAATCTCCAGCGTGAATTCTTTCAATGGCAATGTTCCGTGTTGCAGCGTCAAGACGTGGCATAGTGATTTGACCTTGAAACTCCTTCAAAACGAATGACGATTTCCGAAAGTAATCTGGATTTTTATAGCCAGACAGTGCATGCTATTTGCTGCACAATTTCAACTGCTTTGTGGCGATGCCTTTTTAATCTCATCAAAATCATTTTTCAAGTAAAGTCTTCTTTCTTTTTTAAAGTACATTACAACACATCTACAAGTATTTTATCCAGAAATGCTTTGGACAGGACGATTTCATAGGAAGCGGTAACATGGTGTTAGATATACAAAATGTATATAAACTGTTGCCAGTTTTGCCTAAATGTGATGGAACACCAAATGTAGGCTTGTAACATTCACTGTATGGTGTACCACCCTCTCCATGGTGCACGAATTGCACAGTTACTGTGTGGTTTAAACAATCAGTTTATGAAAACATCATTCAAAGAGATCCAAGTTAAGGGGCGGTGGGGTCTACTGGTTTGCTGAATTCCCCAAACAATTGTTAAGCCCATTTCTGGTGTCCCCGCCGTGAAAATATTACTAAAAGCGGCGTAAAACCAAACTCACTCACTCAGAAATTTAAGACTGAATCTAATTTTTGCTGAATTAAAAAATTGTGGAAGATATGACTGCATGAAAAAGAATTCTTCCATAAATTTCTGCAGGAAATAATAAGTCTGCCAGAATGTTCTGCACAAAACAATTTCTGCCGAAATGCATTTTCAGGGCCAATTTGTGAGCTTATGAACACATGAACACACTTGTACATTATATTTTTGGATTTATCTCCTCGAGTACTTTCAAATGATATAAATGATGTCCTTGTTGCTTGTTTCCTTCTCTGTGTCAAGTGAGGACTCGCTGCCCATTCCTAAGTTGTCCTGCCCGGCCTTATTTCCAACAAATTTAAATCAATTTGTTAAACCTGGCAGAATATAGAAGCATTATTTGAACCTTGAATAAGCTTTTAAGTTCGTTTTGCTTTTGGATGTAATATAGTTAACTTACAATATAATCCTCCAATTTACTTTGGATCTCATTATATGTCAAAGTTGGGACCTTTAACTATCTATGAATCCGTTCCAATACAGATTGTCGTTTATATCCTATTGGTCCTATTTGCGCAATGTGTTATCGTACTCCATAATGACACGCCGAAGTAGCAGGGATGCGTCTTCTTTCCTGACTTATCCGTTGTCTCGTAGTGTACCGTGTAGTTCCCTGCTGGATAAGCTCTTCCGGCTTGCCGGTTCGATGTCAAGGTCACGTTCAGGAAGTCACCGTTTGGAGAATCTGCGGCCATGACCTCTGGCCACGTGATGTTGATGCTTGTTTGGTTTCAGGATATGAGTCTGGCTAGAGCGGCAGTTGATGAAGACCGGAGGCGATGTGTCTGGAACGGAAAACCGGTGAAGTTAATGCATGTTCTTCTTGGCTTCATTCAGCGATCTTCCAGTCCCTTCAGTCTCGATATGGTCCATCTTTTGTCAGGTAAGTCAGGGGTGACAGCAAGGCAGGAGTGGTAGGGAGCCACATGTTGGTGTTAACAGTAACGGGATATCATTATATCATGACACAACATGAGGAATGTCAAGCAATTATACATTCACTATTGAATAATAAAAGAATACCCAGTCGTGACTACACTTAGAAACAAGTCTGTAGAACTAACGGTCAAGCTGCTACCTTCACAACTGTTCATTTAGGGGTTCTTGAGAGGCATATAGAAGTTGGTATTCAAGTACAAGACAAAATATTATGGATGTCAACTTCTTCTTTATTGTATACACAACGTTTCTGTGCTATTACTTGCCCCTTCGCCCTTTCTGAACACATTGTGAACAATCAATCACACTCCATTGACTGGCAAGCAACAACCATCATAGCATCGAACATCCATGATTGGTGAAGACGCAAGATTTCGGAGTCTATCAGCATCGAAAGATTAGCGCCACAAATGAATAGGGATCAAGCAGTTTACCTACCCAATGCCTGGGAAATCAATTAGGTTGTGGCTTCACCAATCACCTCTTAATCAACTGTAACAGCCTCAACCCTGCCTTTTGTATCTTATCCCAGGTTATGTATATCATTACACTATCAGCCAACCTTTTGTATCTTATCCCAGCTTATGTATATCATTACACTATCAGCCACCCTTTTATATCTTATCCCAGCTTTTGTATATCATTACACTATCACTTTTTGTACACCAATTGAACTCATTGGCTTCCTATCACTTACCCACTTAATCCACTGTAACAACACCATATCTGCTTTTGTATATTTTATTCTCTTTCATCTTATAATCCCCTATTTATTGTATATACATGCTTAAAATCACTCTGGTTTCATGTACATTACTAGTATATACATCCTGTATATCTGTTAGTTAGCATTCACCTGACGAAGGGGCAAGAAATAGCCCAGAAACGTTGTGAATATACAATAAAGAAGAAGTTGACATCCATAATATTTTGTCTTATAACTGTTCATTTGTTCATCATTTTCTGAAAAGTCATTTCCTTTTATATTGAATGGGCCAGCAGGTAAGCTGATTCAAGATTTGTGATAATGAGTCTAAGGTGTTTCTGAAGGATTATTATAGATGTCTTTCTACAAGGTTTTTTATAACTGAAATTATCTTATGCAGGACGCGTTCTTCAGATTGTGAGTTTATAGTAGAAAGAAGAGACAGAGGACATAACAATAGAAAGCTCAGTGAAAGTGTTGACAAGTTTTTAATAAACAGAGTTAATTTCTGTTTGACACTTAAATGATGATGTACGCATGTTTCATGAACCGTCGAGCGTTGCAAAGTGTGGACATTGGGTATTATCTTACCTCACACATAAATGTCGCTTTCTGATTGGCTGAGCGCTCTTCTATTATTTTCAATGTATCCCGCTTTCAAGCGAGTAACATTTCAAAGTACTTCACTGTCAATGTCAACTCATTTGGTACTTCGTAGTAGTAATTCTTTATCTCGAATAACATTGAATCACGTATGATGTACGGAAATTACCGATGTTTTGCGAATGCAAATCGATCGAAGGGAGATAACTCTAAATCTGTTTTTCTTGTCAGCAAAATCTAGCAATGGCTACAAAAACATGTGTACCCGTGCTTCAAACAATTCAAAATTAACATTAAGGTGTTCAGTAAAATAAATACGTTGTTCACTGGTCCCTCGGGGCCATGGGTTGATGTACCCTCGGGCCCAGGGAACATAAACAAACATCAAGGGTACACTTGTAAAGTGGTACAGAAGCTTCGCATGCTTCACATGGTTTACTACCTCCGTGGGGGACAGGGTTCAAGGTCGTTTGATTAATAATGCTCAACACACTGTTCCGATACGTTTTCGGGCTCAGGGATCATAAGCAAACATCGAGGGTACATCAGCCCATGTCCCCCTCGAGACCAGTGAACAATGTTTCATGGGGTGAATAGAATTAGACCAATATGACTTTACAGATTTTGGCCGTTCCTATGGTAAGTCCAGTGGCTGTGAAAACGTATTGGAACATCCAACGTTTACTGCAGAACATCAATGTTTCTGTCATTTGTCTTTCAGGCATGTGTTGAGCATTATTAATCAAACGGCCTTGAACCCTGTCCCCCACAGACGCCGGGAGGTAACCATGTGAAGCTTGTCCTTGTGCACAAACAGCTTCTGACAAGCACTTCAAATAAGACAGTATTCACTCATTTATCTGAGCTATCGCATTGTGCCGATATATCTTTACTTGAAGCTCCGCCAAGCTGCAATGTTCGCACGTAACTAGGGACAGATAACTCTACTGGCAAACAAGGGTAAGTTGGATCGGCGCAGAGAACGCGTTTACGAGAAGTAGGCGGTGCACGGCAATGAGCAAACCCATTTGGTTTGTGAGAAGGTAGAGCAGATGTAGGCTAGTGCACGTGTATTGCATGACGATGAAATTGATTCCTGCCACTGTCGAACTCAGCGTTTTCTGAGACAGGCCACGTGCTTCACCCATCGCACTACACTTGATCGCGGACAACCTGGGTCCCTTTGCTCACAATGGCAAGCGTCAGTGGGCGGCACTCATACATGCTAATATGGGTCAATTGTCAGGTCGGCGCTCAACTTATCCTTGTTTGCCAGTAAGCAGTCTCAGTGGGCAATTTTACTAGCACGCTAACATGTCAATCATTTACTGCCATTGAAAATCAGTAGAATTATGTTTACAACAATTAACTCCCACAGAACACAAAATGCAGAGATATACCGATATTGTCTGACGTATTATTCACTACCAATATGTTAAAACAATTAACACTCACAGAACACTACATGCAGAGATATACCGATATTGTCTGACGTATTGTTCACTACCAATATGTTTACAACAATTAACTGTCACACAACACAATATACAGGGCTATACTGATATTGTCTGACATATTATTCACAAACTAATACAACAATTAACAATTGTTTACAACAATTAACTGTCAGATAACACAATATGCATAAATATACTGATATTGTCATACGTATTGTTCACTACAATTAACTGTCACATAATACAACAAGCAGGGATATACTGATATTGTCTGAACTATTCTTGTTCACTCTTCATTAAAACGAAAAGCATAGGAGAAAATGCGAATGCTGATTTTGTTCATTCATGAAATATTCAAAACATATTCAGAAATCCTGATCCTTGAGCGATGTTAATCACTCATTCGTTAACTGGTGTAGTTCACAAACTCAACCGTTTCAAAATTTGGTAGCTTTATAAACGAGCGAACACTTTAACTATTAAACTATCTCAAGGTTCTGGAAAGCAGAAGATTATAGGAAGATCGTTAACCACAAGGCTACCTCCTGGTTCTATAGAGAAGAAGATCTTACTATGCCCTTATAAAAATAGTAGCTAGGTCTAATGTCTGACTAGCAGACACTTTAACCGCAAGGCTACCTGTTGTTTCTGTAAAGAAAAAGATATCATTATACCCTTATGAAAATAGTAGCTAGGTCCACTGTCTGACTGACAAACACTTTAGCCACTGGTCTACCAGTGAGTCTGTGTGAACATTACACAAGCCGTACAAAGAGTGACGATGAGAAATATGATAGTCAGAGCGCGTTCGAGAACGATGGCCAGCTGTTTCCACTCATATGTAGCCTCGTCAAGGCTGTCTTGTGTTGTGATCCTCCTCTTGTGTAGATCCATGGCCTTCTCTACTGTGTTGAGCAGTCGGTTGAGAACATCCACCACGTTATTCCCTCCACCGGGCTGACCCTCTGTCATGGTGGATGCTGGTTTGTCTGCATCCATAGCCTCGTCATGAGCAGAAATTAGGATCTGTGTGTGAAACTTATGAATTATATACCGAGAAAAAATACATAGAGATTAATACACGAGCGAGTGTGGCATATTGTTTTTACGAAACGAGTGTCAGAAAAAATCATTTTTCCCGAGCGAGAGTGAGTGTGTTAATTTCTTTATTATCAATTTGTATCGAACTTTTCATTTCTGAACAACAAAGTCCACGTAAAACGAAATCAGCTGCTGTCGCTTGACATAAAGGTGAAGGTCGCGTTTGAATACAGTGATACGGCACTGTGGACGTAAACTCCCTGTGTACTGCTCCTAAGTAAAGAGCGCCATATTTTGAATAGCTTTTCTTGCACAAAGACCAAAAATACAAACAGATTTTGACTTGAAATTCAATCTTTATCAACTTAAGTAACTGTAAGAATTGTAGAACTGGAAACATTGTTAATGGGAAAGTTATTCATCGTCAGAAGAGTCACTGAGAGGACAGCGGGCAACATGGCGACGTTTTGTGACGGGCTTGGTCTCACTCACTGCCATAGAGGAATTGCCAATATTGATATGGAATGTCCCTCTGTATATTGGACCTCCTAAGATAGTGTGAACAACAGCACTAGACAAGGCTTTGTTTGTGTTTGTGTACGACATGCTTTGGGATGTAGATTTGGTTTAGACAACTTCAGACGACGGAACGAGTGAAGACGCGCGAAGCGAGCATGAAAGCATGGCAGGCTGATTTCCGGTCAGATTGCCCACTTCCTGTGTTGTGCATCAGAACGGCGTAAATCATTGTTCAAACTCTGTACATTTTTATGTCCAGACACTTGCATGATATGCGTGGGAGCTACATTATTGTCCTGCAACTTTTGAATCAAATGTTTGCGGGCACTGTGATTAGTTAGCCGTTTGTCGCCATTTCTTGGATCGGACCCTTCCGTGTCTTCGTTTGCCTCTCGCACATCTCAAGATATTCCCTTCCATCAGTGTCGGTCTTAAGTGAAATGTCACCTCAGCATAAATTGCGGTGGGGTGTACAAGACCGCATCCTGAAGTAGATTTGTGTTTTGCCACCACAGCATGTTTATTATGGATTCAGGATTGTCTCCACCCAATTGCCAAGAATTCCACAATTTGTTTACTTCTTCATCTGTCAGGGCCTCAGATTTATTTCGTAAGTTACCCTTTCCATCTCTCTTTAATTGTCTTTGTTTTGACATGAGTACAGTTTTCATTTGTCCAAAAACGGGATCAGTCACTAGGGATCTGCCATAATTGGCTTGCTTCAAATGTCTATCAAAACCCGCAAGCATGCCACATAATATATCTGGTCAATACTCCTCACCGTTAACTTCTCTGGCACTCATGAAGAACTTTGTTCAAATTTCGTTGAGCTCAATGGGAGGAATGTCATGAATTTGTCTGTGTTCATTGCGCATGGAAGACTTGTAAGAATTCAAGATAGTAATGTCATATTTCGTCTTTTTGGCAGTGTTTTCGTTTTCGCTTTGCTTAAGAAAATCCTGTATTTCAATGTCAGAAACATCCCGAAATCTTTGGACTTTAGGCTGATCAAAGAAATCGTCATTAAGGAGATTATTGAGTACTTGCGTGGGTAGATGCATGTCACTGTTTGTTTCACAATGCGCTGATGTTACAGTCTCAGGTAACTTCCTAATTCTGTATCTTGGAACTTCTTTAACACCATTGGCGGTTTGCACAACGAACACGTTACAGGAATTTAGAGGTTGTGTAACACTGATAACACGACCCTTTAGCTGCCCATCTATCTGAACGAGATTGTTGACTGGGATGGTAGAAGCCATCTTGTTGTCGTCTGCGATTGTGTTAATCAAAATCTAAATTAATGTTTACTCATGAAGTTTGTATTTTTCTTGAAATCACATATTAATAAACATGTTGTGTGAAAATTTGTTCTTTTGTAACGTTTTGTGGTTTACAGCATTTAATTGGTTCCTTCTCGTAGTAGCGGGTCTGAACATTCGTTGTAAATTTGTAGTAAAACGTTATGAATGAAAAAAGTAGTTCCACTTTCCAATGGGGTCATGAAGGTCATGGTCGGATAACTGACTAATGAAATTCGTTTTAGGGTTTATTACACGTGTGCAACATATGCTTTTTATGTACTCGGTTATGTTTCACTGTATGGATAATACAAATTGATAACTCTCTCAGTAACAGCCCATATTTTCGTCAACCGTAAGCGAACAATAGCTTACATTACCAAAGAATGAACATCAAACATACCATGTTCTGGTCGGTAGACTCTGGCAGGTCTATTTTGATGAAGAGGATCCGAGCAAGAAATCTAAAGAAGAAAGTTTTCACACTTCGTGGCAGTTTGTGTCCTCTCGCCCCTCGTTGATGGATATTCAGAGTGAACACGGCCAGAACAATACTCAGAGACACGATGACGATATTGATCGCATAGTACCAACCTGCGGGAGAAAACCCAGATTAAACATTTTTGATGGGGGGCATAATATTATGCCAGTAGGAGTCATAGAAACAGATGGCATTGTGTTGACTTGGTAAATCATTGTGTTTTAGGGTGTAAACCCGTCTCGATTTTGTGACACGCATATTAATCAGTGAAACAGTTTCTCACATTAGTTACGAATTTGACAGGGACTCTCTCCCATTGGTATGATTCGGTTGAGATGTGCATGAGATACAACAAAACAGCATTATTAACAAATTACATACAACGATACACTCCGTGAAAATTCATCTATACTCAGAGGCAAAACTTGTTGTGAAATAAATTGTTCCATTAGAGATCTTCTGAATGAATTTTGGGGTTTGACCAAGATGGGCAGTTGTTGTTCAAATTTCACGAAATTTGAAAGACGTGTGACATATTTGAAAAACAAAGTGGCCAGCAATGTTCACATTTAAAGACCAGGCAATCAATACGTTTCCTCTCAAAGCAGTCTTAAGAAGTGCACAAGTCAGAAAACACCTGCCGTCATCGTTCTGGAACACATGCCACGCCTTGAAGAAGAAACGTGATTGATCGGTAAAGAGGCCCCTTCTCCCAATCACAAGTGT
The DNA here is from genome assembly GCF_003918875.1 of Haliotis rubra. Taxonomy (NCBI): domain Eukaryota; kingdom Metazoa; phylum Mollusca; class Gastropoda; order Lepetellida; family Haliotidae; genus Haliotis; species Haliotis rubra. The sequence continues at coordinate 1,229,104 of NW_025766547.1, read as the reverse complement.
TGTCAGAATTGAACGTTGGGTTGGACGTCTTACACGGATGGCATAGACGCCAAGACGCCGTCGAACTGTTCTCACCGATGCACCTCTACTACCAGGTTTGGTACAGACTGTAAGGGTTGCTGGCTAGAACCTGTGTTGTAGGTGCGTGGTTCGAATCCATCGGCCCTGACGTGTGGTCGTTACTGGTGGGCGGCCACTACTGGGATGGATTAAACCTTGACTGTTTTTCTGAAAACGTCACCATAAGTGCCACATAACGTTTCTATTGATGTTGAATGAATGAGCAACGTCATGCTACGAGGTACCAGAAAGAAGCACAGCTGTCAAGCTGACAGGTCTACAGGTAGAGAGCTGTCCATTTTCACCAAGGCGTGGCAAACGTGTTCCAAAACGATGACGATGTTGAGGTAGGATCACTCACTCACCCACCCACCTTCTCACCCACCCACCGTCTCACCCACTCACTCATGCACACAATTTCAATGTGTCCTTTATAATATTCTTTTAAACCGGGAGCATGTAAGCGTGGTCGTCTTTGGTGGAGCAATCACTGCACAGGGCAACAACAAGCTGGGCGAGTTAACCCTACTTCATTCACTCACTGAAACTATTTTAAAAACAAAACAAAACACAACTTACCAATTAGAGGAATCGCAAGAGACGTCGGTGGTAGCAATGTCGAAATAACCAGCAACAACGCTATCATTGACAGAAGAGAAGTGATTCCAATAGATACTTTCTCCCCAGATTCAGTGGGCACCAGGAGTCCCAGCAGAGCCACCAACGTGATGATGAGGCAGGGCATCATGAGATACATCAGGAAGAACAGGGGCCGTCGTCTCATGGTAACTGTGTACGTTAATGTAATGTAGGGCTCCAAGCAGCATGAGTAATGCGTGACCTGCCGGTTCTTTGTAAATGATATCAGTTCCCATTCCGCATTGGAAATGTATTCAGATAAGGATGCTTCCCCTCGTTCACCATTTGAGATATTGAGTTGATTGCCATGATATGTCCACGACTCGAACGTCATCCGACATTGTTGTTGATCCATGGGAAAGGATGCGACGTTGATATAACACGACGTCTTCAGGATGACCTGGTACGGCACGCCAACGTTTCCACTTGACTCCAGAATGGCGTTGTTTAGTCTGCTTGACGATATGTCGTTAACTTCCACTCTTCACCGGAAATTAATACAAATTACCAAATACTTTCAGTCTATAGATGTAAATAGTTTAAGAGCCCCTCCCCCTCCCCCCCCCTTCTCTCTCTCTCTCTCTCTCACACACACACACACACACTAAACTATGCACCTCAAACTATGTCTCTAGATTGATCTAGCATCACCCATTCAACCTCACACACATCTACACAAATACACACACAGATACACACACACACACCCACACCCGACCAGCAGCTTTAGACAGTTAACGACTGCGTTGTATATAGCCTGGAGGAGACAAAATTACTTCTTTACGGTAGGTCGAAACATATGAAGAAAGGACAAGTTAAGACATTTTGCTTTCAGGGATACAAATGTACGTCAAGGATGAACTATTTCTATCAAATACTCTCATCATAATGCCTGAAGAAGTGTTATTGGTCTGACTGGGCACCTGATGTCTTCCCTGTCGATGGAACAAGGCCCGTGGCCCGCCTAAGGGTCATCGGTTTCAGGTACATATTGGAAGAAGTAGTATAGGGAATGGTGGTACGAGACCAGGCCCTTCCCAAGGGCTCAATATAAAAATTGAGCCCTTGGTACGTCCCCGATCCCGTACCACCATTCCCTATACTACTGCTGTGGTGTATGCAAAATGTCACGAAAATCGGTCGGATAGTTTAGTAGATACTAACTTTTGAGCGAGCATGGGTTTTTGGTCGCAGTAACATATCATAGCACACAAACCATGAGAAATATTCAGCAGTGGGTGATCTGTAAGGGAGTGTGTCACGGGGTACGATCATCAACTCTTCTCTGACGAATACTCTCAGTGTCCCGCCTTTCAAGAAGTACAAGTTTGGTTCGCCGTCTTTGATGTCGACCAGGTCTACGTTGTACGTTTTCATGGACCATATCGGATCGGTGGCGCGTTTTCTGCTGTCTCCCTCGTATTCACGCGGCTGGTATAATTATCTAACGCTGACACAGTCCGGTAACGTTTTCTCTGTTTTATCGCGACACGCTGCTGGTGACGATTCGACGGATTTCATTTTGATAGCTTCGACGGGTCTTTTGCCCACGAGTCTGGTGACTTCATTGTTGATGGCATCCACCACTCGCGGCAAGCGCACGCGCCATTCCGTGTTTCTGTCTTCGGGATCCATCAAATCCTGCGAGTACTGATGCGGGAACAAGCGTTCGGCTAGTGTGGGAATGAATCTCTCGACGATGGCTTGGCTGTGGTGAGCTCCCACTATACTAAGTCTCACCCATACTTTGTGTTTGGCTAGCAGCTGCGCCACGGCTCCCATGAACTCGCGTCCGGGATCGACTTGCAATACGGTAGGCCAGGTCAAGTGACTGCGTTTGTAGATGCGTTCCAAGGCTTTGGCGACTTCGTTCGAGATCTGCAAAATGTAATGACCGAACTCGGTGGTGGTGGTTTGTGCAGAAGTGCCCCAGCGCGCTAAAGAGGCGTCGGACATAATCGAGAAAATATTGGTCACGTACTGGAACGAACCCTTACCCGGTTTTGAATTTCCTGTAAGGGAACTTCGGGGTCTAGACGAAGCCTTAAAAAACGTGCGAGGAGAACTCGTGAACAACATGGGTAAAATGAACGAAATTGATGAGCACATCGCTCATGAGAAAACCAAACTCGAACAAGTGGAAGACGAGACCAGCAGATGTTGCATCGAGAAAAGGTTGAGCAACCTGGAAGACGAGAGATGGACCCAATTGGAAGCCACTTCCTCCAACCGGGAAGCCCTCCGATCGCAAATCACCCGCGTGCGCGAAACCATCAACCGAGTCTTGAACGAGGACACCACGTTGGCCGACAGGATCCGAATTCTGTTCTGGGAACAAGGGATCACCATCGCCAGCGTTCTCACGGCTTTGGGCTTCATCGTAGCAGCCCTGGTCGTATCGCTGACGGGTGGCGGCGGAGGCACACCACCAGCACCCAGGGAGGTGGCGATGTCAGAAACTGGATAAAAAAACAATTGAAATCGCTCGGCGAATCCCTCGCGAAACTGGCCGGCAAAGCCGCCAAAGCGCTGCCTGGTATCTTGAGCAGCATCGTGTCCTGGTTGCTGGGCTTCTTGTCGAAAACCGTCACGTGGCTCGGTCAAAACCTGTGGGCGTTAGTCGTCGCCGTGGCGGGTCTGGTGTACATCGCGGCTAAGGAATTTTTAACCAAATGAGACACAGTCTGACCGCGATCTCGCCGACCACCAGAGCAGTTTCGCGGTCGACGTGTCGCTGATTGTTTGCCTGCACGTGCGGAGGCAGCTGCTGCTGCTGCTGCTGTCGTGGTGGTGGTTCTACTTCCGGTGCCGGTGCCACGATTCCCGTTTCGTAGTGCGGCACGACTCGACTCGCATTACTGACTTCCGGGTTCAAGCCCAGCTTTTGATCAGCGGTCGCGATGACGATTTCATTATTGTAACCCACCACTTGGTTCATCCTCAGTAGCATGTCGCTCAGAGCCATGTACAGTTCAGCGCCGAACACATAGTCGACTTTCGACCGGGTGTATTCCAGCGCGTTTTGGCACTCGTACGATGGCACTCGGCAGATCGACCGGTCTGGCGATGGCATCCTCGATGTTGACCACGAACTGTTTCTGCATATCGTAAGCCGTTCCTTCACGACCCAAGATGCCGGAACGTGTTTGCGACTGCGCACCCAGCACGGCCCACATGTAGGTTCGAATCAAATCGTTCAATCTGATGACACCGGCACGAGTAAATCCTTTCGAAGTGTCCAGCATGAATATTTTCCAATTGTCCATGGGTCCCTGCTCAAACCTCCAAGCGTGGTAATCCTTGCTGTTGTCGAAAGTCATGTAGTCATCGTTCCACTCGTTCGTCGTGACGTAATGATACGACTTATAACCCCAATCTTTCGCCAGCAGTTTGCTAGCTTTCACGAGAGACATGTTGTGAACGATGGGAATGCCCAAACCGTGGTTCAGACCCGGCAAACGCCAATCGACCGTCTTTGGATCTAGTTCGAATTCACCGCAAACGCGTTCGTACGCACGTCGATCGTATGGATTGTTTACCGCATTCCATCCAGCATCCTGCGGAATCGGGGCGCTGATTTCTTTCAGGATACGCTGATCCAGTAGTACTCGTGAAAATAGAACATGGACCGACTTAACACATTGCGACGAGTGTCGTTAAAGGCCGCGCTACACCCGGTGGTGGCGCACCACATGGCGAAATTGAATTGATTCTGCCAAAACTGCATCTGGTTGTGAAACCAAGCGTGTTCCGTTTTCACGTTTGTGACCGAAAATCCGTCATTTTCAAACACATCGATGAATCGAGTTGGAAACCATCTTTTGCATCCACCATGATCTTCGGTTGCGTGAGATCGGTAGCACTTATATCATCGCTTTTAGGATAAAATATTCCCGGTGTAGCCATATTGAACTGGGCTTGAAGTGCACATCCGAGAAATTATCCGAAAACCAATTGAAAATTATTTCCTAACATACGGATACAGTCATGAGTGCAAACGTGACTCCGCAAGCCACCATCGCGTTCTCCGATCTAGGGGACACGCGAGGATTCGACCAACCCGTTACGGAAAACGCCTTGTACGTGTTGCACTTACAAAACAATGTGTACAAACGACGAGAAGTCATCTTCGAATCTCAGTTGAACTGGATTATTAACATCGTCCTCACCTACCCCTATCTTATCACAGATGAGAATCGTAATGTCCTCGAACTAAAAAACAAAGGGGTTCTACTGGACAGGTTTATTCGATTCGAGGAAAATGCATTTTACGATACACCACTGCCATATCAAAAGGGTTACATGCTGGTCGCCCGTCTGGGATTAGGAAAACAATGGATGTATCTGAAAAACTTTCTCACAGCACCAGGCTCGTGAGTACCTACGATACAAGGTTCTACCCTTATTATCGAAGTTTTTCTCAGAGATGCCTCCGCACAAAAAGTGCAACTTGTGGATGCGTTATACATACGCTGGTATAACCATGAATATTAATGCTGTCGTATTTACGTACAACTAGGAACAACAGTCCCCACCACAAACCTCGATAGAGTCAAGGTTATTCAGGATGGACACACCATTACATTTTTTTTAGCCGAACATTTCCATTTTATTAGCATAAAGTATATTCACCAACGATTGACTGAGGACCAATTAAACACTATTTTCGGTCGACAACAACGTAAAGTGTTGAAACACGACGAAATTAGAGTTGTAGCCAAAGCGAAGCTCAACACGATAGAAGGTCACATTTCCAGCGCGCTCACCGACAGTAAAATATCCGAGGAAGAGTTTAGGTTGGTGCTCACGGACCTGATACCAAATACCACAGAATGAAACAAGAGATTTGAACCAAGTCTCGTAAAATCTCCGAATTCAGCAAAGACGAGAAAAAAAAGTTAGTGGAACAAGGGAGGCAACAGGCCCGAGAAAACTTCCTCACGAAAACCAAACAAACATCCTTGATGATGTTAATGATGTGAAAATTATTACCATAATACTTGCTGATCACTCACCTAACGATAAGACACTCAAAAAACAATATCTCCTAAACTATCCGACCGATTTTCGTGACATTTTGCATGCACCACAGCAGTAGTATAGGGAATGGTGGTACGGCATCAGGGCCGTACCAAGGGCTCAATTTTTAAATTGAGCACTTGGGAAGGGCCTGGTCCCGTACCACCATTCCCTATACTACTGAAGACAGTTGACACGAACCACTACCAGTATTTCGTTATTGGGCTTATTCCCACACGAAGCTGGTACGTTGTCATGTACTGTTCAAAATGGCGTAAAACCCAACTCACTCACTCATGCATACGTACCAAATATATCCAGCAATTTGTAGTCAGCACTTGTTTTTTCTCGTCCTACAATAATAGAAAAGTTGTTATGACGTCATCAGTTCGTAACTCTCCAGATATAAAAATAAACCAACATAAAGAAAAGACTTTATTTTTGATTGATGAAGCCGAATCATTTTAAGACAACAAACAAATTCAGTTACTCAGTAACAATGTCCCGTGCTAACAAGTCAAGGAAGTGGTCACTAAAATGTCTTGTCATTCCGACACAACTGTGCTAAACAATGGTTTAACTATTTAATTTATAACGTAAACATATCTCTATTTCTCTTGAACTGCTCAATATGTAACGTTAACATATCTCTATTTCTCTTGAACTGCTCAATATTTATATGACTATTTCTCTTGAAATGTTCAATGTCTAACGTAAACATAACACTTATCTATTGAACTGTTCAATATTTAACGTAAAAAATATCAAGTTTTCTCCAGAACTATTGTAATATACAACGTATCGCTGTGGCGTTTTAACTATGGACGTGTGCAAATTTACTGAACATTTAAATATTGCGTTTTAACTATTGCAGAATACAAGTTTAGTGTGTGTGTTTCACCTATTCGATTACACAACATGCACGAACTATCTGTGGCCAGATACACTTACGACGTCAGATATCTCGACAAGGGTGAGGTACATTATCACATCCAGGGTGGTGTTAGGACCAAAAGGTTCAACACGTTTGTCGTAAGTTTGAAACAAGTCCGCAACCAGGCGTTGTTTGGGATTGCAAGCTGCGGAGGCTGACAACAGAACAATATCGGGGATAATATCAGATTCTCGAGGACTTCAGTCCTGCACCACAACGAAGCACACTTGATGCATGTAATCTTACCTTGGACAAGTGAGTTTCTTCACAATTGCCTCGATCTGTTCAACGAGCAGGAAATGGGTACTGGGTGGGATGAGTCATGTGAACATTAACCTTCTAGCGCCTCACAGGCAGCTTGGGTTATCCGGGGCCATAATATTCAGAATCTGACAACAGTGTGTAGTGAGCAACTAGTCAGATGGATACTAGGCGCTATATAAATGAATTATTAGTATAATTATTGATGACGTCATTTCGCAAAAGGACAATAACAAGAATAGTCAAAACACGTGAACCAACAGGACATCATCAGGGGCAGACAGGAGACGTGAACCAACAGGACATCACCAGGAACAGACAGGAGACGTGAAACAACAGGATATCACCAGGGACAGACAGGAGACGGAACTCCCAGGAAATAGAGCAGAGATCCACAAAAGACGGGGATATCCAGGACAAAAGGGTATCTGAGATTCACAAGAGAAGAGAAATATCAAAACATTAACGGCAATACACATGAGTCATGAAACAACAGCATAACATCGGGTGTAAGGAGATCGGACACTATTAGTTACACGGTGTTTTGAAAGGGAGTACGGGGCTGCAAGACCCTTGTAAATTCCGTATTTCCTGAGGCGCAAAATATTTTCTGAGGCAAATACGGAATTTACAAGGGTCTTACAGTCCCATTAGAACCTTTCAAAACACCCTGTGACGAATTTATTACCCTTAAGATCTTTTTCTTTAGGTTTTCTTTAAACAACAACATTCAATCAGCAGAAGAATGAGACGCAAAACGTTTCGCCATGACTTTTCCTGAACGGTCATAAAGGGAGATCACTCGGGATGGCTTAGTTAATGATAAAAAATCGAATTTGAGGTTTTGTTAAACGACAAGTGAAATACAGAAACCTTTTATTTTTGGATATATTTATTCACACAAACAAATAAGAAATTATGATAACAATTTTATTGCTCTGTTTATACTCATTATTGTATACGCCAAGTCTAAAATTTCGAAGCGATCAGCCATTTGAAAGCCACATTCCATCTAAGGTCAAGGTCATTCGTACAACCCATGTAGTGTGTCACATGACATATTTCACGGGGTGCACGGTTCGTACACCCTTGCAAATCCGCCTACATGGTTTGGTATGCTTTGGCTATTAACTAATCAGAATTCGACAAATTTATCTTAAGGGTAATAATGTTTGCTATGCTTTGGCTCTTGACCAATGAGAATTCGACAAATTTATCTTAAGGGTAATAAACAGGAGTATACAAAAGACAAGAAAAAACAGCATAACATCAGGTGTAAGGAGATCGGACACCCAGGAATATACGAGAGACATCAAACAACAGGGGAAAGGAAATGTGCAGAAAGTGAGAAATAACAGGGCAATATCAGGCAAACAAGGAGATGGGGAAAAACATGACATTGTGAGATATGGACGGTGAAGTAACAGAATAGTAACAGAGATAAACAGGGGACCGAAGAATACATAATACAAGGTAAACTCGGGAAACTGCAAGACCAGGAGACGTGACATAACAGAACGTATTTTATGAATAGATATGGAAAACAACAACATGTGAAAGTAGGAGCCGCCTTATATCTTAAACATTTAAAATTACTTCTGACACCACATGGTCGCTGAAACCAGTGACCTGTCAGTTGTTTCCCTTAACAGTGGCAGGATCCAGTTATGGTTTTACAGAAGCCTAGATTGTTTCTGATTATCCTTCGCGGTCCTGTAGCATACTACTTGGCGAATTCAAGAAATCGGTCAACGCCTTGCACAAAGCTAATAAACCCTGGTATGACTTAAATACCATTCAAAGCGATACCGCTGTGGCGGCGTGTGGTCCTGTGCACAGAGCTCAGGTCACAACCAGCTGAAGTTAAGCAACGTTGGGCGCGGAGAGTCTTGGATGGGTGACCGTGTTTGGCAGCCTGACTCCTCAGACTTCAGTCCTGCCCCACAACGAAGCACCTGCGACACATGTGGTCTCACCTTAAGCAAGTGAGTTTGTTCAAAATTGCCACTGTTCACCCAGCAGACATTCGGTACCCGGTGGGATATATCATGCGAGTAATAGCATAGCGACTCACTAGCTGACAGGTTGGGTTATCCAGGGTAATAATAGGCGGATTTTTAGCGCTATGAACATCCAACGAGTGAATGTAGTTAAGCGAACTATAACCGCACTTATCGTTATTATTATTATTATTATTATTATTATTATTATTATTATTATTATTATACCTTCACACACTATGAAAGATTGTCCTTACCGAGCGTCCATCCAATGAAGAGAAGCACCGTCTTTACATCCATCTCCGGGAACTCAACACCACAAGCCTATGGGTGAAGATGTGAACGTATTTGAAACTATTCCAGCTATCAGTTTTGATCTGCAAAATACTTGCCAGGTTCCAGCACAGATAGATGCGGCTGCTGTCGGATTCTTTCTGCGGCTTGACGGTGACACGGTGGTATTTAGATAGCATTGCGTAATTATTCATTAACGGCCCAAAGATAAACATTACGTTCTATTGCCTATCGTAATGTGGTTGTAAATAGCAAAGGCCGAAACGACAGGGTGTTGACGGTACATTACCTGACTAATGACTGTGATAGTATCAACTTGTGAATAACTGCATAATGTATCACATGGCTTTACAAAGTAATCCATCAACTGACTGTGTGACGGTGATAAGCGTAGCCTGAAACAGTGGATGGCAATAGGGATGAATAGTCACTCCACGCTTACCTCCCTTTCATACTACTGTACATCTGTAATAGTTCATAGGAGTAATAATCTATTTTAACAGAACTCGATAAATCTGGATGAATTTGCTGACATCTTGCTTTCAGTCTTTAAAATATCTGATGTCTCGTTTCAAAAACACAATTAAACTCACCCAAGAAAGTCTGGTTCAGCGGTTGAAGCTATCGGCGTGAGTCTGTCAGTGAGTGGAGTCGCTTCGTGTGTAGACCATGGAGGCAACACAGAGGCGTTTCCTCAATCCTATGTACCAAAATAGACTTTCCCCAGAGATATATCGCACTGATCTTCAGCAGGGGAGGGGGATGTGAAGGGGAACCAACAGATGCTTGTTGTAGAGAGACGATACCACATGGTTTTGAAAGTCTTCTTGTCGGAATCTCTTTAGAATCCGTTCGGATGACCCAAGTTGATTGTTCATCCGGACCTTCTTTCACACAGCGATCTTATCTCGTCGACTGTCAGTAATTTTGACTGAATACGACAAAGTTACACAACGATTCGTGAAACGGGCCCGTCAGCAACATATTTGAATAGTATCATTGGATACTGGCATTAGAGTTTTAGCGAATTTGTCATTCAGGGAGTTCGATGTTAGCACGTACATGTCACATCACGAGAAAAAGACTAAAACTTTTGTCAATATAAGCACATCAGCTGAGAATAGACGCAAACAATATAGTATCGGTGACTATTAGCAAATGCACGAAAAGGTAACCATGAGGTCCAGCAGGGAATATATTCACTGAGCATGTACTGGTGTCTGTTATCTCTACAGGCCAAGTAACCTGATAACATATAATTATTATAGCAACAATTAAATCCATTTGATTTGAAAATAAGCCCAGTGTGAAGAGAGATTCACAACTCAGGAAATCTACACTGGCGTCGTTTAGGGCTTCAGCATTGCAGGGAGGGCTAGGCTGTAGGGGAAATAATGTGGTTCAGGGACTGTGAGGCAGACTACATTGCAGGGAGGGCTAGGCTGTAGGGAAAATACTGTGGTTCAAGGACTGTGAGATAGACTACATTGCAGGGACGGCTAGGCTGTAGGGAAAATAATGTTGTACGGGAACTGTAAGTCACACTACATTGCAGGGAAGGCTAGGCTGTAGGGAAAATAATTTGGTTCAGGGTATGTGAGACCGACTACATTGCAGGGAGGCCTAGGCAGCAGGGAAAATAATGTGGTTCAGGATATGTGAGACCGACTACATTGCAGGGAGTGCTAGACTGTAGGGAAAATAATGTGGTTCGGGAACTGTAAGTCAGACTACATTGCAGGGAGGGATAGGCTGTAGGGAAAAAATTGTGGTTCAGGGTATGTGAGACAGATTACATTGCAGGGAGGGCTAGGCTGTAGGGAAAATATGTGGTTCAGGGGCTGTGAGACAGATTACATCGCAGGGAGGGCTAGGCTGTAGGAAAAATAAAGTGGTTCAGGGACTGTGAGATAGACTACATTGCGGGGAGGGCTAGGCTGTGGGGAAGATTATTTGGTTCGGGAACTGTAACACAGACTACATTGCAGGGAGTGTTGGGCAGTAGGGAAAATAATGTTGTTCAGGAACTGTGAGAAAGACTACTTTACAGGGAGGGATAAGCTGTAGGGAATATAAAATAAAATTCAGGGAGACTACATTTCAGGGAGGGCTCAGTAGTGGTTAAAAAAATGTTGTTCAGGGACTGTGAGACAGACTACATTTCAGGGAGTGATAAACTGTAGGAATATTAATGTGGTTCAGGGACTTTGAGACAGACTACATTGCAGGGAGGGCTATGGATAGTAGGGGGAATAATGTGGTTTACGGACTGTAAGACAGACTACATTGCATGGAGTGTTGGGCAGTAAGGAAAATAATGTGGTTCAGGGAGTGTGAGACAGACTTCCTTGCAGGGAGGGCTAGGCTGTAGTGAAAATATTGTGGTTCAGGGACTGTGAGAGAGCCTTCTTTTCGGGGAGGGCGACATATGATGTATATGACAATGCTTATGTTTCACCATAAGGGTAATAAAGTCCCATATTTGTAAAACGTTCCCAGAGCTTTATTACATATTTATAACACATCGCTATGCCATTTCATTTTCAACACCTTTGTAAAGTCTGTTTCGGTAAGATGGCTTCTTTATGTCTAAATAACAATGACCAACACCACGCTATATGAATATAGTTGATCTGTATTTCACTGAACACGAGGCACATGTTGCATTAAAAAAGCAGTCGGCTCGGGCAACGTGAATGACCAACGCCACATTGTATACAAATAATTCTGTATTCCATTTTGTGTTCAGACACCAGCCACTGTGCAGTCAGTTGAATCAAGAGCACCTGTGGCGTTGGTCGTGGAACCTTTAGAGCAAAGGTCACAGTCTAATTGTTCCGGTGAGCTTTGATACGACCCTCTTGGACATGGAGTACACGGTTGAAGACCATCAGATGAAGACGTTCCGGGCTGACACGGAGCTGTAGATACAGTGACATGGAATCATATTTTTACTTAAAACAGATTTTGAACAAAAGGAATAGTGACCACGCAATGTCAAGGTCGTAAAACAGAGCTGCCAGATACAGTGAACCTTCATCGCCCGGACGCCTCGTTTACTGGAAGGGACTTCTACATGAAGACAAAAAAATATATAACACATCTAGAAGTATTTTTATCCAGAAATGTTTTGGACAGGGCGCTTTCAATGGAAGCGGTAACGTTGTGTCAGATATACAATCTGTCTAAACTCCTGCCAATTATGCCTGTGCATGATGGAACACCCACTGTAGGTTGTAGCATTCAATGTATGGTACAAAAGTCACTGTATGATGTAGCAATCACTATAATCATGTAACATTCACCACATCATGTAGCGTCATGTAGCATCGGAAGAAACGGTCTTTGCTTATAATTCATACACTATCTATATAGGAACAAACCAAAACAGCAGTAAGACATGTCCCGTAAAACAGAAATCATGCAATGCCTAAAAACTCATAGTTGCTGAGAAGAAATCTTTGATGAGAATTTTAGCAACAGTTAGAAGTACGTTTCCACACACCGCTTCCATCAAACCCGTGATCACTCCCGTCGGCGTCGCATTGTTGTATCACATTTCAAACAAACTTTGAATCTTTGATAGATTGTGTACCTTTGCCTGAGACGTTTTAAAGTTTTAAAACGGGAAATATTGTTGTATACCTTAGAAGGAAGCGTGGTCCCCACACGTACAGATACATACAACATAGATAAACGACTGGTGTGTATGTGTAAAATGTGGATAGACTTCTGAAAAGTTATCGATTTGCATAAAAAGAAACTATATGTCCCACCTCTGCAGTCCGTCTTGGAGACAGCACCATTGGTCGAAGTGGAGAAACCCCACGGACAATACATGCACTTGTTACTGTCTTCATGATCTTGGTAGGTTCCTTTAGGACAAGCCACGCATTTCGTCAAGAGCAAGAAGTCCATCAGGTAATACCCTCTGGGACATGTGCCTGGAAATATACCCATCACTCTAAATGACAGGGCAAGGAAAAGCTATGAACAATTTGTAGACCGCCACACTCAGCTTGTGTATAACCAAATCTTGCGACAAAGCAGTGATTGATGTAATAGACAACGGTCCTCTGCCGTTGGGGCACGATGACACACTTTCATCTCAACCTGGGGCGGTGGGGTAGCCTAGTGGTTAAAGCGTTGGCTCGTCACGCCGAAGACCCGGGTTCGATTCCCTACATGCGCACAATGTGTTAAGCCCATTTCTGGTGTCCCTCGCCGTGATATTGCTGGAATATTGCTAAAAGCGGCGTAAAACTAAACTCAGTCAATCAGTCAGTCATCTCAACCTTGTCTTACCACTCAATCCCTTTCGTCACCATGTACGACAAGGTTATTTGGGATCTCCAATAAGTACGTAATATGGAATGAATTGCAAATTGGCTCTGTCAGATAAAATCCTACATTTTACGTACATCCTAAAATAATTAGAGTACGTCATTGGAACAGTATTACTTTATATGTGTACCGATTCAACCGTAGTAAGATGCATAAGTACAGAACGTCAAACAATTGAATCTGAAAACTGATTGAAAGTGCAAGCTGAATCTGTGAACAAATCGACGCCGAGTGGTACTACAATTCATGTGGTGTAGCTTGTTTGTGAAGTTCATCTCACCAAGACCCGTGAAGGTCCAGGTTAGAACTGGTCTTCAGCAACCCATGCTTGTCGTAAGAGGCGACTAACGGGATCGGGTGACACATGTCATCGTATCACAATTACGTAGACCGATGCTCATGCTGTTGATCTCTGGATTATCTGGTCCAGACTTTACACACCGTCGAAATATAGCTGGACTACTGAGGACCGTCGCGTCAAACAACAAACAAACCAGGGAGTTGTATACTCCCCAGGGAGTTGAGATTGATAATACGATGTGCCGTTGAGATTGACATCCAGTAAACGAGGGAAAACATACCAGCGCCTTGAGCATGCACTAGTTGCCTGGATATGTGCGTTATATAAATATCCTATAATAAATAAAATAAATAAATAAAAAACCAAATCATCTCACCAAAACGATTAAAGGGAGTAAACCATATTAACCAGACAAGTTGCAATGAGAATAATGGCACAATTGAAAGACTAAAGCGTACAGTCTCCAAGTCTGTTGCCCCCAGGCATCTTCGTCCTCCTCCCCGCAGGACAAGCGTCACACTGTTTAGATCCTGACTGAGTCTGGTATGTTCCTATGGGGCACAAGGCGCAGGGTTCAAGGCCATCGGAAGAGAAGCTGCCAGGACCACAGGGACCTGTTGGAGAGCAACATTTGGCCTTTTACCTGTAGTGTTGTAGAGCAATATCTGGTTGTTGTATGTGTTGGAAGGTCTCCAGATTACCTGTAGTGTTATAGAACAATATCTGGTTGATGTATATGTTGGACGGTCTCCAGATTACCTGTAGTGTTATAGAGCAATATCTGGTTGATGTATAAGTTGGAAGGTCTCCAGATTACCTGTAGTGTTATAGAGCAATATCTGGTTGATGTATATGTTGGACGGTCTCCAGATTACCTGCAGTGTTGTAGAGTAATATATGGTTGATGTATGTGTTAGAAGGTTTCCAGATTACCTGTAGTATTGTAGAGCAACATCTGGTTGTTGTATATGTTGGAAGTTCTCCAGATTACCTGTAGTGTTGTAGAGCAATATATGGTTGATGTATGTGTTAGAAGGTTTCCAGATTACCTGTAGTATTGTAGAGCAATATCTGGTTGTTGTATATGTTGGAAGGCCTCCAGATTATCTGTAGTGTTGTAGAGCAACATCTGGTTGTTGTATATGTTGGAAGTTCTCCAGATTACCTGCAGTGTTGTAGAGCAATATATGATTGATGTATGTGTTAGAAGGTCTCCATATTACCTGTAGTGTTGTAGAGCAATATCTGGTTGATGTATATGTCGGAAGGTCTCCAGATTATCTGTAGTGTTATAGAGCAATATATGTCTGTTGTATATGTTGGAAGGTCTCCAGATTACCTGCAGTGTTGTAGAGCAATATCTGGTTGTTGTATGAGTTGAAAGGTCTCAAGATTGCGTGTAGTGTTGTAGAGCAATATATGGTTGTTGTATATGTTGGAAGGTCTCCAGATTACCTGTAGTGTTGTCGAGCAATATCTGGTTGTATAAGTTGGAAGGTCTCCAGATTACCTGTAGTGTTGTCGAGCAATATCTGGTTGTATAAGTTGGAAGGTCTCCAGATTACCTGTAGTGTTGTAGAACAATATCTGGTTGTTTTATGTGTTGGAAGGTCTCCAGATTACCTGAAGTGTTGTAGAACAATATGTGTCTGTTGTATGTGTTGGACGATCTCTAGTTTACCTGTAGTCTTATAGAGCAGTATATGGTTGTTGTATGTGTCGGAAGGTCTCCAGATTACGTGTGGTGTTGTAGAGCAATAACTGGTTGTTGTATGTGTCGGAAGGTCTCCAGTTTACCTGTAGTGTTATAGAGCAATATCTAGTTGTTGTATGTGTCGGGAGGTCTCCAGATTACCTGTAGTGTTGTAGAGCAATATATGGTTGTTGTATGTGTCGGAAGGTCTCCAGTTTACCTGTAGTGTTATAGAGCAATATCTGGTTGTTGTATGTGTCGGGAGGTCTCCAGATTATCTGTAGTGTTGTAGAGCAATATATGGTTGTTGTATATGTCCGAAGGTCTCGAGTTTACCTGTAGTGTTGTAGAGCAATAACTGGTTGTTGTATGTGTTGGAAGGTATCCAGATTATCTGTAGTGTTATAGAGCAATATCTGGTTGTTGTATGTGTCGGAAGGTCTCCAGTTTACCTGTAGTGTTGTAGAGCAATATCTGGTTGTTGTATGTGTCGGAAGGTCTCCAGATTATCTGTAGTGTTGTAGAACAATATCTGGTTGTTGTTATGTGTCGGAAGGTCTCCAGACTATCTGTAGTGTTGTAGAACAATATCTGGTTGTTGTATGTGTCGGAAGGTCTCCAGATTATCTGTAGTGTTGTAGAGCAATATCTGGTTGTTGTATGTGTTAGAAGGTCTCCAGATTACCTGTAGTGTTATAGAGCAATATCTGGTTGTTGTATGTGTCGGAAGGTCTCCAGATTACCTGTAGTGTTGTAGAGCAATATCTGGTTGTTGTATGTGTCGGAAGGTCTCCAGATTACCTGTAGTGTTGTAGAGCAATATATGGTTGCTGTATGTGTCGGAAGGTCTCCAGATTACCTGTAGTGTTGTAGAGCAATATCTGGTTGTTGTATGTGTCGGAGGGTCTCCAGATTATCTATAGTTTTGTAGAGCAATATGTGGTTGTTGTATGTGTCGGAAGGTCTCCAGATTATCTGTAGTGTTGTAGAACAATATCTGGTTGTTGTATGTGTCGGAAGGTCTCCAGATTATCTGTAGTGTTGTAGAGCAACATATGGTTGTTGTATGTGTCGGAAGGTCTCCAGATTATCTATAGTTTTGTAGAGCAACATATGGTTGTTGTATGTGTCGGAAGGTCTCCAGATTACCTGTAGTGTTGTAGAACAATATATGGTTGTTGTATGTGTTGGAAGGTCTCCAGATTATCTGTAGTGTTGTAGAGCAACATATGGTTGTTGTATGTGTCGGAAGGTCTCCAGATTATCTATAGTTTTGTAGAGCAACATATGGTTGTTGTATGTGTCGGAAGGTCTCCAGATTACCTGTAGTGTTGTAGAGCAACATATGGTTGTTGTATGTGTCGGAAGGTCTCCAGATTACCTGTAGTTTTGTAGAGCAATATCTGGTTGTTGTATGTGTCGGAAGGTCTCCAGATTATCTGTAGTGTTGTAGAACAATATCTGGTTGTTGTATGTGTCGGAAGGTCTCCAGATTATCTATAGTTTTGTAGAGCAACATATGGTTGTTGTATGTGTCGGAAGGTCTCCAGATTATCTATAGTTTTGTAGAGAAACATATGGTTGTTGTATGTGTCGGAAGGTCTCCAGATTACCTGTAGTGTTGTAGAACAATATATGGTTGTTGTATGTGTTGGAAGGTCTCCAGATTATCTGTAGTGTTGTAGGGCAACATATGGTTGTTGTATGTGTCGGAAGGTCTCCAGATTATCTATAGTTTTGTAGAGCAACATATGGTTGTTGTATGTGTCGGAAGGTCTCCAGATTATCTATAGTGTTGTAGAGCAACATATGGTTGTTGTATGTGTCGGAAGGTCTCCAGATTACCTGTAGTTTTGTAGAGCAATATCTGGTTGTGGTATGTGTTAGAAGGTCTCCAGGTTACCTGTAGTGTTGTAGAACAATATCTGGTTGTTGTATGTGTTGGAAGGTCTCCAGATTATCTGTAGTGTTGTAGAGCAACATATGGTTGTTGTATGTGTCGGAAGGTCTCCAGATTATCTATAGTTTTGTAGAGCAACATATGGTTGTTGTATGTGTCGGAAGGTCTCCAGATTATCTATAGTGTTGTAGAGCAACATATGGTTGTTGTATGTGTCGGAAGGTCTCCAGATTACCTGTAGTTTTATAGAGCAATATCTGGTTGTTGTATGTGTTAGAAGGTCTCCAGGTTACCTGTAGTATTGTAGAGCAATATCTGGTTGTGGTATGTATTGGATGTTCTCCAGTTTACCAGTAGTGCTCCAGAACCATTTTGTTTTCACCTGTACCAACTTATATGAACTGCCAAATCAATTGTCATGTACACACTGTACTCGGCACCATGTCCACCATGTGCTGCGACAGTTGCTGCCATTGTTCATCCTTTGTGAACCAAAACATGTTACATATCATCAGGCAGGACTGACAGAGGAACAGGTGGTTTCCTATTGCCTATCATACACAGCATGGTCTATAATCTCATAAAACTTATTCATCCAAAGCACACCCATTGAAAACACCAGAATAAAATCTATTACTATAACGAACGGCATCCTTATTGAATACGGACAAATACATACAGGAGAGTTTAACGATAAACATATCATTCATTACGTCCGGAAACCGCCTCCTAGGTGTAGTGGTTAGAGCGTCCGCCCGGAGAGCGGAAGGTCGCGGGTTCGATCCCCGACCGCGTCATACCAAAACACGTTAAAATATGGTACTTGTTGGTCCCTGCCTTGCGCTCGGCAGTAATGGGGACAACAAGGACTGGTCGGCTCGGAGTCAGTATAATGTGTCTGAGTGGGGTATTCATGCTTAACTGTGGCATGATATCTCAGTGGGCTAGCACTATAAAACCAGCTTCAGTCTGGGCTTGTACAAGCAGCCGCACATACACATACACACGCATGCACGTCGTCATATGAGCGAAATATTCTCAAGCACGACGTTAAACCAAATTTCACCTCACCTCATTACGTCCAGTGAGGCTTTCGGACTGTCAGTCTGCACGTGCTGTCACAACTCTGTTTGGAGGATAGTGCCATGGGAATGATTTTGCTTTAAGATAAATGGAATATCTACCACTGCAGCTGGATGAGGAGTTGGATCCGTCCGAGACTGTCGTGAAGCCATGCAGACACGGGACACATTGCAGACTTCCTTCTTGGTCCTGGTATGTTCCAGTAGGACACAGAACACATTTCATCTTTGACACATCACGATAGGACCCTTTTGGGCAACCTGTGGAAAACAATAATTCCTACAAACATCAAGATACTGAATACGTGCATTGTTCTTCGTCACAGAAATGCACATCAGTGACTGATGAAGAGGTTCCGATGTGCAGTATCGAGGCATTAATAATATGGATACAACAGATATTGGTTCCGCAAAAGGGAAATCAAATCAGGTTTTTGGCATGCCACGCCAACGCTTTCACGTCACAGTTAACCTGCATGCTTCTTTAACTAGGTTTTATAATGTTTATATGTAAATATTTCTGCAAGAACCCCACTATAGGCGTCCAAACCCTTCTAGTATTCATGAGAAATCTCCACTAAACTCAGATCGATTGTACGATTCCAAGTATAAAATGAGTAGTTGTTCGCCGAAAAGGTGAGATACATTGCAGAGGGACGTTAACCATTCAATGAATAAACATGCACGGGACATATGGTACACATCATACAACGTTTCATAAGATTTTCTGAGGCCATGAATTTTGTAACATCGTTGTAACCACTTTTGATGCCCGGTCAAACAACGTTCTGTGAAATCTTGATAGAATGAGCATACTCGACTGTACCTAAAATGTTGTGTAATGTAAACAATACAGTCGGGAGCTGGTTGAATGTTGCTCTACATCATTTTGTTTGACTATTGGAAAACCGATGCGGTTTACCCTGGTCACACAGTCGTGAGAACATTTATTCCCTCTGAATAATTTTTCGCTGCTCATTATAGTGCAGTCTTTCTGATCTAATTTATTCTAGTCTATGTGAGTAAATAGGTGGATGGGATCGGCAAGATGATGGTTATTGAATGATATAAGAAGCTTCAGTTAAACGTTTTGGCCACTTTATGTTGATTTCTCTTTGTCAATCCAAGCAGGAATTGCGATTCACATGCATCAAGACACAGTCGTAAGAAGGAGAGCACAGTTGGGGATGACTGTCTTTCCCTCCAAGAATTGACATATTGTTTTGTCGGTGTCTTTTGCTTTTACTTTTGATAAACCGCCAATACTATATGAAGATATCTATATAACTTGAGAAACGGCCAGGACGATTTGCAACGAAAAATCTGATGAATCAGGGAATGATATTTCTAGTATGTTACAAAGTGTACGAAGTTAAAGGATCAAATGGATTGACATAATTGAACTTGGTTCTTCTCTGAAACCCAAAAATTCCATGTAAATCGTTTGAGCCTTTGAGATTGCGCACGTTACTTGTTTTAAATACATTCTGGGAATATGTAGAAAGTCATCTATTCATTAGATTAAAGGAGTATGGTACTTTCTTTGAGACAGGTGCATTGGCTGGACCAAGTATTTTTTAAAACCAGTACAAGATAAGAACTTCAGGGTTTTAGAGTCAAACTGAGAGTAGATGACACCTTATGTATTCTGGCAGATATCGCCCTCAGTTAACATGCTTGCCTTGCATGTAGAATTATTGCATATTTCGTTTATGGACATGTTTTTGTATTAAGCAGTTAATGTAGTGACAGGTGCACCCGGTGCCAGGATACGCTGTTGCTTAACACTTGGTGTTATCACTATTTGGTGATTCATACACATATACACGTATAGTTGGAATTGTGCAATCGACTCTGTTTTCAGCAGAGGTGTCTTATGCTTGTGGAAAGAGTTTTGTCCTTTAATTTACATATAATGGATACGTTTTCTAAGGCCTTGGGAATAACTGCCGACTTGTCATGTTTGATGGCCTGACTGTAGACGACAGCTGGATGGTACAGCATAGTTTAATTCCGTGTTTGTTTTTCCTTCTCGTCACATTCTACATTTACTCGACCCAGCAATGTATCTCTGTTCAGGTTTTTAAGGAGTTTCGAAATTTGTGATCACTTAAATTCGAAATGTTGGCGAACATTTTGGGACACTAATATGGTATCTAAGAAAGCTACCTGAATTTTAGGGATTATTTCCACTTCCACAAGTTTCCAGACAAAACATCTTGCAAGGTGAGGAGAGGGATCCTACTAATTAAATATCACCAGGTGAAGGACTCTAACTCACTTTTTGCCTATGTCCTGTGTTAACCCTTTATTCGTTATCGTCAAATTGTTAATTTCGCCTCAACCTTGTTATTAGTCTTCTGTTGTATATGCATATATCACCTGTGCTCTCCCTGTGTCATTCATACTTGAAAACGATACAAGAACCTGTATCGAAACGACGTGCTCTAGAATTAAAGAAGTTGTCATATACATATATAATTGTTTTATCTACTTCCAGCTTCTAAAATGCCTCTTAAAGAATACTCTAAGACTGTTCATCAATATAAATACATGACAAGGTTTACCTGTACAGTTTGACGAGGAATCTGACCCCTCAGAAGCCGTCGTGAAGCTGGTTGGACACGGAACACATGCCACGCGTCCTTTCTGTTCCTGGTATGTTCCAATAGGACACAGAGCACATTTGTTCTTTGACACATCAAGGTAGGAACCTTGCGGACAAGCTGTGGAATAACACATACATTATTTGATTCCTAAATCTGTTTCCGAAGATATTCGGTACCAACTGGAATTTGTATAATACTATTCTATTACTGCATGTTATAATGTTGGTTTATTCAAAGCTACTGTAATATTCGGTGACAACCAAGGTAAATGTGATGCTACAATGCAATTTTACCTATTGAATATGTTCTACTGAAAGAGATTACTATCTACACTATCAGTTATCAATACATCCTGATCAGCAGTTTGTCCCAGTTTGTTATTGAACTGAACATTGCCAGAACATTTCTTAAAATTGTGTATGTCTTTGCAAGCATTATATATCCCCACAACACTTTGTACAAGATAATCAGCGGCTTGGTAATCTTACGTAAAAGTAAATTCAGTTAATAGAGGTGTAGGAAATGGACAACCATGTCAGTATGTAAATGTTTGCTACAAAAAGTCTATCAATTTTCAAAGAAGCATATGTCTAAGAGCAATAGCTCTGCATTACGCAAGTTTTATCATTTGCGACAGAATGAAATCAATTTGCTAAAGCTGGCAGATTATAGACGTATTCTTTGAGCGCTGAATGAGCGCAAGGACATTTCCCTTTCGGATGTAATATCGTTAAATTAAAATATAGTCAATTCAAAATCAAACTTAAGGGTTTAGCTACTTTAGGAAGTTAATAATTCCTTCAACCAACTCGGCACCTCGGCTCATTATCTGTGGATGCTTGGACATTTAATATCTAAGAAATCTATGTAAATACAGATTGTCATTTATATATTATATGTCCTCATGCGCAATGTGTTATCGTACTCCATATTGACACGGTGAAGTAGCAGGGATGTGCCTTGTTTCCTGACTTATCCATGGTCTCGTAATGTACAGTGTAGTTCCCTGCGGGATAAGCTCTTCCGGGTTGCAGGTTCGATGTCAAGGTCACGTTCAGGAAGTCACCATTTGGAGAGTCTATGGCCTTGACCTCTGTCCACGTGATGTTGATGGTTGTTTGGTTTGGCCTTAGGATGTGAGACTGGCTAGAGGGGCAGTTAATGAAGTTCGGAGGCGATGTGTCTGGAACGGAAACCGGTGAAGTTAATACATACTCTTCTTGGCTCCAGTAAGCGTTATTCCAGTCCCGACAGTCCCGATACGGTCCGCCTTTGTCAGGGGTGGGAGCAAGACAACCCAGTCGTGAATCTCCACAGAAACAAGTTCCGTTTTCGGTAAACAGCTATGTACATGGATATCAGGAAATGGATATTTATTCCTATGTATATATATATTATGTTACAGTAAATGTGACATTTCTGAATGGAAATTGAATTGTTTTCTACTGAAAAAATGAGAAATGATTGAACGATTACAAATTTGACAACAAGCAATCAAAAGCAAGCTTAAACAGGTTACGCTGACCTATACAGGTTACCCTGACCTATACGGGTTACACTGACCTGTACAAGCTACACTGATCTATACAAGTTACACTGACCCACAAGGGTTACATTGACCTACATGGGTTACGCTGACCTACAACGGATTACCTACACAGGTTACCTGTACACGGGTTACACTGACCTACACAGGTTACATTGACCTACAAGGGTTGCATTGACCTACACGGGTGACGTTGACCTACACAGCTTACACTGACCAACAAGGGTTACACTGACATACACGGGTTACACTGGCCTATACAAGTTACACTGACCTACACAGATTACATTGACCTACACGGGTTACACTGACCTACACGGGTTACATTGACCTACACGGGTTACACTGACCTACACGGATTACATTGACCCAGACAGCTTACACTGACCTACAAGGGTTACACTGACCTTCACGGGTTACATTGACCTACACAGGGTTACACTGACCTACACGGGTTACACTGACCTACACAGCTTACACTGACCCAGAAGGTATACACTGACCTACACGGGTTACACTGACCTATACGGGTTACACTGACCTACACGGGTTACATTGACCTACACGGGTTACACTGACCTACACGGGTTACATTGACCTACACAGCTTACACTGACCTACAAGGGTTACAGTTTATACTGACCAACACATGTGACCGATTCCGACCACGTCTCATCCGATTGACACAGCCGTTCTCTGACACCAAAGCTTGGCCCGAACCCGGACTCACAAGACAAGTTACAGGAAGTGCCCGTCCTGACTGAGGGTGCGCTACAGTTGAGGTATCCGTTGTCCACATGTTGGGGGGCGTGGCACTTCTTCTCTGTGGAATAAATTAAAACTACACCCACACACGACACTGAAGAAGATATAATAGCATACAAGTACTTCAATATCCTTCCATTCTCCTCCTGAACTGAACCCCTTTTGAAATTTATCACCTTAAAACCAAATGATGTCTAAAACAACAGGAAGCGTATAGATGTTAAAATCCACCCACCTATGCACGACGACGGCGTTGTCCACGTTTCATCATCCAAGCACGTCACCGCCGTCACCCCAGTCCCCGGTTTGTATCCACTGTCACACAGGAGACCACAGACGGTGCCAATAACTTTGGTGGCATCAGTGCAGTTGTAGCGACCATGAGACACAGAGGGAGGAGGGGGACACACGTGTTCTATACCAAAACAGAAAATCATTTCATTACGAAATCATAATTTGACACTTGATATGATTCAGTTTTACCACATGATTACGAGGGACAAGTTTCGTATCACTTTGTCCAGTACAGTCGTACCAGGAGCCGAGATGGAATACTACTAATATTACTACAACTGTCTCTATTACCACCGCCACTCGCTCGCTCACTCACTCACTCACTTACTCACTCACTCACTCACTCACCCACCTTCACTCACTCACTCGACCATCCACACAAAAGCCACCCACCCAAGCACTCACTCACGCACTCACTCACTCACTCACTCACCCACACAAAACCCACCCAACCACCCACCCATCCACTCACTCACTCACTCACTCACCCACCTTCACTCACTCACTCACTCACTCAATCTACATACCAACACAAGCTGCAGCAGACCAGGTATCGTTGTCCAAACACTTGATCTCAGAAGCAGAATTCAATCTGTAGCCAGGGTTACAGGTAACTTCACACACATCGTCCAGCTTATAATTAGAAGGTGTGCTGCTCCTGCACTTGAAGGACGCCATTGTTCACGGTAGGTGGTGCTGGACATTTGACTTCTGGAAGATGACATTGCTCATTCTCAAAAGTATTGTAACTTTAGAACCTTATGCAAGCGAACAATCTTTGTGAATGAATTTGTCACTTCTAAATTCACAATTGTTTCTAAAACAAACGGAAAACATCTCCTAAATAGATGCGATGTGAACCAGTGCCTAGACCTACCTACACAGTGAGCGTCGTAGCTCCATCTACCTCCCCGATCACAGTAGAGTTGGTTTGAGTATGCAGGTTTGAATCCGTGGTTGCAGGTCAGGTTGCAGGAGGCACCAATGGGAATGTATGAAGGACAGTCAAATCTTCCATTGGGTGTAGTGGGCGCAGATGTACAATTTGCAACTATATCAACACAAATACAGACACACTTTATGGATAAGCAACTTTTTTATATTCTGGTGATGCGACGTATAGCTGCAATGCAGGTCACCAATACCAGCATCTGTATCGAAACGTCGCATCACCTGAATAAAGAAGTTGTTCATCCATAAAGTCTGTCATTATTTGATTCTCAACAAGTTATAACAACACAAGAAAAATATTTCTACACACACAGATCAGGCTTTGTGTCCTCATGGCAGTGTCTGATAGTGTCATGGCAGTGTCTGACAGTAGCAGTGTCTGACAGTGGCAGTGTCATAGCCGTGTCTGATAGTGTCATGGCAGTGTCTGATAGTGTCGTGGCAGTGTCTGACAGTGTCTGACAATGGCAGTGTCATGGCAGTGTCTGATAGTGCCATGGCAGTGTCTGACAGTGTCTGACAATGGCAGTGTCATGGCAGTGTCTGATAGTGTCATGACAGTGTCTGATAGTGGCAGTGTCATGGCAGTGTCTGAGATTGTCGTGGCAGTGTCTGACAGTGGCAGTGTCATGGCAGTGTCTGACAACTAAAGAATGCATGAATAATTCACCCGCCGTATTTGTGAATGCATAAGGAAAAACATCCATCGAACTGTAAACGTTCATGTGACCACAATTGAAACAATTGAACCAAGAGCAAATACATATCTACCTTCATAAAGTAACATACTGGTACTTTAAGAACGTAATTGATTGCCAAGCAGAGTTTATCAAGGGTAGTTATCACGTGTCCTCTGATAAAGTGTCATTAGTCATTGACTGCAAACGTTAGCAACACGTATTCATCTTCATCCGGGGTATTGACTATACGTGTGCTTGAAGCTAAGGTCACATTGTCAAGCATCATTTCCACATTATTTCAACCTATCTTCTTCAGTCGTCCTGTGGACTAGATGTGTCTCATGAATGTCACTGTATGATTTTGAATTTAGATTTTGAATTTAATCTGGTTTACTTTTAGAAAAATCTCCTTCGATTCAATTAATTTCATAAGCGGTATGGGTTCTCTGTTATAGCTCTCCAAGAGAGATAATACTGTTTGGTTCGATCCGATATGCTTCGGACCTTGACTTCGACACTCGAGCATATATTCCATGTCCTAGACATTTCATTGTCTAACTGTTTAAATGTATTTTTCATGTTAGAAGTGTAGAACTCGAATGTAACATTGACTGCTGTTAATTAAATTTAACTTTTGTATTGTTTTGCAGTGAATCTACTAGAATCTACCTGAATCTACTAAAATCTAAGACTATGAACTCGACTGTAATCTACAAGGATTAATAGAAGTATATGAAGAATTTGAGTTGTCGTTTATAAAGTGAAGTCTGAAACCAAGGAACCATCAGTCACAGTGCCAATATTAGTTCAACAAAAGATGAATCCATCGCCTACACAGTCTGCCATGGTCTCTATCTATTGGTGTCCAACACAAACTTCGAAACCGTTATATGAAAGACGTCGGTTCTGTTTACTGACGCACACACGCACCCAGACAGCGGTAAGACTACAGAATAGCGGATACCTTCCGCCATCTTTGAAAGCGCGCGAGTTTACTTATGGTTTGGGTAAGGTTAATTAGGGTTAGGGTTAGGATTAGGATTAGGGTAAGGTTTAGGCTTAGGGTTAGGATTAGGGATGGGGTTAGGGTTAGGGCAAGGGCAAGGGGAAAGGTAAGGGTAAGGGTAAGAGTTAGGGTTAGGGTTAGGGTGAGGGTGAGGGTGAGGGTGAGGGTGAGGGTGAGGGTGAGGGTAAGGCTTAGGGTTAGGGTTAGGATTAGGGTAAAGATTAGGTTTAGGTTTAGGTATAGGGATAGGGATAGGGATAGGGTTAGGGCAAGGTAAAGGTAAAGGTAAAGGTAAGGGTAAGGGTAAGAGTTAGGGTTAGGGTTAGGGTTATGGTAAGGTTTAGGTTTAGGGTAACGTGACACTAAACAACATGGCTGGTAGGTATCCGGTATTCTGTAGGTGTACCCAGACAGCAACTCAAGGACACTATGTATGTTATATGAACCTTCGCAACCAAATCTGCCTGACCATGACGATTCGGTGACGCCGTATCTGCCTTCCTGGCATTTAATGAGGTATTGTAATGATTGGTATCCTGGGTCACAGTTCACCCAGCACATGGTCCCAGGTGTGTAGGTCGTTGCACTGCAACTCATCCAACCATTTGTCACGTGACTAGGCGTATGGCAGGGTCCAGCTGTGTGATAAACAATAATGTACAACTTCATTATTTCAGAAAGTCCAACCCCATCCGTTACATTTTTATGGATGAAAATCTATTATTTGTTTCTTTTGGACACAATTACTTATTATGATAAATATATCTATTTTTCTATCTTTTAAGAAGAATTATCCCAACGACTAAAGGTATGTGTCTGAAAAAATGATAATGAGCTCACCCAAATATACTGAAAAGATTAATACAATGTCTATCGATTCTGAACATCAGTCTACTGCGAGATCAGTGAACATGTCCTGTGAGAATACTCTTGAAGGTTATACGAACCCCGGATAAACTGGTACTATCACAAGCACAATGTATCGAATACCGTACTTCCCTGATTAACGCATTATGGGCTTAACGTCCTGCCACAGAATCAATTATGCACATTCCCAGCAAGATCGTCCATTGGAAGGGGTTTTCTGACTATCAGGGTCCAATTGTCATAGGTTGCACGGTATATGAATGTATGTAAACAGTATAGTATGGTGGAAGTAAACTGCGGAATTCCAGAACACTGACAAAGGGACTCTTCACTACATGCATACAGTTCAGCGCTTCGAAAAGTTCTTTCATGGCAATATGTGGTACCAATATACAGTGCACAGAACTAATGTGAGAGGGTGTCTTATTCTGAAATGTTAATGATATGCAATCCCAAGCCTTCTGGGATATACCAATACTTCCCGTCATATCAATATCAGATAGTGCTGATATGTTTCTTTGGAAACTTCTGGGCAGAACAGGGCCTAGATTTTCGAAGCTCGCTTAGCGCTAAGATAGTCGTAAGTGCCATACATTAACATTAACTTACGACTCTCTTAGCGCTAAGAGATCTTCGAAAATCAAGGCCCAGATGACTACAGACATACTCACTTCGACGTTTCTGTAAACCTGTGAAAAAGGAAAGTAACTCGTACTTTGTGACCTCATTATAGAGTGTCAGATAAGCCACTCAGTCAGTAATGTACTCAGTCAGTAATGTATCTGAAAACAGGATTTGGTCTCCTGACTTTTCTGAGTTTAATAAGAGCAAAACATTTTCACAAGGGGACTTAGTCAACTATTTGTCAAGTAACAAGATCGATTTCGCTGTGTTACGACAGAGATCAAGGATATCTCATCCCATCTGCATACAATGAACTGATAAAAAACAACAGAACAGAGCACTTCCACACATCGCTGCTAATTAACCTTATCAGCCATGTAGCTTTCGTTCTACTTTGTGGACAACTGGCTTCCTACTTTTGTCACTGCATTGTTACCACTATTATTTTCAAAGGGCAGATAATGCAAAGGCCAGGGCGCTTGAAAAGGGCAGGGCGTTGCGCCCTGCCAAATATGCCTCGGGGAAACACTAGACTATCCATTGTTGTTGGTAATTTCTTTGATGCACACCTACAAGTTGTTATTATTTAATACCTGTTAATATATACAAGTCTGTTCTGTGCTGAAGTGCTTCCCTCGTGCTTGATAACGGTATAAGAATCTATATGTGTCATCCATAAAGTATGTTACTTTCTTATTGCTGACCAATGTCTAAAATGCCAATAAATGAGATAATACTAGACAGAGTCCTACTTACTGACATGGCGTTGCGTTCCTTCGGTGTCCACAATTAATCCAAATGAAAGGAATAGACAGGCAAGTCTGAACAACATGTTCGATGACAGTCGTGTTGGCAGCTGAAACCAAACATCGCAACGACATAAAACACGTAGGTCATGTCATACTATCAGACAATACAGGTGACACACAGACACTACCTGCAATACAACACTGAACTGCAAACACACATTACTTCGCTGACCTGCAAACACACAATACTTCACTTACCTGAAAACACACAATACGGCACTGACCTGCAAACACACAATACTGCACTGACCTGCAAACACACAATACTTCGCTGACCTGCAAACACACAATACTTCGCTGACCTGCAAACACACAATACAACACTGAACTGCAAACACACAATACAACACTGAACTGCAAACACACAATACTTCACTGACCTGCAAACACGCAATACTTCACTGACCTGCAAACACACAATACTGCACTGACCTGCAAACACACAATACGGCACTGACCTGCAAACACACAATACCTCACTGACCTGCAAACACACAATACTTCACTGACACACAAACACACAATACGGCACTGATCACTACATTACCTACACACCCGGCAGCACTGTAAGGATTGTAAACCGTTCTTCTGTCTCGTCAGGCGATAACGTGTCACATGTTGGTTCTCATCATAATAGGTACAGCTTGTCTTCAATCGATATACTTCAACTGAATGTACGTGGTATTTCATCTGTGTTTGTTGACAACAACAATAGTGTATTCTGTCTGTATGCAGCTTTAAGGCAACGTGCAACAGCATTCCACTTTATGCTGCGTCAAGTCATTATTAAATTATGTAAATTTTACACTTGCAGATGAGAAAATATGAATTTATGAAGACGATGACACTGGCACTGGCAGACTGCTCAGGTTCTTCATCAACTTAGGGGCCCTGTCTCGTGTACATGCCGCCCAGACAGCGAATGGGAGTCGCTGCTGAGATGAACTCTCAAAGAACGTTTCGGAGGTGATGTCAGCAGGCTCGGGAAAGTCTGAGACTGTATTCAAACGTATTACGCAAAACTTAATTTTCGTTCACGCCCTCACCACATTGTGTGTCGTGCCGTGGATGAACCTGTCAGTCAAAACCACAAGCATGCCGAATACTGGAATATATGGGACGAGGTATCAAGTAATGTGACTGGCGTTGGCAGATAATGTGTTAAGCTGGACATGCACACCCTCTGGACACTGCCATTATATTTTTGGCACAGTCTATACAGTTGATGTGGCCTTAACATTGTCGCGAGCGTTCCGCTCTAAGCGTTCAGGATTTTCTCATGCCTACATTTTCGTCCTATCCTTAGTTTGTCGTTAATATGTACATTCTGCAGCTTAGTAAACTGTGATGGTATTGTACGACGTGACAGATTCAAGTTACAACATGATGTTACTGTACGATGTGAGTATCTTATGTGACAGTATGATGTTGTGTGATGTTAGAATGTGATGTTACTGTGTGATCTTACGATGAAAGTCAGCTTGAGTCTTTGGATATTAAATCTAGTTTCCAGATGCGGTGTTTAAGGATGAAGGCCAGGGTGCCGTTGTACAAAACAACCTTAGCGCTAAGACTATCGTAAATCTATATTACAGTATGAGCGTTACGGTCACCTTAGCACTAAGATCGCTTTGTACAACGGCACCCAGGATGACAACGATGCTCCGCAAGGTATAGCTTCGGTGTTGTACAGGGAGACAGTTTAGTGTACATGTGTGTCCTCCATGACTGCCCCTAACGCACACAGATGTGATGCTCATTAGGGGTCAGGGGTTCCTATTTGTCGGCGACACGGAGACAGTGCAGGTCGTGTCCGCCGGAGGTTACACAACACCAAATGTTTTCCCATAGACTTCTATAGTAACCTTATAATTTTTTTAAAAATAGACAAGCTATCAACAGCCATTCCATGTACACATGGGTACACTCTGGCCTTTAAACTACAATAAAACACAATATCAGGCCAACTTGTCCGGCTCGTTTTGCGAGGACAGGAAGCGGAACACATCAACCCCAGTTCCGCACCAAATGTCACCTACTGGAAAATATCTGTACACACAATAAGCATAAGTCATGGTGATGAAAATGACAGCACTGAATACTTAAAATTGTGGTCAGTTTTAATTGCTGGTTGGATATGCTTTTAAAAAACATAAACTACTTACACTATTTCATCCAATCACAGCTGTCACATGTCTCTATCTCTTCATTTGTTTACATACGCTTCTCGCTCAGTGAGCAAGCGATTCTCATTAAGTGTAGCATAACCCGGAGACGTATCAACAGCACGATGACAGAGTTGGCTCCCTTGTCCAGACGGGTTTTCCAACTCCCCCGAGGGGTCATCCTCAGCGTCGACTGGTTGAGGTGACGACTACCTTACTCATGTTACTACCACGACGATGATTTCAGTCAATAGTTGGTAATTCTCTGGTGACCATGATTATAAAGATTTGTGAGGGGATGGTTCTTAATCATACGAAAGCGAGCGATGACTAATTATTTAGAACTAAGAAAACCGCACACAGAGTAAATAGAAGAACACTGCATGGTTATAAAAGGCATTATTTTGACAATAATTAAACAGTTAACCTGTCTGAGGAAACAGGTGTTTTCTATTACTATTCATATTGCAGCAGAATGAGGAACAAGGGTAACACAATTCGGAAGGCATGGATATGCAGACATTCGAACAAGGTAGGCCGTTGCCCTAGGCAGCATTCAATCTATACCACTAACCAACAATGAAATAGCTTTTAGAATGTTTTGTACAGTCAGTATTTCAGACAGACAGACAGACAAGTTTATTCAGTAAAAGGCCACAGGCCCATCATACAGTCATTTGCATATGATATTAATAGTTTAGTAGACTATAGTGCACATGCTGTGTCAGAGGAACATTTCTAATGCGCTGAAGTACATGATACAGAAAAACACTAACATCTCTTATGATACAGTCATTATGTGTTTTCATAATGTTAATAAAATTGGCATTTGGATCAAAATCAGTCAAATATTTAATACAGTCAGTATTTCAAATATACATCTTGTTGCCGTGTCATGCCTACAGCGATGACGGTAAATAAGCAGATATCACTTTGTCGAAAACAACGGGTATGACATTGACAAACCTGGACACACCATAGAGAGATTCAAACCTACGATGTTAGGGTTCTGGCACGAGTAAGGGGAACAACTCTGCAGAGTAAAGTCTCACAATATCCATTGATAACAAAAGCCTGCTCGTTAGAGGCCTATCTTGAGCTGCATGGTCGAGCACGTGGCGATGTTGTAGGAGTAGATGCTACACTGGTGGTCGTTGTACGTCATCCTGTCACACTGGTACAACTCCATACACCGCGCAGCGCACTCTATCGGGGAGGCTGCGTGGACGACGGCAAGCAACAACGTGTTGGTGTAGTCAAGACTGGGGACAAGGTCGATGTAGGTTGATATACCTAATGGATTAGAACAGAACACACCAGCTGAATATTAGCCCTACCTATATATTTTTCTTCTAAAATAGCAGTGTTCACTCTGGGATAAAAACAACACTATTCTTAAATACACAACGTTATATATTTCTGAATAATACATATTTACCAGAACATTTAGCCATGCTTGGAGCCACAGAATGACGAAACGAAAGACGTTGAATGTCAACAAATCGAAACTTAGTGATGATGTTTAGCGATAACAGAATGGACATTTCCCGCAAAGAACACTTTTCCATTTTGTCAACTGTGACTAATACTTACTATCCCCCGAACGGGCTGGTTTTCTCTTGAAAGTATGAGTAATATCTCTGTGCGTGCGTGCGCGTGTGCGTGTGTGTGTGTTTCGACGCATGCATTTTTCTAGCCCATTGAAAGGCAAATCACGGATAAAATCACCAAGTACCTTTTCCTTGTATCTGCAGCGCTCAGACAGGTAACTTCCACATATCTGTATGTTGGGACAATGGTCACTATACTGAAGACATTAGCTTGAATTATAACACGTGGGACTAGTTCGTTAGTTAGTATTCGCAACATTTAGAGGTGGTGGTGGAATTGGGTTTAACGTCGTGCTTGAGAATATTTCGCTCATATGACGACGTGCATGCGTGTGTATGTGTATGTGCGGCTGCTTGTACTAGCCCAGACTTAAGCTGGTTTTAAAGTGCTAGCCCACTGTGATACCATGCCGCAGTGAAGCATGAATACCCCACTCAGACACATTATACTGACTCCGAGCCGACCAGTCCTTGTTGTACCCATTAATGCCGAGCGCCAGGCAGGGACCAACAAGTACCATATTTTAACGTCTTTTGGTATGACGCGGTCGGGGATCGAACCCGCGACCTTCCGCACTCCTTGAAGACGCTCTAACCACTACACCACGGAGGCGGTCCCGCAACATTTAGAGATTCTTATCGGCGAAGATAATAGGCATAATACCAGTTAGTCACTTCCTAATAGGTCGCAATCATCCGTCTATGTGTGAAATAGTAATTTACGTTATATTATAAACAGACACGATGTCGATGGAGGGGCTTTGATAATGTAGTTGGTTATGACCGGCCGTGTGATAATCAGGAGTAGGGGAGATTGAGGGGTGTGTGCGTGAATGGTGGGTTTTACGATACTTGCATTACCATCCAGACTTTATATCAGGGCACTAACATCTATGCCAATACATCATATCGTCGTTAGTTCTAATTGTGACGTCATACCATTCTTTTGAACTCAGAGACGTCATATAATTCGCTTAAACATTATAAGTTGTTCACTGGTCTCGAGGGGGACATGGGCTGATGTGTCCCTCGATGTTTATAACATTAAGAAACAACGAGGGTACATCAACCAAACACCTCAATGGTAATTTTTAACTGTTTGAAGCACGGGTATCGGATCATAGTATGGAGACGACAAGACGACAAGAAAAACAACTTTAGAGTTATCTCCCTTCCATCGAATTGCATTCGCAAAACATCGGTAATTTCCGTACATCATACGTGATTCAATGTTATTCGAGATAAAGAATTACTACTACGAAGTACCAAATGAGTACTTGTAAGCGGGTTGCATTGAAAATAATAGAAGAGCGCTCAGCCAATCAGAAAACGACATTTATGTGTGAGGCAAGATAATGATGGAATGTCTGTGTTCAAGACGCTTGCTAATACGTACATCTTTCGCAAACAGGAAAGTGGTCATCCGTACACTTCGTCGTTCTCCAGGTATAGACATCAGTAGGTAACAATGATAGCCGAACACAGACCTCACCGCCATACATTTGATCTGGTTCATAAGAAACTCCAGTCCAATCGGTGTACTCCGCGACTTCGCCGTTCGGCCATTTGAACTGGCCACTGCTGACGTCGAACTCAAGAGCTATCCACGCATCCGTATTGTTGCTGGAAACGACGTCGCTGCAGGGTAGAACATGTACAGTGAGTTTTTGTGGGCGCGTATCTGTCTCATAGTCTGAAGCAATATCCCCTATCTATATGAATGAACCCTCTATATGTAAATCTCAAAAGGTGTACAGTATCGAATTAACGACTTCCGTAACAATATACTTTAGAGTCAATCGTATGTTGCCTCAAGATCAGTTTTATAAAAGCGAGATGTTGGTATCATCCGCGTAAACGAAAAATGTATTTTAGACTGATACCTCCATTGACAGCTTGGATTGTATAATCCCAAGGAAGCTGAGAAAGAAACCCGAGCGCACATTGATCCTTTGACCGGCTTAATACTGCAGTGCTTGGAACATACTTTACAGCTTTGATTTGGAGTATTACGTGTGCACAAAACTAATGCATTGCTCACAACATCAACCACTTGTTTGTCTCACTTAGATTAGACCGCCTCCATGGTGTAGTGGTTAGAGCGTCCGCCCGGAGAGTGGAAGGTCGCGGGTTCGATCCCCGACCGCGTCATACCAAAAGACGTTAAAATATGGTACTTGTTGGTCCCTGCCTGGCGCTCGGCATTAATGGGTACAACAAGGACTGGTCGGCTCGGAGTCAGTATAATGTGTCTGAGTGGGGTATTCATGCTTCACTGCGGCATGGTATCTCAGTGGGCTAGCACTATAAAACCAGCTTAAGTCTGGGCTAATACAAGCTAGTACAAAAGTACCGATTCTTGTACTTTTGTTGGGTTGAGTCCCATCCGGGATTCGAACCCACACCCTCAGAGTCAGGCACCTAGCACGCTCAGCCACCACGACTTCTACAAGCGTGTTGTGACGTAAATGCGTTATTTCCTAAATGCGCGCGCAAACCGGAAACAACCACCTACTCAAGGAGAAAGTCTTCAATAAACGTCATGGTCTCTGCATCACGGATGGTGGCGAGGCGATACCCCGGATGCTGCGCACATAGCCTGCGCGGCAACCTGATTGGTCTGGACATCTGGGACTAAGTATTCGACTGAAAATGGCTGATGTGCTGAAACAGAAACAACATACTCCTTACATCTAAATCGATTTTCAGTTTTAGTTACGTCTCAATGTTATGTCATCCTCCAGAGTATATTTCGGGACGATTGCTAAATGCGGCGTAAAACCATATCCATTCACTTATTTTGACTCAAGCTGATTTCCAAGGACATGCAGATATAGACAATGGAAATACTATGTCAACACGAAGTAGTACGTTTAGGTGCACATCTTTTCCTTCAAAGTAAAACCCACTCATTCATCTTGAATTACGTGCAGTGTAACATATTTCGCCGCTTTACGTGAAACCAGCTGCAACATCTCTTCCTTGGGAGTGGAACCCACATCTTCCCCTCAACAATGTAACACGCACACACCAACACCAATTCCATTTCCTCTGCAGTTCTGAGTCTGGAAACCCTGATTCCTATCTGGGGGCGGTGGTCTAGTGGTTAAAGCGTTGGCTTGTCACGCCGAAGACCCGGGTTCGAATCCCCACATGGGTACAATGAGTGAAGCCCATTTCTGGTGTCCCCCGCCGTGATATTGCTGGAAAATTGCTAAAAGCGGCGTAAAACCAAACTCAGTCAGTCAGTCAGCCTATCTGGGACAGGGTCAAACAAGGCTCCACGACAAACCATGTCATGAGATGATGGGTTTAAAATATAAAAAAGACAGATGGCGCATTTATATCGGAACTAGATATCAACCTTTTTTGATATCACGATAAGTCGTTACTGTACAAAGCTAAGACTTTCCGGGGCTGTTTTCGATGGCGGTTATGTTTGGTTCGCAAACACCTTGTGTCATCACTGATTTCAAGTAATCCACTCAAATAACTTTTACCATTTTGCCAGGTGTGACAAATGGAATGTGTTTATTCTCTGGCGTTAATATTTTTATTAACATTTTTGCCGCACTCACTAATATTCCAACTTTAAGTTTCCGATTTGTCGGATAGAAGAGTGAATGAATATTCTGAATATGTGTCACTACAGCGGTAAACGACTGTCACACAACCGACATGATATCAGTGAACTAGTGTTTGACCTAATACGTCCACTCTCACAGACTACAAGAAGTATAGCAGGGAGCCCATTGCATTCCAAAGACACTCCACACGAAGACTGATCTGGCTCCTGACTAGTTTCCTTCAGTATTGTGGCCACGCTATAAAACATTATCTTCTGTTCTCTGTTTAACTATATAATATCGCCAGGTTATGCTAATATGGTTTAGTTCGTGAATACGTTAAACACTTCTCCCCCGCGATTTGAAATTAAAATCCCTCAAGAAGAATGCTTCCGGGCCCCAATAACTTATTCGGCTATCCCGGATTTACAGTCGGCTTTGCATGAATGCACATGCTGTAAACAGCAAAATATCACGCTTTTTAAGATATGCACGTGCAAGGTGCATATAGGTTATCACACGAGTGTACTTTGAGATTGTTAACATCCTGCATTAGGAATAACCATTGTATTGATCAATCCTTAGCGAGCTAAATACATAGTGTGTTTTTTTTTCTAATGCAGGATATTAACCATCCTAAAATACACGATTGTGATAACCTATTTATCATAAATTGTCATTCTTACTTTGTAATGACCACAAATCATTTATCAAAATCAAAATATGTGCGTAGTAATACGGTACGTCACAAGTTCGGTGACACAATTTTCTACTGATCAGTCAATTTTCTACTTGACTGCGTTGGGTCATCTATTTCCCAGTAAGTGGTTATGTTAAAGCATGTATTGTTGTCATCAAATCTTAGCTTACGTTTGAAAAATAACAACAAACTCGTGTTGAACTTCAGAAACCTTCAATTAACCTTTTGAACAACAAATACACTTTAATTTTCGCGTGACATCTGCTCGCTAACACTGACAGTCGGTCGGGGGAGTGGTGTTGGTATGTTCGTAAGCCTGTGAATTTCTATATCCGCTTCATAATCCACTCCATGTATCATTACCCGACTTGAATATTCTTGGATGAAAGCACTGACAGTATCGTAAAGACAGTCGTCACGATCCGATAGATGGGCGTCACGCCATGTTTGTTTACACTGTGAAAGTAGTCCCTACAATATGACCCCCCTTTCTAATTTGCATCGATATCCGTATATGACCCCAACGGATACCGAAAATATCCGTTGACTTTATGCTGCCGAGAATACTATCCATTGTATGATAAAGCCAAGTACCACACTGTCAGGGGCAAATGCAAACTTTTATGACATGCATATGCAGATAACCGCCAGATAACATACATTGTGTGGTGTGCACCTGCAGCGCACACCCAAATAGCACACTTTTTGCGCTATGCAGTTCAGTTTACACTCCGATGGAGTTACAAAATTTGAAGTCACTTAGTCAAAGTGTTAATTGTGACGGCGAAACAACTGTTACCTTCGATGTGTTGAACTATCAGTAGACAGGACGTCCATCGCGCAAGCCACATGGTCCCAGCAAAGCTCCTTGTCTCAGACCCACTCCGCTACAAATAGGATTAGACTTGGTATACATCCCCAACACTATACATTGTGGCAATCTATTGATGGCAATATTGAGCATGTCTTTCATCACCTCTAAAGCGATACCAGCATCCATGTCAATACAAGCCACTTGGGTCGTGAACTATCTTTTGCAATTTCTTTGCACTGGATTTACAAGGGGTGAAGAACCTATATCAACAAACATATAATGCGTATTGTAAATCCATTGTGGTTCATATTATAGATAATCGATAGCTGATAAAAACCTCTTCAGCAGACGCTGATATTCCCAGAAGTAACAATACTTTGGAAAATGACAACTTATAAATACGCATGCCCTAGTGTCATACGCTATGTGAGAGGTTATTCGACTTTCGTGAGAGTAAATATATCGTCAATCATTCAATAAATCATATTTATTTCCTTCGTCTGGACCCATTGGCAATGCTACAGGAGAAAGACGCATGAAACGATCCACGTGAGATCTGGCCTTTAGGAATCCGTGATGAACGCAAGAGTGTATCGGGTGATCAGGCTTGGTGGATGTATGTCATCGTATCCCACCTGTGTAGACCAATGCTCTGATTGTCAATCTCTAAAATGTTAACAGACCGCAATCATAAACATGGAATATTGTTAATTATTGCTGAGTGCAGCGTTAAAAAACAAAAATTAAATACAACCTTAGAGTTGTAAGAACGCATAACTGTTTAGTTGTAAGAACGCATACCTTGCTGTCAAACGTGAACTGCAAATATATTAGTCAATATCTACAAGTTTAGCTTCATGCTGTTCTTGTGAAGTGAGAAAACTTTATTTGAAAGAAAGGAAGCAAATATGCACATTTCTCTTAAATATTGTGGTTGGTGAAAGAGAGTAACAACGGATTATAATGAAAATGGATGCCAGCGAAAACGGCCCAAAAATTTCGAGAAAACAATCGCTGCTAGAGAAAACGGCCTCTCGGCCTAGTGTGAGTGAGTGAGTTTAGTTTTACGACGCTTTTAGCATTATTCCAACAATATCACGGCGGGGGACACCAGAAATGGGCTTCACCCATTGTACCTATACCCATGTGGGGAATCGAAGCCGGGTTT
This sequence comes from Haliotis rubra, assembly GCF_003918875.1. Classification (NCBI taxonomy): domain Eukaryota; kingdom Metazoa; phylum Mollusca; class Gastropoda; order Lepetellida; family Haliotidae; genus Haliotis; species Haliotis rubra. The sequence continues at coordinate 1,190,403 of NW_025766547.1, read as the reverse complement.
TTGGCGTGACGGGCGAACGCTTTAACCTCTAGGCTACCTGGAGAGAACGGCCAATATATATAACAGAAAACTACATCTATTTAATTTGCTTTTATTCACCTCTAAATCAATAATACAAGTACAATATCTGTACAAGTTGTATTCATGTATTATGTTCTACATCTCACATCTCAATAGAATGATTCTTTACGCAGAATGCTCGTCAAACCACTCTTCATTTGTTTGTCTCTGAACAATGTAATATATATTATAATACTATATTTGTTTTTACATAGTTTCTTGTTCTTAATAATAAATATGGTGATGCGTGTACTAAATAGACACCTAGAATAAATAAGAACCCTATCTATCAAATAACAGTATATCACTTCTTCCTTAAAGTGATATAAAAGGGCGCCAACAAATAGATTGTCCTTGTTTCATTTGTCAGACATCCCAATAGTCAGACAGGTTAAAACCACAAACCATCTGGTTGAGTGCACAACTAATCCCCTGCCTGCCAGGAATGGCCCATAAAATAAATAACAGAACAGAACAGAACGTGATTACACTCAGGCCGATATTATCGACATATGAGGTACAAATGACGATAAATAATAATATTATGGCGGAATAGTTAGCCGGAAGATTTTACAATTTCCATGATATATTTACAGAATTTACTGAGATTTTTCATAACAGATATCCTTTTACATGTAAAGGGTATCGAAACTAAAAAAACCAATCAATCAATGTTTAAAAGCTTATCCGCAATGAAGTATATCTCTATTATTTATGATACATATATGACATATAACTCCTTTGATCTTGGTGCAACTATGTTGGCCGTTTTTCTCTCGGCACAGAAGCCGTTTTCTCCAGCGCGGCGGCCGTTTTCTCGATTTTTTTGTGGTCCGTTTTCGCTTGGGTCCGTTTTCTCCGTATCCCGTTACAGCAGATGTCAGTTGGTGGGAGTGTAGCGTCATCGCCATGTCATGGTAATGTCATTGTTTGAGTAAGGGCGACAACGCAACCTCATTCCAGTATAATCTCAGAGTTTTATGGATGTTTTTTTTTTTATATTCTATGATAACCTCATGGTCTGTAATAGTCACGGACTTATGCCACAGTCATGGATAATCACAATATACAATAGTCTCACATAAACAATAGATCGACAGTCTCCTAGTCTGAAATATCTTCAGTGTTTGAAATGGCCTCATGGTCATGAACTGTGCAACAGTCATGGATTATCACTCAGTCCTGAATAGTCTCAGAGTCGTCAATAGCTTCACACTCTTGGTTTGAGTCATAATCGATGATATTCACATAGTCCTTGGTAATTTCATCGTCTAATCTGGTATGCTCGTCTCATACTATTGGATAGTCTCAAATAATTTTAGATTTGTGTCACAGTCAGTTAAGGGCGATCTCATAGTCACGCATAGACTTCATGGTCACATTATCTTGGATATTGTCATTCTGGTATAGACTCAGTCGTGAATAGTCTCATTTCTTTGGACTCTGTATTTTGGTCTCTGAGTTTCAAATTCTTGAACAATCTCACAGTCGTGGGCAATCTCATAGTCTTGGTTATGGTCATATTCTTGGAGATCCTCCTAGTTTTTAATAATCTCATAAATTTTGACTGTATCCGTGGTCTTGTGGACAGAGCGCCTGTCTTGACATCGGAAAGATTGTGGTTCGATACTTGGTGGCGCCATACCAAAATACGCTATGTGTGTTTGTTTGCTGTTTAAAGCACATACAGCAATATTCCACCAATATAGCAGAGGTCGGTAAAGTACGTCCGTGTTGTTGTGGCCGTGTCTAGCGCGCGGCATAAGGGAGTTATGATATAGATATAGATATTGTTGGCGTAGAGTCGGTATACTAAGTCGGTGTGGAGTATCCATGGTAACACCTCACTGTAGCATGGTGTCCCACTGGGACAGAACAATGAGACATGTCAAAATATAGACTCTCTCTCTCTCACACACACACACACACACACACACACACACACACGAACACACACACACACACACACACACCAACTCACTCGCTCACTGATATTGTGGGTAGTGTCTTAAATTTGTCTTGTCTTGGTTTGTCCCATAATCTTGTATAGTCTCCGGGTTGTGGATAATCTCAAAGACCCAATAACCTCACGGTATTGGATACCTATTCTCTCCATGCCTTGTCTTCTAAATAACCAACATTTGGAATGCCATTTACTACATACATACATACATACATACATACATACATACATACATACATACATACATACATACATACATACATACATACATACATACATACATACATACATACATACATACATACATACATACATACATACATACATACATACATACATACATACATACATTCACACAGACAGACATACAGACATACAGACTACTCCAGTGTCATAAGGACCACTAACAAGGTGTACGTGCTGGTCGATGTTCCTTGACCTCTATATACAAAGCGTACTGGATCATGGGAAGGAATATTGGAAGATCTGAGCTTCACGTGTCTGCTATTGTGAGCTCATCGTCAATTTGATGTGTTCGATTACCAATAGAACATAACGTTACAGTGGAGGATAAATATGATAGCCTGTGAAGTGTCTTTAACACGGTCGGTAGATGTACGGTGTTAGATCTGTCTTATATATAATACTGTGTTAATGTCGGTCGGATTTCAGTGAATGTCCGTCCTATCGCTGTGTATGTTCGTCGTTTGTCCGTTAATGTGGGTCGAATTTCAGTGAATGTCCATCCGATTGCTATGTATGTTCGTCGTATGTCCGTTAATGTCGGTCGAATTTCATTGAATGTCCGTCGTATCGCTGTGTATGTTCGTCGTATATCCGTTAATGTCGGTCGCATTTCAGTGAATGTCCATCCTATCGCTGTGTATGATCGTCGTATGTCCGTTAATGTCGGTCGCACTTCAGGGAATGTCCATCCTTTCGCTGTGCATGTTCGTCGTATGTCCGTTAATGTCGGTCGAATTTCAGTGAATGTCCGTCGTATCGTTGTGTATGATCGTCGTATGTCCGTTAATGTCGGTCGAATTTCAGTGAATGTCCATCCTATCGCTGTGTATGATCGTCGTTTGTCCGTTGATGTCGGTCGAATTTCAGTGAATGTCCGTCATATCGTTGTGTATGATCGTCGTCTGTCCGTTAATGTCGGTCGAATTTCACTGAATGTCCATCCTATCGCTGTGTATGTTCAGCGTATGTCCGTTAATGTCGGTCGCATTTCACTGAATGTCCATCCTATCGCTGTGCATGTTCGTCGTATGTCCGTCGAATTTCAGTGAATGTCCATCCTATCGTTGTGTATGATCGTCGTATGTCCGTTAATGTCGGTCGAATTTCACTGAATGTCCGTCGTATCGTTGTGTATGATCGTCGTATGTCCGTTAATGTCGGTCGAATTTCAGTGAATGTCCATCCTATCGCTGTGTATGATCGTCGTTTGTCCGTTAATGTCGGTCGAATTTCAGTGAATGTCCGTCGTATCGTTGTGTATGATCGTCGTATGTCCGTTAATGTCGGTCGAATTTCACTGAATGTCCATCCTATCGCTGTGTATGTTCGTCGTATGTCCGTTAATGTCGGTCGCATTTCAGTGAATGTCCATCCTATCGCTGTGCATGATCGTCGTATGTCCGTTAATGTCGGTCGAATTTCAGTGAATGTCCATCCTATCGTTGTGTATGATCGTCGTATGTCCGTTACTGTCGGTCGAATTTCAGCGAATGTCCATCCTATCGTTGTGTATGATCGTCGTATGTCCATTAATGTCGGTCGAATTTCACTGAATGTCCATCCTATCGCTGTGTATGATCGTCGTATGTCCGTTAATGTCAGTCGAATTTCAGTGAATGTCCATCCTATCGCTGTGTATGATCGTCGTTTGTCCGTTAATGTGGGTCGAATTTCACTGAATGTCCGTCCTATCGCTGTGTATGATCGTCGTATGTCCGTTAATGTCGGTCGAATTTCACTTAATGTCCATCGTATCGCTGTGTATGATCGTCGTATGTCCGTTAATGTCGGTCGCATTTCAGTGAATGTCCATCCTTTTGCTGTGCATGTTCGTCGTATGTCCGTTAATGTCGGTCGCATTTCAGCGAATGTCCATCCTATCGTTGTGTATGATCGTCGTATGTCCGCTAATGTCGGTCGCATATCAGTGAATGTCCGTCGTATTGTTGTGTATGATCGTCGTATGTCCGTTAATGTGGGTCGAATTTCAGTGATTGTCGATCCTATCGCTGTGTATGTTCGTCGTATCTGTGTGCATACCCATCGTAGCTCCGTGTATCTCGGTCCATGTCAGTCTACTTCTGTCGTATCTTTCTGTATATCCGCGTTGTGTATGCGTACGTCCGTCGTAGCTCCGTGTATGTCGGTCGCATCTTTGTCGTATCTCAGTGTATATCCGTATATGTGCGCCGTACCTATGTGTTTGTCCATCATATCTCGTAATAATGAGCAAGGCATGGCCATAAGTGAAAATGTTCCGGATCTTTCTGGATCGTATTTATACGCACCTCCCTGTAATTTTTGTACCTCATCTGTCTATATCCGTATTTAGCACATTTTGTCCACATCATCTGGGATCGGTTGGGTAGCCTCGTGGTTAAAGCGTTCGCTCGTCACGCTGAAGACCCGGGTTCGATTCCCCACACGGTATTTCTGGTGTATCCCGCCGTGATATTGCTGGAATATTGCAGAAAGCGGCGTAAAACCAAACTCACTTAGTCACACCACTTCCTCTGCCTCATCATTTCCGTATACGTAAATAAACAATATGGTACTGACACTGTTCTTTTACATCAGTTTTATTGCCCTGTGACGTGTACATTACCATTTCTTTAGTATTGAAGCTGACAATTCAGTCAGCGACTGTCATAATGATCATAAGGCCACAACAAATTGAGTATTTGTTCTTCGTGTACCCTTTCCTATGGCAAATTGTTTAAGAGGATAAATATGCTGAGTGTGTCTTGTGACAACAGTTAAGCCTCTATTGAGGGTACATCCCTGATACGATAATGGACGGTATTACTGAAATGGAAAATAAAATGAATCTTCACGGCTTACCCAAACAATAACCTTGTTCGTTGAAGATCATGGATAAAGTAAAAATGAAGTTATGAGAGAAGAAGTATATTCGGTTCCTTAGTTTAGGCCTGATTTACAGCATTTACTTTCCTGTGGCAGACATCTCAGAACCAGTCGTCCCCATCTTTATCCTAACCATGACCAACCCCAACCCCCTCCCCACCACCCCTCTTCCCCTTCCTTCACTACCCTCCAAATATTTAATTAATTAACAAACATAAAATGGAAATGGGTAATAGAAGCGGAGAACAAATACTCAATTTGTTGAGACATTACTTGTTTTCTAAACCCTACGTGACATATGCTGGTTGACGACAGTAAATATGCTTCTCAACCTTTGACAGGAACATCAAACTGATTTAGTATAGTACGAACGGTAAATGGTATGAAACATTCCCTGTATCCCTGTCAGAGGTTGAGTAGTATATACTGGTGTCCGGTGACATTGGTTGGCACCTGCTTGGTCCAACGTCACGTCAACGTTATAAGAGAATGAAGCAGAATCAAATATTCCATAATGGTTTAAGTGGTATCAGCGTCACCCTTAGATACCGCAGTTGTCAATCCATGCTGGAGTGTTTGGCAAACTTGATGACTATTTACCATCTCCTTATAGTCACAAATGTCTCCATCATGTGGAAATGCTAATACCTTTGAACTGATCTAACTGGTCCATGCTAAGTCTAATATTTGTGAATGCTAAAACGTGTAACAAAAAGCATCCGACAAAATCATATCGGATGCTTCATTCGGAGAATGCTGAAGAATATCATCGTGTCCACATCGAAAGTTAACTAGAAGGCTGGACTGATGCGGATTCTACACACATATCTATCTGAAGCTAACATCCTTGGACAATGAAGTAGAAATAAAGTTTCATAGAGTTGCCTTCCTTTACTGCCTGGCGATTTCAAAATCACATCCTGGCGAAGATCGGAACATCTTTGTAGCAATCATGACTACACGATTCATTATGTGGACGGGCATAGTAAACAATGTATTAATGATACAGTTGCATCTAATCCTCTCAAGGGTAATGCGCGTGTATTGTTATGCACAAGTGACCTTTGATTATTTCTAATGGCAGATGGTAGGCAGTATATTGACATCAACACGATGGCGAACATTTCATAGGCTTGTCCTCTTGAACATCAGTGTGTATAGTTATCGTTTTGCCAGTAAGTGCACCTTGCCCAACAGCCAACACGGTTTGTAGTCAAAGTAAAGAAAGCCTCGAAGGGTGGGGCACCTTTAAGATGATGGTCCTGAACCAAAATGACTAGATTAAGTAGGACCAAGGAAACAAAAAATGAAAAATAATATAAAAGGTATGGACGGAGGCATGGGAATGGTGTGTGTGGAACGTTGGATGGAAGAAAAACAAAAATCTACTGGCCCATTATCCTAGAGATTCCTCCGCTTCCCTAAGAAATGACACAGGCTCGTGACTTTTGAGCTCCCCTTGCTTTCGCCACAAACCTTGCTACCTGCAGAGCAGTGCCTATGGTAGTCTTAGCTTGAAACACATCCCCATTTGCAGCTCCTCTGCCGTTAGATGCTTTGTGTAGTTGACGACTTGGCAGTGATTTGATTAATTCCTGACTGCTTTCCTCCCCTGGGTCTGCCAGTGTCAATACAGTCAGACTCCCATCCACAGCACTGATCACAAGACTTGAACCCATCTCATCCCCAACCATACACCTAACATCAGCAGAAGCTTTAAAATTGGCCACCATCTTGCAGTCTGACACACGGAACACTCTGATTGTTCTTCGTCCTGAATGGTAATAGACTACATGTTTGTCATTCTTTGTGAACATGACCTTAATTGAAAACACCCCCTCTGCTACTTTAGGGATCATCGTTTTCACGGTCTTTCCTGTCCGCACTTCAATAAGCTGTAAACCACCTCGGAGAGGAGCATACAAACCGATCTTCCCGTTCTGAGTAGCACATCCGTTCCATCCCTTCACAGATCGCACCAGAGTCTTCTTCTTCAAATCCAGAATATTCCCTTTGTCGGGATCAATCACCGCTATCTGGTTCTGATCATGGGGCATTGCCACTAGGTGGGAGTATTCAACGTAATTATTATACTTCAGCTGCAGGTTGTACAGATGTGTTCCAGTTTTAGCATGGTAAGCACCGATCACATCCCCACTTTTGTCACTGGCTGGAACTGCTAGAAACAGTCCTTCTTTCGTCAGGACAGGCTGTCTGTACTTTTTGACATTGTATTCAAATTTGTACACATCCTCCACCTCTGGAATTGAGAAACAAGAGCAAACTCCTTTTCCAACTGCGGATTTGGCAACTGCAATGACTCTTGTGTCTTCCTCGTTGAGTTGTACCATCTGAACATCTCCCAACTGAATTGTCTTGAAAGCCTTTTCCTTTTCAACATCCCAGAACACAAGGCTTCCTGATTCAGCTGAAATGATGTAGGCGCCATCATCGGTACACACTGCATGAGTAACTATAGCACTTCTTGAATTGCTGGCAAAAGCCTTTACCAGCCGACCAGTCTCAGTGTTCCACACAGCAACCAGATTCCGTGTAGTCGTGACACAGATCCCAGCCTTGGGACACAGATGTATTGTTTCAATGGGTTTCTCAAGTCGGTCAATGGTATGAACCTCTTCCAGGATCTTATCGAAGTTCCATACCTTAATGGTTTTATCCATTGAAGATGATATGACAACATTGCACCCAACATGAACAGCCGTCAAGGCGATGATTCGACCAAAATGACCATCCAGGGTTTTCACCAGATTACCCTGTTTCACATCCCATACATAAAGGTTTTTCCGTACTCCAGCAACAACAAACTGGTTCCCTTGGTGAACACGACCATGCTTGTGAGCTGGTTCTTGGCTGGAATGTTTCTTGTTGCTGGGGGCAGTTTGAGTTCTCGGACCTTGTCGGTTTTAAGATCCCATAGCTTATATCCAAGAGCTGATGTTGCTATCAAGTAGTTTTCTTCTTCTGTGAGGGTCAAGGCAAACACCTGGTCTGTGTTGTCTCCAAGCGTCCTGTCATACTTCCAAACACTTTCCTCACGCTTGTACACAGCAACAGCGTTGTCGCTGATCTCGATGCAAGCATAAAGGGTCTTCTTGTCCGCAGTTATGGCTATTGCACTGTGAAACTCAAACGGATCAATGGACCTATCCTGAACCTCCAGCGCCATGTCATTGTCATCTTCTGTTCCACTTTTAAGGATCAAATAGTTCTTCTCATCCTCGGCAAATATAACCTTAAGAAGCCTCATCTTCAACTCAGACTCAAACCGTCCGACAGGTTTTCCTTCAATGGTGTAGAGATGCCACTGGCTCTGAATCCAAATTGCAATGTGAGTATTTGACACGGTAGTGCCATCAACAGTTTGTGAGTTGTCCCCAGTGACTGGCGTGATGACGGAGAACTCTCCAGTCTTGATGGAACATACAACCACTTGGTTATTGTTCGTATGGCTGACTGCGTACTTGTCACTCGGGGATATAGATATTGAGGACATGATCCCAGAAACACCAACAGCGATGTTCCGAAACACGACTCCAGTCGACAGGTCCCAGATGATGATCTTGTTGGAAGCAGTGACGAGGTACTTAGCATCTGAAGTGACGGCTATTCCATAAGGTGCAAAGGCGTGCCCTTCCAGTGAGTATTGTAACGGGCCACTTGGCGTGTGGAGACAGTGAAATGCAGGGACCAGGGCGCAGTTTGGGAGACCGTCAGTGTCACATTGCTCAATCAGACTTCTGATCTTGGGGTTATGTGCGTAGTAAGGGAGCAGTCTCCCTGTAATCTGAGGCCCCAGCATGCTTGGGTAGTGGTTCAGGATGGAGCTAGACAGTCGTATGGCGTCGGCGATGAGTTTGACGTCTTTGTCGTACACATGCTCCAGAAGATCCTCGAAGTCGGCCAGAACGCTCTGAAGTGGCATGGAGCTCAGTTTGGCATGGAGCCAGTTGTAGTTGAACAGAACAGTCTCGTACAGATCATCATATCTGCAAACATAGTGCAAACATACATAAGGTTACAAGGTCAGTACTAACCTTGTCTTCTGTGTTTTCAAGTCATATAAAATAGCTATAGTGCTACACTGGGATCATTAAAATCATATCTGTTATATTCACATAATGTCACTGTCAGCGTTAATATGCAACGATTACAATTTGTAGCCTAGCGATTGAGGCGTTCGTTCGTCGTGACTAAGGCCCAGATTTGATTTCCCATATGGATACAATTGTGCCCCATGCCATGATATTGTGGCATATTGCTCAAAGCGGGGTAAAACCCAACTTACTACAATTTGTTTTCATTTGAAAATGGCCTAAACACCAACATAGACCAACACCAACACCAATTAGACATAGATACATAAAACGTATTGTACACCAAAACATGCATGTGTAAATTATGAGGATGTCGGGTGTTGTACTGGTGGTTTTCAGTCACAGGATATATTTCAGTTACCTGTGGAGTTGGTACCCCACAACCAATGATTGTCTCAAAAGGAGATTAGACGGAAGAGTTAGTCAAACTAGGTGTTATCGTACCCAGTCGATATTTTACGTTCCTCATAATACCAGTCACCTGTTTATCTGATCGAGGTTGTGTTACAGCTGGAACAGAGTGGCGCTGAACAAGGTTTGAAGAGATACCCGAAGCGTCAGTAAAATACCCAAACCCGCCCGCTATGTTGGCACAATACCTACATCGTTCACAAATTCAGCTGATTCCTTACTATGGTAGGTGTGTGAATGTGCTAACAGGTGTGTGAATGTGCTAACAGGTGTGTGAATGTGCTAACAGGTGTGTGAATGTACTAACATGTGTGAGTGTGCTAACAGGTGTGTGAATGTACTAACAGGTGTGCGAGTGTGCTAACAGGTGTGTGAATGTGCTAACAGGTGTGTGAATGTGCTAACAGGTGTGTGAATGTACAAACAGGTGTGTGAATGTGCTAACAGGTGTGTGAATGTACTAACAGGTGTGTGAATGTGCTAACAGGAGTGTGAATGTGCTAACAGGTGTGTATTTTTTTCCGCTAGGTGTGAATGTGATATTATGCATTGCATTATGCGTATACAACGATCGACTGGTACACACCCTCCTTGAGCATATTCTATCATAATGATTTGTTTTATGTTTTGGGGGGGTTTTGTAACTTGACTGATTGTGTGGATCCGTGAAGACTTGTTCATGCCTCCGACCATTTATTTGGTGCCTTTGTACAGATGAATATTGCTAAGCACGGCGTAAAACAACGTTCACTCACTAGTTTCCTTCTGACAACTTACCTGTGAGACCTGATCAGATGGAAAGGCAGCTCATTAAGTTTTCTAAGATTATATCTTGTCACCTGCCCCTCCTTGTTGTAGAACACAAGTGGCTGCACCGGGACCTTCCTGTCGCTCTCGCCTTTAGTTTCATCCAGGAAGAACCTCTGTCTTTGCAACTCGGAGTATTCGTAAGGCTTCGGTCGCCCCCCTCCCCACGTCCCCAGGAAATAGTCAGCCATCTCAGAATGCATTGCACTTACAAAGTTGAGGTTCTTGAAATACCTCTCCCTGGCAGCGTCGATGAACTGGCGATGGTACCAAAATACAACATTGACACCATCGGCCTCCCGTTCACTGAGATAGCCGGGTAGGTCGCCTCTGATGCGGGTCCAGAGTAGAGGTGGGATGCGTCGTACTGGAGGCAGATGGTACTGGTAAACGTCGTTCAGGACTTTGTCGTCCAGGGACAACATGTCCTCCAGTTCCGCTTCAGAGAGTCCACTCTTGGAGGCTGTGATGTACCCCAGAGCATGGGACACGAGGGTCTTTCCGTGCTGGTTCTCAATCTTCTCGTAGAGCTTCATGATGCTTTCGTGAATAGAACTACAGAGATTTGTGAGCTTCGGACTAGTGTAGCTCTTCCAGCGGCAGATCTCATCAAACACAAGCTTTACAAACAGAGGTAGATTGCACTTTGTGATTGCTTCATTTACGATACCCCACTGACTCTCTGTGACGGTTCTGTTGATGGTTTTCAACCAAGCCTTCAGGATGGTGCTGCTGAGGTTCTCACCCAGCGGCAGCACGGGCACAAAGTTGTCCTCGTCATCAATCATGATCTTCAGGGTGTCCAGGAGGTTGTAATAGTTAGGGAGCGTGGACACGATGATTTTGACATGTGGAGGGAGAAGTGCCGGCAGCCAAGTCAATGTGTGGGCGCCGTACGCCCCGGACAGCTGGTCCAGCGAGTCGAGGAACATCACTATAGGTTTGCTCTCTGGAGTCAGGGACAACAACTTCTTCAAGTGTTGACCAAGGGGAGCTAACTCTTCTGGTATTTCGTCCAGTGGCTCCCCTATGAGGTATGCCACCTGGTTACACAGGCTGCTCAGGAGGGGCATGATGGTGGAACTTCCGGGGGTCGTTCCCAGGAACCGCAGGATCATAATGGGGGACTTGTCTTCGGAGAACCAGCTCTTCACCTGTAACACAACTGAGAAATATACTGACGGACAAAAATAACGGAAAGGCTTCTGTGGAAACTACAACGTTTAAACGTGGATTCCCATCTTCTGCTCGTGCCAAAACGGGGAATCATGTCGTATTTCTAAGTATGATTTCATCTTTGACATTTGAGCTTCTGAGTTTCTCTTAGGAATCTATCTATATTTGATTTAAGTAATCTGTGATCAATATGTTTCCTATTTATTAGCATCATCTAAAAACGCGGTAGATGGACAGGTTTTTCCCTCTTTTAAGACTGAATAATCAATTGTGTAGTGGAAAACATCAAATTATTCACAATAAATCAGGACAATGCAAGAACAGGATGTTGATAGATCCCTTATGCCGCTGGAAATAAATAAGAAAAATAAATATCAACGTCTAAATTTAGTTGACTGTAATATCTTTTCCTGTGTACAAACACTCAGCAAGAACGTAATTCAATAAAGAGAATGTTACCATTGCTACCCTGCGGTGTAAAACAACTTCCTTATTTTAAAATTTATTACAAGAAAGACGCATCCATGCTAAAAATAGTCTACACGGCTTCAAGCTCCAAGGCAATGGCCTTTAGATATTCGAGCTTGGATCAGACAGGCCGGTGGTTAATATAATGACTTTCGAGCCAAGAATGATGTCACACATTCAAACAACTCAATGACACCAAAATGCATCTCTATATGTGTCATCGTAAGCGTAAACTGATGCTCATGCTGTCAGTTGATTGTCTGGTCCAAACTAAATTATTTACAGACTGCCGCCATATAGCATAGATATTGCTGAGTGCGGCGTTAAACAACAGACCGTCCGACCGACAACTGACACCAAAACGAATCCCTATACGTGTCATCGTTTGCGTAGACTGATGATCATGACGTCAGTCACTGGATTGTCTGGTGATGGCAGTCACTGGATTGTCTGGTCCAAATATCTACACCAGAAATTTCACTTTGTACCCGTGTGGGCGGACAGACTGCCTACCACTATGCCCCTCATATGGCTGAACAATGCTGAGTGCGACGTTAAACAGCATCCAAACAAACCGATATCACAGAGAATTAGAGGTCACTATATTCATCATTAGTGACATGGATCTCTACTCTTACTCGGACCTTACGAGTGACCGTGTCTTCAACACCCACCTGACTGGCCCCCTTCGCCATGAGGGAGGTCTTCCCACATCCCACTCTCCCCACACAGCACCAGGGGCATGTTGGACGGCCCGATGACGTACTGGTGGATCTTCTCAACGACTTCCTCCCGACCCCGGAACACGGTGCAGAACATCCGGCATGCGTGCATGTGCTCGAAAATAGAACAACTGGTTGTCAGGGAAAGCTGGGTACGGTTCCGACAAATATAGTTTGTTACTCTCGTCTTAAAACATGCTGGATTGACATGTTAAACGACTTCAACTGTGTTTTGGCCTCCTTTCTAAAAGATTATATATGTTTCTAACCAATACATAGCTTCCTCGATTTTTAGAGAATTTTAGTGACATGGCTCCTGACTTAAGTTAGTTACAACCAGTACAGAAGAACATTCACAGCAAATTTACATGAACACGTTCGTGGTCATTAAAGGAACTGAAAGGCAAAAGAATGTAAACACTAAAGTGCTGAAAATAGGATTTGACCAAATACTTACAAATGTTATCAAAACGTTAAAACTAACCTAAAAACCAATCGCTGAAAACTGCAGGTACAAGAGATCAAATGCATTACCGTCGGATAATAATTTTATTTTTGGTTTTATTCTTAGACACCATCAAACATGGGTGTTCCTGTGTCGCCGCACCCGTGAAGGTCAGGCTTAGAAATGGTCTTCAGCAACCAATGCTTATCATAAGAGGCCACCAACGGGATCGGGTGGTCAGGATCGCTGACTTGGATGACACATGTCATCGTATCCCAATTGCGTAGATCGATGCTCATGTTGTTGATCACTGGATTGTCTGGTCCAGACTCGATTATTTACAGACCGCTGTCATGAAGCTGAAATATTGTTGAGTGCGGCGTACAACTTAACTCACTCACTCACCCTTTGTTGGCGGTTGTTTACATGTGATAAGGAAAGAAGTGCTCCTGACAATACACCTACGACTGGAATGTCCTCCTGTTTATCTCACCTGTAAAGATTCAGTATAGATGACGTCACCAGCCAGCATCTCATGCTTGGACATGGCATTGTCCACGAGACGGATGATGTTCTCATAGAAATGGTCAATAAACTGTTCAAAGTAATCCTTGTGGGTTTCACTGTCGATGCCATCCTTCCCACTCCACTCCACCACAAAGCGGGCGATGTTGGACGCCGTTAGGACTTTGGGGATCTTCTCGTCCCGGAGGATCTTCAGGAACTTCTGGGCCTCACCGTCAACGTTGCGGGAGGCAAAGTCGACAAACTTGCCGGCGATCCGGAGGAGGGTGGTGTTGATGTTGGAGATGTCGCGGACGTATGCGAGGCAGTGTTCTTCTACATCTCTCGCCTTGAGGATGCCCCGCTCGATCTCTCTCTCGGTGACTGGAACAGGAGTAACCGATGTAAACACTGACAGTTCCACAAGATACCTGGCAGAAACTCCAGTTTCTGAATCAGCTGATGCGCTACGCCCTCTTTAGAAGATATTTTATGTATGCTTCAATAATTACGTGTTGGCACTACTGTTGCGTGAAGGCACTGATCGATAGCATGCACATGCAAGAAAGCACACACATACACAATTATGAGTACAATTCTACATAAACGCGTAACATTATTGAAAAACTATAATGTGATCTTCTTCACGAAGATGATAAAAGTATGTCATGGCGACACTGAAAACAACTGCCTCTTTATCTTTAATCTTCTTTCCGGGCTATAAATATGTTTGCTTATCAATACCAATTGTGTAATACATTTATACTTTTTTTGTGCATCATGTCACGCGTCTATGTCATGCTTTGTGTTGCTATAAGATATTATCGATACCTGTGTACATTGTTTCACGGCAAGGTGTGAGTTGAGTGTTAGGCTGATTTGAACATCATTTCAGATTTATCACTGTTTGTCAGTTTGACGTTGGCGGACACTTGAAGTGGTGCACGACTCAAGCTTTTACAATTTTACTGAATTCCCCGAACACGAAGATGTTGAGAAAATTGACAAAAAATCAAATTAAAGACGCGCCGGGGGTTCAAACGAATCGGATCTCGGATGGGTAAGGGAGGTAACTCTGTGCAACAATACTGATTGTGTGTGAGAGTTACCAGGACATGAAGTAGTTGTGCATCTGTTCCCGGTCAATCTTCTTAGTGATAAACAGCACCTGGGCCGCCTTCCTGATGATGCGTTGTAGCTTGCCGAACGTCTCCCACCACGTCGACTGGTCCTGCTCCTGCAGTCGGGGATGTCGCTACGCACACAAAACGTGGACGTTCATTAAGGCTAAGGTGTCCTGTATACAGGACACTGGGTGTCCCGTCGTCGGGGATGTCGCTACGCACACAAAATGTGGACGTTCATTAAGGCTAAGGTGTCCTGTATACAGGACACTGGGTGTCCTGACAGTTGTGTTGCGAGTGTCAGTGGCCTTACGGGTAGATCAATACTAATGTATGTGGGTCTTCTTGCAGATGCTCTAAATAATATTTGTTTGGATACTCACTGAGGCGAACGGGGAAAACGAGGAGTAACGGGAACTAGCGGAGAATAACGAGATCTGGGAGGGCTAAAGGGAACGATAACGAAGAATAACGGGACCTAGCGAAAACTATCGGAGTAAATGGTCTACCGAGGACGAGCAGAAACTATGAGGGAGACACTCGGGGACTGTCATGTTCCGACGGACATATCTGCTGTGACATTTAAGGAAATATGTAATAATCCATTTCATGAATACTGAAACATTCAAACTGATCCATATGGGAAGTGAAGTAACTCTTTGATCAACCAAAGTAATCCGCATGTTTGCGATTAATATTAGCGACATAAATGCGACATTACGGATGTCAACATGGAAGTGACTGGATACCTTGTTGTTGAAGTTTGTAAGGATGGAGCTGATTGGCTGAAGTATATACACAGGTGGCACGGAGTTCTCGTCCACCTTGTACCACGTGTCAAACAGTTCCAGCTCGCTCTGCACGTTCTTTGCCACCTCCCGCAGCATGAGAAACTCGCTCGCCGGTATGTGGGTCGGGAGGGGGCGGTATCCATACTTCTGGCCGAGAAACACCTACAGCAGAGAAATACACACAATGCATTATGTTGGTGACCTTAATACGTTGTACTAACGCTGCAAGTCCTTATCATGTACAGGTAAATAATCGAAACATTTTCATGAAAAATAAAAATGAATAAATAAATTTAAAAAATATAAAAATAATCGAATTTTTAGCTCGCTTGGATGACAGCATGATCATCGACCCAGGCAATCGCTCAGGTCACACCACCGAGAACTTCGATCCAGATACAACTGGCTCCCTCCTCCACGCAAAGCGACCGCCTTCGTGGTGTAGTGGTTAGAGCGTCCGCCCGGAGAGCGGAAGGTCGCTGGTTCGATCCCCGACCGCGTCATACAAAAGACGTTAAAATATGGTACTCCCTGCCTGGCGCTCGGCATTAATGCAACAAGGCTGGTACGAGTCAGTATAATGTTACATGGGGTATTCATGCTTCACTGCGGCATGGTATCACAGTGGGCTAGCACTATAAAACCAGCTTCAGTCTAGGCTAGTACAAGCACGTCTTATGAGCACGACGTTAAACCCAATTCCACCATTCCACTCCATGCAAGGCATACGGAAGTTTACAACATACTGCTGAGGCTTTTCATGGTGTGACACGTCATACTTTCATTTCCCATCAAGACGCGGTGTGTAGCCTAGTGGGTAAAGCGTTCGCTCGTCTCGCAGAAGACCCGGGTTCGATTCCCCACATGGGTACAATGTGTGAAGCCCGTTTCTGGTGTCCCCCGCCGTGATATTGCTGGAATATTGCTAATAGCGGCTTGCAATCACACTCACTCATTTCCTAACAAGTGCATATGCCAGATATCAAGCAGGTCATCAAAATTGACACTTTGGTGAACCCTGTGGACACCCATGGTTCCATCTCACATTGCCATTAACACTGCATCATGTTCTCCAGTGAGTTGTGATGCATCAAACAGTACTTCCATCCCCAAACGATGCTGAGTAACAATGTTTTCTCAGGCGCTTTTAGCAATATTCTATCACGTCGGAGGACACCAGAAATGTGCTTCCCACATTGTACCCATGTTCGGAATCAAACCAGGGTCTTTAGGCGTGACGGGTGAACGCTTCAACCACTAGGCTACCCCACCGCCCCTGTACCCGTGGCGTACTCCATTCAAACTGCCAATAACAATGAGTTAGATTCCCCCAACAATCAAATACCAATACTCCTCTATTCCAAAACTATGAATAACGCCAAAGCCGATGGAATGTTTTCCGCTTGTAAACCCGTGCACAGCCATCAGAACAGATGAACACACTGATGAACCGTGTCATGCCCCGGTCTTCGATCTGAACATCAGAAGTTACCTACACGGAGGCAGGTCCGGGAGACGGTAACGTGGACACACAAGTACACGTGTTACTGGACGTTGGGTCCGACTGTTGTGCTCCCTCAACCGGATGCCTAGGAATCTGCTACTATGTGATCACAATAAAGAAAACCTCCGAGTTCTTGAGTTTGAGAATCATGTTTAAAACAAACACGCAAACATCCAAATTGTGCGCCGTGCATGACCATGCTCGTGGAAATTGTAAATCACGAGCTGGAAGTGGAAGTTTTAAAAGATGCATGATTACATTTCTTAATATTTCTTATGAACTTTATATGAAGCAAGGCTTTTCCGCTACTACGTAAACAATACGTCAGCATGAACCACGGAAGGCTGTTGAGAGTGCGTCAATCTCAATACCAGAAGCTATTGACAATACGTCAGCATGAACCACGGAAGGCTGTTGATAGTACGTCAATCTCAATACCAGGAAGCTATTGACAATACGTCAGCATGAACCACGGAAGGCTGTTGAGAGTACGTCAATCTCAATACCAGGAAGCTATTGACAATACGTCAGCATGAACCACGGAAGGCTGTTGAGAGTACGTCAACCTCAATACCAGGAAGCTATTGACAATACGTCAGCATGAACCACGGAAGGCTGTTGAGAGTACGTCAATCTCAATACCAGGAAGCTATTGACAATACGTCAGCATGAACCACGGAAGGCTGTTGAGAGTACGTCAACCTCAATACCAGGAAGCTATTGACAATACGTCAGCATGAACCACGGAAGGCTGTTGAGAGTACGTCAACCTCAATACCAGGAAGCTATTGACAATACGTCAGCATGAACCACGGAAGGCTGTTGAGAGTACGTCAATCTCAATACCAGGAAGCTATTGACAATACGTCAGCATGAACCACGGAAGGCTGTTGAGAGTACGTCAACCTCAATACCAGGAAGCTATTGACAATACGTCAGCATGAACCACGGAAGGCCGTTGAGAGTACGTCAACCTCAATACCAGGAAGCTATTGGCAATACGTCAGCATGAACAGCGATTGGTTGTTGACAGTACCAGGAAGCTATAGACAATATGTCTGCAAAGAAGCCGTCAGCGTGAGTACAGGAAGCATAAACGCTGCGACATTGTTGACAAGACGTCCGCTTCAACAATAGAAGGCTATTAACAATACGTCAACAGACTGGAGCATTACTGACAATACGTCAGCATAAAAGCCAGGTCATTGTTGACAATACGTCCGCTTCAACAATAGGAGGCTATTAACAATACGTCAACAGACCGGAGCATTAATGACAATACGTCAGCATAAAAGCCAGGTCATTGTTGACAATACGTCAGGTTAAACAATAGGATGTTATGGACAATACGTTGATGTTGATGTTACTGACTGCTAGTCCCTTGTACATCAATATCGACACGACATTTTCTATTGGTTGTCACCGAAGCCAGGACGAGAAGCCGACGTGAAGCTCTGAAAATGTCTTCGTGACAAACGGCCATCCATTCTGCCGGTCACAGATGCCACGGGTTGAGCTGTCATAGTGTCATTTTCATGTGCGTTCCGGACCTACGCACCGCACCGGTCTTGTAATAAAACAATAGTTTCCCGGGGGGATATGGCACAGAAAAGATAAAAAGTCCACAGTGATCGTGGATTCTCGGATTCAACGAGACAAGCGACCAGCTGGAACATGTATCCACCAGCTGGTTTCCTAGTCAGACATGTCCAATGTAACCTATGCAAGTTGATGGTAGTCAGGATCTTTGACTATGGCGTATCACCGTATCTCTGTTTAGGCAGATCGATGTTCGTGTTATCAATTACTGGATTGTCAGCACCATGATGCCGTCATTTGGGTGGACAACAGCCAGGTGTAGCATTAAACAATATTAATTTCATATGTAACTGATATCACCACAAAACAAAATTATTTCAAACAATAACCAGCTTGTACCGTTCCAAACAATGCGGGCAATACACCACAAAAACAGTCATATTTGCCCACCACAATAAAACACAAATTTGACACTCGCACAATTAACTCTGAACAAGACAAGTCTTCTCATATTTAGAGGTCCCCATTAGTATCCAACTCTGTTGAATCAATAACGTTAAAACAAGTATTCATTTCTGTAGGACTGTTTTAAGAGACTTTATCAAATGCAGTTAATTGCCTCGCGGGAGACGGCGATTTGATTCACAAATGATCGACCAACACTCTCCCACCCCCCACAGATGCATCTAAGCATCTGTGTTTTTGTTATTGCGGTCGACCAGTTCCTTCCCGGTCTTGCTCCAGTGACTCCAGCCATGTTCTGTAAGACAACCATTCACGGCTCCTTACCCTTACTCTGAAGTCTAGGTGAACTTACTTAATAAAGTTGCTGAGCGTTTGATCACGTTTCGCTTAAGCCAATTTCGTTGTTCATAATAACTAATTGCTTATTGATTTCCTTATAAGGGCAGTGACAGAGCTGAACGAAATAAGCATAAGCTAATTACATGTTTTGTCCCCGACTTGTGACTCTGGGTACAATTAGGATAATATGCAGCTCATTAACGGAGCCGCCAGGGTACACTCTCGAGGTACAATGAACTTCCGTGATCCTGAAAGCTTTATATTGTTTGTTCACTCTGTGTGGAATTTTGACATGCTTGTGTAGATCAATATTCACCGATAGTTCGGGATCGCTTGTCCTGGCATGTGGTTTAGAGTTTCTTTTTAATGTTTCGTCCCTCGTGGCAATCCGGCGCCACTGTTTATAAACTAAACTGGTTCCTGTTTTGAACCTGGTTATTTGAGACACTGTGCTAAGGGACAGATCGTTCCATGCATGTGACGTTAACCTCTAAGTTCTTTTACTTTTTCCTGGAGTAATACAGCTAACATGACGTCATTGACGCACAAAAATGTAAAACGATCTTGGAATGTTGTGAATCTCATCTATCTTATTGTACACTAAGCACGTTCTGACAGGGATAGTCCGATAGGTCGTTGTGCTTACATACTTGCTTGACATGTCACCAGAATCAGTTTTGGGTATCTTGGAAGGACAATCCTACCAAAGGTATCTAGTGTAGCTAAGGTACGTTCTTGTGGCACTGTGACAGTTCTATAACCATCTGCATGGTTCCATTCTGGCCACGTTCCTTAAGTGGCAATATAAAACATCCCCATCAAAAGTACAGGAATATATCTTCTGACCACCGCGATAGGTTCCTTAAGTGACGATGTGTTAGCAAAGTGGTTACAGCGTTGGGCAGAAGACTAAGGTTCAAATCTTCACATGGAACAAGGTACCCATTCTTTTTGCCCCCGTCCATGTGGATGCTGTACAAGAGGGGTGCTCCATAATGCCTGGCCAGTGTTCAAATAAAGGCTTTAGATTAACTGCTACATTAATACACATCATAATCTATGTCTGGAAGACAATTTGCGAAGACTACCAATTGTTATACGTTAGTGTAAATTATTGCCAAACAATGTGGCAGTTGTTTGTTTTTTGTTAACATTAAGTAGAAATTCACACCACTGTGTTCTAACAATAATTAGTTTTCAGGAGCGTATTATTATATAATGTCAGCTGCGTGAATGTTTCTGTAGCCCAATGGTCGGGATCAAGAGTAACCTGGAAACTTCTAAAACAGCTATATTCTAATCCAACAGACATGAAACTAGAGGGTGTGAAGACTATATAAGTGGATAGGTGCATGTTCCTTCGCTTACAACAAGTCCTGCGGTTGTATTACGACCGTTATTTCACCCTGAGTATCAAGTTTAGGCCTTTGTTCAACTTGACCATCGCGTACTGGATTTCTAATTAATAATGTGTGTTGTTGACTCCTCATGCCTTGTTAATCCTATTTATTCTTACATATACATCAAACGGACTCTAATCTTCAACTTCATCTGATGTGTAAACACCAATCTATCATCATTTATACTTGTACAGACATCAATTATCCTCATGTCAGTAACCTTCCTAATTCATATTTCTGTACATCATACACTTGATAACCGCCATTGTATCTACCCTGAAAAGTCGCATTCATTGTAATAAAGAAGTGGTATATCAATGGAATTATCTCCCCTGTCGATATTAAACCATTACTCATGCTACTGTATTATGTACTGCCGTTGAATGTAATGCCACTGTGTAGTGTACTGTCGTTGAATCTACTTCACAGTAATGCGTATTGATTTGTGAATCTAGTTAATTATATAATAGATTTGTTAACATATAATATTTATTTATAATTTATTGGTTTCACATTTTTAACGTACTGTTTCAGGGTTAAAGTGCTGTTTCCTACTGGAAGACGACAAGTGACACAATTAGCCCGAGACTGCATAATTTATGTGATATTTGGGATAACATTCTTTCAGTAAAATACACATTGTAGCACTTGTATTAGGTTGAGTCCGATCTGAGGTTCGCAAATAGACTCTCATAGTCAAACGCCTAATCGACAGCACACAACATCAGTGATCTAACCCACTTAGCCACCGATAGTGGAAGCCGATTAGATGTCTGACGCAGTTACCTAAATTTATATTAAATTTTACCCCTTCCTAAATGGCATTGTGTATTTATAACCTCAGACTAGTCTCCGTCGAGAATCGCATTTCTCACCACAAAATTGGGGCCCATGGACAGTCTCTGACAGTTGTCGATTTCCTGCATACACAGCTCAGTGGTCATGTGGTCATCCGTAGCCTCGTCACGGACACCCCATCTCATGTCCACCACCTGCAACACAAAACACATCCGGTTACTGACATAGATACATAGCATCGACGTGAGTCAGGCGATCACCAGACTCGATCATCCGGCTAAACAGATTCTGTTTTGAAATTGACACGACGGATTACTGAAAACAAGGAATGACACCAGGTGTTCTTTAAACCGGAAGGTAGATGTCCCTTGAATTGCATACATCAGCTTCACCAGGAGGAACTGCGCATGCCCGAATTAATATGGTTCTGTCCATTTCCAGTTGGGAACACAAGTGGTTCAGTTGTTTAATGTACAGCAATTAAATGATAAGATTTGCCCCCCTTAACATCCTAGATTCGCTGATCGAGAAACCGATAATGATCTCAAGTTTGGTAGGTCCAGTCTCATGCGTGTGGGTTTCAACGCATCGCGGATTTTAAAAGCGTACTGTTCAAAGGTCATCGCCGCCATTTCTTTTCGAAGTCCTCACACACAAAAATACCTCTACATCGATAACGAGTAGGACAGCGCAAAACATTCGTATGTGTTAAAACTCTATCTAAAGATACTGGTTCTGTGGTAGACATGTGAAGGAATTTCCATATGTGATCATATGGATGCAATTCGGTAATTTGACCTCCTATGTTCCCGTGTTTGTTACAAGTCAACACTTGACTTGCCTTTCCGTGTGTTTATGATAGGGACAACTGGAGGAACGGATTACGCTAACACATTTAGCAGGAACCAGTTATCATCTCTGGTTTATAGTTATCCACGTACAAATGTTACCGATATCGTCGGAATACTCATAGAAAGTTTCTTATGATTATGGATTAGGTTTTGTTGCATTGGTCATAAGGCAAAGAAAAGGCCGCAACTATGAGAATGCTTCCAATAAACTAATAACATTTTTAATAATTTCTGTATCTGTTTAAATTCGGCTATTCACGAACACAATAATATTTGTTTGCTGACGTTATGGTCGAAAACTACCCCGAATAGCAACCAGATAAATACCCAACATTCTGGGCATACCAATACCTTGGTGTTTGTGAACGACATTAAGTCCAAAGTATTCCGACAAGTGAAACTAGATCTATATAAGTATACTATGCTTAACTGCCGAAGATCACCTGTAACACGTCCGTGGATTTAGATTTAACCACCAGCAAAACACCGACATTGGGTGACGGCTGGCACACTCACCGAGTGACTTGTGGGTTCCGGAGTAGACACTAATTGTGTGATAACGGGTTTGTGTCTTGTCAGTGGTCGCCAAAACAGGTGTTACTTGGAAATCACTTGGAATTAACTTGTAGTGACACACCCTAGATATGTAGTAGGTACAAGTAACCAAATAGTTCGACGTATTTCAAGTCAGTGTTGTTTTAGACCGTTTTAGCAAGATTCCTGTTGGGTGGGAACGCCAGAAATGAGCTTCCACACTGTAAATGGGGAATCGGAACGTGGTTTTCGTCATGACAATCAAATTCTTTAACCACCATGGTACCCCACTTCCCCATGTAATTCTGGAATAGTGAAGACGGGTGAATGAGCTTAACATTGTAACTACGTATTAACAGCTTATGAATAATCGAGTCTTGACGGGCACAACAGTGGTTGATAGACTGAGTACCCGGTACACAGTTTATTGTCAGGCAAGTATGTACAAGGTTATGTCTTGTCAGATGATTGTTCTTGTTATGTACGACCTGAAGAGGTTACTTGAATCAGGGGTTCAAAATTGTTTTAAAAAGCCACTTGCCACAGGGCAAGTGACTCTAAGAAAGAAACTTGTCCTGACTAATTTTCCACTTGCCCTGATTTTATGACATAATCATGGTGATGTAATTATGAAAGAAGAAATCAACATGTTATTTCATGTAAATGTTTACTGGACTATTTATTTAAAAGTTATAAATAGCAAAGAAAGATAACTCTATTTTATTATCATTGCGAAATTTAATAGCTACATTTTGAGCAGATATGAAATTAAATCCAAGTTTATTTGCAGTTTGAATCCATAAGTGGACATTTTCTTGTAGCCCCCGGACAAGTAAGATAACATTATTTGATTGCCCGAAATAAAAGCTGACTTGTCCCGGGCGTCGGGCGATGGGATATTTGAACCCCTGCTTGAATACATTTACCCCAAGTTTAAAATAATATTCAAAATATTATTACTTTTCTATTCATCACTGACAGAGTGGAAAAGATCGTAAATCGGGTTGTGTTTTTTTAATATTTATGCATGCATATCTGCTGGAAACGTCACAACAAGCTTGACATTACTTAGATAACCCGTTCGGCGTTACCACAGCGACGTCTTGCAATGTTGACACGTCACCTCAGTTAACCACATTGACATACAACTTATATTTGAATGAGTTAGCTGACACAAAACGTAACACTGTCAACCTTATCTGAAGACATCTGTGATGGACTGTCAGCGGACGTGTATTTTAGACATTGTTTATTCATGCAGTTTACACACTCGGATGAAAAATCTAGGAATAGCATGCCTAACAACAATTAAAGAATACAAGAAATTCTTACGCGAGAAACCGACAGGCCGAAACAATACACACAACCGCAACAAGAGAAGTTTCGATACAAACAATTTAATCTTTTAAACAAGATGGCTGGTTCGTCCAAACTGAAAGCTCTCGTCACGCGAACGAATGGAGATAAGAAACTACCCAGGTGCAATTCAAAGGGAGATAATTAGAACTATAATTGTCAAGTTAGTTATTCATTGGGAATTTCCGTTTATCAAAGCGTTCTTGACAAGTGCAATAAATGCAGGGTTTACAGAGTGTTTGCTGGGTGCATGTCGACGTGTGAGATGTATGTGAGTACGAGAGGTCACGAGATTCGTGGAGATACTGTGGCTTCAGGAAAACTTGCCAGACTTTCCTGAAGGTTATGGACCTTGGCCCCTTTCTCGAAAGCTCTCGTAAGCCTAAAATCTCGTATCTTTTCTTGTAGCATTCGTACCTCCTATGTGTAACATAGGGGTACGAATGCTAGTTCGTACGAGATCTTACGAACGTTTTGAGAATAGCTAGCCTGTTACGTAAGTGATGCTGTGATTCTGTCGCCATTGACGACAACGATGTCGTATCGTGGATGTACACTTACGACTTTACAAAATCTGTTTGATTTACTTTGAACCCTTCTTTATGGGTTATTAATGTTGGATGCCGGTGTATGTCATTTCAAGACTTGAATCGCTGGAGAAGTGGGAAGGGGAGGCCATCGTGCCGAGATTCGCTGTGCGTTCAAATTGATTCCAGTTTTCTGATTCGTGTTTCACATCTCAGACTTTCCTGTCCACACAACCAAACAACACCCGTGTAGGTACTTAGTGCTAAGTACAGAGTACTAAATACCCAGCGAATTAGTATGGAGGTGAGGTGAGATGAAAGTGGGTTTTACGTCGTGCTTGAGAATATTTCGCTCATATGACGACGCGCATGCGTGTGTATGTGTATGTGTAGGTGCGGCTGCTTGTACTAGCCCAGACTTAGGCTGGTTTTATAGTGCTAGCCCACTGAGATATCATGCCGCAGTGAAGCATGAATACCCAACTCAGAAACATTATACTGACTCCGAGCCGACCAGTCCTTGTTGTACCCATAAATGCCGAGCGCTAGGCAGGGACCAACAAGTACCATATTTTAACGTCTTTTGGTATGACGCGGTCGGGGATCGAACCCGCGATCTTCCGCTCTCCTAGTACGGAGGTAGGGTGTATGTACTATGTATGACTTGATCATTGAGTGTCATCTGTAACCCTGAGACAAGTTCATTATCCTCTCTGTAACCACACACCTACGTTACTATACATGTCCACCCCTTTGAGCACCGTTTTGAGACTGGTCTTCAATAAATTTGCATGTCATAATATCAATCACTTGATTGTCTGGTCCAGAAGCTATTGATTTTTACAGACATCTTGAATAGTATGTTGTCAAGCACAAAATAAAAAGAACAAGGGATATATGCGTATTTAGCAGGCTAAAACAGTCCACGAAATAAGGTTGATTAAGTAATGGAACCTTCCAGTATCCAGGAACCTTCAGGTTAGATATTTTCAGAGTTAAGAGTTGGATGAGGCAAAGAATGGGCGTGATTGTTTAATTAAACTGCCCATTAAAAGTTTAGACTGTACTTAAAGCACTCACTATATGTTTTGCATATATATGTGGTTACACCGAAGATGAATTTCTCCGCTTACTTGGGGGAACTAACAGCAAACTTTATGCAGATACATTGCACGAGGATCATGCATTACATTGCTGAAAAGCATGTGCAAATATCGTGCATGTGACAGCTGCGTTGTGTAAAAGTTTGTTAAGAATTCGCCAATTTTCACTCAGTTTCATCATTTATTGAACTCATGACAATCATCTTTTCAACATTACGAATTTGTCTTAAAATACATCAGTTCATGAGTAAATAGTACCTATAAACAGTATGGAATATTTTGCAAAATCTAGTTTAGAACAGTTGACTTAAGTAAGTGGCTACATTTACACTAGTGAGTCTAAACTTTGATGGGTAGCTCAGATACATTTGAACATTGTTTCGTGACCTTCATAATCCGGACACCACACATTCCGGACGAACACCACTGAGAAGAGCTTACACAGGGCGATAGTTCGCTGTATACACCATTCAATAATTCAGAAATTTAGCAATCTAGGCATTCGTTAATCGGGATGATTCTTACAGAACGCTCGGGTCCGGTTTGACAGGGCTCCACTGTGCACTGAGCGTATACACGGTAACGGAGCGTGTCCATTGTTTGACAAAGTTGTCTTAACAGAGTATAACGTACGAATTTTACAGCTGGAATATCGCACTGCGGAGTAAGACATCACTCACTCAACCAATTCTTCAAACACCCAACAAACCAACAACCATCACCCTATACCATTACGCATGCATCTGTAGGCACCTCCGACATTTTCCCCCGGTATATGATATATGTACATTTACACAACCAGTGCTTCGCAGGGGGCCGCCGTGAGTGACATATCAATAATCGATACCGTTTAGTGAGTTCAGTTACGTTTCGAGTACTTAGTAACCAGCTATTCCCGCATGATTTCCATAATTGATTGTGGCATGATGTCCTGTCTATATGAAGATGGAGAAAGTGGCCCGGTCCAGCTGTCAAACCGTCAAACGGGGAATGAATTATCTCCTGTATCGACGTACGGGTAAATACTTCACCGTGGTCAGTGTCGACAAAGGAACAAATGTGAGTCCTGGTTGACCTTATCGACTGAGTGGATGTCCCTAGAATTATGTTATTACTCATAACGACCAACGAGGGGGTTATCAGGATATTGCGTGATTCCCTTGTTAGAAGGTTCCGTGTACAATCGGCCGCACATTTTGAAAGTGGGTTATGATGATTGCCGACAAAAACTACTCATGCAGTTATGAGCGGAACGTAATATCACGTGCGTTACGCGCTCGAGCGTTAGACCGAGTGCGTGAACTGTTAGTGAGTATGTTAGGGGTAGGTGGTGTGGTGTGTGTGTGTGTGTGTGTGTGTGTGTGTGTGTGTGTGTGTGTGTGTGTGTTTGTGTGTGAGCGTGTGTTGTTTAGTTTGGTGTTTAACGCCGCACTCAGCAATATTCTAGCTATATGGCAGCGGTCTGAAATTAAGCCAGTCTGGACCAGACAATCCCGGCGGTGGTCTACAGCACGTGCATCGATCTACGTAATTTGGCATATGATGACATGTGTGAACCAAGTCAGCGAGCCTGACCACCAGATCCCGTTAGTCGCCAAGGGTTGCTG
Organism: Haliotis rubra; assembly: GCF_003918875.1. Lineage (NCBI taxonomy): Eukaryota > Metazoa > Mollusca > Gastropoda > Lepetellida > Haliotidae > Haliotis > Haliotis rubra. The sequence goes on along the minus strand of NW_025766547.1, from coordinate 1,162,683 downwards.
AAGACCAACTACAACCCGGGTGTTGACGGGTGGAAGCGTGAGTAGATCGCCATTTTAACAGAGAAACATGGCATGAATAGGTTCTTGAGAGGCATTTAGATTATGAATGACAACTTCTCCTTTATTGTATGTCACAACGTTTCTGGGCTATTCCTTGTCCCTTCGCCAGGTGAATTGTGACAATTCACCTGACGAAGGGGCAAGGAATAGCCCAGAAACGCCAGTTGTGACAATTCACCTGACGAAGGGGCAAGGAATAGCCCAGAAACGTTGTGATATACAATAAAGGAGAAGTTGTGACAATTCACCTGACGAAGGGGCAAAGAATAGCCTAGAAACGTTGTGACATACAATAAAGGAGAAGTTGTCATCCATAATATTTGCGTTTTAAATGCCATGAATAGCCCTCACACTTCAACCTAAATCACAACATGTACATGGGGCGCATTTAAACATAACGTGTAACAGTTGTCCAACCAGAAACCGACATAAGGTTCATTATATCTATCACTGGTTTGTCTGGTCCAGATTCGACACGACTGCCGTCATAAAACTGGAACGCCGTGTCCAACTGTTACCAGGAATCCTTGTTTTTAAATGAAATGAACACCATTAAACCACTTTCACGACACCGTCACCGGTCGATTTATCTACGGTTTTCACTGTCGGTTACTCATGATATGGAACACCAGTTTACACTGGCGTGTGTTTACCTCATTCTAGACCTATCAAATCTTGCACGTGTTTGTTTTTGTGCTTGGATGGACAATATAATATAATCAGAGAAAACACTCAATACTAAAATGATTTAATACATTTTTTACAGTAAAGGTGTGATTAATATTTTGCAGTAATGCGAATCAATATGTATTTTATTGCTTCATGGGAATGTTTACACATTTTTACTGAACTGGTTTACTTTTTATTGGAAAATAATAAAGAGTGATTGTGGAAAACATTTTTGTGCTAAATCACTTTGGTAAATTGTCCAAGCAATAGGAAATCATTAACTTGGCATTTGCCTTGCTTTGAGGAGGTTGGAAACAATGAGGGTTTTAATTACACTGTCGCTAACATGCACTTTTCGTTAAGGTTAGTCATTGTTACAGGTTGTAACACCCTATGGAAATTATGGGTATTTTATCTGGTGTATTTTCATTATTGATCGTTTTATATGTCTGCATGTGGAGTCGTTCACTTCGTATGAAGTCGTATCTAATTGTATTCAACTTTTATTTCACCTGAATGAGTGAGTTGAAATATATCGCTATATTTCAGTCATATAGCGACTTATCATACACGAATGACTGACTGACTGAGTTTGGTTTTACGCCGCTTTTAGCAATATTCAAGCAACATCACGGCGGGGGACACCAGAAATGGGCTTCACACATTGTACCCATGTGGGGATTCGAACCCGGGTCTTCGGCGTGACGAGCCAACGCTTTAACCATTAGGCTACCCCACCGCCCCTATCATACACGAGGTGAGACTGGAATGAAGTATCTGTCTGTTTGCCTTTTTGTCTGTCTTCGGTAAGAATATACGTCCTCGGCAGTCTACGCTGGTCGGAAGTCTGTGGCATGTTACTTATAAATAGGTGGAGCGCAATAGTGCAGTGGTAAGGCGTCTACCTATCACGCTGAAGGCCCGGGTTCGATCCCCGGTGGAGGCACCAAGGTTCGAGGTCCCAAGGTAGGCACATTGCGTAGTATCCTTGGACAATATACACGATGCACATTGTCTCAGTTCACCCAGCTGTAAAATGGGTACCCGTGAGGATGTGCTGGCAATGTGAGTGTTTAGTTCACTGCGCCTAACAGGCAGTATGGCTGTATGATCCCCAGGGAGTTGAAAGTATCGGAAAGTACAATAGTGTCCTATGACCGGGGATAGTAATGTACGTAGCGCCGTGACCAGGCAATGTGCCCTGATATATGAGCGCCATATAGGCGGACCATTACTATTAATATTACTATATACGTCACTGGATTGTCTGTTCAAACGTAGTACAGACGAAGTGGCAAAAGAAATTGTACCTATTTTATTTTATGCCTGAATTTCAGTTGGAAATATCTCAAGTAAGCGAGAAGAACAATAATGTATACGTTCCATTTTTTGAAACCATAATTTGATTTAGAAGTCATATAGATGATACATAACTATCATCATATTTTTTTTAAAAAACATATGCCTTCGGCTGAAGTTTACTTGTCATGGTAAAGGTAGGAAATTAATTCCAGCCTTCACTGAATTAGTAAACTTTTGCAAATAATTACTCAGCCATAGATTACCCTTTTCAAACTGATGCAGGAATGGGTGATTGTTAAATAGATATGAATATCTGTGGAGCATTTTGTTTTGAAACCGTAGTCACTGCAAATATATTGTTCAGGTGAAACTAACACCAGCCTGTAACATATATAAATGATATAATGGTGTTGTATATTATTCTGACGTCATAAACGATGACGTCATCATGACGAATGAGTATTTAGAGCTCAGGAATAACCAACGAAAGTGCAACGATATAATCACCATTGAACAGACGGAATTAATCACCAGACCTCTGCAAATCAGACAATTTAATACAAATTCTATAAATTGTTAAATCAGATCCCACGGAAATATAACTCATACGAAGGAAAGGGACAATTTCCACACATAATGACTATATTTCAGACGCCAAGATTTCAGTATCGCGCCAGTTATATTTAAACATGATTTCGATCTTCTACACAAACTGGTTCGGCCAAATACATCCCTGCAACCCGAAACCCGTAGCAACCATCACAAATTGCCTTTTAACAAAAGGAAACGGACTCGGTGAAATGAGGACTATAAACAAGGCTTAATACTTGAAAAATTCTACCCGTCAGAGCTTTCACTAAACTTAGATAGGGAGTCGTTTGATCTTGTTTTTCCCCGAATTTATTTCATCGATTATGCCAATTTCGTGATGGAATCGATACGCCATTTCCAAGCTGGCTTTTTCAGCCACTGAATGAGGGCGTGTTTTCGGAAATTCAACAATTTGGAAGCCTGTTACTGTTGTAAGGAGTGTTTTTGTTTCTCGTACCATTAACATGAGATAGTAATTACACTAACAGCGAAGGAAATCCTGATCGTTTACTGCAATGAGAAAATGAATAATGAACGTGGCGCCTGTCTTGTACACGGTTCCTGCAGGGAACAGAAACGGTCTGAGGGTATCAATTCAAGAATTGGATTTTGTTTAGTTGGTTGCTTGCATCGCTTTCAGAAATATCCAATCTCTGTGAGGACGGACTGGATATTTTGAAATCTGGACCAGACATTCCAGTGATTGATATTGTGAGTCGGGGTTGACCACTCGGTTCCTGAGTCGCTTCCTATTACCGGCTTAAGAGGATTTACTGTTGCCATGAATCAGAACGTGTTCAGTTGTGGTCAGAGAACTGACCATTGTCTCGTCTCTACTCAAGATACCCCTTTAAACAGTACATATAGCCTGCATGCAGTTGCTGAAATAATCTGGTTCAACGAATCAACGGTACAGAATCCATAGATCCATAGATGACCGGAAGTTGGTATATCGGTACTAAAGAGCTATAAATATAAACTTTAAAAAAGACAAAATGAAAATGGATTTGCATTAAAATATATTAATTACATGTAGCTATATGTAACTAAATGCGTTTTAATGATAAACACTTACCAACAACATACATGTTACAGAGGCAGTTTCGAGCAGAAGTAATTAATTTCTTAATATTAGAAAGAATAAAACTGTCAATATTTTCTCATGTCTTCAGTATTGTTTACTTTTTATCAAACTTTACATCAGACAAATACCCAAATCCTTCATGTCACATAGACTGTAGAACAAAGACAAACAACAGGGACATTTCCATATGCTCTCTGAGTCAACAATAGCTTGTCAACTGACTAAACATCGCAGTAGAAATATCCAGCGTCGCGTAATGGTGAGTTGTCATTCTGCATTCGATTACAAATCGAAGAATTGAATACTCTAGATGAGGCGTGCTAATATTACGACAGAATACAGTGAATGCGTGAAAGACGTGTTTAAATATGCATTTGTATGTCGACAATATCGGCTTGGGGGACAAAGTGTTTTCCAACGCTTGAGGCAGTTAACAAGTACGTTCTTAACACGTTTAATTTGTCATATGTATTATCGAAGAATTGTAAAACAAATTGACGAATTCCGTCTGTATCCATTTCAAGTAGAAAAGAAAGTGAACGTTGTGAAAAGTAAATACATCATACCTATTATCAACTGTCCTTGGAATTGTTTCACCGTAAAGTGTGTGCATTCATTGACGCGGGGGGTCGTTATGACTGGGCGTCAGCAGTTTAGGGAATCGAACTCGGGCTGAGGGCTTTTACCACTTGACCACCTCATAATCCGCAGTAGGATAATAATATGTGTTGCTGCTCTTTGACTTAATTAACTTAAGTGAGTAATTAAAACAGTCGAAACTGGATAACTTCGTGTCAAACGAAAATCTGAGTCGTTTTTTCATCAGAATTACTTTGCACTGGACAAGACTGGATAGAATTGGGCAGCGTTAGGTCATGCGGGATAGATAGCAATAGATATGATTTGATTGGATGGAATTGGCAGCTTTGAATAATATTGAATAGCATCGGATAGCATTGAATAATTTTGCATAACGTTTGATAGCATGCATAGGATTATATAGCATCGGATAGTATTGAGTAGTATTGGTATCAAGGGATAGCAACACACTGTGTTGTCTGGAATAGTCTTCTGTATCCCCCAAATTTGGAATGATGATCGTCTTGACTATGTTTGTAATTCCTTTTTGAGTTGTTATGGTGAGGTGAGGTGAAATTGGGTTTAACGTCGTGCTTGAGAATATTTCGCTCATATGACGACGTGCATGCGTGTGTATGTGTATGTGCGGATGCTTGTACTAGCCCAGACTGAAGCTGGTTTTATAGTGCTAGCCCACTGAGATATCATGCCGCAGTGAAGCATGAATAGCCCACTCAGACACATTATACTGACTCCGAGCCGACCAGTCCTTGTTGTACCCATTAATGCCGAGCGCCAGGCAGGGACCAACAAGTACCATATTTTAACGTTTTTTTGGTATGACGCGATCGGGGGTCGAACCCGCGACCTTCCGCTTTCCGGGCGGACGCTCTAACCCCTACACCACGAGAGGCGGTCAGTTGTTATGGTAGAGTGAGAGGCAAGGTCTTTGTCCGGTGTAATCAGTACAGGGGGACACGTCACTGGAAGTGGGTGCTCTGGTCAGACTTAACTGGTCTACAGTTATCATTATATGGCAAAAGAACCAATTATAAACAGATGAAGACGAACCAATTTGCCCCTACACTCCCACCATTGCAGCAATTACAACCTCCACTTGTATACTTTGGAAAATGTGCTTTTCAAGAATTGTTCATGACGAATAACGTCGGCTTGAGGATAATAAATATTAGAACAGCTGAGTTGCAATGTTGCAAGTCGATGGTGGTGTTGTCACGTTGGTAGAAACAGGATGCCGGCATTATCAGATCGTGAGTGGTATTCAGAATTTGAAGGGCCGAGACGTCACGGTTCAAATCCCAGAATCGTATTTGGAGCATTGGTACCAGAAACGTTGTGTAAGGTTATACAAAGTGGTAGGTGTAGTGGGCCACGTTTAGCGTTATTGTCCCCTAGGGGTTGACTAGCTGTGACATAAATGGAATACTGTGATACCAATCTCACTCACTAGCCTCCAATCTCACAGTGAATGTACATGATGTTTCGCCGATTTCACAAACTTCCCGCAATACGGAGTGGCGGGACACCGGAAATGGGTTTTACATGTTGCGCCCTTACAGGGATTCGAACCAGAGTAATCATGCTGACGCTTCAACAACTATGCTAGCACACCCTGTCCCTGTAGCCAATAAATTTATCTAGGGTTAATACGGTAGTCTAGACAGACTACCGTGGATGCACGTGTTGCACGAGAAGTTGTGCTTGTTTAGTCACGTGATTGAAGGTTACAAAGTGTGTTGAAAAAATTGTTTCGTCACTCGAGGTCTACGCGTTACTCAGGCGAGAAGCTTTGCCTTGATTTCTGCCCTTATGTCCGTCATGGATCAACAAGATTCTACAACTTCTACTCCGGACGTTGCTCAGGAGTCGAGACAGGAGTCCAGTTCCGAAACTTTTGAGTCCTTTCAGCTGTTTAAGGACTATATGGACAACAAGCTAAAATCATTGAAGAGGGACATTGTCGACGAGTCCGAGGAAAGGTCACTTAGTGTTTTCAAAAAGGTGAGGAAATTTGATACACCTAACTTTAAATACAAAGGGAACGAGATTCAATTCAAGTTCAATTCTGACATTTCTGGTAGACTAGATTTGGCCAAAAGACACTGTAATAGGAGAGATTTTCCAGAATGTTTAGAGCTTATAGACACTATCCAATGTTCTATTAAGAAGAGGAATAAGTTCATCAGACTAGCGGACAGATCTCCATCGGGATGGGGATTGATATCGGAATTAGAAGGGGACGATATTGCTTCTAACTCAGAGGAGGAGAGATGGTTTGATAGGGCAGAGACCAAGGCACTTCGTAAGCGACAACGTCGTGAATTCGTCAGGCCCCGAGGTAGAGGACCTCAAGGATCCGTTAACCCCAGTCCTTATCCTCAACCAACTTTGCAGTCAACATCTCAGCCTCCCAGTCAGCCCTTTCGTCAGTACTTCGGCCGTCTTCACCCCGACTCCGGCCATGTTTCTTCTGCGGCGAGGTCGGACACTGGCGGGCCACGTGTCCTGCAGCAGCAGCTGGACAGCCCAGCCGAATTTCAGGGAGGGAAGCACCCAAACAGGACGCAAGGAATACAGTGAGAGACTCAGTTTTGGAGAAAACTAAGGCGGGGAGTTTGTCGGAAACCGTGACTTCCAGGAATTCACATTCTAGTTCACCTGCAGGGTTAGAAGGTATCCAGCTTGAGGCTAGTGCCTTGCATCTGTCTGATAATGTCGAGTTTGAGTCTAGTTCTCATGTTATAGTAAAAGGGAATCTTAAGAAACATGTTGATTTCTGGAGACAAATTCCTGCTTCTGATTACATTTTGCAAGTCATAGAACACGGTTATGTTATTCCATTTGTTGAAACCCCTCCTCCTTCGTGTAGTCGTAACAATTGCTCTGCATTTAAACATGGCGAGTTTGTGACTGACGCAATTCAACAACTCTTGGCAAATAAATTTTATAGTGCAAGTTCTATAAAAAACTCAGATTATAAGTATATTGTCAGTGTCCGTTCAAAACTCAGGCAAGAAAAAGTTAATTTTAGACCTGAGGTTAGTAAATCGTTACGTTTGGAAGGAGAAGATTGTTCTTGAAGGTCATAATGTTGCTTTGAATCTTGATCATATTGGCGGATACTTGTTTAAGTTTGATTAAAAGTCAGGTTATCATCACATTGATATTCACAAAGATCAGCACAAGTTTTTAGATTTTTCGTGGACAAATAATAACGGTTGTATCAAGTATTATTATTTTACTGTTCTCCCTTTCGGTTTGACTTCTGCACCATATATTTTCACCAAGTGCCTCAGACCACCCGAAGTATTGGAGACAGAATTCCGTTGATATCGTCGTGTATTTGGACGATGGGTTCGGCCTCGCTCAGACTCTAGCTCATGCAGCAAACATTTATCTTTCGTTAGATCTACGTTAGCTAAGGCGGGCTTTGTCTGTAACGATCAGAAATCCGCGTGGGCACCTTCAAGACAACTGGAATGGCTTGGTTTTAACTCGGATCTTGACAAGGGTCATTTCCATTTCTTACAGGAAACTCGACGATATAAGCCAAAGTTTTTGTAAGTTCATGCCCCTGCTACCCAATTTTACAACTATGCTAGCACACCCTGTCCCTGTAGCCACACAAACATACATTTACAGGGGCACACTAGCGGCGCAGTACTTAAGCTGGTTACACTTCCTACAGATAAAGTGCAAGCTGTTTGTTTTCTCAACCAAAACAGCTTGAAAGTGAACGCTGGGAGAGAGCGCCATTGGAAATCTATGAGATCACACTTCGCGTGGGAGTACCCGAGATTTGGTGTCTTTTTTACGTCGGAGTGGGAATATCCGATTGTTGGAAATAGAGATTTATTCAGCAGGAACTGTGTTAAGTGGTGGAGTTATGGCCGTTCCGGAGTGATCATGGGTCTGTCGTAAACAAACAACGGGAGTACATGGATCAGCATGGGCAGTAAAGTCTCAGTACGGTCCCTTTGGAAACCAGCACAGCAAGTTCGATGCAGCGTTGTCTGTTGTCATGTACGGTGATGATGATGATAATAATGATGATGATTAGCGATTATTGCCATCACGACAATTTGACTTTATATTTGGTCGCTTTTTGCATATCTTTACCGTAATATTGTTTGACATTTTAAATAGATATCCTTAGTTTCTGTGCTTTTGGAGTGCTTCGTAGTGTTTTATTTGTCCTCAGAAATATTTTTGTGTAAAGGGGAAGTGAACACAAAAATACTCAAGTTCTTTCGTGAGTGAAATAGAACGGGATTTGAGAATTAGTTAATATTTATGTTTTAAAATATGCACTCATCTTTCATACATTGAAAACAAGAGGCTGTCTGTAGGTGTTTAATTGTTATGCCTTTATGAGGCATTTGTTTTCCAAACTAACAGACCAAAGTTACCTACCTTGGTTCGTGACGTAGTTGGTGCCAATTGATTTAGAGTGGTGAATACATGTGTAAACAAAATATGAAAGATGAATTATGAGTGAAACTGTAAGCAGCATGATAGATTATAGATTAACCATGTGTATTTTCATTCATAAACCTCACTTCAATGAAAATACCAATGTTGACGATCGTATGACATCACGATCAGTAAGTGATTGTCTCAAAATGTGACATGTAAGTAGTCCGAAACATGTAGACAATCTACATGTTATATCCTTTATGTTTTCATTGTAGTATTCCGAAATGGCGATAAGTACAGTTAAGTTTGTGTGTTTTTGCGTCTGTAATGGCGTCACGCTTGACGGAAATTGTAATAAATTGTCTTCAATGTGCCAAATCACTGAAATACATCTGTTTTAATTTCCCCCATTCTTGCTTCGATACTATTCGCATGCATATTCTATAACCTATTGGCAAGTGTGAACACAAGGATCTCTCACAATGAGAATGATAAACTGGGTAAATTCTGTCATTTGTTTTGGTCACACTTCACTGCTGTTTTCCGAGCGCGGCGTTCGATTTCACGCCTTGTCTATTTTTGTTTGTTTCACCGAGACGTCTCATATTGCTGACAAAGGCCATTTGTCATTTTAATTTGAAATGTATGAGGAGTTCAGGGACTCATGTAATGGAAGGTGCGTTTGAATTATGAGCGATGTAATAGGCGTTACATAAATTGAACTTATAAACGCTTTGCAATATGGCGGAAAGTTTGCCTCGTCGTTCGTGTGTTCCAAAACATCCTTAGTGATACCAGGGTTATCGATACGTACCTACAACAATCCCGTAAAACGTAACTACATCAATCCCGTAACAAGTACTTACATCAATCCCGTTACACGTACCTACATCAGTACCGTAACATGTACCTACATCAGTACCGTAACATATACCTACATCAGTACCGTAACATGTACCTACATCAGTACCGTAACATATACCTACATCAGTACCGTAACTCGTACCTACGTCAATCCCGTAACACGTACCTACATCAGTACCGTAACATGTACCTACATCAGTACCGTAACATATACCTACATCAGTACCGTAACTCGTACCTACGTCAATCCCGTAACACGTACCTACATCAGTACCGTAACATGTACCTTCATCACTCCCGTAACACGTACTTACGTCAACGCCGTAATATGTACCTACATCAATCCCGTGACACGTACCTACATCAATCCCGTAACACGCACCTACATCAGTACCGTAACATGTACCTACATCAATCCCGTAACATGTACCTACATCAATCCCGTAACACGTACCTACATCAGTACCGTAACACGTACCTACATCAGTACCGTAACACGCACCTTCATCAGTACCGTAACACGGACCTACATCAATACCGTAACACGCACCTACATCAATACCATAACACGCACCTACATCAATACCGTAACACGTACCTACATCAATACCGTAACACGTACCTACATCAATACTGTCACACGTACCTACATCAGTACCGTAACATCTACATTCATCAATCCCGTAACACGTACTTACGTCAACACCATAACATGTACCTACATCATTACTGTAAGACGTTCCTACATTAATCCCGTAACACGTACCTACATCAGTATCGTAACATGTACCTTCATCACTCGCGTAACACGTACTTACGTCAACACCATAACATGTACCTACATCAATACTGTAACACGTACCTACATTAATCCCGTAACACGTACCTACATCAGTATCGTAACATGTACCTTCATCACTCGCGTAACACGTTCTTACGTCAACACCGTAACATGTACCTACATCAATACCGTAACACGTACCTACGCAAATTCCGTACTGCAGTTTATCAATGATGATGCTCATTAATTCTTGAAAGGGTTTAAAACGCCAAATAAACATCTGTTATCAACCTTCAGTCAGTCAGTATCAGTCGTTAGACCGGGTTAGTCAACCTTTCCAAGCCATTACGGTGGCCGTAAATTTTCTGTTGGCGGACGATTGCCCACATTTATACGCGTGATCTTTACAAGAGCGAGATAATGGTGGGTTTCTCCTGCACCAATAGTTCAATCAGCTAAAGTGCAATAATAATCGATTTATTAGATATGACAGTGGAGAGGTTTGCTTGTCACAATAACATATCTCCTTGTACCGTGTTTAAATATTTGATTTGTTTATTGTTGCACGTTCTCTGGTCAAATTCGTAATATTGTGAAATTGAGTAACGAATACATGTTCTCACTTGTCATCTCACTTGTCGATAGCTTGAGTGTTGTAACAGTGAGGATGAGTCAGAGAATGTTTAGTTTCTATTTGTTAATGCTATTGACCATTCCTTGCAAAGAAAAAGATAAAAACAAAGAGCAAACTTGTCTTCATCTTCTTTGCACGTAACTAGCGGGATCTTCTGGAACTCTGGAAGTGAGTATGGGTAATTAAGACACCAGCACATTGACTGTATAACAGTACTCTTCTTTTGAATAAAGATTTCAGGACTACCATTGTGAAGATCTATTTTTTCATTTAATTTAATGTAATATTTGCAGATTTTAATTAATTTTATTAAATTGATTTTGGAATTGCGAGATTCTTACTTATTCCGAGGGGCGATGGGGTAACCCAGTGGTTAAAGCGTTCGCTCGTCACACCGAGGACCCGGATTGGATTCCCCACATGGGTACAATGTGTGAAGCCCATTTCTAGTGTCCCCCGCCGTGATATTGCTGGAATACTGCTAGAAGCGGCGTAAAACTAAATTCACTCACAAGCAGCAGCAGCACCACCAGCACGGCTGGCATCTTGATAACTGCACTTAGTCCCTTTCCGAATTTTTATGGAAATAAACCCAAACAATGGAAATATTGGCAATACGTTTTCACATCAATACCAAGTGTTCTGACGTGAAATGATTCACAACAAGTTCCTGGCATCTGAAGGATGCCGAACATTTTGACACCCACTTGCAAACCAAATGCATCCCTTGAACTGTAACTGTTTTGACTAAGTTAAGCCAACGTGTTATCAGCGCGTCTCTCTTGGTGACAACATAACATTCGACAGACAAGGAACCCTACCATGTCAATAACACTTGACTGTGCTTCCCAGTCACCATCAACACAATGCACGATGCCTTTCGGAGGATGAACCGACTCAAATATTAACATTGATTTTGTGTAGCTTATGTTTATCCCAACTGAAATGAATATGGGGACAAAAAGGGGAATGTATGTTCGGATATTTTGTTTCAATGAACACGGTATAGGAACATAACAGCACCACTATCTCACCTAGGTTACAAGGCTGCCTGATCCATCGGCCGCCATTTTCTTTTTTTATATTTGCATTGAACTCGAACGACATTTAGAAACGGTTGGACATATTTACACTTTCATGATAAAGATTTCATTACATTTTGACAAATGTCAGTGAGTGTATGTTATATCTCGGCGATCTGAAAAATAGTCTGGAAAATGAAAGGTCACTCTCGGCGGGGTGACACGCCATTACCAAGGTTACGTGACCATCGGGTACATCGGGTAGGTCGGGTGTTGTAACAACCATACTTTCAGGTCACCAATTCCTAGCTGTGTTTTAAAAGACCACCTTGCATGGGTGTTCATGGGCGGATCCAGGAATTTTGAAAAGGGGGTGGTGGGTGTCTGCGCCCCCATTGGCTCCGCCAACGCAAAAAAAATCTGGTCTTAAGTCATGTTCTCGATGTGTGTGTGTGTGTGTGTGTGTGTGTGTGTGAACCCCTGAAACACCACCCCACCCCACCCCACCCCACCCCACCCCCTCTGGATCCGCCAATAAATGTTTCATTTGACATAAAAATATCAACATTCTTCTTTACAAATGGATAACGTTCCACGTAACGGTCGGTCAAAGCGGTGTACTGAGTGACATAAACGGCACATATGGGTTAGCGGCGGCCAGATTCGTGGGTAAACTGTGTCACTGTTATCACCCTCATTACACGCCATGCAGGTGTCTATGGCAGTGACTTAATTAATCCGAATAACAACAACAGCAACAATACATGTTTGATCACATATTCAACAAAACTATACTCACACAAAACCCCATAACCAAGTAGCATAAAGAACTCGCGTTCAAATAGACAGCCTTGCGTAACGCCTATTGTCATGGGGACACGATAACCCGATTTGGGCAGGCTTCTTTGGCATTGGGCTGTGTGAGGTCTAATTATTATCGGACTAACGGGAAACTGCAACCTTGAAGATTGAAATTAAGATGAACGTATTGGATGACAGGGCGAGCGGGAACACGACAAGCTGTTTCACCACAGGAAACGCACAATACAATGTATACAATGTCTCATAGTCCCTGAAACGCTTTATTTTCCCTTTTGTCTAGCCCTGTCTACAAGTCCGAAATGAAGCAAGTTTACATTTTCTCATGCTCTGAATCTCCCTCACTCGGGCTCCTTTTCAATTTAAAAGGAATTATTTGTTTCTATCAAAACTAATATATATTCAGAGACTAAGCGTAAGTCTACATTATATGTAGTACAACCAGATGTACTATACACGATCTGTATCTGATATTTGCGGTATCTGTGTCAATAGTTCTTTGAATCGGATTCCGGTTTAGTTGTCCTGCCTGTGAAAACGGAACACTCAAGTCCTGTACTACATAGAACAGGTTTGTAGTTGTCAGTGTGTCCTGCCATACACTGCTACCTCTATACTCTAAACCCTTAAAAACACGAGCTCCTGCAATTTTTCAGGTGTATGCTGTAAATCATCGAGTCTGGACCAGACAGTCCAGTGATTGGCATAATGTGAATCGATCTTGTACTATGATGACGGAGTACACCCACATCACTTTTGACACAATCAATATTATTCGTTCTTTCATTTTTGGCCCGATGCACCTGCTGAGAACTAAAGAGTGTGCCCTTCATTGCCCACCTAATTTTATACACCGAGTCCAACAGAACCAACCCAGACCATCTAATTGCCTCTCTTACGGGTGATGGGTGAGTGGGTCAGTTTAGTTTTACGCCGCCTTTAGCAATATTCCAGCAATATCACGACGGGGGACACCTGAAATGGGCTTCACACATTGTACCAATGTGAAGAATCGAACCCGGGTCTTCGACGTGACGAGCGAACGCTACCGCACCGCCACGGGCACCGTGATGGCTTGAATCCTTGAATCAACCAAGTCAGCGAGAATGACCACCCGATTCCGTTAGTTGTCTCTTACAACAAAACACCGATTGCTTATTCTAGCCCGGATGTTTAAGGGCAAATTTCGGATGAACCTGCTCCTTCATTGTTAGCTCAACAGATATTCGCTGTTGTGTTTGTGAATATAAAAGCGGCGAAATCGTTTCATTAACCAAAGGAAAAATCTGCTAATATATCTTGACCCTGTTTATAACCTGTTGTTCGAAAGGTTAACAGTACCAAGTGTTCTCGGAATGATGAACGTATCCTGCCCTATCAGTTTCACGAGTCACAAACACACGCAAAGGCAAGTCAATCATTCACCTGAAAAATCCCGAGTGTAAATGGCGCAGATGAAAGCTGAGATATGACGGCGTTCAACTATCCCAGACAGCTACAAAAGACGATGACAACGTGAGTGAATCCGATGACCACGATGCTAACTGTCTTTATCAGATCGAACCGAAACATGCCCATTAAACAGATATATGTCAACTTGCAAGCATACATTAACAGATATCAGTTCATATAACGACCGGAAGTCACAAAATTACCGGAAGTCATCAAGGTAACATTTTCGGCGTGCATTGTGGTTGGACTAATTTTCGATTTTTTTTATAACATCAGGCGATGTGAAGTATTTACCTAAAAAGGGCATTGTGTCACATCAATAGCAATCCCCGAAGTAAATTCAGCTTCCGCATTAGGGGAAACAAGTTAAACACGTACTACACGCAAACAAGGACGACCAAGAGACACATAACAGTCCTTGTTTAAAACAATTATTACACAATTTCGAAGTCGAATCCTTCCTTCAACCCAAGGCACTTCCATTATGTAGTCTTATCTAAGCAATCGCATCAACAACAGTATTGATATTTTTCGTAAAAAGCTATTATATCCGCATTCCACCTTCCCGTGTTCCTTATGGTCAAAATAAACTGACGTAAAAAAGAAAGGTCACACCGTACACATATTCCTAAGTTCCAGATGTGTACTCTCTTTTGTACTTCAGCATATAATTCAGTGATGTCATCACTAGAGGTCAAGCTAGTACACGTTAATATCAACTTTATATATCGATATCTTATTATTCTATCTATGCAATGGCGTATCCAAAGGGGACGTTTGAAAGTTGATCGATGATGAGACTGTAGACGCGCGCGTGAGGGAAACAATGTATTTTGATAACGCAGCAATGGAGGTATACCCCTGTGTGTCCGTGTCAGTCAGTGCTAGATTCCGCAGATATTATTGTTAGGGTTAATGAGTACATGCACGTACAACCTAATGCCAAGTCACAGGCAAACAACATTGGAAACTTTCTGTCCTGGACGAAAACATACACCGGGACGTCGTTTGACTTGACCTCATTAATCCGAAAAACCTACATTCCGGACGGATAACATAAGGGACGCTTACCCACAGCGAAATTACTCAATAAACACTATCCGCTTTGATACAGAAATTCTTTTATCCGAAAATGCGTCAAATGGAGGACTCTGAAGGAACTTTACTTTCAACCAGCTCCACTGTTGGACATTGCTCGGTAGAGAGTTATCTGCCCTTGACAGCAATGGGCTGGACTGGACAAAATGGCTACAGAGGCACAGATGTCTACATGTTTGTTTCCTGTGTTGTTTAACGAAGCACGAAATATTCCAGCTACATGACGCCGGTCTATAAATAATCGAGTCTGGACCAGACAATTCTGTGATCAACATCATGAGCATGATCTACGCAATTGGGATACGATTACCACCCTATTTCGTCTCGTTAGAGGCGACAAGCATGGGTTTGCTGAATATCAGTTCTAACCCGGATCTTCAGGGGAAGACAACCATGGGTTGCTGAAGATCAGTTCTAACCCGGATCTTCATGGGAAGACAACCATGGGTTGCTGAAGATCAGTTCTAACCCGGATCTTCATGGGAAGACAAGCATGGGTTGCTGAAGATCAGTTCTAACCCGGATCTTCACGGGAAGACAACCATGGGTTGCTGAAGATCAGTTCTAACCCGGATCTTCATGGGAAGACAAGCATGGGTTGCTGAAGATCAGTTCTAACCCGGATCTTCACGGGAAGACAACCATGGGTTGCTGAAGATCAGTTCTAACCCGGATCTTCATGGGAAGACAAGCATGGGTTGCTGAAGATCAGTTCTAACCCGGATCTTCATGGGAAGACAAGCATGGGTTGCTGAAGATCAGTTCTAACCCGGATCTTCACGGGAAGACATGCATGGATTGCTGAAGATCAGTTCTAACCCGGATCTTCATGGGAAGACAACCATGGGTTGCTGAAGATCAGTTCTAACCCGGATCTTCACGGGAAGACAAGCATGGGTTGCTGAAGATCAGTTCTAACCCGGATCTTCACGGCAAGACAAGCATGGGTTGCTGAAGATCAGTTCTAACCCGGATCTTCACGGGAAGACAAGCATGGGTTGCTGAAGATCAGTTCTAACCCGGATCTTCACGGCAAGACAAGCATGGGTTGCTGAAGATCAGTTCTAACTCGGATCTTCACGGGAAGACAAGCATGGGTTGCTGAAGATCAGTTCTAACCCGGATCTTCACGGCAAGACAACCATGGGTTGCTGAAGATCAGTTCTAACCCGGATCTTCACGGCAAGACAAGCATGGGTTGCTGAAGATCAGTTCTAACCCGGATCTTCACGGCAAGACAAGCATGGGTTGCTGAAGTTCAGTTCTAACCCGGATTTTCACGGGTCTGCCTGACTTGCATCACCAAGTTTCCTTTTCAAATATCCTTTGTCCCCGCAGGCAGACATATTCAGTGATATTTTATGATGGACTTTAAATAATCTTCTATTGCCTTGCGTCAAGTAAATCCGTTGAAATCTATTTATGGATTATTTCAAACTTCTGCGAAAGAATATTCAATAAATGAGTATTAACAGAAGTTTAATCGATGAACGTATGTATGCATGCCTCTATCTCTCAATGTGGGTTTGAATCATTTACATACCATCGCCATTTCACTTACTTCTTGTGCATTTAGAATATTAGAAAGGAAACACATCAACCATGGTAAAATGGTTTTACAAAATGTGTGAATTTCTGAAAAGACGATTCTGTAAAAAATTACAGATATTCCAAATGCAACAGAAAAAATCAATTTAGAAAATAACGATTTAACAATGAAAATGCATCAGAATTTTACTTAATGTAGCAATACATTAATCGATTAATACACTTGGGGGGTATTATTATAGTGACAGAAATCCCCCCAAATTGCTATAAAACCTAAGCTCTAGACAAAGCTCTGGCACAATAAATGTTAAATAAATGAGATCTGTTCACAATGCCCAAAATCAATACTGTCCTTTGACGACATTGATCATTCGTTTTCTCATGCGATTAGCATGCATGGCGAGTTGAGCGAAATAACCGGAAGTTCTCCGGGGAAATTGGTAGCATGCGCGCTGATTGGCTGACATACCTGAAACTCCAGTCCGTGGCGTTCCCTACAGTATTCCTTCAGTTTCGGGTACACCCTTTCCATCAAGCTATTGCGTTCAAGCGTGGTGTCTGGAAGGAAAGAATAAAAACATTCAGGACATCACCTCACACAATTTCAAAAACTAAATGTGCCGTATCGGGTTAAATATTTAAAAAGTACACAAGTATTAAATATTTAGTGACTAAATTCACCGACAGGGTATTTGTGTAGAAACATATGGATTTACGTGACAACTGCGCAGTGCGCAGGAGGGACAGCATGCCGATGTACGTGCAGGAACCACTACACAGCTTCTACCGGAAACCCACCTTTAAAGAGCTAATCTATTATGTATCAAATTCTCCCAGTCATGATATGTTTCTCAGCACAGAAGTGTAAATGGTTCTTGGACGCAGAGATAAAACAGTTGCATAAGTCTTCTTATGTGTTCGATAAATATTAAGTTGAAAGAGGGTTGTTACGACGTAAATTGTAATAAAAACGCAAATTGTAATACTTGCAGCAAATTGTAATAAACTTGACGTAATTTGTAATAAAAACGTAAATTGTAATAGAAATTGACGTAAATTGTAATACGCAAATTGTAATAAAAATTGACGTAAATTGTAATACGCAAATTGTAATAAAAATTGACGTAAATTGTAATAATTTTCGTTGCGGTAAAATGTAATAAATATTTACGTAAATTGTAATAACAGTTTTAATCACTCGTAAATACGCGGGTGTTTGTTTTTCGTTGCATTTCATACATCAAATAAGCTTGTTAGGGCGATAACTCAATAATTTGGTACCAAGGTATATTGGCGAGATTCACCGACACAAGTGAAATGGAGTGACCTTGAGATACTTTTCAAATGGCGTTCATGGCTAACACTGCTTTCATGATGCCAGTTCAGCAAAGAAAGGATAGGGTGTATCGTGGATTGGACTTCGATATTGGAAATCATTCTGACGAAGAGTTACATACTTTTAACACTTGCGGAAAGGTTTATATATGCTTTACTACACTAAATGTGTGAATTTCTTCTGTAAATATTATTCAAACAAACACTTTCAAAGAATATAACACGTACACCCTATACCCACGTATGATATGATATTGAACAAGGCTACATGTAGATAATTAAATTAGTTTCATGAAAAATTATCCAAACGATTACATTATGATGATTAAAGTGTAATCGACGGGATATGGTGATTGTGTATACTCTTATTCTACTATTCTACCGACCTTCACCTCAGAGAAATTGCCAAATACACTCCCATTTTAAGAAAGAGAAGAAGCCAGAAATGCCGATTATTACCGTTGTTCTGCGTGATTTTGCGTCAGTCATGGCGTCACGCAGCACAGAAACTTGACAGTTTCGTGTAAACACATCACATTCCTGTATTGTATCTATTTTTAATTTCCTATTTCTTGCTACTATGCTCTTTCCATGCAAAATGCTACACAGTGTAAAGTCTGAAATTGTCTTTGTTTACATTTCAAACAGGTGTTGTCTTTCGAGCACAGCAGTTGTTTCCACCCCCGATATATTTCGTTTCACTTTATCTAGACACTTGGTATTGGTGCCAAAAACACCAGTTGTAATTAGATTCTAAAATGTATGAGGAATTCAGTAGGGCTGGGACGAGTAGGAAACAATGGAATCGAGTACCTGCATGTACGTACCCGAATCGGAATCGCGTACCCGGAAATGTAAGAAATACATTCGGGTCAACTTTCTGAATATTTAATCACGATTTGACAGAGATTATTGCAGAAAACTTGAACAGTTGGTAATAAGACATTAAAACTGACCTCAAGCTTTTAATTTACGTCTGTTTAACCAATATAGAGAGTAACACCATTACTAACATTCCTCGTTATAACAACGAACGTTTTGTTCCTGCTGCTACTGTAACTTAACTACTTACTGCTCATGCACAGATAAATTACAGTCCTTAAAACTATGCTCCATTAATCGGACATTACCAATGATGTAAAAACCCGTGAATTTCCGGGTTAGAATATGGATCTTCAGTAACCCATGCTTGTCGTAAGAGGCGACTAACGGGATCGGGTGGTCAGACTCGCTGACTTGGTTGACATATGTCATCGGTTCCCAATTGCGCACATCGATGCTCATGTTGTTGATCACTGGATTGTCTGGTCCAGACTCGATTATTTACAGACCGCCGCCATATAACTGGAATATTGCTGAGTGCGGCGTAAAACTAAACCCACTCACTCACTCACTCAATGATGTAAATGTGTGTTACGTCAAAAATGAAAAAGACAAGCTATTGTCTGCCCTTGTCATTACAGAGCTCTCTCCCTTTCCGGATAATCGATTCCTAGAAATAGGACTCGATTCCAGCTATACCCGACCCGGATTCGAGTACCCGAGTACCCGTCCCAGCCTTAGAATGCAGTGATTCATTTGTCGCCGCTGAATATGAAATATAAGTGATGTAATTAGCGTTTCAATAACGGCCTTCGCGAAACGTGATTTTGTAAACACTATCCAATAGGGCGCAAAGTGCACTTGGGCGTTCGTGTGAGTGTATTTATGAAAACATCTGAACACGATTCCAGGGTTATCGGCAACGTTTCAGAATTATTAGTGATTTTATTAAAACTGATATCATTGTTAATTAATATGCTATTTTTGAAAGTCTATACTCCAAGTAATTATCCGATTTTGTTTTGATATGTCCGTCTGGCATCCCTTCCCATAGATGGATTTTAATTATATTTTTACTAATCATTTCAGCAATAGGCCTAATTTCTTTTTCATTCTTCGAATGTTTTAATTGAAGCAAATCATCTTTTAAAAATGCTGTATTAATTGATGAAAACTTAGTTAGCATAAACATTGCTCTCGCAACTGATGTGTAGGAAAATAAACATAACATTATTATGTATCTATTTCTGTTGTGAGTGATATGCAGGCCTACTTCGTAGTCACTTTGATTAAATGTTATATTTGAATATCGAAACCTTTTGTCACAGCGAACACAACACTATCTCTTGTCATATTACACGATAATATTTGGAATTTTTAACTTATTTTATAACAATATCTGAATGCTAATGTTATACACTGATAGGTTCATATAAGGAATACTATGGCACAATAGTATTTCTCTGCCGAATCGTTGCAGCGTTCTATAATACACTTATGAAATATAATACATGTTTTCCGTCCTTGAAGACATTGAAAAGAACTATCTATGCATTAAATGGAGGTTCACCTGATTAATGAGTATCGAGGAAATTATGTTTATCTACTACAGCGTTCTATAATGCACTTATGAAATATAATATATGTTTTCCGACCGTGAAGTCATTAACAAGAATTATGCATTTTCTGCAGTCACTTGTGAATTGAACTAAATGAAGGTTCATCTGATTAATGAGTATCGAGGAAATTATGTTCATCTATAAATTAGACGCAGCTTCATGTTTTTTCAAGACATCTTTCCGGAATATGCGTCTGTGAAGGCGTTCAGATAATGACGATATTGCACAGTATTATTCATGAGATTCCTGTCAAAAGTAAGGTCGGATAATAGATCGATTTTATTCAACAGTGTTGGCCCTGGGGCCTAAAGTACGATTACAGTTTGATTACTTGCACGTGGTGCTAGTAACATATTAAGTTTCTATTGGTATTGAATGCATATTTCAGATAAAAGCTATGGTAATTATAACACAACATCTATATTGTTTGATATTAATTGATTTGGCAATGTGTGTTCATACATTACAAATTTTGACAGACTTGGCAAATAATTAATAAATGATATTGATAGCATCTTCACGACTTGGCCATACAGTCATGACAATTTAAGGAGTGAAAAGTGAGCGATAGGTCTTGTGGGAATTCAAAGATTCATTAAGACTGTAGCCGTCTAAGCGTAACTCTGTGTGTAATATTTATACATTTTCTATCCACGGACAACATGCTTCTAATATTAATATTATTTTCATGGATTCATCATATTTTATCTATAGCTGTGCTATAGTTTTTCATTAAAATGTCTTTTCTGTTGCTGGAATTGAAGTAAGTCCTACACAGAGCTGGGATCATATGTCTTTGAAATATAAATTATGCAAACGGCTGGAACCTTGTTTTCCAATACAAAACGTTCGTAACGCTACGACATTCGCATGCCTATGATAAACTATAGAGTTGGCCTCAACCATTGACTGGATTACATTCTCTTCGTCAGCAGAGAAATTTCGACTTCTTTTTTTCCTTGGGGTGCAGGCGACATTTTGCGTTTCCATTTTTTGGTAAACCGGAAGTAAACAGAAAACGGAACTATGGGATATATGGAAGCTAACCAGTGACGTTAACCACACTGTTAAACTTTGACGGCGACGTTAGCTAACGGCATGACTAACCATGTTTTGAACAACGCATATTTAACGTTCGGTTACCTAACGGCCGGTTAAGGATTTAACCGGCCGTTAGGAGTTAACCGGCGTTTAAGATAACCGAGTATTGAACAACCGGGCCCAGATAGATAGTTAGTTAACCAACTAAGTACGTTTCCACGAACACCATCATTTTCTAATTTGTGCAATAAACCTTTATGCCATGCCCTGTAAAAAGCTTTTGAAATATCACAAAACAGCATACAGTAAAGGTGGTGATTATCTAGGACTGAGCATATATTATGATAAATGTCTATGTTGAGATGTAGTAGAATGACTAGCAGTAAAACCTGACTGGAATTTACTTAAAATGTTATGTTCATGGAAATGGTCGTGCACATGCTTTACCATTATTCTTTCAAGGATTTTCCAAAGGACAGGTAATAAACTAATAGGTCTGTAATTAGTTGGGAGGGATGCATCTCCTTCTTTCAAAATAGGAGTAACATTACCCGTTTTCCACAATGTAGGAAATACAGTCACTCAGTGATATATTATACAACAAACAAAGAGGTTCAGCTATAGATGTACAAATTCGTTTTAACACTCTCATGTTAATGCCATCAGGTCCACTAGATTTGTTTGCTGGTAAGGTCTTATCAGATACCTCCTTTTCGGTTACAATGACATTTGTTATACTGTTAACACAGCGATGGCTAACAGGTGGCAAAGTCTTGCCGCCATCAGTAACATTTGAAACAGATACAAAATATTCATTTAATGTTTGAGCTTTATCCAAATCTGTAAAAACTGAAGGTATCCCAGAATCATCAGTGACAAGAAGGGGAATGGGTCCCGATGAAGTAGTAACCACCTGATTGAGTAGACTGAGGTGATAAATAGTTATCAAAAATAGATTAAAAGTTTCCCTTGGCTATTCTTTTTAGATTATTTACTTTATTCCTTTGCTTTTTGTATTTAAATAGCTCAGAAGTATTCAGAGATCGAAATGCTTTTTTCCTTAGACGTTCTCTTTTCTTTTAAGTATGTTACGAGGGGCGTTGAAAAAGTAGTCAAACTAACTATATTCTCGATGTCCAATGTTTGAAAAAAAGCTTCCATTTTATTTTGAAGGAATCATTAGCAAAGTCATATCCAAAATTTCATGTGGGTAATGTGGTTAACGAGATATTAGTCATCACAACATTGGGGTATTATGTTTCTTGCAAATTTGCAGAAAATGGAAAACGATCTCCCATTTGGTATCTAGTAATAGTAATAGTCCGCTTATATGGCGCTCACATCCAGGCACATTGCCTGCTCACGGCGCTACGTACATTACTATCCCCGATCATAGGACACTATCGTAGTTTCCGATACTTTTTCAACTCCCTGGGGACTGTACAGCCATGCTGCCTGTTAGGCGCAATGAACTAAACACTCACATTGCCAGCACATACTCACGGGTACCCATTTTACAGCTGGGTGAATTGGGACAATGTAGATCTAAGTATCTTGTCCTAGGATACTACGCAAATCTGCCCATCTAGTGGGAACCGAACCTTGGTGCCTCCTCGAAACCGGGCCTTCAGCGTGATAGGCAGACGCCTTACAACTGCACTATTGCGCTATCTCTTGGATAATGGTATACCCTCAGATAATATCATATAAAATATGTTCAGCATAGTATTGGATGACTTCCCGTCATCATCAACATTCAAAGATTTGGATTGCTTGATTTACATTTAGACGGGGACTGTTTTTTTAGGACACCCTCATTTTAAATTTTCAAAACATTGTGTCCAGATATACAACATATTGAGAGCTGACACTTGTGTGACCATTCAGTATTTAGTTTAAACCCTTGACACCATGTATGAATAAGTGAAAACTTTAGGATGAGTTATATCCTTATGATGACGTCAACTGAAAGGGGGTGGGTAGTGTCTCCAAAACAAGCCCTTTCAGTAAACATGAAGGGGAGTCACTTGAACAAGCGATTATAGTTTAAAATTGCTTTTTTGTGCAGTTTAATATCTAAGTTTGACTTTTTCCAACATACAACATATTTTTGCATATTTTGTTTCAATTGGTGTAGGGGGATTCCCGCCAATACACCTTGATATAAAATTGGATCCAAAATCTATTAATTCTTTCCTAAGTTCGCGGCTACCAAGCTTGGCATGTGCAAAACTGTTACACCTTCGCTGTGACCTTTAAAATGACCTCAGGGTCACTAAATTCAAGTGGTGTCGGTAAATCTCGTCAATAAACCTTGGTACCAAATTTGAACAAAATCCATCATTTCTTTCTCGAGTTCTTTCAGTAAACCGAAGGGGAAGTCATTTGAACAAGCGATTGTAGTTTTGAAATTGCCTTTTTGTGCAGTTTAATATCTAAGTTTGATTCTAGCCGACCTCTACTAATCTCAAACATACAAAAATGTTTCTTGCATATTTTGTTTCCTGAAGTTTAATTTGTGATGCATTTTATTGCTAGTCAGCTAGGCTATTCCATTTGTCCGAACCACAACATACGGAGACAGATCATTTAGCAGACCGGGTGCTGTACTCTGGAATTGATTACCTGAAAATGTCAGAAAATCGGAAAATATCAACAGTTTCCGATCTTGTCTCACAACCATCCTCTTCAAACGAGTATTCGACTAAGCGCACATGAGCAGGACTCTGGATATGTAGCGCTATTCAAAAGTCTAGTTTGATTTGATTTGATATACCCGTTAGAAACCCACCCCACCCCACTTTGTAGGTATACATATCAAAACCTCAAAAGATATTTGCGAAAAGACATGATACAGAGGACAGTAAGAGATTTTATATCGATTATATATCAGGACGAATATCATTTTCGTCATTTAGCTAAGATTTGTCAATTCATTCTTGGGTTGTCGCGCTAACAATCTTTTATTGGCAAAACCCTCAGATTTTTGCTGTCACCTTGAAAAGTATCTCAAGGTCACTCCATTTCACTTGTGTCGGTGAATCTCGCCAATATACCTTGGTACCAAATTTGAACAAAACCCATCATTTCTTTCTTGAGTTATCGCCCTAACAAGCTTATTTGATGTATGAAATGCAACGAAAAACAAACACCCGCGTATTTACGAGTGATTAAAACTGTTATTAAAATTTACGTAAATATTTATTACATTTTACCGCAACGAAAATTATTACAATTTACGTCAATTTTTATTACAATTTGCGTATTACAATTTACGTCATTTTTTATTACAATTTACGTTTTTATTACAATTTACGTCAAGTTTATTGTAATTTACAATTTGCTGCAAGTATTGCAATTTGCGTTTTTATTACAATTTACGTCGTAACAAGGGTACTTGTTATGCCCCTGGGTTAAAAAAAGGGACGGTTGACCCGGAATCAGTATGCTGCCTCTGAGTGGTATATTTCAAGTTCGGCATGGTATTTTAGCTAATAAGCACAACCTCAAGACCACAAACGCACACGCACATACGCGCGTACACGTTGTTTTAGGAGCGCTACACGACGTGTTTTCTTTTCGTTGTAATGGAGTAAGCAATACAGTTTTCTTCGTTCATATAAGAAATTTCTTTTTCCAACAGTTTCCGAGCTTCATTTCGGAATTTGCCTACCGCTAAAATAGTTTTCTGCGCATGTGTGTCGATAAGGGAAGCTGATGTTTGACGCCCCAGCAGCACGGGTGACATATTAAGGTAAAAGTCCGTACCCAGAAAATCTTTTGAAAATCGTTGTTGTATCATAACTCTCAGACATATTCCAACTGTATGTCGCAGTCTTGACCAGACAACCTTGTGACAACATTTGTTTTTCGTACGGTGGTACCCTATTGGCAAAGACGCCGTGTCTGAGCTCAAGATCCTTTTGGTTGCCTTGTAGGATGGTATAGGCTGCTGGGAACCACATCTTACCCTTCATCCACGTGGTGGGACAACGTGTTCGAGACGTCACGAGACTTCATCAGTGCGAATTTAACTGGACATCCACATAAGCACAAGTGAGTGGGTGTTCTGGTTTTAGCGTGGCGCTAACCAGTCTTTCAGTTATATCACATCAGCTATAAAGCTACTGGACAAACCAAGGAATACGCAAACGCGACAGCCATACCAGATTCTATGCTGGACTAAAGAGGCGAGCAAACGCATCGGCTGGTCAAGCTTGGTTAAGTGGACAGGGTGCAATCATTACCCGACAAGGTAGATCCTTGCTCATAATATCAATCACTGGATTGTCTTGTCAAGACAAAGTCTCTCTCTCTCTCTCTCTCTCTCTCTCTCTCTCTCTCTCTCTCTCTCTCTCTCTCTCTCTCTCTCTGTCTCTCTCTCTCTCTCTCTCTCTCTCTCTCTCTCTCTCTCTCTCTCTCTGGGTCAAGTAACGGATATGCTCTCACTCTCTCTCTCTCTACTCTCTCTCTCTCTCTCTGTCTCTCTCTCTCTCTGGGTCTGGGCACTGGGTCAAGTAACGGATATGCTCTCTCTCTCTCTTTCTCTTACTCTCTCTCTCTCTCTCTGGGTCTCTCTCTCTCTCTCTCTGGGTCTGGGCACAGGGTCAAGTAACGGATATGCTCTCTCTCTCTCTTACTCTCTCTGTCTCTCTCTCTCTCTGGGTCTGGGCACTGGGTCAAGTAACGGATATGCTCTCTCTCTCTCTCTCTCTCTCTCTCTCTCTCTCTCTCTCTCTCTCTCTTACTCTCTCTCTCTGTCTCTCTCTCTCTCTGGGTCTTGGCACTGGGTCTAGTAACGGATATACTCTCTCTCTCTCTCTCTTACTAAGAACATCTTGCTGTCTTACAATTAATCTCTGGGTCAAGTAACGGATATGCTCTCACTCTCTCTCTCTTACTCTCTCTCTCTCTCTGTCTCTCTCTCTCTCTCTGGGTCTGGGCACTGGGTCAAGTAACGGATATGCTCTCTCTCTCTCTTTCTCTTACTCTCTCTCTCTCTCTCTGGGTCTCTCTCTCTCTCTCTCTCTCTGGGTCTGGGCACAGGGTCAAGTAACGGATATGCTCTCTCTCTCTCTTACTCTCTCTGTGTCTCTCTCTCTCTCTCTGGGTCTGGGCACTGGGTCAAGTAACGGATATGCTCTCTCTCTCTCTCTCTCTCTCTCTCTCTCTCTCTCTCTCTCTCTCTCTCTCTCTCTCTCTCTCTGGGTCTGGGCACTGGGTCAAGTAACGGATATGCTCACCGCATTGTTGTGACGATAACGACGGGAGACTACAAGATAATGGCTTTCTTGCAGACGCCCGGGACAATCGAGAACATTTCCTGGCACAAATACTGAACTTAACATTGCAATCGTTGGTGATCGTTCAGCTGGCTAGAATGTTAAGCCAGTCGGTTTTAACGAACACAAAGTCCAGTCGGTCAAGGTGGACATCACGTAAAGACATCACCAGCACACCCGGGCAACAAGCTCCGTTCCAGGAATGTCCAATTGTTCGAACCACATGTGGTGATGAAGGGTGACCTATATTCTGTATGGTGGCCAGGTGATAAGGCTGAATCAGGAAATGTGCACAGTTTTGAATCAGGTCAACGCTGGTTCGTCTGTTAACTAACATCTTATTATCGAGGTGAACTCATTTAAGAGCATACCGTGTATTAAACAGCATACCGTCGCCACATTAGGCGGTAGGAGAGGGCCAGAGTATTATAAATATATTTTTTCACGCATTCGTCCGGATTGAGTAGATGACAATATACCCGTGCTTGCATTTTTTCGTAAAAATGATAAACGTCTACGATCTGATTCATATAAAGGTTTTATCCCACATCACGCAAACATGATAGACGATGTAATGCAGGCGGCATCAAATCTCATTCACTCAACTGATGCAGGTATCACTCTGGGGCGCCTACGACCGCCTCCGTGGTGTAGTGGTTAGAGCGTCCGCCCGGAGAGCGGAAGGTCGCGGGTTCGATCCCCGACCGCGTCATACCAAAAGACGTTAAAATATGGTACTTGTTGGTCCCTGCCTGGCGCTCGGCATTAATGGGTACAGAAAGGACTGGTCGGCTCGGTGTCAGTATAATGTGTCTGAGTGGGGTATTCGTGCTTCACTGCGGCATGGTATCTCAGTGGGCTAGCACTATATAAACAGCTTAAGTCTGGGCTAGTACAAGCAGCTGCACATACACATACACACGCATGCACGTCGTCATATGAGCGAAATATTCTCAAGCACGACGTAAAACCCAATTTCACATCACCTCACCTCTGGGGCGCCTACAGGTGTTTTACGTAGTAGCCTCCGCTACCACACTACCGGGCTACGAATGCTATTAAAACGTTACTAGTTTGAAAACAAAACACAACTATGAGGCTTGTATTACATACACCACCATGGAATAATCATTTCGTGATTTTCAGTTAAGCCACCGACAGATATAGGTGTGTATTTTAGTCTGCCCTTCAGAGTACATAGTCAAGTTTCACAGTTGCTTGCTGACTGGAGATGACAGGGAAACAACATGTGCATTAATAATCACGGACAACTATTCATCCATTGTTTGCATGCGCTTAGAGCATGCCCTGTGCGGTGTGGAGTTCATCGCCATATAAGTGTCCTTATCATTATTCCGGAAATATGACGGCATGTAAGACACACTGATGAATACATCACTGAGATGCAATGACTGACACACGAGAAACACGACATGACCCTGGGTATGGTACAGACGGGAGTCACCCATGCACACTTAGCTACAACTTGTTGGTGTTCCTGCGTTGCTGTAACTAACCTGGTGCAACGTTACAAACGAACAGGACAGACACTAGAGGGGCCTGCGTTGCTGTAACCAACCTGGGGCAACGTTACAGACAAACAGGACAGACACTAGACAGGCCTGCGTTGCTGTAACTAACCTGGTGCAACGTTACAGACAAACAGGACAGACACCAGACAGGCCAGCGTTGCTGTAACAGGGGCAACTGCGGACAGACACTTGCTTGTAACCAACCTGGGGCAACGTTACAGACAAACAGGACAGACACTAGACAGGCCTGCGTTGATGTAACTAACCTGGGGCAACGTTACAGACAAACAGGACAGACACTAGACAGGCCTGCGTTGCTGTAACTAACCTGGTGCAACGTTACAGACAAACAGGACAGACACCAAACAGGCCTGCGTTGATGTAACTAACCTGGTGCAACGTTACAGACAAACAGGACAGACACTAGACAGGCCTGCGTTGCTGTAACTAACCTGGTGCAACGTTACAGACAAACAGGACAGACACCAAACAGGCCTGCGTTGCTGTAACTAACCTGGTGCAACGTTACAGACAAACAGGACAGACACTAGACAGGCCTGCGTTGCTGTAACTAACCTGGTGCAACGTTACAGACAAACAGGACAGACACCAAACAGGCCTGCGTTGATGTAACTAACCTGGTGCAACGTTACAAACAGGACACAGGACAGGCCTGCGTTGCTGTAACCACCTGGTGCAACGACAGGACAGACACCAAACAGGCCTGCGTTGCTGTAACTAACCTGGGGCAACGTTACAGACAAACAGGACAGACACTAGACAGGCCTGCGTTGATGTAACTAACCTGGTGCAACGTTACAGACAAACAGGACAGACACTAGACAGGCCTGCGTTGATGTAACTAACCTGGTGCAACGTTACAGACAAACAGGACAGACACTAGACAGGCCTGCGTTGATGTAACTAACCTGGTGCAACGTTACAGACAAACAGGAGAGACACTAGACAGGCCTGCGTTGATGTAACTAACCTGGTGCAACGTTACAGACAAACAGGACAGACACTAGACAGGCCTGCGTTGCTGTAACTAACCTGGTGCAACGTTACAGACAAACAGGACAGACACCAGACAGGCCTGCGTTGATGTAACTAACCTGGGGCAACGTTACAGACAAACAGGACAGACACTAGACAGGCCTGCGTTGCTGTAACTAACCTGGGGCAACGTTACAGACAAACAGGACAGACACTAGACAGGCCTGCGTTGCTGTAACTAACCTGGTGCAACGTTACAGACAAACAGGACAGACACTAGACAGGCCTGCGTTGCTGTAACTAACCTGGTGCAACGTTACAGACAAACAGGACAGACACTAGACAGGCCAAGTACAGGTAGCGTTACTACACCCAGATGAAACGTTAACCGTAAGGTGTGTACTTTGAATCTACAGATGGATTCCTAACAGTGATGTTATAGCGACGAAAGGATTGAGGCATGTAGTTAGTCAACAGACAGTGACCAGACTGTACGCGGTTAGCAGTGAAGTGACTGTCTTCGTTGATGAAATAGGAGAACGAACCAATTGCATGGCGGAAGTGTGCCGAGGTATTTGTGGGCAGGATAGAACACGTGTAGTCATCGTTAACGAAGGTTTGACAGCTCGGCGTTACATGGATGACGTTCTGTATCCTTTTCTACAACAGATGCAACATCACTGTACCTAAGGTGATGCTGGTAACGCATCCCACATGGCGGCAGGTAAGATCGCTTGGCGATTATTCCCCTCGAATTAGCAGTCTTCCACGTGTATACAATCAACATTATTTAGCACACTGATAAACTTTGATGGTGGGAATACATTGAATGCACTGAATTTGCTTATTAATGTCTATGTGTTGAACAATAAGCATTTTTAAAATCGCGCGAGGATGTCGGTAACTCAAAGTCTGGATGTCGGTAACGTGCAATGAATGATGCTGGTAACGCACACTGTCTTGCTTTAGTCGGTAAACAGAAATTGTCGAGCTATGTTTAAACACAAAGGAGATACAGATATCAGTTCTTTTTTTACACAGATGTGTACTGCTCCTACATGTTCATTAACCGTATGAGCGACTTTGAATAATGTTGATTGTATACAGGTGGAAGACTGCTAATTCGAGGGGAATAATCGCCAAGCGATCTTACCTGCCGCCATGTTGGGGTGTTGGTAACGTGTAAGACACACTGACACGAGGATGTCGGTAACGTGTTACCAGCATCATCTTAGGTACAGTGAACATGTCCTTTATCAGCATGACAACGCCAAGCCGCATGCGTTCCGAGTTGTACAGAACCTCCTTGCGGCCAGGAACGTCACCGTGATGCCGTGACATGAACACCTCATTGAACACCTCTAGGACTTCATGGATCGTCGTGTTCCACAGCGATCGAATCCTCCACACAACCTCCCGCCCACCAAGAAAAATGGCGATATATCCCACGTGATGTCATCAGACAAATCTGACCAGGGTGTCTAAACTCGTCTCGAACGCTGGGAATGTATCAATTAGACAGACGCGTGGGCATCGTTCAACAAAGCCACTGTAACACTATGACTGTCTCAAGTCTGTGCTTAATTATAGGCTTGGAGACCGACCTAGTGCTAAGGACGTTTGTGCTCGGAAGGGGCAGTGGGCTAGCCAAATGGTTTAAGCGTCCGCTCGTCACGCTGAAGACGTTTCGATTCCCCACATGTGTACAATGTGTGAAGACCATATCCGGTGTCACCCGTCGTGATATTCCAGCGATATTCCTCGAATACCTCGTTAGGATTAGAAAGCCACAATAACTCGGTGCGCCTAGTGGCTGCAAGAGTTGTATACTCCCCAGGGAGTTGAGATTGATAATGCGATGTGCCGTTGAGATTGACATCCAATGATCGAGGGAAAAAAACCCAGCGCTTTGAGCATGCACTAGTGCGTGGATATGTGCGCTATATAAATATCCTATAATAAAAAATAAAAAGTTCCCCCGTCGTGATACTCCAGTCGAGCCAGTAAATCTCCAACCCAAATCATTCACCAAAACGTAAACTGTTTGCAGGTACGCGTAATGCGGAACACAGAGTTGTTCAATGTTAGTTATCTATGAAGAACATACCTGCGTACAAATTGATAGACAAATTGATATTATTGCTTGAAATGAACACGTGCAGTGACAGACATGTGAGCTGTACACCTTTGCAGTGTGCGAAAAAGCCACTGGCTCGCTAGCCTGTGGCAATTAAAAATCCAGTCGAGCCAGTAAATCTCCACAGTCACTGGCCCGACTGGCTAGTTAATTTTCAGGGGGTCATTTTGTAAATATATCACTCTCTCCGACTTGTTAAGTTATAATACACTTTTACATCATGCAAGATTATGGTCTGATGAAAATGTTCATCATAATTAGCAGCTTAGTGATGACATTTGAGCATAAACAAAATATTTAAGACATGTGTTTTTTTATTTGGTTTTGATGGTATTTTAACTTTTTGCAATCTTTTGCTTAGTTTCTACATTAAAATTCTGGGCTAGTGAATTATTTTGTGGGCTAGTAACTTTCAGGCATAGCTAGCCTGACGGGCTAGCAAAATTTGGAAACTATTTCGCACACTGCACCTTTGAGGTCGTATTGTGTTCCTACGGTACATCTGTTGACCCATACGGGGCGGTGGGGTAGCCTGGTGGTTAAAGCGTTGGCTCGTCACGCCGAAGACCCGGGTTCGATTCCCCACATGGGTACAATGTGTGAAGCTCATTTCTGGTGTCCCCCGCCGTGATATTGCTGGAATATTGCTAAAAGCGACGTAAAACCAAACTCACTCACTCACTCCGTCGACTCATACGAACGTCGATGTCTACGGGGCTTGTGTTCTGACTCTCACATGGACGGAAGTGCATTCTGTTGTTACACACATGACATGATTAAGGTCAGCCACAACACCTGCCTCAAGTTTGATCAGTTTCACAGGCATCTGCATGTTGAACTGACTTGACACAAGACAACACTTTCCTCCAAAGATTCAGTGTTTTGATCATATACCTGTTCAATTCAATGTTACTCATTTCGGAGTACCGTAGGCCAAGAACCTTAATTAGCCTCGTACCTTAATATTCGTCTGCCCTTTATCGACAGGTATATAATAGTGATTACCTTGCTCTCCTCCCAGTCGGACACAGAACGGGTTTGACTCCATCATCCTTATACGTCCTCTCTGATTGTGGCCTTTTACCTCACAAGCTGGATTTTAGTTTAACGTTCGATACAGGTCTCTTTTACTTTAATACTCCAACCCAGAAACATTTTCATTCAGAAACCTAATGGTGGAACTATGGTAGCCTAAATTATTTTTAAGAGAGAGAAAATAATTGAAACAAAGAAAATTCGAAATTTCGAGTTTTCAAATAAAAATCAAATGTTTATTGTACGAAAGGCCATAGGCCCATATACATGAAGTGCATATGGTACAGTATAGGATCTATTAAACAAAAGATTCACATTTAATTTCTACTCTTGAATGCATGTTTGAAATATAAATTACAGATTTTAAGTCTTGATAGCTTGTGGTTGCCATAAGGCGAACAAATTGTTGTACTGAAGGGCGATTTAAATATTTAATTGGTATATATTTCTTTCGAATGTTCTTTAAGGATGGACATATGAAGGTGAAATGGTACAGATCTTCGACGTTTAAATTACAATATGTATATACTCTTTCAGACTGCAATTTTATTATGTCTCCCGGTATTAATATTTAGCTGTGTACATCCAACTCGAGCACGAGCAAAGTCGGTTGCAAATGTACACAAGGTCGAATCTATTGCATATTTCTCTGCTCAAGGCTACTCTTGAAACTTGCATAACATTCATATCTAGTGCTAGATGCTATTATATTTGTCCATTCTTGGGAGAACATACATTTTAATCTGGTTTGGAAAATGCTGAGAAAAGTAGTTATACATCCAACGTCTTGATAGACCCAAGCATAACCAAGACCTGAACTAAATAAGATATGTCTAACATTACTTGCCCAATTATGTCTATCTACTGAATCAAGAATAACTAACATTTCGTATGCCTTACGCGGAAGTCGACTAGGAGTAAGTGAAGTAGTTTTAGCCAATATTTGATGCACCTCACTGAACTGTCTTTAAACAATGGGTAACGACCACATTCCCCAAGAACCATCACAGTAGGAGTGTTAATGCCTGTACCAAGATAGTGTTTACATGCGAGAAACTGGACCCTCTCTACCACCTCTAGTCTTTGATGCCCCTATATTTCGCATCCGTAAAGAAGGATGGGTTTGAATTTTTAATCAAATATTTTGAAAAATGTTCCGAGTGGGACTTTTTCACATGTCCAAACTACTTATAAAACATTCATTAGTGCCCTTTTCCCGTTTAACGCCAAATGGGATACTTCCCTTGTTCAAATTAATGATAGAGTAATCAGTAGCCCAAGGTACTTATATTCTGAAACAACTTCTACAATTCCATTGCGATAATACCATTTTTCACATTTTTTAAGATTTCCTCCCTTTCGAAAAATAATGATTTTTGTGTTTTGAAAGGTTGACATTTAACTTCCATGTTGAACAGTAGTCTCTAGAATATCAGATGTTCTTGTAGCCCACTAACTCTATCAGACATGAAAATATCATCATCGGCAAACTATGGTAGCCTAAATTATTTTTAAGAGCGAGAAAATAATGGAAACAAAGAAGAAATCCGAAATTTCGAGTTTTTGAAACAATCGAAGTTACGAAAATATAATCAAAGTAACGAGAAAAAACACGACATTTCGAAAAATCTCAACAAATAATTGAAAATGAGAAATTTTGTTTTAAAAATATTACGATATAAAAGTGGCATTATACAGGTTTTGAACATTCTCAATCTGATAATTAGTTCAGTTCCGAAAATACGTGTCCCACGCCCACCCCACTGACCGTCCATCGACAACTCCGTCACTCCCTACTCCCCCTGACCAGCCCAGACATCCTCATCCCCAACCCCAACACCATCGCCACCTTCCCACAATCCTCAGTTCAAACAATGGTTGTCAAAAAAGCCATAAAGAACACAGTCATTTATTCAGCATTTCGCCATAACATGTAATTGTCGTTGGCAGGGTGATTAGAGCGAGACTAGCACGTGCGTCACTCGTGAAATCAAACTAAAGGCTGGTAATTTGACAAAAACTGGTCAATGTCTTATGCTTTTAACAATTATATAATCATAATATGCTATCGCAATACTTGCTAACGGTTGTTAACAAAACTGTATCGCCGTGAGGTCTGCGTGACCGCCCTGTGCTGGCCTGTGGCACAGTCAGATGGAGAAAATTCCAATCGTGGGCTGATAAAGACGCCAGCAGTTATAAAACCCCGTCAGTCGTCGGCGGCTTTGATAGCCGAAATGTTACGATTATGAGGGTCCAGAAGGGGAGTGCAGGGTTGACGTTTATTTTATGTGTGTCGGCTTCAAATATAACAATATGACTATTTATAGGTATTGCAGCATTTTATCACACCTGAGTCCCGATCCAAAGCATTCGTAGCGCTATGACATTCGTAAGCCTATCGTAAACTATAGACTTACGACAGGTCGTAACTTTACGAACGCTTTGTGGATCGGGACCCTGTTCTTTCGTGATACATAGTGTTTACGTGTTACGTAAATAAAGCACATCAAGAAAGCCTATGGTAAATTATAGGCTTACGACAGGTCGTAACTTTGCGAACGGTTTGTGGATCGGGAATTTGTTCTTTCGTGATACATAGGGTTTATGTTGACTTCCCGCGTTGTCTGACTCCGCAGTGATTACCAACTTCCGGAAACATGTCACGTGCTACGTAAAACAAGTTCATCAAGCTACGTTTTAATTGTGAAAGATTTAAAAGAAGAGAGCAAATAAAAAAGAACAAAAAGAGAACTAGTGGATGTCGTTTTATCGTCATCTATGCCAAGAATGGGCTTAGATATAATGGTTATTCCGCCAGATTTAGAGTCTTATCCACTCGATCACCTACTCAGTTTCCAACCCGGTTACTCTCTCATCCACCCAGTTCTCACTCATTCACTCTCCCACACACTCGTTCACCCAATCACTCACTCACTTTCACCTGTTGTCACAGTCCGAGCTTTCACTGCCCTCCTCTAACAGCGCCACCACACGGCAACCGATCTACACTCACCATCAATCGGGTGAACGGACCCCTATCAGGAGCCTCATCCTATATTGATTTCGGGTGGAATTATTATATGGTCTCAATAGGACGGGAGCCATTTCATGCGCTCCAAAATCACTTGCTTGGATCCACAACTGGGATGGAAATAATGGAGAGTGATTTGCTTTATCAAAGTTCATAAACGTGGGTGATAAAAGACGCCATTATGAACGGAGCCTCTACATCACACGGAATCGGCACTAGCCACAACCAGAAGTAGATATAGAATTGAAAGTCGACTATTCAAAATTTCTTGGTAATATTTTTCTCGGCTTTCAATAATCCATTAACGATGGAATAGGTTAATTCATGTGACCTTACTGAACTCTATTCTGGATATTTCTCGGTTCATGGCAGTGTGTCGCTCAAAGAGTGATCAAATAATGGCACGTGGATTCTTGTATCGCCGTTTGAAAGTTGAACATTTCATACAAAAATTAATTCGTAACATATTGTTTTATTTCTATCAACATTTTATTTAATCAATCCTAAGTCTAATATTTTAAATTTTGCAATTTTATTTTCATTTTGTAGTTTTAAGTGGGAAGTGGACATATTAACGGGAAATTATTTACAATCTTCAGATACGTGTCTAAGGTTATCGATTCATTTTTATCTTATCGAAATTTTCAACCATTTGGACAGTTTAACACGCGTTCCCGTGTGAAGAATATGTTCGTTTTTTCAATGCAATATTTAATCATTTGATTAAACAGTAAAATGCATATAAAGTTAACAATAATCAGTAGCGTTATAATCCTTTTACTGGGGCAAATGAAAATGAAATCATTACTGAAGCGATTTGATATGTGAAATATGAAAACATTAACACTTGTTTCACTTCCACCTCATGTGCTCGTCACAATAATTATCAGAATTGATATAAGATCGATTTCTCCTTTCAACCAGTACCTAAAGGTAAGGCACACAGGCGGGTCGACTTTGGATATATTTGACTGGTGTTTAAACACACTTATCACACTCGTATATAAACTGGTTATATTACGGTGGCATCTCTACCATAAATAAATAGGCCTACCATCAATGGTCCGGACGGAGGCGCTTCGAGTGCAAATGAGAGAGATATATAATGTGTATTTCAGTCTCACTTTCTGTACATTGCCATATAATACAAACATTTTGGTGATGTTTAAAAGTACAGAAAGCACCTGTAAGGTTATGAGAGACCAACATGATCAACATACAATATGCACACATATACGAACGTATACATTTTAAGTT
Organism: Haliotis rubra; assembly: GCF_003918875.1. Taxonomy (NCBI): domain Eukaryota; kingdom Metazoa; phylum Mollusca; class Gastropoda; order Lepetellida; family Haliotidae; genus Haliotis; species Haliotis rubra. The sequence continues at coordinate 1,125,653 of NW_025766547.1, read as the reverse complement.
AGCTGAACAAGTACAGGTATGTATACATGTATAACATACATACAACAGACATACATACAAACATACTTACACACACGTACATACTAATACACAGACATACACACAAACACATACACACACACACATACAAACGCACGCACATACTGCACGCGCACACATACACGTGCCTACCTAATGTACGCATTAATAAAAGACGGATTAAGGAATCAGTGTTACGGAACAATCCCCGTATTAGGCATGGTGACGAGTATTGTTCACATAAATCCTACGCCAGGAATGTCCCGTGCTCACGGACCCGTGAAGATCTGGGTTAGAATTGATCTTCAGCAACCCATGTGTCATAAGACACTAACGGGATCGGGTGGTCAGACTCGCTGATTTGGTTGACACATGTTACGGTTTCCCAGTTGGGTAAATCGACATTCATGCTGCTGTCACTGGATTGTCTGGTACAGAATGGATTATGTATAGACCGCCGTTATATAGCTGCAATATTGCTGAGTGCGGCGTTACACAACAACCCAAACCAAACCTTCCCGTGACCACGTGTTGAGGAGTAACGGGGTGTCACTGCACATGAATACCTAATGTCAGTAAGTGAGTAGTGGGTGAGTGAGTGAGTACGTAAAAGTGAGTGAGTATACTACAATGCGTCGTCGCATCCGTACTATTTTATCCAAACAGCGAAGAGACCAAGTTTACAAACATACGTAATTTAGTGAGTCAGTTTAGTTTAACCCGCTTTTATCAATATTCCAGCAATATCAAGGGTGGGGACACCAAAAATTGATTGATTGATCATTAACAGTTTAATAGGTGTTCGGGCAACTAGGCCCATTTACACCTTGCCCATCCTAAAGGTTTGCTAAGTTTCTGAAAAATCATAAAGTAGCAAAGCTGCCACACGCTTTAATATAAGCAAGAATTATATTCTGAACTTCATGACAAACGATATTCCTTGAACATAATGGTCCAGCCAATGTGCCCAAGTGGGGAATCGAACCCGGGTTTTCGGCGTGACGAGCGAACGCTGTAACCACTAGGCTACCCTACTGCCCTACACATAAATGAAGTCACGTCCTGGTAATCAAAAACACAGAGCTAACACCAGTATACTCTCTCTAATTACATGCCTGTAAGCCGACAGTAAATGGTAAACCCTTTGTCCGGATTACTAGGCGAGTGTGAAGAAAAGACATTTACAGCGCGGAACATTATATCAATCCGCACATCAACGTCTCCCAGGGTTTGACGGTGTAAGAAAACAATCGGGTATTTTAAACAACGTCTTTTCTCTGTCCGTGGCTTTTTTTAACTGTCCTGGGAGGTATTGGGTCTCATCTTACTGAATACGAGAGCACAGGGAAATGGGCATTAAGTGATCACGCTGTTTTACGGGAGCATGTCTTCGTCAACATAAAACCGCAAACTTTTGTCCACGACGATAAAAGTAATTTGCGAATCTCAAAGGTCGTGGCTGTTTTATTGCTGAAAGTGGTATTAGGAAACTGGTGTGATGTCTCGTTTTTATACAAGGTAGTAAATTGTTTGTGATGTACTAGTCGTGGATATGTGCGCTATATAAATATCCCATAATAATAAAAAAGAATTAGTTGTATGATAATTCGCATGAAAGACTGTATGCACTATTTAAATTCAATAATATGATTCTGCTCATCTACGTATGAGCCAGTCACATGGCTTCTGAATAGGAACAAAATACATATCTGAGATATACTTTCTGATAACCCATAAGGCAATAATGCTCTGTTATATATGCTGAAAACTTCAAAGGCAAGATAATGAAGGTTTAATTCTCTCTTGTTTGACAATGTTATAAGGAATTGTACTGAAACGTCTCATAAGAGAAAACAGAAGTTGTCATCCAAAACATATCCTGCCTTCACAGTTACTTACCAACTTCTAAAATGCCAATCAAGCTGATTACTCCTTTATGAGAATAATATCTAAATTGATTATTGTATAATAGTCAAAAAGAATATTGTCTTCCCTCACACCACAATTAAATGGGAAATCAATGGTGTCACATTAACATTAGGAAAGCTCACACAGAGAACTACCAAGTGGGTTTATGGGGCACTGAACCAAACTATCCCTGGTAAATATCAGTACAAGCAGTGAGGTGGATATTCGCCTTTTACTAGGAGTCCATAAGCTTGGGATAACTACGTGTCGGTTCAACTGTGGCAATTTGATTGTGTACATAATGATAGTCTGGTGATAGCACCAATGGACCCCCGCAAAGTCTGGCTGAGTCACCCAGTTCCCAAATCACTGCCGCGACATGACCGAGTCTTTATCAGTTGGCAAACAATAGATTCAGCGACGAAGTTCAACAAATATCCAAGCCAGGGTGTAAACGGATGTTAATACCTCAGTAACACATTTGCACAATACCGACTAGAGTGTTATGGGGTGATAGCCGACTTACTTATACACCGCGAGTTGACTTCATGAGTGCAGTCAATCGCCTCTGATTAAATAATGTGTTTACATCTGTTTGAGATGGAATGATGATACACACACGTACATATGCATATATATAAAATACATTCATATGAGTAATATAATTATATTATATGATTTTATAATGATTATAAGCAGCGCACACACACACACACGAGCTGTTCTGCAGTGTACAATTTCAAGCTAGTGTGACTGCTGGACGTTGTTTACTGAATCAGGTGTATTTTATGACTTACCTGTGAAAGTGGAACTTGTAAATATCCGAACAATCTTGGAACTGAGGGCTGGTAAATCATCCAAACAGCCAACAAGGACCCGATCCTTTTTTTCCTGTATTTCATCTGGAATTTCAGAGAGAGGAGTTCCCTCTAGCAGGTCGTGCTGTTCCGCCATGGTGTTTAATCAACTTGTCTCCGTCTCCAGGCTCACTTAACCGTATTGTTAAACATGGTCATCCCATTGTCAAAGAAACTCCAAATCTAAAAAAAATCAGCGATTTCTTCCTGGCGTTACACAGGCTGCATACCTCCCTCGCGACGTCAAGTGACCGACTCGCGATAGCAGGATCGGTAGCGAACCTCCCGTCCCGGTAAAGGGGCGATTATCCGATTAGAGCATTAACGTAAGATTGTTAGAGGTAGTCTGTGTTAGAGTTAGAGAAACAATGGGGTTTAGGAACGAGGCGTTAAAAGGAGGTGTAGAAGAGGGCTTTGCCACACCCGGCTACTGGCGTTTCCTCCGTTAGACCGCTTCAACGTAATGGGTGAAAGCAGTCTTGTTAATTAAGCAAACTACCCGGCCGCGTTTCACGGACCCGTTGCTCACTTGCATTTAGCCCTGTTTGTGTTCTCGCCTCTCTCATAACGTCGATGGTGTGTATAATTACGACGAATCAATATCCTGGTTGTTATACCAACACAATTTACATTCGTCGCCAAAACGGTTCAATCCCTGCGCGGGTGTTGGGGACATTAAGAAATCACGTGGATTTCTCCCGGGGGTGCTGCCAGCCATTGGCAGTGGTGGTGGTGTGAAGGGAGAATATTTAAATGGTTGCTGATGTGAGTGTGTCGAGGATGTTACGAGGCATTTAATTACACCTGCACCCATAATAAACACATCAACAGTAATAAGCTTTATTGATAATAGTAACCGCAACTGATGAATACCTTTTTGATTGGAATATCACCAGCTTTCTTCTGTAAATCTGTCACTTGGGGACAGTGTTGTGGAACAGGTTCGGGTGTGATTTGAGCGCTGGTGTGCGTGTGGATGTGGGTGTAGATTTGGGTGTGGATGTGGATGTGGATTTGGGTGTGGTTGTGGGTGTAGATTTGGGTGTGGATGTGGATTTGGGTGAGGTTGTGGGTGTAGATTTGGGTGTGGATGTGGATTCGGGTGTGGTTGTGGTGTAGATTTGGGTGTGGATGTGGGTGTAGATTTGGGTGTGGATGTGGATTTGGGTGTGGTTGTGGTGTAGATTTGGGTGTGGATGTGGATTTGGGTGTGGTTGTGGGTGTAGATTTGGGTGTGGATGTGGATTTGGGTGTGGTTGTGGTGTAGATTTGGGTGTGGATGTGGATTTGGGTGTGGTTGTGGGTGCAGATTTGGGTGTGGATGTGGATTTGGGTGTGGTTGTGGGTGTAGATTTGGGTGTGGATGTGGATTTGGGTGTGGTTGTGGTGTAGATTTGGGTGTGGATGTGGGTGTAGATTTGGGTGTGGATGTGGATTTGGGTGTAGATTTGGGTGTGGATTTGGGTGTGGTTGTGGGTGTAGATTTGGGTGTGGAATCGGATTCGGTTGTGGTTGTGGGTGTAGATTTGGGTGTGGATTTGGGTGTGGTTGTTGGTGTAGATTTGGGTGTGGATGTGAATTCGGATGTGGTTGTGGGTGTAGATTTGGATGTGGATTTCGGTGTGGTTGTGGGTGTAGATTTGGGTGTGGATGTAAATTTGGGTGTGGATGTGGATTCGGGTGTGAATGTGGATTCGGGTGTGGATGTGGATGTAGATTTGGGTGTGGATGTGGATTCGGGTGTGGTTGTGGATGTGGTTGTGGTTGTGGGTGTAGATTTGGGTGTGGATGTGGTTGTGGATTCGGGTGTGGTTGTGGGTGTAGATTTGGGTGTGGATGTGGATTTGGGGGTGGATGTGGGTGTAGATTTGGGTGTGATTGTGGGTGTAGATTTGGGTGTGGAGGTGGGTGTGGGTGTAGATTTGGGGGTGGATGTGGATGCGGGTGTGGGTGTAGATTTGACCGTGGATATGGATTCGGGTGTGGGTGTGGATTTGAGGGGGGTGGTTGTGAGGGAGTGAGTGGTGGGTTGTGATTTGAGCGCTGGTGTGGTTGTGGTTTGTGATTGTGGTTGTGGTTGTGAGGGAGTGGGTCGGGGGTTGTGGATGTGGGTGTTGGTGTTGGTGGGAACTGAGTGAAGATGTATATTTCGGTTTGGTGTGGATTTGGGTCAACGAAGGGGGTGGATTTAGGTGAGGATGCGAATCTGTGTATGGATGTGGGTGAAGGTGTATATAGGTGGAGTGTGGATTTGTGTACAGGTGTTGTTGAAGGTGTGGTTTAGGGTACGATGTGGGTATGTGAACGTTTGTTTTGATTTGTGTAGTTGCACCTGTACTTTCAGGATGGATTTGGCCCCGTGGCCATTGGGCAATCTCCTGGAACTCGGTCTCCATTTGTAACATAACTATAGACTACCACAGACTTACACAGGTAAGTGAATTACAGACCAAAGCGACGTTTTACTTATGCACCGATATCACGTTTATGTATATCTGACCTCACCCTCATCCTAACAGTATCCCCTGCGGTGAGATGGAATATATCATTTAATTAGAACCCCACCCGCAAGCCATTTTCTTTAGTCTATGATATAGAAAGTCCGGGCAAAGTACATTGATTGGCAAAGAAGGCAGCGGGGCGGATCCTGCAGTAAGGGACGTTGTCGAACATTGATGGGGATTCCCCATTAGCTATCGCGTGCCTTCCTATTAAGACGACCTGGTCTCGGGCTGAGCTATAATATTACAATGGTATCGTCCTGAGGAAACCCGTGAGAGGCTTTAGTGAACAGATTGCCCTTCCGATAAGCTTAAATAGTGCTTTTACAGATTACATGTTCTTGAGTAATGTATAGTGTAGACGTTAAACAGTCAGTTGGAAAGTCCAGGAATGCTATAAGGTGTATTGCAGATAGGATCATTATGTGTGAGGGTACAATCATAGTCGTCAATGAGTGAGTTTAGTTTTACGCCGCCTTTAGCAACATTCTAGCAATATCACGGCGTGGGACACCAGAAATGGGCTTTACACATTGTACTCATGTGGGGAATCGAACCCGGGTCGGAAGAGCGAAAGCTTTAAAATAGACCCTACCCTAGTACTCTATAAAAGGATCTCGCTTAGAAACAGCGTTAGAAAGACATATAGGTGTATAGACCCTACCCTAGTACTTTATAGAAGGATCCTTTACCCTAGTACTTTATAGAAGGATCCTTTTATATAGTACAAGGGTAGGGTCTGTACACCTATATGTCTTTCTAACGCTGTTTCTAAGCGAGACGGGCGGTGGGGTAGCCTAGTGGTTAAAGCGTTGGCTCGTCACACCGAAGACCAGGGTTCGAATCCCCACATGGGTACAATGTGTGAAGCCCATTTCTGGTGTCCCCCGCCGTGATGTTGCTGGAATATTGCTAGAAGAGGCGTAAAACCAAACTCAGTCAGTCAGTCTAAGCGAGACACGCCCCTGTGCACTAGACTACCCCACCGCCCCTCATAGTCGTCAAGCACGGACTGACAGTGGACACGGTTACCGGGAATATAACAAGTCGCCGGTTTGCAAAGTTGGGCCCTTAGAGGTGCGAGGATCGTTGATTTGAAGTTAAGATTCAAACTCATATTAGAATGAGTGAGGACATCTGACCGGTATCATCTTTACTGTTTCCGACCGAAAAACAAATTGCTTCAAAAATTTGTCTTTCTTGCACAATCCGAGCTTGGCGCTGTCTCCGATTCGCCTCCACCCCGCGATTCCCTGTTAGATAAGGACACCACGTTGAATCGATCCAGTTGTCAGACTCTTTGGCTTAGTGTATTGGGCGGTTCATCACACCACGCAGTTAGTCATGGCATCAATCACCGGTTTGTGTGGTCTAAACTCACCCGGACAATATTCTGCTATCTGGCTGGTATATTTCTGCGTACTGCGACAACATGGGACTCCAGACTGGAATTCTTGCCTGTATCTATGCAAGATCCAACTGGTGGCCTGATGGCTTTTCTTGTCGTCAATGTGGATGGATAGTTTCATCATATTTTGACAATGGCACCACTCCTGTACTTCCCCAGGAAAAACACTGTCGAGTGTGTGATCATTAGATGTTCCATTTACACACCCGTAATCCAAAACATACTCCGTAAAGCGAGTGATTGTAGGTTACTTCACTCACTCTGGAAATACTGAGTGAGTGAGTTTAGTTTTACGCCGCACTCAGCAATATTCCAGCTATATGGCGGGGAAATACTCAGTGCATGTTAAACAAGTTGACCATCACCCTGTCCGACTAAGCAAAGAAAAAGTCTGTCGCAGCAGAGGACTGACAAAACATTTTATAACAAACACTCGTAGTGAGGGAGCATTTCAGTTACATCAGGGGCGCCTGCTTGGCCCGAAATGTCTCACGTGTTTACCACGAGCACGGTGATTACTAGGGTTGGGTATCGCCAAAATTTTCGTATCGCGATAAATTGGGATATGTGTTGGCGTATTGCAATATGTATTGCAATATATTGTGAAAGTGTAACACATGGGTTAAAATAATAAAATTACTATTTCCTTTCTTTTGAAACAATGCCACTGGCCACTGTCAGGACTCAGATGTGATTGTACAAGAGATCAATTGAAAATGTTTCCAAATCGAAGGCTTCGCTCTAAAGTTTGGAACTCGAGAAAAAGCATTTGCAGCGGCGTCCGCCATGTTGGTTTGTTTATCCCTATGAGTGACGGTAATAATCTATTTTTTCTATGTATAGGGTTTACAAGTCAGGCAAAAGCAATTATATGACCAATAAACATTCTCAAAACTATTAATGTATAATAATATAAAGGAAATACAAATGTTATTAGTAGTTGTGACTACATCACGAAAATTACCGATCGGGAGAACAGGTTCGCGAAAGGTGTACCGCAATATATCGTATTGTGAAGTTCGAATTGCAATATACCGGTTAACCGGTATTATCGCCCACCCCTAGTGATTACGATTAAGAAAAAGGAAAATCTGGACTTGGTGTAGCATATTCAGACAGGTCATCACATGGCATGCCCCGACTGTTCCCGAGGTCAGCAGGTCCACGATCGTATACTTGTTGACGATTCCGTGTCGAGATTTCAGGTGGAGGGGAAAACAAAATATATACTTTGTGAATATTTAATCTTGACACAATGACACGGGAATATATACATACATAAACCTCCAATAAGGCGTCATACGCATCTCCAGGGAGATCGTGAGAAACAAGAGGCAGGCACCGGAATTCTGTGTGTAGAGTTATGTCTGTTTGGCTTTCCAGAAATCTATGGTCGCAGGTTCAAATCCCGATTTCCCCTGATTTTGTTTCTAGTTGTTGTTGTTTTTTCAGGAGCTCGTACGTTTAGCCAAAGCGGTACAAGGATGCGATCTGCATTCGTCGAGTCACTCCGACATCCGACCGCCTCCGTGGTGTAGTGGTTATAGCGTCCGCCCGGAGAGCGGAAGGTCGCGGGTTCGATACCCGACCGCCTCATACCAAAAGACGTTAAAATATGGTACTTGTTGGTTCCTGCCTGGCGCTCGGCATTAATGGGTACAACAAGGACTGGTCGGCTCGGAGTCATTATAATGTGTCTGAGTGGGGTATTCATGCTTCACTGCGGCATGGTATCTCAGTGGGCTAGCACTATAAAACCAGCTTAAGTCTGGGCTTGTACAAATAGCCGCACCTACACATACACACGCATGCACGTCGTCATATGAGCGAAATATTCTCAAGCACGACGTTAAACCCTATTTCACCTCACCTCACCCCTCCGACATCCAGTTGGCAAGCAATGATGTAATCGGAGCCCACGTCATAGGGGTGTCATGCCCAACTCACTCACTCAGAACAATAGTCGATACCTACGACAACGCCGATTTCACCAGTCCACTCACTCACTCCTTCTATATAGTTTATATTTATACATCTGCAGCAATGGTGAACACTATTGCCCTTTCCAGCTCCATTAAGCCTTAAGACGATTTGCCTTGGTCTGTGTTAAATAAACTGCAAAAATCATTACAAAAATGCAGAAATGAAGCTTAATACAACTCACTTCAGCTTTTTATGTTAACGTCTTTTCACGTTCAAATCTAGTGATATGAACTGCCATTTTAATGGAAGAGGTCCGTATTATTTCAGCACTACACATCTTGGAGATCACATTTCACAATGTTTAATATCATCAGATTGCACAGTCAGAACGAACAGAATTAAAAGACGCGTTTTCTGAAGCGTCGTAAAATCACTCCTTCTTTAACGTGGTAGAGAGGTCGGTTTGACCTCGTGTAAGCATATGCACGAACAATAACACAAACATGTCTTGAGCTTCCTGCTGCATGACGGGGCGAGAAGTGAGTGAGTGAGTTTAGTTTTACGCCGCTTTTAGCAATATTCCAGCAATATCACGGCGAGGGACACCAGGAGGTGGAACTATCAATAAGGTTTGCATAATACATATTTGAAATAGCTGACTAGTGGGAGAAAGGCCCGCTGAGTTTAAATGAACAATCTCAGTTTAAAAACGATAAACTTCGGCTGGAAACACTAACCATCAAAGTATTTACTGTCGAAGTATAACATTAGATCACGGGTGAATCTGTTAATCTGTTTTCTTCCGAATCGATTTTAACGATTTTATTCTGCGCCATGCTAAGAGAGAGTTTAGAAAATTAGGGAAATTGTCAGTCCCATGAACGCGCTGCTTACAATAACATTACTTACGCAAAAGTCAAACTGTTAACAACAAAAACCCTTGGTTTTCCGTAAGCTTTTTTGCTGTTCGCGATTTCTTTCACCGCGACGGTCAGTCACCGTTAGTGATTCACGTGTTGCACGTGCACCTAATTCTATGCGCGAGTCAGGACAGGGTGACACCTACTCGTGCACGTGAAGTAGGTCGTTCCCCGTGCTGTCCGTGCACACATACCGCGATACGGTTCACATATCTCGTGCAAGCCGTGACCTGGCTTCATGCCAACAACGCCTGTCAGAACCTGACATCTCATGTGGAACTGGGTTTTCATGTTTTACAATACTACGTAATCATTGATATTTTCTGTGAAATGGGATGAAAGATTGTGCAGAGGAATGGCTGCTTAAAAATAAACTATATAACATGATCATTTTTGTTGGGATTGTGGAACGACAATGTTAGAAGCTTTTGGGTATTCGTGGTTGTAATGGGTCTGCCACAGCTTGTAGAAAGTTGGACCAAGGGCCTTGGGAGCAAAAGATAACGACGTAAACTGGAAGTACCTGTAAGCAGCGGCAACACAACCGTGTGGTAAAAGTTCCATTCGGGTTACGGACGCGCTCAGAGATTTTACCTGTTTGACGTATTTAATACTTATGTACCTGTGAGTGAGTATAGTTTTACACCGCTATTAGCAACATTCCAGCAACATCACGGCGTGGAACACCAGAAATGGGCTTTACACACTGTACCCATGTGTGGAATCGAACCCGGGTCTTCGGCGTGACGGGGGCGGTGGGGTACCCTAAGATCCCGGTTCGAGTCCCCACATGGGCACAATGTGTGAAGCCCATTTCTGGTGTTCCCCTTTGTGATATTGCTGGTATATTGCTAAAAGCGGCGTAAGACCAAACTCACTCACTCACTCACTTCGGCGTGACGAACGGACGCTTTAACCACTAGGCTACCCGACTGCCCCAATGTACCTGTGATCATGCTCCGATGTATCGGAAGTTTATGAAAACTATTAGGGTCCCTAATCACACATTATAACCATGTCTGATAGTTTTTTTATTTTTTAGTGTGTTTGTAACCAACATTTAAAAAGGTTTGAAAAATTCCAGCCGGCCGATATGCGTCACTTATATTCCCTTGTCTCTTGAAAGATTCTCGGTCCCCATAACACTAATGCTGGTCCTGAGAGGCTACGTACTGCGTGGAACGGGTGGTCAGGCTGTGTGACGTGGTCGTTGTGTCATCATATCCTGAGTGGAACCACATCAATCACTGGATTGTCTGGCTCAGACTCGACTATTAACAGACCTCAGTCATGTGGTTTGAATATTGTAATATACGTGCGTCGATAAACAACCAACATAATAACCGCGTGAAATTGGTTCACAGGAATAGTGTGATGGGGATTTAAGTCTAATGAGTCGCAACAAATAGCCACGCATGGTATGAAAACTGCCCCTTGATTGCTAAGCAACACCGAACAGTGTGTAAATAGCTCAGTTTGCCATAACGATGCTATTAACATCATCCAACCTTCTGGAGATTAGACAATAAAAATAGGCATAACAAGTTTGGACCCATGCGGGAATCAAACCAGGGCCTTCGGTAGCACCAGTCACGGTATGGCTGAAATACTGCCGATGTGACTCTTAACTCACTCACCAACCCACCAAAACCACCATCCGTCAGTCACTCACTCGACCCGTGAAGGTCCGGGTTAGAATGAACCCTCAGTAACCCATTCGTCTCGTAGAGGCGACTAACGGGATCGGGTGGTCAGGCTCGCTGGCTTGGTTGACACATGTCATCGGTTCCCAATTGCGTAGATCGATGCTCATGCTGTTGATCACTGGATTGTCTGGTCCAGACTCGATTATTTACAGACCGCCGCCATAGAGCTGGAATATTGCTGAGTGCGGCGTAAAACTAAGCTCACTCAGTCACCATTTTAACTCAACCACGCGGACACATTCACTCTGCTAGTACTTGTACAGGTTTTACTGTAAATACGGTATAGACATAGGTCTTACCTCTAGAACCGCTAATGCCAATCGTGAGTGGTGAGTGAGTGAGCTTTGTTTTACGCCGCACTCAGCAATATTCCAGCTATTTGGCGGCGGTCTGTAAATAATCGAGTTTGGACCAGACAACCCATTGATCTACGCAGTTGGGATACGATGACATGTGTCAACCAAATCAGCGAGCCTGACAATCCGATCCCGTATGTCGCCTCATACGACAAGCATGGGTCACTGAAGATCAATTCTAACCAGGATCTTCACCGGTTAATGCCAATCGTGAACTACAAACTTGAAATTGAAAACAAAAACGGATATACATGTTCTATATGAATCGTTTATTACAAACTTGCGCTCAGACTAACCAATGTCATACACGATAACAATTCATAATACTGGGGACTTAGATGACATGGCAGCTTCCGTGGATGACAGGGGCACTGACCTCAGGACGGTTCTGTGTATGTTAAAACAATGACGCAAGCACCCCCGACATCCATGGACTTGAACCTAAATCATTCAACGTTGTCATGGGGTGCACGTACATTAAGACTATGATAAGGTTCTTATTAAGTCAGCGTGGGTATGTACAATGGTTTGGGTAGTTATGCATCGCCGGGTCAATGCCACTCACACGAAACAAAAACAAATATAACTTTCTACCGACCTTCCAAGTAATTCTTACCGACGCCTATTACATTATACGACCGCTTCCATGGGATGACAATGACGTAACGAATTTGAAATTCCCAGGAATACAGTCACTGCTCCTTATGTTAATCATGTAAACAGGTTTATGGTATGTTTCATAATAAGGATCCTTGGGTTTGTGTGACTATCACAGAACACAGTCACAGTGCTGTGTTGTTGCCAGTGCTGGAGGGAGAGCCTGCTTGGAGAGCCTGCTTGTTGACTGGAGGACCTTGGCAGACTGACATCTGCCTGACTAACACAAATCCTGACTCCAGTCCAAAACATCTCGCCAAACCAAAGTATGACTGACTCTGATTTAAAGCAGTTACACAACCCTTCAGTGTTTGTTTCCAGACAACATAACAATAAAATTCTTAATATATGCCTGGTCTATTTGTTTCATTTTACTTTATCACACATAAAATGTTCATGATTTTCATCACTTATATTTCTCAGCAGTATATATTTCGACTCCATTAAACAATAACATTAAAATTAACAGTAATATAAACAGAGGAAGAACAGTATATATAATTACATATTTTATCATCAGGGAACCTTCATAATTTATGACCGGGGTGATGTTGATTTATAAGGGGATGACCACCCATTTTGTTCTGGGGAGGTACACATGTACTGGTGTGTGTGTGTGTGTGTGTGTGTGTGTGTGTGTGTGTGTTTGTCATTGATTTTGTACATGATATGCAGGGAGGGGGGTCACTTACTTAGTTTAGGGGGGTCATTCAAATTGTACATGCTTCTCCCAAAAAATAATCATCAATCCCCAAGCCATAAATAATAAACGGTCCCTTAGTTTTAACAAAACCTCAGCACAGTATGCTGTCACAGCACCCATTCCTTCACAGAGATGTAGTTTCCATGTTGTTCATCACATCCCAAATGTAACATTTCAAATACCAAGCACTTTAATCAGCATACACCACTCAAAAGTAGTAAAAGAAGACTCAAGTTTTGTAATCACAGTCTTCTTCATAGCTCGTGAACCCGTGAAGATCAACCCATTCTTGTTGTAAGAAGCGACTAACGGAACGGAGGGCCTGGCTCACTGACTTGGTTGACACATATCGTATCCCAATTGCGTAGATTGATGCTCATGACGTGGATCACAGAATTGTCTGGTCCATACTTGATTATTTACAGACTGCCGTCATATAGCTTGAGTACTGTTGAGTGCAGTGTTAAACAACCAACCAACCAACCAACCAACCAATCATAACTAGTGGGTTCAGCAACACCCAACTTTCCAGTGGTAGGTGTTCCTAACCATCTTTTGAGTAGAATATATTGCATATTTCATGCATAAACATTATAACGGATAAAAAGACAACTATGATATCCATCTCCATAGTGTCTAAATAGCTTTCTTACTGCTCTGTTACATAATGTACATAAAGGCATTCAGTTTGCATGAATATTGGTATGTTGATTGCAACCACTCAGTGTTCTGGTAAGTATAAGCATATGTAAGGCAAGCGGTCAGTGATATAGACAATAGCACCAATTATATATATGAATAATGAAGTAAATTAACTCATTTTTGGACGGAGGTACAATGGACTAGTGGAACCATGGTAACGGTAAAATATCTACACACACAACCATTTGGGAATGTCAAACCTTAGATGACTACATCACTAGCTATTCTCAGGGCAACCAACCGACAGCTCAATCACAGGAATGTGAAGTTCTGATAAAAACAATGAAATTGTCGGCTTTCACTTCTTGCAATAGAGCTTATACACATCAGACAAATAGAGAGAGAGAGAGAGAGAGAGAGAAGCGGGATGTTAAACAGCCTTACAATGTTTACTGGTTTTAATCACAACTTCAAAGTTTCTGTGATTGACCTCACAGCTATATACACAGGAACATATCATTGCTAAACATGAAGGAAACATGACTTTTACAACACATTGATTTGATCACTTTTGAAAGCTCCAGGTAAATATAGTCAACTCCACTGTGCTCAAGCCATACAAGCTGAAGCCTCTCTGTCCTACTGCACAAACCTCAACAAACCAACAAACCATCACCAACACAAACAACTCTCATCAATATCCATCCTTCAAAGGATGGTCAACATCATACATTACAAGTATTTCTCAGTGTTGACAATTTGTGGCAAGATGGTACAACTGTCTCAAATTCAAAATAAATCCATAATGAAACAAAACAAGAAAAAACAGCTGAATTTGCACAATCTCTTCCTCAGTGAAGTAAAGAAGGGGCTTAAAATAGTATGTCATCAATGGATATGAACAGTAGTTTCTCAATATAATACAATTCTCATATCCATATAACACATCTTCAACAGGTGCTTTAATGACAACTTTCTGTGCTAAATGCTGTAATCCTTTTTGTTTTAGTTTATGGATTTCCCCAAAAATTATTCTTTAGATGAAATAGGTTTTTATTTGACAGGGTACCTCTATATGGCTGGAGTTACTACCACTTACTGTCAACACTGCATTGTCCTTCAATCATTGCAGGTATTTCTCAAACAAAGTAATTTCTATACAAACATATTAAAGAGTTACCCTATAATGCTTTCTAATAATACTAAGAATGTTATTGTCAAAAGTTTCTTTAACATAACTGACTCAAGGTCTTGATAGCAGCCAATCACATGTATCTATGACTACTGGTTCAGTAACACTTGTATCCATGACTACTGGTAAAGTGTAACATGTAACCATGACTACTGGTAAAGTGTAACATGTATCCATGACTACTGGTAAAGTGTAACATGTATCCATGACTACTGGTAAAGTGTAACATGTATCCATGACTACTGGTAAAGTGTAACATGTATCCATGACTACTGGTAAAGTGTAACATGTATCCATGACTACTGGTGAAGTGTAACATGTATCCATTATTACTGGTAAAGTGTAACATGTATCCATGACTACTGGTAAAG
The DNA here is from genome assembly GCF_003918875.1 of Haliotis rubra. Lineage (NCBI taxonomy): Eukaryota > Metazoa > Mollusca > Gastropoda > Lepetellida > Haliotidae > Haliotis > Haliotis rubra. The sequence continues at coordinate 1,110,491 of NW_025766547.1, read as the reverse complement.
TGTAACATGTATCCATTATTACTGGTAAAGTGTAACATGTATCCATAACTACTGGTAAAGTGTAACATGTATCCATGACTACTGGTAAAGTGTAACATGTATCCATTATTACTGGTAAAGTGTAACATGTATCCATGACTACTGGTAAAGTGTAACATGTATCTATGACTACTGGTAAAGTGTAACATGTATCCATTATTACTGGTAAAGTGTAACATGTATCCATGACTACTGGTAAAGTGTAACATGTATCCATGACTACTGGTAAAGTGTAACATGTATCCATGACTACTGGTAAAGTGTAACATGTATCCATGACTACTGGTAAAGTGTAACATGTATCCATGACTACTGGTAAAGTGTAACATGTATCCATGACTACTGGTAAGTGTAACATGTATCCATGACTACTGGTAAAGTGTAACATGGTATCCATGTACTACTGGTCCATTAAGGTGTAACATGTATCCATAACTACTGGTAAAGTGTAACATGTAATGACTGTATCCATGACTACTGGTAAAGTGTAACATGTATCCATTATTACTGGTAAAGTGTAACATGTATCCATAACTACTGGTAAAGTGTAACATGTATCCATGACTACTGGTAAAGTGTAACATTTATCCATGACTACTGGTAAAGTGTAACATGTATCCATAACTACTGGTAAAGTGTAACATGTATCCATGACTACTGGTAAAGTGTAACATGTAACCATGACTACTGGTAAAGTATGACAAGTATTCATGACTACTGGTAAAGTGTAACATGCATCCATTATTATTGGATTTGTATGAAATGTATCCATGACAACTGGTAGAATATGACCTGTATGAATGATAACTGGTAAATTGTCACATGACCAACTTTTCTTTTCCAGTCTAGTCACAGATTAATAAATATATATTTACTTCTGTTGTGACCAACCAAAGAAAAATTGTTGACAAAAAATCTTTAAAACATGAATAAAAACAGCAGTCTGTACAATATCTTTGGAGTCTACTAAATCGGTTAATTTACAGTAGATCTTAGTGTTATTGTATTGAGTGTTATGAGCTGAGTCTATTAGATGGAACCAAACTGCCCCCTTACTCACATGCTTGTATACATTGTCGAGAAGAGAGAGTGTGGCATCAACAACTCCGTGCTTGGATCTGTATGCAGACTCAGACTTCGCACTTGTGGCTAAGATCAAAGACTGATAATGTTTTGTGTGTTCTGATTTTCCAGCTGCAAGTCTTGCTGAGACTGTCCAAATAATGACATATGATGGGGCACATGATCGCTTATATAAAGTACAACTGACACTGGTCGGTTGCTGATGTAGGGCTGGGATGTGGAAAACTGGGTTGAACCTCACACTTAGGAATAACACTCCAAGGATGGTATTGAGGAAAGTAATAGGCCATTCAGTCCAGGAAAACATCCATGGTAGGGTGAAACAACAATGGCTTGCAGTGGTACGTAATGGTACAGATATGATACACATGGACTGGAGTGGTACATAGTGGTACAGAGATTATACATATGGACTGAAGTGGTACATAATGGTACAGAGATGATACAAAATGAACTGCAGTGGTACATAGTGGTACAGAGATGATACAAAATGAACTGCAGTGGTACATACTGGTACAGAGATGATACAAAATGGACTGCAGTGGTACATACTGGTACAGAGATGATACACAATTGACTTTCATGGTATATGCTGGTACAGAGATGATACATATGGACTGCAGTGGTACATACTGGTACAGAGATGATACATATGGACTGCAGTGGTATATACTGGTACAGAGATGATACTGTGCTGATACAGACAATTCCAACTGTTCATATGTCCACCTAAGTCATGTGACCAGTAGTATAACCCAGATTATTGGGAGATAAACATAGCCTCATGAATCTCATTTATGTTTTCTGCAGATTTGATGTTACTAAACTCAATTAGAACTTGTTTTAGCTTAATTGTGGTATCATCTTTCAAAAAAACATATGATATGCATCTGACTCAGGGAATTGATCCCTGTTTATTTAATGGGTTCTTTATTTTATTTATATTGTTTAGTCAATTCACTGAATCTAAGAGCTTTAGTTGAGAATCCTCCACATAACCAACACTATAATAGGCATGCAGGGTTGAGACATTGTTTGGGGCATCAAGACCCGATGGATTTTTTCGTCTATTTCCATCTAGTTTATCTCAGCACATGTAATGGAACTCCTGTTACGCCACCACTGGGGCATGCCTGATTAACTCCAGGGGGGAGGGGAGAGAGTCTGCATCAGATGAGGATGGAACATAAACCATGCTCTCCTCAATAATCTATGTCAAAATTCTCCCAGATACCAATTAGGGTTAGCAGTAGAAAGTATATCTCACAGTCCCTAAACTGCATTATATTCTCTTCCACACTGCCCTTTCTACAATGCTAAAGCCCTAAATGAAACAAGTCTAGATTCCCTTCTCACTGGGGCTCTTTTTTAATTTAAAAGGAATTATTTGTTTCCGTCCAAATTACATATCTTCAGACACTAAGGAGTAGACACAGGCAACCATAAACAATACTTGATTATGGTGGAAGTGCAAAGAGTACATTTCAAATTATAACATGATGAGATCATTTGTTCAAGGTTATCAAAGTTTGAGGGTGTGTTGAGATGGAATTGGGCATTTCAACGGAGCAGTGTATTGGTAGTTTCCTACACTGTTACTCTCTAACCTCGTCTGTGATGTATTAGGTGGAATTCACTAGCAGCAGGTGCCCTCTCTGTAGTTGTGGGAGTGAGGTGGTTCCTGTGCTATGTGGCAATACTCCAGCAATATCACTATGATGGACACAAGAGAAGCTTCACACACTGCACCCATGTTGTGAGTCGAAACCTAGAGTGTCAGGCTGAACCTTTACCACTTGGCTACCGATCCTAAGTGTCAATCTAGAGGGAATTGCAGTCTTCTCCCCAAATGTTGTTATTTTACACCAGATAAGCTGTTAACCTGTTGGAACAGACCAATGGTGTCTTGCCATGAAGGTTAACACTTTGTAATGTTCAGCACCTGAGGCCCAGTTCCACAAAGTGTTCTCGACACTACCACAACTTACCGGTAAGCTGAGTTGAATGTACGGGACAGAGCTCCAGATAAGATTTAGCTCATGTGGGTACTGTACCCACTGTATTTTTTTGGAGTGGGTATTATGAATGCTGAGTGGGTATTTCATTTTCTGTTACCCACTGCTTTCAAATATGTGCTTATTTCAGTCATTTTACTCACCTAAGTATATGCCATTGAGTAAGTTTACTAAGCAGGTATGTTCTGCCTTATGTCATACCTAATCAAAACCAACTTAAATATAATGGAAATGATTTCATAAAAAATCACTCATCCTATACTGACAGTACAACACTTGTCCTATACTAACCGTACAACTTGATAGCAATCGATGTCTTTTTCATTACGCAAGCGATTTTTATAAATATATTCCGTACGCATTTGTTTTAAACTTTCTGCGTATCTAACATTTTAAATGCGTAATTGGTACGCAACAATTATTTTTCAATGCGTAATTCTATGCATATTTTACCCAGATACGCAGCTTATCTGGGCCTCTGACGGGAGTTATGATCAACTTAGAGCTGATACAAAGGAGACCCAGATCTCCAAAGTGTTTTCAACATGACAACTTTCATGCCCAGTAACCCCAACACCCTAAGGCTTGCAATGGTTTAACTCTAAGAATGCATCAAGGAACATATCATCGATTGCCCTCACAAGCTGGACATAAGAACCTTGTGCTAGTTCAGCATCATAAACTACACCGTGGCCGTAGGTATCCCACCATCACCCTGGCCACAACCTACTCCCACATGCCGGTATGAGTTGTATCATGTACCTGAGGCTTACATGAAACAATATTTTAGATATATAGGAATGATCAATTTCATTCAGATTTTCCAAAATATCTACAAAAATTAAAAAGCATTTTATGGCATTGATACAACCATTTCTTACAGATGGACCAATGGCAGGTGTGTGGATGAGGTGTGTTGATAATGAAAAGCTGATGTATCGCAGTATTGGGAGACAGAGCTCCAGATAAGATATAGCTCATGTGGGTACTGTACCCATTGTATTTTTTGGGAGTGGGTATTATGAATGCTGAGTGTGTATTTCATTTTCCGTTACCCACTGCTTTCAAATATGTGCATATTTCAGTCATTTCACTCACCTGAGTATTATGTCATTGAGTAAGTTTACTAAGCAGGTATGTTCTGCCTTATGTCATACCTAATCAAAACCAACTTAAATATAATGGATATAATGTCATAAAAAATCACTCATCCTATAATGACAGTACAACACTTGTCCTATACTAACAGTACAACTTGATAGCAATCGATGTCTTTTTCATTACACAAGCGATTTTCATAAATATATTCCATACGCATTTGTTTTAAACTTTTTGCGTATCTAACATTTTCAATGCGTAATTGGTATGCAACAATTATTTTTCAATGCGTAATTGGAAATTTTCTATGCGTATTTTACCCTGATACGCGGGCTTCTGGACAGGCACTTCGGAAGACTTCCCACTACACAGATGGTACATAATAATACTTATATGGTACATCACAATACTGATATCATATATAACAATACTGATGGGATATGAAACAATACTGGTATGATATATAACAATACTCATTTGATATAAAACAATACTGAGAGGATGTATATATATATATGAAAGCTGGTAAGGAATACAGGTTCTCAGTGATGGCACATTGGTAATGTATGGTACTTTTGGCAAAGGAAGGGACATTTCGAAAGAAATAGCAGGAACTCTGAATGTTAATGGGGCAGAATGAATTGATAGATACATTTAAATCACACTGAAACAACAGGTAACAGTTTCTTAACTTCTCATTCCTAAAATAGAGTAGATTAAGAGTGTCAACCGATGAAGCCGAGAAAGTTGAAATGTAACAGATACAATAGCCTGGTGTTGTCAGTGACATTAGGGACTGATTTAGATCTATACTACTCTGAAGGTTAGAATTCTTTCATATTGACTGACTGACTGACTGAGTTTGGTTTTACGCCGCTTTCAACAATATTCCAGCAACATCACGGCGGGGGACACCAGAAATGGGCTTCACACATTGTACCCATGTGGGGATTCGAACCGGGTCTTCGGCGTGACGAGCCAATGCTTTAACCACTAGGCTACCCCACGCCCTTTCATATTGATATGCAGTCAGCCAATCATAGTTGTATGAAAGAATCAGTCTGTTTACACTTCTTTTCAGTGGCATAGAATCTATGAGAATCAATTACTGGTCGTAATCAAACAAAGTAAAATATAAAATAAAGATATATAAAGTTATATAGCATGCATGATAAACAAAATTTAGACAAACATACATTTTCACATCTGATGACATCTGCAATGAATCAATGTGATATAATTTCTTATGTTCCATTTTCTGAAACCAAAAGCGATGTCTGTAAATTCCTTCACAGACTTGATAATACTGATAAGATGATTAAAACACCAATAAACCTGATAAAGAGAATCACCTCTTGTATCCTGATGTGATTTGGCAGTAATGTTAGCATGTACATGAACACTGTTAATCAATACATGTTCAGAATACCTGGATTCTGTGATTTTCTCTGTCACTGACAATAACGTTTCCGTTACACTGTATTGCAATTCCCTCCAGCCCTTTGAACTGACCGTTCTCGTTTCCCCAGCTTCCGAACATGGTGTAGAACCTTCCATCAGCTCGAAATATCTGAATTCGATTATTCCCACTGTCAGCTACCACAACGAATCCTTGGTTGTCGATAGCTATACCACGGGGGAATTTCAGCTGGCCTCTCTGAGTTCCATTCGACCCGAAAACGAAGAGGAAGTCACCGTAAATGTTGAAAACCTGGATTCTGTGATTGCTGCTGTCACTGACGTAGACCTTATTATCATTGCTCACAGCCACATAATGTGGGTTCTCCAGCTGACCAGGCGCCTGACCGAACCGGCCAAACTTTCTCACAAAGGTACCATTGGACTGAAAGACTTGTATGCGATGGTTTTCCTTGTCGCAGACATAGATGAATCCCATATTGTCGCAGGCAATCCCCCACGGGTAGTTCAACTGACCATCCCCTGTGCCCTCTGTACCAAAAACATTTTGACACTGACCACGTCGGTCGAAGATCTGAATACGATGATTGTAGCGGTCGGAGACAATCACCTGGTTCAGACCATTAACAGCAATTCCTGCAAGACAGTCAAACTCTCCCTCGTTCTGACCATACGAACCGAAAGTCTTAAGGAACCTTCCATCTGCTGCAAAGACTTGGACTCTGTGATTCGAGCTGTCTGCAATGTAGATATTGTCGTCTAAGCGCGACACAGCCACACCACGTGGCCAGGTAAACTTTCCTGTTTCATTTCCACGTTCACCAAACCTGAGAACAGCATGGCCCTTCTGGTTGTACTTGTTTCTGGGGGAAGACACATACATGCTTGGACTTGCGTTGGCCCGACTGAAAGAATAGTTCCCACTGGATTCACCGTTTGACTGATCATCTGATTGGCTCATGGCTACATCAAACCGTACAGCTGGTCGAACAGAACCTCGATTCCAGGCCCCATCTGGGGCTTGGTTTGTAGCATTGCGAGCTGGGGAGTCACGGACATAAGTTTGTTCTCGAACAAATCTGGGAGGCGAATCAGATTCTACTGAATTCCCATCAAGAGATTCTTCATCAGGAGTGGGTAGAGCACCGATGCTTCTGTGCCTCGCTCTGTTCCTCTCCATAATGGACAGACCATCACCTCCAGAGAGAAGTCCAGCAATACGTGTATCTGAGTGGTGCTCCCTCCGAGGTCTCCGTCGAACTTCGACAAGCGGGGATGAGGGGAGGGACCGATTTCCCAACATTCTCCTTTCACCATCATCATCTGCATTGTGTTCCTCAAATGAAACTCTGGACAGTCTAGAATCTCTGGCAACAGCTCCTCGCCTTTCAAGATTAGGAGACACAGAGGGTGATCTTGTTTCAGCAACCCTTAATGAATAGTCCATGGACCCTGGAATCTGCCATGTTGCTCTACCTTCTCTTCTCTCCACACCTTCAGCACTCTCTGCCCTTGCTCCACCAGATGGCTGTGTGGTCTTGCGATCTCTGAGAAGCTGCTGGAGCACTCCGTGATAATCCACTCGTAACAATTACTTCACCAAAATTGTCAATAGTGTTGGACAGGTACTGTCCTTCCATCTCAATCTGGAGATGACGCAGAACTGGAGCTCTCACCCTTCCTGAGTCAATACTTCGAAGTGACTCGAGATGTTCCAGACACTGCTGTTTCACCTCCATAATGTGAGCCTCAGGGGTGCTGGATCTGTTCATGCTTGCTTCAGAAGAGTCACAAAAACTTGCAATACTTGCAATTTCAACTTCAACATTTTCCTGATGCGTTCGAAGAGATCGTAATTCCCCAAGAATAAAGCTATCGATTTCACCTAACAACTCCCTATGCCTATTTCTCAACTCTCGTATATGCTTCTCAATAGCTTCAGTCAGTTCCTCCTTGGCTGTCTCGCATCGTTCCTGAAGCTGAGACCCCTGGCTGCTGATGCCACTCAAGGAATCGGATAAGTTCGGCAGGCTGCGTCGGATCTGACCTATGAGGCGAGTCACATCATTCTTATAGCGATCAAAATGTCCTCTCTTGCAGCTGTCACAAAGCAAGTCATTGCAATGAGCACACCGTGATATATTCCGCTCACGCAAACACTCAGAACATGTGGTAGCTCCACCTGTAATTGTGGACGTAGAAGTGGAAGTGGCTCCACTGGACGAGGCTCCAGTCCCTCCCACAGCTCCAGCACCCTGAGGTACAATAGCCGCCGTGACATTGGACCCGATGGCCTGGATCTCCTCGAACTGGATCCCTGTGGATCTTCTCTGCCCTGCCAACTCCAAGAAGCTGATGATGGTCAGGTTGTTGGGGAAGTTGGCTGTCCCTCCCCGGGGGACGATGTGGTCGGCTCGACACTCCGGGCATCGTATTGTCCGGAGACGGTGGTCAACCAGACCTTCAAGACATGGCTGGTGGCAGAATGTGTGTTGGCATGGCAACAGTTTTGGGGTCTTGTATCTGTCAAGGCATACTGAACACTGAAGGAGCTGCTCGATCTGGTCAGAGGAGTAGGTCAGTTCACCCTCATTCATGCTCAAGACACAGGCAGAGGTGATCTGAAACAACAGTATAAAATAATAATAGTGAAGACTGACTGACCATTTTTACACTGCTTTTAGCAAAATATCAGTGATTTACAACACACATATATGGGCAACACACAAAATTGGGGAATCAAACCTTAATAATATGGATTCTTATATTGCGCTAAACTCAAAGCGCTACAGAGCGATGACAAGGTTAGCAAACTGAATGACGACGACAGTGAGGACAGTACCGATGTTGTTACAGATAATGGTTTGGTTTGTTTGTTGCTAAAATGCTACACTCAGCAACATTATAGCTCTGTAAATATTCCAGTCTGCACTAGACATTAACCATGGACTGACATCATGAGCATCAATCTACGTACTTGGTGTTTCAGTCAGTCAGTCTGACAGCCAGATCATGTTAGTCGCCTGAAGAATTGTACACAGGAATATACCAACACACTGTCTCTGTCTAGTTCTAGTACTTCAGTCCCACTGGAGATTTGTACACAGGACAACACAAACTGTCTCTGTCTAGTGTCTGTTTCTATCAGTGCCTTAATCACACTGCAGAACTGTACAGATACATATGTAAACAAACTGTCTCTGTCTAGTGCTAGTTCCTATCTCTGGCTTAATCACACTGGAGAATTGTCCACATAAATACACAAACATACTGAGCCAAATCACATAGCAGTAACACTAACACCTCACAGCCCTGTCTCTATGCAAGAAAAAACTGTTTACCAACAGAGAATTTTCTGCGTATTGCCGACCAGCTAACTCTGTAACTGCGTAGCACTTCCAGCTTGTAACACAAAGTGGAAAAGCAGGACAGAGGTAATCACTAGCATAGTCATTCATAGTGAACGTGTAACCCCACACCAAGAGCTCTCTCCCAGTGCAGGGGATGTGTGTCAGGCTGATCTCTAGCACTACCAGCGGTAGTCACAGACAAGATGCTCCAGATGTACACATAGGAGGTGGACAAGGAACAGAAGTTCCTATGAGATTTCAATTGATAGTCCGGGTGGGTGGGTGAGTGTTTGTTCATGGGTGGGAGTGAGTGAGTGAGTGAGTGAGTGAGTGGTGGTGAGTGAGTAAGTAGGTTGGTTTCTGAGTGAGTGAGTGAGTGGTGAGGAGTGAGTGGGTGGGGTGGGTGAGGAGTGAGTGAGTGAGTGAGTGAGTGAGTGAGTGAGTGAGTGAGTGAGTGAGTGAGTGAGTGAGTGAGTGAGTGAGTGAGTGAGTGAGTGAGTGAGTGAGTGAGTGAGTGAGTGTTTTAGCCACTAGGCTACCCCATTACCAAAATTTATGATTTACATATTGAAGACTTAGAATGAAAACAATACAGTTGTCAGGTTTTGCAGTATAAAAATACTGGGTGGAATCAATGAGCAGAGATGTACTTGTCTGAACACAGACAGCATATATAACAAGTTCTCTTAGCCATGTACTGTCAAATAATGTCTTGATCACAGTTAAGTTAAAGAGGTCACAGAATTGACAATGTATTTACTAAATGTTCATCTGCCCTAAACATTCTTCAGATAAATCTAAAGCAGGAGTATTCTAAGGTGAAATCATGATGATGTGATATATAAACTTCAAGTCATTTTAAATTTATAACCCATGGCCTGATCCCGACTTGATTGCTGACAGGCCATTGTGATAGCTGCTCCATTGACAGTGGTTTTAAACATCACTCACACAGAGAATCTGTTAATTAGTGTAAACAACCTCACAACACTGACATGTCAGATGTTGAAGTGTTGATGACCTCAGTATAAATACATTTTCCTTTTTAATATTTCCAGTGTACTTGTTGAACTATCAGTAACGAGGATGATCAGCCAATTTACATGGCTAAATTGCTTGAATAAATTCCTCATCAATACTGATCCAACTTCTTCTGAAAACATTATGTAAAATAGTTTTTGAAAAATTGTTTTGAAAAATTGTTTCTATTTTTAACTCATATAATAATAAAAAACAAAGAAACAACAATTTTACTTGAAAAAATATCATACATTGGGTCTGAATTTAAATAAATGCATCTGTTGTTAACAGACAAATGAACTGACCCTTGATAAAAAAACAACTGAGGGCAAACTGATGAAGGCATCATATTGTTTGACATAGCCTATTTCTACAATAAACAAACATTACATAAACTTTATCAGTGGTAAAATTAGACCTTAGTCATTTATCTGACGTTTTGAACAAAAAACAAACAATGAGAGACAAGAAAAACTCGAACAAACAAAAAATGACAAAGCTGATGATTTAACTGCCATTATGATTTAGTTCCACTCCGTTCCGACATCTTACTCTACAGTCAGTGTAGTGGGCGTAACTAGCTCAACTTTCTCAGATTAAATCAAAATCAAGGAAATATTCGGGAAAAAACATAACACACTCACCAAGTCAAAAGGGCAACCTTTGGCACTACAGATATATACTCTGGTTCCGTTATAAGCACGAGCGTATCCATAATATTCTTTGTTCCGATGTCGTCCTCTAACTGAACTGATCTAGCGCAGGATGGAATTCGCTTAAAATAGACTTGGATCAGAAGGAACGCGGTGCCTACTACCGCGAGACGCAAATGCATCCTCTGATAAGAACGGAAACACCTGCCTTACAGCCTAGATACATAACAAGACGAGTAGACATGCACGCTAGCAGACGAAATATGACCCCTTCGTCCGTAGTTGACAGGTTCACTGAAAGTTTTAAAACTCTTTAAGCTTAAGTGATGACGGGAGTTTAACATACAAAGTTTATTGTGTAATATACCTTATGGCGAACCATGTTCCCAAAATATCTTTGGCGTGAGTAATGTCGGAACCATGTCAGTGGTGTATTTGGGCCAATATTTCTCAATGAGCCAAGTTGAAATATGATACTGGCATTAACTCTATTATCCTAGCAACTAATGTTATATGTCTATTTGATAAGGGATGTTTTGGGAATATAACAACATAATTGTGTATTCTTTATTCCAAACATTTATAACATAAAAAGAATGATTTAATAATATGCCAGTTCTAATTAATAACTATATATTTACAGATAGTTCCTATTTTAACTACTACAAAACGTTCATATGTAGTTAGTTTTGTAGTAAATAGTTGACGAAAACACGAGGCCCGTTTACGATAACGATTGCAACAAACAAACACATGTGACTATTTAGTGAATGTGCATTAATAGTTCAGCGGTATAATAGGACGTATTAGAGAAGAAATATCATATTTTAAAGTTTCAGCGTACACACGTACAATACAAAATGTCGTAAAATTGCGAACCGAATACGGCTGTGCTCTAAACACACGTTTCTGATTCTCTGTATGATTTAGCAATGGAGCTTTCCTATAAAGAAGGGGTTACTGGCTTGTCATGGTCCAATCTTCGTTGAGGGAAACTCGTTGATATAGTTTTGTTTTACTTTTGGACAATATCAAAATTCCCCCAGGATAGGTCGGGGGAGATGAATTAAGTTCTCCGAAATGTAACCAACAAAACATGAATGGATGAATGAATGAATGAATGAATGAATGAATGAATGAATGAGTAGAAACGACAAATCCATTTCAACATCCATAAGAAATCTCTGCCAAACACATTGTACAATTCTGACGATATCATGAATATGCGTATGTTTGACGCCGCATACACCAGTATTACAGTTGCACGGCGCGGTCTGTAAACAATCGAGTCTGGACCAGACAATCTAATGATTGACAACATGGTAGCTTGTGTTTATGAATAAGAAAGCATGAATGATTGAATGAATAAGTAATCAACAGTAGTATATGAAAATCACAGACAAACGGTGGAACCAGAATTTGGAAAAGATCGCTGATGGTTGGGGAGGGCTCTTCTGGGCCGATTGTTCACGAATATATTCGCGTGAAATGAAACACCACTCATGAAACATGAATAGAATCTTTCACAAAGCAGAATTACAGCAAAGAGTTGTACCAATAGTTCCGCCGCAAGTGTATATGTGTGTGTTACTAATTTCGCAACGAATATTTTTATCATGTTTACAAATGATTTTAATGAATCCTGTCAATTAGTTAGTTATTGGAGACAGAAAAAAAAATCAATCATATATAAAACATTTTATTGCTTTCATCAAAAAGAACAAGATCAGATTTGGCGGCTTGAATGCGCCTGGGGCTGTGTACTACGGTGGCATAATAGGGCCATCTGTTGTTTGTTTTTTTTCTCGAAATTTCAAGTAGTAACTTGTGATTTCAAGATTGTAAGTTGAAATTTCAAGATGTTGATCTTAAAATTTCAAGTTAATAAGTTGAAATGTTAACATACCACTAACCTAAGATCTTGAAAAATACATAGAGATGATATCGTCTCTACGGAAGCCTTTTAGGGCCAGCCGTATTACGGAAGCCTTTTAGGGCCATGCGTTTTTTAATTATTTTCTTGAAATTTCAAGATACTAAGTTGAAATTTCAAGATGAATAAGTTGAAATTTCAAGATTAGTAAGTTGAAATTTCAAGATAATGTGTTTTACCATGCGACATGAAAATATATTTGAAGTTAATTATCTTGAAATTTCAAGACCATGCGAATCATGTGGTAGCTCACCATTTGGGGAATGTCTCTTCGATAGGAAGGATGGCTAGTCCAGGCAGATCTGAAACTACTCGTACAGATGCAGTGAACGTAAGTTTCTCTTTCTAATAAATTTCAATGACAAGATACATGCTAAATACAGGTTTTCCTTTAGCGGTTTTTGACATTAGAATAAGACTGTAGCCTTATCTTCTTTTTGCAGTTAGAGACGTTTTTGCAATTTATTTCCTAAGTACCGGTGCGTATCATAATTTAACAGATATATGTGAGTGTTTAGCCCAGGACGTATAAAGGCGGTATAGAGCTTATTGTCTACGTCCCTTCTAAGCAAACCGGTTTGCGACAAACCCATTTTAAAGCATTTAGGAAACAACTCATCTACCTATGCCAAAATGTGCTTTGTTTTAAATAATACCATCATGACAAATTGTATTTCTCATATCTTGAGCAGGCTTTTTTATGCCGTCCAAGTATGAAATATATTGAACCAATTGAACATATGTGTCGTCTGACATACGTCTAGCAAAATAGAGCCAGACGAGGTGATTGTTATCGCATGGCCGACTTTGGTATCACTCTGGTAACAAAACATTCATGAATACATTCAATAATTAGCCTTGTATGCACAATGAGAAACGACTTCATTGAATCCAATTTGACCCTTACAATTCAGGCTGTTTTCATGGGTCACATAAACTTTCAGTGCTTAATATAAATTGTCTTTTCAGATTGAACAAGCAGAGAGTTTATTTGATCGTCTGCGCATCAAACTGAACCGACCATCGACAAGTGACGACCCAACAGATATAGGTCCACAAAGTCGAAATGCTGTCAAACTGACAAAACAGGTGGAGATTGGGCTTATGAAATTCGACGAAAAGAAAATGATGTATACTCAAGTCCGAACTAAATCAGGAGGTGGTACTCGGAATATATCGGTTCTGAAACAGTCAACTAAGCAAGATCTTCTTGCTCAAGCTAAGAAGATCTTCTTCCCAGAGGGACATTCAATAAAATTTGGACCCGAAACTGATTATGAGTTCAATGTCACGGACTATCAGTTTGTCATTCTGATTGAGGATGTCACTGTTCAGGATATGTCTGATATTACTCGACTGACCAACCTGAGGTTTTATTTGGCGATGAAGAAGGTACAAGATACCACCACCAAAGATCCTGTCCCTGGTCATTGTGTCCAGAGTACCCATTCAAGACCGCAAACTTGGGGAGAAGCTGATCAAGATCAACCAGGACAACAAACGTTGGAACAAGGTCAACAGCATCAGCCACCGTGCTGGAATTCTGAACCTCAGAATCAGGGGGATCAGCAGGATCACCAGGCACAAGCTGCTGGAAACACAGATGATTACAGTGATGATATCGATGAGTTACCAAATATCCTGCCTCTACATGCTGAGGTTGAACCATATTCAGTTGATATTGATCTTCTGGACAACTTCATTGCAGATCTTGAACACCAGACAGCACAAGCCAATGTCAACCACCATACCATACGTATACACAGAGGACATGTCTCCCAGGAACTTAAAGAAAAATTCAAAGAAAAAACTTTCAATCTAAATAAGGATATTTTCGATTTCCAAATGATTTTGCCAAATGGAGAAATGGAGGTTGCCGAAGACAATGGAGGAGTCATGCGAGATGCTTTAGTAGAGTTCCTGGGATTCTTTCTTTGAACAGCGTTGCCTGGGAAGAGCTTGTAAGGTGCCATTTATAAAGCATGATTATGACAGTGATGACTGGCAGGCAATTGCTTCCATTCTCTATTTCGGATGGAAGTGGCAGAACTACTTCCCCGTGAGCAGAGCAAAGTCTTTTATGGCGTTTTGCATTTATGGCATGGATATATTTTCAACAAGAATCCCTTATACCTGAATAGCTTTAAAGTTTCCTTCGTTCCATGTTCAGAGGCTGGCATACTCAAGGCATCCTTGGAAGGGCATTTTGAGGAGGAGGACGTTATTGATGTCCTCAGTGTCCATGAATGTAGAGTTCTGCCCACAAAGGAAACTCTCAAGAGGTTGATTGGCGAGTCAGCACACAAGAAGATGGTTCAGCAGCCAATGTATGTAAAAGGAGCATGGTTCGATAAACTGACTTTGTTGAGGTTCAGTCTTGGAGAAACATCTCTTGATTCACTGTATGACTCCCTCAGGCCAAACAATCGGAAAGTGATGAAGATTCTTTCATTTCCGGACGACATGTCCTTGCAACAGAAAAGTACATCGGAGTTCCTCAGAAAATATGTCCGTGAACTGGAGAAAGATTATCTCTCCCGGTTTCTCAGGTTCTGCACTGGGGCCAACTTATGGTCACCCAAAGCCAATCTACATTCGTTTCACAACACTATCAGGTCTGGCAAGGAGGCCAGTTGCTCACACGTGTGGACAAGTACTTGAGCTACCTGGCCAATACGACAACTTCCTTGACTTCAGGAAGAGTTCAACACGATCCTCGAGAGCGGTGTGTGGGTATGGATTTTGTTTAGGAATCTTTTGTTATAACAAGTTTGACGTTTGGCGTGATATTTCCAAAATCACAGACTTCAATTTAGTTTGATACTTTCATAAGTATATTTGATTTTAGTTTACATTTCATGAGTTGATTCTGCTACAAATGATTAGCAAAACTCAAATATCGACGAGGACAATAAGAAACTCAGGTATTCCTGATTGAAGAAAAGTTTACAATGACGTTTATACTCATTTGTCAGGTTGATACAATAAAGTAGTTTTTTATGACACCCTGTCATGTATTGCTGCCATTTGCATTAATTGTTTGATCTCATTGTTTTGATATCCATACAATGTTAAGTTACAATAAAAATAATGACCAGTTCAAGCACTACTGTGATTATATTTTGTGTATTTTTTCTGTGATGTCTGATTTATTATGTAGGTTGGTACATCTTATCATATCCAATTCCTTGACAAAACCCATGATCTTTGAATACAATGTTCACATTTACACAATATATATTGAACTTAAATGCGATTTGAACTCCTATTTGGATTAGGTATGATGTTCAAAATGTTGTTGCGTAATAATTTCTGAGTCGGTTGTTGATAAGCATGGAATGGTTTGGATTGGAAGGACTTTTCCCAGAGTATCCAATTGGCGGTGTTCCTGGAGGCAAACCTGGATATTCTCCCAAGAGGTTGGGACGTAGCAGGTACGAAACCTATAGCTAAGACACCAAGAACAATGGGGACTTGATCAACTTGCTACTTAGGCTGCAAACATAAGGTTGTGCAAGCGAGGCCGCCATATTTGCCATGTTTCTCCTGAATCTCGTCAAATACATTACTGTCAAAAGGGACAGAAAATTCAATGATATAAATATATTCATTGGCCTTATCAAAAAGTTCAAGATTAAGTTTGTTAGATGGAATTCTTTTGAGGCTGTACATGAGCCTATTCCAAGTTTGAAAGCATCATTTTCCATGACGCCCTGGACATGTTCAGGGTCGTACCATGGATGCACCTCGGTGTCAAAGCCACAGGCATGGCGGAGACGGTATTAGCAGCAACTAGCCATACCATCATGTCGTTTAAGGTATGCTGTTTGTGCCAAGGAAGGGCATCCACTCACAAGGTGTTGGACAGTCTCTGTGAATTGATTGCAAAGTCTAGATTACATGTTAATATTTTCTTTAAGAATGACATTTTGGCGTTTGCAAATGGGAAGTGACTGAGCAGCAAAAAGAAAGCCCCCAGTTTCACATTAAGACCAGGTGACTTCTTCCTGGCGAAGGAGTCCGCTGGATTGCTCTTCTGTTCCCCACACTGCATGCACACACGATGTGATGGTTTCTCAGAAAGCTTCTCCACGAATAACAGACTTGGTGAAGGACTTCACCTGGTTTACTTCAATCGCTGTACCGTCCAACAATAGATCGCCATCAACAATATCAACCTCAAATTTCAGATTCTGTCAAGCAACCTTGGCACGCTTAACATGGCTGTGGAATTCCTTGTTTCATCATTGACATACATCACCAGAGGACCATCTGACATATATAAGTACACACAAAATTCTACCATGAAAAGCCTCCACTTAATCAAACCCCTACCTTTCGAATTAATTTGCATTATATAAACGACTGAGAGGAGAACGAGGGTAGTGGTCTCTGTTATCAGACATGATCTTCTGGTCAGGCGGTCAAGACTCTGGATGTCTTGTTTTATTTAATCAACTACTCCAAAGGAATAGGAAAGGACTGGCACAGCAAAAGTACTGGTGACTATGACCGTGTCTCAAGCATTTAGCTCGGAGCTCCAGATTTCTTTAAACGAGTTTATTACTCGGCCCGAAGTGTGTCTTGAAACTGGGCATTCTGAAGCTTGTTTCGAACTTGCATTCCAAGATAGATGTAGGCCTGATCTTCCGCAATATGTTCAATAACTCCTCCCCCTTGTAACCTGACCAATCCATCATTAATTACCCTGACTCTTTAAATGAAGAGTATTACATTTGTCGAGTCCAAATGTCATGTCAGTATCATTAGAAAAGAACTTGACAAGGAGAACCTGCTCTTTCAAATTGTTTATTATTATTATGTCACAGAGTTTGGGCATATTTTATCATTAAGTTCGTCGCAAAACTACTGATGCGGCGTTATAACAATCACTGTCAACAGAAAGGGACAAATATAAATTATTCAGATGTAAAAGAACAATATCGAGCTTGATCTTTCCTTTTACAGATCAGGGGAAATCGTCCTGTTATTATGATAATGATATTGTTCATTATTTCGTTCAGGCATGACTCACCACGCATACTCTGAGCGTCCCTCGAAGTGAGCGGACGTGCTTGACCGACTCTCTGTCTCAATGCAAGGTCAATGCTGAAGCTGACCTGATGTAAAAAGACCATCCTTCGTAATTACAGTAGCACAGTTCATACAGGTTTACGTTGTTATTGTGCGATCAAGTGGACAATGTGTGGATGAACCGAGAACTATGTACTGTGGACATTGAAAAGGTAATATCTGAGTTTTTCCCTTGAAAGATAGAAATATGAGTGACATAAATTCCTCGCCTACATATTCTACTCAGAAGCCTAATTGTAAAATGGTAAAATAGATTGCATGAATGTTCGCTCAAAACTGTCTTACTCAGAAACAGTCAAACATGTCCCTCCCTGCAGGAGTATTGAACAACAAAAAGAAAAGCTCTGTAATTAAAGAATACAATCAGGCTGAACACGAATCAAGTGACGCCATCATTGTTTCACCAAGCCACAGTCCGAACACAAGCCTACCTGAAGCGGCAGAGCGTGACCACAAAGCAGAGAGCTCAAAACCACGTGAAAACAAGCACAATAACCTGTCGTGTGTTATCTCAAGCGATGACCAATCGAGGACTGTATTGTTTAAAGAACAATGGTCAAAAGCCTTCTCCGGAGTGTCCCGATTTAAGCAAAAGAGACTTGTGCTATCTTATGTGAAGGCAAGCGAACCCTTTGACGTCATTGAAGACGCAATCAAAAGCTACACAGACGAGAGAGGTGTAAAAATACATCACATGAAGCTATTGAAACACTGGGAGGGACGAAACCCGACGTATACGATACGTATCAACGTTTCACCACAGGCAGCAAAAATAGCTTTGTCAGACAACACATTCTGGCCATCAAATGTCAACTGCAGAGAATGGATACCTAATAACTCATGGTACTCAAACGACACATATGGAGCCAATAAAGAATACTATTAATCATGAATGTACTGGTGAACATTATAATGATTTTATCATTCCGCTTAGCAGTATGGAACATACGGGGTATCATGTATGGTACTCAGGAACTCAGTAGCAGATTGGGCGGCACGGATATATTCTTCATCAATGAACACTGGCTCAGTGACCAGACAGTCTCATTCCTGGACACCGTACACAGCGACTTCGATGTCTACTCCAGATGCAGCTATGATCCCTCAGCGCATCACAGAGGATCCGGAGGAGTATGTGCTTTCGTACGGAAAGGCAAGTGGTGTAATGTAACTGTGCTGGATACTCCAGAAAGTGACCATGTCTTAGCAATCAATCTTCAACTTAAGACTGTGAGTATGTATGTGATCGGGACAAGACTGCCGTCTACAAATGTCCTGGACAGTGTCTACCGAGAACAGTTACAGTACACGATGGACCTATTTGATATATATTCACAGCAGGGGACGGCTATACTTGCTGGTGATTTCAATGCAGACATTCGTCATTGTGTTAACAATAAAACCAGATCTCGTCTGTTACAGAGAGCGCTGGATGAACGATCTTTATTCTCGGTTGTACCCTTGGACGATGAGGATAAGTATACATTCTCAACAAAATCTAATGAGGTTAAAACAATGCTGGATTATGTATTTGTACATATTGACAATTTACATAACGTAGTTGGTCAGACTATTGACCGTACTATCCCATACAATGTATCTGATCATAAACCTATTCTAGTAGGTTTTGATTTAGAATCCCAAAATGTTACCTACGGTGGACCTAAATTAAGTTGGAGGAAAGCCTCTGAAACAGATCGTATGTTATATCGTTATGAAACAGAAAATTATTTCTGTAACGATATATGTAACCCTTCCCACTTTTCGTCCAATGCCGACTTCATCGAGTCATATAATCAATCCATTACAAACGCACTTACTGCATCTGCAATCATGTATATCCCTTCTTCCAAATTCCACCCACATCTTAAACCTTACTGGAAAAAGGATGATTTACAAGATCTCCATTATGATATGCGCTGCAAAAGACGTTTCTGGATAGAGAATGGGAAATCACATAATCAAAATGATAGTTCCTATGCATCCTACAAAAAGGCAAAACGTATCTTTCGAAGGCAGCATCGAAAATCTAAACAATCTCTTTTAGATAATAGATTTGATGAAGTTTGTGAAGCTGCTGAAGTTGATATTCATGAATATTTTAAGGCCAGTAAACGGTATAAACGAAATTCTGGTACTATTAACAAACTAGTATATGATGGTAATACAGGCTCAGATGCTGAAAGCATATGCAATATTTTTGGTGAATATTTCAAGCATCTCTCGATTCCCCACTTAGACAGTGCCTTTGATAGTGCTTTTTCAGATGAATGCGAAAAGTATGTTTCTGAAACTGAGGCCAAACAATCTGAAGCAGATGATACTACCTCCCCCTTATCATATGATATTACATTTAGAGAGGTACTAAATGCAGTGAAAGGGTTAAAAAACAACAAAGCCCCGGGCCCAGATTGTCTGAGCAATGAACATATAAAATACGCAGGAAGATCACTAATCACTCATATTGTCGCCTTGTTTAATGCCATCATCAGATATGAGTACGTGCCACTTATGTATAATCTTGGCGAAATTCTCCCAATACACAAAGGTAAAGGCAAAAGCAAAATTGATCCATCTAATTATCGTGGCATAACGTTAACATCTACCCTGAGTAAGCTCTTAGAACGTCTGCTCCTAGATAGGACTGAGAAATGGACAGATAATAACACTTCCTTCCCCCACCCTTTCCAGTTTGGCTTCAGAAAACACGCAGGAGCTGAGATGGCAGCGCTTACACTTACTGAAACCATTGCATATTACAACGAAAAGAACTCACCAGTATACTGTGCTTTTCTCGACAATGAGAAAGCGTTTGATCGTGTGTGGCTTGATGGTCTATTTTATAAATTAGACAAACTTGGTATATCTGGTAAAATGTGGAGACTCCTTCGTTTATCTTATATGTCTATGCACTCTTATGTTGGTTTTGCAGGGTTCAAATCGAACCAATTTCATGTTAAACAAGGTGTCGGGCAAGGCCGTGTTATATCAGCGTGGCTTTTTTCACTGTACATAAATGACTTATTACATGATCTTAATAGAACAAGTTGTGGATTATGCCTCCCATGGGGAAAATGTCCCGGCTTATTGTTAGCTGATGACACAACCCTTACCAGCTCCAACCCCAAGGGACTACAATGTTTGCTAGATGTAACTGAATGTTATGCAAACAAATGGAAGCTGAAATATAATGTAAGTAAGAGTGCTGTATTGATGTTTGGTAACAACAAAAATGTATCGCCCAATGACCTTTTATTTTGTAATATCCATGTACCTCCAAAACAATTCATTATTTATGCTGGAGTGTATTTTACTACCTCCAAATCATCTGTTAATAGAACAGGTAATGTTTGTGAGAAACTGAGAAAAATGATTAATATTAACCATGACTCAGGGTTGCATTATGGAGGATTAAATCCTATTGCTGCAATTCGTATATGGGACAGAGTTATACTGCCATGCTGTCTATATGGATGCAGTGTATGGGGAAAGCTATCTAATAAAGAATATGATATGTTGGAAACCACACAGCGTTATTTCTGTAAAAAAATGCAGGGTTTTGATAGGTATATGCCTAATGAAGTTGTTGTGGATAACCTTGGTATTCTGTCATTACAAGCTTATATAGATCAACGCTCTCTGTTGCTACTTGGAAGATTATGTACCAGCAGTATTAAGTTTTCTTTTAAACAGTTGTTTTTACATAGATTCTCGCAATATGACAATGAAATTATGAATGGCAGAAAGCATAAACGAGATATGAAATCTCCTATATTTCACATGTTGGAATTATTAGCTAAATATGGTATCCAGGAAGAAATTAAACAATATGTAGTGTGTTCTAAATTTTTATGTAAAAGGAAATGGTCAAGAATAGTACGGGAAAAGGTCTTACAATGTGATAGAAAAGCAGCAGAGTATGCCATGCAGTCAAGGCTGTCATTGATACGGTATCAGTCAATAAGATCGGACGGTGTAAATCGACTATGGCAGCTGGCGCTTGACAGACCAAGGTACTATAAACGTATTGGTTTTCTGATTAAACTGGGTTCTGTTCCCATTCAGTCAAAGGAATGTGAGTGTGGCACTGTGGCGCACGATATTTTAAAGCACGTTTTTTATGTCTTGTAAGATTAATATTGCTGAAAGAAATGTCTTATTTGAACAAATTTGTGACTTACTCGATGTCAATATCTTTGTAAAATTATGGACCTACGATGATGATGATGAATTCCTGAAATTTCTACTTGGCGGAATACCGGAAGATGTAAAGGACCAGCTAAACTATGATGTGTGGGCAAATGTTATAATATGTGTCTCAAATTCTGTATATAAATGGAAAAATATTCATAACTGTTGTATTTCACCTTACCACCCTGTATAGATTATTTCATGAGCATTTCTGTTGTATCATGTGCCAGTAATATGACTGTATAACATACATATACATTTGTAATCTTCAAACTATGGAGGAAATAAAGAATATCTATCTATCATACCTGTATACATCGCAGAAAACAGAACTGTACAAGATTCTTGTCTATGAAATCGCTTGCAAAATAGCCGTCATCCGTAATCTGTTTGAAGAGATCCATCCAGAACTGTGTCTATTGCTTCCTGAGAATACACCACCACAGCTCTATCCTTTGGTTTGTGTGACTGGATCCACAAAGGAAACTCTTGTGACCTGAGAATCTATCAGTGTGTTGGCTTCGTAATAAACGCTGCATGTGTTCTACTGATGTGTCTTCTGTTCCCAGATCCGATCGAACTCGTTCAGAACATCCGTTTAGTCTTCTTACAGCTTCAGTATAGTAGCCAGCGATGAACTTAGGGTCATTATTTGTCAACCAAGCTTGAAGCCAAATAACATACTTTGAAAAGCCATCAATGCATCCGTGTATGCAGATACCGTAGGGTTTCAGTTTATCGTAACCATCCATGTGCCATACAGAATTTGGTCCTGACGAGATATAGGTTCGACGTACTAATGTACGCTTTTTGCGACAGTTGACTCCATCAGGATCTATGATATGAAGTAAACATCGAACTGTCTCTTTGTCTACAACATAGCCCTTTTCCTGACACATACGATGCATCCAACGGTATCCGTGTTGCCGACCAGAAGAGTCACACTCGTTCAAAATATACAAAGCAACTTGCAGAATGTCTGTGCATTGTTTTCTCCGAAACAACTTACACTTGGATAGACATCGTTTTAAAGTTCTGTTGCTTATAATCATCTTGTGGTCCTGGGCGAGGAAACACAGTATTTCGTTGTTCGTCAATCCAAGGGAGAAGTATGTGCTGACGAGTGTAACACGATCCACTTCGTCACCACAACCACCTGCCGTCACTGGTGTAATGAACTGACAGAACATGTACACAATATATATGCATTCTGAGGAAGCATAATATGTTGAAATTTCAAGTTAGTATCTTGAAATATCAAGATACTTTTCTTGAAATTTCAAGATACTTTTCTTGAAATTTCAACTTAATATTTATCTTGAAATTTCAACTTAGCATCTTGAAATTTCAACTTAGCATCTTGCAATTTCAACTTAGTATCGTGAAATTTCAAGAAAAAAATAAAAAAACGCATGGCCCTAAAAGGTTTCCGTATAAAACACATTCTCTTGAAATTTCAACTTACTTAGCTTGAAATTTCAACTATTCATCTTGAAATTTCAACTTAGCATCTTGAAATTTCAACTTAGTATCTTGAAATTTCAAGAAAAAATTAAAGAAAACGTATGGCCCTAAAAGGCTTCCGTAGGTATTGTCTCTGCTTTGCTCCATTGTCATCGGCCACAGTTCGTGTACAGAGAATATGGAATTGCGCATAATGAACGAAGAACATTTCATTTCAGTACTAATTTTCTTGAATTTTCATGATACTAAGTTGAATTTTCATGATACTAAGTTGAATTTTCATGATACTAAGTTGAATTTTCAAGATAATAAGTTGAATTTTCAAGAAAGGATGTTGAATTTTCAAGATAGGATGTTGAATTATCAAAATAGCAAGTTGAATGTTTAAGAAAGTAAGTTAAATGTTCACGATACTAAGTTGAATTTTCAAGATACTAAGTTGAATTTTCAAGATGCTACGTTGAATTTTTAAGATAGTAAGTTGAATTTTCAAGATAGCAAGTTGAAGTTTCAACATAAAAGATACTGAATAATAGCGTAGCGTGGCCCTAATAGGCTTCCGTACCTAATAGGCTTCCGTGGTACTTTTATCACTACTCTTTGCAATATTTTATTTGATAAAGGTACATTCCCAGCACAGTGGTATGGAGAGGTGAAGTAAATGCGGTCTCTAATTATAGAGGTGTTTTCAGTAAGTTATATATATCAATCATTAAGAAGAGACTCCAATTTTGGTGTGATGCTTATGATAATATTTCAGAGTCGCAGGCAGGTTTCAGAGTTGGTTATTCCACCATTGACAATATTTTCATCTTGCATACTATTGCCCAATGGATTCTATCCAAGAAAGGCGGCAAGGTATATATGCTTTTTTGTTGACTTCTCAAAAGCTTTCGATCTGGTTAATAGGTCAAAATCATGGTCGATATTGAATAGAAAGGGCGTGTCTCCTAAAAATTATAAGGTCCATATATGACTGTGTCAAGTCCTGTGTTAAATCTAATAACTCTTTTTCGGAAACGTTTCAGTGTAGCATTGGGGTACGACAAGGTTGTGTCCTAAGTCCCCTTTAATTTTCCATATTCATAAATGAGTTAGTAGATAATACTGAATCTGTTTGTTATCCTGGGATTCAGCTGCATCCTGTGTTGACGCAATTGTTCCTCCTTTTGTTTGCCGACGATGTTATTCTTCTCTCTGATACTATATATATTGTCTACAAAAGCGCAACAATGTTCTAGAACAGCATTGTATTGATTATAATCTCACTGTTAGACAAATCTCAATTGGGAACCGATGACATGTGTCGACCAAGCCAGCGAGCCTGACCACCCGATCCCGTTAGTCGCCTCTTACGACAAGCATGGGTTACTGAAGGTTCATTCTCACCCGGACCTTCACGGGTCTTGTTGGACAGTTAGATTTATTACACAATTTATGTTAATATTTACATTTTGACAAATCCCAAACTGACACTTACGCGTGGGAAGTGACTGATCCGGAGCAGCGAACAGAAGGCAATCTGTTTCCCTTTTCATGCCAGTATCTTCATCCACGCTGAGGACACCCACTTCTGTATTGCCTAACAGTACAGATCCTTCGTCAGAATAAACATTGACCCTGAGATTATGGCCAACATCCTTAGTTTGTGTACACAAGTTGTACAATGCTTTATAAAAGAATCACCAGACAAATAAATTCTAATAAACACTCTAATAGAATATTATCATGATAATAAGTGAATATAAACGGGAAGAGTGCGGACGGGAACATGATTCTTCTTGTGAGGGTATGAATACCCTGAATGTATTGTTTCGTCCAATCTGCAAAGCCAAAAGAATAACAAAGTGTTCTTGTGAATTATAATGTCACATTAGCTAACTTTTAGTTGTTATGGGTCACAAAAGTTGAAAGCGCTGAGTGTATTTTCTCCTGTTAAGAGTAAGTTCAAGAGTTACCTCCTTTTTGTTTATTGCTTTCGGTTTCTTCGGATGGATGCTGGAAGCTATCAGAAGATGGCGGTGTAGCATTTGCTAGATTTCTCTAGAAATATATAATAGGCATATAAGGGATGGTTGCTGAGATGGATGAGGAGACGATTTTGGATATTGTTATGAAAGTGGTTTTTTTTGTAATTTGTAATATCACATTGATAGTTATTATGGGTCACAATGTTTAAAGTTTTGAGTGTGGGTTTTGGCTCGCATCTCGCATTATATATGTTCAATGGCAATAGTATTTTTTAGCGGTACACCTTTTTGATAGCGCTTCAGAGTTGCCTCCCTTGGTTGTCTTTATTTTGTTTTGACTTCACGTCTTGTGTTTACGATGGCTTTCGTGAATGTTCTGAGTTAATATTTTATATTTGTGACCCAATATTTTATATTTGTGACCCACTATTTTAGATTGTGACTGAATTGCATTGTACTAGAAATTTGTATTGTCATTCATTGTAGCTTGCTCATTGTTTGTTCAATATATTATTGAATATTTTAGACTTGTCTGTGTTCTATTTTGCTGGTTCAAAGGGGACTCTTAAACCTTTTTTTCACGGCAAATTATTAACCGTAACAACATACGCTCATCTGCCTGCTAGCAGACCTACCACTCAAGAGGCTTCATCTACACTGAACTTTCAACAGCTGTCAACAAACTTCATTCAGTATATCTACAAGGATCAAGACTGTTGATCACTGGATTGTCTGGTCCAGTCCATCCCCATAAAGCTGGAACTGTCGAGTCCGAAGAACTTGCTACAAGGACTTCTAAACTATTTTTCCAGTGTGGAATCTCCGTTGCCAATACGTTCAAGGTCATCCATGTAAAGGAGGTGAGTTAGAGGTGTTGTGGATCTGCGCTGAGGAGGTCCAGGATGATAACGTTCCCCTTTGTGTCTTGCAGCTCTAAAAGTTGATGTCTGTATTGGTTTTGTTTTCTTCAGGTGGTTCAGTTCGCTGTTTAGGACATCAGTATCGTTTTAGTGAGTGAGTGAGTTGGATTTTACGCCGCTTTTAGCAATATTCCAGCAATATCACGACGGGAGTATCGCTTTAGCAAGTAGGATGAGGATTGCGATGATGGCTTGTTTTATCAGGGTGTGGTGGCAGGAGTGGATGTTCTGGCCTGTGTATGTAGGTGAACGTATGTTCTTAACCTATTTTCTGTTGAATGGAGGGACATAACTAGGAAGGGAAGGCGTTGGCTTGTTTCTGTCTCTGTGGTGAACTCGATTTTCTGGTGTTGGGCGCTGAAGTGTTTGTGGGGGTCAGTGATGTCGTTCTTGGAGTGGGGGTGGGGTTGTTGGACTGTTGTGGTGGTGTGTCATCTATGTTTCGATAATAACTGAGGGGTTGGAACAGTGCTGTGGAGAAGGCTGATTCTTCGAAATACGCGTGAAGGTTTCAGTGATGAGTAGCGAGAGAAGGGAGAAGGTATTTGCATGTACAATACGTCGTGGATAGTGAAGTATGAGGTGTCAAAGCGGCTGGAGAAGAGGTTGATGATGTTGTCGATGGTGAGGGCGGTGTTTAGGTCGTACATTCTAGTATTGGAGCTTGTTTCGGGGGGACATCAGGGAAAGGTTGTTGGTGAAGAGGTTTGTGATGTCATAGCTGCCCATGGTGCATGTGAGCGTAGCTTCTTGTTCTGTATATATAGGTTTCCCAAACAATTCCCCGGAAGATTCCCGGAAATAAGGGACCAGACGAACACGGCTGCACTGTATGGTGTATTCTTGAATGGAGGATGTCTGGAGGCTTGAGTGAGTGAGCAATATCACCGCGGGGGACATCAGAAATGGGCTACACACACATTGCTCCTATGTTTTGAATTGAACCCGGGTCTTCGGCGTGACGAGCAAACGCTTTAACTTATGCAACGCCACCGCCCCTCTTAAGGCATGAGGTCTGGAAGATACCCCTGTATATACACCAAGTTTGCAGCGGGACACTCTCCTGCGGTGCATAAATATGAGACCGAGTTTGATGTACAAATGTAATGCATGAAGTATGTTTTCCATTTATTTATCAAACCAAGATAACATTTGACCATCGACTGATGAGAAACAACACATGCTTATCCTGATAAGAAGGGATTTATTAGAATCCCTGAAGTTTAAAGTGAAGGCTATGGGTATAACAAAGTGAACAGTCGGGATATGTCTCACAACCAATGATCATATCGACAGGGAAGAAGAATATAGAGGTAAGGGTAATCACAAGAAACAACCAGAAATCCTTATGAATCCTTATGATTCATAGACACATACCAAGTCTCAACTCATGGTCCTGTGTTTGAATATATCTTTATGTTTTAGCTGACCCCTGATCCTCCCAAAGAAGTCACCATGTTGCTGGGAACAGTGTGTGTTTTCCCTCTGATAGTGGCTGCAAGTTTTGCCATGGAACCTTCTCATCTCAACGGTAATGACATGTAGACATTAGCAGTAGTCATTCACACTTTTAAACGACAGAACATGCAATATTTTTTCTGGTTTTCAGAAAATGAAAAGTTCACCATGGGTTTAGAGGTGTTCAGTTGTGGCTGTAACGACCTATGTCAGTTACAATCCTGTTTGACTGTGAAATCACTACTCATTAGCTATATTTCTGTCCCCTTAGATCTATTTTCTGGTTCCATATTGTGTGTCACATTGGATTTGAGAAGGGTTGGGTATCAACCAAGGCGAAGCGCTTATCGCGTTCCACATTTTGGAATCCGGCGAACATAAGGTGTTTCAGAAGTGGAGGAAGATGACGAAAACTTCTCCTCTGTGAAGACACCACGTCCTCTGCCAGATTGTGATTATTGTGGACAGGTGTTTAGCAATAAGCACAACTTACAAAGACATTTACACGATAAACAATGTCCTGAAATGGAAAATGATGATAATGGATCATTAAGTGATGTCACACACAACAACAGGAAAAATATGATAGCTGATCTCGAAGAGCAAGATATAAGACAAATGTATTGATGTACGCGTGAGCTGAAAAAGACTTTTTGGATGAGAAACGACAGCTTTACATGAAAAGAGGTTTAAAGGAAGACACAATAGAAGCCAAAAGGAAAAAAAAATAATCTGGATCACTTTTAAATAGACGCATGCACGATTTATTACTTATCTGTATCATAATGCAGTGGGGCCCAAAGACACAAAGAATACTGAACCAAGTACAAGACAGGAATAATCTGTATCATGACGTGTTTTCAAAACTGTACAAATATAAATCTTGGGTGAAAGATTTAACTAAAGATGACAATGAACACATGACATCTGCTGCAGAAAGTGAAGGACAGGAGGATGAGGAGGGGCAATGAGACAATTCACAAAAGATGTTAAGTAGATTATAGGAGTGTTCCTATCCTAATGTCTACTCATTTGAAATGGAGTGAATAAACCATGAAATCTGTATATCTCTCTTGTTTCTTGATGTATATCTGTTTGCTGACTGACATTAGACAACTGTACAATTCTTTATTCTATTACTGATAAACAACCCTATTTCTACTGAATACATTTAACCTACAGTACAGTTCTTAACACCACGGGTCTCCACCTCTTCAAACATTCAAACAGAACATACTATTATCCGTCACATGATGTTTACACCAGTATGACATAGAAGAAGAGTTGATCATGTAAATTTGACATTTGTCATTGTATAGCTACTTGTACAACCACTTGACTCTTCACCCTACTTGAGATATTCAGTGACCACCAGTCCTCAACTGCTTACTATGTCCTGTCTTTAATTCCGGTCAGACACTTAGTGACTGAAGCTGACCCCTGAGCATACATTCATTCTAGGCTGCGCGATTCACGCACTGATAAAATAGTCAGGCTATCAACAGCCATTCTGTGTACAATCTGGCCTTTAAACTACAATAGAACACAATTTCTGGCCAACTTGCCCCGCCACCTTTGTGAGCACAGGAAGCTGAACACATCAACCCTAGTTCCGCACCAAATGGCACCTACTTGAAAATATCTGTACACACATAAGTACAAGCCATGGTGATAAAAATGACAGCCCTAAATACTTAAAATTAGGGTCAGTTTTAATGATTGGATGGATGTGCTTTAAAAAAGCGTAAACATCTTACACTATTTCATCCAAACACAACTGTCTGTGTCCCTCAGTTATGGTAGGTTCAGCGAGCATGCGATTCTGCATTAGTGTAGTGCATAGGCTGTGCCCCATTCACGCACTAAAATTATTGTTTGGCGCATGAATATGCTAACAGCTACAATCGTTTATTTTTCACAGATATGGAAAATAAATACTCAGAATTTCTGAGTTGTTCCTTGTACCAAATCGCGAGTGAATGAAATCTATTTTAAGCTGCCTAGTGTTACCTCACTCTGCAAAGGTTCTGTTTGATTTAACAAAATTTGCTCTGATATTTCACTGTTTTTGACCTGATAAATAGCATCTAAATTTACCTGATGTGCATAGAGTCATATTAATTCTACCTTGAAAAAAGATTTTGCTGTGTGAACACTTGAGTCAGCAAACTCATACCACTCATACCATAATTGAATAATAATCACAGACCACTGAGGTCAACCTAAAGGTTTTCACACACACACCTAGTCCGGAAGGGATAAAAGGAGGGTGGGGCTTCAGGGCTCAAAACTCACTATCCAAACAGTTTGAGTCAGAAACGGACCAATGAATTGCAAATTTTATCATTGTACAAAATTGACACAGAAATATAAATAGCACACATGTTTATCATTTACTAATACCCAACAGCTTTCTTATATGTGAAAATTTTCCGGACTCCACCAAAAAAGTTGTTTAAGAAACTATCATCATTGAAAACGCAAAAGTTGTTATCTGTCGCGGTGGGGTGAAACCGCAGAAACGGAACAGCCACTATCTCGTCGTGCATGGGATACACATGCCTGATGAAAAATGAAGTTGAATGCTGACGTGAAACAGTTGATGATTAAAGTGTACGATTTTTTCCGTGCTGAAGCCAAAAGGCTCAAACCATTTTATGCCATAAATAAATTCCGTAAGCAGGCAGCAAAAGCTTTAGGAGTATTAGCAAGGGTACTGACAAATGTTCTGGAACATAAACATTGTGAGGGTGATGCGAAGCAGGTAGGGGTCGTGTCAAAATCACACAAGTTAAAACATTTGGACTACTTTCAAAAGAACCTTGTAAGGCAGTCTATCAACAAGCTCTATTCTGAAAACAAATACATGTCGCTGAAAATTTTAAAAAAGCATTTGAAGCAGGAACACAACCTCAGAGTATCAAAGTAAGAAAATTTCGGGGAGAATAGGTCAGTACTCTGTGAACGCCCTGATATCGTTCGCTTGAGAAATAATTTTCTCAGGGTTATAAAGAAGAAGCGCGAGGAAGGTTTCGAGCAAGTGTACTTGGTCGAGACCTGGGTCAATGCCTCGCACACTGCCAGCAGTCAGTGGGTACCCGATGGGGGTGATAAGGGGTCACGTAGAAAGCTGCCTCTAGGGAAAGGAGAGAGACTAATCATTCTCCATGCTGGTTGCTCCAGCAAAGGCTTTCTCCCAGGCTGTGACGTGGTATTCAGGGCAAAGTCCACAGATAACAGAGACTACCATTCCGAGATGAATGGTGCGGTTTTCCTCGATAGGGTTAAAAACAAGTTGGTACCAGCTCTACCAGAGAAGTCTTTTATTGTAATGGACAATGCCCCATACCACAGCGTGCATGACCCCGACAGTAAAGCCCCGACATCGAACAGTCGAAAAGGTGATATGATATCATGGCTCGACAAATTTCAGATCCCACGGCCTTCAAAGGCAACGAAGCCTCAGCTATATGAGATCATAAAAAACCCACAAAGGTGAACCTTTCTACAAAGTTGACAGTTACATAAAAAGTAAGGGTCACGATATTCTGCGACTTCCACCCTATCACTGTGACCTTAACCCCATTGAAATGATATGGGGTATTGTCAAAGGAGATTTTTCCAGATCAAACACAACTTTTAGATTACGTGACGTAGAGGTTTTGGTTAAGGAATCCCTTAAAGGTCACATGCAACGTAAAACACAACTTTGCAGATTCTGATACCTTTAAAAATAACGCGCGAAATCGGAGTTCAAACGATTAACGAATTTTCCCCCGAAAATTTCGGGGGAAAACTGGTCTCAACAGCTGGGCTGCGCTCATAGCATGTGTGCAGTGAAATAGGTTCACGCAACTTGGAAGTGGGCTGTCTGGTGAATACTCGGTGAAGGCTTTGGTGTGAGCTATTTTCCTAATGTTTTGTTGATATTTCACAGGCGCGAGCTTTTTTATATGTTATGACAGTAAATAAACTGTTTATATAATTTCATTTGTCTATTTCACCACACGTTCTTCTTACCGAGTCACTTTCTCAGTTCGATACAGAAAAGCAATGTCATTATTTAGCGTTGACAGAATTTCTAACTGTGATATAGATATGTCGTTGTCACAGACAAAACACAATGTCTTGTTTTATTGACACCTGTGTGTCTGCCTGCCTGTCTGCTAATGACAATATTCAATACACAACTGCGATCACTGACCACATGCAATTTGAACTTCAGGCTATACACCATAAACAATACGCATTGATTTATGGCCCGAGTTCGGTCTCTGTCACATTATGTAATTACAAAGACAGGCAGGTGTGATACTTGAACACATCACATGTTATGATGTCTGTTGATTGCAAAATGTTATACACAAAAAATGAGCATGTATTTACAAAACCCAACATCTCTATATATACACACACAATGAGCCGTGAGGGAGGCATCTGCAAATGAACCAGCCGTTACACTTGAGTGCACACCCACCCGCTCTGACTGGGTTCGGTATCCCGGCTGCTTCGTTTCGAGGGAGGTAAACCCAAGTACAAAATATTGCACTTTTGATTTGCGATTATACGCTTATAATTTTGTTTATTTGTTTTTTCATAATCAGCAATGCATATTATATGTCATGAAGAAGTGATAATTGTGTTTTAATTATGTTTGATTTTTTGGTTGCATGTGACCTTTAACAAAATCACGACTGAAACTTGGCAAAACGGTGTCAACAAGGTAGCTAACGTCATTGAACAAGTTTACTGGTCTCGGGATGGCTTACAACAGGCAACTGTGGCACTATTTGTCATCCCTTTAAGTTGTGACTATAACACTGCGACGGACGAGGAACCGACAGGTCTCCCGGAATAGATTTTGAGATGTCTCCCGCCATGACTGGCTGTTCCGTTTCTACGGTTTCACCCCGCCGCGACAGATAACAACTTTTGCATTTTCAATGATGATAGTTTCTTTAACAACATTTTTGGTGGAGTCCGGAAAATTTTCAAATATAAGAAAGCTGTTGGGTACTAGTAAATGATAAACATGTGTACTATTTATATTTATGTGGCAATTTTGTACAATGATAAAATTTGCAATTCATTGGTCCGTTTCTGACTCAAACGGACTGTAAGTATTAACGACTTATACACATGTATAAATATGTATATCTACATGTTAACTGAAATTTCATTTCAAATTTTAACAAATACATAAGTATTTCATGGTGATATTCTAACTTACTTTCAAACAAATTATAATAATTTCATGGATATAAAAATATTCATTTTTGTTTATTTTTCCTTAGATATTTTAGATAATAAATTGTCAAAATATAAAATGTGCCACTGCAATAGTATGAAAGTATACACATCTTTCAATTCATTATTTCATATGAACTTGTCTGCTACCAGGCGATGGCCTTTGGATGGTTGATCCCCATACAACAAAACTGTATGCTGCCTCCAGAGTTTGATATTTTTCAAGGTTACAGCATCTCCAAAAGTCACCAACATGTCCCCAAAAACCTGTCAGCAGATAAACTAACAGTCTCATCCCAACGCCTCTTCAACATTCTTGAACAGGTATTGATAAATTTGAATCTAAATATTTTTCATGAATGTAATATGAGAGCTTTACAAACATATTAAAATTTCATTGTAGTATTTACAAATTTCAAACTCTCAATTATAAAGTATCAAATAATACTAATCCTCAAAGTCACTCTGAAATATTTCTCTCTTTCAGTCTTGGATTCAGTCCAGTGCATGGAAATCTGTCTATGAAGCAGTCAAGATGTTTTGAAAATGAAAGGAATTGTAGAACTGTCAAGATATTCATAATTATTATTTTTTAACTTTAACTTTGGACATTTATTGAAATGCTTTATGTATTTATATATTTTATATTGTTATGAAAATATCATGGATTGAAAAATATCAAACTCGAAAATGATGTTTGAAATGTTTGCATACTCTCTCAAGTCATATTTTTGTTTTCAGGTGAGGAAATTGAGTGATGCAGTGGCAGTGTTCAGACTTCCACATAGACTTCAACAGTGTTTTGATGTGGCCAAACAACTTTCATCTATCACAAGCCTACTGTCTCTATTGGAGAACTTTCAGTTTGTTTCTATCAGTGATGTGCTACCGATTGACAGACAAGAGCGGTTCAAAATCACAGACCTGCTGAAAGCAAATGGTCTCACATTCAAGTCTGTACTCTACTCACATTCACCTGGTGGCAGTATTCCAAATTTGCACTTTATGTGGAAGGAGCCAGTAGACATTTCTGAGATTGAATCTGAAACAACGACTGCCCAGTTGTCAGCTGAAATACAACAACTTGTGCCACATTACCATACGTCGACTTTTTGCAGAAAAGATCAGTTTGGTTGCCAACATGAAACCAGTGTATGTGAGGGAAATCTATGCTCAGTTGACTTGTGATGCAACAACCACATCGTCCTCTTCTGACATTGACAGTCGTGCTTAACTGGTAGTTGACTTGCGAGATCATAATCCAGGGCGTCCTCCCGTTTATGGCAGGTTCTTCGATGAAGTCGGGAACTATGTGAACCCTGTTGTAGAGACAGCTGTACATGAACGAAGACATGAATCGGTCACCTACCTAGCAAAGGCCATGTCCGTCTCACATTTGCTGAATGAAGTGAAGAAAAGACTTCCTCCTGATACACCAGTCCCATCTAAACAGTGGCTTCGTCTGCAGTTTTGGCCCAAAACCCCAACAAGCAAAGCTTCTTTGCAGTATACCGGAACCTTGGAGGTTAAGTATATGGTTCAACAGAGACCACATGTTGATGTTTATTATGCAGCAGCATACTTCAAATACCTGAAAGAATATGCTGTGGAGTTCAGGGATCATATCACAATGTTCTGTATAGACGACAAGCACAAAGTGAATGTTGGAGAGCCAGGATGTCATGTTGCTGCTGTAGATAGAGGACGGCAGGTGTTGGTTGGATTGAATGAAACATTTCAAGTGGCAGATCATGACTTTACCAAGTTGTCGCTCACACCTAGTGTGTGTCTTGAAGTGGATGTACCCAAAGATTTGTGTGGATCATTCTACAGGTGCACTGCACATGTGGGCCTAAAGGACAGTGTGTTTCAGCCATCCTCTCTGCTACGCCATGCAGTGGAACAGAAGTCTATCATTGGTGAAGAACCAAAAGAGATCTTGCTTTTGTACTCAGATGGTGGGCCTGACCACCGAGTTAACTACCTGTCTGTTCAGCTATCTATTATTGCCCTTTTCCTTGACAAAAACTATGATGCTGTTATTGCAGTTCGCACACCACCTGGACATTCATGGATGAATCCATGTGAACGAATAATGTCTATGCTTAATCCCTCTCTGCAGTCAGTTGGTGTAATGAGAAAGGCTTTGGACTCAAACCTTGAAACCCACCTGATGAAATGGAACAGTGTGCAAAACATCAGGGATGCTGCAAAAAAGGTCCCAACACTCAAAGATGCTGTTATTGACAGTGTTTAGCAGCCATTTCGTTTGTTGACAGAATTATTTAAGAATTTGTCTCTGAAAGAAGTCCCCTTTGAAATCTACCCAAGTGCATCAGATGAAGACCTCAAGGAATTTGTTGGTGATCTGAATGTGATAGATGCTACATTATCACCTGACATGACAAAGAAAATGGCTCAGAAGTTACACAAATTTCTTAAGTTTATGGAACAACATTGCCAGGAAAGACACTATTCCTTCTGTGTCAAAAGATGCAGTGACAAGGATTGCAAATTCCACTCTGTACCACGTCTCGAACCAGACGTATTCAGCAAGATTCGATTTTTGCCTGACCCAGTTCTGGACACAGTGAATACAAGAGAAGGCACTCATTCTCTACCATTTCAGGAGGTGTATCGGACAATCACCACAGACAGACCGACCAACGTTAAAACCTGTGAAGACTGATGATGGGCATGATATGCCTTTCAATCCTTCTGCTCATTGTGTGTCAAGAATGCAACAAGCCGAGGTTGCTGCATGCCGCCAGAAAACTAAAAGATAAGGAACTCTTTGACAAGTGCATTGAAGACGTTGATTTTTCTTGTGGATCATGTTTGAAAGATTTCAAAGAAACACAAGATGGTGTTCTTTCATAAGTGTTTGTGAGGAAAGATCTTCAGTGCTCACTACCAGTTGAGATTCCCTACTACAGTTCTGGACTGTATCCCCAAATATACTGCCACTGTGCCTGCAGTGATATTATTGTGGGGCAGGCAGCAGTGGATGTGTATCCCATTTGTGTTGAATGTATCAAGATTCATCCCAAGATAATGAAACGGAAAAGCAAGATGCTTGAGCCAAAAATCAAATCAAAGTAAAGTTGGTATTTACGGTTGTGAACTCAATGGAAGTTTGAACTTTACCTTTCAGGATAGTGAATTTCATTACAAAGTAGTTGATATTGTTTGGAACATTCATTTTGCCGCTGTTCATTTATGGTATGACCAAAGAATTTGGTTTAAAACGTTTGGTTATTGCTCTTGTCACATTGGATACAAATGAATGTGAAGTTGGGTTTTTAAAATTATTGTTCCAGTCACAGGATATTGTTAACGTTTGATCATAATAACTGTTCTAGTCATACTCTCAAAAGGTTTATGAAGGAGGCACGTTATATAAATACTGATGTAAACCATTTTTTCAGTAAACTTTATTTTGAATGAATTTCTGTTGTTTTTTATTACTTTCTGTGAAGAACTAGTAGCATGATAATTAAAAACAAACACACTGTAAATAAAAAAAAAGTTGCGTCATCGAGTCATTTTAGTCTGTATGCATTATACCAGAAACATTTTAATTTTTTTGGGGGGCTAATAGGTTTCCAGTTATTCTACTTCATTCTCAGTGCCTACAAGGTGATCCCTATGAGGTTATAGCTCAAGTCTAAATGTACCACACTGCCCTGCAGACACAATGTATAACAAGGGAAAGGTTATAACACATCATAGTTGTGTTTTTGACATGCTTTGGTTTGCGGTGTTTCGGGGTTGACGTCAATAACGGTTTTGGCAAATCCAGTTTTCAAATGTATAATTATAACTTGTGACCGGATGTTTAAACTTGCAAGAAAGGAAACTGAGGTAACTAACAGTTCCTGTACATTCCTTTACGATGCACCATCAATCTTATGCACATATGAAATCCGAATGAATGGCAGATTATGTCCAGTCACTCCCTATTTCCTATATGTTACAGGGATCGAGAAAAGAGTCACCTGTAAGTATCCTTCAACTACTCATGAATTCTAGTAATATATCTAGTACCCTCATTAATCTAGTTTCAAAGATTGTACATTTTCAGAAAATGATTTATGAAGAGGGAGTTTTGTTCCCAGTCACCCTGGATGCGCCGTGATCAGGAGGGAATCTCGCGGTAGGTGAATAGATCTTGTGGGAGGTGTCGAGAGTGATAGAAGGGAGAAATCGTTCAGTTGGAGCAGGGCTATGATTGTATCAACTCATCCATACATCGATCACCGTTCAGCGCACTTCTTCACTTCCAACTGACTACATATTTCATACCAATGACGTTCTTCCGCCTGATTACAAATAGCTGTTATATATTTCATGGACACTGAACACGTAATGAGGATTCCATCTCGAAAGCAAAAATGGTGATTCATGCAGGGCCTGCCAGGTTCCTCTCTCCAACCCAGAGTTCCATGCGCCAACACGAAATGGACAGGGGAACTAGCTCAGTATTGCGCTCGCGTGGTCCTGAATCTGCGTACGGCTATAAAATCACACAGAAATGTAAAATATTAAATTTCCTATCCGTTGGTATAAACATAGGTGCGACTACCTCGACGGTTTGAGAAATAGACACTGCTATTATGACTGCGTATCTTATAGTGAGCAACACGCTCACCTGTTTGTCATCAATTTAACGTAAATGAAAAATAATATTTCCCAACACCCGAATATTTTTTAGGATAAGAATTTTCTTTGATTAGTAGCTATTTCTCTTCAAAAGTATGCCATCAAAGGTGCAAAAAGATAGCTTTTGTGCACGGAACTATTAGAATATGGTTGTAAGGTTTGTCCAAATTAAGACATGACATTGTATATATATTTTCAAACAAGTTTCGTATAGATATTGTTAGGGTCTGATATCCTGTCATCACAATATTTTTAATCGAATAGGAATTGATTATATTATCGAAAACAATGATAGAGAATCATAGAACGTTTCTGACATACACGCACCTGGTCAATCAGTATACATAATTGTTTTTTCTGTAAAACGAAACAAACAGTTTCAATGAACAAGACAATTCTTTTAAATATGTGTGCATATGCATTTCATAGAATGTATAAATCATTTTCAATAATATTATCAGTTTTACTTGTAAGGTTGAATTAAATCACTGCTTATTAAGTTGTCCATATGGAACTGCAATATTAGTCCCAATGTATTGAATATTGTACATCATTGGAACTAAAGTACATGTTGGAGTTATGACTACGTTTCATCTTCTAACACGTGTGCAAAGGTTTAATATGGTGTACTACACTAAATGTGTCAATATCTTATGTAAATATTATTCAACAATCAAAAACTTTCAAAGAATAAAAAACGTATACCTTATAGTCCAGTTCAATAAGGGTTGTTATCTCCCTTCAAATTTACCTCCCCTTTGTAGCTCGATTGTTCACTGAAACTTCCGGAGAGCAAAAAATGGAGGACGGTCATCCAATTACCAATGACGCGGATGGAGTGAAAGGAAACGCTTCAAAGTCTGCGTATCGACACTACTGTTGTGTTTGTAGTAATTATCGTGGGAAGATCGTGAATGGAAAAAGTGTCACTTTTCACCGCTTTCCAGCAAAAAAAGACCTTACAAAAGGCTTGGTTATGGCAAATACGAATTGTCAGTAAACATTTTCAGTTCAGTGAAAAGAATGACAGATTGTGTTCATCGCATTTCAGTAATGACAAATACATTACTGATAAAAGTGTACCCACAGTATTTATCCTGAAAAACGGATTTACTAAGATCGTTGAAAGCGACAAGGTGAGAAAAAAATGTTTTCTGATGCTATATTTTCACAATCATTGGGCCCCAACATCTACATATTTATAGATCTATTAGACTAAATGCAATCAAAATATTTTATGAGATCTCTAAACACACTAAATAATGTAAAGAAGCCCAGATACTCTCTTCATTTTCCTAAAGCTGAAACAATCTAGGCATGCCAGATTTAATAGACTTTGCTTTGGCTTGTTTGTGTATTTGTATGACAAGCCACTCTTGTAAATCCTGCTTCATTTTCAACCTGTGTTCAAGTTATAGAACTATTGGTTTTATTCAGCACACATTACTTAATGTGTGATTCATTTAAACGTTTTACTGCACCAGTCATTTGTATGAAACATATCTAAACAGGTAGCTAAATCTGGCATTAATCATGTTAATCATATGCTTTTAATTTTTTCAGGTAACTGAAGAGATTGTTGAAGAAATCACAACGTCTCCTGAGAATGCAGATTCTGATAGTGATGCAAGTGTAACTAGAAATGCAGTGTATTCACATGTTGTGGATCTTTTCTACACATCTTCAACTATGCTTCATGTTTATTGTGCATACATCAGATATTAGCACATGTGTCAATAAATGTGTAAATGTCATTCACAGGAAAAGTTCATTCAAGTTTGCAGACCGACAATAGTATTGCACACTCATCGGTTTCATCTGTTTCTTGTCAGACTGACACAGTCAATGAAATAAAGGCATTTAAAACTGTATGAATTCAAGTCTGTCGCTCATCATGGTTATGATTAATTTCTTCAACCTAAACAGTGCGACATTAAGAAGGGTGGATGCCCATCAGATTTGAAAATCTCCCCGGTAGTTCGTGTCTGATTGTAATAAAGTATCAAAGCAGTGTGGACTTTTTCAGGTTTTCTAATGCCTGGATGGTATAATGACTGATCCAAATTGATCCCATTTCTGTGTTTTTTTACCTCGATATTTAATCATGTCATGTAAAAATATGACGTCTATTACGTATGATATTAAAAACACCCATTTGATTTATTTGAATCCGTAAACTAAAGAACCCTACTTTGCCATTGCTAGAAGAATCTGCAAATTTACTTAGGTAAATAGGTACATACAGTTTTAGCACATAGCAAATGCTTATATGTATTTCTTTTGCAACAATGAAGTTATGTTCGTATTCTCAAAACAGAGTCGGCCCATAAGTTTTCAAATTTGGTCAAATATGGTCAGAGAGTGCTCACAGTGCGGAGAGGTTGTAGACTTTTTTGAGTCCAGAATTAAATTGTGATGTGCTTTATACAAATCAAACAATCGTACGATTGGAATGTTCTCAACATTTGTATCCCATTTTCGTATGCTCGATGGCTCGGGTAGTACTTCGCCAAGTGGTGTAGTAAACCGGGTCACCTTGCGTTCTTGATTCTCTCTGATGTCATCTTCCTGAATCTCGCTTAGCGGCCGAAAACGACGTTTCCCAATCCCGCGCGCTCGAATGAGAAGCTCTGCCTTTGTCCCTGATACTTGGGTGCCTCGTTCTCGCAAGTAATCCTTCAGGACGCGAACAAGAAGTTTATCCAGGTCATTCGTTGCGCTTTGCTTACTTTCCGCCATTTTGACACAGATATTTTGCTCTCCGGAAGATCGTTGCATTGTGGGAAAACAAAGGGCGACAATCCGGAAGGGAGATAACAACCCTTATTGAACAGGGCGTATATTGAACAAGGCTATTTGAGATACTGAAATTAGTTTCATGAAGAAATATCTGAACGATACGCAAAATGTACATACAACAATGTTGACCTATGACATCACTACCGATGACCCATTTCTTACAAAATGGCGGCTTCGCTGACAAGGGTACACAGGATTTTGCGAGGTCTCTTCACTTGATTCATTAATTATCTGATTCTCATATTTCAAAACACGCAGCAAATAACGCGGTTAATCGCGATTTCGTTTTGTGTCAAAAATGGCGACATTTACGATGAAGCATACTATAGTATTTTGAAAGGCTATTTTATGAAATTTAACTTTCTCAAGAAACAGGGAATTTCCCGCAGAATTCACAACTGCGAAGTGTGTGTCTGTGCATGATGTACAAACAGAAACCAACATCAACCAACCAGAGGGCTTAAGCTTGCTTCGACCACACACTTGTTTTGTGTGGATATATCGTCAGCCATTTGTGTCAAGATCGTTTAGTTGAGAGTCAAAATCGGGTTTCAATCGACTTGCAGAAATAACAATAAAGCATTGGTAGGTGTCATGACCGGTGCTCGATAGGCCAATCATCCATGATTCTGTTTCCATTAAGTTTTAATTGATTGCATGCGATGGTAGCGTAGCGATCGGCAAAGCAGTAGGGTGGGGTGCCTTGTCATAATGTATTGCACTGTGAAGCATTTTGAGTCGGGGGTCATCTCAAAAACAATATTTATTTGATAATTAATCCTCGCAAAGACACGAGGGCCTGTGGATGAAACGGAGTAGTTTACTGTAGGAGGCTGTACAGGCGAAGAGAACTCACTCTCCTACCCAGAGTTCCATGCGGCTAGCATAGTACCTCTGCCACAGGCCAGAAGGATGTGACGATTCCTCACATCTTGCACCGTCATTCAATATAATGTGCATATTTCTGAACTCTTTTATTTTTGACGAGTCTACATATCTAATTAATTAATCATCTTTGATAGAATGGATTAGTTTTACTAAAGCAAATATCCTTAAACGTGTAACACTATTTCGATTTGCGTAGCGATACTTTGTTTACATAGATTGTACGGCCCCACGTACTGCCATCGAAGCCGACGGAGTAAACGGTGCAGCCCATTTGATATATAAATATGTATTGTCATGCAGGCGCTTGAAAGACCTTTGTAAATATCAATTGTTCTTATTTCTTGGAAACGTCTTTTCAAAATTCTTACTTTCTGTTATTTTACGTATTTTATGTCAATATTCACGAGAAATAATAGTAAACGTAAATATTCGTTATATTTGCGTGAAAGGATCGTCGCTTTTCAAATACACATCCTAATTTCCCTATGCAAAAAATGTTTTGATCATAAGCTTGTCAGAAAACTGTCAGCGAATAAAATCATCTCTGATGTATGAACGAGACAAATATGCATGTAATTAATACATGTGGACACCGGCGGCCGAGCATACAAATTAAACCTCCTATGCAAATATTCCAAACTTTCCTCGCGGATGACGTTAGAAAGGTATACGTGTGTTTTAGAGCGGTTATGTGCGCCAGCATTTTCTTCGCACACACTTTCCGTAAAGATGCCAAATGACAAAAAATCGTAGCACAGTGCTTTCATCGGTACACTATCAAAAGCGGAGACATTTATTGTTTTATAACGCATAACAAAATTTTGGACAACATTTAGCTGTGTCTATTTCTCAAACCGCCAAGGTATTTGCACATATATTTTAACAACGGATAGGAAATGTTATATTCTAAATTCCTATGTAATTTTATAGCCGTACGCAGATCCAGGACCACGCGAGCGCAATACTGAGCTAGAGCGGCATTATCCTCCTCGCGGTCGTCCCTACACAGACAGTCGGAATACCGGACTAGTGACAGTTTAGATATGAACATATATAGAGGATATTATATGAGTACCCATGTCATACTATGTTTACGACACGAGTGCCTAAATATTGGTATTTCCTGAGCGAGAGCGAGGGATATACCGATATTTAGGCACTAGTGTCGTAAACATAGTATGATAAGGGCACGAATATAATATTCCATTTTTTACCGAAGTCGTCAAATTCAGGAAAATAACCCAAAACTACTTTCAAACATAAGGTTGTCTACCCGCCGTCGCCGCATGTAGAACGCAACGTCACAGAAGAAACGTGACGTCATATATAGCATTGTTCATGACGTCACGTCACCATGACAAAGTGATATTTTTCCCAAGGGCATCGTATGAAAAATATGAACCCCGATATTTTCGCCCTCGTATGTAATGAATATAGTTATTGACAACCATGGACAGATGTAGAGACAACAGTGGAAAGGTACAGAAACAATAGCATTGCCTTGGACCAGTTGATGTGATAGCAGACACGGCCAAGAGGATGACCAGTTAAGGTCATACATGTCATACATAGTAAGTTTTGAAAGGGACAGAGTGGGACGGGTGACAAATCACTGTACAATACTGTGGGAATGGGAATTAAAAATAAAGACAATCGTCATATAAATAACTGCAATTAAGACTTACTTGTATTGGCTACGTAGTTCTTCGTCTTTTGAAATATATGGACGATCGCTGTCCTGCATTAGTCGCTGTGACTGTAACGTATCTCTGCCACATGCCTTGATTATTAGCGCTATGAGCATACCTTGTGTGGAGTTTGGCGCTATATAAATCGACACATTATTATTATTACATGCAGCCATAATGTGACGATTTGCCACGTCTTCCACAGTCCATTCAAGATGTTGATTCACAAATCAATACAAAGGTATCACCATGGCAGTGCCAAACGTTTTTACTCTTTACTTCAGACGAGTCCACACATGAAATGAAACATGTTTGATGGAATGGTTTAATTGCACTAGGAAAATATACTAAAACGTTTGATATCAACTTCTTTGAGAGGCATTTAGATGTTGGAGCAGTAAGGTAGGATAACAATATATGGATGAATAACGTCTTTATTGCTGTGAGAGTGACGTTTCGGTGTAGGTTATAACACCGTTATCAAGCAAGTGATGAACAGCATAAGGATGAAGGAGCATATATACAAGTTAGAGCAGATGTTTGTACAGTACAATGGGGATTAGGAATCCAGACACAATAACAACACAAGGGCTGGAAGCCA
Source organism: Haliotis rubra (assembly GCF_003918875.1). Taxonomy (NCBI): domain Eukaryota; kingdom Metazoa; phylum Mollusca; class Gastropoda; order Lepetellida; family Haliotidae; genus Haliotis; species Haliotis rubra. Next base: position 1,066,899 of record NW_025766547.1, on the reverse strand, counting down.
GACACAATAACAACACAAGGGCTAGATGAACGCGTGAACAATTCAAGCCTGCAAAGTACACAATGGGAAGTTATTCATCCAAATATTGTTATCCTACCTGTGTCATATCAACACCCATGGGTGATATCACTTGTGAAACCTACCAGTCAAGGCCCAGATAAATCTGGAGATTTGACTTTCAATTTTGACAAGGAACTGTATACAATGAATCCAGACACACTGTGTGAAGGTGTTGGGTCATCTACTTTTAGCCTGTACTACTCCAAGGGTCCCTTTCGGAACAGTTTCGTGTCCAAATCCTTCGAACCTGTTTCAAGCGATAACTTGTTCTCTCAGCTGTGACCATGGATACACATCTAACTGCGGCTCTATATCTTGCTTTGCTGGACATCTGACTGTAACGGAATCTTGTACAGGTAAGTTAAGGAGTACATTGCGCTCTCTTATTGTGTTTTATTGCAATGTTTTGTAATTGTTAACCACTCATATGAAATATCTTAAATATTTTGAAATGCCCACCAGATACGTTAAAAGTATCCGTTGTAAATGGTCAAGCGTCACACTTGTTGTGGGTCAAAATGTCGTTGTTATACAAGACCTAATCACCATAGGATCATTTTTTTTATTTCTATGAGTCCGGTCGTCCCGCCGAAGACCCGGGCTTGATTCCCCACATTGGTACAATGTGATTTTGCTGGAATATTGCTTAAAGTGGCGTGAGGCCATACTCACCCAGATACCCATTGGCGAATGTTTCTTTGTCAGAAATCAGATGTCCCCCGCCAAGAGTTAGTAATGGTGTCATTCACTGTGGAACCAACACAGTTCATAGACTCGATGACGTCTGTTACCTACGGTGCAATGCTGGTTATAAACTTGGCTCGTCTTCCTCGGTCAAGTGTTTGTCAAGCGAAACCTGGTCAACTCCGCTAGTCTGTTTGGTATATGTTTCTAAAATGCACGATATGACAGTGAAATAATACAATGTGGCATGATCAAACACTACAAAACGTTTCTTATACTGTTACTATTTATTCGTGAGACGAAAGTACCGAGGCATGGTTGTGGTACAAAAACAGATCTTGTTCCTAGGTTAGCTCCAAGAATGATCTGGTAACGAGCACCCACTGCTTTCCTATCTGCTAAAATAGTCACACAGATTAAAGGAACAATGTAGAGTTAACTATAATTTATGGTATGTATGAAAATTGAGCAGGTCATCAACTAAAATGAGAGGATCACTTCATGTGACGGTAACGATGATCTGAGATGAATATTTCACTCGTACCAAGGGCAATGCTACACAGCAGAGCCAAAGAGAATAAAATATACTTTACAAATTTAGTTTAAAATAACATCTTCTTCGTGCATTTTGAGGAGTGCGGAGAAAGGGACAGCCAGGTGTTAGAGAAGCACGTGCACAAGTTCCCACCAAGTAATTGATTCATTAGCCTGTGCTGTGCCGTCTCCATCCTTTTTCGCACACCTGGCTGTCCCTTTCTCTGCACCCCTCCCTCGTAACAAATAGTGAACTGTGTCAAAATTTTAATGATAGTTTCTTAAAGAACTTTTTTGGTGGAGTCCGGAAAATTTTCAAATATAAGAAAGCTGTTGGGTATTAGTAAATGATAAACATGTGTACTATTTATATTTATGTGGCAATTTTGTACAATGATAAAATTTGCAATTCATCGGTCCGTTTCTGACTCAAAGGGTCTGTAGGTAACGCTAATAGCTCTTTCCCCGTGTGGACCCAAGGTAGAATACGTCTTCAGCACCCCATTGTTGGTCGTAAGGGGCGACCGAATTGGACAACCTATTTGCCGTGAGTTGCGTCCCTGTGTCGGTGGAGGAAGGGATTCTGGTGGTTGAGGGCATTGGTTCCAGGTACAACGTTCCTTTGCCCAACACACCACTTCGGCCCTGACCTCACCTTGAGTGGTGGAAGAATGGGCCCGGTTCTCTCAGTCGGCTGGTCACGCCAAGCCCTGTGCATTGTGAATATTTTTGCCTATTTAACCCATTGTTGGGTCTTGGTCATTTCGATTTCCTAATCATAAATTATTGCTATATTAAATTGCCTAGAATCCTATGTCAGAAGTCGGTGGCTCGTGGGCCAATCTGGTGATGTTGGCCTCCAAATTTACTGTATGTCCCGACTGCCTCCGTGGTGTAGTGGTTAGAGCGTCCGCCCGGAGAGCGGAGGGTCGCGGGTTCGATCCCCGACCGCGTCATACCAAAACGCGTTAAAATATGGTACTTGTTGGTCCCTGCCTGGCGCTCGGCATTAATGGGTACAACAAGGACTGGTCGGCTCGGAGTCAGTATAATGTGTCTGAGTGGGGTATTCATGATTCACTGCGGCATGGTATCTCAGTGAGCTAGCACTATAAAACCAGCTTAAGTCTGGGCTAGTACAAGCAGCCGCACATACACACACAAACGCATGCACGTCGTCAAATGAGCGAAATTTTCTCAAGCACGACGTTAAATCAAATTTCACCTCACCTCACCTGTATGTGAGGACCAACCTGACATTCAGTTTGATATACAAATACTGCTAAATACTGGCAGGAATATAACATCCCTGTATCGCTGTTATCAGCATCTTTGAGATCAGCTGCTATTTGACATCGTCCATATTGACACTCCATGGTGGGTGGGGAGCAGGGATGCCGAATGTTCTTCCTTTCATCATGGCATCCCCACAAGCTGGTTTATATCGTAATGAGAAAAAATAGACGCCCAGACGAAATAGATCGTCCATCTGAAACTATTTCCGTAAACGTTGATTCTTGGGATCGATTTCTTGTGATTAAGGCTGAAAACTTTCTATCGATCAAACTCAACCCCATCGCAATTTCGAAAGCTGTGTCTGGAATTTGAGGAGAAGTAAAGAACGTTACCCGTCTCCGTAATGGCTGGTGGACTGAGCACGGAGACAGCAATCTCTGTTGTCTGCCAAGACCTTTGCCAATATGGAGGTTGCTGTGGCTGTACACAGACAGTCGACCTCTTGTCGTAGTAGCATAGGAGACAGAGCTCGTTGTCTCTGTGATACGTCAGAGGAGGACATAGCTTTGGAGCACGAGGATCAAGGAGTTACGGAGGTGAAACGTTTCAGCTTCAAGAAAGATGGCAATATCACTTAAACCAATAATTATGCCAATCAAAGAAAACATCCCTTACGCAGTCAAAACAGGTTTTTTTTAACATCGGAGTGGATGTCCTCAATCCGCTCCGATGTTACAAGTGTCAGCATTTCGGTCATGGGTCTCATTCATGTTGAAGTTCTGTGGTGTGTCATCGCTGTGGAGAGTTCAGACTGTGTGAATATTTTCTTTTTATATCACAGTTTTTAACACAAAATGTCAAGACCGAGTTGGGTCAACCCTGTCTAATCAAACAACCCTTCTTCACTTATACAGATCACTTATCCGCTCGAAACGTGATTACGTTTCCATCGTAAATGGTAGGGCCTGTAACAGCAACCTAAAACTGTTAGATTCTGTCCACCACCAAGGTCTTAGACTTTGTCTTGGATCCTTCCGAACGTCTCCTGTTGACAGTCTCTACGTCCAGGTTGATGAGCCATCTCTTAAACAACGCAGTATATAATTTCTAGTTTAGTGAGTATGTCACTAAACTATGTTCTAATGATTCCAACCCTGTCTGTAATTCCCTCTATGGGGATATGTACAACACGTCTTCTCTTATTCCGCCTTCAAGAATAAGAATAAAAACGTGTCTCCTTCCTAGTGATACCACAAGTTGATCTTACATTGATCACAAACAAGAAATCCGAAACTAATGAAGTACAGTGTAGACGAGAATTCACTCAAATATAATACATACAAATCCTAATTTAAATCTTTATTTACAGATGGATCCAAGGATGGAGGCGCAATTGCTTGTGTCGCTGTCATTGGATCCAGAACATTATCATCCAGATTACCAGATGACAGCTCAATATTTACATCAGAAGTGGTGTTTGAAGTATTGTGGTATTGTAAATTTATTGTCCTCCTGTGGCGGTACGTAAGTCCCAAAACATTCGAAGTAGATTTAAGTTTTTGGACGTAGTGTATTTGTGATTATAAATGATGGTAAAATTTGACTACAATTGCTAGCGGCTGATTGGATGATGTAAATCGAGCTGCATGTAGGGTCCATGCAGGTAGCAAAAGTACCGTTTTTATATTGTATTGACCGTAATAGTTGTTTAATTTTATAGTGCAAGCCTAGTGTTACATTTTCATTGCATCGCAAGGCACAATATACACTGCTTTTGAACACTACACAGCAATCTTTTAAATAAATTGGTGACCTGTGCACTACTGAAGAAATCCCACGTGCTATGCACATGTTTACCGCACCTTTTCCTGTGAAATTATAATTGACTATACAGTTGTCCAAACGAACACGGTACTTGAAAGCTCACTTGGAACACAACGCAAGACTCGTCAGGTCTTCTGTGTGTAGATAAGTGTTACATTGACGTATACATACATACATACATACATGCATGCATGCACGCACGCACGCACGCACGCGCACGCACGCACGCACGCACGCACGCACGCACACACACACATGCATGCATACATACATTTGTATAGCGCCGATATCCAGCTCAGATGCTCAAAGGCGCTTTGTTTTTCCCTCGATCACTGGATGCCAATCGCAACGGCACGTAGTATTATGAATCTCAACTCCCTGGGGAGCATACAACTCTTGCGGTCACTAGGCGCACCGAGTTAGTGTGGCTTTCCCATCCTTACGAGATACCCATTCACAGCTGGGTGTTGTGGGACATATAGTCACAGTACTTTGTCTAAGTTTACTGCACGTTGATGTACCCGCAACTAGGTGTTTGCACGTATTCATGTGGCCACCATCTGGTCATATACCAACGGATTCGTGGGTTCTTTTAAGTGCACAGGGTCGTGTACTAGTGGTGTTCCAATGATCGATTATAATCGATAATTGATCGGTTACCCTTTTCCGATGCGATAATCGATAGCAAAATTTCATAATTGATTGTCGCTAATAATTCTTACGAAAACAATAATGAATACCCAACTCAGACCACAAGACAACTGGCAGTTACCGATAATCATAACTTCTATCCGCTTTATTCACAGAAATCATAATCATATTGTTTCTACTCACGCCTCAAAATGAAATGTTTACTGTACACTAGGGGTTGTGACAACACTGAAAGAGTCTGCACACAAAGTTGACTCCAAGGTTTTTACACCCGGTCACAGGTGGGCTCGATCCCGTCACCTCAAGCTCTCTGGATCACTAGCCTGACGTTTTAGCCAGTTCGCCCACCACGCCCCACGTATAAGTTCTCTCGTCACGATATGGCTGAAATATTGCCGACGTGACGATTTACCTCACTCATTGGTTGTAGATGACAGAACGTGGTGAATTTCTTTGACCAAGAAATGTGTATTAGGATATTGAAGTAAATGCATACCAGTGCATGCTTCAAAAGATAGCTACTTTTTTTCTTCCCAGACACGTCTCCTCCGGTGATCATCAACTGTCCTTCCAGTCAGACTCACTTCCTAGAATCAAACCAAGCAAAACTAAACATCACGTGGTCAGAGGTCAAGGCTATGGACTCTCCGAAAGGAGACTTGGTGAACGTGACCTTGACCTCCAGCTTACGACCCGGAAGCGCTTATCCAGCAGGGAACTACTCAGTTCGGTACGATGCCAAGGATGACGCAGGAAACAAGGCCTATCCATGCTCTTTCACCGTGTCAATAGCAAGTACGAATGAGTCATACACATGATCTTCAAGCATTAATATGCATACGTATGGATATACTTGAGGTCAACTATGCAGATTAACTCAATTCATCTATGTCATTTGGGGGGTAAATCTTAGATCATTTATTGACAATTTACAACAAATGTATTAACGATAATGGCAGCGATATGGAACCACGCTGTTTTGTAATGCATAACGCATTGTCTTGTTTTAACAGTGGATTTGGAGGCGTTATAAAGTGTGAAAGAGATGTTATATTCTAAACCCAAAGTTTAACCAAAATCTGTGAACCACATTTTGACATTAATCATTTATGAATATCTAATCTGAAAATGTTTGGCTGTGTTGCTGAGACCTATACACGTCACTGGTGCTCTTCGATGGAAATAAAGTCAGATTGCCTCGATATTGCCTCATCACATCATCAACAAATCCCCAAACTGCTGTATTATATTCATAAAAGCAAAAGTAGGGGTATCAAGAGAATCTAGCTTTGAACAGATTTGATGCCCAATTGTCGACCGGTGTGGAGCAATGAACACATGGATATTATTGCACAAGGGATATATTTATGTTCTGCTTGCAGTGTGTCGTGTGCGTTCTTGTGTTACATCCGTATTAACAAATCCATACTTTTGACAGCCTGTCCAAGCGGCTCCTATATCAAAGTGTCAAACAGCAATCTTGATTGTGTTCCGTGTCCTACTGGAACATACCAGGAACACGAGGGACGCCTCACGTGTGTTCCATGTGCAGCCGGTTTGACGACAACGTCCGAGGGGTCAAATTCCTCGTCCAGCTGTAAAGGTAAACTCAAAGAAAAGTAGTGTGGTTGCACACATCTGTGTTTGTTGTTATTAAACGTATTTAACATTACTCCAACTACCTGATGGTTGAACTGAACCAGACAATCCAATGAACAAGTTAGTAATCCAATGATTATTAAAAACAACGAACCGTGCAAATATCATAGGTTATCTGTATTACCTCTATCACAGAAAACACATCTGGTTTATGATACTTAGATAAGAACATGTAAACTGTATTTAGATGTAGCACTGAGTGAGTATGGTTTTACGCCGCTTTTAGCAATATTTCAGCAATATCACGGTGGCGGACACCAGAAATGGTCTTCTCTAGGTTACCCACTGCCCTTTACCTGTAGCACCACAGCACATGATTTCCTTTCAAATGTTGTCATCTATTAACGAATATATACACAGTGATACGTTATTCTCTAATACAATCTTGGCACATACAACAGCCACGTTGCTTTGTCACATTATAGGCAACCTGAACACATATTGTCCTGTATCACCACGGGTAATCTTAGGACCTTTCAACACACACACCAGCCACATATTGTTCTCCAACACTACAGGTAATCTTGAGACCTTCCAACACATGCAGCAGCCAAATATTGTTCTCAAACAGGCCGCTGTAGTCCTGGCAGCTACTCCACCAATGGCATGGAACCCTGTTCCCTGTGCCCTATAGGATCATACCAGTCTCGGCCAGGATCCAAACAGTGTGATGCGTGTCCCGTGGGAAGGGTGACAAAGAACAAGGGGGAAAAGGACCTGGAGACTGTACGTTCACGTTTGTATTTTCATGATATTCTAATTTTGTTCAGTTGTAGTAGATGCAACTGACGAGAGGCCGCATTGAAAATATTTTTCTCATTGGTTGATCTTTGGAAGAACCACAAAAAACACCTGACTCTGTAATATGACCGAAATACTGTTCAAAGAAACTAAATATAACCCAGACACTACATTGTTCACAAGACCTTCGCGAATCTATTCACACAATAAACGCTTTCCACTTTCATACGACATAACAGCTCCAAGTATAGTTGATGTACGATTGAGGCTACTGTCACAAACACACACAGAGTCAGGGCATGTTCGTGTGTTCACCTGAACATAACGAGAAGAGATGGAAGTCAAAATAGGCAGTTGCATTGGACATCAGGTTTGTAGTTGTTTGAAAATCATTTTGTAAGTCTACTGCTGTCGATCTATTTTTGTAACAGGCATATGTCCCCGAGGTTTCTTTGTGATGGACATCTTGCTCAGTAAAACATGCACGGTTTGTCCCAAAGGAAGCTACCAAGACCAGGAAAATAGTCACAAATGCGTGTATTGCGCCTGGGGTCTCTCTACAATTGCAGATGGTTCTGTCTCCAAGACGGACTGCAGAGGTATGGAACATATAAATAGGTACTGGAGGCTTGGAACGAACATGAATTAAATAGGCTTGTTGCAAACAGAGAAATGAATATGTTGGGATGTTGCTAGTTCGAATTACATCATGGAGTTTGTATGTGCATATTTTATTTTAAACTACTCAGAGTGCATTATTATATGCATAGTTAAAATTCAACTATCATGTAAGACTTCTACAATTCAAATACAATTCAAATGTAAAACCCTCAAAGCAGATCTTCGAGAGAGTATATCCTCTCACACTGCTACTGAGATCGCAGGACCCAGGCACCTACAATACTGTGAACAATAGGTTCATATTTCGTGAAAACCGTTTACCATTTCACTGAAATATATTTCTGGGTAAAAGGGATACCAAATATAACCATTGGTTTTTACACTTGTCCGGACTACGAGGGTTCCACTGTATCTACTGGCCCTGCTTTACGTTTCTGGCATTCCCAGTATCCCTTTTGTTCAGAATCTGTCTGTTTTCAGTCAAAACTGACTCCATGCCACTGCTATTACAGCTCCTTGTCTGCCCGGAACTTCTTCATCTGATGGCCTTCAACCGTGTACACCATGTCCGAGGGGCTCATATCAAAGCTCACCCGGAAAAACAAACTGTGACCTTTGCCCTAAAGGTCACACAACCAATGCTACAGGTGCTCTAGTGTCGACTGACTGCACAGTGTCTGGTGTCTGAATACAACATGTGTGTCGTGCTCAATAAGTACAGAATCATATTCTCACAATTTGGTGTTTAACTTGTTGCTGTATTTGTGAATGGTATTAAAATCCCCAGGGAATATTGTATTCTTTGTTGCTTTTCCTGTTCATGTGTATCGAATTCATATTAAAGTATTGGATATATTTTCACGAGATTTTGGATTGAATGATTTCTTATATTGAGCAAAACGTTTAAAAATGTACGTCATAACATTTCTTAGTGATGAAGTTAATATCCGTGTACAAATGAGAGGGCGGTGGGGTAGCCTAGTGGTTAAAGCGTCCGTTCGTCCCTCCGATTCCCCACTTGGGTACAATGTGTGAAGCCCATTTTTGGTGTACCCCGCCGTGATATTGCCTCAACATTTCTAAAAGCGCGTAAAACTAAACTAACTCACTCACTCATGGATCTCGCCGCTATGTGTATATCAGTGTTGGTTTAAATGTTGTAGTTTGTTTCACTAGGGTCCTGTATGTAGGTGACACTATGTCTCCAATAACAAGCTAAAACCGAAACATTGTTTCTAATAAAGCACTGTTTCAGTTTCATTATGGCGTCTGAGACAATTTATCTTGTATTTCGATTCCGTTTCAACACAACACTTGAACGGAAACAATGTCTCCAACATGGTTGTGAAACTGAAGCATCCTATTCGGCAAAGCAATGGAACTGAATAGTTTCTCTTACACCATGATGAAACTGAAACAATGTCTCATAAACCATGGTGAAACTGAGTGTGTTGAACTGAAACATTGTCTTCAACACCATGATGAGACTGGAACATTGTCTGACACAATGTGGTGAAAATAAAAACAGTGTATCGGTCTTGGGGAAAAGGAGACATTATCTGTAGCACCGTCGTGAAACTAATTACATCATTGTCTGCATGGTGAGGATGGGGCAGTGGTACTTATTAGTGTTGAAAAATATATTCTGACTCCCTCCTTGGATTCACTAACTCTTATTCGGTATTAAGCCAGAAGCCGATTTGAAAAGTAAAAGTTTAAATTATCCCAACTTCTAAATAGCAAACAGAAACTTATTTATCTCGATTTTTTTTTTGATTTGAATAAGAAAATGTAACTAATCGTAATGTAGCTAACTAATGGCCCTTTTGTACTCTGGTTACTGAGTTCTGAATCTAAACATCATAAACATGGTTGTGAGTAGAAACTACTGTATCTAAACATCATAAACATGGTTGTCAGTAGAGACTTCTGAATCTAAACATCAAAAACATGGTTGTCAGTAGAGACTTCTGAATCTAAACATCATGAACATGGTTGTCAGTAGAGACTTCTGAATCTAAACATAAACATGGTTGTCAGTAGAAACTTCTGAATCTAAACAACATAAACATGGTTGTCAGTAGAGACTTCTGAATCTAAACATCATAAACATGGTTGTCAGTTGAGACTTCTGAATCTAAACATCATAAACATGGTTGTCAGTAGAGACTTCTGAATCTAAACATCATAAACATGGTTGTCAGTAGAGACTTCTGAATCTAAACATCACAAACATGGTTGTCAGTAGAGACTTCTGAATCTAAACATCATAAACATGGTTGTCAGTAGAGACTTCTGAATCTAAACATAAACATGGTTGTCAGTAGAGAGTTCTGAATCTAAACATCAAAAACATGGTTGTCAGTAGAGACTTCTGAATCTAAACATCATAAACATGGTTGTCAGTAGAGACTTCTGAATCTAAAACATCATATATATTTTCCTTTGAGGCTTTTATCTCTTTATCTGCTCGTGGCATTTTTCGTGCATTGCAAATAGTCAATCATCAATGCCTTTTCCCTTGATAGTGATCTTGTTTGTATCTATCCTAAACTGATGTGCTTATTTTGACAATAGTTTTAGGCTTTTAACGTAATGTAATATGTCCGAGCTTTCATCAAACTCCCAGAATTCTCTCTGGGAAGAGTTCTCGTGACATAACTCTCGGATAATGGCAAAACTTCAAGCAAATTCAAATACCCAGTGGTGCTATTCAAATCTATTATTGAAGGGCCCGTTTCGCTAAAGCAGTCTGATGGATCGTAACTGTCTATTCTACAGACATTCAACGAGCTGAGATCGCGTTGTGGACGAAGGCCCTGGTAAACAATATACTTGGGTTATCCGAACTGATTCTAAAGGGATTCCGACAAGAAGAGTTTCATAACCACGTGTTATCGTCTCTCTCCAACATGCATCTGTTGCATCATGTCGGAAAGTCTACTATTACACAGTATTGATAAAACGCCTCTGCTGCTGCCACCATGGTCTACACCGAAGCGATTCCACCCACTGACAAACTCACGCCCATAGCTTCAACGCTCAACGAGACTTTCTTGGGTGAGTTTCATTATGTCTGAAACGAAACATCAGACCTGTTCAAGACCGAAAGCAAAATGTCAGTAAATTCAAACTTTTCCCATTGACATATGTCCACATTTACCGAGTTAAGCTGGCATAAGAGCTAATTATTCCTGTGAAATATCACCGATGTCCAGCAGTCTGAGAGGGAGGTAAGCGTGTAGTAACTGATAGCTGGACTATTTTCCGGATCGTGCAGTAGTGTCTTGTGAGTTCCCTGCTTCTGTTGTCGAGTTCCCGGACATGGATGTGAAGACGGTGCTTCTCTTCCTTGGATGGATGCTAGGTAAGGACAATCTTTCAGAGTGTGTGGAGGTATCGCTTTGAATAGTATTTAAGTCATACCAGGGTTTATTAGCTTGGGGCCAAGACGTTGACCAATTTCTTGAATTCCCTAAGTATAGTATGTTACAGGAACACGAAGCATAATCAGAGAGAATAGAGGCTTCTGAACATCCATAATTGGACCCTGGCACTGTTATAGGAAACAACTGACAAGTCATTGGGTTAAGCGAGATATAAGACGGCTACTTCTTTCACATACTGTTGTTTTGTTGTTTTCCATGTCTATGTTACGGTCAATGTGTAAAATCAGGCAATTTGTAAATTGCGTGAAATTTACGAATTGCCTGATTTTACATATCGCCTGTAACATATACTACCCATCAAAAGTTTAGACTCACTTAAAGCACTCACTATATGTTATGTATATGTATGTGGTTACATCGAAGATGAATTGCTCCACCAACTTGGGGGGAACCAACTGAAAACCTTATGCAGATGAATTGCACAAGGATGATGCTTCAAATTGCGAAAGGCATGAGCAAATGTCGTGCATGTGAACAGATTCGTTTTGGTGTAAAGTTTTGTTAAGAATTCGCCAATTTTCACAGATTTTAATCATTTACTGAACTCATGACAATAATCTTTTCAATGTTACGAATATGTTTTACAATACACCAGTTCATAACTAAACAGTACCTTTAAACAGTATGGAATATTTTGCAAAAAGCTAGTTTAGAACAGTGGACAAGTAAGTGGCTACATTTACACTAGTGAGTCTAAACTTTTGATGGGTAGTATATATTCGTAACATACCGTCTGTTAGGTCACGTATCCTGGTGTTGTTTCCTGTGCTTACCTTGTATCATGCTTTCTTCCCACTCCTGTTAATCTCTGTCAATGCTATGTTGTTTCCCGCCTCATTCTAATCTGATATTCCTCTGTTGTTTCCCATTTTCTGCACATCTCCATTTTCCTGTTGTTTCATGTCTGTTGTGTATCCCTGTGATCTCCCAACACCTGATGTTATGCTGATGTTTTCTTATTTCCCGTTGCCGTTTACCGGCGATGTTTTCTTGTTGTGGAAACTTCTTGTTTTGTCTGATGATGTTCTGTTACTTCCCTCTGGTGTTTATGTCTGATAATGTTCTGCGGTGCCTTCTCCTGTTATTCTTGGACATGTATCTGTTGTTTCCCTTCTGTTGTGTATTGTCCTGGAGATTCCTGTCTCTTGTGTTTCTCTGACATAGTCCTAGAGATTCCCGTATCTTGTGTTTCTCTGACATTGTCCTGAGATTCCCGTATCTTGTGTTTCTCTGACATAGTCCTAGAGATTCCTGTCTCTTGTGTTTCTCTGACATTGTCCTAGAGATTCCCGTCTCTTGTGTTTCTCTGACATTGTCCTAGAGATTCCCGTATCTTGTGTTTCTCTGACATAGTCCTAGAGATTCCCGCATCTTGTGTTTCTCTGACATAGTCCTAGAGATTCCCGTATCTTGTGTTTCTCTGACATTGTCCTGGAGACTCCCGTATCTTGTTTAACACTTTCTAGTTCTTGATATTGCCCTCTTGCGTCCCTGCGCTACTTTACTCTCGATATTGGTCTGTTTTCAGCCTCTGCAGCTTGCAATCCCAAACAACGCCTGGTTGCTGATTTGTTTCGAAATTACGACAAACGTGTTGAACCATTTGGTCCTAACACCACCCTGGATGTGAGGATGAACCTCACCCTTGTCGAGATATCTAATATCGTAAGTATACCTGACCACAGTTAAAACGTTCACGTTGTATAATTAAATAGGTAAAACACAGTAGTGATATACTCAAAACTGCATTCTACAGTAGTGAAAACGCAAAAGTGATTAAGTAACGTTGCATACGTCCATAGTTAAAATGTCACAGCCATACGTTGCGCACTGCAATAGTTAAAGTGAGTGAGTGAGCTTGATTTTACGCCGCTTTTAGCAATATTCCAGCAATATCACGGCGGGGGACACCAGAAATGGGCTTCACACATTTTGCCCATGTGGGGAATCGAACCCGGGTCTTCGGCGTGACGAACGAACGCTTTAACCACTAGGCTACCCCACCGCCCCAATAGTTAAAGAGCCATATGAATAGGTTTACATTATGTATTGATCAGTCCAAGATAAATAGTGATATGTTTACGTTAATATAATATTGAATAATTAAAGAGCAATAGTGATTCGCTGACCTTATGAATTGAATAGTTATAAGAGTATTTAGTGATATGTTTCCGTTATATATCGTATAGGGGCGGTTGGGTAGTTCATTCTTGTTCATAAATTGCACTTAGTCTAAAAACAAATTCTGATATGAATTTATCAACATTACATAGATTTTGCTGTTGTTCTCACATACGTCCAAATCCAAAAAAGTAAAGAATATTCTTACTTTTTTATGCCCAGTTTGTTACACCATTTAAAAGCATTTTATATATACATGTATACATTAGTTATATAGTTAACATGTCGTTGGCTAGCTAGGTTGTGCGGGACATTGTTATTGAAATATGTATTGTCTCAAAAATGGTTTGTTTTTTCATAAAATGAACTATAAAGTACTTTCTTTATTTAGGTTGGTTTTAAATATGGTTTTATATATCATCATAACCCCTTTTCAATTATTATAGGACGAGAAAAAGCAAGTGCTGACTGCAAACTGCTGGATTCGTTTGGTAAATATGAGTGGGTCAGTGAGTTGGGTGTTACGCCAGCTTCGCGTGGGAGGAAGCCCAATAAATGGTGCAGGTACTGGTTCAAGTGGTTCAAATGAACCAACTTCCAATATGTACCTGAACCCGATAAACATGGGCCGGCAAATCATAACCTGGTCGAGTTGGATCATCGGATCCTTTCATATTATCAGTATTTTACTGGTTCTCCCATCACCCACTGTTTTTGGCCATAGAACAAGACCACAGCCGTGTCCCAGCGTGAGTGAAGGCAGTAGGGGTTCCAACAGACCAAGGACAAATCTACAAGAGGCAATATTTCACTCGCAACATATGCTTTGCATCCATCTTCTGTACAGACTGCTAAAGTAGTGAGTGAGTGAGTGAGTGAGTTTAGTTTTACGCCGCACTCAGCAATATTCCAGCTATATGGCGGCGGTCTGTAAATAATCGAGTCTGGACCAGACAATCCAGTGATCAACAGCATGAGCATCGATCTGCGCAATTGACTGCTAAAGTAAATGGCAGCGGTTGATTTTGCACACCGTTAACGCATGTCATTTCAATTTTCCTTTCTTTAGTACACTAAATACAGACACATGCTACTCGTACTCCACGTCCGTGAATTGTTGACGATGATCCTGGTTATGTTAGACCGCCAGGTCACCAGTTAGATTCATACGCATTCATACAAGCTCTGTGATAATGTGTTTTGTACAGACTTTTAGGTGTAATTCTGCAGAAGCTAAGTCTGCTTCTTCAGGTTTTAGGATTAGTGTACAAACCAGATTTAATGCAACAATAGTCAATAAACAAAAGTTTATTTGCCATGCATCTTTTTCTAGACATGGAAGGATGCATCGTTAGCTTGGCAACCAGAAAAATACGAGAACGTGACAGACATCCGGGTCCCAGCTGACGCCATTTGGACGCCCGACCTGAGAATAAAAAACTCGTGAGTACCTCCTCATACCAATTATAGAAATAGTTCATCTTGGGTGTGCATTTGAATCCTTAAAAAATGTTTCTTTTTTGTACGTCTATGTGTGTGGCTGTGTGACTCCGTGTTTGTGTTGGTTGGAGGTTGGACGGGCAATGCTATCAGTAGGGGTGGCGATAATACCGGTTAACCGGTATATTGCAATTCGAATTTCACTATAAGATATATTGCGGTTGACCTTTCGCGAACCGGTTCTCCCGATACGATTTTCGTGATGTAGTCAAAACTACTAATAACATTTGTATTTCCTTTATATTATTATACATTAATAGTTTTGAGAATGTTTATTGGTCATATAATTGCATTTGCGAGACTTTTATACCATATAAATAAAAAACAGATTGTTACCGCCATTTCCAATTTTGTAGGGATAAACAAACCAAAGGGAATGCATTACTGTGACCTGATTTTCACCTGATGAAGGAGCAAGCATATGCTCCGAAACTTCGTGTTATTCACAATAAAGAAGTTGACATCCATAAATCATGCTTTTCTTATTAAAAGGTAAGTTATTAAAATCTGCTGAGCTGTAGGCTTGTTAATCATGTCGCGGTGTGATTATCACTCTAACACACCTGAGATTCGTCAACAGTGTGGTATGCACAGGCGGTGAAACTTGTATTGTATTACATTGGGTTGGTTGCATATTGTTTTGTGTTATGCTGTCAGTTTGTATGTATGTGTGAATGAGGAACCTCACATATTATGACATTGAAAACAGACTAAACTTAACATTTATTCCATGGTCAATATCGCAATGTTAGTGATATGGTAGTATACGAAAGTTTGTTTCACAGTTTTGATAATACCTTCTTTTATGCAGATAAAATTATTAAAAAATGAACGAATAATGCCATGCTTCTCTCAGAGTAAGGGAAGATAATTTATATACTGATTTTGATCAAATTAGATATTTCTTTATCGTCCGAACAGAATTCACAGAATGTTTTGTGTGGGTGTGGGTGTGTGTGCATGCACGCGTGTATAACATGTAACTTGATAGGTATTAAAATCAGGTCGTTTGTAACCATAATGACTATATTGGTTGGAACACTTGAGGAACAAAAATAATTTTACTCTTCAAAAGGAACTGGAACAGTAACATTTTTCATGTTTTCATATGAGCTTCAAAACATTGAATGAAATAAATGCTGTATGATGAAATGGATCAGAGAACATTATCATGGCATAAATGACGTATGAATGACACATGTAATGGTCAAAAAATATATAATCACTATGTTAGTTAGCTCATGACCAGACACGTCAAACTGGTACCGATAGATGTATATCTAATACGTAAAAATTCAGTATTTCTTAGTACTTGAAATAGAAAACACGAATTTGGAATGAGATGTTTTAATCTGAGATCAATCAGTTAGGTAGCAGTTTACTAAAGTAGAACTTAAATCAACTTCAAAAGATTGGTCATTCGCAAAGTGAAGCAGATCTCACTTATACTGCAGTAAACAGTATGGGGATACACAACGAAACATACCACTTACGTGATAACAACGCCCTGTTTATTGCATAGAGCGGCATTTCGATGTACAACGTTCAGGATAAACAAGCTGATTGAATGTTGATGGATTCCATCACTTGGAGAATGGAGTGGATTTTGACTTGTTGATCTTACTCTCCTGTTGGCCCCAACGACGTGCTACTTGTTGAATCACCTAGGCCTGTTGTTAATTTGCTGCTTGTCACTATGCATATATACTTCTATTCACCTGGTTGTATTTACTTTTATCTTGATAACGGCGTGAAAGTATACATGGAAACTCCCCTCTATCGACCTTTGATCCAAACGGATGAGTTAACAGAAATGTTGATGAGCGCAGCCCAGCTGTTGAAACCACTTTTCCCAAAAGCGCTGGGGAAAATTAGTGAATGTATCTCAGCTGATAATTCGTCTTGCTGCACTTCCATGCGCATATTACATAACATGTAATACATTTGTCACATCAGACCTTAACTCATAATGCTGAGTATTTACTCCAGACACAAGAAATGCGAAATGCGAAATGGGAACCTTTGTCGGGTAATCTGAGTGGTATTACCATCATACCTGTTATAAATTCATTAACTGACCATCAAGTGAATGATGACAAATAACATGTGTAGGTTTATACCACCAAACACTGGTTACAGCAAAGGGCGTAGTACTTGCTGAATTGCATGCAATGTTAATTGCCTGAAAAAACTTATGGGCCGACACTGTTTGGAGGATACGAACGGAACTTCATTGTTGCATAAGAAATACATATAAGCATTTGATGTGTACTGAAGTTAAAATTGCATATACCTAAGTAAATTTTCATTTGTCATAAATATAATATGTAATAGACATCATATGTTTACATGGCATGATTAAATATCGAGGTAAAAAAAACACAGAAATAAGATCAACTTGCATCAGTCACTATGCCATCTATGCATTAGAAAATCCGAAAAACATACACTGCTGGGATACTTTATTGCAATCAGACAGGAACTACCAGGGGTATTCTCAAATAACAGCATCTGATGAGCATCCACCCTTCCTAATGTCCCGCTGTTTGGGTTGAAGAAATTTTGTCAAGGTGGCCAGAAGCCCAGTCCCTGTGTCCGTCACGGTCGAGGGAGCAGATACCGACAAGCTTGCAGTTTGGTTTGGAAATTAGACTGTTGTCGAGAAACATTAATCGCTCTGGATCAATTCCCCTCTGATTACATGGGGATATATAATGAGAAGAAGCATGAAAGTGTACATTCGACTTCGAAATGGCTAATGCTCAACTTGAACAGAAGTTTATTCCTACACCTCGTTGGTGCACCAGTTTCAAAATGGAATGTTAACTGTTAGACAGTTTGCTGATTCAGCGTCTCTTCTTTCTCATCTTTAATATATTTATAACGTACTTATAAATATGTCCATATAGTCTCCCGTTACCACTCGTGGCTTACTACGCCTTCTATGTTTTTTTTATGTGTTTTATATTTCAATGTATATATGCTAAGTATCGTTGTCTCTATAATCCAATGTTAATTTGCTAACAGACGGGCATCAACATTTCTGTTAACTCATCCGTTTGGATCAAAGGTCGATAGAGGGGAGTTTCCATGTATATTCTCACGCCGTTATCAAGATAAAAGTTACTACAACCAGGTGAATAGAAGTTTATATGCATAGTGACAAGCAGCAAATTAACAACAGGTAATTCAACAAGTAGCACGTCGTTTGGGCCAACAGGAGAGTAAGATCAACCAGTCAAAATCCACTCCATTCTCCAAGTGATGGAATCCATCAACATTCAATCAGCTTGTTTATCCTGAACGTTGTACATCGAAATGCCGCTCTATGCAATAAACGGGGAGTTGTTATCACGTAAGTGGTATGTTTCGTTGTTGTGTATCCCCATACTGTTTACTGCAGTATAAGTGAGATCTGCTTCACTTTGCGAATGACCAATCTTTTGAAGTTGATTTAAGTTCTACTTTAGTAAACTGCTACCTAACAGATTGATCTCAGATTAAAACATCTCATTCCAAATTCGTGTTTTCTATTTCAGGTACTAAGAAATACTGAATTTTTACGTATTAGATATACATCTATCGGTACCAGTTTGACGTGTCTGGTCATGAGTTAACTAACATAGTGATTATATATTTTTGACCATTACATGTGTCATTCACACGTCATTTATGCCATGATAATGTTCTCTGATCCATTTCATCATACAGCATTTATTTCATTCAATGTTTTGAAGCTCATATGAAAACATGAAAAATGTTACTGTTCCAGTTCCTTTTGAAGAGTGAAATTATTTTTGTTCCTCAAGTGTTCCAACCAATATAGTCATTATGGTTACAAACGACCTGATTTTAATACCTATCAACTTAGATGTTATACACGCGTGCATGCACACACACCCACACCCACAAAAAACATTCTGTGAATTCTGTTCGGACGATAAAGAAATATCTAATTTGATCAGAATCAGTATATAAATTATCTTCCCTTACTCTGAGAGAAGCATGGCATTATTCGTTCATTTTTTAATAATTTTATCTGCATAAAAGAAGGTATTATCAAAACTGTGAAACAAACTTTCGTATACTACCATATCACTAACATTGCGATATTGACCATGGAATAAATGTTAAGTTTAGTCTGTTTTCAATGTCATAATATGTGAAGTTCCTCATTCACACATACATACAAACTGACAGCATAACACAAAACAATATGCAACCAACCCAATGTAATACAATACAAGTTTCACCGCCTATGCATACCACACTGTTGACCAATCTCTCAGGTGTGTTAGAGCGATAATCACACCGCGACATGATTAACAAGCCTACAGCTCAGCAGATTTTAATAACTTACCTTTTTAATAAGAAAAGCAAGATTTATGGATGTCAACTTCTTTATTGTGAATAACACGAAGTTCCGGAGCATATGCTTGCTCCTTCATCAGGTGAAAATCAGGTCACAGTAATGCATTCCACTTCTTAATGCCCATCAAAGATTTAACTTACTTCCAGAGGCTTCTTTAAGAGGCATAAAAACTTGTTAATTAACAAGGCAGTAGGCCTTGTTAATTGGTGAGTATTACTTGCCTTGACTCACTATCAATCAACAAGGATTAGGTCCCGGGCGTGCAAATAACAATGATGTACCATCACCCACCAGTTATCTCCCTTGTGGACATTTCCAAAATTGTAAATCTTTGGAAACATCATCTTTCCAAAATTGGAAATGTCTTGTAAACATGGACCTGGTGTCAAGTGGAAACGTTAGCGTGCCGTACCAGGTCATCTCGAAGACGTCGTGTATCATCAACGTCGCATCCTTTCCCATGGATCAACAACAGTGTAAGATGACGTTCGAGTCTTGGACATACAATGCCAATCAACTCAATATCTCAAATGGTGAACGAGGGGAAGAATCCTTATCTGAATACATTTCCAATGCGGAATGGGAACTGATCTCATTTACAAAGGACCGACAGGCCAAGTATTTCGCATGTTGCCTGGAGCCCTACATTGTATTGACGTACACAATGTCCCTGAGACGGCGCCCAATGTACTTCCTGATGTATCTCATGATGCCCTGCCTCATCATCACGTTGGTGGCTCTGCTGGGACTCCTGGTGCCGAACGAATCTGGGGAGAAAATATCTATTGGAATCACTTCTCTTCTGGCAATGATAGCGTTGTTGCTGGTTATTTCGACATTTCTACCACCGACGTCACTTGCGATTCCTCTAATTGGTAAGTTTTGGTTTTTAGAAATATTGTGAGTGAGTGAGTGAAGTGAGTGCTGAACCTATGGTGGAGGTGCGTGGTTCGAACCCATGGGGTTCGACGTGGGGTCGTTACGTCTGGCTGGCCACCACTGGAGCGGGCTATAACTTGATTATTTTGCTAAAACCGTCATCATAAATAAGAATGGTGTTTCTATGGGCGTTGAATCAAGCAACGTCACACTGCGAGGTACCAGACTGAAGCGTACCAATAGCATTCCATCTGTCATTTCCCCCGTCCAAAACGATGAATATAATTGATTTTCTGACTTCTGCACTTCTAAAGTCTGCATTCAATTGAAATGATAAACGTCTGGCCTATTAAAGTGAACATTGCTGGCCACCTTCTTCAAATGTCATGCCTCTCGCAAATGTGAAATTCGAACAACTGCTTTCTCTTTGTAAAACCCAAAACTCATTCACAAGATTACTAGCGAAACAATTCCATTTCACAACAAGCTTTCCCTCTGAGTATAAACGACTTTTCACGAAGTGAAGCGTTGTACATCATTTATAATGATGATGTTTTCATATGTCGTGCCCATCTCAAATGAATCATACCTATGGGAGACAGCCCCAATCAAATTCATCAACAGAAAAGCTTTTTGCCACTTGGTAGATTTCGTTATTATTAGGAGAACAGCAGATACGAAAGTGAATTCGCTCGTCATTTCTGAGTAACACACTGGTTCATACGTCTGCATATTTTGAGACGAGTTGACGATCGACGATCCCGCAGTTTACAATATAGTTCCTTTTGCTAATACACCAACTACTGTCAAGGCGCCATTATTTAGGTGCTATTACTACATTTGTAGCATACACAGCATTACAAATATACACTACATTACACTTATGCCACATATACGCTACGTTTACACTATATTTACACTCTTTTAAGGCTGCACATACACTCCTCTGTTTCCATCGTTTGAGGCAATGCGCTTTGAGCATACCTTCATGGCGTGGATATAGCGCAATATAAGTGCCATTATTATTATTATGTTTTACAGATTAAAAATTGTATGCAGCAGAGAGGGTTCGGGTGATCCTGGCACAGTCAGGCTGGTAAGGCTCATCATCAGCTCAGGGCCCTTGCCCCCTCTACACACAGCCCAGACAGCGAATGGGACTTCTCCCAGGAAACGCTGCCTAGTCGAACCCACCAAGAACTTTCCGGAGAATATGAAGGCTCCCCAACACTGCAGCCTTCTGCATTACCCAGAGTGTCAGAAGGGCTGTACTCCCGGTGGAGAACTCCGGCACTCTCCCTGATCTGCGCCAAGAGATCAGGAGGTACCAAAACCAAGGGCACCGAGAACAATGGGGAGCCTGACGACAGTGTACTTGGGATGCAAGCGAGACATTTCAAAGGCGAGGTCCGCATATTTATCATGCTTTTCCTTAATCTTGCCAATCACATTGGTGTCAAAAGGACAGAAAATTCAATGATATAAATAAATTCATTGGCTTTATCAAAAGGACAAGATCAGGTTTGTTAGCTGGAATTCTTCTGAGGCTGTATATGGGCCTATTCCACAGAAGTTTGAAAGCATCATTTTCCATGACGCCCTGGACATGTTCAGGGTCGTACCATGGATGGACCTCGGAGTCAAAGCCACAGGCATGTCGGAGACGGTAGTAAAGCAACGAGCCATGCCATCATGTCGTTTAAGATATGCTGTTTGTGCCAAGAAAGGGCATCCACTGACAAGGTGTTGGACAGTCTCTGTAAATTCATTGCAAAGTCGACATTTCATGTTAATATTCTCTTTAAGAATCACATTTAGGCGATTACGAGTGGGAAGTGACTGGTCCTGAGCAGCAAAAGGAAGCCCTCAGTTTCACATTTAAGACCAGCCGACTTCATCCAGGCGAAGGAGTCGGTGGATTGCTATTCTGTTCAACACACTGCATGTACACACGATGCAATGGCTTCTCAGAAAGCTTCTCCCACAAAGACCGACTCTGGGCAGACTTGGTAAAGGACTTCACCTGGTTTACTCCCATCGCTGTACCGTCCAGCAGTACATTGCCATCAACAAAGTCAACCTCCTCAAATTTCAGATTCTGTCCAACAACCTTGGCACGCTTAAAATAGCTGTGGAATTCCTTGCTTTCATCATGAGTCTTCACATGCATCACTAGAGGATCATCTGATAAATAAATATGTGCAAAAGTACACAATAAAATTCTATCATGAAGAGCTTCCACATTAATCAAACCCCCTGACCTCCAGAATTGATTGGCATGTATAAACGGTTAAGAGAGGAACGAGGGTGGTGGGCTCTGTTATCAGACATGATCCTTCTGGTTAGACGGTCAAGACTCTGGATGTCTTGTTTCGTCCAATCAACTACTCCAAAGGAATAGGAAAGGACTGGCACAGCAAAAGTATTGGTGGCTTTGACCTTGTTTCGAGCATTTAGCTCTGAGCTCCAGATTTTCTTTAAACGAGATTTATACTCGGCCCGAAGTTTGTCTTGAATCTGGGCATCCTGGAGCACTGTCGCTCTCGCACACTCAAGTAGTGTGGTTTTAAGGTGGTTTGACCAAGATATTCTTGGTCGGGTTCTGTGCCTTCCCCTGGGGCAAGTCCCATCTCCAGTATGGTTAGTGTCACTACCGGAGGAAGGCTGACTGGGCTGCGGAGTTGAAAGATAAAATTCTTCTTGGCTGTTTGTAACCCAGTGAAAAACCAGCTTCGGGGGGTCAGCCCTAACTGGGTGATGTACGTTCAGTTCAGGGAATAAAATTCCCCTATCTAGGCCCACCACGAAGAGGCTTATTATTATTATTATTATGTTTTACAGATTAAAAATTGTATGCAGCAGAGAGGGTTCGGGTGATCCTGGCACAGTCAGGCTGGTAAGGCTCATCATCAGCTCAGGGCCCTTGCCCCCTCTACACGCAGCCCAGACAGCGAATGGGACTTCTCCCAGGAAACGCTGCCTAGTCGAACCCACCAAGAACTTTCCGGAGAATATGAAGGCTCCCCAACACTGCAGCCTTCTGCATTACCCAGAGTGTCAGAAGGGCTGTGCTCCCGGTGAAGAACCCGGGCACTCTCCTGATCTGCGCCAAGAGATCAGGAGGTACCAAACCAAGGGCACCGAGAACAATGGGGAGCCTGACGACAGTGTACTTGGGATGCAAGCAATCCTGTCGCTCTCGCACACTCAAGTAGTGTGGTTTTAAGGTGGTTTGACCAAGATATTCTTGGTCGGGTTCTGTGCCTTCCCCTGGGGCAAGTCCCATCTCCAGTATGGTTAGTGTCACTACCGGAGGAAGGCTGACTGGGCTGCGGAGTTGAAAGATAAAATTCTTCTTGGCTGTTTGTAACCCAGTGAAAAACCAGCTTCGGGGGGTCAGCCCTAACTGGGTGATGTACGTTCAGTTCAGGGAATAAAATTCCCCTATCTAGGCCCACCACGAAGAGGTACATCATCAGGCCCTTATTATTATTATTATTATTATTATTATTATTATTTACACTTCATCTATACTGCATTTATACCATATATATGCTACATTTACACTACATCTATACCACATTTATACTATATCTATGCTGCATTTACACTATATATATGCTACATGTTACACTACATCTAAACTGCACTTATACTATATATGTGCTACATTTACACTACATATATACTGCATTTATACTATATATATGCTACATTTACACGACATCTATACTGCATTTATACGATATATATGCTACATTTACACTACATCTATACTGCATTTATACTATGATATATATGCTACATTTACACTACATCTATACTGAATTTATACTAAATATATGCTACATTAACACTATATCTATACTGCATTTATACTATATATATATATGCTCCATTTACACTACATCTATACTGCATTTAGACGATATATATGCTACATTTACACTACATCTATACTGCATTTATACTATGATATATATGCTACATTTACACTACATCTATACTGAATTTATACTAAATATATGCTACATTAACACTATATCTATACTGCATTTATACGATATATATGCTACATTTACACTACATCTATACTGCATTCATACTATGATATATATGCTACATTTACACTACATATATACTGCATTTATACTATATATATGCTCCATTTACACTACATCTATATTGCATTTACACTATATATGTGCTACATTTTCACTACATCCATGCTGCATTTATACAATATATGTGTTACATTTACACTACATCTACACTGCATTTTACAATATATATGCTACATTTACAGTTCATCTATACTGCATTTTACAATATATATGCTACATTTACAGTACATCTATAGTGCACATACACTATATATGTGCTATATTTTCACTACATCTATGCTGCATTTATACTATATATATGCTATATTTTCACTACATCCATACTGCATTTACACTATATATATGCTACATTTTCACTTCACTACATCTATACTGTTTACAATTACTTCTATTATGCATTTACACTATATATGTGCTACATTTTCACTACATCTATACTGCATTTATACAATATATGTGTTACATTTACACTACATCTATACTGCATTTATACAATATATATGCTACATTTTACACTACATCTATACTGCATTTTACAATATATATGCTACATTTACACTACATCTATACTGCATTTATACAATATATATGCTACATTTACACTACATCTATACTGCATTTATACACTACATATATGTGCATACATTTATACACATTTACATCTATGCTGCATTTATACTATGATATATGCTACATTTACACTACATCTATACTGCATTTATACTATATATATGCTACATTTACACTACATATATACTGCATTTATACTATATATATGCTACATTTTCACTACATCTATACTGCATTTATACAATATATATGCTACATTTACACTACATCTATACTGCATTTTACAATATATATGCTACATTTACACTACATCTATACTGCATTTATACGATATATATGCTACATTTACACTACATCTTTATTATGCGTTTACACTACATATGTGCTACATTTTCACTACATCCATGCTGCATTTATACAATATATATGCTTCATTTACAGTACATCTATAATGCACATACACTATATATGTGCTATATGTTCACTACATCTATGCTGCATTTATACTATATATATTCTATATTTTCACTACATCCATACTGCATTTACACTATATATGTGCTACATTTACAGTACATCTATACTGCATTTTACAATATATATGTGCTACATTTTCACTACATCTATGCTGCATTTATACAATATATATGCTACATTTACACTACATCTATACTGTATTTATACAATATATATGCTACATTTACACTATGTCTATTCTGCATTCGTGCTTTATTCATGCTTCATGTATACTGTATTCATACTATATAGATGCTACATTTATACTTTATGTACTGTTTCACTGATTATGACACAAGTCGCGAAATCGAGACGGATGTACAACATAAAACAATCATTAATCAACACAAAGCTGTACCATTTCTTCTAGGAATCATACTGGTATATATTTTTCTCCCCACCAAATATCTTTAATCAGATAAGGACAAATGTGTTATGGATGCAAAACGTCTTTATTCATCCATAAAGTTTGTCCTTATCCGACTCTCCAACTTTTAAAACTGCCACTTAAAGACGTAATCTTTAATCTGGGGGTTTCTCCCGCAGATTGGTACTACGCGTTCAATATCTTCATTGTGTCACTGAGCATTGGTCTGATAGAATAGTCAATCTAATAGAATCTACTTGTACTAAGACAATGAACTCGACTGTAATCTACAGGAATAAATAGAAGTATATGAAGATTCTGAATTTTCATTCTTGAAGTGATGTTTTGAAACCAAGAAACCAACAATGTTATGTCCCCATCAAATATATCTATTCTGGGTTTTTCTCCCGCAGGTCGGTACTACGCGATCAATATCTTCATCGTGTCTCTGAGTATTGGTCTGGCCGTGTTCACTCCTGAATATCCATCACCGAGGGGCGACAGGACACAGACTCCCACGGCTTGTCAAAACTTTGTGCTTTAATATTCTTGCGAGGATCCTCTTCATCAAAATAGACCTGCCAGAGTGTACTAACCAGAACATGGTATGTTTGATGTTTATTCCTTGATAATTTAAGCTATTGTTCACTTTCGATTGATGAAAATGTGGACTGTTAAGCATGACCAGTATTTATTTGTTTCTGGGAATTTATTGCTTGATTTTCAAACACAGACCCTAATCCCTGCTCATGATGAGGCTATGGATGCAGACAAACCAGCACCCACCATGACGGAGGGACAGCCCGGTGGAGGGAATAACGTGGTGGATGTTCTCAACCGACTGCTCCACACAGTAGAGAAGGCCATGGATCTACACAAGAGGAGGATCACATCACAAGACAGCCTTGACGAGGCTACATATGAGTGGAAACAACTGGCTATCGTTCTCGAACGCGTTCTGACCATCATATTTCTCGTTGTCACTGTTTGTGCCGCATTTGTAATGTTCTCATAGACTCACTGGTAGCCTGGTGGTTAAAGTGCTTGTTAGGCAGATCGTACACTTAGCTACTGTCTTATAAGGGTAGTACCAGGAGTTAGCCTTGTGGTTAAAGTGTTTGCTAGTCAAACATTAGATCAATTCCTATAATCGTATTATAATATCATCTCTGTAGAACCAGGAGGAATCCTTATGGTTATAGTGTTCACGCATCAGACTGCAGACCTTGCTTTTATTCCACACATGAGTACTGTAGCTGCTATGATCTTCTACTCTCTAGAACCTGGAGATAGGCCAGCGGTTAAAGTGTTCGTTCATCAGGTCACAGACCTGGCTCCCACAGTCATCACGCTCTGTTTGTCTCTGGAACTACCATAGTTCCCCATACCAGGGCGCCTTGAAGGATGTAATTAGCAATTGAATTCTAAAACTGGCTAAGCTTACAAATTAATACAAATCGCTTCAAAAGTGTTACAGTGGCACTATAAAATAGTGTGCCAATACAATTTCAAAGGCATTATAATACAATACCAAAGCAGTGATTCACCCCATAGCAGCAATTGTGAAGTTTCCATAATTAGGCCAAAGCTGGGTATTTAGGGTACGAGTGTACTCTGCTGAATATGCTGGTAATGGCTACCCTTATGTACCTAAGAAAAATACTTCAAAAGATTCTCCATCTGGCTGAGTCAGAATATAGTGGAAAGGCCTATAGAGTTGTAGTACCGTGTAGTATCTTCCAGAACTCTGTCTACGTATAGCACAAGTCTAGATATAGCTCGCTACGTCCTCTCACTGACTATCCACGCTTAGAACATTGTTTCATAATGAATAACACTGCCACATAACAAGAGGAGAGACCCGCATGCAGCGATGCAGTGCTTAGATGGTAACTCTTGGTCGAGCACTTCGTTCTTGGGTTTAACTTTAGTCGGTGCCGATCCCATAAGCGATATACTGTGCTCTGGGTTAGGTTGACACATCGACAATTTCAAACATCGACCAGACAATAGCTATATATAAATGCTTTATCACATGTTGACAGTTTTCAAGCACAGCAACTGTACTTGCCGTAGGAACCTGGCAACACTTCGAGGGCTAAAAAGGTCATATTGGGGGATTTTTATTCCCTATGAAGCATCAATCGGTTGCAACAGTTTACAACGCCGAGCTGTTCATAAACAATACATGTCAGTGTCAAACAGAATGTCAGCACTTTCAATGGGTGTTTTATATTTACTGTGAATTCTCAATTGTCCGAGTCTCAGGTATCTTATCTATATTAAAATGGGGATTTGACACCCGTCACAGTAGGTCTTTTCGTGGGATCTAATATCGTTAATGGATTCTGTTATAAACGACAAAAACTACCAGAGCATAACATATGGGATAACCAATTGAATTATATTATCAATATTTATTTCATTCGAAAGGATAGTTAGAAAGAGGAACTCAGAAACCAGCTTTCCCGAACATTGATCCCTTGCAGTAGGGAAAATGGCATGCCCTCTTGGGTAGGGACAACGATGTAAAGCTTGAATTTTTTCCAATGATGTAAGTTAACATTAAACACGAACTATTGTTAAGATACTTCCATTATTGACAAGAGGCATTTACATCAAGTCATCATTTTTCTTAGGCCAGATTGCCATTTGCCATCCTATGGGACCCGTATGTTTGCCACAATCTCGTATTTTTCTGGTTGCTATGCTAACGGTACATCCATCAATGTCTAGAAAATATGTATGACAATATACCGTAAAGCATGTTACGTTTTACTGGATATTATTGTGTTGTGTTTTTTCACCTATAAGCCCACAATCTGAAGAAAACGTCCTGCTACAGTTTATCTGAATTAGAAATAGCATCGGTAGAATGACACTCAAAATTATCTTTTGGAAACCTCAGTCTCATGATCAGCAGCCTACTGGCTGGCCCAGGGGTCTGACGTAACCAGGGTCATCTTCAGTGCTTCACATGTACATACCTCAATGAATTCGACCTCATTGTTGAGTACGAGTAGCATTAGTCTGCCATACAGACCTTGAAACAAACATATCCAAGAAAGCCCATGCAAGTCTAGAGTATGGGACACGTCTAGACTGATTTCAACAGTTGAGTGTTTAGGGATAGTGAAATGTCCCTACTCTAATGCTGTCCCAACTGATCGGCAGGGATCCTATCGACATGCTGCCTACTGTGTAAAGCTCACCGTGTAAAGTGTCAATGTTTAGAGATCTATATGCAGTAGAAAGTCTCCTATGCTACCCATGGGCGGATCCAGGAATTTTGAAGCTCCGCCAACGCAAATTTTTTTTTCAATGTGGCCTTAAGTCATTTTCAAAGGGGGGTTCGAACCCCCTGACACACCCCCCTGGATCCGCCACTGATACTACCACAGTAGATGTGAACTGACTGCACATGTACATAGTATAACATCTTCAGTGATTGTGTCCAGTATTTTATTAATTTGTGTTTTGTTTGCATTTGCTTTTTAATATTCCACCTGATGTACATGCTAGAATCATATGAACAGTGTTGTGTTGGTGTTGTTTTAAAATAAAGACATTTGTAATGTTTTGATATTTTGAGTGATTATTTGAGTGTACATGAATGGTTGGTGTGTTATACGCGCTCGGGAGACTAGGGGAAAGAGAGTGTGTTTGATATTGTGAGCGTGAAATTCAAAGTGATAACATGTGTGAATCTTTGTAAGCCAGGAAGGATAAGTTAATTGCTTAATAACTTTTAATTTGGGGCTTGTATTTACTCTAGTATGTGACAGTTGTGACAACACACTTTGGAAGGACAATACAGTCATCAAGCGTCTTTAGATTTTCGAAAATGAGCTAATATGTCAGAATAGTTACTTTATATAACCATCAGTTGCTTTATTCCCTGACATCCTGATCATCAACTGTCCATCCGATCAGGTGTAGATCGATGCTCACGATGATGATCACTGGATTGTCTTGTCCAGACTCGATTATTTACTGAGTGCTGCGTTAAACAGCCAACCGACCTTCCAGTCAGATGCATTTCCTCAAATTAAACCAAACAAATGTCAACGTCGCGTGACCCTAGCTCAAAGGGGGTCCTCCTAAAGGAAACTTTGCGAAAGTGACCTTGACATTCAGCTGCTGTATGGATGACCACTGTCACAAACACTTGAAAATGTTCAAATGTTCACCCAAAGTCAAAATAGGGAATCGCATCGGACATCTATTTTGTGGTTGTTTCTAAACAACCCACCTCACTCCGTACCACTGCTATTACAGCTCCGTGTCAGCTCGGAACTAACCGGACGGCCTTTAACCGTGTCCTCCATGTCCCAACGACTGGTACCAAAGCTCACCGTGAAAAAGAAATTGTGACCTTTGCCCTAAATGTCACATAACCAATGCTACAGGTGCTCTCGGGTCGACTGACACAGTGGATGGTATCTGTATGAACGTGAATCGTGCTCAAGAAAATAGTCGTACCATTAAACTTGAACTGTACTGTGGAATTTTGAATGGTATGAAACACAAGGTATATCATATTCGCTTTTGCCGTTCCTACATGTGTGAGATGTTTTGAATTCTTTCTTATATTGAGCAAAACGTTTGAATAAATTTACGTTAACTTATCTTAGTCATGAAATCATAATCCGTTTACAAATGAGGTCCTCGCGATATTTTGTGTGTATCAGTGTGGGTTTTGATGTTGTAGATCACTTCAATAAGGGCCTGTATGAAGCGTATAATAAGTATAAAAACGCATGCTGAAACTGACACATTGTCTCTAACAAAGCACTGAGACAGTTTCTGTGTTAATTCGGTTTCCGTTTCAACACAGCCGAAGTGAAACTGAAACTTTGTCTCTAACACCGTGGTGAAACTGAAATATGGTCTCAAACACCATGATGAAACTGAAACATTGTCTCCAGCACCATGGTGAAACGGAAACATTGTCTCCAACACCGTGGTGAAACTGAAACTTTGTCTCCAACACCGTGGTGAAACGGAAACATTGTCCCCAGCACCATGGTGAAACTGAAAACAATGTCTCCAACACCATGGTGAAACTGAAACATTGTCCCCAACACCAAGGTGAAACGGAAACATTGTCTCCAACACCATGGTGAAACTGAAACATTGTCTCTAACACCATGGTGAAACGGAAACATTGTCCCCAGCACCATGGTGAAACTGAAACATTGTCTCCAACACCGTGGTGAAACTGAAACATTGTCTCCAACACCGTGGTGAAACTGAAACATTGTCTCCAACACCATGGTGAAACTGAAACATTGTCTCCAACACCATGGTGAAACTGAAACATTGTCTCTCCAACTCCGTGGTGAAACAACACCACAAGGTGAAACTGAAACATTGTCTCCAGCACCATGGTGAAACGGAAACATTGTCTCCAACACCGTGGTGAAACTGAAACATTGTCTCCAACACCGTGGTGAAACTGAAACATTGTACCCAGCACCAAGGTGAAACTAAAACAATGTCTCCAACACCATAGTGAAACTGAAACATTGTCTCTAACACCATGGTGAAACGGAAACATTGTCCCCAGCACCATGGTGTAACTGAAACATTGTCTCCAACTCCGTGGTGAAACTGAAACATTGTCTCCATCACCATAGTGAAACGGAAACATTGCCCACAACACCATGGTGAAACTGAAACATTATCTCCAACGCCATGGTGAAACGGAAACATTGTCTCCAGCACCATGGTGAAACTAAAATATTGTCTCCAACACCGTGGTGAAACTGAAAAATTGTCCCCAACAGATATCTTATGTTGACAAATGTTTGTGCCTACGTCGAAATCCTCTGCTGTACAAAGAGTTTCCACACGGAAAATTAGATATTATTGACACAAAGTCACCTAAAGCAAACAGTCGAACCATATTCAATTAAGACGGTGTCCTCCCATTACGCAGACAGGCAGTTCGCAGACACCTTAAACAACAGCATTTACAGATCAATGAACAGCTTAGTTACTACCTGTTACCTACAGATTATAATGGGATAGTCCAAATAAAAACACAGCAAAAAAACTGGAGCTATATTATTTAATTAATTTTGATTGCTGTATCATAAACACTGTTGATTTTTTTAAACATTTGGGTTTAACCTTCTCATCATATTGAAAACATTGTCAAAAAACATCTAAAATGATTGGAGCATTTCAGAAATTAAAGTTCCTTCTAAAGTTTTTCTTCAGGATTTACTCCCACCTGTAGTAGGCAACCAGACAAGCTATGAGATAAGAAACTCCAATAATGTCTAGCGAACCATGTACAAGACTGAGGTACTCAGCATCATCTTTTATTCCACTAGCAGTTAAAATGTGGAATAATACTCCCTTAGCTGTTAGGAATTGCAACTTTGTTGCATCATTTAAATCGTGTGTCCACATGAAAGAAAAATGTACACCTAAATATTTTTTTATATGGAATAAGGAAGTTAAATGTTTTGCACACAAGATTAAGAGATAAAATATATGCACTTAATTATGATTTATTTAGAATAAATATAAAACATGAAGCATCATGACAACGTGGCCATGGATGTGAGAATGTTTTTCATTACTTCCTTGAATGTCCATTGTTTTCTATTCAAAGATATAAACTGTTACAATCTTTAGAAAGTATTGTTACAATTATAACACTGATTGGTATTATTCTTATACTACATGGCAATGCAGACAACGCAATTTCTGAAAATCAGAATGTTTTCAAATATGCACATATCTATACCTCTCAAACAAAACGTTTTCCCAGTTAACTTCTGTTGTGCATATCCTGTTATTGGGAGAGGGCTTTTCTAAGTTGGAAAACTTGTGCCCAATCCTTTTCTCGAATGAATAACATATGTTTCAATCAATAAACACCATCAAACCTCTCAGTGACAACCTGTTTTTATATTCGATAATAATTGATCGTAAAAACAGTTTTGAGAAGAGAAGACAGATATCATTTAATCACAACAAAGTTCTATTTACACACAATCAAACTTCTCAGTAACGAACCTGTTTCAGGCTCACCCTACTCTACTCACCAGACAGTGGACTAGTCCATTATACCCGTAGGTGTTACCCTAATTAACCTTCCAGTTCAGTGTCTGTCAATCGACTGTCTGTCAAATGGGTGTATGTCAATTGGGAGATAGCCATTATGACGATTTAATGAACTAAGCCTGCTGGGATTTGTGCCTTGATCATACGAGTCATGTAGAACTTTCTGCCATCTATCAGTTTAGAAAGAAACGTGTTATGAGGTATTCGCTTTAACCCAATATCATCAAAGCTACACGCTACATTGACCTCTGTCGGCATGTGTTGTACTCGCAGTCAGAATGTTAATCGCCTTCTGAAACTATGCAATGCATATTAAGATGACTATTATGTAGTTATAAGCTTACAATAGCAAAATACATCGGTGTTGATTTAACATGGAGACCCCCTGTATGGCCACGTTTGCTACTTTTCTTCACAATTACAACCACTTTACAAAATGTCATATATAATTCATCCCGTGTTAACGACTGTTGGTGAATAATGCTTTAGTGGCATTCCATTTCCCGCCTAGCCGAAACAGACAGCCCGTGTCTACGTCGGTGGAGGAAGTTTCTTTCAGAAATATTATCCGGGGATTGTGCAAGACGTGGTAAGAACCAAGTAGTGAGAATATGCACCTGTTTTGAATTAGTAGAGTTCATTCACGGGTTCTCGTAATATATTTAGTTCAATTGCAATGGGTTAGAGGAGCCATCATGTCTCAGTATGGTCTCAGGGAGAAACGTGTGAAGGGGACGCGCCAGATAGACACGTCGTGGGAAAACTACCAGCAAGGGTATTTCAATAACAGACCATGGATCATAATCACATTTACTTCTAATTCTAGCTTGAAAAATATACGAACATGAGATCCTGGAACTATCCAGGGGCATAACCAAGTTATCAGCTTATAACATTGTGTGTGATAGTCTTGCTTGGTCTGCTGACGAGGACAGACCTGTGTATCTCGCTCTCTGAGTCAATGTTCCTGTGTAGATTGTTCTCGCTGACATTTATAGTGGTTAGTTGGTTTTTTGTGTGTATTATACCATAAGCATAGTTGGTGAAACTGGCTTTGGTAATTAATTTAGTAATTATATTTTGCAATTGCCTATCGTTAGTAAGTTTGTGCTCGTGAAATTTCCTTGCACGTTCTCTGTTTCGGTTGGCTGACCACGCTCGGCTTTGTGCGTGCGCTTGGCACGTATTGTCCGTGCAGAACTTGCTTCGCGGATTACGCTTGTCGACAACACTGATAGCGTTTGCTTCGCAGATACGGCTATGAATTCAGATTCTGACGGGGAATCCTGATGATTTTGAGGAAACTTCTACTCATGCCGATTTGCTGAGAAATATAATGCTATGTTGGCTAAACGTCCAAAACGAAAACATGATGACGATGTTCAGACAAATTTTAAAGAAAGAAATCTGAAGCCCATTGTTATTTTTTCCTCGGTAGACCCTAGTGTCAGTTTGAAATCCGTCACTCCCGTTGCACTAGCTAAGGACATTCAAAAACATATTGGTGATATACATAGCCTAAAGAGGTTGGATAAAGGTGACATTGTTTTAAACTGCAAATCGGCTGAGCAGGCCAAAACGGCTCTCTCATTGACGCGAATTTGTGGGAAACAAATCAAAGCTTATGTACCCAAAAGTTTGCGAGAAACTAAAGGTGTTATGTACAATATAGATCTGGGTATTTCTGAAGATGAAATAGTTGAGCAGTTGAAATCCTTCAAAGTGACTTATGCTAAACGTTTAACCAGAGGTAAGGGAAACCAGCAGACATTATCAGTTCTGTTAACTCTGCAAGTACCACACTCCCTGAACATGTATACATGTACTATCAGTCTTTCAAGGTAAGAACGTATGTACCACCAGCCCTCAGGTGTTATAAATGCCAGCGTTTCGGTCATAGATCACACAATTGTAAAAGTACAGTTCAGGTTTGTGCTCGCTGCTATGGGGATCATGCTTATGATGCCTGCCCTTCTAAAGATACCTTGAAATGTTCCAATTGCGGAGGAAATCACAGCGCAGCATATAGAGGTTATAATAAATAAAATGAAGCGGTTGAAATCCAACGTGTAAAAGTTGAAAACAAAGTTTCTTATAAAGAAGCCGTACAAATGGTCAAAGAAAACACTCCTATGCCTATGTCCTTTGCAAATGCTGTCAAACTCCGTCCTAAACAGACAGTTGTTCCATCTTCTCAGCAAGTTGCAATAAGTCGACCTTCAGTCAAAGTCACTCATGGTTCAATTAGAGCATCTCAATGTTCATGTCAGTGTTCTGTCCATGATGATAGATCACTGGATCAATCACAGT
Source organism: Haliotis rubra (assembly GCF_003918875.1). Taxonomy (NCBI): domain Eukaryota; kingdom Metazoa; phylum Mollusca; class Gastropoda; order Lepetellida; family Haliotidae; genus Haliotis; species Haliotis rubra. Next base: position 1,031,601 of record NW_025766547.1, on the reverse strand, counting down.
CTACTCGTCCATCAAGCGAAAGCAGCACATCCCGAGTTGATAATTCCACTGAAAATCTTGTTGCATTCTTACTAGAGGTTATCACAGCCTGTTTTGGTGCTCCAAACCGTATTATGTCCGCTGCAAAGTCTCATCTCCACATTCATATATCTCAAGATATCTTCCGTTCTTTTTCCACTGATAAATCATAATGGATAGCGCCCTCTTGCTGCTAACTATTCTAGAATGCATAGAGTTTAGTTGCACGCGGTCCTCATCTTAAGGCGTTTCTTGGAAAACTAGAATTCTAACCGGATGTAATATGCATTCAAAAAACATTTCTCTGGCCTGAGTGTCAGTTTAAAATTAATGGTTATGTTAGCATGCGAAAAGATCGCATTGAATATGACCCTACGACCAGAAATTCTAAACGTGGCGGTTGTGCTATTTTTGTCAAATCGGATTTAACATATAGTAGTCATACGTTGCCAAAACTTAATTTTGAGGCAAATGCGGTGGAAATTGTCTCAGACGAGAAATAATTCCTAACCATTGTTAATATATGCAGTAATGGTTCGCCATCTTTAGATGATTATAAAATGCTGACAAATTCTGTAGATACACCAGTTTTGATATGTGGTGATTTTAATACTCATAATGCACTGTGGGGGTGCAGGCATACAAATCATGCTGGTCAAGTTGTAGAAAATCTTTTGGATGACACAGGTTTAATATTGCTAAACTCTGGCCCAATGACCCGTATAAATACTGGTAACTTTCCTTTTTCAGCATTGGATCGTACTCTTGTTTCGCCTATTTTATCCCCAAAATATCTATGGGATGTGTATCAACACGACAGTTTGGGGAGTGATCACTTTCCAGTTTTCACTGGAATATCGTTTAAACCTCGTCGAACACCTGCACATAGAATTTCTAGATGGAGATTTAAGTCTGCAAATTGGCATAAATTTGTTGAACTTTGTTCAAATGAAATAACGTGTGATCTGCTTACAGATGACAATGAAAATTCATATTGTAATCTAACTTTATCTCTGACTAAAATCTCAGAAAAAGCTATTGGTAAAACTTCCGGAAAGCCAACTACTCAAAATTCTCAGTATTGGTGGAAGAAGGGTTGTGACAAAGCCGATAAAGCTCAACAAAAGGCCTATAACCGACTTCGCAGGACATCCTTACCAGTTGATTTAGAAGACTTTCGAAAAAAACGGGCTGAATTCCAACGTCTTGTACGAACATTAAAACGCAGCAGTTGGCGTTCTTACATATCTACAATAAACAGGCACACTTCCTTGTCTTCAGTTTGGGCCAAAGTAGAAAGTATTAGTGGGAACCGTAATAGATCCCCTATTCCTGTTTTACATCAAAGCGCTATTTCCCGTGAAGAGAAAGCAAATCTTTTAGCAGATCAGTTTGAGGCTGTTAGCAGCTATGAAAACTTTTCAACAAAATTTAAAAACGAAGTCACAAATTTGGAGAATGAGATTATTCCTATAATTTCAGATTCTTTATTACAACCTTTTCCTGAATATGATTTATCCTTCCACCTGGGAGAATTAAAATCGGCAATATCAAAAGGCAAGAATACATCTCCTGGTGCCGATGAATTGTGTTACGAACACTTTAAACATATGCCAGATTCAGCTCTAGAAGTCATACTTAATATCAGAAATCAAAGCTGGATATCTGGGAAGTTACCCAGAAGCTGGAGACACGCTGTTGTTATCCCTGTTCCCAAACCTGGTAAAGATCTATCTCGCCCTGTTTCATACAGACCAATAGCCTTAACGTCTAACCTGTGTAAAATCATGGAAAGGTTGGTCACAAATCGTTTGAGTTTCTACTTAGAATCAAATGAATTATTAACGAGGCTGCAGTGTGGGTTTAGGAAAACTCGTTCTTGCATAGATCTAGTTCGACTACAATTAAGTGAGTGAGTGAGTTTAGTTTAACGCCGCACTCAGTAATATCCCAGCTATATGGTCTGTAAATAATCGAGTCTGGACCAGACAATCCAGTGATCAACAGCATGAGCATCGATCTACCCAATTAGGATATGATGATGAGATGTGTCAACCATGCCAGCGAGCCTGACCACCTGATTCCATTGGTCGCCTCTTACGACAAGCATGGATTACTGAAGGTTCATTCTAACCCGGACCTTCAAGGGTACAATGCATTAAGAAACAAGAGAGATACACAGATTTCATTGTTTATTAGCTCCGTTTCAAATGAGTAGGCTTTGGGATAGGAGCTCTCCCAAATGTCTACTTAACATGTTGTGCTAATTGTCTTACTGTCATTCCTCATCGTCCTGTCCAGAACCTTCACTCTCTATATCAGATGTCATGTCTTCATCATCATCATCAATGAAGTCTTCTACCCAAGAGTTAAATTTGTACAGTTTGGAAAACACGTCATGATATTTGTGTCTCCTACACCTTTCTGTATTCCTTGTGTCTTTGGACCCAAATGCATATGATACAGATGAGTAATACATCGGGCATACATCTCTTTAAACGTGCTCCAGATTAATTTTCTCAGTTTGGCTTGAATCATGTCTTCGTGTAAACCTCTTTTCATGTACAGCTGTCGTTTCTCATCCAAAAAGTCTTTATTCAGCTCACGTGTACGTGAATACATTTGTCTCATACCTTGCTCTTCGAGATCAGCCATCTTATTTTTCCTGTTGTTTTGTGTGACATCGCTTAACGATACAGCATCATCATCATCATCATCATTTTCCATTTCAGGACATTGTTTATCGTGTAAATGTCTTGTAAGTTGTGGTTATTGCTAAACACTTGACCACAGTAGTCACAATCTGACAGTGGACGTGGTGCCTTCACAGCAGAGAAGTTGTCTTCTTCTTCCCACTTCCTTTTAACTTGGGGTATTCAAGGTGGACCCACTGAAAACTTTTCAGGACACCAGTTTCTTCTGTGTTTTAGCAAATCATTCACGTCTTGAAACACGAGTCCACAGTCATCACAAGATGGCATTGTTGGGAGGTTTTCTTGACACGTCTGCTCACTCTGAACGTCTAACTCGGACTGAATTGTCCTAGCTTGGAGGCCTCCTTTTAAACTGAATGCATTGGGACAAAGTCGCAAATGGGGAGGTGTTTGGGGTTTTAGATCAACCAACAAGTATCCATAAGATTTCTGGGTAGCCCTTTGAAATGGCTTCATGAAATGGTCTGTGTTACCTGGATACATTTGCCTCGCCAAAGTCAAGATGGGTTGTTGATCAATAGGGTTGTTGAACAGAAGCAGATAATGACAGTTTCTTCGTTGTCTTCGTTCTCGGCCTCATCTCTAAGTGCATTGACAAACTATGGTTTCAAAACAAATGCTACGATAGGCATGTAACTGGCAAAAAGACTCTTCCACATACTGTCTGTCGTCCACAGAGGGTGAACTAATCTTCGCAACACAGCTAGATAGTTATTTCTGTCATTTTTCCCCAGGAACGACATCTTTCATATCGAGTCACTGGTAATCTTCCCTTTAATAACCTATTGATAATACCATTGATGGCAAGAATCTGTTCTCTGTTCATTTCTAAGATGTCTTGTCGAATCTTACTCAACGTCTTGAAACATTAACATGAACCTTAAAAATTCGTAATGTTTCAACACGTACCTAGCCATAGTAATTCTAGCAAACAAGCTGTTATCGCGGTTGGGATCTCAATGAGATTAGTATTCGAGTAAACCTCTATTTATACATCGACAAAAGACTATACATAGACAGCCAATGCATATATATATACTCTTAACATTGTTTTATTTCTAATATTCACAAATATACAGTATTTTACATCATGACAAATCGACATGACTACCCCAGCAGGCCACCTCTTTCTGAGGTACTCCCACCAGGGTCAAATACGGACAGTATGGAGACCACTTTTCATGTTCGACCCAGGGATCATCAACTTCTTCCCAGTTCTTGAGAATGACACTACATTGAAAACACTTGCAAGCGTCCGCTCTGATTAAGTACAGGAATCCTGCCTGGGCCATGTGACTAGGACTCTGTTCCATCTGTACTGGCCAGTCCTTAAACGAATCGAGTCTTTTCTGGAATGAAGTCAATTCAGTACTGATTGCACAACAATAGGTAACGACAGTCTTGTCGACTGGGTAATGTCCACACACATCCATGATATTCCAGATTGGAGAGCTGTGGTAACACGTCCACACAGTACAGTGCCTAAACCAAGAATGGTTTTACACTCCTGACTTATAGTCTACTATATAGGCTATGGGAAGTCTAAAAATAGTCATCATCTAAATAGAGCCTATTACTAGGGGCCGTTTCTAAAAATAGACTCAAACAATAGGCCATGGTGTCATAAAATCCACAATGACGTCAAAAACAATATTCGCAATTGTGATCCTGACGAGTAAAAAATAAAACATACAAACGAAAAGATGAAATAAGGTCTATTTTTAAAACCAATGAATTTCTTAAAATGTTTACCTTGCACATGTCAGGTGTATCGTAAAGGTCTTCTAACTTCAAACTAACGTAGTCATCACCCCAGACATGGACAATGAACAGCATACACGAGGCAGTGTCGGAGAGCAGCTCCCCTTCTCTGTGTTTTTTCTCTAAGATGTCAATTCAATCCTTTCTGTTTTCTTTAATACTAGTCATGTCCATTTTCTATCTATAAACAGCAAACAGCCAGTAGAGTCAAGAGCATCGAATGTTTTTTCACGGAGAAGAGACGTTCTCTCTGGCGACTGAAGTCTGAATGACATGGGGACTGTTCGGGAGCCTTATATTGCCCACACACGAGTCTAAAACTACCTCTGGGAAAGTTGTTTATCCCAAGGTCAGCTCGGTACAAGGTCATTGCCCCCCTGTTACATGAGGTCAACCTGAAGGTCACACACACACCTGGGCCGGAAGGGGACTCCCAAAGGAGGGTGGGGCTTAAGGGTTCAACAGTTGATTAGGTCACACAAAGGTCACACATATGTGACGTCATAAAACAAAATGGCGGATATGGGCCTCAAACCCCCACCCCCCACAACAACTACAGGTAGAAACATGTACTCTACTTGTCCTGTATTAAACAAACATTTTAAAATTCGTCGGCCTTGTCGCAGAGATGAAGTTATTTTAACTCGCCTCAGACTAGGACATTGTGGATTAAACCACGTAAGGCTCTTAAAGAAACTGTGTTTAACAAAACCAAAAATACTTTTACAATGAATGATAATTTAATGTATGGTTGCATACAAAGAGCTGTATTAGACTTCCTCGTTAAAACGGGTAAGTTATTTAACTGAACAAAAATATACTAAGCAGCAAAAGAAACGTCAGTTTGGAATTTTCCTTCACATAAACGTATAACTGTAAACTCATTTAATGTTTTGATTGTATATTTTTGACAACATCTCCAACTTGACCTGACCAAAGACATTCCTTCCCAAACTCAGAATTGAACCCAGGAAATGGTCTCAAAACCGTAACCTGACCTCGGAGATGGTACGGTGTTCTCCATGTTTTTTATGCAACTCATGCTGCATGTGCTGTTCAGAAGGACCATCCCTATAAAATGCACCCCAAACCTGGTTGAAACATTCACATTACAACGTCAGCAGGATGCCCCTTCTCACGACAGCTCAGAAGAACCAGGCGCTAGGAAGACTTGAATCTGGCCACACTGCATAAGCCGTTGCCAATCACTTCCAGGTCAACGTTCGTACCATCTACAGGCTGCAGCAACGTTTCCGGGCCACCAACACCACAAATGATCGCCCCCTTACTGGCAGACCAAAGGTTACTACAAGACGACAAGACTGCCATGTTGTGCGACAGCATGTACAGAATCCCTTCATGCAGGCATCCGAAACAGCACGCCAGACAGTGGGAACACACGGAAGACCAATCAGTACTGATGCAGTACGCCGACGTCTTAACAGTGGGAACCTCCATTACCGTAGACCTTATTGTGGACCTATCCTCAACCCTCGTCATCGGCGTGAACGTCTACAGTTTGCCCTACAACACCAAAACTGGCGATACAGGCAATGGAGAACTGTCCTGTTAACAGATGAGAGTCGGAGCTGCGTATCAACTGCAGATGGCAGAACAAGAATATGGCAACGACGTGGCAAGCGTTACTCAGACCAATGTGTTATGGAAAGAGACTCATGGGGAGGTGCAAGCATCATGGTATGGGGTGGAATAGGCCTGAACCAGAGAGTGGGTCCTGTGGTGTTCCAGAACCTTGGTTCAGGGAGAGGAGGCGGCATCACAGCGGTGCGTTACATCGACCAAGCTCTTAGACACCACGTCATACCACATTTCGCACGTCACCGGAACAACATTTTCCAGCATGATAACGCCCGGGCCGTTACTGATCTACATGGGATTTCCTACAGCAGAACGGTGTCAACATTATGCAGTGGCCAGCCCTTAGTCCTGATTTAAACCCAATTGAACATCTTTTGGATGAAATTCAGAGGAGACTGAATAAGTCATACCAGAGCCGAACTCAGCCGATGTATTGCGCCAGGCTTTTCTCAGAGTGTAGTTCCAGGTGCCAATGGCCTTCATCAATCGATTGGTGCACTCCATGCATAGACGCTGTGCTGCAGTTATTGCCGCTCGTGGTGGCCACACTAGATACTGGAGTCAAGAGTCTGAATGGACTGCAAACGTTCACGTAGTGTCTTAAAATTGTTATTCATTGATGTGGTCACACATCGAAGGTATTCATTGATGTGTCAAGATATTGTACACAAAAAAAGTTTTTGATCCGCTTATTATGTCAATTTCTGTAATGATTTGATTACAGTGCCTATATAATTTTTAATTCGTACTGACGTTTATATCCTGCTGAGTATGTAACAGTTTGTCAAGTGTCCTGCGCATATATGCCTTTTAAGGCCCAAAGTCGCCCTAAAACCTTATCTACTTACCTATAACATTGTGTGGCATTGCTAGTATTGTAAGACAGGGTGATTTAGACAACTTGACTACAGGTTTGTGTCTGTGTTGTAGGGCGGCCAAGGATGGACCTGAAGATGCTGTTTCTCCTCGCTGGAGGGATGTTAGGTAAGATTGGAAAGTGAAAGCTGAATGGTCTAAGACGCTGACAGATTTGGTGAATCCAGAAAGTGACTGTATGATGCTGAGTGGACAAGAGGGATATTTTTCCGTTGTCTCCCGTTTCTTGTCTACCCCAGATATTGTCCTGTTGTATTCCATCTGTCTACCCCAGATATTGTCCTGTTGTCTCCCGTCTGTCTACCCGAGATATTGTCATGTCTCCCGTCTCATGTCTACCCCAGATATTGTCCTGTTGTCTCCCGTCTGTCTACCCCAGATATTGTCATGTTGTCTCCCGTCTCATGTCTACCCCAGATATTGTCATGTTGTCTCCCGTCTGTCTACCCCAGATATTGTCCAATTTTCAGTCTCTGCAAGCAGTGTTGACAAACATCGTCTGGTTGCTGGTCTGTTTGAGAACTACGACAAACGTATCGAACCCTTCGATGATGACTACCCACTGGACGTGAAGATGGATCTCACTCTTATCGAGATAATGGACATCGTAAGTCTGGAGCACATATATAGCCAATACCTAACACGCAACAGTTTTATACGTGCGCCATGTATTACTGTAGTTAAAACGCAGTAGCTTTACAACAACGTGGTATAACGCCATAGTGTCGAGATGCAATCCTGAGCACTTTCACCTCCCGTCATAGGCCGTGACGTTTGCAATCGAGGTACCAAATGGCTGGGTTTGTAATAATTGGTCCATTTATATTGCGCTATATCCACACCGGCAGCGTGCTTATAGCGCAGAACACATTATTACCCCGTATAACCAAACCTGTCTCTGAGGCACTAGAAGGTTAATAGTCACATGACTTATCCCACCGGGTACCCATTTTCTGCTGGATGAACAGAGGACATTTTGAACACACTCACTTGCCTTAGTGAGACTACATGTATCACATGTGCTTCGTTGTTGGGCAGGACAGAAGTCCTTGAAACTCTCAGGAGTCAAAACTGCCAAAACACGGTTACCCATCCAAGGAATCTCCGCACTCAACATTCCTTATCTCCAACTGATTTGCATATTTCCGATTAAATCATTCTTTCTGTTACAGGACGAGACAAAGCAAGTGATGACGACACATAGCTGGATAACACTGGTAAATGTGAGAGAGGAGTGAGTTGGGTTCTACGCTGTTTTGAACAGTGTTCCAGAAACATCACAACGTGCAGGCATCGTGTAGGACGAGGTCCAATACATAGTGCAATCAGTGGTTCAAGTGTGCCACCTTCCGTAAGAGTCAGGAGCATGGGCTGTCAAATTAAGGATCATCATCAGGGGTAGTTCTGGATTTGAACTCACAATTACCGTATCCTTTCGCGTCATCAATACTTAACATGTTCACCCGTCAATTCATAAACTCTTTAATACACACCCCCGTTAATACATATACCCATTCATACATTCACCGGATAATGCATGCACCTTTTAAAACATACACCCGTTGAATCACACAGACGATAATACATACACCCGATAATACATATACGCGATAATACATACACCCGTATATACATACACCTGTTAATACATACACTCGATAATACATACACTCGATAATACATATACGCGATAATACATACACCCGTTTATACATACACCCGATAATACATACACCCGATAATACATACACTCGATAATACACATACGCGATAATACATACACCCGTTTATACATTCACCTGTTAATACATATGTTGATACGAAGGACCGTCTCTTTTGTTTGCTTTTGTTGCTGAGGGAACTACTGAGTGCACCCATCCCTCATTGTCCCAATTATCTCCACTAAAATACGTAAAACGTTTAAGGGTATTGTTCATGTATCTTTTTCCAGAAATGGGTGGATGCAAGGTTGGCATGGCAACCAGAACACTTTGGGGACGTGACTGACCTACGGATCCCATCCGACATGATATGGACGCCTGACCTGACATTAAAAAACACGTGAGTACCTCCCTGACAGACCTAGCTGGCATCAAGATGAAAGCATTCTGGAAGTAGTTCATCTTGGTGGTACTCTTATATAAGAAAATGTTTCTGTTTAAACTGCATATGTGTGTACATTTATGGAAACACAGTTTCTTGGCTTAAGTTGGAGAGTTATGTTTGTGTGTTAGGTAATAGTATTGACTGAGTGAGTTTGGTTTTACGCCTCTTTTAGCAATATTCCAGCAATAACACGGCGGTGGGTCGCCAGAAATGGGCTTCATACATTATATTCATGTGAGGAATCGAACCCGGATCTTCGGCGTTACGAGCAAACGCTTTCACCGCTAGGGTACCCCACCGCCCGGTAATGAATAGGACAAAACCATTTCCATACCCACACAAGATCTCCCCCAAGAGCTGAGTTAATTGACCAATTGTATCACGAACATGTGTTTATGAAGAACGATGTCAGATAATGTTGATACCAGGTGTTACTAATTCGACCAGTTTTGAAATGTCCACGACATGTGTACCTACAACGTTTCGAACATTTCACTGAGGACGTCAATGTGCGACAAAGTCTGAGCAAAATTCGTGTGACGCAATTTGAAACAATCTTTATTTCGATTGTACAGTCCAGTACAAAAGGCACATGTTATACGTAGTATAATGCCAATCTAAACTCTGGCTTTGCTTGTTCTTTATGAATCCAGAACTGTAGTTTTTTATTTCACATGTCTCATCGATAAAATAACACCACCGATGCCTCATGAAAGTTTGGATGTACCAGTGTTGATCTCTTGTCTTGACTGCTGCTGGATATGTATGTTAGGTTATCCTATTCTTAACTAGACAATCTGGGATATCGTAAGATAACAGTACTTTAAAAACGATCGATGTTACACATGGTAAAGTAATGATAAGCACCAAGCTACTTATACGCCTCGACCTACCTTGTGTTAGGTGGGGTAGCCTAGTGGTTCAAGCGTTCGCTCGTAACGGCGAAGACCCGGGTTCGATTAACCACATGGGTACAATGTGTGAAGCCCATTTCTGGTGTCCCCGACAGGATATTGCTGGAATATTGCTAAAAGCGGCATGAAACCAAACTCGCTCACTCACTCACTCACTCACTCACTCACTCGACCTACCGTGAAGAATTAACTTTGTCTCCCCCATACTATATGACATCATAGCCACCCAGTGAAAGCTGGTGCTGGAATATTGTTTGTCTCTTCATAAGATGGCCCCTACTGGGTTATATAATAGGACACGGTCCGGCACAGCGATGACTTAACATAACATCACTGCCACAGGCTAATTTGCATATCACGTGACCGGATTTTTCTCCTGTTTGTAATCAAACGCGCATATTCATAATAAGAAGAAACTGGACTCACGAAAGCTTTTCGGCGATCTCTTCATAATGTTTTACATTGTTACATATATATTCTTCCACAACTGCGACAGTTAGGTCTATGACAGTACATATTTAGATATCAAACTGGCTGCATAGTTTGCTCTCCGTCGGCTTCGATGACTGCACGTGGATCCGTACAACCGATGTAAACAAAGGATCGCTACGCAAATCGAAATAGTGTTACATTTTTGGATATTTTCTCAGTGAAACTAAACCATTCTATTAAAGATGTTTAGTTAGATGTGTAGACTTGTCAAAAATAAAAGAGTTAAGAAATATGTACATTATATCGAATGGACATTGCAAGATGTGACGAATCGTCACATTTTTCTAGCCTGTGGCAGAGGTACTATGCTGGCTTGCCGCATGGAACTCTGGGTAGGAGAGTGATAATAGGATGCAAAGATTGTGAGGGATCAGTGGACACGTTATTCACGTGACCGTTGCTATGATACTTGTCAAGCTACCATGAGGTTGGAGACTAATGTGTAACTGGTCATTTAGTGGTTTCAAATGGTAAAAACCAAACCCGATAGCTAAACATGAACTGAAGGATTACTTCCGTGACTGGTTTAAATATGTAATTTTCCGCCGTCAAAAAAAACCTACGGATAACAAAGCTCTACAGGACAAACACATGCTGATTAGACAAACACTTAGAGGGTTCAAATCTATATAAAAATTACGATCGAAATAGATACATTGACAACTTCGCACCGCGTCTAATTCAAGTTTCTGTCAGACGACGAATCATTTTGAAAGTATAATGATTTGAATGTAACACATCATATTTTTGGGATTACACTTTTTCGGCAAAATACAAATTCTAGTACTTTTGTTGGGTTGAAAATAGACTACTCGATTTCCTACTTTCATTTTCTGGAAGCCGCGGTGGCTGAGTGGATTAGATGGCTGACTGTGTGTGTTAGCGATTAGGTGCCCGACATGGCAGTGTATGTTCATAGATTTGAATGTATGTTTGAAATGTCAACATTTTCATCAGTGCTCATAAATTGTATTCATTTCCCGTACAGAGTAGAACTAAACAACCAACTTTTACCAGGCGGACAGAACAACGCCATACTACTTTCAAGTGGAGAAGTCATCTTGGTGTACCAAGCCATCTTAAAAACGTCATGTCGTGTCGACCTGTCGTACTTTCCAATGGATCAACAAATGTGTCGGATAAGTTTCCATTCGTGGTCCTACACTGGCGATAAACTTAATGTCACAAATGGTGCAGGAGAACCCGGTGATTTAAATGAGTATATATCAAACATGGAATGGATCCTATTGTCATACGAGAAGAGCCGAGACACTACATTCTATACATGCTGCCCGGAGCCCTACATCACATTAAACTTCGACGTCGTTTTGAGACGGCGCCCCTGTTCTTCCTGGTCAATCTCATGATGCCGTGTCTTGTCGTGACGCTGGTCGCTCTGCTGGGGCTCCTGGTGCCCAACGAATCAGGGGAGAAGATTACGATTGGAATCACGTCTCTGCTGGCAATGATAGTATTGCTGCTTGTTAGTTCACAGTCAACGCCACCGACGTCGATTGTGACCCCTCTTATTGGTATGTCTAAATTTATATTGCTTTATATGGCTTACAGGGTGAGCGGTATATTTGTGTAGTATTGGAGTTATCTTACGGTGACAACATGTCCTGACAATTCTAAATACAGTGAGTGAGTGAGTGAGTGAGTGAGTGAGTGAGTGAGTGAGTGAGTGAGTGAGTGAGTGAGTGAGTGAGTGAGTGAGTGAGTGAGTGAGTGAGTGAGTGAGTGAGTGAGTGAGTGAGTGAGTGAGTGAGTGAGTGAGTGAGTGAGTGAGTGAGTGAGTTACATTGTACATTGCTTGTCATCTTACCATGTCTGCTTGGGACGCTGCCCATAGTAGTATCCGCTGGTGTGTCTGGCTTAGACTCCAGTTTGTACACGTGGACGTGATATATACTGACGTTCTAAAAGGTACACACATGTTCTGGGAAATTAATATCAAAATACAATGTAAACAGTTTGATTGTCAGTAACATTCTGTACGTGTTGCCAAATCACAGGTGCATACTCCCATTTGTACCTCGGTTTAGAACTGTGCCGACAACAGCTTGAAACAATAAAACACAGGTGAACTTTCCGGACACTGCCAGGAACATGTCAACTGAATCCCCTCGATTCTCTCAATCGATAAATTCCACATTGACTTACGTACCAGTAGGTCCGGCGGTCAGTTGGCTTAAGAATATAGGAGCTGTCTTCCTACGACTACTGACAACATAATCTTTCTCTCATGTTCTCACACCATACATCAATATCTATGCATCAACTTTTACCGGAAATGGATGAGGTCATTACGGTTTCACTAACTTAATCAAACTATATATTTTGTGTCTGGTCAATGATTGACCTATTGCTGTGTATACTTAGACAAGTCAGCCAATTCAATACACCAACACAAATGGGAATCAATTATTATTTGTATGTTACTAGTAAACCCAGTTTTATGACAATGACGTGTTTAGTTTACTCGAGCTCGTGGTAGGCTGTGTTATAACGACCAACTTAGGACAAGGTACTAAGGTATGTAGAGAAACCATTAGCTATGCACCTATACCACATATTCTATATTCATACTGCACGTTGTTATGTATCTTTGTATGGGAAATATTTTGTCGGTGATCTATATGACAAACTATTTCACTGATTATTCCACGAAATCTACACGTGTTATCATCAATTCTGAAACCACATGAACAAAGCGTGTCCAAGATTTGTCGGCACAACTTTATGCTCCCTACAGAATCTGCTCTCTTCTTCCGCAGTTGTGTACTATACAATCAACATCGTCATTGTGTCTCTGAGTGTTGGTCTGGCCGTGTTCACTCTGAATATCCATCACCGAGGGGCGAGAGGACACAGACCCCCACGGCTTGTCAAAACACTGTGTTTCGGTTTTCTTGCGAAGATCCTCCTTGTCAAAGTAGACCTGCCAGAGTCTGCCAAGCTGGAAATGGTATGTTTGATCATCATGTTTTGTTTTCTCCTGGCGAAATCTAGACTTTTATTTCAGCGAAGGCCAAATTGAATATCTCACAAACACCTTGAAAGAGGAGAGAAGGATATGTAAAGAGGTAGTGTGTTACCTGCAGGACAGAGAGTTAGCAGTATGTTTTTATGTCTTTTGTTCATAACATTTTGTGTTATCCAATCTCTTTTAAAGCTCAGAATTTCCCTCTCTACGTTTTCCCACAGATACCAAATCCTGCTAATCATCAGGCCATGAATGCATACCAGCCAGCACCCACCCCGACAGAGGGACAACCTGGTGGAGGGAATAACGTGGTGGATGTTCTCAACCGACTGCTCCACACGGTAGAGAAGGCCATGGACCTACACAAGAGGAGGATCACAACACAAGACAGTCTTGACGAGGCTACATATGAGTGGAAACAGCTGGCCATCGTTCTCGAACGCGCTCTGACGATTATATTTCTCATCGTCACTGTTTGTACGACGATTGCAATGTTCTCGTAGACCCCGGAAGCAGCAAGACCCCATGGAACAGGTGGTTAAAGTGTTCGCTCGTCGGACTGCAGATCTACCATCTGTTCCAGATATGGGTGCGGCATAGAGTATGTTCTTCTAGACTTAAGAGCCCGGATGTAGACCAGTGTTTATAGTGTTTGCTGGGTTCGATCCCCTACCTGGTGACCCATTGAATATTGCTGGAAGAGGCATACAAAAACCAATGACCCTAGCAACCTCTTGGACTGCATGACGACGGACACAAGCATCGTTGTTTGGCGCCCGGATGTTGGCATGTCTGACAGCTGGTCTTCCGAATCTCTCGCTACAATCTGTAATTTGTACATCATAGCGTGAATATGCATGATGGAATACTGTATTCTTCGTGTAGTCAATATTATATCTCATTTCCTTGTACCTAAATTTGTTTAGAGGGTAGACGGATAGATACAAATGTCATATGTAATTTCATAATCATCAAACAATTCTATTATTTTCCGGTTATAGATTTAAACTGTTATTAAGCGGCTCTCTCTGTGGGCATCCTTATTTCCAAGTGAGCTATACTGCCGTGGCACCTTTTTAAACATTATTTGCATGTCCGCATGATATTGCCATAACCTTGAAACAATGTATTTTTAATCTCGTTGCTGGTATTACATATGATATTAACAATGTGATTGTTAATCATATTTCATGTCAACATATGTGGTTTTATCACATGGTCTATGACGTCAATAATATCAATTATCCTATATTTTGCACGGGGACTACCAGCAGCCAAGTATTGAATAGTCAGGAAAAGACGAAGAAGTGCGGATAGAAACAGGTGTGGCATCTCATTCATGGACAGAGATGTTAACCGGGGTGATCCAAAATCAAAGTTTTGGAAAATTCATAACAGTCTATCAAAATGGTTTTTTTTCAGAATGCAATGCAATATACCTGTTTTGTGATTTTGATGTTGAAATTAAAACATTCATTCTGCGTGATATTGTTCAGTGTTTCAAGTTTACTTAGCACTTGTCACCAGCAAGGTTTAGAATGTGAGTGCACTCATTGCTGCCATATATTTGACCCTCATCTTGCTTGTTTGATTGTAAACCCACAGCTCTTTAAAATGATTTATATTTCATTGGTATTAGTTGGATCTTTATTTAACCGATTCGTTAATCTCTGCGTTTCCATTTTTAAATACTGTATGCAATTATAGTAATTACTGATCTGTATGCGATGCTTTAAATGATCTGCATTGTGCTAGCAGTCAGAGGAACTAATCAATATTGAACAAACTTTATTTGATCCTATAGTTTGTTCAATACTGTACGTCCCAACTTCTAAAATGCCACTCAAACAAGTTAGAACAACTAATCGTTTGTATATTTTATTACTATATATTTCGACGAAACCATCTTATCCAGGTGATTCTGCATATATTGTTCTGATAGCAAGATACATTTCCACATTGTTAGAACATCTTGATTCCATCCCGATAAACTGGTTTAATCCAGAGCCATCAGCATAGCATGAAAAGATAGGTCACGTAAAAGATCGATTACAGTCTTGCTTATTTTTAGCGCCTTCATGAGTTGTCTGCCCTTGCGGACAATGATCACACTGTGTACTTCCCGACATGCCTTGATATGTCCCTAGGGGGCATAACCAGCAGGGTTCAAGGCCGTCTGATGAATAACTTCCTGCCCCACAGGTGCCTGAAAGAAGAACGATGCACGTGATGGAAACGTATTTCTCTGAATCATCATGTGTTTCTAAGATAGAATATTGTATGCCTTGAAGACCATTGACGATTACTAGCGTCTCTTATCCGGATATCGTAGTCTCCATACGACTAGTTATTAGGGAGTGAAATGGTTAAAGGACAGAGTGGAGAAACGGTCACCTTTACAACTGGACGGTGAGGAAGACCCTTCGGAGGAGGTGGAGAATCCGTCGGGACAAAGGACGCAACTCAGGCTGTCTTCATGTTGCTGAAACGTCCCCACCGGACACGGACTACACTGTCTCTGTGTCACCGACAGGAACGAACCCCGGGGGGCAGGTACCTGGAAAGGTCAAGGACAGGTGTAATGAGCATCAAATCTGTACATATGATTTAAACATATTTTTATTCATGAAGATGAATTGGGATTGGTGAACAAGCATTACTGCTTATGTTAACGCCGCTCCCATGCAACGTATAACTTGAACTGGAGGATTTGACGTCATCGATACTGACCATTGCATAAATATAATATTTTTAAATATATATAAATATATACAGATAACATGAAATACAACTATTCTCTAAGTAGTCGTAAGTTAGAGAGTTACAGTTGTGTGTGTCTAACAAGTCATTGTAGAAATGTATATATAGTAACTGTATATATAGTAGACGTCTATAGTAGTGTATTCTTTGGGGACACAAACTACGGTATCTCTGTGTCACTGACAGGAAGGAACCCCGGGGGCAGGTACCTGGAAAGGTCAAGGGCAGGTGTAATGAGCATTAAATCTGTATATATATATATATATATATAGCTGAAGTCTATAGTAGTGTATTATTGTAGTGTATTCTTTGGGGACACAAACTACGGTATCTCTGTGTCACCGACAGTAGGAAGCCTTAGCGCAAGAACCCGGTAAAATATATTGCGTTTAATCTGCGTGTCAGCGAGTGTGTCTTCATAATGACACGACTACAGTAACATGCTTCAACACCTCGTAACGTCATTATTTAACAACATACAGTGTACAGTGTAACTCTGCCCAGTACACAATGTGACAACTGTTTCATCACATTGTAACAATGTCCTGTAACAACACGTAACAGCACACTGCAAGAACAGACTGTATTCAATCAATTCACTACTTTGTAGCCTTGCTCCAAGGCTGTACTGAAGGCTAAGCCCATGGATGTATAGTAATTATATCCTTGAAAGAGGTAAGTCAAGATAAGGTGAGGTGAGGTGAAATTGGGTTTAACGTCGTGCTTGAGAATATTTCGCTCATATGACGACGTGCATGCGTGTGTATGTGTATGTGCGGCTGCTTGTACTAGCCCAGACTTAAGCTGGTTTTATAGTGCTAGCCCACTGAGATACCATGCCGCAGTGAAGCATGAATACCCCACTTAGACAAATTATACTGACTCCGAGCTGACCAGTCCTTGTTGTACCCATTAATGCCGAGCGCCAGACAGGGACCAACAAGTACCATATTTTAACGTCTTTTGGTATGACGCGGTCGGCGATCGAACCCGCGACCTTCCGCTCTCCGGGCGGACGCTCTAACCACTACACCACTGAGGCGGTCAAGATAAGGGGACAGTCTAAGGACGTCAGTCTGTTATTTATATATGTTTCATTTAATCACATTGACTACTTTATTACACGCTAAGTAACTACATAACATCTGTTGTTGATATGTATACACAGAATTTTTAACCATGTCAAAACTTTGTGATCATGTTCTATAACGCTGCTGACGGGGATTAAATGAATCTGTACCGAAATGTCCCTTTGGAAGAACAATTAAATTGAAATCCATTATTTCTTTGAAAGTACCTGGTGTCGTCACTGTTTTTTAATGATCCGATCAGAACACATATCATCATTATTTTGCCTTTTACGTTCAATCGACGTTTACATGTTGAAACCACTTGACTGTAAATATTTGCTACTCACTGGACACGATCACCAAGAATGAGCAAGGTTTAGCTCTGTTCCCGGCTTCATCTACTGCAGCATAGGTTACTGTGTAGGCGCCAGCGGTGACATTGCTGCCGGGCCGTATGCTAGAGGTCAAGGTCACAGGAATGGTGACGCCACTTGGAAAGTCAGTGGCTGTTACCCCTGGCCACGTGATATTTGTCCCTGTCTCATTAGGGAGGAGTGCAATGGTCCGACCCACCGGACACTGGATGACAGGAGGCGTGACGTCTGTGTCACAGAAACAAGGCGTTAGTTGATGAATGTTACATCGGTTTGAATGTCTTAAAGGGGAATCGAACAACGCCATGCGGGGTAGTGCCAACCAGAAGCAGAATGTGATTTGGTCAGTAGTAAAACCCATCATTGCCAATCATAAAAATGAGAAGACATGCCGGTACAATATATTTGGACTACAGACAAATGAATATGTTTTTGAAATATTCAATCATGAGATAAATGAATATGTATATCAGTAATAGTAATAGTCCATTTGTAATGCGCATTTCTCCACGTATATTGCATGCTCGAAGCGCCCAATGTTCAAAGTACACAGCACAGGATTGAAATAAGTTCATTTAATCCACCAAGTAGAACTATATTATAAACTTATGGAAACAAATCAGGTAACACATGAAAGTACAAGTGTACCTTTATACTTTCCAGGTTTCTTCACAAGGTATGTATTGCAATGTGGGTGAAATTCTGGAAATAAATGAAGGAACACGTGTTCTTTCATGTGTTGACTTATTTGTTTCCATATTATATTTCCATGAGTATATTTCAGATTGTATATGTAGTGAGAAAGTGGAAACCAGTACCAGTATCACGGATGTACTGTCGGATCATATTACTGCACAGAGATCGATGGTCCACTCCATAATGACTGTAGCTTACTGGAGGGGAAAGTCTTTTCCGTTTCAAGCCCATCATGTTTCAAACCGGATAATCCTAAACAGCGTTTTGGTAATTAATATCCTGTCGTCTCACAGAGGGTTACAGAAAGTTACAATATTAATGCCAAAGGTTATCACACACTGCCCTTGGTGTTACTTTTGGAGTCAGACCACGTTGTACCTACCTGCACAGAAGGTGTAGTCAGACCACGTTGTACCTACCTGTACAGAAGGTGTAGTCAGACCACGTTGTACCTACCTGCACAGAATGTGTAGTCAGACCACGTTGTACCTACCTGAACAGAGAGTGGAGTCAGACCACGTTGTACCTACCTGCACAGAAGGTGTAGTCAGACCACGTTTTACCTACCCACACAGACGGTGTAGTCAGACCACGTTGTACCTACCTGCACAGAAGGTGTAATCAGACCACGTTGTACCTACCTGTACAGAAGGTGTAATCAGACCACGTTGTACCTACCTGCACAGAAGGTGTAATCAGACCACGTTGTACCTACCTGTACAGAAGGTGTAGTCAGACCACGTTGTACCTACCTGTACAGAAGGTGTAGTCAGACCACGTTGTACCTGCCCACACAGAAGGTGTAGTCAGACCACGTTGTACCTACCTGCACAGAAGGTGTAATCAGACCACGTTGTACCTACCTGCACAGAAGGTGTAATCAGACCACGTTGTACCTACCTGCACAGAAGGTGTAGTCAGACCACGTTGTACCTACCTGCACAGAAGGTGTAGTCAGACCACGTTGTACCTACCCTCACAGAAGGTGGAGTTAGACCACGTTGTACCTACCCTCACAGAAGGTGGAGTCAGACCACGTGGTACCTATCTGCACAGAAGGTGTAGTCAGACCACGTGGTACCTACCCACACAGAAGGTGTAGTCAGACCACGTTGTACCTACCCACACAGAAGGTGTAGTCAGACCACGTGGTACCTACCCACACAGAAGGTGTAGTCAGACCACGTTGTACCTACCTGCACAGAAGGTGTAGTCAGACCACGTTGTACCTACCTACACAGAGAGTGGAGTCAGACCACGTAGAGTCAGGGAGACAGGAGATGGCGTGGACGAGTGGTCTGTATCCAGCCCGACATGACAAGGTGCAGGTGTCCCCCAGTTTGTGGGCAACGGGGGGTGAGCAGTTGAAGGATCCGTGCGGTGTCACAGGTGGAGGGGGACACAATATTTCTGTTCAATAAATAGATCATATGTCATGTACATCATCATCGAACCTTTACTGTAATTGTATATGCACTAACACCAACAGATAAAATTAATTCACAAGGATGGCATTGCCAAATCTACAGGAATGTTCAAAATCGCAGGTTCAGTTTGCGACCAGTCTGATGAAAACCATCACATTTACCGTTACACGAGGCCGTGTTCGACCACGTGGCATCAGCCAGACAGGTGACTGTGTGTACACTTGGTTGATAATCATCATCACAGGTCAGTCGACAGGTGTCACCCTCCTTGTGAGTTGTCATTGGCGAACAGTTCAGAGACCCATGGGTCACTGGTAGAGGTGAGGGACAGGTTATTTCTATATAGGATAAATACATATATGGTTTAGTCACTTTGAATAAACTGATTCTTTACTTTACTGAGAAATTGTGTAGTAATTGTCAGCAAGGAATAGCTCATAATGGAAAAGAATTGTATTTCAATTTGCTGTTGTTAGTTCATGCAATTCAGAGTAAGCATGATAAACATGACAAGTAAGTTAGTAAGTTAGTAATGAAGGAAGGGAGAAAATATTTTATTTACGTGTCACGCAGTATACAAACATATGGGCATACAGACAGGACAGATTAAAATGTATACCACCCGGCCAGTAGGCCTATGAGATCAGATATGGTATCAGTGAGTTCATAGAATAAGATTATAGTCCAATTATAACATATGCTACATTGTGAATGTTGCTTTACATCTATAAAAAAATAAAATAAAAAAAGCAATCAGTGACAAGCGACAAAAAAGCATTATATATAACTTCCATGCCTGGAAGTAAACAGTCCTCTGGGCGTGGTGACAATTATACGAGGAGATCGCTGAACATTAGTGATGACACCAAGTGTTCCCGAAATGTCCTCCGAAACCACATCAACCGAAGTATAACTCAATGTGACACTCTGTACCTATACCTCAGCCTTGTAATGAGAAAGAATCCGGTGATCTTAATTTTTATACCTTAATTATTTTCAACGTTTGGTGTTTAAGAAAAAGACATACGCAAAATATGCGTGTGTTAATCTAATCCTACGACACTAAAATAGATAATTTGGAAATATTGATGAGCTGGTGCTGCAGAGCTGTTGGGCGTGTCATGTTGGGAGCTGTTTCACTCAGCTTCATTTTACGCCACCAATGACGATACCGCCGTTTCAGAGGAACAATTAAATCTGCTCTCATTGACGCTAAGAATTCTGTTGGATCGAATCATTGCATCCAGTAATTTATGGACTTGATCATAAAATTATAATAAGAAACGTATGCAGTTTCAAGACGTCTGTGACTGTACAGATAGTGACAGATACCGACACATGTCGCTGAGTGGGACCACGTGTTGTCGGACCGGCAGTTGATGACTTGGAAGGAACTACTTGGCCTGTAGCCTGCATCACAGAGAAGGTCGCACGTGTCACCATGGTAATGCCCATTAGTGGAGGAGCACCTGAATATTCCATGCTGTACTATGGGCGGGCTCGGACAGTGACTATCTGAAATGTACACATTCAATTAATTGTAACACAATGTCTTTTTTAAGAAATCATCTTTTGACATTCATGTGTATAAGGTAACAATGACACTACAGAGGTTTTGAGGGGATAGACCCGTGAAGATCCGGGGTAGAATAGGTCTTCAGCAACCCATGCTTGCCACAAAAGGCGACTATGCTTGTCGTAAAAGGCGACTAACGGGATCGGGTGGTCAGGCTCGCTGACTTGGTTGACACATGTCATCGGTTCCCAATTGCGCAGATCGATGCTCATGCTGTTGATCACTGGATTATCTGCTTCAGACTCGATTATTTACAGACCGCTGTCATATAGCTGGAATATTGCTGAGTGAGGGGATAAATCCAAATCGTTCAGACAAGCAGATCCTTCAGACAAGGAGATCGTTCAGACAAGGAGGTCGTTCAAACAAACAGATCCTTAGGGAAGATATTATAGGCAAGGGGATCGTTCAGAAAAACACTTTTAGAATTCGTTCCTGATCCTAAATCACAGACCAGATATGACTTGTTTCTTTGAATTCCAACACTGGCGTAGAAGTACCAAATCTAGTTCAAAGAGCATTAACATTAGGATAGTTGTACCTTTCCTACCCCTTGAATGGAACTAACACCCTTGTTCTTGTCAAGAAAGGATATTCGCTAAAATAGAAGAGCTTACTGTATTGATGTAAACAGTGATGAAGATCTTGTTTCCAAACAATGACGTGAAAAGGACTTTATTAAACAGATTTGGGAATTAATCAAAGAACCATGAAATAGAGGTGGTATGAAATGATATGTGTGTGTCCTGTAACCTACGTACCCACACAGGTCAGTTTAGCGGACCATGTGGCGTCGGGGAGACAGGAGATGGTATGGATGTTGGGTGAATACCCCGTAGCACAAGTGAGCTGGCAGCTGTCTCCAGGACTGTGTTCTGTAGGCGAGGAACAGTTGAGGCGACCACCTGATACAGCGGCTGGAGCAGGGCATTTGATTCCTGGAACAGGCACAAGACACGTCAGTAGAGTAATCAAACAACATACAAACAACAGCCATCGACTATACAAACAATCTTACGAGCAACCGAACAACCAACCAACAAAGTGGAACCTGAGCACAATCTGAACACGTTTGACAATGTCCCGGATTCCCGGTCTCAAACAATGTTACTGTGTATATTTATTTCTCAGTATTTTCAAATTTGAACTAGACTGGTCGTATACTTACCATGAATTTTGAACTTTCTTAAATTGAAGTTAGAACAGAAAGCAGCTGTTTACAATCAGGTTATAGTGATTTGAAACCTTTTACCCATCAGACATCATTACATCCCACTGTGTACTCAAATACATCCTTTTACAGGGTGTTCTTACCAACCAACTAACAACAATTGGGGATCACGTTTGACAATGTCACAGATATCCTATCACATATGTATACATTGCTACAGTGTGTACTTTTGTTGTCTCTATTTTCAAAGTAGAGCTAAGTTAGCCGTATACCATAACATGAATTTGGAACCTACTTAAATTGAATTTGTAAAGCTTTTTGACGTCAGATAGACCCTAGTGATTTGAAACCTCTGGCCAGTGAGAAATGATTACATCCCAACTTACGACAGATCCAAACATGAAGACTACGGGGTTAATACTACCCACCAATGCACGACGGTCCCTCAGACCACGATGAGTCTTGGAGGCAGGTGACGGAGTGTACACTAGGTCTGTACCCCGGAGTACAGGACAGATGGCAGATGCTGCCGGCCACGTGCACGGAGGAGGTACAGTTGAAGGACCCGTGCTGTACAGGAACTGGGTTGACACAGCGAGGTCCTGCGGGATAGAGATGGGATGTTGCTTTTCACATTGTAGAATAAAAGAATATAAAATAATGCTCTATCATCTCAAACAAAATGTGAGTACCTGTTTAAGCCGCTATCACCAATATGGGAGAAGCTGTTTGTTCAACCAATGATTTTAGTTGATGGATTACTTGAAACAAATGCCAACATGGTCTATAA
The DNA here is from genome assembly GCF_003918875.1 of Haliotis rubra. NCBI lineage: Eukaryota > Metazoa > Mollusca > Gastropoda > Lepetellida > Haliotidae > Haliotis > Haliotis rubra. The sequence goes on along the minus strand of NW_025766547.1, from coordinate 1,008,271 downwards.
TAGGCGAATCCAGAGGGGCCAACATTCCAGGGGTCCTGTCCATTGAAACTGCATATGTGTTGAATGACACATCCGCCTCTGTATATGTGACACACTTGTTTGACAATTCAGAGTACATAGATGCATGTGTTGGACATACGGATGCAGGAGGCTGGTTCAGACCAGGTAGCATCAGGAAGACAAGAGATGGTGTGGACGCTGGGTTGGTATCCAGCAGCACAGGTGAGGCGACAGGTGCTGCCTACAGTGTTGGTGGTGGAGGAACAGTTGAAGGATCCGTGAGTCCCTGCTGACAGACTTGGGCAACGTCTCCCTGAAAGATCAAGTGAGTGTTCTTTTACAACGCACCCAGTACTATTCCGAGCCACCATCACCACAGCTTGTATAACGTCCCTCTTCTGTAACCTGTTTCTAAACGTCTAGATGAAGAAATAACCTCGTCAGTAAAGCGATAGCTCCACACGCTGAAGGCTCCGGTTCGGCTCCCCAATGTGAGTTCTCCAACGTGCAACTAGGAGCAGGAACAGGTGACAGAATGTAGATCCAGTGGCTGGTGTGAGAGGCAACTAAACTAGATCATGATGTCAGACTTGGTGGCTTGACAACTCACAGCGTGAGACATCTATCCACGAGTATCCTGACGCGATCCTTTACCAGACATCGTGATACAACAGCAATATCGCTTACTTTTGACTTTCTGCAACTCGTGTTGACTAGAGAGGCGCCTCCGTGGTGTAGTGGTTAGAGCGTCCGCCTGCAGAGCGGAAGGTCGCGGGTTCGATCCCCGACCGCGTCATACCAAAAGACGTTAAAATATGGTACTTGTTGGTCCCTGCCTGACGCTCGGCATTTGTGGGTACATCAAGGACTGGTCCGCTCGGAGTCAGTATAATTTGTCTGAGTGGGGTATTCATGCTTCACTACGGCATGGTATCTCAGTGGGCTAGCACTATGAAACCAGCTTAAGTCTGGGCTAGTACAAGCAGCCGCACATACACATACACACGCATGCACGTCGTCATATGAGCGAAATATTCTCAAGCACGACGTTAAATCCAATTTCACCTCACCTCACCTCGTGTTGACTAGAGCCACAGTTTCCAATAAACAGGTGCTGGAATACAACTTACCTGTACACGCTACAGGTTCCGACCACGTGGCGTCCGGTAGACAGGTGATGGTGTGGACGCTGGGTTTATACCCCTCTGTACAGGTCAGGTCACAGGTGCTGCCTATTTCATGGTCAGTGGAGGAACAGTTAAGTGACCCGTGGGCAGTTGCTGGGGGACTGGAACAACGTATTTCTGGAACGAGGGGTTGTGTATGCAGTTGTATGGATAGCTACAATGAACGAAGGATTGAACAATTTTGACACTACACTGCTGAATTTGAAGGATAGATATACGTTGTGTTATTGTCTCAAGAACGCCTTGCAGAAAAACAACATCAACTGGCATATTCTTTTCTGAAAATCATTTAACATTTCTCTGTTATCATTTAACAGATCCAATGAAAAATTTAATTTGTTGCTTGAAATAAAAGCCAATCCTTTTTCTGATGTATTCGCTTGGTATTTCAACATTGCATTGAAAAGCTATTTTAATCCTGTGAGCTGACCAACACATGGCACTACGGCAGACCACGCCCCATGCGACAGACAACGGACATCAGAGGACGTAGAACTTGGCTTGTATCCGGAACTACAGCGGAGGTGACACACGTCGTCCAGTCGGTGAGTCATGGTCGACGCACACAGGTAGGTTCCATGGCTGACTTTGGGTGGCGTTGGACACAGAATCTCTAGCATAGGAAAGGGATCGAATGTCATCCCTCAGCGAAACTGACGTGCAAAACATATACAACTGGTGCGTTTGGATTATTTTCCCAAAACAAAGTAAATATTTAGAAAATAGTCACAAACATTGATGCTTGTCGCGAGAGACGTCTCGAATGATCGTGTGGCAGCTATACTTGAATTGAAAAAAAATTATGTTGTGGAAGATTCTCATTGGTGAGCTGGTGAATTTGTTTTTAAAATTCAAAACCAGCGTGAAATTGGTTAAATGGTCGATTTTCGAATTGCATAAAATGTGCAAGAAGCATGATATCTACGAGCAAAAGCGCCAAATAAGCAGGCTCTTATCATTTCCACAAGAACTGATGAACTGAGAAAGATACCTCTATTCATTGTTCTACGAACAACTTCTACACGCCGCGCCTCAGGGAAATTGACAGACGGGGAGCCATATGTATGCTTCAGTCTGATACCTCCGTGATTTACGTCTTTAGAAACAGTATTTGGAACTCTGTGGCTTCGTTTGTTATAGGCAGATTACTTTTTTTATAAAGACAGTTACCTTGGGGTTACATAGACAAGCCAATGTGGGGGTCTTGTGAGTAACCCTGAGCCCCTTTATACTTACAAAATCTCAACAAACTATTAGCATTTGGGACAGGTCGAAACTGTAAGCGGTATGTAAGATACGACGAAAGACGGACTGTGAGGGCAGAAGGGCACATGGCCTCTGATGACTAGTGCTACAACTGCCTACCAGTGTATCACCCACCCACACATGTCCTCTGATGCCTAGTGCTACGACTGCCTACCAGTGTATCACCCACCCACACATGGCCTCTGATGCCTAGTGCTACGACTGCCTACCAGTGTATCACCCACCCACACATGGCCTCTGATGCCTAGTGCTACGACTGCCTACCAGTGTATCACCCACCCACACATGGCATCTGATGCCTAGTGCTACGACTGCCTACCAGTGTATCACCCATCCACACATAACATCTGATGCCTAGTGCTACAACTGCCTACCAGTGTATCACTCACCCACACATGGCATCTGATGCCTAGTGCTACAACTGCCTACCAGTGTATCACTCACCCACCTCTGATGACTAGTGCTACAACTGCCTACCAGTGTATCACCCACCCACACATGTCCCTCTGATGCCTAGTGCTACGACTGCCTACCAGTGTATCACCCACCCACATAACACATGGCATCTGATGCCTAGTGCTACAACTGCCTACCAGTGTATCACCCACCCACACATAGCATCTGATGCCTAGTGCTACAACTGCCTACCAGTGTATCACCCACCCACACATGGCATCTGATGCCTAGTGCTACAACTGCCTACCAGTGTATCACCCACCCACACATGGCATCTGATGCCTAGTGCTACGACTGTCTACCAGTGTATCACTCACCAGCACATGACGATGGAGTCGACCAGGCCCGGTTTGACAGACAGGTGATGTCAGAATGTGAGGTGCTAGGTTTGTAGCCTGTGTTGCAGTGAAGATGGCACACATCGTTCATCTTGTGGACAGTTGCTGAGGCACACTTGTAAGTACCACCCGTGACTGTGGGTGGAGCAGCGCATCTTGTTTCTAAAAACCATTAAATGCTAATAAAACAACAAGGAGAGTGGTGTTCACCACACCAACTTCTAAACGCCACTCAAAGGTAAAACAGAACTGAAATAAACAAAAACATCACAGAATTAACCAATATCGTCCCAGAAAAGTGTATTGCAGTAATTCAATACTATAATCCTTGAATACATTCAGTTAAATTATGGCAGCCAAAATGCAAGCTACTGTGTTTGATCAATAGAAGCAAAAAGTGTCTCACTCACTCACTCACTCACACAGTCAGTCACTAACTAACTCACTCACTCACTCACCTACACATCTGGCCGTTGCTGTCCAGGTGGCGTCAGGTCGGCAGGTGATGGTGTTGGTGGAAGTGCTGGGTCTGTACCCCGTGGCACAGGTGAGGGTGCAGGTAGCTCCCTGTGAGTGTACAGACGTAGAGGAACACTTGTAGCTCCCGTGGGGTACTGCTGCAGGACTGGGACATCGTATTTCTGGATAGTAAATACACAACATCGGATTTCTGGATAATAAATACACAACATCGGATTTTTGGATAGTAAGTACACGACATAGGATTTCTGTATAGTAAATAAACGACATCGTGTTTCTGGATAGTCAATACACAACATTGGAATTCTGGATAGTAAATACACAACATCGGATTTCTGGATAGTAAATACACAACATTGGATTTCAGTATAGTAAATACACAACATCGGGTTTCTGGATAGCAAATACACGACATCGGATTTCTGGATACTAAATACACAACATCGGATTTCTGGATAGCAAATAGAGAATATCGGATTTCTGGATAGTAAATAGAGAATATCGGTTTTCTTGATAGTAAATACAGAATATCGGATTTCTGGTTAGTAAATAAAGAACATCGGATTTCTGGATAGTAAATAGAGAATATCGGATTTTTGGATAGTAAATGCTGAATATCGGATTTCTGGATAGTAAATACAGAATATCGGATTTCTGGATAGTAAATGCTGAATATCGGATTTCTGGATAGTAAATACAGAATATCGGATTTCTGGATAGTAAATACACAACATCGGATTTCTGGTTTGTAAATACACAACATCGGATTTATGGATATTAAATACACAACGTCGGATTTTTGTATAGTAAATACACGACATCGGATATCTGGATATTAAATACAGAACATCGGATTTCTGGATAATAAATACACACCATCGGATTTCTGGATAGTAAATACACGACATCGGATTTCTGGATGGTAAATACAGAATATCGGATTTCTGGATAGTAAATACACAATATCGGATTTCTGTATAGTAAATACACAACATTGGATTTCTGGATAGTAAATACAGAACATCGGATTTCTGTATAGTAAATACAGAATATCGGATTTCTGCATAGTAAATACAGAACATTGTCTTTCTGGGCAGTAAATACACGACATCGGATTTCAGTATAGTAAATATGCTACATCGGGTTTCTGGAAAAGTAAATACACGACATCGGATTTCTGCATAGTAAATACACAACATCGGGTTTCTGGATAGTAAATACACAACATCGGATTTCTGGATAGTAAATAAACAACATCGGATTGCTGGATAGTAAATACATAACATCGGATTTCAGTATAGTAATTACACAACATCGGATTTCTGGATCGTAAATATAGAATATCGAATTTCTTGATAGTAAATACAGAATATCGGATTTCTGGATACTAAATACAGAATATCGGATATCTGGATAGTAAATATACAATATCGGATTTCTGTATAGTAAAGACACAACATCGGATTTCTGGATAGTAAATACAGAACATCGGATTTCTGTATAGTAAATACAGAATATCGGATTTCTGCATAGTAAATACAGAACATTGTCTTTCTGGGCAGCAAATACACGACATCGGATTTCAGTATAGTAAATATGCTACATCGGGATTCTGGAAAGTAAATACACGACATCGGATTTCTGCATAGTAAATACACAACATCGGGTTTCTGGATAGTAAATACACAACATCGGATTTCTGCATAGTAAATACACAACATCGGGTTTCTGGATAGTTACACATCATCGGATTTCTGTATAGTAATTACACACAATGAGATTTCTGTATAGTAAATACAGAATATCGGATTTCTGGATAGTAAATGCACAACATCGGGTTTCTTGGTATTAAATACACAACATCGGGTTTCTGGATAGTAAATACACAACATCGGATTTCTGCATAGTAAATACACGACAACGGGTTTCTGTATAGTAAATAAACAACATCGGGTTTCTGGATAGTAAATACACAACATCGGATTTCTGGATAGTAAATACACAACATCGGATTTCTGGATAGTAAATACACAACATCGGATTTCTGGATAGTAAATACACAACATCGGATTTCTGGATAGTAAATACATAACATCGGATTTCAGTATAGTAATTACACAACAGCGGATTTCTGGATCGTAAATATAGAATATTGAATTTCTTGATAGTAAATACAGAATATCGGATTTCTGGATACTAAATACAGAATATCGGATTTCTGGATAGTAAATATACAATATCGGATTTCTGTATAGTAAATACACAACATCGGATTTCTGGATAGTAAATACAGAACATCGGATTTCTGTATAGTAAATACAGAATATCGGATTTCTGCATAGTAAATACAGAACATTGTCTTTCTGAGCAGTAAATACACGACATCGGATTTCTGGATAGTAAATATGCTACAACGGGTTTCTGGAAAGTAAATACACGACATCGGATTTCTGCATAGTAAATACACAACATCGGGTTTCTGGATAGTAAATACACAACATCAGATTCATGGATAGTAAATACACATACATCGGATTTCTGGATTGTAAATACACAACATCGGATTTCTGTATAGTAAATACAGAATATCGGATTTCTGGATAGTAAATGCACAACATCGGGTATCTGGGTAGTAAATGCATGCATGACATCGGATTCCTTTATAGTAAATACACAATATGAGATTTCTGTATAGTCAATACAGAATATCGGATTTCTGGATAGAAATGCACAACACCGGGTTTCTTGGTATTAAATACACAACATTGGATTTCTGCATAGTAAATACATGACATCGGGTTTCTGAATAGTAAATACATGACATCGGATTTCTGCATAGTAAATACACGACATCGGGTTTCTGGATAGTAAATAAACAACATCGGGTTTCTGGATAGTAAATACACGACATCGGATTTCTGCATAGTAAATACACGACATCGGGTTTCTGGATAGTAAATACACAACATCGGATTTCTGTAGAGTAAATAGACAACATCGGATTTCTAGATAGTAAATACAGAGCATCGGATTTCTGGATAGTAAATTCAGAACATCGGGTTTCTGGGTATCAAATACACAACATCGGATTTCTGGATAGTAAATACACAACATTGGGTCTCAGGATAGTAAATACACAACATTGGGTTTCAGCATAGTAAATACACAACATTGAGTTTCTGCATAGTACATACACAACATCGGGTTTCTTGGTAGTAAATACAGAATATCGGATTTCTGCATAGTAAAAACAGAACATCGGACTTCTGGATAGTAAATTCACAACATCGGGTTTCTCGATAGTAAATACACGACATCGGAGTTCTGGATAGGAAATAGTCGACATCGGATTTCTGGATAGTAAATACACGACATCGAGTTTCTGTATAGTAAATAAACAACATCGGGTTTCTGGATAGTAAATATATGACATCGGATTTCTGCATAGTAAATACACGACATCGGGTTTCTGGATAGTAAATACACAACATCGGATTTCTGGATAGTAAATACACAACATCGGATTTCTAGATAGTAAATACAGAACATCGGATTTCTGGATAGTAAATTCAGAACATCGGGTTTCTGGGTATCAAATACAGAACATCGGATTTCTGGATAGTAAATACACAACATTGGGTCTCAGGATAGTAAATACACAACATTGATTTCAACATAGTAAATACACGACATCGGATTTCTGATTGTAAATACACAACATCGGGTTTCTGGATAGTAAATACACGACATCGGATTTCTGCATAGTAAATACAGAACATCGGATTTCTGGATAGTAAATTCACAACATCGGGTTTCTCGATAGTAAATACACGACATCGGAGTTCTGATAGGAAATACTCGACATCGGATTTCGTGACAGTAAATACACAACATCGGATTCTGGATAGTAAATACACGACATCGGGTTTCTGGATAGTAAATACACGACATCGGATTTCTGGATAGTAAATACACAACATCGGATTTCTGGATAGTAAATACAGAACATCGGATTTCTGGATAGTAAATACAGAATATCGGATTTCTGTATAGTAAATACAGAACATCGGATTTCTGGATAGTAAATACATGAACATCGGATTTCTGGATAGTAAATACAGAATATCGGATTTCTGGATAGTAAATACAGAACATCGGATTTCTGGATAGTAAATACACGACATCGGGTTTCTGGATAGTAAATACACGACATCGGATTTCTGGATAGTAAATACACAACATCGGATTTCTGATAGTAAATACACAACATCGGATTTCTGGATAGTAAATACACAACATCGGATTTCTGGATAGTAAATACACGACATCGGATTTCTGGATAGTAAATAAATACAGAACATCGGATTTCTGGATAGTAAATACACGACATCGGATTTCTGATAGTAAATACAGAATATCGGATTTCTGGATAGTAAATACAGAACATCGGATTTCTGCATAGTAAATACAGAACATCGGATTTCTGGATAGTAAATACAGAACATCGGATTTCTCTCATAGTAAATACACACAACATTGATTTCTGCATAGCAAATACACACATCGGGTTTCTGAAAGCAAATACACGACATCGGATTTCTGATTTGTAAATACACAACATCGGATTTCTGCATAGTAAATACACAACGTCGGATTTTGCATAGTAAATACACAACATCGGATTTCTGGATAGTAAATACACAATATCGGATTTCTGGATATAATAAATACACATCATCGGATTTCAGTAGTATAGTAATTACACACATCGAGATTTCTGTATAGTAAATACAGAATATCGGATTTCTGGATAGTAAATGCACAACATCGGGTTTCTTGGTAGTAAATACACAACATTGGATTTCTGCATAGTAAATACACAACATCGGGTTTCTGTATAGTAAATACAGATATCGGATTTCTGGATAGTAAATACACGACATCGGGTTTCTGGATAGTAAATACACGACATCGGATTTCTGCATAGTAAAAACAACATCAAATTCTGGATAGTAAATTCACAACATCGGGTTTCCTCGATAGTAAATACACGAACATCGGAGTTTTGGATAGGAAATACACGACATCGGATTTCTGCATAGTAAATACACAACATCGGATTTCTGGATAGTCAGTACATACACAACATCGGGTTTCTTGATAGTAAATACACGATATCGGATTTCTGATAGTAAATACAGAAAATCGGATTTCTGGATAGTAAATACATGACATCAGATTTCTGGATAGTAAATACAAAAATATCGGATTTCTGGATAGTAAATACACAACATCGGGTTTCTGTGTAGTAAATACACGACAATCGATTTCTATATAGTAAACACACAACATCGGATTTCTGGATAGTAAATACAAAATATCGGATTTCGATAGTAAATACACAACATCGGATTATTGGATAGTAAATACACAACATCGGATTTCTGGATAGTAAATACACAACATCGGATTTCTGGATAGTAAGTACACGACATCGGGTTTCTGGATAGTAAATACACAACATCGGATTTCTGGATAGTAAATACACGACATCGGATTTCTGGATAGTAAACACAGAATATCGGATTTCTGGATAGTAAATACAGAATATCGGATTTCTAGATAGTAAATACACGACATCGGATTTCTGGATAGTAAATACAGAATATCGGATTTCTGATAGTAAATACAATACATCGGGTTTCTGTGTAGTAAATACACGAGTTCTGGATAGTGAATACAGATTCTCGGATTTCTGATAGTAAATACAATACATCGGGTTTCTGGATAGTAAATACACGACATCGATTTCTGGATAGTAAATACACGACATCGGATTTCTGGATAGTAAATACATCGACATCAGATTTCTGGATAGTAAATACAGAATACCGGATTTCTGGATAGTAAATACACGACATCGGAGTTCTGGATAGTAAATACAGACATCGGATTTCTGCATAGTAAACAACATTGATTTCCGGATAGTCAAATATCATGACATCGGGTTTCTGGATAGTAAATACACAACATCATATTTCTGATAGTAAATACACGACATCAGATTTCAGTATAGTAAATACACTCACTGGAGAGTAAATTCACAACATCGGGTTTCTGGATAGTAAATACACGACATCGGATAGGAAATTCATCGGATAGTAAATACACAACATCGGATTTCTGGATAGTAAATACACAACATCACAGAATACCGGATTTCTGGATAGTAAATACACACGATCATCGGATTTCTGTATAGTAAATACACAACATCGGATTTCTGGATAGTAAATACAGAACATCGGATTTCTGATAGTAAATACACAACATCGGGTTTCTGGGCATTAAATAATACACAACATCGGATTTCTGCATAGTAAATACACATCATTTCGGATTTCTGGGTAAATACACGACATCGGGTTTCTGGATAGTAAATACACAACATCGGATTTCTGCATAGTAAATACACGACATCGGGTTTCTGTATAGTAAATACACAACATCGGATTTCTGGATAGTAAATAGAGAATACTTGACATCAGTTTCTGCATAGTAAATACACGACGACATCGGGTTTCACAATAATAAATACACAACATTAAACAACACATCGGATAGTAAATACACAACATCGGATTTCTGTAGAGTAAATAGACAACATCGGATTTCTGTAGATAGTAAACATATTTCTGTGGTAAATACAGAATAGAGATAGTATCGGATTTCTGGATAGTAAATTCAGAACATCGGGTTTCTGGGCATAGTATCAAATACAGAACATCGGATTTCTGGATAGTAAATACACAACATTGGGTTTCTGGATAGTAAATACACAACATTTCTGATTTCAACATAGTAAAATACACAACATTGAGTTTCTGCATAGTACATACACAACATCGGGTTTCTTGGTAGTAAATACAGAATATCACAACAGGATTTCTGCATAGTAAAACAGAACATCGGACTTCTGGATAGTAAATTCACAACATCGGGTTTCTCGATAGTAAATACACGACATCGGAGTTCTGGATAGGAAATAGTCGACATCGGATTTCTGGATAGTAAATACACGACATCGAGTTTCTGTATAGTAAATAAACAACATCGGGTTTCTGGATAGTAAATATACATCGACATCGGATTTCTGCATAGTAAATACACGACATCGGGTTTCTGGATAGTAAATACACAACATCGGATTTCTGGATAGTAAATACACAACATCGGATTTCTAGATAGTAAATACAGAGCATCGGATTTCTGGATAGTAAATTCAGAACATCGGGTTTCTGGGTATCAAATACAGACCATCGGATTTCTGGATAGTAAATACACAACATTGGGTCTCAGGATAGTAAATACACAACATTGGATTTCAACATAGTAAATACACGACATTGAGTTTCTGCATAGTACATACACAACATCGGGTTTCTTGGTAGTAAATACAGAATATCGGATTTCTGCATAGTAAAAACAGAACATCGGACTTCTGGATAGTAAATTCACAACATCGGGTTTCTCGATAGTAAATACACGACATCGGAGTTCTGGATAGGAAATACTCGACATCGGATTTCTGCATAGTAAATACACAACATCGGATTTCTGGATAGTCAGTACATGACATCGGGTTTCTTGATAGTAAATACACGATATCGGATTTCTGGATAGTAAATACACAACATCGGATTTCTGGATAGTCAGTACATGACATCGGGTTTCTTGATAGTAAATACACGATATCGGATTTCTGGATAGTAAATACACCACATCGGATTTCTGGATAGTAAATACATGACATGAGATTTCTGGATAGTCAACACAGAATACCGGATTTCTCGATAGTAAATACACAACATCGGGTTTCTGTGTAGTAAATACACAACATTGTATTTCTGCATAGTAAATACATGACATCAGATTTCTGGATAGTAAATACAGAAGATCGGATTTCTGGATAGTAAATACACGACATCGGAGTTCTGGATAGGAAATACTCGACATCGGATTTCTGCATAGTAAATACATACATCGGATTTCTGGATAGTAAATACATGACATCAGATTTCTGGATAGTCAAGAATACATTTCTGACATCGGGTTTCTGGATAGTAAATACACAACATCATATTTCTGGATAGTAAATACAGAAGATCGGATTTCTGGATAGTAAATACAGAATATCGGATTTCTCGATAGTAAATACACAACATCGGGTTTCTGTGTAGTAAATACACAACATTGGATTTCTGCATAGTAAATACATGACATCAGATTTCTGGATAGTAAATACAGAAGATCGGATTTCTGGATAGTAAATACACGACATCGGAGTTCTGGATAGGAAATACTCGACATCGGATTTCTGCATAGTAAATATAGAACATCGGATTTCTGGATAGTCAGTTCATGACATCGGGTTTCTGGATAGTAAATACACAACATCATATTTCTGGATAGTAAATACAGAAGATTGCATTTCTGGATAGTAAATACACGACTTCGGATTTCTGCTTAGTAAATACACGACATCGGATTTCTGGATAGTAAGTACATGACATCAGATTTCTGGATAGTAAATACAGAATTCCGGATTGCTGGATAGTAAATACAGAAGATCGGATTTCTGTGTACTAAATACACGACATTCGATTTCTATATAGTAAACGCACAACATTGAATTTCTGGATAGTAAATACAAAATATCGGATTTCTGGATAGTAAATACACAACATCGGATTTCTGGTTAGTATATACAGAATATCGGATTTCTGCATACTAAATAAACAACATCGTGTTTCTGGATAGTAAGTACACGACATCGGATTTATGAATAGTAAATACACGACATCGGATTTCTGTATAGTAAAGACACAACATCGGATTTCTGGATAGTAAATTCAGAATATCGGATTTCCGGATAGTAAATACAGAATACTGGATTTCTGGATAGTAAATACAGAAGATCAGATTTATGGATAGTAAATGCACGACACCGGGTTGCTGGATAGTAAATACACAGCATCTGATTGCTGGATAGTAAATACACAACATCGGATTTCTGGATAGTAAATACAGAATGTCGGATTTCTGGATCGTAAATACAGAATATCGAATTTCTTGATAGTAAATACAGAATATCGGATTTCTGGAAAGTAAATACAGAATATCGAATTTCTTGATAGTAAATACACAATATCGGATTTCTGGATAGTAAATACACAACACCGGATTTCTGGATAGTAAATTCACAACATCGAATTTCTGTATAGTAAATACACAACATCGAATTTCTGGATAGTATATGCACAACATGGGATTTCTGGATAGTAAATACAGATATCGGATATCTGGATAGTAAATACACAATATCGGATTTCTGGATAGTAAATGCACAAGATCGGATTTCTGTATAGTAAATACACAACATCGGATTTCTGGATAGTATATGCACATCATCGGATTTCTGGATAGTAAATACAGATATCGGATTTGTGGATAGTAAATAGTCAACATCGGGTTTCTTGGCAGTAAATACACAACATCGGATTTCTGCATAGTTAATACAGAATATCTGATTTCTGGATAGTTAATACACAACATCGGATTTCTGGATAGTAAATACAGAATATCGGATTTCTGGATAGTAAATACACGACATCGGGTTTCTGGATAGTAAATACACGACATCGGATCCAATGCACCTAGATGTGACGAACGTACGGTTATCTTGAATAATGATATTAGTTTCTGGCTGTTGTTATCAGTGATCATTTTGTTGTTTTGTCGAGCTCGAAGTCTTCACGTAGGCCCCTTGAACTTCGATACAACGGTTTTTTAAAAGGTTTTTGATATCCCCAGCGCTTTCATGATTCCGGGTTTAGTGTATATCAACGTATACTTTCCCCTCGAGGACCCGTGAGAGATCCGGGTTAGAATTGATCTTCAGCAACCCATGCTTGTTGTAAAAGGTGACTAACGGGGTCGGGTGGTCAGGATCGCTGACTTGGTTGAAACATGTCATCGTATCCCAATTGCGTAGGTCGATGCTCATGATGTTCATCACTGAATTGTCTGGTTGTCTGGTGTCCAGGCTCAGTTATCTACAGACCGCAGCCTTATAGCTGGAATATTGCCTCGAGGTAAGTTAATGCCGATTGAAGAAGGGCGTGGTGTGCTGACTGATTTGCGTGTCACATGTGGGGTGGTCAGCAAAATGTAATACAGTCCTTTAGACCAATACCGTATGGTTGATGGAATGAGTTAATGCTAAACGTGACGACACCCGCACGTGTTGCACATGACGTGAAAGCCAAGACACAGGGCTTTCGATCCATAGTAACAACAAAACCCATGTGATGTACGAAACATAACAAGCACCTGCAGCGTGAAATACTCCCGTAAATCGGGTCAAATCGGGCTTAAAAGCGCCCCGGCGTCGGACCTGTTAAAGACAGGTCACTTCTGATGATACCACCAGTTAGCCCTGGAAACCAGCTCCACGTCGACGTGCAACATGTCAATGGGTTGTGTATATTCGACGTCCAACGCGACGTTTAAACAACGGCACCTACCGTTTCTGGCCCCTGTAATAGGGCACTTCGCAACATTTCAGCTATATCGTGAGGAGAACAATTGGACATTGATAAGGAAAACATGTACACTATAAAATCTGTCGTCAGTGGACACTAAAACAAGTAGAGTAACACAGTTACAATTAAAACCATAAGGTAACGGTAAAGTAAGTGCACGATTCTGACAATACAATATAAAATCAGGCTATAAGCTACCAGCAACGCAGGTACACCACCTTATAAGGTATCATGGTTATACCGTATTGACTGGTGAGATAAGTTAGGAAATGGCGTAATGAAATGAAGTTTTCGTTGTCAGGGTTTAAATGGTCATGATTTGTTTATGAGGCACTTCATTCCATTTAATGGCTGCATATAGAAAAGATGTCTTCCCAAATGTGGTGAATATTTTGTATGTAACATACGGGTACATGACGGAACAGCTGACCACGTGGTGTCGGACAGACAGGTGATGGAGTGGACGCTGGGAGTATACCCGGATGTACAGCTGAGGCTACAGGTGTCTGCTGGCTTGTGTGACGTAGGAGAGGGGGCGCATCTGTACGAGCCGTGCTGCGGAGCTTTGGGAGTTGGACATCTGATTGCTGAAGCACCAGGTGTTTTGTTTTCAAGTGTTTGGTTCGAGTTATTCAAAGGCAGATTGTTTTGATCAGATCTGATTAATCTGTACCTTTAAGAGATAAGTTACAGTCTTTTCATTGAGATATTGTGTATTTGATCAAACTAAAATTGTTTTAATATCTGGTTGAAAACATAAAAAAACTCTCAAAATTATAGGCATGTCGCAACAAAATGGATCTTACTTTTGCGATGATAAGTGAATCGAATCATTTGATGTACCCTGTCATTAACGGGATCTTTGGCAAGAAAGAGTACATACCCTCTCCCTATCAAAAGGATTGGTATAATGAGCACGTCATGTAACTGTTTGTGAATGCCTCCCTTACCAGTACAGACTGGACTTGCTGACCACGTGGAGTCGGAGAAGCAGGAGATTGTGTGGACACTCGGCAAGTACCCTGGGGAGCAGGTCAGGCCGCACGTGCTGCCTACGGCGTGGACAGTGGCCGGGGAGCAATGGAATGTACCATGTCGGGGTGTAGCTGGAGTTGGACATCGGATTGCTGAAAGTTTGGGTCAATGTCAAATCAGCCACTTGAGTAGGCTGTTATACCTCTTCTAGCAATATTCTAGGAAAAGTGTGCTTCACACTTTGTACCACGTTGGGGAGCCTTCGCAAACACTTCAACAACCGGGCTGCAACTATTGTTCTCATGTGTTTTTCAAGCTCCACCTTATAATGTCTTGGTATGAAATACTTATTGATGACTGAAGTTACTCGGGGACTTCTAAAGAGTTGACCCACCGCCCATTCCAGCAATACTACGATGGGGACACAGGTTACAGGGGACACACAAAATGTAATGTAATGACACATGTAATTCCAAAGGATGATAGAATGTGAGGAGCACTATAATCCCGAGGTTACCCCACAGCTCCTTAGCTCACCCGAATCCCTAAGATATCACTGTGCAAATGTCTAGTTTCGCATACACGACTGTTACACCTTTCCAAGACTGAAGTTCCAACGATGCTATCTGCGTGTAGTGTTCCGGTAACCCTGTTGAGCTTGTATGTGTTATTCAATCTGTTCCTTAAAATATGTAAATGCTCAATAAAGTAATTCCGTCATGATATTTATATGCAGTTACAGAACATATAGCATGTTCATCTACTATTTCATTTGAAACTGAAACCGAAAGCAAAGTTATTGTTTCTTCGTAATATCTGGAACATAGTGATATTTCTACATCAAACCGTCTCCCCTTACCCAAACCCCATCCATGTTTTCCTAGAAACTGTCTCCTGACGCGAGTTGCTTCTAAAATGTGGTTCTTTAATCTTGTCCGTGTCTGTGACGTTTGGTATTGGTCGGCGGGTATTAAGGTGTTAACTGACCAACACAGGTGGCCGCAGTGGACCATGCATCTGTAGTGAGGCAGTGGATGTCGGAGGCGGTAGAACTTGGTCTGTACCCAGGGTTACAGTGCAGGTTACAGACATCGTTTAGTCTGTGGGTTGTAGCTGAACCGCACCAGTAGGCTCCATGGGTGACCTTGGCTGGAGGCGGACAAATGATCTCTGGAGCAGAGAGGAACAACGTGCTTCATTTGAACAGGAAGGATCTCTCTTCTCACATATTACCATAGTTCGTTAATGTGTCATGGTATTACAGATTAGTTGTAGTTTTATAACAAACCTGATGGTTCTGATCCTCTTCCAATAGCATATAAATGATCGAGGTAGGACAGGTCGACATTAACATCCAAATGAAACTATTGGCTTCGAAATTATTCCTTACGGTATTGTTGGTGAGTATAATATCGACGATCGTATGTTCAGACATGTGGTTTACATCAGATATACTCACCCACACATTTGGCCGGAGTTGACCAGGCTGAAGTGGACAAACATTTGATGTCAGACCGTCCAGTACTGGGCTTGTAGCCGACATTGCAGTGAAGGTGACATGCGTCATTCAGCTTGTGGGTCGTGGCTGGGCTACACTGGTATGTTCCGGCAGTAACCTTCGGCGGAGTCGGACATCTGATCTCTGGGAATACAAGGATTTTCCAAAGTGGAACTTTGCCAGTTACAAACTCCTTTCTAAACTACTGGAGTTCCAGTCCATTACCGACCTCAACACCACGTCTGGCACGTTCTTTACACTCAAACACACATACATGCATCCACACAAGCTCACCGCCGTACAGCTGGATATCTTCAAATGAAGGCTTCAATTCATTGTTCCAATCTATACAACCGCACCAACACCAACGTGTTTCTGACTACAACTGAATCATTACAACAAACAAGCTTCCTGTACATGACGGTGACCTGGTTACATTTCATCAATACAACCAGCTTAATTATATAAATTCATTCAGTATTTATTGCATGTTACATGAGATTCAATGAAATATCAGTGCGAAGTGAAATAAATTTCGGATTGCACTGTGGCTACCGTTGTTGATGATGTTGATGATGTAACATACTCACCAACACATTTGGCCGGAGTTGACCACGCTGAAGTGGACAAACATTTGATGTCAGACCGTCCAGTACTGGGTTTGTAGCCGACATTGCAGTGAAGGTCACAGACGTCATTCAGCTTGTGGGTCGTGGCTGGGCTACACTGGTATGTTCCGGCAGTAACCTTAGGCGGAGTCGGACATCTGATCTCTGGAAATTACAAAATGCAATGTCAACAACTGAGTTGACTACCGACCCCAACTAAACTAGTCACACATGCACACATAAACACATGCTCATCGCCGAACAAAACAGCTGTATATCTTCACATGAAGGCTTCTATTATTTTTCCCAATTTATACACCCTCACTAACACCAACGTGTCCTTGATTGCAACTGAACCATTATTTTAATGAACAAGGTTTTTGTAAACAACTGTTACCTGCTTGTATGTCATGAATACAATCAGCTTAATTGACAAAAAATCCTCCAACGTTTAATGCATTTTACATGAGTTTCAATAAATTATTGTGTTAAAGTCCAAGGTAAAATAAATTTAGGAATGCCCATAGGTTACCGTTGTTGATGATGCTGTCATCTAACATACTCACCCACGCACTTTGCCGGAGTTGACCAGGCTGAAGTGGACAAACATTTGATGTCAGACCGTCCAGTACTGGGCTTGTAGCCGACATTGCAGTGAAGGTGACAGACGTCATTCAGGTTGTGGGTGGTGGTTGAGCTACACTGGTACGTTCCGGCAGTAACCTTCGGTGGAGTTGGACATCGTATCTCTGGGAATAAAAGACGCAGAAGCAGGCGTTATTGTGACACCTATTAAATCTATGGAACCTCCACACAACTAGCATCGTGAGATGGCTGAAAGGTGCAATGGTGGGCTCTTTATCCAGGTATGATGTTCTGTGGCCGCATTTGTTTTCAAGTAAGTAGAATTCTATACAAAATCTACCAACGTTTTCTGTGATGTTGCTGGAGAATTAATCTCAGTTTGACCCTCAAAAGAATACCCAAATTTCATCTTAACCCTCATACGCGGGGTGACAGAGACTCCCTCAGTCTACCTGGCAATCACGGCGTTGAGGGAACAGATAGCATGATTATTTCTCAACACAATCCCTCAAAAGTTTGCCAATGCTGAGTGGATTCCCCTGGGGTGGTGTAAGAGCGAAATTGACGTCATAGTAAGGATCTTAAATAGAATTTACACTTCACTAAAACAATTTTGTTGCAAAAGATGCATCAAAATAGTTAATAAAAACTGAACGAAATACACAAAACCCTCCGTACCCACACATGACGCCGACGTCGACCACTTGGAGGTGGCCAAACAGGTGATGCTGTGGGTAGAACTACTGGGTTTGAATCCCGCGGAGCAGGTCAAACTGCACTTGTGTCCGTATTTGTGCACGGTTGAGGGAGAACACTGGTAGGACCCATGGCTTATCTTGGATGGGACCGGACATCGTATTTCTGTGTCGCACTCATGTATTAGACATGAAGGCATGAGACATATAGAAGAGGGGTGTGTGTGTGTGTGGGGGGAGTTCTGTGTATCAGCGGTCTGTTCTTACAGTTGCAATGAACCATATACCGGAGAACACTCAAAAAAGGCATTGTCGATTCATAGCGTTTGGCCATGGGAGGCGTTTGGCCAAAGCAATTTTAGCTTATCAGAGGGCTCAAGATGTCGGTGTTCCAGGCTACCATTTCTCAATGTGCTGATGCATTGGATGGTGACTTGGCTAGGTCAGTGACTTTGTCTTCCGGAACTTCTATGACTTACAATAACTCCGCCCAAAACAGCACTAGAAGTTGTATTGTACTGAGCAAGTGTAATCCCAAATATAACATTGGTTTCACTGGGGTAGGAAGCTTCCTCGCGGTGGTGTTACACTTTTGAAAGAGTTAGGGATAATATGTAGGTCATGTCAGTGTCTGAATACGTGAGTGGGAGAGATCAATAGGTCACGTTGGACATAAAACTGTCCACCTGAACAAAACAACTCCCTACCTGTACAAGAAAGCTTCCTACCTGCACAAGACAACTGCCTACCTGTACAAGACACCCCCTACCTGTACAAGAAAGCTTCCTACCTGCACAAGACAACTGCCTTCCTGTACAAGACACCCCCCTATCTGTACAAGAGAGCTTCCTACCTGCACAAGACAACTGCCTACCTGTACAAGACACCCCTACCTGTACAAGAAAGCTTCCTACCTGCACAAGACAACTGCCTTCCTGTACAAGACACCCCCCTACCTGTACAAGAAAGCTTCCTACCTACACAAGAAAACTGCCTTCCTGTACAAGACACCCCCCTATCTGTACAAGAAAGCTTCCTACCTACACAAGACAACTGCCTTCCAGTACAAGACACCCCTCTACCTGTACAAGAAAGCTTCCTACCTACACAAGACAACTGCCTTCCTGTACAAGACACCCCTCCACCTGTACAAGAAAGCTTCCTACCTGTACATCTCAACCGCCTACCTGTACAAGTGGTGTGTGTTGACCACGCTCCTGTGCTGAGACAGTGTATGGAATGGTAAGCGGTGTTGGAGCTGGTGTAACGGTACCCAGTAGTGCAGGCCAGAGTACATATTTGACCAATCGCATGCGTTGACGATGGACAGTGTAGAGCTCCGTTGGAGATAGTCGGCGGTGATGGACATCTGATTGCTGTAAATGTTGTGGAGATAACAGGTGAATTCATCCTTAGATGTACACAAGATCTGCCAACGAGCACAGAAACTTTTCAAGAAATTAATAAAGAAATGCATAGGCTAACTTTGAACATTTCACTATGATGAATTAAATGTGTGAAACATAGCGTGCTATAGTCACGTGTTCTGACAATAGCAACTGTTTGTCACAAGACACGCACGTCCGAGGGGTGGGGGTGTATGCCAATCGGTACCCAGTGTTAACCTGCCTTTGTCGCCATCACTGCTCTACATCTTGGCACAGACTGAAGTCTACAGATTCTGTACTGCAGATTTCCCCTCCATTCTACTTGCGTCGTGTCATTTATATGTTGACGAACACGTCTATCCAGTTCACCACACAGACGCTCTATCGGGCAAATTCGGAGGACCGGAAGTGCATGCCCTTTAAATTTTCTAGTAAGTCAGCCGTGAGTCGTGTTAAACCAACTCCAGCTGTCGTTTGATGCATCAAAGGTAGGTCGATGAAGACGATTTACAGACAAGAAATCTTCACGGGAATAAGACAGAACCATCCTGCATGTGTGAATCCATCCGAACACCTTCCATCACAGCCCCGCGTTCCTCGGAAGTCTGTTTCCTTACACTACTGTGCCATTCATCCCGTCCACATACCGCCAGCAATGGAAGATATCCACATTGCAACAGGATTTACTCGATCCTTTTATTCGTTCCCGTGGTGCTGGCTTCACACGACTCAGTCTTCATGTCATAGTATTAAACGCAGAGGTAATGAAATTTACACATTAAATGACCGCTAAGTGGTCTTCAGCACCCTACGCGTGTCGTAAGAAGATACTAACGGGATGGTGAGTCTTGCTGACTCGGCAGATGCGTAATTAAAATGAATCTCGTGATGTAAACCTGTAAAATCTCATGATTCAAATGGAGGCACATTTGGCGCTGCACATGCAGGCAAATCTTAAAATCTAAATCTGCGCGGCAGTCGCCATGTTGATTACGATCGACATGACGATGCCGACTACGTTCCACGGTTTGGACTGGACTGTGCATTGCGTCGTTAATCCAAGTGTTGCACCTCGCTCCACATTCAGTGGAGGTTCGTGAAGCAGGAAATGTGAAACTAACTCTTAAATTGATCTTGACTGGACACATCAGCTTTGTTTGATTCTTTGTTTGCTGTTTAACACCGCACTCAGCCATACACCAGCTATATGGCGGCGGTATATAAATATTCGAGTCTAGACCAGACAATCCAGTGATCAACCGCATGAGCAATCTAAACAATTGGGAACCGATGACATGTGTCAACCAAGTAAGCGAGCCTGACCACCCGATCCCGTTAGACACTTCTTACGACAAGCATGGGTTACTGAAGACCAGTTCTAACCCGGATCTTCACGGGTTCACGTAGTTTGAAGTAATTACAAGTGACATTAGAGGTGGAATACGATTAGCCAAAAGAAGGGAGTCGTAAAAAACACTGGTGGCGCCCAGATTGAGCCACGAAATTTCAACAACCAAAGGTTCATGGTTTCGTTAAGCACAGTCGAGGTACAAGTGAGTGTGTATTGAGTATGGTTTTACGCTGCTTTTAGCAATATTCCAGCAATATCACGGCGGCTACCCCACCGCCCCCGTCGGGGTACTAACCTTTACACGATGGCGTGGCCGACCAGATCGATTTGCGTTGGTCTTTGTGGTAGGTGCAGGTGATTTTGGAATGGACCGGTGTAAACCCTGACGCACACGTGGTCGTGCACGTTGATGTTAAGGTGTTACCATGTGTGCATTTCAGAGTGCCGTGCACGACACTTGTTAGCTTGGGACAGGTAAGCACTGGAATGTATATATCACAGTCGTTATATCAGTCGATATTTGAAACAGAGAGGTAAGTATACAGGTGTTGTATTATGTTAATACATTTACATCTCACAACCTGGATTGTTGTTACAGCTTGACGATGTTACAGCTGAATTTGTGCGACAAGGCTAGGGGTGGATAGCGCGCACTTGACTCTTTGCTGACTGACCAAAACTATTATGTCATTAATTTTACACATCGTTACCATTTTAGACAATACCGCGATGATGACTCATATTTCTATGAAAATTTATTTGTCACATACATGTTACAGCAAAAATAATACAATGTGCACTCACTACTAAGGAGAATCCTTTTCTGTTTTCCTATAAAATAACATGAGCATTGATTAGTGGTAACCGGTGATATTATATCTGACACTGTGCTGACACTTAATCACAGACACAGACACAGAGACACACACACACACACACACACACACACACAGAGAGAGAGAGAGAGAGAGAGAGAGAGAGAGAGACACACACACACATGAAGACAGAACTACAGAACAATAATCTCACTAATAACAGTATCTGCACAATGCAGTAGGCTTTATTTCTACAGCTATGGAACGCCGAAGGTGATGGAAGCGTGGTACCTGTATCATGTTTGGCGGCAAGGACGACGATAGACAGTGTCTGTAGTAGAAGAATACGAAGGCTGATGCCCATCTGTAAGGCAACAGGGCTGATTAGATGGGTCGATCTGAACGACTGAAATGAGTTCCCTCCCTTTCACCGTTCAGCTACCTACAACAGTCACCAAAAAGAACATATTCCTGCCTTTGCGATTTTAAAGATGTGACTAGCAGAGTTCACGATAGGAAGCGACAGCCTCGAAGATGATCCAAGATCAAAAGGACCTTCAACTCAACGCACCAAACATCACCCACCAGACACTGTCAGCAACAATGAGAAATGTCAGAACTTTCTGTGGAACAGAAAAGTCATGACAACTGTTTCAACACTCTGGGGTTCACGGCTTTTGAACCCTGATCAGACACGCTACTGGTTCTTCATCTTTCATCGTATTTTTGTGTCGTTTTGTGTCATTAGATGTTATTTAGTGATCTATAACCATGGATGTGTGTTTAGCTCCCCGCTATATGCCACAGAAGTAACAACAGTGGAACCAGTCACCCCAACCACACATCACACAGCCCACACCCCACACCCAACACCACCCCCACACCACCCACACCACACTCCACACAGCCCACACTCCACACCCACACCCACACCCACACACCACACCCCACACCACACACACCCACACACCACACACCCACACCCCACTACACAGGCCACACACCACTCACAGCCCACACCCCACTACAAAGGTCTGAAGAAAGTAATTATGATCAGCTCAGTATGATGCTGTTCTGATCAGGCACCTGCGAAAGAATAGCAATGCTGAACGTTAATTCTCTACAAATCACGTGCTTTTAGGCCTATATTGTAGGAAAACACCAAAACCCGCTAGGGAGCATGAAGTTAGAAACGGATTCGGGATTGGGGATTGGGGATTCGAATCCCGAATCTGAATATTTTTTTCATATTCGGGATTCTAATCCCGAATCTGATTTTTTTTCACATTCGGTATTTTTGCACATTCGACACTCGGCATTCATCCCCCTTCTAAAGTACTAGGTGCTCGTTGTATACCAGGGTAACTACAGTTTCCGATATTTGAACCTCAAATCTGAGTTTTCTCAACATTCGGGTTTCGGGATTTGAATCCCGAATCTGAATTTTGTTTACCATATTCGGGATTCGAATCCCAAATCTGAATATGTTTTCCATATTCGGGATTCGAATCCCGGTTCTGAATTTTGTTCAGATTCGATATTTTTGCACATTCGACACTCGGCATTCGGTATTTGAACTCTTATATTTCACCCCCTTCTAATGTACTAGGTGCTCGTTGTATACCTGGGTAACTACAGTTTCCGATATTTGAACCTCAAATCTGAGGTTTTCTCAACATCGGGTTTCGGAATTTGAATCCCGAATCTGAATTTTGTTTACCATATTCGGGATTCGAATCCCAAATCTGAATATGTTTTCCATATTCGGGATTCGAATCCCGGTTCTGAATTTTGTTCAGATTCGATATTTTTGCACATTCGACACTCGGCATTCGGTATTTGAACTCTTATATTTCACCCCCTTCTAATGTACTAGGTGCTCGTTGGATACCTGGGTAACTTAAAACATAACAACCAAACTACAGTTTCCGATGTTTGAAACTCAAATCTGAGTTTTCTCAACATTCGGGTTTCGGGACTTGAATCCCGAATCTGAATAGTTTTTTTCAGTTTCGGGATTCGACTGATTTTTTTTCAGATTCGGTATTTTTACACATTCGACACTCGGCATTCAGCATTCGTATTTGGTATTTGAACTCATGCATTTCATTAACACATTTGGTGAGCGAGTGAGTGAGTTAAATTTTACACAGCACTCAACAATATGCCAGCTGTGTGGCGGCGGTCTGTAAATAATCGAGTCTGGACCAGACAATCCAGTGGTTAACTGCATGAGCATCGATCTTCGCAGTGGGGAACCGATAAAATGTGTCAACCAAGCCAGCGAGTCTGACCACCCGATCCCGTTAGTCGCCTCTTACGACAAGCATGGGTCACTGAAGGCCAATTCTAACCCAGCCTTCACGGGTATTCAAACATTTGGAATTCTGAACTTCAGCGTCCTTGTAACTATACTCTTTGCACCTTCATCTGTCAAACCTATCTACCCCGACGCTGCCGTGCACCCTCGTAGATAGTCGAACGGTCCCGAAGCTCTTCCCTGATTGTATGCATGAGCTCTCGTTGAAGATCGAAGAAAGACCATCAAAGTCAATAATTTGAAACACACCTTTATTGAGGGCAATAATGCATGAATAGCTTTCTGAGATCAAAGGGGAATTAAGCAAGGAGGAAATCTGTTTGTTTGTTTTGTAATCTTGTAATTGTATTAAACATTCCTCCTTACTGATTATAGAGTGTGATAAGGCCAACTATGGTATTTGCTGATGAGAAAATTTGAGATTGACTCAATTTAGAACTGAGCTCATTTAGAAACAGTATATAACAACACCCGCACCTGAGAAAGGTTCATATCCAAAATGGAGTCTGAGAGAGAGTTTCAGACGTCACCTGTATGAATTGTACAACACCAACAAGCGAGTATTGATTCGAAGACATGAATATCAAAAGACCATAAGTGAATTGCTGGTGGTAATGACAATATGCTTAAAGAAGTTACCAAAAACGTGCACAGGTCGATTTGATTGACATGCAATCCATGAGTCAAGGTCAATTCAAATGGATTTTGCATTATCAGCACCATCTCACTAAGTTATGTGTGTTGAGACCGTTGACCCCCAAGAAGTAGCGTATCAGTTGGTTGACATCTTGCAGAGTGACAATGGTTCAGAATTTACTGCTGCCATTGATGATGTGTCACAGATGTGGCCTAGCACCAAGATCATATATTGTAAACCACGTCACCTCCAATCCTAAGGTTCCGTTGAGCCTGCCAACTGTGATGTGAAGTACATGTTAACAGCCTTGATGTCTGACAACAATACCACTGCTTGGACCATGGGACCCAAGTTTGTCCAGTTCCAGTTACCACAGCAGAATCAAGCAAACACGAATTGCTGCCTGTGCTTGATCAGATGTACCAACTGGAATAAATTCCTCCAAGCTCCCAGATGAGGTAATGGCAACACTGGAGACGGAAGAACATCTCATCAATGCTATAATCGCCATGACACCCCTTCAGACCAGCCAGCACCAGATCCCCCACCAGTTACTGTAGCTGTTCCAGATCCCTCAGCAGAAGCAGCCATGTCAGATCCAGATCCACCTGTTGTAGCAGATATGCCAGTACCAGATTCACCTGCTGAAGCAGCCGTTATAGATCCACCAGCTGTAGCCGCCGTTCCAGATCCGCCATCATCAGCAGAACTCCTTGCTACAAAGAGACGTCAGCAGATCAATATCCAGAGGAAGAGGGCAGTAGACTCTCAGTTGCAAAAAAGCCGAGAGAATATTGAAAAGAAGTAAAGTTGTTCTGTCAGAAGTTCACGTTGGTGACAACGTTACAGTTCCAATCCCATCCGTGGAAAGAGGTGGAGCGCAATAGTGCAGTGGTAAGGCGTCAGCCTATCACGCTGAAGGCCCGGGTTCGATTCCCGGTGGAGGCACCTATGTTCGGGTCCCGAGGTGGGCACATTTGCGCAGCATCCTTGGACAAGATTCTTAGATCCACATTGTCTCAGTTCACCCAGCTGTAAAATGAATACCCGTGAGGGTGTGCTGGCAATTTGAATGTTTAGTTCATTGCGCCTAACAGGCAGCATGGCTGTGTGATCCCCAGGGAGTTGAAAGAGTTTCGGAAAGTACGATAGTGTCCTATGACCGGGGATAGTAATGTACGTAGCGCCGTGAGCAAGCAATGTGCCTGGATATGAGGGCCATATAAGCGGAATATTACTATTACTATTAGAGCTGATCCCATTAATGACAGTGGCATATACACAAATGCTGTCAAAGCTGGTGTTTTATCTGGAAAACATTCTCGTAATTTCAGTTTGATGTCTGCGCCACAGCTCCGTACACCTTAGAGGATACGTCTACTGAAAAACTGGTCTCCTTACGCTTAGCAGTCCAGTTTGGGTCAGCCTGTGGTATACAAGGCTTTGTTAAGTGCAATTGTGCTGGAGTCAAGAGGTGCCAGACAAATAGATGCAAATGCTACAAGGCTGGTGTAAAATGTAATTCAAGGTGCCACTCATCACTGTCTTGTCAAAATAAAAACTGAATTGATGTTCTCCAAACATTTTCATCATACTTTTCCTTGTGCACATCATGTACATCTATTATGTTGAATAAAGATATGATTGTAGCAAAGTCTCTATCCTGCTTTATACTGAAGTTCCGATTCGGGATTCGAATCCCCAAATGTGAACAAAAAATTCGGATTCGGGATTCGAATCTGATAATAATGATAATAATGAATATTGACATTGTTCGTGTTTCTTCGATCGTCATCCGGGGTTTCAGGACCGTTCACTATTTCCGAGGGTGCACGGCAACATCGAGGATAGATACGCTGACAGATGAAGGTGCAAAGAGTATAGTTACAAGGAGTGAGTGAGTTTGGTTTTACGCCCCTTGTAGCAATAATCCAGTAATATCACGGCGGGGGACACCAGAAATGGGCTTCACACATTGTACCCATGTGGGGAATCGAACCCGGGATTTCAGCGTGACGAGCGAACGCTTTAACCACTAGGCTACCCCACCGCCCCATAGTTACAAGGACACTGAAGTTCCGAATTCCAAATGTGTAAAAGAAATGCATAATAAGAGTTATATTGAATACTAAATGCCGAATGCTGAGTACAGTTTTCGATATTTGAACCTCAAATCTTGATTTTTTAGCATTCGGGTTTCGGGATTCGAATCCCGAATATGAAAAAAATATTCAGATTCGGGATTCAAATCCCGAAACCCGAATGTTGAGAAAACTCAGATTTCAGGTTCCAATATCGGAAACTGTAGTTACCAAGGTATACAACGAGCACCTATAGTACTGTCGGAAATAGAAAAAAAATGTTTTTAGGCTGTTACTCTGTATCCCTAAAATTTACACAATTGCAAATAGCATATGTCGAAACAACCCACTTCGGCCTAACTGGGCGTTCAGTGGGATGCGTAATACGATATCCAGAAAAGCATGTTTACTCGTAAAATCGGGCAAAACGAATAGCTGCTGAAAACAATAGGTCAGACTATAGATATTAGGTCGCTCAGCCAGGTATGACGACGGACCGTCGACTCACCTGGCATGAAATGCACGTGCTGCCTACCAGCACAAGGGGTCATCTCAAAGATAGTTTGTGCTTTTTCATGTGTGTTGACTATTAACATCTAACGAGTCTTTCTTTCATATAGTTTCATATAGTTTATGTTGAGATATGTAAAAGAGTATGACACCCGAAATCCATAGAAACGCATCGTAGTATATGGGTGGCATGACCACCCGAAGATCGACAGGACTGGATATTATTTGTAAATTGTTATGACGTGCCGTGTACCTCCCCAGTATAATTGCCCTAAAGGATTATCTTATCTTACCTTTTGAGACGACCCCTCCTATCTGTTTCTTTTTATAGTCACCGTGAGACTGCATGGTAGCTACATCCTTAATAGTTTCGGCATAAAAGTTATTATTTTTTACGTCAGCTATCGTTTATAATGATTCTACGTCTAATTTCAAATTGGGCATTTAAAAAGTGTCCTTTGTAATACAATATCGTCGCACACTAATTTGCGTAAAGCCATGGTCTGTTCCAAATAAGTCTTTTTTTTTTGCTCATTTCTGCACTAATGTCTCCTCAGTAGAGTCCCTTTTCTCCGTTTCCTATCTCTCTACCACTGAGACTGTCGTTAGGCCGAACTTAGATTAACAGATATTTCACACTTTCACATATCAACTACATAAATTGTAGATATAAATGAGAAAATACAGTTTTTTTCTTTTTCCGACAGTACTATAGTACTTTAGAAGGGGGGTGAAATATAAGAGTTCAAATACCGAATACCGAGTGTCGAATGTGCAAATTAGAATACCGAATCTGAAAAAAAATTCAGAACCGGGATTCGAATCCCGAATATGAAAAAGAAATCAGATTTATCATTCGTATCCCGAATGTGAAAAAATATTCAGATTCGGGATTCAAATCCCGAATATGAAAAATAAATTCAGATTCATCATTCGAATCCCAAATGTGAAAAAGTATTCAGATTCATCATTCGAATCCCGAATGTGAAAAAAATATTCAGATTCGGGATTCGAATCCCCAATCCCGAATCCGTTTTTAACTTCATGTTCCCAACCTCATTGCCTCTCATTACGTGCTTTTGTTTCCCAAGTCTTTGACAAACTGGCCCCACATGATGTAACTGAAATACGGTTCACAATTTCTAAATCTCCAACTCACTCATACAAACACGTCACTTCTAAGGTTAATTGTCATGTTCAACTGTAAACTAAACTCACAGTTTCCGTGTCCCACTGGCAGTGTCCTAGAATTAGTGAAGACTGATAAACCATATACAAGATAATCACCTGGAGAGACCGACTAGTTCTCATTCAGGATTTATCCCAGTGTATACTATATGACTGGACATGTTACACATATACAGGTCATAGTTTGATCAGGTCCACTTACATTGGTCAAGATAACACGATTTAGCATAGCTCACACGAGTGTCCACACAAGTGCATGGTTCTCTTGATGATCTTCCGTGTAACTCCTAACTCAGATACATTTATGGTCTGCAAATAATCGAGGTCTTTCACAATCCAGTGACTGACATCGTGAGCATCGATCATGACATATGTTTTTGTGTGTGCTAATAAGTGGGACAAAACCCTAACAACCAACCTCAAGGACTTTAAACTCAGAAAGCTCCAAGAAGCCATCTACATCAAAAGACTCCAGCCATCAATCAACCGTGACCAAGGTTATTACATACCTCCTGCGTACTACCAGCTCATTAAAGATCCTCATCACCGATAATCCCCATTTATGTATACCACAGGCTTCACTATATCTCCTTGTGTACTTTGCAGGCTTCATTTGTTAACGCTTTTATCAAAGCCCTTGTGTTGTTATTGTGTCTGGGCGGCGATGGGGTAGCCTAGTGGTTAAAGCGTTGGCTCGTCTCGCCGAAGACCCGGGTTCGAATCCCCACATGGGTACAATGTGTGAAGCCAATTTCTGGTGTTCCCCGCCGTGATGTTGCTGGAATATTGCTAAAAGCGGCGTAAAACCAAACTCATTCAGTCAGTCAGTATTCTGTCTGGCTTCCTTATCCCTATTCTACTATAACTTGTATATATGTCATCCTCCTTCATCCTTATTCTGTTCATCACTTGCTTGATAACGGTGTTAGAACCTACACCGAAACGTCGCTCTCATAGCAAGATAGTGTTTATCCACATATTGTTATCTTTCCTAGTGTTAATAAGGTTGTCAGGTGTAATGATTGGTTGGTTGTAGTTGTTTAACGCCGCACTCAGCACTATTCCAGCTATATGGCGGCGGTCTGTAAATGAACAAGACAATCCAGTGATCAAGGGCATGAGCATCGATCTAGACAGTTGTTATACGATGACATATGCCAACCAAGTCAGCGAGCCTGACCACCAGATTTGATTTAAACATATTTATTCAAGAGAATGGATTGGGTACAAGTTATGCCAACTCAGTGAAACCCTCTCCTGTTTACAGTGCTTACATGCAAAAGTGAAACAAACTATATGTACAGGGATAGAAAGATATACAAAATGATATATACTATACAATGAATACATGAATTATTTAGATCATACACATTATATCCAATTACTGAACCTTTTGGAATTTGATATATATTTTTGAACTTGACCACCAGATCGATCCCGTTAGTCGCCTCTTACGACACGGATTGCCGAAGACCAATTCTAACCAAGATTGTCACTGCTCTCTCATACGGATGTCAGTTTAACGAGTTCCTAACCCTTTTGTAAATTAAATAATTTGGATACCTTTTATCACTCTGTTTATACTGTCCTGTTTTGGATACACAGAAGTAACACCTTTATCCTCTCTTGTCTAATTATGATTGAAGTACATTGGTATTTGAGAATATCTTGAAACATTTAGGTATCACATTGTTGATGCTTCCAGAATAAACAGTGTACGCCCATTGTCTTTCAGTTACTGTATTCTCTTCTTTGATTTCACTACACGTGATCCGGGGATGATCCAGCTATGTTATCCCTGCTCTAGAGAAGCGGTCATGTTGGTCCCTAAACGGAAGCAATTTCCGTATTGTTGTTTGCAAAATCTCTACCAAGAATAAAGGTTTAAAGACAGTCCCCTTCAATTGATTCTATTTCAGTGAGTGAGTGAGTTTAGTTTTACGCCGCCGTCAGCAATATTCCAGCTATATGGCGGCGGTCTGTAAATAATCGAGTCTGAACCAGACAATCCAGGGATCAACAGCAGGAGCATCGATCTGCGCAATTGGGAACCTATGACACGTGTCAACAAAGTCAGCGAGCCTGACCACCCGATCCCGTTAGTCGCATCTGATTCTATTTCAGCACACAAATGGTAGTGGCTGCGGCCGAAGCTTATATCCGTTTATTACATTCTCTGTCATCTTTTCTCTAATCGTACCTGGTTGGCTTCACCCAAATGATTTTTTGTTCTGTGGCGAAACCTTAACCTCTTGTTAGGTACGGAACATCCATGGATATTTTGTGTGCACTTCAGTTAGATTTTGTTACCCTTTACATCGTCGTTTTAGGGCAATCTTGGTATATTGTATGTGCGCATCTTTCACTTGTGCTTTGAGTTTGTTGGATGCAGGTGCCGTTCCGTGGTTATGGTTAAGACACGGATCGGTTTCCGGTGTACTTGCTGGAATGGGAGTCTGTGTTGTCGCTGTAGCGAAGGACTGACTGAGTTTGGTTTTACGCCGCTTTTAGCAATATTCCAGCAACATCACGGCGGGGGACACCAGAAATGGGCTTCACACATTGTGCCCATGTGGGGATTCGAACCCGAGTCTTCGGCATGACGAGCCAACGCTTTAACCATTAGGCTACCCCACCGCCCCCTGTAGCGAAGGATGCTCTCGGTAATACATAGCCGCCATACAGACTTACGGCTGCCATGCTTGAGGTATCCGGCATATTGAAATATGTATCCACTAACATTTGATGATGGCTTCCCGTGGATATTCCAAACACCCATATAACGATTTAAAGGTCATGTGGAAGTGACTGAATGAATCCCTTTAACATCACATACGTGTTTCGTTTGGGGGAAAGGTCTACATGTAGCCACAGCCGTTTCGGTGTAACTACCTTCACTCAAGCTTAAACTTCATATGTTAACATAGCAACTTTATATTAATGATGGAGCGGTTGGCTAGTATAGTAGATCAAGCGTTGGTGTGTCACGGCGAATCCCTGGGTTCGATTCCTAACAGGTATGCGTTGTGTGAAGACCATTTCGCCGCCATTGCTGGAATATTGCTAAAAGCGGCGGAAAACTAAACTCACTTACTTATATACGTGTGATCGTTGAGCCTTGTAATGGTACAAATCATCTTTGCTGGGAAACATTTTCTGTGTTAGAATGGTCAGTCTGTGGAAGTGACAAATGTCCTTAGAGTATATTTGATTACTATACAGAAATGTTCTTCACGCTCTTTGCTGTAAACGTGACTTCATGTTCACAGATTATGAACAACACAAACCTCAACAAATGACAACAGACCGTAAAGGACTTCGACATCATTTCCCACTTTATTTGTGTAACTTTCTTTCCAGTTCCTGTGACAAATAATGACAATTGCTAGAAGGATGACTGCAGTAGGACCTCGCTTCTTTCAGCTACAATAAACTGGCTTGAACAAAATGGTTGACGAGTTGTACTGTGTTGTATGTACACACAATGAAACATCTCAAACATATTACATGCAAAATGTAGAACCAATCCATGGAAGGTTTATACTGGACACTGTAATAAAGTCGAACAAACATGAATACCATTTAAAAAACTAACGGTAATATAATGAATATGTCATATACTGTTTCAAACGGAAAATGATATGTACAACAATAAAGTATGCTGATCAACGCGTCCTTGCAACACGTATTGGAAGGATGGATGCTGAGAAACATTAACAGCCGCATTGCAATTATGTTAGAACTGATTGGGTTTAATGAATACGTTCATTAAATATGCATACAATCTTGTGATATGAAGAGTTTCTTGTATGTAACACTGGAAACAAACACGACTTGTATGAACAAACCAAGACATTCCCTCAAACAAATGACCATTTTCATAAAATAGTTCTACTCAAGCAAATGACCTATAATTAGTTGTGTTGTAAATACTGCAGTATAAGATGTAAGTGTCAGTATGAGTGTCCATGACGGATTCTTGTATCGCGACATCGCGGAAGGATTTGCAGAAAATGTGACTTACCGCAGTATTGCAGCAAAATCTCAGGATTTGGCTTTTTATTAATAAATACACAATACGTAATTATTTCGATCGACAACTGCCCACGAATTTCCACAAAACGGTCGAATGATGCCATTCAGACTTATAAAATACGGACGCTACAATTTTTTAAGTTCCTGTGTTTTGACTCTTATAGAATATACAAATATATACTCCAGCCGGAGAAATATCTGTCGTTTTTAACATCAAAGAAATTAAGATATCCATTTATACGTTTTAGGTTAGGTTTGATCAACATAATGGTAAAAAAAGGAAGACGTTTTAATATTGAACGATGCAAGAGAATGTGCCCACTGTGTAATATAGATGTGGAAAATGAAATCCAATTTTTACTTGTATGTCCTTTGTATAAAGATTTGCGTACGAAATATATAGCTGAATATTATCTATGTAAGCCACCTACATTAGCATTTAAACTACTTCTTTCATCAACTGACCAGCATGTAATAATAAAGCTGTCGTACTATATCAATTATGCTCTTATTAAACGTAACAATCTGATAAAAGTGTTGTAGGTCCATCATATTTCACTACTTGTACATAATTTACTGCCTGTATCATGATTTGCTGTTTGGATCACTAATTACTACTTATTTCACCATATGTATAATGTATATGTATAACTCCAATGTATATGGGCCGGAGGACTTTTGTACAATAAACATCTTTGACTTTGACTACATAAAGATGGCAAGCTAAACCAACCCTGAAATGACTAAAACAGGATCTATACATTCGCAAAGAAGACATTTTGAGGCGGGAATGGTTATATTTTTACTGCAGGCATGTAGCAACTTTACCTCAGAATCGCCCTCCCTGGTGAAAACAAACCAGATATTGTTTTTCATTGTATTGGAAACCTATATCGAGAAGTTGACTTAATGGACGTAAATTGTCGAGTATGACCCAGACGAACCGTGGTTGAAGAACGAGCAACGTAAACTCTTATCGGGGCACAGAGACGCCTAATCTGTTAATTCACTGACTTGCTCTTACGACAAACATGGATAGCTGGGGATGTTATTTACACCATGGGGCGAGAAGGATGAAATTATGTGTGGCATGAATATGTCTTCCTTCACACGGTGCTCACAAACATTATAAACCAGTCAAATCTGAGATTCGAGCCCACGATATGAGAAACAGGAAATGCAGTGCCCATCAAATTGCACTGCATTATATCACCATGCCGTTTGTATCCTTCCGAGGCGACCTGGCATCCGAACCTACCTCAACCGACCCTGTGAGAACATAGCTGAACCTCCCGTACACCATCACTGTACGATCTGTATTGGATCTCCCATACAACACAACTGTACGATCCGTATTGGGTCTCCCTTACACCACCACTGTACGATCCGTACTGGATCTCCCGTACAACACCACTGTACGATCCGTACTGGGCCTCCCGTACAACACCACTGTACGATCCGTATTGGATCTCCCTTACACCACCACTGTACGATCTGTACTGGGCCTCCCGTACACCACCATTGTACGATCCGTACTGGATCTCCTGTACAACACCACTGTATGATCAGTACTGGGCCTCCCGTACAATACCACTGTACGATCCGTACTGGGCCTCGCGTTCAACACCACTGTACGATCTGTACTGGGCCTCCCGTTACACCACCACTGTACGATCAGTACTGGGCCTCCCGTACAATACCACTGTACGATCCGTACTGGGCCTCGCGTTCAACACCACCGTACCATCTGTACTGGGCCTCCCGTCAGACTACACCTACCAAAGTCAGATCTGAACTTTGTCAGACTACACCCACCAATGTCAGATCCCAACGTTTTTAGACTACACCTACCAATGTCAGATCCCAACGTTGTTAGACTATACCCACCAATGTCAGATCCCAACGTTGTTAGACCATACCCACCAATGTCAGATCCGTACTCGGCCTCCGTACACCACCAATGCAGATCCCAACGTTTTTAGACTACACCTACCAATGTCAGATCCCAACGTTGTTAGACTATACCCACCAATGTCAGATCCCAACGTTGTTAGACCATACCCACCAATGTCAGATCCGTACTCGGCCTCCGTACACCACCAATGTGAGATCCGTAGTTGTCCTCCTATACACTGTGAATGTGAGATCCGTACTGGGCGTACCGTAAACCACCAATATGATATCCGTACTTGGCCTCCCGTACACCACCAATGTGAGATCCGTACTGGGCCTCCCGTACACCACCAATGTGAGATCCGTACTTGGCCTCCCGTACACCACGAATATGAGATCCGTACTTGGCCTCCCGTACACCACCAGTGAGATCCGTACTGGGCGTACCGTACACTACCAATGTGAGATCCGTACTTGGCCTCCCGTACACAACCAGTGAGATCCGTACTGGGCGTACCGTACACCACCAATGTGAGATCCGTACTTGTCCTGTACACCGTGAATGTGAGATCCGTACTTGGCCTCCCGTACACAACCAGTGAGATCCGTACTGGGCGTACCGTACACCACCAATGTGAGATCCGTACTTGTCCTGTACACCGTGAATGTGAGATCCGTACTGGGCGTACCGTACACGACCAATGTGAGATCCGTACTTGTCCTCATGTACACGGTGAATGTGAGATTTTTTCTGGACGTACCGTACGCCACCACTGTGAGATCCGTACTGGGAATATCGTATAACACCCATGTGAGATCCCAACCAAAAATCCACCCACAAATGTAAGATAACAACCTTGTCAGACTCCACCCACCAATATAGGATCCCAACCGAGACTCCACCCACCAATGGGAGATCCCAACTCTGTCAAATTCCACCCACCAATGGGAGATCCCAACGTTGTCAGACTACACCCACCAATGTGAGATCCCAACTTTGTCAAACTCCACCCACCAATGGGAGATCCCAACGTTGTGTCAGACTCCACCCACCAAAGTCAGATCTGAACTTTGTCAGACTACGCCCACCAATGTCAGATCTGAACTTTGTCAGACTACGCCCACCAATGTCAGATCTGAACTTTGTCAGACTACACCCACTAATGTCAGATCCCAACTGAGCCTCCCTTACTTCGCCAATGCGAGATCCCAACGTTGTCAGGCTCCACCCACCAATGTGAGATCTCATCTTT
Source organism: Haliotis rubra (assembly GCF_003918875.1). NCBI lineage: Eukaryota > Metazoa > Mollusca > Gastropoda > Lepetellida > Haliotidae > Haliotis > Haliotis rubra. Next base: position 972,108 of record NW_025766547.1, on the reverse strand, counting down.
GTCAGACTCCGCCCGTCAATCTGGGACACCAGTATGCAACCACTCTGGCATACCCTACTCTGGCACCCGTACGCCACCTTGATAGCCCGAGGAACATGTTGGAGGTAGTGAAACATATATGTACAGGTAGACTCTTGTGGCAAGACACGATTCCAGCTCGGTCTCGACTCTACACCACACCACGTCAAATATTCGTGTCCCATCCCAACAAACTTCCGTTTCAAAAAGATCTGTAGTTAAAAAATTATTTCATAGATTTGTCAAACTGTGCCATGTGCTACATCTAAATCTGAAGGAGAAGCTAATAAAGACGATCACTGAAAGCAGAAAAATGGAGCCATCATCAAAAGACATCACTGGATGTCATCACAACATCCCTACAACACAACTGCAGCAGCAATAAAATGCATATTTTCCATACAAATGGACATGAAACAGTTTTGTAATTGCTGTCAGTTTGGGCAATATATATATAAAAAGTATGAATATATTTTACAATGAATCAGCCTCCACGGACCACACCAAATAACATTTTCATACAGTAAACGTAAATCTTGCTTTCCACGCGCACATCTCATGTCAGCACCTAATTTGATATCCAGGATCCGTAATTACACCACGAACGAGTAGATGTAATAAACAAATACAGGTGGATACAACTACCAAACTGACGATGGTGACAACCAATATAGAATAAAGGGGTGAGAAATAATTGTAAATACAACATTTTCTTGTAACTTGTAAATGCTGCAATATAGATATCATACATATATGTGCATATTTTTTAGAACATTTAAAAATCAACGGATCATAAATCCCTTTTCTCCACATATACCAATACACAAGATTGAATAAATCTATGAAAATGCAATAAAATATACACATACATCTCAAACTCAGTTACTCGGAAGAAAGTGTAAATCTCTTGATTTACGATATGCCAAACAATTTATACAAGCATGTTGTAGTTATGTTGTGCGGTTTCAAGAATACTTTTCGAAGGGATATTCCATTCTTGACCTGGCCTGTTCTTGCGCTGTTCTATTCCCCACGAGGCGCCGTGTTACAGCAGAACACTGACGTCACACGTCCTTGCAGTGATGGACACAGTGACATTGGTGCGTCTTGTTTACTAACATCTGACGAATCATCGCTGTACCATGACTCACTCGCCATCTAGCTCCAGCTGAAAATCTCCACAGGACCAAACAGGGAGTATTCCGTCCACACTTTACATACTCAGTAGTGAGGTATCCTTCAAGGCATCAACTGACGGAGATCTGGATTCCCGACGGAATTTGTATCCAGACAGGTATCCGGTGCCAAAAACTCAATTCTTAACGGATAGGATATACAGAGGAGTATCAGGATATCAGGATGTATTTTAAGAGCTGTCCAAGGAATCTACCCCACCAGCAGAGCATCAATCCTTTCAACGTAAACAAAACACCAAATGAGGCCAGGTCCAGACCTGAGGTCTGAGGTCTGAGGTCTGAGGTCAGGTGACGACACAAAGTGTCTTCAAGAACAACTTTACATTCGATGTAACGAATGTTTCTCAGAGTATGCACAACTGTTCCTCCTGTGAAGACCTTACAGAAATCTTTCTGGACACTTTCCTATGTAGTGCATAGTTCAGAAAATACAATCCACACAAACAGAAATTCAAGGACCATCAATACGATATCTGTTAAACATAATTTCATCGGAAATCATGGTAACATAAAGGACGACCATATTCTTCACTGTCTAGCACAAACGAGTAGACATCAACACGTATGGAAATGCCTGATCCTTGACCGGAAGTCCAACACAATCCCCGTAATTCCTTCAGAATGGATTTCCAAACGCTGTTGAGTGGGGAGAGGGAAGGAATATTCCTGCAGTCGTACATCCGGTGACAATGATAAATATTGTCATTAGAAGACGATCCAAAACCAGAGCCAACTGTTGCCATTCCAACTTTAGCTGATCACGCCTGTCTTGCTCAGCCAATCGCATTTCGTTTTTCTCTATTGTCTGGTACACCTTTTGTAGAACCCGCATGAACTGTCTTTCCGTGCTGTCACCGCCGGATGTAGCGCCCCCTGTGGGCAACTTCCGGGAGAACCGCGGAGAAAGGCCGCCATTTTTCGGCAGTTTATCTGCATCATACACATCATAGTAATCTGTTGTTGGAACTTGATGCTGAAACATGAGATACATACTTCTAGAAGCATGTTATGGATACCTGCCTTTTGTACACATATTACAGAGTCAATTATACTGACAAGGAAGATTCTAATATGTGAGGCATACTGTATCTTTAATGTTACCAATATGTTTGTTTTGTACACTCTTACTAATCCTCTAACGATAATATTATATCATGGCATACCATCGTATCACATACTTACATATTATGTAGGTATCTTTCTGACCTGTTATATGATGACATATCATTGTTTCACAACCTTAAATATACTGTAGGTATCTTTCTGGCCTATTGTATAATGGCTATCATTGTATCACACTCCTGCATAGGCACAGGTACCGATACTACTACAGTGTAACACCCTGGCATAAACTACCGTTACCATTATCGAAACAGTAATATGGACATCGTGTACCAGTATTACTATAGTAACGATTTCAGACGTTCTCACTGTAGGTTACACTACACTACATCAGAATCACATGCTCCCTGAGCGACAACTGAAGAGACAGAGACATGTGACAGCTGTGATTGGATGAAATAGTGTGAGATGTTTATGCTATTTAAAAGCACATCCATCTAGTCATTAAAACTGACCTCAAGTTTAAGTATTTAGTGCAGTCAGTTTTATCACCATGACTTATGCTTATTGTGTGTACAGATATTTTCCAGTAGGTGACATTTGGTGCGGAACTGGGGTTGATGTGTTCCGCTTCCTGTGCTGGGAAAATGAGCCGGACAATTTTGCCAGAAATTTTGTTTTATTGTAGTTGAAAGGCCTGACTGTACCCATGTGTACCTGGAATGGCTGTTGATAGCCTGGATAATTTTAAAAAAATAAAAGGTTACTGTAGAAGTCTATGGGAAAACATTTGGTGTTGTGTAAACTGTTCCTCTCGTGTGGTACTATTTCGAGTTATTTCCCTTAGATCAGATGTTGATGGTGGGTCACAAACCCTCACCTTCTGACTTTTGAACGATGACTTATGCGATACAACTGGGATGCAACAGATACTCCAGGAAATATATTGTGCAAGTGTTGATATTGGTAATACGACAATATTGATTCTATTCTAGACGGGGTAACACCTGGATCTTACAGTAGATAACAATGGTCAGGTTTTCCAAGATTCTCCGACAGCTTAAACTTACCATCCCAATAGGGGCACTGTGTGACTCCGCTAGGTCTATCTTAATAAACATCATTTTGGCGAGATAATTAAAAAATATGATCTTGACAACCCGTGGAATCTCCTGGCCCCGTGCTCCTTTATGGTGGATGTTGAGCGTTAACACCGTCATGCCGGTAGCGAACGACACTATCGCTATAGTAATCCCATAGTACAGACCTGCAACAAAAACAGCATTCACTGAAACGAACGAGTATTGTAGAATATAGCTTTCAAACTGGAAAAATAGCCAATGAGTGTAGTTTTACGCCGTTTGTTGAACGGTCGTGACTAAGGGGATCTAATGTAAACTTCATACCTTGTACACTATTGTATACCTTACATTCAACATGATGAGCAAACAGTTTAGCCACATGAATGAGTGCAGTTTTACGCCGTTTGTTGTACTATCGGTTGACATCAGAAGGGGCTGTACATATTGTACACCATGCCGAGGATCGAAACAGGGCATTCAAAACGGGCAAACGAAAACACTAGAGTGACATGGCTACACCAACATACCTAAATGAAAGAACATGGGCTTACAGGGTAGAAAATATAGGAAACAGATTTACAATTCGCAAAAGGAGAGAGGTTTACACGAACTCGTTCACCCATGGAAAACCAAATAACATAGTTTAATGAAACTGAACGTACCGACGGAAGTCACAACGTTTAAGTGAAAAAAACTCCTTCATGATAATACTGGTAGGTTGTGCCAACTTGTGCCTTAGGCAATGATGAAAGAGTATAGTTTTATGCCGCTCTTGGTTTCCAGCACACGTTACGGGGATACGCGACATCTTCATATTGTACCTGGGGCAGTGGGGTAGCCCAGTGGTTAAAGCGTTAGCTCGTCACGCCGAAGACCCGGGTTCGAATCCCCACATGGGTACAATGTTCGAAGCCCATTTCTGGTGTCCCCCGCCGTGATGTTGCTGGAATATTGCTAAAAGCGGCGTAAAACCAAACTCAGTCAGTCAGTCAGTCATATTGTACCTATATGAGGACTTGTTTATTCTGTCAGTACACGTTGAACAAGTTTCCCTTTGCCCCAAGGTCATTGTTTACATTTACTCCATTCTTATTTTCAAGTTCAATAGATATTTATAACAAGTACTAGAAAAATAACAATGCGTTATTGAAGGTACATCCTGTCGATCTCTTGATCTTAACGAAATGATAGTTTTTGTGCGCCAGGCAATGCGGTCCATCATGTAGAATCGTATGAAAATTAAGTAAAACCACGAGGCTGCCCATAAATAATCGTTGTAAGTGAAACTGGTGCACGACCTTTCTGTACCCACATTGTGAGACATGCAGGGCTAAGTAAATGGAACCACCATAAACAAACCGGATAAATAATCAAATAAATGCTCGATTTCCATAGCCTTCAGACCCTACAGGGAAAAGTCTGCTACCACCGTTTCAACACATGGCTTCGTCTTAAAGACATATTGAGTATTTTACCGCAACTAACACAGAAAATGGGTTATACATACCAATTAAAGGTAATAAATCCGATGTCGGGGGCATCTGTTCGGCTACAATCATCAAAAACACTGTCATTGATAGCAGCGTGGTTATTCCCATTGAAATTTTCTCCCCAGAGTCGTTCGGCATATAGAATCCCAGCAGAGCAACCATCGTGATGAGGAGGCAAGGCATCACCATGTTGAACAAGTAAAACAGCGGCCTCCGTTTGATGAGGACAAAATATTTCATGAAGATGTACGGCTCCGGACAACAGGAAAACAACACAGGGTCACGGGTCTGGACATATTTGACCAGGTGCCACTCCGTGCTGGGGATGTAGTTCGACGTGTCTCCCTCCTCGCCGACGTTCATGATGTTCAGAGACGTCGCGTCGTACGTCCACGACGAGAACTCCATACTGCAGTTTTGTTCGTCGAAGGGGAAGTGTTTGACGTCGATGGAGCAGGAGCTTTTGTAGATGACCATTGACAGATACGTCACGTTGCCGTCTGACGTCACGATGACATTGGTGCTGACGCTTGACATTTCCTTACTTGTCACTTCCGCCCTGGACCGGAAATAAGCATAAATCAATAGTGATCTTGCGTTTCAATTCGGTGACAGAGAATAGGTGTTAAATATATCTGACATGCATGTATTGTACATCACGATGGAAACCTTCATGCAATATGGTAATGGGGGATCCAAAAGAGAGCCATACTAATGCCTCTCTCTACCGCTGATACTGACAAAAGACTATTGTCTGTGTGCTGTGGGCAACGGGTAGTGTCAGCTGACCTTTACGCACGTGCAGTCGTGTTGTGTGTGCGAACATAAATATGGTGAAAATTCATCTTTTCTGGTAATTCATACTTTCATTAACTTTTCATCATCTGGTACTTTCGGTAGGTCTTTTGACAAAACATTTCATTTCCCTTCTCAAAATTCTGAAGCAATAGAAGTATAAGGTGGAGTGCATTTGAAATGCATGTGTACTAAAACACGTCGGAAACAAGGCAAATATAACTTCCGATCAAAGGTTTAGACTCACTTGAAGCACTCACTATATGTTATGTATATAGGTATGGTTACATCGATGATGAATTTCTCCCCTAACTTGGGGAACCAACTGCAAACCTTATGCAGATAAATTGCACGAGGATCATGCATCAAATTGCTGAAAAGCATGTGCAAATATCGTGCAAGTGAACAGCTGCATTTTGGTGTAAAGTTTGCTAAGAATTCACCAATTTTCACTCAGTTTCATCATTTATTGAACTCATGACAACACTCTTTTCAACATTACAAATTTGTTTTACAATACTTCAGTGCATGTGTAAACAGTACCTTTAAACAGTATGGACTATTTTGCAAAATCTAGTTTAGAACAGTTGACTGAAGTAAATGGCTGCATTTACACTAGTGAGCCTAAACTTTTGATGGTTAGTATGCTTACGTAGAAGCCTGACAAAACGGGGTTGTATGTGTGAGAAATATATATGGTTTGATTTGTATGTATTCAAGCACAAATAACGTACTGACAAACGAATCTACTGTCTTATGACAAGCAAATTCTGATACCCACAACCAGGATCTGCACATCAAACCTTCAGCCCTGGTTCTTTGTTTGTTACCAAACCAAAGCTTGATTCGTCCTAATGAAACGTGATAAATAAATAAACCAACTCCAAACATCGTTTGGTTTCATAACACGAGCCTCAATGACTATGTCTCTGTAAGGAGTTGACATACTTACGTATTGTACAGTACTATATCCGGCAGCCATATTGAATCATATGGAATTCTTATTACGCTGATGTTTCCATATTTCTCTGGTACCCAGGCCAACTTTTTGTCAATCCAACCCTAGGACAGGAAAAAACAGAATTGAGAATAATAATAATAATAACAATCACAATTGAGAAACTGTTCATGCATGTGACGTATAATTAGTGCAACACTCTTTGATAGTCCGTCATACACTATCTGATGACATCTTCTTATAAAATTTCCACACTGTACAGTTCTACTATTTTGCCAAAGAAGAGTTTTTTTATGTAGGAACACTTCATAACTGCAGTTTTCACTATTTCACTGAGACAGGTGAGCCCGTCTGTATCAGGTAGACAGACATGATTCACACAATGGTAGAGTGTGATGGGCTTAACGCCAGTTTAGATAGTATTCTAGTCATATAACGGCGTGTCAACTTGATGTTGTATGGAAATTGGAAGGTATTCCCAGACGTTCATGACCACCTGATAAACCTAGAATAGTTATCGCAGAGCACATGTTTGTGTATCCAAGGGACGTAACTCTTCATGGCGAATTCAGGCGCCTAAGACGAAAGAGCCACCGGTGCCCAAGACGAAACTGCCACATCATAACGCGTTAGAGCATGTATTAGTAAGTAAGTGAATTTAGTTTCACGCCGCTTATAGCAATATTCCAGCAATATCACGGCGGGGGATACCAGAAATTAGCTTCACACATTGTACCCATGTGGGGAATCGAACCCGGGTCTTCGGCGTGACGATCGAACGCTTTAACCACTGGGCTACCCTACCACCCACATGTATTCATTAGTAATTATAGGAATTGATTAAATTCATCCAGTGTGACCCCATCGTTCGCTTCACCAACGCACCTGATTTATCCAGCAATTTGTTGTCATAATTTGATTCTTTTCATCCTGTAAAATACAAAAAAGATTTAATTTGTCAAACATGTAACAAATGAGGTTATTAATCGATAAACGACATTTGGTTTTCAAACTCGTATAATTTCCACAAGACAACAAAGCGAACACATGGAATTAAATGACCAATGCAACAATTAACGTACCGTAAACGCTGTAAAAAAAGGCTGCACTTACAACATTGATCACCGGTAGGATCAAAAAGCTAAATGCTAGTTTGCCCTAACGACCCAGGATTTACCAGTGTGTAAAGGAAGACCGCTCAAGGAAATGACACAGTCGAACAGACAGACAGATTGTCCACGCATTAGCTCCGAGAAGAAAACCCCTCATACTTAGATTAGATTATTTCTGACTTTGAAAAAGCGTTTGATTCGGTAGATAGGAAATTTATGATAAACGTATTAAGATTCTTCAACTTTGGAGAGAGTATTCAAAAGTGAATTTCCACTTTTTTTACAGATATTGAATCAAGTGTGTTAGTCAATGGTTTTGCAAGCACCTTTTCCCCAGTTACAAGGGGTTGTCGCCAGGGAGATCCGATATCACCATATATTTTCATATTGTGTGTTGAAATATTGGCTATACTGATAAGAAATGAAAAAATATTAAAGGTATTAGAATGAGCAATATAGAACATAGTTTAGAACAATTTGCAGATGATACTACTTTGTCTTTGGATGGGTCGGAGAAAAGTCTGTATGGTGTATGAATATTCTTCAGTGTTTTGAAAGATTTTCTGGACTTAAGATTAATGTTGAGAAGACTAAATTCATTTGGATTGTGTCAAAGAAGAGATCTAAGTATAAGCTTTGTAGAGAGTGGAATTTGGATTAGAGTCAGACATATTTTAAATTACTGGGGATTAATTTCAGTGTAGATTTACAAGAAATGGTAAACTTAAACTATAAAGAGAAATTTACAAATATTGAAAAAGAAATGAAACAATGGTCAATTAGACATTTAACACCTATGGGTAGAAATACTATTTTGAAAACTTTACTACTACCTAAAATGAATCACTTGTTTGCCTCTTTACCTAACCCTCCAGACGAACAGCTAAATAGTTTTCAGAAGAAATGTTTTAACTTCATATGGTGAGGTAAGATATATAGGGTCAAGAGAAGTGTAATGACACAACCACCTAAATACGGAGGAATTAAGGTACCTGATGTAAAATCAACTATATTATCACAAAACTATCATGGATAAAACAACTGGATAGTAAGTCATATTGGGGCAAACATGCTGGAATTATTATCCCAGGAATACCCTATGGTTGGCGGATTACTTGTATATGAACACTACTGTAGTGCCATACATTACAAATATTTTTTGGAGGGATGTTGTATCAGCATGGGGTTTGTATCTATCCAAATGCTATGATAAGATTACAAATATTTCCGACAAAAAGACTCAATCATTATGGTACAACTCTACTATCTCTATTTGTGGCAAATGGGTTGAATATAGGCACTGGATAGGAAAGGGGATACGTTTTATTAAGGATATGTTTAATGAAAAGGGTGAAATTTATTCCTTTAACAAACTTGGAGAAACATATAATTTAGAAACAAATTTTATCCAATATCAAGGGCTCAAGTCAACAGTAGCGAGATACATTAAAAGAAGTTTGATTAATGATTACAAAGAAAGGATATATGATCCTACTCTCCTATTTAATGTATACAGCATAATTAATACACAAAAGGGTAGTAAAATGTTTTATCAGATTTTATTTGCTCCAGATTTCAGTACAGATGCACAAGAAAAATGTCAAAAGTGTTTGAATAGAATTATTGATAGATCAGAACAAGAAAATATTAATCTGATGTCTTATAGATGTACTGAGAGTGTGAATATGAGATGGTTCCAATTTAAAATAGTGAATAATATTTTAGCAACAAATAGCTTCTTGTACGAGATAGGAATATCTGAATCACACTTATGTACATTCTGTGGACAAGATTCAGAAACCATGGTACATCTGCTGTTCGAATGCTTTTATGTGAGAAAGATATGGAAGGAAGTAGAAAAATGGCTTAAAACTGTTTCAGAGAGTGAAATTAATTTTTCTCTAGAGAATATTATATTTGGATTTAAAGGCAAACACAATAATTCATTGAATGCTGTAATTTTGGTGTTTAAAGAAGCTATTTATAGAAAAAGCAGAAAAAGCAAACTCTGAATATTAGATATATTAAAGCAGAAGTCAACAAATATTATGAACCAACAAAATTGATAGCTTTTTCTAATTGTAATTATGCCAAATTCTTTAGCTTCTGGTCCGCCTTCAATACATTATTTGCCAATAATTAAACTTTTATCAACAGATTTGTATAACATGTAACACTTCATATACATGCTTATTTTGACCATTTTACATATACTCATGCCAATAATGGTTGTCATCCCCTTCACTTTTTTAATTGGAGAGGGGTGTGGGGCGGGTGTGAGGTGTGTGTGGGGTGGGGGTGGGGGGAGGGGGTCACAACCATTATTGGCATGAATATATTTGTGAACAGCATGATATTCGACAATGCGATCAAGGAAACACTGTACTTGTGTACTAGGAGGCTACCTGTACTGTACTGTACTACTGAGTTAAAGTCTGTAAACATGTAATACTTCATATACATGCTTAGTTTGACCATTTTGCATATTTGGGAATAGCATGATATTTGACAATGTGATCGAGGAAACACTGTACTTGTGTACTATGAGGCTACCTGTACTGTACTGTACTACTGAGGTAAAGTCTGCAAACATGTAATACTCCATATACATGCTTAGTTTGACCATTTTGCATATTTGGGAATAGCATTATATTTGACAATATGATCAAGGAAACACTGTACTTGTGTACTAGGAGGCTACCTGTACTGTACTGTACTACTGAGGTAAAATCTGTAAACATGTAACACTTCATATACATGCTTAGTTTGACCATTTTACATATTTGGGAATAGCATGATATTTGACAATGTGATCAAGGAAACACTGTACTTGTGTACTAGGAGGCTACCTGTACTGTACTGTACTACTGAGGTAAAGTCTGCAAACATGTAATACTCCATATACATGCTTAGTTTGACCATTTTGCATATTTGGGAATAGCATGATATTTGACAATATGATCAAGGAAACACTGTACTTGTGTACTAGGAGGCTACCTGTACTGTACTGTACTACTGAGGTAAAATCTGTAAACATGTAACACTTCATATACATGCTTAGTTTGACCATTTTACATATTTGGGAATAGCATGATATTTGACAATGTGATCGAGGAAACACTGTACTTGTGTACTATGAGGCTACCTGTACTGTACTGTACTACTGAGGTAAAGTCTGCAAACATGTAATACTCCATATACATGCTTAGTTTGACCATTTTGCATATTTGGGAATAGCATGATATTTGACAATATGATCAAGGAAACACTGTACTTGTGTACTATGAGGCTACCTGTACTGTACTGTACTACTGAGGTAAAGTCTGTAAACATGTAATACTTCACGTACATGCTTAGTTTGACCATTTTGCATATTTGTGAACAGCATGATGTTAGAGTGAGCGACAAAGGAAACACTGTACTTGTGTACAATGAAGCTATCTGTACTGTACTGTGTCCTACTGAGGTATAATCTGTAAACATGTAACACTTCATATACAGGCTTAGTTTTGACCGTTTTACATATTTGTGAACAACATGATATTTGACAATGTGATCAAGGAAACACTGTACTTGTGTACTATGAAGCTACCTGTACTGTACTGTACTACTGAGGTAAAGTCTGTAAACATAACTCTGGGAATAAAAACATGGAAAAAAAAAAGAAAAAAAAAAAGATTATTTCTGATAATATTCCGAAAAAAAATGAAAATGTAACGTTGAAGTTGGGAGGACTAAAGACATCGCTAAACATCATCGGTTTTCCGGGGTTTTTTTAGATTCGAGTTGACGCATGGTTCACCTTGCACCTCTGACTGCCACCCCTTCATCGCAGTTAGAAACTTATAATGCGTGTCATATATTAACAGAAGTACTCTGCTAAGTCTCAATGTCTCAGATCGTATCATTTATAGTCGAAATAGTTAGTAAATAAATGATTTGCCTTGCATGTGTTTATGACCTGTGCCACCGTGAATACTATACGCCCACCTTTCATTATTGTCATTATTGTCGGAATCCTACAGCGAAATCTGGACTTGGAAGATGTTTCTAATGAATATGAAAATAATGTTGTTACATTTTAAACTCATTTTCAGTTTGGCTGAAAGACAAACATGGTGGGCAGTATGTTGTCGATGTCGTTCTGCCCGGCGTTGTTGCAGTGCATGTCATGGTTTCACTAATCACCAAACCGGGCATTACATTTAGTTTTCTAAACCTGATTAATCAAAATCATCAAAAGACCGAAAGATAAAAGGTCTAAAATCGGTTAAATGAACGACAAAACGATGTCGTTTTATTGAGTGCCTGATAACAGGCGTCATTATCCAGCGCTCGCTCCACATCAACGCACAATTCTTTCCGTGATCCCAACGCCACGAGGTCAAGTCAAGTTCATTGCTACACAATGGCTTGTCGTAACCTGATATAAATAGATTCGTCGTGAATGTATCTTCCTTCATTAAAACCAGCAACGACATCGCCCTACACGCGACTTCGTCTACGATGACTAGGGTATGAGTCAACCGGAACATTCATTTCCATTCGGCGTGACTTGGTAGATTTAGTCGGATTATTTCAGGATTGAAATGACTGCTTCCCAGAACACCCGTGTCTCCAAGCTAAACGGGAAGAATAGGCAACCGTCTGTTTTAATCAACACCACATCGCCCAAATGTACCTAGCTGATCGCAACAGAATGAACACATTTGGTTGTGGGATTCAATTACAGGGCTTTCTGTCTTTTAATATCGGTTTGGCTTCAACTGGGGCGCCAAGAAAAGCCTCTGATCACAGATTCCCACAAAACTGGCTTAACCGTGTGGTTCCAAGCTGTGATCTTACGTTAAACACTGTATCAGTTTAAAATGTAAACGTAACCTGTTCTATAAAACGTTGATAAAAATCAGAAAGGTAAAGAATGTTTCTTAATGTGTAATTATATTATCAAATGGTGATGATTTTTAACATGAAAAGGTGTACGCATTTGTAGCAGATTTTCCATTCCGTTAAGTGGACTTGTGTGAAACCATTTGGTTGGGGATGACCGAAGTATTTAGGATGAAGTTATGACTACGGATTCGGTCTGTTTACGTAGATAGATAGATAGATAGTAGTAGTAATCGTAGTAGTAGTAGTAGCAGAAGAAGTAGTTTAAGAGGAAGAGGTAGTAGTAGTAGTAGAAGTAGTAGTTATAAAAGTAGTAGTAGTAGTAATATTGGTGGTGGAAGTATTAGTAGAAGTAGAGAAGGTAGTAGTAGTAGAAGTAGTAGTCGTAATAGTAGTAGTAGTAATCGTAGTGGTGAAGGTGGTAGTAGAAGTAGAGGAGGAGGTAGTAGTAGCAATAGTAGTAGTTGTAGTAGTAGTAGTGGTAGTAGTAGTAGTGGTGGTGGTGGTGGTAGTAGTAGTAGTGGTAGTAGTAGTAGTAGTAGTAGTAGTAGTAGTAGTAGTAGTAGTAGTAGCAGTAGTAGTAGTGGTGGTGGTAGTGGTAGTGGTAGTAGTAGTAGTGGTGGTGGTAGTAGTGGTGGTGGTGGTAGTGGTAGTGGTAGTGGTAGTAGTAGTAGTAGTAGTAGTGGTGGTAGTAGTAGTAGTAGTAGTAGTGGTGGTAGTAGTAGTAGTAGTAGTAGTGGTAGATGCGGTGTTGGTGGTAGTGTAGGTGGTGTTGGTGGTAGTAGTGAGTGAGTGTAGTTTTACGCCGCACTCAGCAATATTCCAGCTACATGGCGGCGGTCTGTATATAATCGAGTCTGGACCAGACAATCCAGGGATCAACAGCATGAACATCGATCTACGCAATGGGGATACGCTGACAAGTGTCTACCCAGTCAGCGAGCCTGACCACCCGATCCCGTTATTCGCCTCTTACGACAAGCATGGGTTACTGAAGATCAATTCTAACCTGGACCTTCACGGGTCTGGTAGTAGTAGTAGTAGTAGTAGTAGTAGCAGCAGCAGCAGCAGCAGCAGCAGTAGTAGTAGTAGTAGTAGAAAACATTATCGGAGAATATTCTGATCTTATCTTGTAGCCTGGTTACAACGTGTGACCTTGATAACAGTATGACGCCACCCTACAATAGTCTGAATGAGCGCTCCTATTCTCCACACACGGTTCTTTATAAAACACGTGATCACACATGCATGAATCACAAGTACAGTCGTTATCAGGAACATACGGACGACAAAGGTCAGACTAACTGTATATGTACAAGCCTTGTTGCTTTCCAAAGCGAATGATGAGAGCTTGTCTAACTATTCGTCTGCAGTCAGAAGAGACCCTGCCAACTAGATTGCACCATGTGATTACCTCGACCTTACCATTGCGCTCTTATTTACAGTGGACGGAGGTCGGTTGTCCACGAGAGACTGACAGATCGTGTCCTTGCAAATGCCAGATATTATCACGACACATGGGGCCTGTCCGTATCAGTTCTGTGAGGTTGAATGGCCAAATTACACTATTAATCCGGGAATATCTTACACACGACGTTTTGCAGATATTTGTTATTCAGATGCATTGGCTGCAGACACATACCGGAAAAGATAATATTTGCTGAAGTTTAATGGTGGCTTAAATAGTATTCCATAGTAATGTATTTGGTACGGATATCATGTACAAAACGTCAGTACAATCGGACACCCAGTCTTGAATATGCTATACATGTAGCTGTCCTTTGCACCTGAAGTCATAGGTGTTTCGGTGACCACTTTCACCCAGGTAACGTTTCGATAATATAGCAACTGTTTGACCAAATCCCATTTTACGGGCACGATTTCTTTCCCCCTTCGTTGAGTGTAGTTTGTATCAACCATAGCATGGTCATGGTCTAAAAAATAATCTATGGCTGAGATTTGTCTATAAACATTTTGAAACTTACTATGTCAATAATCTGGGCCAGGGCCACGCCCATTGTGACGTTCAAAGCACCCGAGCCGTTGACGAAGGGTTTAATCCTCTTGTCGTAGGTCTTCAGAATGTCTCGGACTAGTCGGTATTCCTGCTCACTGCAAGCCACCAGTGCTGGAAAAACACAAGTTGAATTATAAATACTTGAAAAGAAATGAATTTCGGAAATCGGGAATTCTACGTCACATTTGACATTAGTATGGCGTGTCTATGAAATATCCATCATAAAGTCTAATTGAAACCGATATCTAACTGTTGTACTTGTGGTTGACAACGACGTTCTGGTCAATACTAAACCAGCGGTCTGTGTAGTGTTGTTTCCTAAAGAGTTTTATCTATCGTTATTCCCCTGAGTAGATGCTGGACGTCGTGTTGGTTGCTTCGTAACAGTGTTAGAAGTAGCTTGTAGGAAATTTGCAGTAAACTACTAAATAGAACGTAGTCAAGTACTTGTGAATGAGTTTGGTTTAACCCTGCTATATTGTCAAGAACAGAGATAATAGGGTGGAACTGGAGTATTTGTTCTTCATAAATACCCAAGGTTGATCGATCCATCGGTTTATGAAGTCCTGTGGTATAGTTTGATAGCACACATGTGGCAATCTCTTCTGGCACTGGAGTTGAATAATTCGATATATCCGTAATGTAATACAAATGATATAATAATAGGCAGAAACAGTCGATGAGACGTTTGTCATCCTGTTCGCAATTTAACTTATTCAGATCCCGCTGCTGCTATGCACGGATCTGAAGATCACATTTCTTTGGTCGGTCCAAGGGCACGAAAGGCTGTTCTGGCGTGGCTTCAAATGGGACGTTCCTTATTGGTTCTACTACACTAAATCAGTATCACATGCTCCCTGCGCGAGACCCGTATGTAAACAAGTGAAGAGAGACAGAGACATGTGACAGCTGTGATTGGATGAAATAGTGTAAGATGTTTGTTTTTTAAAAGCACAGTAATTAAAACTGACCACAATTTTAAGTATTTAGTGCTGTCATTTTTATCACCATGACTTATGCTTATTGTGTGTACAGATATTTTCCAGTAGGTGACATTTGGTGCGGAACTGGGGTTGGTGTGTTCCGCTTCCTGTGCTCGCAAAACGAGCCGGACATGTTGGCCTGATATTTTGTTTTATGGTAGTTTAAAGGCCAGAGTGTACCCATATGTACATGGAATGGCTGTTGATAGCCTGGATATTTTTAAAAAATATAAGGTTACTATAGAAGTCTATGGGAAAACATTTGGTGTTGTGTAACCTATATCCGTGAGCAGCGGTGATGAGACCTTAGATCGTATTTACATCAGATGTTTACCTTTGCCACATTGCATTTGTTAAAGTTGATTATTGGTAGTGTTGGTACACTTTTCATACATAGATTGAAGATACATGTTCGGGTGAAATAACGGCGTTTATTATTATTATAGGATATTTATATAACGCACATATCCAAGCAACTAGTGCTTGCTTAAGGCGCTGGTATTTATTCCCTCGATCACAAGATCTCAATCTCAACGGCACATCATATTATCAATCTCAACTCCCTGGGGAGTATACAACTCTTGCAGCCACTAGGCGCACCGAGTTATTGTGGCTTTCTCATCCTAACGAGGTACCCATTCACAGCTGGATGGACTGGGACACATAGTCACAGTACTTTGTCCAAGTTTACTGCACGTTGCTGTACCTGCAACTACACTGGCCCAAAACAGAAACGCATAGGTGAAAATCCAGTGTTATCAGTGATGTTTTAATAACTTAAATTACACAAAAAGTAATGATAATAGAGCAATAAAAATTCACACAGGTATTGGGACATGTGTATCAAAAAACATACAGTCATTCACAGTGGTATTGAGAGTCTTTGTTTTTGATGGCACGGTCACAAAGTCAGTATCTGGTGTGACCGACACGAGCCTCAATCACTGCTCTGCATCGCCTGGGCATAGACTGTATAAGACGTCGGATCCGCCGTTGTTGGATTCTTCTCCACTCATCCTGCAACGCATCGACAAGCTGTTGACGTGTCTGTGGTTGCGGCTGTCGGCGTCGTACACGTTGATCCAATTGGTCCCACAAATGTTCAATTTGGCCATGGAAGAACTGTAATGTTGTTGATGGCAAGAAAATCTGTTGTAATGCGTGCTGTATGCGGTCTTGCGTTGTCATGCTGGAAAATTTCTCTTCTAGCGTCAATTACGGGAATAACATGACGTACCAGGATTTCATCACGATAGCGCACAGCATTCAAATTCCCTTGGACATGCACCAGCTCTGTTCTGTCATTCACAGATATGCCTGCCCACATCATTACACCTTCGCCGCCGTGTCTGTCGACCTCACGAACACACTGTCGAGCATATCTTTCATTTCGACGTCTGTAAATCCGCATCCTGCCATCATGTCGATACAGCATAAACCGCGACTCGTCGCTGAACCAGATCCTCCTCCAGTTCAAGAGGGTCCATGGCCGAACGTTCCTGCTCCATTGAAGACGTGCACGACGATGGTGGTGTCGCAGAACAGGTCCTGTATGTGGTCGCATCGGTCGGATTCCATGCTCTCTTAGGCGATTCCTGATGGTTTGTGCAGAGACTCGACGCAGCCCAGGAACATTGTCGGCGGTGTACGCTGCAGTGACGGTCCGATTTCGCAGATGAAACACCCGGATGAAGCGGTCTTGCGCTGGAGTTGTCACCCTTGGTCTCCCACTCCTAGGACGATCTCTGGCCGAGTTGTGCTGCGTGTAGCGCTGCCAGAGACGGGAAATCGTACTCTGCCTCACGTTTAGATGTCTGGCAACTGATGACTGGCTTTCTCCAGCTTCCAAGTGTCCAATGGCTCTGTTTCTGCTTTCTTCGTTTAGTCGTGGCATCTTGAGGGTCGCATATACAGAATTTCGGAGAATGAATCGCAACAGGACTTCTGGCTTTTTTATACCCATCAGTATCAAGATTCAGATCCTGTATTTGCACGTGCATCATGCTTTCAGATTTTTCTACATGCAGATTATACGGGGATTTTTTTCAAGGTGCTGTGTTTTGGCGAATAATCACCAAAGGTTGTGTTTGCGTGTGTTGGATAACTGTATGGGCTATATTCACACTTAATATTAACATTGACAGTCATTCCATGCCATATTTTTCGAAACAATCTACTTTGAAGATCAGAATTCAGCTATGCGTTTCTTTTTTGGTCCAGTGTAGGTGTTTGCACGTATTTATGTGGCCACCATCTGGTCATATACCAACGGGTTCGTGGGTTCTTTTAAGTGCAGAGGGTTGTGTACTGTACACTAGGGGTTGTGACAGCACTGAAAGAGTCTGCACACAAAGTTGACTCCGAGGTTGTTACACCCGGTCACAGTAGGTCTCGATCCCGACACCTCAACCTCGCTGGATCACTAGCCTGGCGCCTTAGCCAGCTCGCCCACCGCGCGTTTTATCTGTCAGAATGGCCTGATAATTTTGATATTTTCATACGTGATGCAAATTATATATGAACATGTCTTACACGTTCTCATGTCTGTACACATTTGTATGAAATTTCACGGGTTATATTTTTCATATTTTGTAATGTAATCATTTGTGACGTCACGAACAACGGATGACGTCATATTGTATTTTTTTCATAATAAAGCATTCGACCGACAGCGAAAAATCAACACAAAATGCAAATATGCAAATATCGGAAAGTTGTCACACACCATCGTGTGGGTTATATTAAATATATTCCACTCACCCAGCATTCCTCCGATAATCATGCATGTCGGGATGAAGCCATTCGTGAACATCCTGGTAAGTTTTACATGCATCATGGTGGCGGCTGATAAAATTGGGAGACTCTGGAAAGGAAACAAATGAAATTGTGAGCATGTCAACAAAATATACTCTGTAGTAACATGACGTCACAGGCTTTGTAGCTCACCAGAGTTACCTGGAATATTTACGTCATTGCCCAGAGTATTTGTAATTAGGACTAATTTCGTCTAATACCGAACTCTAAATGATTCTACACAGGAGCTCTCACCGTGGGCTGCAGGGCGTTAATGCTGTCAGCGTATGCCTTAGCATTGGGTTAAGTTATTGACATTAGAGCACAGTTTTCGTGGTGACCAGAAAGATACCTTTTTCGAGTTATTGAGCTAACGTACTCGCTCCAGCCAAACAGGTAACCTGGGACTTTATTACCACTTATTTATCAGTTTGTGCAACTCTTTGGATGTCGGGCGGTGGGGTAGCCTAGTGGTTAAAGCGTTGGCTCGTCACGCCGAAGACCCGGGTTCGATTCCCCACATGGGCACAATGTGTTAAGCCCATTTCTGGTGTCCTCCGCCGTGATATTGCTGGAATATTGCTAAAAGTGGCGTAAAACTAAACTCAGTCAGTCAGTCAGTCTTTGGATGCCTTGATGTACATATGGTTACAAGTTCACGTTACATTGCGCGTGAAGTGCACCAGTCGATATACCAGTGACCAGGTACATCCTTAGATGTACAATATACAGATTCCCTAAGGCTGTATAAGTAAGCACACGTATGGGTTGTCAGGGCCTTTGCTGTTGCAACAAAGTTCACCATTGTTTATCGGATTGGAAGTACTGTGTGACAAAATGATTCATTTATCAGCTGCCTAAATGTGACCAACTGCCTAATATCTTAAATAACGCAATATCAAACAGACATGTTCCTTTAAAACATGACATATTCGACATGAAAAGTTAAATAGGGAGAATGACAATTGTGTCTAACCGTTTGAATCAAACACTGTTAAAGATGATAGGGATTTTATTTTCTAAGACAAACCAATCTGGTCTTGGGTTATTAGATTTGTGAATCCTTACTGGAGACTTGATAAACACCAGACACCCGAGGTGACATGTCATGGTAATGCCTCCAAGTCAGTAAATAATATATATCTATATATACCATACATACCGCGGTAGATGTAAAAGCAGCGATATTTGCGATGTGTATTGTTTATGACAGCAAGTTAGCTTTTGATATAGCAGAACAGAAGGAGATTTCCATAAATCTCTAGGGGCTTTACGTCACACTATCCTGGCTGTGTGACGTCGGCCTGTGACTGTTAGCTTTTGATATAGCAGAACAGAAGGAGATTTCCATAAATCCTTAGGGGTTTACGTCACACTATCCTGGCTGTGTGACGTCGGCCTGTGACTGTTAGCTTTTGATATAGCAGAACAGGAGATTTCCATAAATCACTAGGGGTTTACGTCACACTATCCTGGCTGTGTGACGTCGGCCTGTGACTGTTAGCTTTTGATATAGCAGAACAGAAGGAGATTTCCATAAATCTCTAGGGGGTTTACGTCACACCATCCTGGCTGTGTGACGTCGGCCTGTGACTGTTAGCTTTTGATATAGCAGAACAGAAGGAGATTTCCATAAATCTCTAGGGGGTTTACGTCACACTATCCTGGCTGTGTGACGTCGGCCTGTGACTGTTAGCTTTTGATATAGCAGAACAGGAGATTTCCATAAATCTCTAGGGGTTTACGTCACACTATCCTGGCTGTGTGACGTCGGCCTCGGCTTTTGATATAGCTTTCCATAAATCTCTAGTTTACGACACCATCCTGTTACGCTTTTGATATAGCAGAACAGGAGATTTCCATAAATCCCTAGGGGTTTACGTCACACTATCCTGGCTGTGTGACGTCGGCCAGTGACTGACATTGTAAGCAACGGACAACGCCGCAAGGATATGTCGCCATTGACAAAGTCAGTGAGTTCAGCGAGATCGACAAACAGCATGGGTAGTTGGGACCACTTTAAGTAAGGAATCACCATGGATCTGATTTCACCAAACCGTGACTACGTGATGGGTGGAGGCAGCAACACAAGTGAAATACACCAGCGGTAAATGAATTTATATCTTACACAATATAAAATAAGTCATCTTAACTGTATACTCCCGATGAACCTGCTTTGGCACAAGATGGAAAGTCCTTTCTCTGTTTTATTGACTCTTATAGACAGTAAAAATGACTTTGGAATATGATTGTCGATGCAAATGAATTTTTCAACATTCTGTTTAAGTGAGCTACGAACCTTGATTCCTTTGGCAACGACACTTACGCATTTTTTTGACGTTAGAATAATTCTCATCAACGCAAATTCCACTTAAGAGCATTTATCTTCAAGAAAACATCCTTATTTCCATATGGGGTATTTTCAATCAAATGGATAAAAGCTTTAGTTTGCTAATTTTACGTAATTTCTCTGAACTTTCAATGTGCATGGAAATTATAGAGCTGCGACGTCATCTAACGTGATTGACGTGGAAACGAAGGGGCCCTGAGGTGCAACTCGCGATTCATTTTGCAGAAAGTACGTGACATGTCATAAAATTGTAATTCATTAAGTTTTTTCAGGAGTTAAACATACATCGCGTCCCTGTCGAGTTGCTGATTAATCTTCTATTCTCGGCTGCTTTGCGAGGTTCTGGCTCTCCTTTGACTTCATATACATTTCAGAATAATAATGGATGTAAAAACCCACAACGGCTTGACCGGCAGGAAATACAAACACAATGAATAAGTTGATGAAGAGAGGAATATTGTTCTAGCTCTTTAACGTGCAAGTTTGTTAAGTTTTAGTTTTGTTATAATGCATTATGTTTATTTAATTTGACAGATATATCCAGTTTTTATATGTTTTGGAATAATTATTATCTGTTGATCTCAAAGTGGATTTTGACTCGTTGCCAACATACTAAATCGTTAGATTGATATGTTTGTCTTCGGCTGGGTAAAGTTATCTTTTGTACTTTGTAAAATGTAAAATCAATATATTCCACACATATTTCTTGAATAAGATCTTACAAACAAAACTGTTTCAATCCTTTGTTTTAACCAAAGTCGACAAATGTTATTTATGTCATATGATGTCTTTTAGCGGCGTGTAGAAGTTGTTATCGGAAAGAATGAAGAAGCTTTAATCCATAAATTATCTTGGTCAAATGTTATTTAGCCCTGATTAAGTGAGTGGCTATGATTGTTCGTATGAGATGCTTCTTGTGTGTGATGCTTCGTGTACGTGGTATTTCTTGCATGGGATGCTTCTTGTGTGTGATGCTTCGTGTACGTGGTATTTCTTGCATGGAATGCTTCTTGTGTGTGATGCTTCGTGTACGTGGTATTTCTTGCATGGAATGCTTCTTGTGTGTGATGCTTCGTGTACGTGGTATTTCTTGCATGGAATGCTTCTTGTACGTGATGCTTCGTGTACGTGGTATTTCTTGCATGGAATGCTTCTTGTATGTGATGCTTCGTGTACGTGGTATTTCTTGCATGGAATGCTTCTTGTACGTGATGCTTCGTGTACGTGGTATTTCTTGCATGGAATGCTTCTTGTACGTGATGCTTCGTGCACGTGGTATTTCTTGCATGGAATGCTTCTTGTACGTGATGCTTCGTGTACGTGGTATTTCTTGCATGGAATGCTTCTTGTGTGTGATGCTTCGTGCACGTGGTATTTCTTGCATGGAATGCTTCTTGTACGTGATGCTTCGTGCACGTGGTATTTCTTGCATGGAATGCTTCTTGTACGTGATGCTTCGTGTACGTGGTATTTCTTGCATGGAATGCTTCTTGTACGTGATGCTTCGTGTACGTGGTATTTCCTGCATGGAATGCTTCTTGTGTGTGATGCTTCGTGTACGTGGTATTTCTGCATGGAATGCTTCTTGTGCGTGATGCTTCGTGTACGTGGTATTTCTTGCATGGAATGCTTCTTGTGTGTGATGCTTCGTGTACGTGGTATTTCTTGCATGGAATGCTTCTTGTACGTGATGCTTCGTGTACGTGGTATTTCTTGCATGGAATGCTTCTTGTGTGTGATGCTTCGTGTACGTGGTATTTCTTGCATGGGATGCTTCTTGTGTGTGATGCTTCGTGCGTGGTATTTCTTGCATGGAATGCTTCTTGTACGTGATGCTTCGTGTACGTGGTATTTCTTGCATGGAATGCTTCTTGTACGTGATGCTTCGTGTACGTGGTATTTCTTGCATGGAATGCTTCTTGTGCGTGATGCTTCGTGCACGTGGTATTTCTTGCATGGAATGCTTCTTGTACGTGATGCTTCGTGTACGTGGTATTTTTGCATGGAATGCTTCTTGTGCGTGATGCTTCGTGTACGTGGTATTTCTTGCATGGAATGCTTCTTGTGTGTGATGCTTCGTGTACGTGGTATTTCTTGCATGGAATGCTTCTTGTACGTGATGCTTCGTGTACGTGGTATTTCTTGCATGGAATGCTTCTTGTGTGTGATGCTTCGTGTACGTGGTATTTCTTGCATGGAATGCTTCTTGTGTGTGATGCTTCGTGTACGTGGTATTTCTTGCATGGAATGCTTCTTGTGTGTGATGCTTCGTGTGCGTGGTATTTCTTGCATGGAATGCTTCTTGTGTGTGATGCTTCGTGTGCGTGGTATTTCTTGCATGGAATGCTTCTTGTATGTGATGCTTCGTGTACGTGGTATAGCTTGCATGGAATGCTTCTTGTGTGTGATGCTTCGTGTGCGTGGTATTTCTTGCATGGAATGCTTCTTGTGTGTGATGCTTCGTGTGTCTGTCTGTCTGAGGCTTCTTGCCTTTGATGTCTCTTGTATGTGATGTTTCTTCAGCATATTCAAAGCTGACGTGTTCTCTATCAGTATCCACACTTAGACCGTTTCTGCTACGATTCAGTGATGGTCATACACAAGGGCAAACCATGTTGTTTCCATTTACTAGAAACAGTATGGCCAAGCCAATACCACTGCCACTTTAACATATAATCAGCGTTCATGATCCAGCGTTAAGTACCACATATAACTTTTTGTAATTGAAGTCTAGTATCATCGATTTGAGACCTATGCTTCCAAATCTGTTTTAAATATAATGGAATATCAATATCCCAGGCCAATACCCTATGTGTACAGAACATGGAAATGAAACATTCATTGACAGGATCAATAAGAGGGAATGTATCTGACCAATAGCTATACTAGCAATTAACGGAGATGATGCAGTATTGATATTGCAATTGCCTTCTATCATTAGTCTTGCATCAACAAACACATATCTATAATCATTACATTATGTGATTCACACCTATCCCTATCACGGGACACTGTATGCAACGCTTCCTTGGCGTTCTTGTGAAATTTTCCCCGCTTGTTCTTACACAGAAGAATGAGCAACCATCAAACGGAGGGATTGAATGGCGCTGATTGCTGGCCCCACTAAATCACTCAGCGAACCGTAATAAATTTTTCACAGCAGACAAGCTAAGATCAACAGGCAGCATAAACGCGCGCAATGTGTGAAACAAATCCTTCGATTATTGCCAAATTGCCTGACAGTGATTCTTTGAAATCATTACAAAACCTTCACCGCCAATCAAGTGGAGGCCCAGACAGGAGCAGGAGCAAGCAAGTATTGTAATAAACCAATTTTCTTCAATAGCCATGACGGATAACCTGAGGTGCTAGACTTGATTGCGGTCGTATCCTCGCTGACATAGACCATTGCGGCGCGACACCAGTTATCTCCCTTTGTCCCGTTATACTGATTTATGATTGACAGGTAAATAATGTATGTTTCATTTTCTGGTGGGTAAACAGGATTTCGTTGAGGTCTCTAATCGTCTCGTAAAACACGATATCAAAGAGGACTACGTATTGATCAGCATCGCTGTTGATGCTACATATAAAGGCACAGGAAATATGATATGGAGTTTATACCACAAACATGTTGTAGTCCTTCTGCCAACGTTACAGTTTGTTACTGGTCACGGTGTACTCTTGAAAGGTGTAAATAGTAAACCTCTTATTGAATATGTATAGCGTTGATGGAGTCTACAATGGCACAGCACTTGTGCAAGCGAACAGATGCGCCGTTGTTCAAGTGAGTGAGTGATTTGTGTTTTACGCCGCTCTACAAAGTGTTTCATCAGTATTAGGGAAGAGATGCAAATCGCAGACTTCTACCATTTTGGTGGAACCATCGGGCACGGGTATTGATCTGAAGAACTTATAAATAGATAAAACCGGGACGAGCAGGCATTCAAATAGACATGGGATCCTGGCGTCACCAAGGGACGCAACTCTATACAGCGAACTGCGGCGACTTCGACAACCGGACCACTCATGCCACCTTGCTGTCCAAGGCAAACTAAAAGGAAAAAGATCCACGGCCATGAAATGTTTGCGGATGTTTTGCAACCTAATCGACATTAAGAGGGATGTACCACGTGCACGTATTCTGCCATTGGACGATGGAAAGTTTTGTTCTACTACTCCAAAGACTCGGGATCATTCCCATATGAGACTGAGTGACTGTCGTGCATAACATCTACCACACGACAGTGTTGGTGTGGCTCAGAATACCATTCACAGGTACTCGTAAACATCCCGGTTAGCATTGGTCTTCAGCAGTCCATGATGAAAGGGTCGTAGACTGATTGTCACACAATGGGTTGATGCACGTCAGTGTATCCCACATCGGTGCTCATCATGTCAATCACTGGTCCAGATGGAATGTGGTATGAAACCATAGACAATCCCGGGTCTGTGTGTTAAACTGCGCACAAACACAGCCTTTAGATCCTGAAACACTCAAGCTAGTTTTATTAGGAACAGATCCAAACCTGACGAATGGGCACAAGGCTGCTGGAAGATGTAAGTGTTGTGTGTGAGGTCTGCGTATGATGCATTAATAACTTGGTGTCACCTTGCAATGTGAACAGACAGCTTCTGATGTTGTGTCTGGAGTTGATTGACAGGCAATTTGTCAACTTCCTACCCAACTGAAATGAGTTTTACATGATACATAAATACTCCTGAATTGGTTGTCGAGTTTATGACACGCAACATCACATACTGAGGACCTTTTAAGGAAATGAAATATTATAAATAATAATTTAAAATGTTCACTTTCTGGATGAGTGAATAGTAGCTTTTGCTTTTTAGCGACTAAACTGTTTCGTCCAGTTGTGTGTAAAATTATGAACAGATGTGCAGATCTGACACCATATTGGTCACTGAGGCGTCCAATTTGGAATATCCTTCAAGTGTGTACCTGGAAACATTTTGAAAACTTTACTGATGCCTTGAACGTTGTCACCTTGATCAAACAATACTTGAACAAGAGTCGCATGTGCTGGGAAATCTTGGATATAAGGCTTGCTCGGTGGTACTTCAGTTATGGAAATGTAGACTTAAAGGATGGAGCTGCTGCAATATTGCTCGATGTAAACGGGAAGGTGGACTGACCACCATGTCATGTATTA
Organism: Haliotis rubra; assembly: GCF_003918875.1. NCBI lineage: Eukaryota > Metazoa > Mollusca > Gastropoda > Lepetellida > Haliotidae > Haliotis > Haliotis rubra. The sequence continues at coordinate 946,191 of NW_025766547.1, read as the reverse complement.
CTGTGGAGAGTGTAGTTGTCAGTTATTGTATTCATTACACTGTGGGTGATGGATGACTAGTGCTAGCACCTTGCTCGACGTTCTATATTACAGATGTGCTGCTCTTATTGCTAACGTCATAAATGTATATGGAGGTGTCTGTAGGGGTTGGAGTTACACCAAATCAGTTGGTTATTTTTGTTTTTTAAGTGGCATTTATCGGAGATACGTGTGTTTCATGTCTTTCATTCATGTAATCCGATAACTGGCAACCCTCAAGCTACATCGGATTACCGAGTGCCAGAGCTTTGCAATTACTGTGACACCTAACGGCGAAATATTGAACTTGTTAGTTGAACCAAGCTCTGTAAAAGCGTTACACATTTGATTATAACTATTCGTAGAGATATCCTTTCAACCACGGCCATTACAGACAGGTATACAGTTCATGGTGGCAAGTGACCACGTTTTACAGCTAATATATATTGCTTCAAAATAATCATTGTTATCACGCCCACGCTAGTCCCATCAAGCGTGTGTGGGACATTCCCAATTATATCTCGTCAGAGGTCCTGAAGGCGACACTCTCTTCATAAAGAGATCGGTGTTCAATTGTGAAAAATGTGTCATAAGTATTTTTTAAGAATGGATATGCACGTTTTAGTGATACAAAATAATGACAAGTCGTTAACATATTTCCCATAGGGTCTCTTAATGTTGTATATGGGTCACCCTGTCTCATGTTTCAACACATTGTTAATGACACTGACAATTGCAAGTGAGTGAGTGAGTGAGTGAGTGAGTGAGTGAGTGAGTGAGTGAGTGAGATTTTGGTGACGTTCCACACCAGCCCTGCCCTTCTTTCAACTGATTGCTATTTCTGATCCTAAACATATCCTAACATGTGGGGCGGCGGGGTAGCCTAGTGGTTAAAGCTTTCGATCGTCACGCCGAAGACCCGGATTCGATTGCCCACATGGGTAGAATGTGTGAAGCCCATTTCTGTTGTCGCGCCCTATGACAGGATGTTGGGTACATCAGATCAAATCACAGCTTTATGTTGTTCATTTTCCTGGGCTCAGTGTTCATGGGTTTAACCCAGTGAGTAAATTCTAAAACCTGCATTACTTCGGGTCTTCTTCCCTCATCAGAAACAGAATCAAATGAATTATACTTATCAATTATCTACACGCGGATACAATCGTTGATAGCAGTAGACATTTGCATGGCAACAACCACCAAATGTAATCCCATGACTGGCAGTCGGAGAAACAATCAGCTTGTTGTGGCCTTCTATGTAAGCACAACGCAATACGGCGTTTGAGTCATTCTACACTAGACACAAATCTACATCGTTTAGATATGTAACCATAGAAACTAATCACACAGATGACATGACATTAAGAATGTAATGTCATTTCGTTCGTGTTTAATGTTACAAAGAGCGACATCGCCACAAATACTCTCCCATCACAATTGTTTGAATCTGTTCATAAACTGAAAAAACATCTTTATGAGAAAATAGTTGATAAGGCCTTTCTGTTTATTGTTGAAGTCTTCGTATATTTAGACCTGGGGGTCTGTTTCCCTTTCACCGAGCGTCTGTATTTGAGCTACGATTGGGGATATAAGTAAGTTTCCTACCGTTCAAAAACATGTTAATCAGTTAACAAACAAATGTTGGCTGAGCCGGACATATATGACAACGTCAGTACGTCAATCACATTTCTACAAAAGTTATCAAATATCTGAAAAATATAACATAAAACTGATTTTCCATTAAACAAAACACACAATATATGTTTCCCTGTTTTGTTATAGCCAGAAGCTCAGTGGGAGACATCAAGGGGCTTCGGCTTGTGTAATTATCGTAGGCAAACTCCAATATCAAACCAGTTTTTGTGTGGAATGCCAATGATAGGAATTTATTTTAAGCATATCGTCTACAGTATTAACCGAGGGAAATGGCTTCAGAGAGACTTAACACTAATCATGTCTGATCTATTTGTGTATGCTGGGAACAAGGTATTGCTTCACATGCAGACAACTGTTCATATCTCGTGTCATTATTAATTCAAACACAGATGCACACTGAAATAAACAGACAGAATGATATCTAATTATACATACGTTCTTGAACATATGTCCGTATTAAATGCCTTCGGTATTATTATATTATTATAAGTTAATGTCAATTTATGTGCTTTGTGAGTTTCATGACGTCCTAGCAGTAGAAACTGTCAACAAACACTACTCGGTAATATTGTCGTATGTCACCTTACTTTTTACCGTCAGTATATATTCATTTTATGGTGAGGTGAGGTGAAATTGGGTTTTACGTCGTGCTTGAGAATATTTCGCTCATATGACGACGTGCATGCGTGTGTATGTGTATGTGAGGCTGCTTGTACTAGCCCAGACTGAAGCTGGTTTTATAGTGCTAGCCCACTGAGATACCATGCCGCAGGGATGCATGAATACCCCACTCAGACACATTATACTGACTCCGAGCCGACCAGTCCTTGTCGTACCCATTAATGCCGAGCGCCAGGCAGGGACCAACAAGTACCATATTTTAACGTCTTTTGGTATGACGCGGTCGGGGATCGAACCCGCGACCTTCCGCTCTCCGGGCGGACGCTCTAACCACTACACCACAGAGGCGGTCCACATTTTAAGAAACATAAGAACAGGACCACTTGTTGTACAAGTCTGTGTAATGTTGTTCTGTGTAAAGCTATTTCAGAAGTGTTTAATGCTGGTTGTTAACTCTGTCTGTGTAATTTGGTTATATTCCCACGTATTACGCCTACAAGACAGAGACATCGGGCCTGTGAATCTACCTCTTTTATGCTCCATCATGCGTACGGCTAGACATGGCCACTTCTCACACACACCAGACTGGAGCTGCTGGCTTATTCACGCCAGTGATGGACAAACAACTGCGAGTAGTCGTGGTCAGATCAATGGACTTAAGTTGGTTACAATGTCAACTGGGAGCAGTAGCCTCGACTGAGTGGTCATTTCACACTGGGGAAAAGACGATCTCAAACCTAATCATCTATTTGGGCTGGGATTTCCTCGTCCTTGATTGTTGTAATTGTAGGGGAGGGACAGGGGGCAGTGTGGAAGGAGGAGGATTATGAAGTGATGGGCAGGGGGAGCCAGAGAGAAGTCAGCATCCCTGGCACTCACAGGAATGTATCTGAAGTATTTCATTGGGACCTGAACGAACGAAACGTGAAACTTTGTTTGTACAATCTAGGAGTGTTAGTACGAGGACGCTGTCTAAAAGTGTTTGACCTTTGAAGTTTAAAGGAAAAAAGTGACATCATTGGCATTACCATCTGTGTCACCTCTGGAGGCATCAGTGCCATTGGTAGCATTACCCTTGAGTGTTGAAAACATCACTGGCATCATCATCAGATTCACTACTGACACCAACATTGACATCGCCATCACTATTGGCATCAACATACACATCCCCATCTACATGCATGGGCATCTTCATTGACATCAACAACAGCATCAACATTTGCATGCCAAAAATCTACGCATCAATGAGAAAGCTTGAGACTAAATCCTTGTATCATTCGCTTGATGCTGTTGAACTAAACTGCTGCAGAAAAGCATTTTGCCACGTTGGGAAACAATACGAAGAGCAGGGATCAATACACGTTTGTGAATTAATAATCACAATCCAGGAATTCGCGAGATCTGAACCTTCCCGTTCAGTACCAATAGATAGTTAAGCCATTAAATACTACTACGAATACTACTACGAATACTACTACAAATACTACTACATCATGATCATGAGCATGTGGTTATGATTCACAATCAAAAAGTCATGTTACTAGGTGTTCTCAAAACGATGAACGTATTCAGTTCCACTTGTGGCACTTGTCACACAAACACGCAGAGGCACGTCAAGTATACACCGTGGATAATAGTTGTGCGAGTCAAAATAGGGAACTGTGTCGGACCTCAGGTTCGTCACTGACGGATCAGTTTTGGAAATACCCTCCACACGTCTACATAAAATTCTCATATCAACGCTTCGTTAACGTCATCAGTCTTGTAACGAAACACCATGTAGCAATGGTCGTATGACGTCCTTTAAAATGCAAACACAAAGGATTGGACACTAACCGTCAAAGAGCAGTGACCACTACAGGCAGATGGTAGGTGTGAATAATTTTCAGACAGAGGAAACGAAACTAAACATTCATCGTTATATGTCTGTAAGACCAATATCGTTGGTTTTATTTAAATGCAACATAAATAATATTAAATTTATAACATCTCGGTCGCGAGTTTTTCAAGTAAACGAAAATTACTACTGTAAGGATTCCAGTATATGACCTTCATGATCATCATCTGACAATACTCCAGATATTTAAATATTCACAACCTGGTGGACGTCTGTCCATGAGTATAGCAAACCAATACACAAACGATCATCATGCGGTCGAGTCTGGGATTCGAACAAACGTTGAGCAAGTTGTAATTGTGAAATGGCACTTTGGCATCGAGACAGCTGTTTGACCACTCCTGCCGCTGTCATGAAAAGGGACGTCAAACATTCAATATAGCACTTATTATCCGTCATGAAATGGCAATCGTGATGGGCAATGTTATACAGTGATCGTATTTAGGTAATGAAATATGGTCTGATATTTATCTGAACTTAATTACAGTAAAGTGGAAATGGAACCTGGAGTAATGAGCTTTTATTTGTTATATGGAGAATGGGAACCAATTACAAGATAATATGTGGTTTACAAGTTTGAACATATTCCATCAGCGACAACTGATAGTGTTATAGGACAATTAACATGATGCTCACATTGGTAGAAGCTATTATCATCTTTATCTATCACTTACGGCGATCAAAAGTCCTGTTACTTTCGTTACCCTGATTTCGCAAAACTGTCTAATGTATTCCACGCCATCCCTTTCTCTTAGATGTTTATGGATCACAAGGCAAAGTAAGTGATACAAGAGAATGTATCTGTTTTCAAAAACGACAAACTCAATTCACATCAAAAGAATCCCCGTCGCTTATGGTGAATATGAAGAAGTGCATGCAAACAGATAAACAATTAACGAGTCTCGTGGGGGTATCTGATGGAGCAATACACAGAATATGCAGAAAGTGCGGAACAGCTCTGCGACGCTTGAGAAAAGGAGCCCCTTTTTGATCTCTCTACTAAAAGCGCTTATGGCATCGACAAAAGAAGATCGATATCCCAAAACATGTTTCGAAAGAAGCAAATAGGCTAATTTGGCCCGAACGTGCCTCCATACGTCTTCTGTCCCGAGCCAGGAATCTTGAAATGCAGTAACATTGCTAATCTCCTTGATTCAATGGAGTTCATTTTCTGAGCTTATGGATTGATCATGAACCAAATATGAACAATCAGGGCTGGTTCTGGTTGAACCTTGGTCAAATTGTGCCACTCTACCAATACTTTAATTTGCTGCGGTCGCTAGTTTTATTATCGAGAGATACTGCCCTGCGGCTGAGATGTCTTCGCATCCTCTCAGTCCCAATTGATGATAATTTTTCATGTTATGCTCAAACACAGCTCCGAGATTGCTTTTTACTGCTCCTCCGTCAAGTAGACGTGAAAAGAAGTAGCACTATTATCGCCGTGAAGCGCTTGCATTTATTGAATAGAGAAATCGTCTCACAAACTAAGTGATAGACATAACTAATCGATAAATTGTAATCGACTTTCTTTAGTAGTATCTCTATCTAATTCAAACTTGACGTAGCCTTTGCCCTTCGGTGGAGTTGATCTGTAGATCGAGGCACACAAAATACTTTCATTTCAAATTTCCGGACCTTTTGCAACAGCCAGATTTGCATCTTCAACTAAACTAAGATTAGAGGTCCAATGCTATGAGATAAATTTACTGATCTTGAAATGTTTCCATAGCAGATCAAGGGACGTCTTTGCTCCTGCCTAAAACATATCTCGTCATAAACAGATCACAATATTCCGGGGCACGTTTATATCGTATAATAAAATTCCGTTCTTAATCCAGAACAACATAAAAGTTGAAAGGATTATAGACACTGTCAAAGATTAGCTTGGTTTATTTTCATGAAACTTTTGAAGTTGAATGGAAAGGCATTTTGATGAGAAAGTTTCGTATTTTGACAGTTGAAGGGTTTCACCTTTATCTGTCCTATAAAGACGAATTGGTTCGATTTTATAAGAATGCAATTTCCAACTAATTTGTACTTTGATAGATGGGGTGTTCATCAAAGAAACCCACACTCGCCTAGTGCCGGTTACACAATCACTATCATGGGAACAGTGGCTCAGTAGCTAGTCGAACCCCTTCAAGAAGACTTAATTTCTCATCTATGACACTCCTTTCCTAATCGTAAATAAGTTGCAAGTTATTTCGTGGAATTTGATTGACTGACAGATAATATCTTGTATTTATGTTCGCATATACACAACCTGATAATGCAATGACTTCTTTGAGATGAATTAGAAATTGGGGTATTAAGTTAGGATTAGTGTTGGGAATGGTTGAAATCTCATAATTGATGATTGCTTTATTACCAACGAACAATCATCGATAAAAATTGGTTAGCGTAAATTTTCAGATTTTCCTATCCAGGTTGTTATTGCAGATATGTATAACATGATGCACCTTGCTACTTTAAAGTGATGACTGATATATCATGAACATAACCTTCTGGGGTCTTCAAGAAATATTCAGTCATGACTTTTCAGTTAGTGAAGTGAGTTTTCTAAGAATTAAACAAGTTTTCAGGCCCTGACAACTTCGAAGTTATGTTCCATCGTCAAGTGTTTCAAAGACTAAAACAGCAGTTTCAAAATCGTTTGCGTTCGATTATGAGAAAATGTGATCGATTGCTTGGTCGTTTGGTCACTTTGACCAATCTTCGATTATTTCAATTAATCGGAACACCACTAGTTAGGATACGATATATAAATGAACAACTTCTTAAAAACAGGTGTCATATACCAAAACGTCGCTCCCAGTTGTCAACTTGCCTGGTAATGGTGCTAGAACCTTCACTGAACATCGCTCCTGTTTGTTAAAGAGACGTTCTACATCCAAATGTCTGATGATACAAGCTTGTGATGAATCATTGGGCTCAAGGATATCTCTGATTTCATTTTGTTCGTTGTACCCAAACTTTCGTGTTCAATATCAAGTCAGGAGCCTGTGACAGTGCTATTGTTGAGGTGGTTGTTTAGAATGTGTTTCTGCAGCTTTTTTTAATTTATAGAGTTATGCGCACATTTTTAGTAAATTCGCGGAGTTACATTGAATGCACAGCCGCCTTACAGGCGTACCGACAAGTCCCCAGAGCTTGCAAACAAACAAAAGCGACAAACCCTTACGATATTCATGACAAACCTAAAAGAAGAGTAGACTGTACAGTTCTGACCACATCAAGAACATGTGCTTATGAACAATCAAATAAATTAATGGTAATAGTAGCTGTTCGCAAAACCGGGAGCTTGTCCTCATTGGCCGATCCCGACACCAACACATGCAAAGGCATGTTAAAAAACACCTCACACGGACATTAGTCAAAATAGGGAATGGCATCACGCATAAGTTTTAACGATTCCTCAAATTTGGGAATGTCTACCACATATCTACGATAAAACTGTTACACACAAGGCACATGTTCACGGAGCTTGCGCACGCATGTGTGCAGCATAAACGCACACAGAACAGGCAACAAACAACACACATGTGCAACATACACGTACACGGAGCATGTGGGACGTAAATACCTGGCACAGACACATAATATCAACACAGAACTATCTACAAACACATATAACACTGACTGACTGACTGAGTTTAGTTTTACGCCGCTTTTAGCAATATTCCAGCAATATCACGGCGGTGGACACCAGAAATGGGCTTCACACATTGTGACCATGTGGGGAATCGAACCCGGGTCTTCGGCGTGACGAGCCAACGCTTTAACCACTAGGCTACCCCACCGCCCCTACACATATAACAAATATGGGGCGCGCGGTGGGCGCCGTGGGCGAACTGGCTGAAGCGCCAGGCTAGTGATCCAGCGAGCTTGAGGTGACGGGATCGAGCACACCTGTGACCGGGTGTAAAAACCTTGGGAGTCAACTTTGTGTGCAGACTCTTTCAGTGTTGTCACAACCCCTAGTGTACAGTACACAGCCCTGTGCACTTAAAAGAACCCACGAATCCGTTGGTATATGACCAGATGGTGGCCACAGGAATACGTGCAAACACCCAGTTGCGGGTACAGCAACGTGCAGTAAACTTGGACAAAGTACTGTGACTATGTGTCCCAGTCCACCCAACTGTGAATGGGTACCTCGTTAGGATGTGAATGCCACAATAACTCGGTGCGCCTAGTGGCTGCAAGAGTTGTATGATCCCCAGGGAGTTGAGATTGACAATACGATGTGCCGTTGAGATTGACATCCAGTGAACGAGGGAAAAACAAACCGCCTTTGAGCAGCTGAGCTAAGCTGGATATCGGCGCTATACAAATGTTAGTATGTATGTATGTATGTATGTATAACAAGCACATGGATTTTTTGGTAAGGAGAACCCCGTCTTTTACATGAATAACAAACCCATCAAGTCTCTTAAAGCCGCTGACGCGTGCCTATCTAGCACCTTTAAATACACACACTCTAGTGTCCCTCCCTGCCGTCATGATCCGAGTTGCTGAAGGCTCATCAGGATTCTGCTAAACAGTCCATCCACCCCGACCCCTACTCATACCCTTACCTCAACCCCACCCTACATCCACTCCCACCCCACCCCCTCTCTTGCTTGCAGTGTCGTGGACATATACTTTGTGTATTTCAAGATACCAGGTTTTCACATGATGTTGATAACCCGGAAATGTTTCTTTAAATATATGTGCAGCCAGTTTAACGGCGTATATGTCAAACTCTTTGGGCATTGATGTTAATATACACGTCTGAACTCCAACATTAGTTCAACAGGCATTCTGAGACTGAATGATGGTTGGAACATTCACATGCACACAAGACCATTACCCACATCACAGAAGCTATTTTACTGCTTCTGCACACGTTCCATAAGACAAGCTAATTAAGTAAAATACATCATTCTTACGGCATGCAGATGAAGCCAGATTTCATGCATAAAGAACCATGTGCACTGTATGTTGTAGACACGTTCAAGTTAAAAACGGCATTCTATTTCGTAAAATACACCATCTTGAGTGCAACTGCTATAAACGTAAAAAATAATATGTTTCTTAAATCGAGAATATCAAAGTCTTCACAAAGCGTGCAGCTAACAAACGTGTCTGGGTTTTAATGCTGCAAGGACTATGAACACGTGTTCACGTTGTGTCTACAATGAGTTTGTTTCTTATAACACAGAAAGATGAAATCAAAGCTTCGTATGTGCGTAAACACATTCTCCAATTTCAGGTACATCGACTTTGTATATGTTTTAAAGCGATGCGGTGTTTTTAACCTTCCTGCCAATGCCTGCAGTAGAACAGTGATCATAATATTCTAGGTATACATTGCTTATACGTAACGTATAGGAGTTGACACTGGTCTAAATCAAAACTTATCCTCATAATTTGCTTTAAGTAATTCTCGCAAAATATGGTTTTCCAAGTCGGTTTACCACGTTCAGAAATAAACTACAGAGCTTGTTAGATGGGAATAACATGAAAGCAACTAAACACTCTCCAGAATCACAAATAATTGCTGTCAGGAGCCTAGATCCCCGGACTCAAATGGGGCATGTAACGCTCATTTTGAAATACACACATACCCGATTCACTTTTCAGCACAATGTACACAGGTAAACACAATAAATGCAGATATGTCATAATCACTTAGCACAAAGTTAATATAACTGTCGGGAACAGTGAAATGGTATGATGTTAAAATTAGCTGAAAGATAACTGATATGTCAAATGCCATATTAACTCGAAGTTAATTGGTAAAACCATACGGCGAAATGAACAAATGTCATATTTATACATGGTTAACCCGTAGATGCAGTGAAATGCGTAACCTGGCGAGACGGTGAAATGCAATAGATTCAGTGAAATATGAAAATACCATATCCGTTTAACATTCCAATGTAGATACAGGGACATATGCAAATACGCATTCAAAAATCACCGATGGATACAGTAAAATGTGCAGATATCACATCCATTCAGAGGTAACCTGGCGAGACGGTGAACTGCAATAGATTCAGTGAAATATGCAAATACCATATCCGTTTAACATTCCCAATGTAGATACAGGGAAATATGTAAATACGCATTCAATAATCGCAGTAAAATGTGCAGATATCAGATTCAACCTCAAATTCACCAGTGGATACAAGAAAATGTGCAGATATCACATCAAAGTTAACCAGTAGATACAAGGAAATGTGCAGATATCACATCAAAGTTAACCAGTAGATACAAGGAAATGTGCAGATATCACATCAAAGTTAACCAGTAGATACAAGGAAATGTGCAGATATCACATCAAAGTTAACCAGTAGATACAAGGAAATGTGCAGATATCACATCAAAGTTAATAGATACAGTAGATATCACAGAAAGTAGATACAAGCAGATATCACATCAAAGTTAACCAGTAGATACAAGGAAATGTGCAGATATCACATCAAAGTTAACCAGTAGATACAAGGAAATGTGCAGATATCACATCAAAGTTAACCAGTAGATACAAGGAAATGTGCAGATATCACATCAAAGTTAACCAGTAGATACAAGGAAATATCACATCAAAGCAGATATCACATCATCGTTAACCAGTAGATACAAGGAAATTTGCATATCACATCAAAGTTAACCAGTTGATACAAGGAATTGTTCAGATATCACATCAAAGTTAACCAGTAGATACAAGGAAATGTGCAGATATCACATCAAAGTAACCAGAGATACAAGGAAATGTGCAGATATCACATCAAAGTTAACCAGTAGATACAAGGAAATGTGCAGATATCACATCAAAGTTAACCAGTAGATACAAGGAAATGTGCAGATATCACATCAAAGTTAACCAGTAGATACAAGGAAATGTGCAGATATCACATCAAAGTTAACCAGTAGATACAAGGAAATGTGCAGATATCACATCAAAGTTAACCAGTAGATACACTGAAATCTACAAGAGCCATTCTCGCGTAACATCTTGCAGCACTATACCACAACAACGATAACAGCCCATCAGCGCTGGTTGCCGTCTCGTGTTGTGTTATGGCGGTGTTGTGTTCTTAGAGGCCTCGTAACGGTAAACAGACACTGGGAGAAACACAAGCAGGATTCCTGCATGAGCCACACATACCATGCTAATTCACCATATGCTGTTGATAGAGATGAATTGATTGACAACTTAAGGGCCGGAGCACGTATCTTCTTGTGGTGTTACGCCTGGTTGGGGATTTGTTGCCAGATACATCCTATAAAGTTCTTAAGCTGTTTGACAGATCTTACTTAAGCAGTATCAATTCCAGGAGTAAATAGCTGGAATGTTCAAAGATATGTAAACAAGCTACAGTATCCACATAAAACAAGCATCCTTTTAACACAGTAAAAACTTAAATATTTGAACTTTTATAAGAATTGTAAAACTTAATTCCCATAGATGTCACTGTCTGTTGACGTTTTGAAAACGTAAATGTTTGAAGTATCGTAAAGGAAGAGTATTGTGTTTTCAGCTGGGACACGTTTATAAAGCGGCACAACTGTGGAGCATGGGGGTGACATCTGTTTCAGGATGCCACGCAGAGAGGGATATGTCACCCCATGCATCAGTTACTGAGTATGTTCAGTATATTGATATTCCACTTGTACTGATTTTGTTCCATGCAGCCAAGAGGTTACGGAAAGTCAGCCAACAGCGCAGAACAATCGATGAAAATCTGAATCCATGAAATCCGTGCATGTCAATTTTCAACTTACGAGGCCTTCTAAAACCTAAGCATGTTTCATCTTGTAAACTGTTATCTGAAGAAAATAATATGGGAAGTAATATCACATTGTCTAGACAAGTTACAGTTATGATGTTGGAACAATTTGTGCTTCCGAAATATTTGGGCAACATAATCTGGAATTGGAGTTGAAATTGGCCATGTTGGAGTGTACATAAAGGCAAAGAGGACACCAAAATGACATAAAGTTGTAGCCGTGGTTGCTGCCATTACACGGCGAGTCTGGGCTTTCTAATCTGCTTGATAGCACTTTTATGTGTAGTGATGTCATAAACCAAGGACAGGGCTTAGTTAATAACACTAAACACGTATAATAAGAGCATCAAGTCATGATGGTCGCTTCAATTCGTATTAATTTGTACTCTGTGTGTACTAGCTGTAGATATATGGACATGGCGGCACCAGTCCGGCTTTTGGTGGGCGGTCTGACAGCTGATGACTGACAACGTAGATGTAGGACTGACTGACTGACTGAGTTTGGTTTTACGCCGCTTTTAGCAATATTCCAGCAACATCACGGCGGGAGACACCAGGAAGTAGATGTAGGAAGCGAGATGAAAATAGGTGAATGTACCTAGATGAACAAGGACAGATTACACACATAGTTAACGTATATGAGTAGATGTAGAAAATATTGTTAAATACAGGATAGATAAAAGAAAATAGATGAATAATTACAGATAGAAAGTGAGAATGTTAGACCTCTGTAAATATTTTGAGTAACACCAGGTTCGACACAACTGCAAAGTCATCACTGAACATTCACACGTATCATACAGATTCTTGTACCGTTGTCAAGCAGGCATGCAAATCAAGAGACATACATACACACACACACACACACACACACACACACACACACACACACACACACACACACACACACACACACACACACACAGACACACACACACACACACACACACACACACACACACAGAGACAGACATACATACATACATACACACACACACACACACACATACATACATACATACATACATACATACATACATACATACATACATACATACATACATACATACATACATACATACATACATACATACATACATACATACATACATACATAACATCCATTCATACATACACACACACATACATTTAACGTTGAATTTTGATATATGAATATATAGAGACCAACTTAGGGATGTATGAAGATATGCAGAGGCAGATGAACACAAACATATAAGCAATATACGTGTTACCGAAACCTACCGCGCGATATTCTCTGTAGATCATACAACTTAATTGGACAGCAATTTCACTTACCTAAAACACCTGACATAATCGTTTGCAGAAACCTTGAGAGAATGAAGTATCAATTACTCACTTGCTGATTTGTTTCGTCTGAAACGTTTTGGATTTTGAAGCATCAAGAGAAGCTCCTGAGGTTGTAGATTCAACGTGCGCTTTGTCCACAATGTGGCCATCAGTGACTGAATGTGTCATTCGAGACGTTTTGCCCGGGCATTGAACGTACGTCAACAGTCATCAAGTCATTTCACTTCGATCGTAGCATCTATGTTTCCAAATTGTTTCTTTCAGTTAACAGCCGATATCCAAGATACAAACTCTACAGGAAGTAATTCAGATTCGTTGGGGCCGTTCCTACAGCCAAACCTAGTTGGTATGAAGCACCTGCGTCAACAACCCAAAGGTTAAAATTGCCACAAATCGATGACGATCAGCTGATTGCTTGTTTGTTTGCTGATGAATCAATCATGGCAATTCACTACTTGTAACCTCAGGGCTATGGTAATTAACTAATGTTTGTCGGTAAATAACCAAATCACTACCACTTTGCGACTTCAGTGTACGTCGCGTAATCTAACTGTTGAAACTGCAATATTATCACTAATTGCTCCTAATAAGGCCTGTCATCTTAGGCAATGGAAATATTTATCTTGATTGCCGATCGTTGACCTTCATGATATATTTGGGCATGATCTGATTACATTGTCTAAACATTTCGCTGTGTTTCATTTGACAGTAAGAACAGAAAGAGAATGGGATAATCTTTATTGAATAAAATGATAACTTAAATTAAACATTTCAGCCCTTTGTAATGTCATGCTCTGTAGCATAACTAACGTACGGAGACTCAGTATGTCTGCCCCTATTCTAACGTATGTTCTTTTGCACTGACGTTTTATATATGCATATATGTTTCCATCTCAAAATGACGGTATATCGTGGAGTTCAATCAGAAGATGGCGTTATTTGTGGCGTTATGATCTGACGGTCAAATATTTTCACATTGTAACGTTATGATCAAACAGTGACATTATTTTCACATTGTGACGTTATGATCTAACGGTGACGTTAATTTCACATTGTAACGTTGTGATCTAACGGTGACGTTATTTTCACATTGTGACGTTATGATCTAACGGTGACGTTATTTTCACATTGTGACGTTATGATCTAACGGTGACGTTATTTTCACATTGTAACGTTATGATCAAACAGTGACGTTAATTTTACATTGTGGCGTTATGTTCACACAATAACGTAGTGAATATGAACATACAATGAGATAAGTCTCAGATCGATGCCTTACGATCGGACAATTATCTTATTTACATACAATCATACGTTACTTTGACATATGATCATGCAATTATAATTACATCTCTTTGCCATCGCTGTGTTACGGTCTGACAATGACGTTTTTTTCACACTAAGCCGTTACGATTACGAGATTTAAAACGAGACCCCACACAGTCCTATAAGATAAGCTTCTTCCCCTGACATAACTACCACAACATGAAGCTAGTTTCATAACACGACGTTAATAACACGATGCTGACAACACAATGCATACTGACGTCGGACCACAGAATGGTGTAATGCTAAAATCACACTAGAGCGTTACGAATGGTAGCTTCAGAGGATAAAGTTACAACACCGTTCTAGCTCCGTGGCATGACAATACGGCCTCGACCTATGTTATTATGATAATGTTCTAATGCTTCAAAAGCTCCCTGCTACATCATTTATTCATGTGTGAACTGTACCATACTGTTGCATATTTGTCCATACCATGAACGTGATGAGCCAGGTCAAATATTGAAGGCTGTGCAGCTTGGAATAATTCCGCAAGCAGCAGTGGAAGAAGTGATTGAGTTGGATATCTCGTCCTGTTAGACTTTTTGGACGTTACACATTTTACACATATTATAGAACCCTTGTGGGAGTCCTGAACAAATACATTAATTACCCACTAGGCTATGCCATCGCTACACCATACTATACCATCGCGCCTATCCCACCACTTACATATATCGGAATATATATCGCAATCTACAACGTAGCCTTTTGGAAGGCAGTATTATTATATTAACGGTTCGAATGAGTAAGAATAATTCCCAATTCCATGCTTTCAAGAGACAAACCCACTTCAGAGGGCGTTTATATCAGGCTGCACTGATGAAACGGGGACACAAGCTGATGAAACAGGGATACAGTCAGAATCAGTCAGGGGAACCCTGCATATTGTAGACATGTCTTGTGAGTATAGACATGAAACTGGTCCCCTTTGTATTTATTTGTCATTTGAGGGGCGGTGGGGTAGCTTAGTAGTTAAAGCGTTCGCTCATCATACCGAAGACCCGGGTTCGATTCCCCACACGGGTCCAATGTGTGAAGGCCATTTCTGGTGTCCACCGCCGTGATATTGGTGGAATATTGCTAAAAGCGGCGTAAAACAATACCCACTGACTTACTCACTGCACATATCTGTACAAACCTGTATTCAGGTCAACTGTATTCTGATTACCTAAATTCAACACAGAATTGACATCAGCCGATGAAGAGTACACAGTGTCCTTCCATGTCGGCATCGTCTGTTCAAGAACTCACACATAATTAAATATCATCCTGGTTGTATATGTTACTGCGTAGCGCTGTTTCATCTGCTGACGTATAAAGAACCATCGTCTGAAGCAACAACATCGTTTTCACAAATATGCACAGGTAGATCAGACATAGTCAGTGTTAAGGCGACCAGTTTATCCTGACAAATACTGTACACGATATGCTTAAAAAAAGTCACTTTTACCATATTCCACAAGAAGGTTCGTTTCGATATTTCCGTTTGCCTACAAGCAATTACACAAACCGAAACCCTTTGATGTCCCCCACCGAACTCCTGGCTATTACAAAACGGGGTTTTATGTTTTTAGTTTAATGGAAAATCTGTTTTCTGTAATATCCTTCAAAGATGTAACACTGTTCACAGAACTGTGAATGCTGGCACTATTATATAATCTTGTTCCACCAGCATTTGCCTGTTATTTCAGGGTTTGTATTTTTTAAAAGGTAACTAGTTCGCGGCCCATACAAGTACTGCTCTCTCAACAAACTTTACATACAAGTAGTATATGTGTTTGGGGTATTTCTGAGTATAAGAAATGCGAAGTCCAGACATGACCTGACTAAACAGGTGAAATATTTATTTGCCTTCGCGTGTGTTTGTGACCGGTGTCACCGATGGAACAGTATACGTGAGACCACAGTATACGTGGTGTCGTCACTATTTGATAGCGATTCATGATGCCCATGATACAATCGTGATAGTGCCATGGACCTTTATGATTACCATTTCTTATGAATAGGGCATTATGAATAGGGCTTTATTGTTTTCATCTTAACATTATACCTCAATGACCTGGGTCATTACTTATTCTTCTCCAGATGTAGTTGACGCGAGGTGAAATAACCAAAGTTCTTCTCGCTGGCATTGAACGAAACCCACCTAGTCTGTTCTACATGACTGTAAAACAAGGGACACCTGAAGTACACACCGCTGTGTCGAACCTACTGCTGTATCGACGTAAAAGCTTTCTTTATTCATACATATTTCGGTTGTGTCGAACGTTGGATAATTCGAAGTATTTACGAAGGTAATTTCGAGACATCAGTGTTTGGCTGTACACACGAAATATCAAAAAGCCTTTACAAGAGCAACCACAAATGATCAATATCTAACATTTCAGGTATTATGTTTCATAATTTTGTCATATAAATATTTCAAGTGTACAAATGTAACTTAATAATACACAATGAAACTAAACTGACGTGCAAAAGAAAGTGGTGCTTTGAGAAAAGTATTCTTTTAAAAAAAGCCCAACGTAAATATACAACTTCTTTGATTTCTTCTTTGGCATTCTAGAAGTTGAGGAGATGAAGAATTACGAGGAACACAGGTAACCAATGTTCATAAATATATAAACATAATATACACATACACTGCAGTTTAAACCTAGTCAAATGTCTTAAATTTATATGAGGAATTCTCAGAAGACCTGTTGCAAATATGGCGACAAAGGAAAGCCTGGGCAAGTGATGGAAGTAGTACTTCTCTTGAACATTATTGCACTCATCCCTGGTGAAAGGACAACAGTGACCTTCCTCGAGGACGCGTCTGACAAGAAAATCCCGATCGTACGGACTACAGCGTTCATAATGACAGCATCCGCATTAACATATCTCCCGATTAAGGAGTAGGACTAATCCGAATGAAGGGGTTTCCGGTTTGACAAGGGCGGAATAACAGGTATAGCTGTTCTGCTGACAGGCCAAAAGAAAAGCAGCAGGCTGAAGTTAGCAGGGTTCATCATTTTCCTTATTCGCCTTTTTGGTCGACAGTTGCTGGAAGATAGACTGTTTTATAATTGATAGAATTGCTGAACACAAAATAGACAACGAACACAGTGCTTGTTAGTTCTTCGATATTTCCAAGTGCAAAATATGTAACCAGCTGAAGGACGACAAAATAGCGTATATTTGACCCCGGATTTGTACACCGGTAAGATACACATACATATGCATTCTGTTGCAAGATGAGTTTCAGTCTTATTTATGCATATAATACAAAACTACAGGGAACACAGGTAACCAATGTTAATATATCACACTCACAGGAGCAATCACAAGTAAGCTCAGTTGTTTCAACAGTTCAAATAAATTTAATTCTCTTAAACTGATTGTTACGTTGAAGCTTTTTAGAGAACTGGAAAAAAATTATGGCCCTTGAAATGGTTACGATTCTTTCTTACGATAAGAACGAGTTTATACTATCCGACGCAAACAACGACACCACGGGCCACTGGTGCACCGTATATCACCGGAATAGAAATATAAAAGGCCGAAAGACAACTAATATCAATGCGACGTAAAAACATGACAAAAAGACGTTCCAATAATGCTACATACACCTGATATTGACGACATCTCTCAGTATACATTTACCTAAGCAGTTAGTTAAGAAAACAGTAATCTTATACAGTGAAATAAGTTTTCTTATATTAAAACAAGCACGACATCCATGCCATGTCGGTTTGTCCATGTTTGTTGGGTACAGCTTATTTGAAGAGCCCTCTGTTCAACTCACATACAGATACATTTTGAATACCGAAGCTACGCGAGAATGAAGGAAAGATGACAAACAAATTAGAGAAAACTTACGTGTTTAAGATTAGTCCAGTAGGTAGATGATTTCGATCATAATTGAACCAACAAAACAATGCAATATTATTCAAACGCACCTGTATGCATCACAGAGGTAACACAAGGTACAATGTTACTGTAACATGGTTTGACAAAACAAACAGAATGTCAACAATTACAACCACACGTGTTGGTTCAGAAACATGTGTTGGTTCTTCGTTCAGGCAAGTTGGCAGGACACGAGGTATATCTATCTAATTGTACACGGCTTCCCCAGAACAAGAGTTAAAAACAAATTCATAACGTCTTGTTGTCTATTCAGCGGAAACGTAATGAACAGTTGCAGACAATAGACTCGACGGTTTGGTTGTTAGAAAGTCCACAACAATAGCAGATAACTTGAACACACAGATTGTCATTCCATTTGCATAGCAAGATATATGTCGCGTTACCTAACCGTCACAGTGCTTGAGTAGATCATTTGCATTTGGGGGGATTTACTGGTTTGATTTTATAATATTAGGAAAAAACTGTCGAGCATAAAAAAGAACACGCGTAAAATAGAATTTGAAGAAATCGTGTTTAACGTTACTCATGTAAACACAGCGGCCGAATCACACGTTTGACAACCATATCAAACACGTCACCATCGAGGAAGCGTGTGTTGCTGGCTTCCCGTTCAGCCAAACACAGATGACATGAATACTTTGTTTTGCCAGACTTACGGAATGGGAATGGCCATGGTACAATCCGATCGTTTTGTATTTAGCCCCTGATACCCTGATGACAAGCAGTCCCTGATGACAATCAGCCCGTGATACCCTGATGACAATCAGTCCCTGATACCCTGATGACAAGCAGTCCCTGATACCCTGATGACAATCAGCCCGTGATACCCTGATGACAAGCAGTCCCTGATACCCTGATGACAATCAGCCCGTGATACCCTGATGACAATCAGCCCGTGATACCCTGATGACAAGCAGTCCCTGATACCCTGATGACAATCAGCCCGTGATACCCTGATGACAAGCAGCCCGTGATACCCTGATGACAATCAGCCCGTGATACCCTGATGACAAGCAGTCCCTGATACCCTGATGACAAGCAGTCCCTGATACCCTGATGACAATCAGCCCGTGATACCCTGATGACAAGCAGTCCCTGATACCCTGAGCGTTAGACTTCAAGGCAATGTGTGAGTAACAAAGGCTAGTATTCAGACGCTTCTTGCAATATCCCAAAGATGCCACGACATGGACACAAGACGGGTTTGTCACATCGTACTCATATAGGTATCCATCCCGGTTCCCTTGCATTAAAAACACAAATACACTCGCGTAAATACGCCTTTGCAAATTCACAGATGATCGATACATTCGATACAATACAATAATCATTTCGAAATCACTGCTTCATATTGGATAATGCAGAACAGGCAATCAACAACGGAATAGAAATACAAGTACATTCCAATAACTGACATTTGTTTCTATATCAATTCAAAGACTATCGTCCATTTCTTATGGAGATACCCGGATAACTGTACTGACTGACTGACTGAGTTTGGTTTTACGCCGCTTTTAGCAATATTCCAGCAATATCACGGCGGGGGACACCAGAAATGGGCTTCACACATTGTGCCCATGTGGGGAATCGAACCCGGGTCTTCGGCGTGACGAGCCAACGCTTTAACCACTAGGCTACCCCACCGCCCCCGATAACTGTACTACAAACATGCACACACATAAATGTATGACACAAAAAGGCTGGATAACTGGACTACAAACATGCATACACATAAATATATGACACAAAATGGCTGGATAACTGGACTACAAACATGCATACACATAAATATATGACACAAAAAGGCTGGATAACTGGACTACAAACATGCATACACATAAATATATGACACAAAAAGGCTGGATAACTGGACTACAAACATGCATACACATAAATGTATGACACAAAATGGCCGGATAACTGGACTACAAACATGCATACACATAAATGTATGTCACAAAATGGCTGGATAACTGGACTACAAACATGCATACACATAAATGTATGTCTACAACAAAATGGCATAACTGCACAAACATGCACACATAAATGTATGACACAAAATGGCCGGATAACTGGACTACAAACATGCATACACATAAATGTATGACACAAAATGGCTGGATAACTGGACTACAAACATGCATACACATAAATGTATGACACAAAATGGCCGGATAACTGGACTACAAACATGCACACACATAAATATATGACACAAAAAGGCTGGATAACTGGACTACAAACATGCACACACATAAATGTATGACACAAAATGGCTGGATAACTGGACTACAAACATGCATACACATAAATGTATGGCACAAAATGGCTGGGACATCAAAACACTATTCCTTATATGTTGGGGACACAACACAGAGATTCGCATCTTATACCCACGTTGAGAATCGAACCCTATCCTCTGCCTGACGAGCGAACGCCATCACCACAAGGCTATCGGCTCAGTAAATCTTTTTCATAGTGACTTTTGGTATTTCGATGATTTATGCACACACGCATACATATAAGGTGAGAATACATACACTTAATACAATATCATGACCATGGGACCAAGACGAGTACAGCATGGTATCCTTGCTCCTGAAAATGGACAAGTACAAAAAGACCAAGTATCTTTGCTGCACTGAAATCGAATCAAATTATAAAGCTGTCTCGGAAACGGAAATCCAATGCACCCGGCAATCACTAACGTTTCACTCATAACCTTTTCCAGTGATATGTAAAACACGAAAATCGATAAAAGGTCAGCGACATTTACCTGATTTTAATCGACAAATCCCTTCTCAGGCTTCTCTGCACTTGGTAAAACCATACGTACTCTCAAAGCTTTTAACTCAGTCCTTCTTATTGACACTTTGCCCCTTATCAAGTTGTCCACGCGATACCACGCGAATCCTGATTCACGAGGGAAATAACTTCATATCCCAACGCTGCCAAGTTTTTAACAAAATATGATTGAATACTACAGAGGCGGTGTGGTACGGCAGCGCCAATAGCAGAACGGTAGCGGTGTTGGTGTTGACTTAAGCCTTCTGGAGAAAGCATTACCATTGCAGCGGCTGATCTACGCTGCCAGGCGTTAGTCTATGGTTGGACGTTATATGCGAATGTTTGAGGCATTTTGTGTGTCGGGACACGCTCTTAAAATTACCACACAAAAATAGCCAAGTTTACGAGCCAACAGAGAAATCTCAGCTCTAACCTTCAAATGGAAGTGCAATATTGAAAGACGTTTGTGCGGTACATTCAGAGAATACAATATCGCTACTCCAGCTATTTCGTCTTCTAGACAGCGGAGACTATTTCTGCACTCAGGTTGGAGACATCAATGATTTTATTTCGATTATACAGAGGCACAAGAACATCCTATGAATAGAAAATGGTCATTAGTGAACACTTTTCTCATTCGCCTTTGAAAAGTATATTTTTGTACTTAAGCTTTAATGTCTCGCATTGAGCAAATATATGAACATTGTGCATTTTAACGAAAACTTATATCATTAATAACTTAGGACGACCTCCACATTGACATCCGAACATTAGCCATAATGATTATTTTCGTTTGTTAAAAGCATTTTGCAGGGGAAAATCTCTCACCAAACCAAAAGCAAAACGCAAACTCTGTAAACTCTGGTATGTCCACAAGGAAGAATATGCATCCATGGTGGTTCACTACAATTTAACAAGGGGTGAGTAACTACATTTCCACAAGCAGGTGTACTGCATTTCAACAAACAGGTTCACTACAAACAGTTTAACACGCGGGTGTACGACATTTCAACACGCGGGTGTACTACATTTCAACACGCGGGTGTACTTTCAATCCACAAGCAGGTGCACTTCATTTCTACAAGCAGGTATACTATATTTTCACAATCAGGTGCGCTTCATTTCTACAAGCAAGTGTACTACATTTCAACAAGCAGATGTACTACATTTCTACAAGCAGGTGTACTACATTTCTACAACCAGGTGCACTACATTTCTACAAGCAGGTGTACTACATTTCAACAAGCAGGTGTACTACATTCTACAAGCAGGTATACTACATTTCCAAAACCAGGTGCACTTCATTTCTACAACCAGGTGCACTTCATTTCCACAAGCAAGTGTACTTTATTTCCACAAGCAGGTGCACTTCATTTCTACAAGCAGGTATACTATATTTCCACAACCAGGTGCACTTCATTTCTACAAGCAAGTGTTCTACATTTCTACAAGCAGATGTACTACATTTCTACAAGCAGGTGCACTTCATTTCTACAAGCAGGTGCACTACATTTCAACAACTATATTTCTACAAGCAGGTGCACTACATTTCTACAAGCAGGTGCACTACATTTCTACAAGCAGGTGTACTACATTTCTACAAGCAGGTGCACTACATTTCTACAAGCAGGTGCACTACATTTCTACAACCAGGTGCACGTCATTTCCACAAGCAAGTGTACTTCATTTCCATATGCAGGTGTTCTACATTTCTACAACCAGGTGCACTACAAGGAGGTAGTATGTTACAAAGGATTCGGTAGAAATGCACTCAAGCAACCACGTGCATATAAGAAACAATGGAACTTTGTTCTTGCAAAGTCATCGCACGGCATAAATGAATAAACAATACACACGCAGTTGGTGGTATCGGTCTCTACTGCCTACGTCTTGTGCTTACACAACTGGCAGTGGACCAGAAATAAACACACAATCCTCCGCCAACCTCCCCAGATTACATACAGTCTCAGTACGTAAAGGAAGACATGCTGTTCTCTTGTTCAACTTCTTTGCATTGAACGAATCATTTCAAAAAGTTCTTCATCCAGATATTGTACTTAGAGACATTCTATATGGGCGTTCCTCGGAATAGTTCAATTAACTCGTACCCGTTTGTTAGAGTGTTCTAGCAGACCCAGGCAGTAATTAGGTTCATTATTTGTACGTTTGTTTCCGTGCTGTCACAACATTTTGGTATCGTAATGACAGTCGAGGGTGATGATGATTAAAATACACGGGAGTGACGACAAAAGTCTATTTGAATGCTTATACTAGTGCAACATGCCTTTACAAACTTAGGTCAGTCTTATAGTTTGAACCTATTCAGTGAACTAGACAATGAATATAACGTATGTTATATTTAGGATTACAGTTTCTTAGTAACGTATGTTATATTTGGGATTCCACTTTTTTAGTAAAGAATAGTTGAAACAATTGGAGGTTTTTGAGAGATAAAACTCTTGTAAAAACAACAAATTACGACAGTCCTTGCGCTAATTTCGCTTTGAGCATATCCACAGCTATATCGGAGTGCTACGATTGTCGTGATTCGCGTGGGTTGTTGCTTTAGCAAATACTTCATTAAACTAACTAAAACTTTGTGGACGGACATTTAGGTCACAATAGTCCACAGCCACACTGTATTAGGTCAACAAAACAACAAGACGAAGAAAAACTCGGATGTTTCAAATTTGAGTTAACCATTTCTATCAGATTCCTCTATACAAACGACATGATGTACAACCTTCATGAATATTATTGAATCGTACTCTAGAACCCATCATGTGTGCATGCTTGGATGCAGTGGTATAGCAGGGAATATGGTATAGCAGGGAATATGGCATGAATGTCCACCTCTGTACATTGTTTACAGCCTGAGTGCTTTAGTTATCATATTTCCCAGGAGATGGAGAGGCGATGAATGTCATAAACACAGCAGGACATAAAAACCAATGCCACATTTGATTTGTTATGTTATTTGTACCTAGTTTGTAACAAAGCTCTACATTCCCCAAAAAGAAAACGAGGTTTAGTGACGAGAAACATCGAAGACGTCATCCATGTATGACGTCATTCCAAGAGTTAGTGAAGAAAGGAAACGCGACATTGTACATACTGAGTTATGAGTACATGATCTATGGGACCAACAACAGATACTGTTCGGCACCACATGGACCAACAACAGCTACTGTTCGCCTGAGAACAACGGCACCATATGGACCAACAACAGCTACTGTTCGCCTGAGAACAACGGCATCACATGGACCAACAGCAGCTACTGTTCGCCTGAGAACAACGGCATCACATGGACCAACAACAGCTACTGTTCGCCTGAGAACATCGGCATCACATGGACCAACAACAGCTACTGTTCGCCTTCACATGAGCCAACAACAGCTACTGTTCGGCATCACATGGACCAACAACAGCTACTGATCGCCTGAGAACAACGGCATCACATGGACCAAGTCAAAAATGGAATCGCACGAATCACTATCAGATAATAACGGCATGAGCTATTTGTGAAAAGGTGATCGTATCCTACCCAACCAGTTTCTCCCTTTAAATACACATGCAAGGCAAGGCGATATTTCCCTGAAAATCACTGAATCACATGGTACAATTCACAAAAGTGTATTGGATAAGGACAAACTTTACGGATGAACAACTTCTTTATAACAACAAGTTGTTCATCAATAAAGTTGTCCTCTGACTCACTAACTTCTAAACATGCCACTCAAAGAAGTTAACGGGGTAGTGCGTCTATCATGGACATGTGTGTACGAATCACTACCAATTAACGATGATACGAGGAGGGTGTTTGACAGGTTGAACACATGTGAAGGCCCGGAAAGTATTAACAGGAAACAGCACGGGAACACATGGAAAAAGTCAAAATTGTATCAGATCGCGTTCTGGTCACTGAGGCGTTAAATTTGAAAATGACTCCAAGTGTCTACCATACACATCCAGCTTTAGTTTTATGTAATGTTATGACCACCCGTGATGAAAGGGACCTATTTTACATGCGATCAGAAAATATCTTAATCATATTATAATTCCCTGAACGAATATTAGTTGTATACAAATGTCATATCCTTATCTCGCAAAGACTTGAAAGGGGTTTTATCATATCCCTTCAAAACATACTTTTTTCGGCAACAAATTCAAATGTGAATTGACAAGACCACCTCAGCTGCTCAGAATATCAGAAATACTTGACGCTTGGGAAAAAAAACGGAACTCAAAAGAATTGCCTGGGAATTTATCAAAGGTTATCGATAGTTTTAATCGCAAAGGAGATCCATTGCAGAACGTCGTCAGTGTTTTTACATGGATTTGGCACCCGTTGCAGGAACATGTTGTGTTGTTCACTGAAATAGACCCCAGGAATCTTGCACCGGTTGTCTAATTAGGAAGTCATCACCCAAGCCAGACCTTGATAAGGCACTCCTCTCGTCCTATCTCGCTCACACACAATCTGGCCCAGACCGTTTAGACAGGGGTCGAGGCCAAGACGGCGCGTGTTGGGGGTGAGCCCGACACTACACAGGAAATTCTGAGATTCATTAAGATTATCGATGGGTATCCTTCAGTATCAAATCTTGCATTTCTCTGCCGCCTATAATATCCAAATGATTTCAAACGTGGATCTTATCACATATCATTTTCTCTATTTATATAGATATTCGTACCAATGATACATGAGTAATAATTTTCGGTTATCAATTATTAATTATCCTGCGTTTGATTTCATAACTCATTCTCGTCGGGATGTGTATGTCTTCAGTATTCTGTATGTATGATGTTAAAAATGTATTTACCTGTTGTTGTTTTAATTTTGCTATTTTATTGTTTGTTTGTTGTTGTTATGTAGATATTGTTATAATTGTAAATCTGAATGAGACAACAGTGGTGACCGAGAGAAGTGACCAGTACAGTAGGACACGCCAAGTCACCCAGCGTGACCACCTACGTCCCATGTTAATCCACGCAGAACGAGCCACGTGTACCGGCGACCTGCCTCGCATCCAGCGTCTAAAGTAATAAGAAGAGTGATAAATATATGAGCTACATGGTTTGTGCCAAATTCGCATATTGTGCGATTCTGTCCAAACAGACACTCCATAGTTTTCACCCTGTCCCTAAACGTGTATTAATATTAGTACGTTTAGATTAGGACCAAGTGGATTTAATTACGGTTATGTTATGTTCTTATCTTAGCTAATTACGACACAACAGACTGGAATACATCATGTAGATACCCCTAACTAATTCATTCCAGGTGTTTCAGAAAAAAAACACGTAGCGTGAGATCCAAGTTAAGACGCAATTCATCAAATGGTTCACTAAATAATTGCTAACATTGCATCCTGCTTATAATCTAATGCTTAATCTTTTCAAAAGCCGTGGTTGTTTAGGGCGTACTAAATTGTTCACGGATACACTGTTTGATATTTATTCCGATACTTAACCTTAAGGATCTTACTGTTTATTTCCCTTGCATCCTTGAAAGGTCAAATTCAGGATCAAATTGTCCTTCACAGTGCGGCGTAGAGTGGCCTCCTCATCGACCCTGGATACACCCTCTCCCTACAGCCGTGGGACATAAAACGATCCATAAAACATTCCTTATCTCACAGAAACCCTTGGCGTTCAAATTTGTCAATCAAAACATTATCCAAAAGATCAGTTTCGATTGGTTTGTGTTGCTGTCATGTGTATGCATTGTCTGAAGACTTGCTGTCAGTGTTTCAAATGATATTCACTGTTCTAAAGCAGCACTTCATAACAGGACTTGGCTTTGGTCTCACGGGTGGTCAGTTAGGTATACATTACATGCACGACTGATCTGGAATATTATGCGGCAGCTACTTACAATCGCTTCACGGACATCATTCGTACAGTGATTCTTCTGACAGTGTTCTGATCAGTTGTTCTTCTGACACTTCTTGCTATATAACGGCGGTACGTAAATAATCGAGTCTGGACCAGACAATCCAGTGACTGACTTCATTAGCATCGATAAACGTAATTGGGACACGAAGCATCAACCAAGTAAGCGAGCTTCTTTCGACTGGCATGGATTTCTGAAGACCAATTCTGACAAGGGTGTTCACGGGTACTTCTTCAGACAGTGGTTGAAGAATGGCTCTATTGTTCCTGTCCCTGTTACACAGCTAATCTGTTCTTTGTCAGTTTAGATTTGTTTGTCATAAACCACGTCACTTCATTAGCACCATCTGACAAGTACATAATTACTAAAAAGTCTAAGGCACACTCTCTGTCAAGAAGATAAATGCAGTCTTGCTGTGGCTACCCTCTGAGACGAACATTAATACAACAATGTTACCCCTGACAAGTACATAAATACAATCTTGCTGTGGCTACCCTATGACTAGAACATAATCTTGTTGTGGCTACCCTCTGAGAAGAACATTAGTACAAGAATGTTATGTCTGACAAGTACATAAATACAATCTTGTTGTGACTAACCTCTGACAGGAACATAATCTTGCTGTGGCTGTCCTCTGAGAAGAACATTAGTACAAATATGTTACCCCTGACAAGTACATAAATACAATCTTGTTGTGGCTACCCTCTGACAAGAACATAATCTTGCTGCAAAGTGCTGTCCCAATCTTCTTGAAGAACATTAATTACAAGCATGTTGGACCCCTGACAAGTACATAAATACAATCTTGTTGGGGCTAACCTGATACATACATAATTACAATCTTGTTAACCCTGAAATAAGTACATAATTACAATCTGCTACCCTGAAATAAGTACATAATTACAATCTTGTTGGGCTTGAAATAAGTGTAATTACAATCCCTTGGGCTGACCCTGAAATAAGTACATAATTACAATCTTGTTGGGGCTACCCTGAAAATTACAATCAATCTTGTTGGGGCTACCCTGAAATAATTACATAATTACAATCTTGTTGGGCTGTCCCCTGAAATAAGTACATAATTACAATCTTGTTGGGGCTACCCTGAAATAAGTGCATAATTACAATCTTGTTGGGGCTACCCTGAAATAAGTACATAATTACAATCATGTTGGAATAAGCTGTTGGGCCTCTGAAATAAGTACATAATTACAATCTTGTTGGGCCTACCCTGAAATAAGTACATAATTACAATCTTGTTGGGGCTACCCTGAAATAAGTACATAATTACAATCATTGTTGGGGGGCTACCCTGAAATAAGTACATAATTACAATCTTGTTGGGGCTTGGCCTAATTACCCTGAAATAAGTACATAATTACAATCTTGTTGGGGCCACCCTGAAATAAGTACATAATTACAATCTTGTTGGGCCTACCCTGAAATAAGTACATAATTACAATCTTGTTGGGGCTACCCTGAAATAAGTACATAATTACAATCTTGTTGGGGCTACCCTGAAATAAGTACATAATTACAATCTTGTTGGGGCTACCCTGAAATAAGTACATAATTACAATCTTGTTGGGCCTACCCTGAAATAAGTACATAATTACAATCATGTTGGGGGCCTACTACCCCCTGAAATAATAATTACAATCATAATACAATCACAATCATAATTACAATCATGTTGGGCTACCCTGAAATAAGTACATAATTACAATCTTGTGTTGGGCCTACCCTGAAATAGCAATCTTGTTGGGGCTTCCCTGAAATAAGTACATAATTACAATCTTGTTGGGCCCTGACCTGAAAATAAGTACATAATTACAATCTTGTTGGGGCTACCCTGAAATAAGTACATAATTACAATCTTGTTGGGGCATAATTACATTACCTGAAATAAATAAGTACATAATTACAATCTTGTTGGGCCTACCCTGAAATAAGTACATAATTACAATCTTGTTGGGGCTACCCTGAAATAAGTACATACAATCTTGTTGGGGCCTACAAATAAGTACATGTTGTTGGGGCTAACCTGAAATAAGTACATAAATTTATTCTTGTTTGGCCTACCCTGATATAAGTGCATAATTACAATCTTGTTGGGCCTACCCTGAAATAAGTACATAATTACAATCATCTTGGGGCTTACCTGATATATACATAATTACAATCTTTGTTGGGGCTACCCTGAAATAAGTACATAATTTTAATCTTGTTGGGGCTGTTGGGGCTACCCTGAAATAAGTACATAATTACAATCTTGTTGGGGCATAATACCCTGTTGGGGCTACCCTGAAATAAGTACATAATTACAATCTTGTTGGGGCTACCCTGAAATAAGTACATAATTACAATCTTGTTGGGCCTACCCTGAAATAAGTACATAATTACAATCTTGTTGGGGCTACCCTGAAATAAGTACATAATTACAATCTTGTTGACCCTGAAATAAGTACATAATTACAATCTTGAAATGTAGCCTAATCTTGTTGGGCCTACCCTGAAATAAGTACATAATTACAATCTTGTTGGGGCTACCCTGAAATAAGTACATAATTACAATCTAGCTGAGCCTACCCTGAAATAAGTACATAATTACAATCTTGTTGGGGCTACCCTGAAATAAGTACATAATTACAATCTTGTTGGGCCTACCCTGAAATAAGTACATAATTACAATCTTGTTGGGCTTACCCTGAAATAAGTACATAATTACAATCTTGTTGGGGCCTACCTGAAATGATAATACAATCTAGTACATGAATTACAAATCAGCTGTTGGGGCCTACCCTGAAATAAGTACATAATTACAATCTAGCTGAGCTTACCCTGAAATAAGTACAGAATTACAATCTTGTTGGGGCTACTCTGAAATATGTACATAATTACAATCTAGCTGAGCCTACCCTGAAATAATTATATTATTACAATCATGTTGGGGCTAACCTGATATATACATAATTACAATCTTGTTGGGCCTACCCTGAAATAAGTACATAATTACAATCTTGCTGGGCCTACCCTGAAATAAGTACATAATTACAATCTTGCTGGGGCTACCCTGAAATAAGTATATAATTACAATCATGCTGGGGCTACCCTGAAATAAGTGTATAATTACAATCATGTTGGGGCTACCCTGAAATAAGTACATAATTACATTCATGCTGGGGCTACCCTGAAATAAGTACATAATTACAATCTAGCCTGGGCTACCCTGAAATAAGTATATAATTACAATCTTGTTGGGCCTACCCTGACATAAGTACATAAGTACATAAATATAATTGTGCTGGGTTTCCTGCAGAGATGTGCTTACAACAGTGCTACCATTAGCCTCTGGAAGTATAGAAATACAATTATGTCCCCAGCAACGCTTGAGAAGTATATAATTACAGTAGTGCAACGGGTGCGCCCCGAGAAGTACACAAGCACAATCGTGCTTCTCTTCCTCTCGGAGAAGTGCAAGCATGCTATTTCCATTGTTTTAACATGCCTGTGCGGAAATCAATTAATCGATACGTTATGAATAATATTTGACTGGAAGCAGTCCTGGCTTCTAATGAATTCTTTTTATACAATATTTCAAACAAAATCATCAGTTATATGTCCCTTCTTCTACGAGATGTTCCGAATGCATAATAAAACTCAGAATGGAGATTCTGATCAAAAGCGTTCGAAACAAGGTTTCAATTGTTCGTTGCATTTAATATCTTTTATGGTGATTATTTGATACATTATTTACGAATTGTGAATATATGGCGACTGTTATTGTCACTCTCAGCTGGGTATCTACTTAAACAATAAAGACTATTATCACACATGGGATTCGCAGGTCACAGACATGTCCCATATTCGCTAAAGATTGGTGAATTCGTCTTGAATGCTTCACGTTGTGAGGAAATTGCGAAAACAATATTGTGTATTTTGAAACAGTGATTGAGCAAATATCCTATCTGCGATAGAAACCAGTCTGCCAGTCTCTATGGTGGTTGTTCCTCAAAGACGAATCCGATCAACACAATATTAAGTGTATATGAACACCAGATGTCAGTGTTATTGTTGACCAGGTTCCACACGAACACGCCATTATATACAGAAACACAAACACATTCTACCAGTGTTACTATCACAGAGAGGCAAAACTCGTCAATATCCCGATAATAACGCAACTTCGCACGCCGTGAAACATACGGAGAGGTCGTACAAATATACGGTGATGTCGTAGAAACATGCATGCACAGGCTACAACACTATCATTTTCATATCCCAACGGATCTCAGGTTTCTGTCCCTGGAAATTACTATAAACTATCAAACGGACAGGGACTGGTTCATCAATACGATCTTAAAGTTAAGACCATCGTAATCCCAATCTTTAACGTAGACTTACGACAATCGTAGCGCTAACGTCGTTTTGTGGAACGGTGCCCTAGTTATACAAGTCCACTGTGGGATCTTTTCACATATATTGTTATAATGAGTCGTACGGTAAGTACGATCGTGCCTTATCTGGTACCATGTCCATCCTCGGAGACCATTAGTGATAATAGTAAAATAAGTGGGATGAAAGAAGTCACTAATTGTCCCCAGGAAATAGCGGTCATTTACTGATGTGATTAATCTATCTTTATAGACCCAACACATGAATCAAGTGATAGAAGACAGTTTAGTCTCACGAACACGTTTGTGTGTCAGTGGTGCTTTTCGCTTCATCCTTCGTAATGAATTACATTGACGTATTGGAAAATGCTGTTCCCCTGTTAACTCATTATTATTGGAGAATATACAATATCACTGCTCTATTACACTTGATTAATACAGTTCTATTCAACCATTTACTGCCATATAGCCTCTGGAGATATTCGCTTTAAAAAACGTTGCATTTATTTTCTGTTGTTGCTAAAAATTAAACCAAATTGAAATGGTTATCCGGTGATGATATATTTCATTCTCGTATCTAAGTTGTGTTTTTGAAGCTACGTTTCAAGCGTTCCGGCGTTTTCAGCCTTGTAACATTTTGTTTTCAATGTTTTGGTTTAAGCCATTTTCCTGGTGTGTGTATCTTCTTTTGAGTCCAAGTTTAGACACTCCAAGTTAAACCGAGGAGTATTAGGTAAAGAACGGTGTAGTTGTTTGATATAGCGCAGGGTATTATTGTATCCAGAGTATGTTTCACAGATCAGTGTACAAACATACGCCCAGGTCACACACATGCTTTTCTGCTCACTGCATGTGCCAAGATGTACGAACCAAGATGTACGAAGCATTACCGTTCTTAGTTCACTTAACACGAACCCAGGTTGGCACCGTTGTCGGTAGCTTTAACACATGCACGGAGGCATGGTCTGATTCCGATATTGTTGTAGAGGCATGTCTAGCTCTGCAGGGTGCTTTCTGACTAAATGTACAGAGTAAATAACATACTGATATACAATACATATGAGTTAAAGATGAACGTTTTGGCAATCTGAATTGCATTTATCAAACTGATACGTCAACGTATGCAAAAGGCAAACCAATCTTTAAACAGATTTCACTTTGGCCCAAAGGACAAAGTGGCTGAGGAAATCGCCATTGCATATTATGATGTATAATGGTAAACGTGGGTGGTGTTGGATGCTCTAAAGAATACGTCAAATATTTAACGGTTTTAAGGAATATGATAATGATCATATGGAACTACCTTTACTGTCTCGTAATACTGAATCCAGATTTTATTCTTCTTACCTCACTGAAGAACCAATAAGTGTTCTGTGGTGTTACAGTCAGAAGGAAATGCAAATTTACTGATAATTTCGTCTTCTGTCTAAGGTATATGTGCTGCACTTCTGGCCGAGGTAACCATATGTTCATGGTCCTACTGCTCGATTCAAAAGTTTAGCAGAACAAAAACAAATATTATCACACATTTGATAAATAGGAAATCAATACCTTCCTTTTATACATGTTCTTTAACAAGATGTGTACCATATGTTTAGACTCGATGACGTGAATACCTTCTGGACAGTCCGAAAAGAGTTGCGTTAATTACCTGGACACAAGAATCAAACAACACTGTGTAGAATTCGTCCCCAAATGCTCAAATATACCATAACAGAAACATCATATGCGAAATAACCATTAGATTAGCATACTGAAGACAGAACCATCACGGGTTGTTTCAATGAAATTGCAATTCAACTATGACAACATTATTATAAACATGTTTTCGATACAACAGTCAAATTGTATTAGCAGTAGCGAGTTACCTCTTGTACAAGTATCCGTTAACCATCCGTCGGAGAAGCTCAGGAGAATGTTCTAAGCATAGCACTATCCCTCCTGTACAAACGCATTGCTCCTTTCACGAATGAAATCCTCCAACCGTAGGGAAAAGTTGATATATTCGTCAGTCGGATCTTCTAGTTCCACGACCACTCGCGTATTCCGTCAGCCATATGGAGCAGAATCATTCCCACTAGAAGATAAAACAGGAAACATCATAAATCAGACATTAATTGCTGATCGGGTGAATGAAAAATCAACAATTGTGCCCAGGAACGCGAGCGAGGATTAGCGCGTCCTCGTCAAAGCGTGCAACATTCAACTTGAAGTAAGCAGGGTTGAAGGACCCAACTAGCTAAACTCAGCGCGCCTCTTCAGGTCCCATGCTTAATGGCTTGTCCACAGTACACCAAACAGTTCATTCCTCAATCGATGTAAAAGAGCGAATCGTCCTTTTGTGAACAGACGCCATAGGTAGGAGTTTTCAATCTCTTTGCCTGGCCTCCTTCGCAACTAATTTCACTTGATGACTTAGGTTAAATATAGTATAGACCGCCGTCACCATCCAAATAAAGAGAAATTTCTTGTTTAGTTCGGAATGTAAAGTTTCAGCGTTCGGGATGACAATGCCTGTAAAACTGTCCACGTGTTGAGGAATCCGTTGTCTGTGATGGAAATGATTTTTGCCGGAGCCTCGTTATCGCGATTAAGTTTCAAAAGTGAGAATTGTAAAAATCTGTAAATCTTTAAATTTAGCGTTCTGAACTTGTGTCTTGTTCGTCGATATCAGGTACGTTTTTATATATTTTTTCAATTAAAATGTTGTCAATAATCTGTTTGCAATATGAACTGATAAATGCTACGAATTTAAAACCGACTTTCTTGTCTTCAAGTTTAACGGTGGTTTGACACGCACTGAAAGTTGTCAGCCATGACAACGACTACATCGACTGAGGAGATCGAGTGAATGAAGATGAACGCCGCAGCTGCATAACGTCGAGACCACCACTACGGTGACTAAAATGTTTATGTAACGGTTGACTCTGACGGAACAAGATGGCGCACAATCAGCCAAATCTTAGAACCCGACCACTTTGGTCGAGTCTACATGAAATGCATGGTTGAATTGGCTGCACTTATCAGCAGCATAGGATGGACAAATAAGCTGTTTGCTGGTGTTATACGCCCAGTCAGCAATATGGCCTCTGGTCAAGTCCACACCAATCAAACCAATGGTCGATAACATGAGCACTTTCCCGATGACGTCGGGCGTGATACACACCTTGACAAACATTGTCATACATGAAAATAATATTTAAAGCTGATCTGTATGGAACTAGGTAACTAATGCTGATCTATATGTAAACTTGTAACTAAAGTTCATCAGAATGAAAATAACTAAAGCCAACTTATATGTTAAATATTTAACTGAAACTGTCAATATTTAACTGAAACTTAATTATAGCCGACCCATATCAGAATCATAAAACTAAGCTAACCAATGTCGAAGTGATGCTCTAAGGACAGCCTGTACATAAACGTTAAAATACAGCTGAGCTTGTATCCAAAATGAGATTACATCGAATCCTTACTGAAAGACAATGAAGCAGTATGATGCTGACTTGTTGTCTTATGAGGCCATAGGTGACATGCCGACACGGACAATACCCTCTGCAGGGGTATCAGCAAAACAAGAAGATGACACGGCCTTCCTGGTTCGATGTAATTATGTGAATTGCTCCGATTTTTGTTTCAGACATTTTCCCCAGATAAGTGCCCCCTTAAGGCGGAGCAACGGTTTCAGTGTCAATGTGATATTATCCTTGATGCTAAATGGATCCATTTATATTTAGCATCAGTTTAAAGGACATGACAGAAGCTCTAAATAATACAGACCACTTCAGTCTTACGATACTCCACTGTGAGGACATCACATTGTGAATGATAATCATGTTCTCGAATATTACTAGAATTTATGTTTCCTGGGAGTTAGTTACATTCGAGTGAGTATGGTTTTACGCCGCATTTAGCAATATTCCAGCAATATCACGGCGAGGGACACAAGAAATGCGCTTCACACATTGTACCCATGTTGGGAATCGAACCCGGGTCTTCAGCGTGACGAGCGAACACTTTAACCACTAGGCTACCCCACCACCCCTTATATTCGAAGTATACTGGACCGATATATAGTTGTAGTCAGATAACAGCTGTCACACAACCCATCCGAAACGTATATATATGGATGAGTATGATTTTACGCCATTCAGGGCAATATATCAACCATATCGCGACAACAAACACCATAAATAGGCATCAGACATACGACCCATCAAGGGAATACAACCCGGTGTCCGTTGTGACGAGCGAACATTTTAACCACTTGGCTTTAACAATTCCCCACTGAAATAACTCCACTGTATATCAAATCTTCTTTGATTGATGTCATTCTTCTTTACTTGCTCCAGGCTGTTTGTGTGAATATATTAGGAAGTCTATAATAGAGAGCTACTACAGATTGATGTGTTTACTGCCTTATAGTCACTAATCAACTGATGAACCATCAACTTCCAGTACTAAAGTAGCAATAGCTTCATGACCATTACTCGTGAGATACAGCAATGATATTGGGAGCACCTGCAAACATAAGCGTGGTTGAACACGATATGTAAAGTATTTGCTTCAATGTCTTAATATACTATCAAAAGCTTTCTGACTTAAAATTTATCATAATCAATAAGTATATCTAAACTTTAGCTCTGAAGATTGGAACTGAATGAAAGATAAAAATGATTTATTGACACTAGTCACTGAAGTTACATCACACTCTTTCAATAAATGTGTAGCTTTGATGACAGGAATCTAAAGGATTAGGCTTTTCTTTTGGTGACCTTATGCTTCAGTTCGTAATGGAATTACTGTTGCCTGTTGGTCGCAGTACCTCTGTGTTGACTCAGTCAATGAACTCTCAGCCGACTTGAGTGACGACTCGACTTCATCGACACACCTTATTTAACTGAGTAAAAAGTCTTGTTTGAAATGAAATTCTGGTAATGCTTTAGTAAACGTACATTTTGAAAAATCACAATCTGATGGCTATTTCCCATAACCAGCTTTGCATTTGTCCGGTGAATCAATAACCCTTTGCTCTTGGCCACACTGGGCTCCATAACACGGCCCACCAATTAAACATTGTGATAACCTTGCCCCTCAAGGGAAAGAAAAAAACTAACAAATTTACATCATTTGGCTCTCAGATATGTGTGACCTAGGATTTAACTATCCCACACAATCGCATGGCTGAATCAGGTCCTTCAACGCACAAACGAAAGAAGCCACAAGCCTCCATTAGAGTCACAATCATTCAACGGGGACCTTATTTTCCGGTCAATAATGACCCCAGGCCTTTATTTGCACGGTATGCAAATTACGGCTAGGAACTTCCGTTTCGACTGAACAGTTCAGAGGACCTCATTCAAACGCCGAATCAATGACGGTGCTTTTTGGGACAAATGTCTTAAATTCTAATCCGGTAATTTGAAGCAGAAGTTAACTAATGAGTGCTCGCAACATTTGGACGATTCATACTTGAATAGTCGACCGAGTGCCGAGCTGAAATGAGAAAGCTGTATGATGTAACACTTGGAGGAAGAGTATGCTGGTTTTCAAAGGAACAGGACTTTCTGCATGGGAAAACTCGACTAATGTGGTCGCAGTTTTTATTTCAGGCTGCTTAAACCACGTGATCAAGATTGGATGCGTTTCATCAGACCGACCTGGAATTGACAAGCTTCAAAGTTAAAACACCCAAGATGGTCTTGTTGTCTGGCAGATCTGTTGTAGTGATGTACCCACAAAGGAGACACTGTTGGGAGATGATCATTTGGACGTATTTGGGGTCCTTCTTCCGACGGTAACCATGGCGTCTTGAGTCAGTGACTATATTTGGTTATTTCAGTGATTGTCAGGTCATGGGGCAGTTAGATGTCGACTTGGAAGTGATCTACATAACTACTATATAGTACAAACGGATCAGGTGTACGATTGAGGATCACCTGAATACTTGCCACGTGTAACGTCGATCTCGAAGATACCGCACTGCAGAAAGTACCATGGAGAACATGTTCACTTGGTACAAGATCACTGTGACAAGGGATGATTCTTACTCGCATGAATTGAGTTCAATTTCTGATCACTTTTGTCACAGACGCATGAAGGTGTGCATAGATACCCAACTACCACTGACGTTTACAGCCATTTGGATTTTGAACTCTAACATCAGGCATAGGTGTTGCCCTCCAGATACAGATGATACCTTCCGAATACAGATGTTACCTTCCGAATACAGATGATACCTTCCGAATACAGATGTTACCTTCCGAATACAGATGATACCTTCCAAATACAGATGTTGCCTTCCGAATACAGATGATACCTTCCGAATACAGATGATACCTTCCGAATACAGATGTTACCTTCCGAATACAGATGATACCTTCCGAATACAGATGTTGCCTTCCGAATACAGATGATACCTACCGAATACAGATGATACCTTCCAAATACAGATGATACCTTCCGAATACAGATGTTGCCTTCCGAATGCAGATGTTGCCTTCCGAATACAGATGTTGTCTTCCGAATACAGATGATACCTACCGAATACAGATGATACCTTCCGAATACAGATGTTGCCTTCCGAATACAGATGTTGCCTTCCGAATACAGATGATACCTTCCGAATACAGATGATACCTTCCGAATACAGATGTTGCCTTCCGAATACAGATGTTGCTTCAGGACACAAATGTTGCTTTCAGGATAGTTTCTTCTGGTTTTGCTAATAGTCTTAATCATCATGACAATCACAGATAGAAGTCAGGTGACAGTGTATTATAAATAAGGACAAGGTTCAAGGTACCGACCATCTAAAACGAAGTTCGTCCAAATTTGTTACAAAAATATAATATTGCTGACAGGGCAAACATAAAATCCCCGTGAAATGTTTGACTCCAGGGAAAGAATACTTAATTCCTCAAGCATTTACTGAAACCAACCTAGTCTGTGTATACTATCTCATTCCACTACCAGAGTCATGTCTTCCCCTTGGGTGATATGAGTATAGAACCTACTGTTTTACATGCCTCTAATGGAAATCACGATCGGGTTTTAGATTGTGCTTGGTGTTAATGGTATGAGTGTCCACTGAGGGGTAAAGTGACCACCATCCTTTCTCTGAAGTTGTCTTGTAGTAATGTACTCCGACATCACACGTAGATGTTTGGGCCCCTGGGGAAACACGCCTGTATTAAGTCCTCACCCGTTGTTGCCAAACCTACAACAAACTGCTGACTGCAGATATTTGCACAATAAATTTGTTGTGTCAAACCTCATTTACATTCGGTCCCTAGAAGCCCTGTTTATTGTCATACAAGACCGTATGTGGATTCCTTTCTTAGTATCACTGTCCTGCCGAAATACACAGATATATACTGCTATAGTTATACAGAAGGTTGCTTAGTCCAGCTTACAAGCCCCTTCACCCAACTAGTACTGGAATCATGAGCGAGTGTGGCCTGACAGCTGAAGGCAACATTGGAGTTATTTTTGAACATTGTGTTATTAAATTCAAATTAACGATATAGTCCTGTGAATATCTTTAATAGTAGATATTTATTCAGAAATTAGAAATTGAGAAAAAAATAAACGTTCTGTACCCGATCCAAAAATACCATAGTATGAGGTATATATCATTACTGTCTCAAAGTCATGTAAAGATTGCATCTCTTATCACAACCCACACCAAATCGGCGTCTATTTCATTAAACCACACTCTACGGCGTTTAACATTTGATATTCCTGGCGAAACACAGAAGAACTTTGATTCGTCATGAATACGTGCTTGTTGATCTTATACTTTAAGAGCAAGATCTTTATTTCACAAGCATCTGCAGACACCAATACAGAGACGTTTAACCTGTTTAGAACCAATACAATGTACGTGAGCAAGGACCGAACATTCTACCATTCATTCCGTTGAGTAACACGGAAGATCCTTCTCGTCGTTGCGTTCAGTGTACTCTTTATATGCCCTGGGGGAACTTCACCAACAACGAAACTAATGATTGGTAAAATTTTGACCGTCGAGCGAGCCATTCGCTAATGGATTCTGTATAGTAAGCAAGTGCATGTACAAGACGTGGTCCACGTACATGCACTATATTGCTTTCAGTTCGGAGGCAATATGTATATACGACATTGAACCTGTTTCACATTGGATTCACTTACAAATATTGTAAGTGTAATCATATGAAATTAAGTTTTTGATCATCAAACAGCTCCGTCTTTCTTGGCACCGTGCTCCAAGATTCTGCCGCAATATTGCATTATTTGACGGAAGTCGAGCGAAGGAGGAAAATTAGGTCTAATTTCCTTCTCTAAATCGCCAGGCCCACCGGTGATTTTTTAGGATTAATTCCTTTATAAAGTCCGTGTCCGGGTAATTATTTTCTGCTGGACATGAATCATTTTCCGGGTTCGGAAAGTTGAATTTTATTGATTCGATGAACCATTGGCAAAATTACACATTTGCTATGTCATTTAGTGAGATGTTGCAAAGCCAATGTACGTTTCGTTGAACATGGTACAAATGTCACTGTGACTGTGTGGTATATTACTCCGTGGCCATTTAGGTGGATATAATCTCAAGATGTGTTACTTAATGGTAATGTCTCAGCTATATATGGTGGGTGTGGATTATGTCAATAAACTGGGTGTGGGGGTGTTGTAAGTATGTGTATGTGTGTGTGCGTGTAGGGGTGGTGGCTTTAGGTACGTGGGAGGGGTTACGTGGGAGGGGTTTGGGGGTTTCACGGGCCCCCTGGTCGGATGCAACATCGGTATTCCTTGTGCAGCGTTGCGTCCCTTAGGTTTTGCCAGAACCCTGTGATTTCTATTCAGATCTTGGGGTGGTGATGTAGCTTAGTGGTAAAGCGTTCGCGCACAAGCCGATGACCCGGGTTCGATTCCCCACATGGGTACACTGGGTGGTGCTCATTTCTAATATCCCACGCCGTGATACTGCTGGAACATTGTCCAAAGCGGCGTAAAAATAAACTCACTCACACCATTCAATTCTCGATTTCGATCCTGTTTGTTGGCACTAAATCCGGACTCCAATATTTTCGCAAAGTGCCTAAGTCTAAAACCATCATCACTCAGGGCATCGTTCCAACTTAACCCGTGACGATCCGGGTTAGAATTGATCTTTAGTAACCCATGTTTGTCGTAAGAGGCGACTAGCAGGATCGGGTGGTGAGGCTCGCTGACCTGGTTGACACATGCCATCGTATCCCAATTGCTCATGCTGTTGATCACGGGATGGTCTTGTCCAGACTGGATTATTTGCAAACCGCCGCCATATAGTCGGAATATTGGAGAGTGTGGAGTAAAACTAAACTCACTCACTCATTCGTTCCATACCAGGATGATTCGACGTGATACCGCCTATATAATGCTCAAAACAGCAATTGATTAACAAAACGTTACGTTTTTCAACAGATATGTTTTGCGAATATCTTTTGTTGCTTCAGGAAGAAAATCAATAAGTCCAACATCGTATGCACTCCCAGCAGACCGTGTTAAACACAAACTTAATCTGACAATTACATAGTACTAAACACTGGGGAACTAAAACACATGCTATTATGTTCTTCTAGGTGCAGAAACATACATGTAAAGGACGTTTCATTTGATATAATGGGTATGATGTTTCTGGGTTACTGCTCACATGCACGTTCGAAGTCTTCACCAACACTCTGTCACGTACTGACATTATTACGTCCTCTTTTGACGTTCTACTGATCAAATTACGTCTACCTCTCAACGGCGTGTTCAACACAGGCTATATACAAGGTCAGTTAGTGTTTAACGAAATCCTCAAAGGAACGCGCTACATTGAACTCGCAGTCAGAGTACAGCATACTGACCACGTGTCGAATTATAAATCCAGAATTAGAACGAAATCGATGTTGTGATGATGTTGATGGCGCCAGAAGGATCTGTGTCTGTTTAAACGTTGTGTTTATAGAATTATTACAATCGTAGGGGTTTAGTGAAGTACACTGTTAAATAGTCCATAAATTGTGTACGATGGGCCAAGACTAGCAAAGGTCTCCACTGAAACTGGTCATTATGTCCACAGGGTTTCTGGGATTGCGTTTAAGTGAAAAGAGCGCATCATTTAGAAGCAAGTAATTTCATTTCCTGACCTAATTTACTCAATCGTTAACCAAGCAAAAAATAGATCTAAAAAGGAAACAATATGCTTGACTGATCTACTTATGTTTAAGATTACAAGAAGGTCTGTTCTGTCAGAGGTTGGTATTTTGCATTGTCTTTATACTCAATAAAACTATAAGCTTTTGTAGTTTGGTTTTGATAGATATTGTGCCGAATTTTGTCATTATCCGTAGTTTATATAATCATATAAACGCCGTCTTTTGAATAAGACTCACACTAAAAATTAGGAATTTATGTTAAAGTGCATCTTTGAAGAGAGTTAAGAATCGATGTGTATGAATAAGTACAGTGAAATAAGCCATACATGAAAGCACACTCAGCAGGTCCTTGAAAGTCATATGGTGGGTTTCAACCGACAAACAAATGGGCCGTAATTGTGTATGTCTGTGAGTGACTCAGATACCAAAACACATATCAAAGCTTAAAATTGAGAAAAATGGAAAGGTTTGGCATTGATACAGACGGCTGGTAGATCATTATCTTTCGTAAAGACCGAAGCTGAAATAATTGTATGCAACATGTTTTATAATACAACCGGCAACAATCAATTCCTTTAACTTCAGCCATGCATTGTAACATTCAACATAACAAATTGGAAACATTCTAATCAATATGGCCTTGAATTACACTATTATTCAGACAAATCGTTAGATATACAACCATTACATGTCTACATATGTATCCAAGTCTGTTTTTTAATGCTATCAATTGTTTCCAGTTCCATCCAGTGCTATCACTTTTTTCCAGTTCCATCCAGTGCTATCAACTGTTTCCAGTTCCATCCAGTGCTATCACTTGTTTCCAGTTCCATCCAGTGCTATCACTTGTTTCATGTTCCATCCAGTGCTATCAATTGTTTCCAGTTCCATCCAGTGCTATCAATTGTTAAACGGTTTTATCCAATGCTATCAACTATTTCCAGTTCTGTCCAATGCTATCAACTGTTATATAGTTCCATTTAGTGTTATCAACTGTTATATAGTTCCATCCAGTGCTATCAACTGTTATATAGTTCCATCAATACTGTCAACTGTTCTATAGTTCCATCCAGTGCTATCAACTGTTTTATAGTTCCATCAAGAGCTATCACCGGTTATATAGTTCCATCATGTGCTATCACCTGTTATATAGTTTCATCGAATACTGTCAGCTGTTATATAGTTTCATCCAGTGCTATCAACTGTTATATAGTTCCATCCAGTGCTATCGCCTGTTATATAGTTCCATCCAGTGCTATCAACTGTTATATAGTTCCATCCAATACTGTCAACTGTTTTATAGTTCCATCAAGTGCTATCACCTGTTATATAGTTCCATCCAGTGCTATCAACTGTTTTATAGTTCCATCCAGTGCTATCACCTGTTATATAGTTCCATCCAGTGCTATCAACTGTTATATAGTTCCATCCAGTGCTATCAACTGTTATATAATTCCATCCAGTTATATCAACTGTTTT
This sequence comes from Haliotis rubra, assembly GCF_003918875.1. Lineage (NCBI taxonomy): Eukaryota > Metazoa > Mollusca > Gastropoda > Lepetellida > Haliotidae > Haliotis > Haliotis rubra. The sequence goes on along the minus strand of NW_025766547.1, from coordinate 902,932 downwards.
ATAGTTCCATCCAGTGCTATCACCTGTTATATAGTTCCATCCAGTGCTATCAACTGTTATATAGTTCCATCCAGTGCTATCAACTGTTATATAGTTCCATCCAGTGCTATCAACTGTTTTATAGTTCCATCCAGTGCTATCAACTGTTATATAGTTCCATCCAGTGCTATCACCTGTTTTATAGTTCCATCCAGTGCTATCACCTGTTATATAGTTCCATCCAGTGCTATCAACTGTTATTCAAAATCCACAACTGATAATCTCAAATGCAACCCAAAGCTACTTAACGTGCCAACACAGCCCAAGAGAGGTCCAAGAGAGGTCCAAGAGAGGCCCAAGAGAGACCCAAGAGAGGTCCAAGAGAGGCCCAAGAGAGACCCAAGAGAGGCCCAAGAGAGACCCGGATCAAAGAACTCTTTACGTAGAGGTAGTCGTGCCAGGAGAGGCTGACACTCAACCAAGACGCCCATTCCAATCTAATGCCATCCAATGCTTTGTAATAGCCTGTGGTAGCCTAGTCGTTAAGGCGTTCGCTCGTCACACCGAAGACCCGGGTTCGATTCCCAACATGGGTACAATGTGTGAAGCCCATCTCTTGTGTCCCCCGAAGTGATATTGCTGGAATTTTACTAAAAGCGGCGTAAAACTAAACTCACTTACTCACTGTATAATCTTGACCAATGCAGTTCAAAACGCTAATAAAGGAAACCACGGGCACCTGACTTTTACTTCGCGACAACGGCAAGTTGTCGATGCATGTTCGACTGTACATTTCACTGTACATACAAATACCATGGGTACTGTTATTTCATCCCGAATTGCATCTGTGCCCAGCTGTAGCCACAGCTGATTCAATATGTGACAGATGGTTATCTCTAATCTTTGATCAACATTTCATTTTGAAAATACTCGCAGTGTTCTGCAATCAGAAGACGCTTAGATTGCCTTTCATTCAGAAGAGACGCAACAGAAATTATCGATACAAGTTTTCCAGCATAAACATCAACCGAAACGTTTCCAGTTGTGTCTACCATCATTTCAATACTGAGCAATATATATTTACAGTTAGTCCAGGATTCATGGTATTCTACTGTTATTTACAACAATACTGCACTGATATAATGACAAATAAAGGGCGTTGATATTTTTGGTCTTCCTCATTGCAGAATCACTTCTTCCATCCATAACTATGAACGGCTGTTTTGTCCTATGTATATTTGTCTTACAATGTTTAAACAGCGCCATATTTCTCTTAGCATTCAAATGGAACCACCTTTCGGTTAACGTACATGCAAAGTCCCAGTTGGACTCACAGCTTACAGAAGAAGATTGTCTCGACTGGTGACCTTTAAGCGGTTCTCTGTACAGCATCACGGTATGACGTTCCGGGTGGAAATATGGTGTTTGGTAATATGTTTGGATTTGGGGATTTGTTTGTTTAACACTGCACTCATCAATATTCCATCTATTTGTCGCGGGCATCTACACAGCTCACAGCGTTCATCTGATGTCTCCCAGCTTGAAGAGACGGTTTTGTCAAGTCCGCGGTAAAGGCATGAATATGTCTCGTCTAAATATCCACGTCCATTTGTGGTATCTCATCTCGTGCGTGTTATAAGTGGGACACGGGTGGTTCAATGGTCTGTGGCGCTGGACTCTCAGTACTGTACTATCACGACCGGAACCTACGATCATTGGTTCGAATCCCAGTTCGTCCCGATTCTTTTTCAAGCATCTCTGTGGGCACCAAACCCGTGCTCTTGGGTTCCAACAAACTTGTAAAGGTGTGTAGCCTGCATCACTTCGGGATTTCCTCCCACATTTAGCAGTACTCCGTGAAATAACTGGATAACCTGGAGGTGTTATCACCAACTTTATCTCTCACTTATTTTAAGGGACGATCCAAGTAGCACGAGTGTTCAGGCGCGTTGATTGGTTGTCATTTTATCCAGGGGTTGGACGATGTTCATAATAGTAACCAACGGATTACCTACATCAGAATCAATTATTTACAGGCTATCGTGACATGGAATATTGCCGAATATCTCGTTAACATACTCCTAACAACACTTGACATTATATGAAGTCCTTTAATGAGGACTCGGTATGTCTCTTGAAATATTCAATACAAAAAATTAAACATCTTCACAAAGGTTAACTGAAAAGTGTGCGCAAAATATACATCCTTGAAGAACAGGTCCCGCAAAGAACAAAGACTGATAAAAACTAAACACGAAAGATACATAAGAAGAAACGAGCGATTTGCATTGAAATGTGAATTTATCGTGACAATTTATTCAGAGCTGTTCAATCATAAAGGCCAGTTTAACGGTTTGTGTGGCAGTTGCTCCAGATTTACGATAATGTTGTCTGGGAAATAAATGTTCTCGTGTTTCCGTGACAGAAAACATTAAGATGATGGCTCATAATGTTCAAATGTCAGCATTGTCAACAAATCCGTTTTATTTGTTTCATGGAATTTAGTTTTCGTGGCGGTAAAAAAGACATTATCGGCGACGTGGATTTCACAGAGATCCGACAGCTTCTTCATTGTGATTGGCGTCATTCACAGACAAGTAAAACAGACATCAATTAGACGTTCACGAATGCATCACGCGACTACCTTAGATTTCGGGGAATCTGCAAATTGGTATTGTTTTAAAAATAATCAATAACTGGGCCTTTATTGTCGATATTTCAAAATAATATATTTCAGTATAAAAAATATGCGCTGATTTGGGCTTAGAGTATTTAAAGTATTCTGCCAGGTGATTAAGAAATTTGATGATTTAATTGAATTTTCCAATGAAAAGAAGGGGTTTAGGGTGCATTCTGTTAGGTAGGAGCACTTAGTGACTCGGCGAAACCACACCTTATAGTTCACCCACCTTATATACATTTTATTTAAAGTGTAAGTATTATAGTTAGTAGCTCTGTACTATTTGAGCCATGTTCGGATAAAATGTTAATCCAAATGAACATGTCATTATTTCTGTAGGTGTGCTAAAGTGTTGGCTAACGGATAAACGGGTTTGCATTGCACGGTTTCCCAGCAGTGACAATCTGTTGATGACGTCATAAACGCACTTAAGGTATCATAGCCTCATCAAATCTCACATGAGATGTTCAGTCAAGTTTTCTAAAGTGTCGGGCAAATAAAGTGTTCACTTGAAAAGTTGATTGTAACAAATAGAATTACAAACGTTATCTAGATATTACAAGACTGAAAACAGCTGCTAAAACATTACAAACTGCATGACATCCGAATGGCAATCATCAAACTTAAATTATATATAAAAAACGAAAAAAAATAATTTTTGATTTTGTTTTCATTTTTCTTTCACCATGAAACATGGGAGTATGTTTCCGCCTGCAACCCACAGATCACAATTGGGTAGACCGATGCTGCCGATGTAGATACACAACAGTTGTGTATTACTGAATTAAACAATCGCGTTGTCTCATAAAAGTACTTCATCGACCACATGGTGGAGTTCACAACAGGGTCGCATGACCATTACATGTTCTGCGGGTCGCATATCTTGTCAGAATATCTAGAGAGTTTTCCTTGTAACAGCTGCAGATTACAACGGCATGTGAAGGGATGTTTATAGCTCACCTTTGCCCCAAATAACGTCAATAACGGGACGTAATCACGCATGCTGTCAACAGACGCTATTGATTACTGTTATATGACAAGCTGTCACATATGACCTATATAATGACATTGACGAGGCATATCAGAGCATGTGTGATATCGACAATACCTACTGATGGTCGGATTCGAAAGATTTCGTCCAGTGCGTTAAGGTAATGTTAACTAATCGTCGTTTTTACTTGCTCACGTGCTGGTTTGCGTGACAGGTGATTTGATAAATGTCAGAGAAATCGATCATATATTGATGGGGTTGTAGACACCAGGGCCACGTGTTCGTGACGACTGATTGATCATCTGTGAACATTGAAATTATCCCGGTTCTTTAAATGAATTTGAATGTTTGAGTGATGGTTTGACGTTGAGAGAGCATTTTATCTTTGTTTACACAGCTTGTCCGTCGTGACAGAGGGAGGGTATTTCACTGATATATTAACGGGACAAGTAACGTTGCTTCACATTGGATTTTAAAGAAAAAATTCAATATGAAATCATACAATACGTCTTTCATTGCATATTATTCAAGACAACACCTCGACTTTGAGGTTATTACTCACAACGTTTTAAACTAATCAGATTGCATCATATGCCACATCTAATATATTCCCGTTTTAAACACTAATCAGATTTGCTGCATATGCCATATTCCTAACGTTATGTTTCACGTTGTTTATTTTTCATGTTACACAGGTTCATGGTACTTCTAACGCAATAGTTGTTCATGTGACATATGTTCATATTAACACTAACGATATAGTTGTTCACGTTAAAATAGTTCAACTACGACCATATAGTTCTCCATGATACACAGTTCATGGTACTTCTAACGATATAGCTTGTTCACAGGTTCATGAACGATAAAGCTGTTCATGGTACAATTCATGGTAAACGATATAGTTGTTCACGTTCATGGTACTTCTAACGATATAGCTGTCATGGTACTTCTAACGATATAGCTGTTCTTGTTGCACAAGTTCATGGTACTTCTAACGATATAGCTCTTCTTGTTGCACAAGTTCATGGTACTTCTAACGATATAGCTGTTCTTGTTGCACAAGTTCATGGTACTTCTAACGATATAGCTGTTCTTGTACTAACGATATAGCTGTTCTTGTAACACAAGTTCATGGTACTTTTAACGATATAGCTGTTCATGGTAAACACGTTCATGGTACCTCCGACGATATAGTTGTCCATATTACACAAGTTCATAGTTCTACTAACGATATAGTTGTTCATGGTAAACAAGTTCATGGTACTACCCACGATATAGTTGTCCATATTACACAAGTTCATAGTTCTACTAACGATATAGCTGTTCATGGTAAACACGTTCATGGTACTACCGACGATATAGTTGTCCATATTACACAAGTTCATAGTTCTACTAATTATATAGCTGTTCATGGTAAACACGTTCATGGTCACGATATAGGTAAACATAAGTTCATAGTTCTACGTTCTGTTCATGGTAAATACCATGGTACTACCCACGATATAGTTGTCCATATTACACAAGTTCACTAGTTCTACTAATTATATAGCTGTTCATGGTAAACACGTTCATGGTACTACTCACGATATAGTTGTCCATATTACACAAGTTCATAGTTCTACTAACGATATAGCTGTTCATGGTAAATACGTTCATGGTACTACCCACGATATAGTTGTCCATATTACACAAGTTCATAGTTCTACTAACGATATAGCTGTTCATGGTAAACACGTTCATGGTACTACCGACGATATAGTTGTCCATATTACACAAGTTCATAGTTCTACTAACGATATAGTTGTTCATGGTAAACAAGTTCATGGTACTACCCACGATATAGTTGTCCATATTACACAAGTTCATGAGTTCTACTAACGATATAGAAGTTGTTCATGGTAAACAACACAAGTTCATGATACTACCATTAATGCAGTTGTTCATGGTAAACAACACAAGTTCATGTACTACCATTAATGCAGTTGTTCACACATACTACCATTAATGTTCATGGTAGTTCATGATACTACCACGATATTCATGATACTGTTGTTCATGGTAAACAACAGTTCATGAGTTCATGATACTACCATTAATGCAGTTGTTCATGGTAAACAACACAAGTTCATGATACTACCATTAATGCAGTTGTTCATGGTAAACAACACAAGTTCATGATACTACCATTAATGCAGTTGTTCATGGTAAACAACACAAGTTCATGATACTACCATTAATGCAGTTGTTCATGGTAAACAACACAAGTTCATGATACTACCATTAATGCAGTTGTTCATGGTAAACAACACAAGTTCATGATACTACCATTAATGCAGTTGTTCATGATACTACCATTAATGCAGTTGTTCATGGTAAACAACACAAGTTCATGATACTACCATTAATGCAGTTGTTCATGGTAAACAACACAAGTTCATGATACTACCATTAATGCAGTTGTTCATGGTAAACAACACAAGTTCATGATACTACCATTAATGCAGCTTTCGTTCATGATAAACAACATTCATGATACTACCATTAATGCAGTTGTTCATGGTAAACAACACAAGTTCATGATACTACCATTAATGCAGTTGTTCATGGTAAACAACACAAGTTCATGATACTACCATTAATGGCAGTTGTTCATGGTAAACAACTTGATACTACCATTAAGGCAGTTGTTCATGGTAAACAACTTGATGGCACTGCTAACAATACAGTAGTTCCTGGGTCCGTCTGTACCTTCTGTCTAATGGAATGTTGTTGGACAGCATACTTTAACCGTCCTACATATAATAATGATATTTAAAGGTCATCGCAAATTCAGTTTCCCCATGTTCATGTGGTGTTTCGTTTTCACCGACAGATCCAAACATCCTCTCCACGTCTCCATCTTCACAGACATACAACAAATACAAACATGATATTCCCATATACGTCCTCATCATTAAACGAACGCTGAAGCAATGAGACAGATAATGATACACTATATATACCTAGCGCAGTCGTGATACAATATTTACTTACTGGAAGGTATTTTGCCAAATGTGCACAGTCCAGATCCCCAGCCTATAAACATGGATTCATTACAGCAGGAATCCATCCACACATGTGACTATTCATGCAGCGAAATCTACAGATCTATTTTTCGTATGTGAGATATAACCATAGGTAATGTGATAGTCCATGTAATGCTGTTAACAGCTTTACCATATGTCACTTATTGATCTGCGGAGGATACAACAGGAATGTTATGTCGTTGTTGTCGAGACTGGACAATTAATTGTGACGTTACCGACATTTATACATTAGTTAATCCTCGGATTGTCTCACATGAAGAGGAACTGTTCTCAGTCTGAATGTTTCAAGAATTTGACACTGACAAGTGTACATTGATGTAGATCCAGAGAGTTAGGATCGTAATGTTCTCAGTCAAAGTCAATAATAATTAACGGTTGATTGATATTCCAAAGGCATGAGATAGACGAAGGCAAGGCTGGTATTTCATCGTTTGTGTCAAAGAATGAATATATGCATTTCATGTTTAAATTGCTTGATTATAAATATATAAAGCGGTAGTGATGTATTGATGCAATGTAGATGGATAGATAACACTATCTTCCTAACGCTGATTGATCACATTTCTTATAGAAAATAGTCCACAGTACATCAAAGAGAGACTATATTATAGGTTTCCATCACGACCGGAAATATGTCTGCCAATGAATTTAAAATTCGAACATCGTCCTTTGATATTTTCTGTACATTTGAGAAAGTATATTTTGTTCACTGGAAATGTTATTTGCACGACACAACCCGCGCCATGGTAGAGGCTTCTTGTAACCTGCATCTGAAACTTCATCACTCTCTGCTGCTTCGTGCTCCCTATAAACAACCAGAACATTTACCGGGATTGTTCATCATGCATTGGCTCGGTGGGACATAAATGTAACGGTTATATATGGACTGTTCCCTCAGTCTCCCCGTCTGGGATGTTGCTACAGTGTCTCGGAACGGCTTCCGTGACCACGGGATTCAAATCAATAAGTTCCCAATTACAATATTGTAAAATGTTATTTCTATTGTACAACATGTAATTGACTTGAAGAAGAAAATTCCGACCTACCGTATTTGTTCATATGTAAAATACACTCATAGTTTTGTTAAATTTGAAACATGTGGTGAGTAAGCGAACTTGTTTAACCGCCGCTTTGAACACTGTGAGTATTTCAACATTTCACTGTTTCAACTTGATGTGGGAAACTCCCGTAATGATGCAAGTCTCCAACACTGACCACTGTGGAGACATCAACCAGCAAAGACATGGTGTTGACTCACTATTGTTACCAGGAAATATCGTCGATAGGAAAGATAAACGATTATCGATATGAACATTGTGTTAAGACATGGTGTTGACTCGCTATTGTTACCAGGAAATATCGTCGATAGGAAAGATAAACGATTATCGATATGAACATTGTGTTAAGACATGGTGTTGACTCGCTATTGTTACCAGGAAATATCGTCGATAGGAAAGATAAACGATTATCGATATGAACATTGTGTTAAGACATGGTGTTGACTCGCTATTGTTACCAGGAAATATCGTCGAAAGATAAACGATATCGATAGGAACGTGTTGTTAAGATATGGTGTTGACTCGATAGGGAAGGAAATATCGTCGCTATACCAGGAAATATCGTCGATAGGAAAGATTAACGATTATCGATATGAACATTGTGTTAAGACATGGTGTTGACTCGCTATTGTTTCCAGGAAATATCGTCGATAAGGAAGATAAACGATTATCGATATGAACATTGTGTTATCGATACTTTCGCATATTAACTTTTGTGATCAAAAAAGGTTTTAAATTTCGCACACAATATACAAATTTAGGAATTTATTCACGGTCTGCTTCTATATTATGTTCAGGACGTTGTTTTGTTAATAATCCATGCAAAAACATGTCCCATTCATCAGTGATGTGAAATATACTTATTTCTTTCATTGATATATTTTTGTCAGTTTCGCACAAAGTTACGTTTCCGATATTTATCGATAATCGATCGATAGTTAGTTAAAGATTATCGATCTCTACGATCTAGATCGATAACCAGCCCTAATTGTCATGGTCTACCTTGGATTAAAGCCCACAATCGCAAGTATCTGGTGGGCTTAAGAAACAAGTAACAGTTGAATTTACGTCTATTTTCAAGTGAATGTTTCAGATGATTCCATAATAAGATGGTACAAGCGTTATCAATGCGATAAACTAACCCAATAATTATGAAAATGCTACCATCTGTCAGGAATCACTTACTTTCACAAGAATATTCTGGTTTTATTGGTTTCTCTGAGTTCACTGCAGGATTCCAACTCTATCATATCATGACTTTATGATTCACTATCAAATAGTGATGATATCATGTGTTCATGAAAAGGAGAAAGCACCTTGCCCCTCTCTCGGAGCACTCGTCACAAACACACGGACAGGCAAGTCAAGTGACCATCAGGAAAAACCCTGCTTCATACAAGTGGAAAAAAAGATCAGGAAGAACAAAGTTTGGAATCGTTGTTTTGATATTGGGGATTTAGAATATCCATTCTGTCAATATCCTTTCTCCTCTTTCTCACAAAATCCGATCTTTTCAAAGATTACAATGTCCTCGCGGCTAGATTCTAACCAATGACAATAAATATAATATTATGTTATTTTACCCTGTAATAAAAAAGATGTTTTGCTAAAACCTGTTTTTGCTTTTAGCACTTCCGACGAAATATACAACTTTGCATCTGCCAAAGGATCATGTTCACCGACAAAACATTTATCAACAAAATATTAAAATTAAAGCATCATATTGCTCAATGTATGTACGTCATACTTCACAACTCTAAAGACGAATTCTACCAGCGCTATCCAATTGAACAAAGAATATTCAATAAGTATTGGAATGAATTTGATATCCTTAATGGGTTTGCCATCAAATTAAATTTTAGCATTCTTGAAAACGCAGCTCGCCAGCCTCCTAATTGATGATGGAATGGCTTCAGATGACGCGTGGTATATGATATGTGTGCTACCGGTCCGAACACTTCGGCTTCTATCGAGAACACCATCTGTTGTTATAGTGGCAATGATTATATTACATACCTCACTTCAAGTTATGTTCGACTTCGCCGCGACACATATAAGAATGTTGGAATATTATTGTTTTATTATTGTTCTGGGTTAATTGTTTGAAGACTGTTGCTACCCTTTTCGCGAACACCTGGTGTCAACTCTCAATGGTCCTTTCATACTATTTTCACAGCTCTTTTACATCAAATGGAATCTGTTTCTGCGGGTGTCAAGACTAGATATTCTTATGAAATGACGTTTCATATTTTGGCAGGATTCCACCACATGAGCTACACACACAATTGGCTTCATGTATTGTACTCAATCGAAAACCGGATCTCCGGTGTGAGAGCGAACATTCTAACCACAAGTCTACCCCACCGCCAGTATACCATGGTTAGCACTGGCTTATAAATCGAAATAAATGAGAAAATGTCCATATAAATGCACAAGAAGAATGTTACTGACAGGTCACTGTTACGTGACAGGAAATTCAATCCCAGTCCGCACAAGATCGACTAAAACGATTTGGATTGATAAAATCAGCTGTTCTATGGAATTCTCTGCCTGAAGATCTCAAAACAGCCCCAAGCCTGCACTCCTTCAAAACTCTCCTCAAAACGTTTTTATTTCAGAAGTACTTTGTCTAGACTCTCACCCAAATAACTTTACTTGTAGCGCCATGAGCATACCAGCTCGCGTGGAGATTGCCGCGTTACAAATTCACTCATTATTATTATTATTATTATTATTATTGATAAAAGCACCAATCACACATGGAAGAACAGTATTGTTCATTTGTTTTATAAGGCTTAACATACCTCGTTATAAAGCGAGTCTACTGTGCATCATATGAAGAACGAGAGAGTGTAATTTATATGTGTTTATATTCCAGCAATATTCTGGCCGGACAATACAACTGTGTTCAGTTTGTGTCATGACGTATCATGACACGGACGCATTATGACATGTCATCAGACGTGTACAATCGATTCTGATCTTAGCAAGAGATGTCATGTGAGAACAGAAAGGTGTGTTAGCGCTTTTGTTTATTATGACAGCGATCGGCAATTTAACCTCATTAACACTTTGAGCCGAAACACGGTGAGTGCGTTGATTAGTAATACACCGTGTCAGGATTTCAATGTGGTGTTATGTTAACTGTACATTTGATAATGCCATATTAAACCTGAAACCATACGCACGAAGACAGATAATGTGATTTTATTACTTCTAACGAATGCGAATAGAGAATTATGTCATGGTTGGATTTGGTTTTACGCCACAATCAACAAAGTAAGTGAAGTATGATTCACCTCGACCGTTCAGGGCTGCGGGAGAAGGGTGAGAAGTCAACGTACATCGCTGAAAGGATCAGAGCCTTTTGGAGTAGTGTCCTTCACCGTGCAACACCGGCGTCTGTGACTGGATGTCCGTGGCAACTGCAACGCTGGAAAGCGCGAAATTGGCGTCGTGACCTGTTTTCCGAGAGGTCCGTTACATTTTGTATCGACATGACGGCAGAGAACAGGTTTTGTTTCGAAAGGAAGTAGGACCTTTGGTTCCTGCATGTATTCGAAAGATCCATCCATCGGCGGATAAGGTGAGGATGTGAAATTGGGTTTAACGTCGTGCTTGAGAATATTTCGCTCATATGACGACGTGCATGCGTGTGTATGTGTATGTGCGGCTGCTTGTACTAGCTCAGACTGAAGCTGGTTTTATAGTGTTAGCCCATTGAGATACCATGCCGCAGTGAAGCATGAATACCCAACTCAGACACATTATACTGACTCCGAGCCGACCAGTCCTTGTTGTACCCATTAATGCCGAGCGCCAGGCAGGGACCAACAAGTACCATATTTTAACGTCTTTTGGTATGACGCGGTCGGGGATCGAACCCGCGACCTTCCGCTCTCCGGTGGCGGATAAGGCATGGTGGTGTGGGTTTTACTTGGGATTTCAAGACTGATTTGGAACATTGGAACCTGAAAAATATACAGTACAAGGACCAAGTGGTGCAGTCAGTCATGCTTCTCTTAAACCAGCTACAGTGTTGCGACACAATAAGACCGACTAGGAATTTCCTCAACACCTATGTCCTTCACCTTCATCCGTCTGATAATCCAGTAGAGTACCTGGGACCGAAGTGACAGACAGCAAAGAATCCGCCAACAAATCCTCATCACTAGAGCGGAGTGCAAGGGATTCTAGAAACCGTTATCAGACGTCTGACGACACCTTGGGTACGACCTACCGAGATTTTACAGGACAGTTGTATAGTGAGCCTTTCACACATGCCAGCTCAGATATTGCTGAAAACTGGAATTTCATACCCAGAATATTTCTCAGCTTGTGATCATACGATGTGTGCTGGCTTCATTCCATTTACAATGTGATTAAACAATCGTTCTGTAGACACTCTTTAGATTACATCATGATTGAAAACAGAATCTTATGTTGTAGTTGATGTTGTTGTTGCTGTTGTTGTTGTTGCTGCTGCTATTGTTCTGGTCGATCATCAAACTGTATCTATACTTTTTTCGGCAGGTAATGTATTCTTTGGCTACAGAGCTAACCGCTTTCCAATATGGCCATTCGATGTATTTACTGTACATATTCAGCAGAATCTTACAGTTCAACAGGCAGGGTCTAAACTAACACTTTGTAAATCATCCAAACACACCAACAGTCTGCAATCAGTGAAGAAGAGTGAAAATATATCTAAAACGTAATATACAACACTGACTAAACGAAATACGCGTTTGGCTTGTACCTTGTACTTTATCACAGGAACACATTACAATGTGGATCGTGAGGGCAGATTGCTCCTAATCGATCACTATAATACCTGGTTGAAACGTACAGATCGGAGCGATGCAGCTGAAACACTGAACCCGTGAAAATCCGGGTTAGAATTGATCTTCGGTATAAACCCATGCTTGTCGTAAGAGGCACATAACGGGATCGGGCGGTCAGGCTCACTGACTTGATTGTCACATGTCGTCGTATTCCAGTTGCGTAGATCGATGCTCATGTTGTTAATCATTGGGTTGTCTGGTCAAGACTTGATTATTTACGGACCGCCGGCATATAGCTGGAATATTGCTGAGTGCGGCATAAAACAACAACCAACTGAAACACAGTCGGTGGCATTTTGAACCAAACTGAATAGACCGCAACTAAAATACTTTTTATACATACGGAAGCAATCGTTAAAACAACTCTTTAATATTTAGTGTGTGAGTTAACGCCGAATTGAACAGTATTTCAGTCTTATCACATCGCACAAAAATAATACAAAACTACTCATGTAGAAATATTTTGAATGTCTCTAGGTGTCCATCTTATTGGGTTAACTACGGTCTGTCCAAACGAAAGTCGTGGTTAACCAGGCACATTATCAACCTGACTCAACCACAAATTACCGTCGCCGGACTTGCAAAACGTCTCATTACACGGAGAAAATCACCAGGCAAATATGTTTCAACTGGAAACCTGCTGGTTCGGACAATGTTCATCATTAGTCGGGAGACGGCAGAACAGGCTGCCATTATATCGGTACAGGAGGAGGGTGGAGTTAGCCTGGAGGTGGGGGATCTGCAGGTTGACCTCATCTGTCCTCCAACAACACAACGCGTTGCTTCAGTACATCGTGTAGTGTACTCAGAAATAGAGTTCGTTAGTGTTTACTGTACGTCGTGAAGCATAATCTGTAGGGCCACAGCATCCTGTGGAGTCAATGTTAATTGAATACAGTAACGTTGTGTTGTGTAAATCAGCTGTTGTGTTTTGAGAACTTAGATACTCTTCTTACTTGTCTGGTATCAGTGTACCAGTGTACCGCTGCTTGGTGTCTTGTCTGGTATCAGTGTACCAGTGTACCACTGCTTGGTGTCTTGTCTGGTATCAGTGTACCAGTGTACCACTGCTTGGTGTCTTGTCTGGTATCAGTGTACCAGTGTACCGCTGCTTGGTGTCTTGTCTGGTATCAGTGTACCAGCGTACCGCTGCTTGGTATCTTTATAAAGTTATTATTATCACAAGTCCTCCTCCTATATCTACAATACCTCGGTACAAGCTGTTTGCAGAATAACACAGACTGAGATTAAAGAAGAAACCACCGGATGATTATTGTTAATATTGTTAATATAACTATATAAAAAGACAAAGACAACATCCCTAACATTTTGTTACTCCAGACACTTTCTCAATGGTCGATACCGTCCTGATAAACGGGGATTCATTGTATGGAGCTTGAGCAGTTTCAAAATATAGCATTTCTATGGGGGCGTTCTCAAGATATACCTAAGGCCGATCTGGTTTCCTGACATAACTACAATGTGTGAAGCCCATTTTTGTTCTTCCCTCCTAAAGATTGCTGGAACATAACTAAAATGTGAGTATTTACTCACTCAGGTGTGCCGAACATGTGTTTGGTAAAAATGAAGTCTGATATAGTCGAATAGTCGAGTGTGGAAAACCCAAATTCAGTGCGATGTAATCGTAACATCAAAGTTTTATTCTCAGTTGTAACATGGATATATGGAGGGCTTTAACCATGTCGTTAGTTATGTTGTCTTTGTTCGTTTGAGGTTTGTGGATGAGGTTAGGTTAACGCCGCTTTGAACAGTATCAAAGTCAGTTCACAGTCTGTCGGCATTATGGGTGGGGATAGTCCAAAACATAGGCGGATCCAGAAGGGCGCGGGTGTGTGTGTGTGTGTGTGTGTGTGTGCAGGGGTGCGCACGCACACACACCCTTTATTTGTCCTTAAAGTTTATTAAATGACCATTGAAACTCGGGTGAAAATGAATTGTGCACCCTCCCTTTTCTCAATAGTATGCACCCCTCCTTTCTAAATAAGCTGTATCCGCCCCTTCAGTCTGAAAAGATACAGGTCATGAACCGTTACCAGACTAGCCCGGGTATGGTGCTCGGGTACCTAGAAACACAATCAGGACGAACCGGGTACTTGAACCAACAACAACGGTTTTCTGACCACGTTAAGCGACTTAACTCTGCACAGCGACTTGCAAACTTATTCAGCTTGCCCATGGCCAACTGGCACCCTTCGCTATCTGGCAATACTCTGTTGGCCCACCTCGATGGTGCCGCGGATGGTGCTTTCCCGAGAGCCGAAGGTCGGTAGTTCGATCTCCGGTCGCATCATACCCAAAAAATCGTTTTGGGGAAAAATGGTTAAACGGGACCGTATCTCTGTGAGCTTGCATTATAGACCATTAGTACGGACTAGTACAAGCAGCGACAGAGAGAGTGAGAGGAAGACAGACAGACACACACACGAACACACACGCACACAGTACACAAATACTCACACAAACACATTAACATACATACACACGCACCGCTTTAGAAACGTGATGCTCTTGAACCCAACGTTAAAGCCCCTTCATTTTTTACCTCACCTCACCTAATTTCACTAGCAACAATCTTTAGATAATAAGATGGGCTTTTTATCGTCATTAAAGTTCATCAAATGAAAACACTTTAACACATAATTTACGATGGTTGAAAGAAAGGTATTATCGGCATGTAACTTTATTTATGAACCCCATCTCATAAAAAAAGCATGTTCAGCTATAAATAATTTTTCTTGACATTCATGAAAAATGTAAATATGCACTTAAGGAGAACTCGTGTTTTGCGCTCCATCCCTACTCGGTTGATAGCGTGTGATTGTTAAAACATACACTCCGTTTTTACAACGAACGTTCAAGCCATGCTTATATGTGTAGGATAACGTCTTTCTACAGATCTATACATTGCGGGAGACACTTTAAGGTGATAAAACACTCATGATGGTAACACAACGAAATACGAGCCTGGTTTATGGAGACGAGGATGGTTCTAAGAATGTCATAAAGAGCCTTGCACGTGAACGGGAACCGTGATGAAAATAGGCACATGTTAGTTTGTGAAGTGTAAATCTAACTCACTGCTAGTCTGTCTCACAGTCCCTGAACCATATTATTTTCCCGACAACCTAGCCCTCCCAGCAATGCAAAAGCCCTAAATGAAGCAAGTCTAGATTTCCCCAGGTTCAGGATCTCTGGTCTCCTTGGGCCTCCTTTTCAATTTAAATGGATTTATTTGTTAGAATAAAAAATATATATTCAAAGACTAAGTGTCAGTCCAACTGACTGTCTGCAGAGATATCAAAGGTTCTGTGGATATACAGCATGGGTCACGGATACAACATCTTCATCAACATCGTTTCTAAGTGGTAACAGATTCGGGAAACGCCGGTCCTTAAGGTAACGCTGTTAACTCACAACACACTGCGATTTGATCCTAGCTGTAACCCTAACCCTACACTAATCCTAACCTCAACCTAACATTAGGTCTAAGCTATATACAAAACCGTATTCAAACATAAACTCGAAACAACACAAGAACATTAAGATATGTTGGTGATCTCTCCATTTGAAAGAAACAGGAGACAGTTACAGCTCTATCACCGCTAGTGTCAAGTCGAACATACGACACGTACACCGCTAAACACGTACAGATTGCGGAAACATACAAACAATCCACCCTGAGATAATCTATGAAGCTGCAATAAACGGGTGTATGGTATTTTGTATGGTGTATTAAGTACGTCACATAATGTACACCTTCATCCACTGTACGGCTTCCGCTGACCTCTATAATATCAGGTTATGTGAGTGAATAATACCGTAATAGATACGCTTCGGACGAACTTGAGTGAGTGAGTGGGTCTGTGAGTGAGTGAGTGAGTTAATGCCAATTTAAACAATCATTACCCCAGCCATATCAGAGGGTTAAGATCTTAAGACGGATGGAATACGTCATCGTTCCAAAGCTGGAATAACAACGTTGATAATTTCCAAATCCCAAATGTTGCAAGGACTTCACGTCGACTTGGAGGCTGCACTCGTCACCCCGGCCAGGAGAGAATTGCTGCAATTTCACGACTTCAAACACGAATCACGAGACGGCATCACATCTCGCGCCAACTATCGACTCAGGGAGAGTCGTCCAAGAGTCAAAAGCAATATCGAAACTTGTGGAGAGGCGAGGGTAGAAAGTTTTCTATGGCAGATCGATGGAGAAGTCCTTCCATTGACGGCATGGACTGTGGACTCCCCCTTTTAAGAATTTCAATGCATTGACGGGGAAGCTCGGTGGGAAATGTCCCGTGATCGATGTCACTTGAATAAATGTGAACATTATACAGAAACTGATAGACAAATTGTGACCCTGGACTGGGTATATAGACTTAAATACTCCTATGATAGCATTAATAGAATCAATTTAGTTTTTTTAATTGCATGATAAGAGTTACATAAGAGATTACTATTTTTGGTCATTTGAGGTCATTTTTAGTTTTTGACGACTACCACACATAATTTGTTGCTTTAACGTTAACAACATCGAACGGGCTATAACTCTCAAGACACGATGTAAGTGATACGTGAGAAACTACATGTAAAACACTGTATGGATTAACTTTGCCGCAAACACAGACTGAAAAGATGGAATGGTTGTGGGAGGGAACTGAGCTGAGTGCTGGAATTTCAGGACGACTTTCATTATGTGACACAACGATAAGAAAACACAGAGGAATGGCTGAAAGTGATATACTACATGGCCATGGGGAACTAGGAGAGTTGTTGGGGATATACGCTGGGTTTATGGTATTGGTGTGTGTGTGCGTACGTGCGTGTGTGTGTGGATTGTCCTTTTGGGATTGCATGTGTGTATGGTGTGGGAGATGTTCTTTTTATTATCTTCAGATTATTATCTATATTACTTTCAATAAGCTGCCGGGTTCAAGAAAATATGTTTGAAAACGGAATGGAACTGAAAAAGATGCAAACGTCAGGAATCATTGAATAGTATAATTGATTATCATGAAAATAATCCCCTATTTTACCAGAATACAATATACATCTACCTCCTGTATTCTATCTTGTCTAGTGATCTTGTCATCATCTATCTCCACTGGTGTATTCTGTCTTTGGCCGTCTAGAGATCTTGTCAGTGAAACATCTACCTCCACTGGTGTATTCTATCTTTTGGCCGTCTAGAGATCTTGTCAGTGTCACATCTACCTCCACTGGTGTATTCTATCTTTGGCCGTCTAGAGATCTTGTCAGTGACACATCTACCTCCACTGGTGTATTCTATCTTTTGGCCGTCTAGAGATCTTGTCAGTGACACATCTATCTCCACTGGTGTATTCTATCTTCTGGCCGTCTAGAGATCTTGTCAGTGACACATCTATGGTGTATTCTATCTTTTGGCAGAGATCTTGTCAGTGACACATCTATCTTTTGGCCGTCTAGAGATCTTGTCAGTGACACATCTACCTCCACTGGTGTATTCTATCTTTTGGCCGTCTAGAGATCTTGTCAGTGACACATCTACCTCCACTGGTGTATTCTATCTTTTGGCCGTCTAGAGATCTTGTCAGTGACACATCTATCTCCACTGGTGTATTCTATCTTTTGGCCGTCTAGAGATCTTGTCAGTGACACATCTACCTCCACTGGTGTATTCTATCTTTTGGCCGTCTAGAGATCTTGTCAGTGACACATCTACCTCCACTGGTGTATTCTATCTTTTGGCCGTCTAGAGATCTTGTCAGTGACACATCTACCTCCACTGGTGTATTCTATCTTTTGGCCGTCTAGAGATCTTGTCAGTGACACATCTACCTCCACTGGTGTATTCTATCTTTTGGCCGTCTAGAGATCTTGTCAGTGACATCATCTACCTCCACTGGTGTATTCTATCTTTTGGCCGTCTAGAGATCTTGTCAGTGACACATCTACCTCCACTGGTGTATTCTATCTTTTGGCCGTCTAGAGATCTTGTCAGTGACACATCTACCTCCACTGGTGTATTCTATCTTTTGGCCGTCTAGAGATCTTGTCAGTGACACATCTACCTCCACTGGTGTATTCTATCTTTTGGCCGTCTAGAGATCTTGTCAGTGACACATCTACCTCCACTGGTGTATTCTATCTTTTGGCCGTCTAGAGATCTTGTCAGTGACATATACTATCTCCACTGGTGTATTCTATCTTTTGGCCGTCTAGAGATCCTCAGTGACACATCACCTCCACTGGTGTATTCTATCTTTTGGCCGTCTAGAGATCGTCAGTGACACATCTATCTCCACTGGTGTATTCTATCTTTTGGCCGTCTAGAGATCCTGTCAGTGACACATCTATCTCCACTGGTGTATTCTATCTTTTGGCCGTCTAGAGATCTTGTCAGTGACACATCTACCTCCACTGGTGTATTCTATCTTTTGGCCGTCTAGAGATCTTGTCAGTGACACATCTATCTCCACTGGTGTATTCTATCTTTTGGCCGTCTAGAGATCCTGTCAGTGACACATCTACCTCCACTGGTGTATTCTATCTTTTGGCCGTCTAGAGATCCTGTCAGTGACACATCTACCTCTACTGCTGTATTCTATATTTTGGCCGTCTAGAGATCCTGTCAGTGACACATTTCTGACTGAATCATTAACTTACATAATACTTTAACACTACTTCAACTGGTCACCTAATAATCTCATCATATAATCTAAATTTCGGTAAAATAAATACTGAATCATTACCGCCACTTTTTTGTTATGTTAAAATCACTTTTACAAAGCCGTGTTTAATTGCAGTCAGAAGAACATCACCTCTTCGAAGTCACGTCTTTCCATTTTTAAACCCACATAATCAACAGTACGTAACTATATGATTTCAAAAAGGTATGGCCAGCATCTGACTGCCAGTTTCTGACACTAGCATCCTGTAACGGAGAAGCCAAGGTGACATACATGTATCCACCACCAACAAACATTTAGTACACATGTGGTTTCTCCCTAGGCAGGTGAGTTTGTTCATGAATTACCGCTGTTCACCCAGCAATGAACGGGTACCCGGTAGGAAAAGTCATATGACTGTTAACCTTCTAACGCCTCACAGGCAGCTTGGGTTGTCTGGGGTAATAATGTGTTAGCGCTTTGAGCATGCATAATAGCCATTATCATTATTATTATTATTAGTTGACTTTGTACTGAAACACATCACAAATATTCACGCCATATGACACGCGTCTCTTCATTCTAACCCCAAATGTCTGTCACCATTTGTTGTGGGATCTGAAGGGTTAATATCAGACTTAAACAGGGATATGAAGTTGATATAAAGCCTTAATCGTTGCTACCTTAATGCATATAAGAAGGAAACAGCGCGTAAACAGAATTTAACTTCACTCTGGCTTAATCTGTAGTTACTCTTCCAGAAACCCAATGAATAAATGTCATGAAACTGTCGTCTTTGGTATTTCCTGCGATGAAATGTAATTTAAGACCCAAGGAATGTCGCAAGCAGGATGGCAAAGTAGCTTTATGCTCACTTTAATCAAAGTTTATTTCTTGGAAGGTTTTTCCGTGTTGACTACCAAATGAGTTGACACCCAAGGGTAATTACGTGTGAAGCATCCCATAAAAAACAGCCATAACATTGTCACTTCAGCTATCAATTCAGTGTTTGGTCAGAAGATTCCTTAAGGATGGGAACAACCCCTGGATATTGGACGCTGATCGTTGAACTATTCGCGCAGAGTACCAGAGACAGGGAATTTCAAGACGCTTTAGGTATCTTCTCTACTTGTTTCAAGGTCGACAATGTAGGATTTCATCTGTGACACACATCCTATTAAAACGCCCCCTAAATCCACTGTGCGCTGACCATCAGTGTGCATTAAAGGAAGGTAAAACAAACTTGTAACAGTATCAGATCAAATGTAAGATTGGCCGGACAGTGAACTGCTATATATAATTCAAGACGGGAATCTATGTATAGAGACACATTTAACAGAAACGTCGTGATTTGATGCTCCCAGAATATATTTATAGCATATACATTTATTCAAATTGGTTGGTTGGTTGGTTTGTTGTTAAACGCGGCACTCAGCAATATTCGAGGTCTCTAAATAATCAAGTCTGGACCAGACCGTCCAGCCAGTGATCAATAGCATGGTCATCGATCTACGTAATTGGGATGTGTCAACCACGTCATCGAGACTGACCACCTTGTCCCGTTGGTCGCCTCTTACAACAAGAATGGGTTACTGATGACCAATTCTAACCGGGATCTTCACGGGTCCATTTATTTAAGAGGGTACCGACAGGACTTTACATGATCACCTTTCTCGACAACACTTGGTGTCATCACAGACGGATTTCCAGGATTTTTGCTAATATTTTGTTTCCCTTTTCGCCCAATAGAATGTGTTTCGGCAGAAAATCGAGACTGGTGTTTATGTGGCGCATAAGTTTTATATATTCCAAATGGACATTATATAAAGAACCGTTGACCATATATGAATAAAAAACATCTATAGCAACGTATGTGTAACAGGATCTATGTAACCGGAACGCATCATAACTACAGAAAGCTACGTTTATAACGAACACGCCTATAACGAACTGGCGGATACAACGAACCTTTTTGCGTTGTTCCCAGGACTTGCTGTACATTTCAGTCGAAGTGCATACAACCAACTACGGTTAACACCGGTGGTCCTTTTGAGTTCGTTATAACCGTAGTGTATTTTAATAATGGAAATTGGAAACAAGAAAGACACGTGTATATATCATCCAAGTAACACTTCAATGGCAGTCTGTAGAATAAGAGTACAAAGGATGTAGTTTTCCTGAGAAACAGATTCCATTTGGAGAAAAAGGCAAAATGATGGTGAACGTTATGTGAATGGACGATTGGCAATTGATGATGGCACCAATGATATCGTACTACGTAATTTGGGGCGGTGGGGTAGCCTAATGGTTAAAGCGTTGGCTCGTCACGCCGAAGACCCAGGTTCGAATCCCCACATGGGCACAATGTGCTAAGCCCATTTCTGGTGTCCCCCGCCGTGATATTGCTGGAATATTGCTAAAAGCGGCGTAAAACCAAACTCAGTCAGTATTACGTAATTTAACACGCTTTTCGGGAATGAATGGGCCACTGTAGTGTTCTCCACTGATATATACAATACATATTCAACGTCACAACGTGTGTAAGGGTATGCGATCAGCGTCAAGGACCGGTAACGTAAAGGCTAACACACTACATTGTTTTGATGGAACATAAGATTATTTATTACCTAACATAAACGTTCAGTCATAACTGTCCTATTTTCAATCCCCATTGACGAACGTCCGTGCCAATAACCACCCCCGCCATCCTCAGTAACGACGCAAATCGCAGAAAGCAAAACCTGTGAACCACGTTCCTACCTTAATAAAGACCAATTCCAGTCAAAGAGGTGATGAGGCAGCTAAGAATTCCACGATAATTGTAATGCTTTCATCCTCTTCAGACAGATTGTGCCCATGTTCATCAACCAAGCACCAGCGTCCATGATCCGTAACTATAAATACAGTCTTATGTATCGTCCTGGAAATAGGCAAACTTGCTACAGCGATGTTCGCTGTTTGTTCGGCGTTACAGCCCATTTTGAAACACTGAATGCCTACTTCGTCCGCTAACTTTGTGTGCAGTATGTTAAAACCCGTTTGATGCTCGTCAGCGTGAATTGGGCTTTGAATACAAATTATTCACAGTAAGCATGTTAGTATGCATTATTAACGCTAACCCTTTAAGCGTTGAATTTGTCGGGGTACGCCACAGTGATGTGTGTATAAAGGAACCTGTTTACACCAAACCCTTGTGTCGATGGCCTGCACCCTGGTAGTAGTTTTACACTTTGGATTCGGGACAAGAATATAGGGTCCCAGAACCTGTGCTTGTCTCCCCGTGGGGATCCTTGGATCCCATGCTTATGATGTCAATCACTGGATTATCCGATCCAAACTCAATTATTGGCAAAATGTCGCCATATATTTGGATAACTGTTGGGTCTGTCGTTGACCAGTATGCAAACAGTTACTTTAATCACAAGCCTGAATGTTTGGCTCGGAGGACAAAACGTTGGCTCTCTACGGTGATATTTAGATATCGATTTAAAATATTTTATCTACTGTCATTAATTCATACGTTTTTAAAAGCAAACGAGTAGAATGTTAAATCAGACTGAAATACATATGCGATATTTTAAATGTAATCATAGAATTGGGAGAGAACCGTTATAACCCCGAGGTAATGCTGGATTCTTTTCATAAATCACAAGGCTAACATGAAATAAGGAATTACAAGGTTAAATAAAATCATTATACAAGGAAAACAACGAGTATTAATGGAGATTTTAAAATCTCATAACTTAATGCCTTCAGCTGTGGAGAGAATGAATACACACGGAGGCTGCTTGACGACATTGGGGAGTGGGAGAGAATGGCGGTGAGCATGTTTCAAATTCACATCGCGGGTGAGAATGTTTCAAGTATACATCGCGGGTGAGAATGTTTCATGTATACATCACGGGTGAGAATGTTTCAAGTACACATCACAGGTGAGAATGTTTATAGTACCCATCGCGGGTGAGAATGTTTCATGCACGCATCACGGGGTCTGAGAGAGTCATACAGATCAAGTGTAGTCACCTGAAAGAAGTCTGGTTGTCTCAGAAAAAAAAGGTCGACGAAATTTCTCGGAACAAAATTTAATCTTCCATGGCTTGCTGTATATCAATATCCGTTCCGTTGTCAAATTCAATGATGTTTGAATTCTATTTACATTTATTTGAGTCATTGTCACCATTTTTATTATGTCTCCATGGAACCAAAACTAAAGCAACATCTTGAGTGAGTTTGGTTTTACGCCACTTGTTGCAATTTTCCAGCATTATCAGCGCCGAGGACAACAAAAACAGACTTCATCAGAGATGGGCTTCACATATTGTACCCTTGTGGGGAATCGAACTCGTTTCTCTTCGGCGTGACGAGCGACCGCGTTACCCACTCGGCTACCCAACTGTTCCATAAAGGCGACGTTGCATCTGAAGATGCGCCGAAGTCCCAACACCTTGTCACTCTTGAAAATTAAGGATTACCCGATTGCTGGACACATGTCATTCACAGGAGAAACCTCATATTTTATATACAACTCGGCGTGGAACAGTAACACAATCAAGAAGATTCTCAGTGGTCCGACTTGCCGAGCCAATAATGTCCGCTGCATTGACGTTATTTACGGGAACACTCGTGCCGGACCAATTGTCAGCTCATTTCACCAGCACTTTACCCGTCTGGGAACTCTCATTTCATGATCTGGATCAGCAGACCGTGATTACATGGCGACAGTGTCTTACGTGCACACAAAGTACGATCTACAAATCTACACTGGAACATGGGTCTAGACATACAGTATCCTTTAATGTCCGCACGATTTGTGATGAAATAAAAGCGATTTAATCATTCCATAATCAAAAGAAATTTCTACTAAAATGAATTCATTTTACAATTACGAAAATTTAAATCACTGTCAAATAGTGGTGGTAGCAGGTGTGAGAGAAATGGTGAGTGAGTGAGTTTAGATTTACGCCGCACTCAACAATATTCCAGCTATATTGCGGCGGTCTGTAAATAATCGAGTCTGGACCAGACAATCCATTGATCAACAGCTTGAGCATCGATCTACGCAATTGGGATACGATGACATGTGTCACCCAACTCAGAGAGCCTGACATCCCGATCCCGTTAGTCGCCTTTTAAAACTAGCACAGGTTACTGAAGATCAATTCTAACCCCGATCTTCACTTGTCGAGAAATTGTGAAACTATTGTATGCACATTGTACAACGTTAGAACACAACAACAGCAGGCCCCGCTGTGTTGATATCCACTCAAAGCAATGATTAGAAACCTGTAAGTAAATATAATAGCTTGATATAATGTAAATTGTCGGTAATATAATAGCTCAATGTTTCATCAAGGTCTCAATAGTCAAGTTTCCAAAGACGTTTTCATAAAGTTGTATGGTACATATGTTAAGCATATTTCTTAATTTGACGACCCTGAGGTTGAAAATAATAATAATGTCCCAATTTTAACTTGTACTATATCTTACCGTGTTGTTCAGGTGAACAGTTGACTTGACTTTGCATGTGTTTATGATAGGTGAAGCCAGTGTGGCAGGCTGCGCAAACACCCGGTCTCAGCACTATTTCATTCTTCTTGATTCGTCACCACATGTTCATGAAGTAGTCCAAATCGTACTATCGACTCTCGTTATAAACATGAATATATACTACCCATCAAAAGTTTAGACTCACTAGTGTAAATGTAAAGCCACGCCAAAGACCCGGGTTAATCTTCATGGGTACAATCAAGCCCATGTTCTAAACTAGATTTTGCAAAATATTCCATACTGTTTAAAGGTACTGTTTATACATGAACTGATGTATTGTAAAACAAATTCGTACCGTTGAAAAGATTATTGTCATGGGTTCAATAAATGATGAAACTCACTGAAAATTGGCGAATTCTTAACAAAACTTTACACCACAATGCAGTTGTTCACATGCACGATATTTGCACATGCTTTTCAGCAGTTTGATGATTCATCCTCGTGCAATTCATCTGCATAAGGTTTGCATTTGGTTCCCCTAAGTTAGTAGAGAAATTCATCTTCGTTGTAACCTCATATGTATACATAACATATAGTGAGTGATTTAAGTGAGTCTAAACTTTTGATGGGTAGTATAGTTCAATGTTGTTATTAAATTGTAAATATGGAAAACGTTTTCTCACCTCTGTTTGGCATGGTTTTTAATAGACGGTTCCAGGTCTGTTTCTTGACGTCACTAAAATGGTACCATATACACAGTCACGTATTTAACCGATGTTGCCATTCTACCGTCTTGTCGTTGACGTTAAAGATGGCGAAAACGCTTGACAACGTCAACTATTTCAGTTATATCACGGTGACTGGGATGTTAGCCGTTTACGTCAGCAACGTTGCTAAATCCACAGATGCTGTAATTATAGCAGGACAAGAGTCACAATCGGGGAGAACCCGTCAACTTTTGATTTTTGTTCATCAACACACCACTGAACTTGTATTTAGCGTCTTAAATTTATCTAATCTGGAACCTGTCAAAATTGTGATTGATGCAAAATCTAGACAAACAAGCCATCGATCTGAACCACCTATCCATTACGTCTCCATGTACGACACGCAGACGTTACGGGGAACATTACGACATGAGACACATGGACGTACGTGGTTTTTGGCAAGCTATCCAGATCTCTGAAATACGGCATTTGAATTAACACGTGTACATGTATTCAGGAATTGTGTTTGACCTGACCTTCACATGACATGACCTTAATCACAACACAGACAGATATACCATTACATCGCGTGTGTTTGCATATATGGTAAACGTATTATTGCGGCTTGCGCAAACACAGGAAATTACCACTCGGAGCCCACTAATGTTATCAGAATGCCACGTGACCTGAGGTAAGATGGATTCTGGCAGAGATCTACCTGTATTTCCAAAACACTGGTACAGAACATACGAGCACTAGGCTGTGTGGGTCTGGTGCTCACCAGATCATGTCAACGAAACACGGCAATGCGAACTCAAATTTCCCAACAGAAACTTGGAACGAGGCGTAGAGAGTTCTGTTACAAAAGAAACTTGAAACCTTAACATGGGGTGCCTATTATCAGTAGCACCACCAGCTGCAGCAGTAGCAGCAGCAGCAGCAGTAGTAGCAGTAGTAGTAGTAGTACCAGTAGTAGTAGTAGTAGGTAGTACCTAGCAGTAGTAGTAGTAGTAGTAGTAGTAGTAGTAGTAGTAGTAGTAGTAGTAGTAGTAGTAGTAGTATGGCTTTATAGCAATATTCCAGCAATACCACGGCGGGGAACACCAGAAATGGGCTTCACACGTTGTACCCATGTGGGGAATCGAACCTCGGTGTGACGAGCGAACGCTTTAACCACTAGACTACCCCACCGCCCCAGTAGAGAGGAATACTACCACTTCCATATTTAATGTGTATCGGGGCTCTGAATACTTAACAACACCACAAATCTAACAATGCATGTACTACTTTTCTACTACTTCTAAGATCTTTCTACTACTTCTAAGATCTTTCTAAAATGGCATTGTGTATTTCATACTTCTAAGATAATCTCAGTTGCCCGTCGAAAAGACGACCACCGGCTGTCTACATTACCGTATTGTTAATATCACTGACAAATAATCATAACCTAATTAAACATCCCCTTGACGTAACTAACAAACTGTTACCACTTAAAGTGTTAAATTCTCCCACTTTTCCCTTGGGAGTAAAATCTGAAGCTACCTACCGACTCATGCACATTCTCGATGCTGAAAAGACCGTTTTAATTACTTGTGTAGTGTTCAAGACTGCGACGCCGATCCCTGTGAGTTGTGAAGGGAATGATTGATTTATTTCACATCTGCATGTGACCCTATTTAATAAACTTTGATAGAAAGACACAGGGTCAGTCCAACAGTCCGGGTCAGTCCAACCGTCAGGGTCAGTGTGCCGGGCACCACCAACTTATTCCGTTCGGAAGTCCAACATTTCTCCGATATTCGTGCTAGTATCATCATGAATATGTATGAGCATCACGTAATATACATGACGAAGGATATGGATCGGACATACAGTGAAACCCTTCATTCCGGATGATTATAGCTGTGGACATGCATGTATAAACGGTTAGTTAATCTGGACACTCGACAATCCGTTCATGGTTCCAATGTGTTTACCAAACAATGACTAGCGTGATGTCTTAACGCTCAAATATATCTGTGTCGTGAAACCAGTCTGAATGTAAGTGAGTGAGTGAGTGAGTTGAAGTTAACGTTTGAACAGTATATTCAAGTTACAGTTCAATGTCAGCTTACACTTGGAGGAAAGCCTGAAGCGATGAGGTCTCATACGTTACCCCCAGCTGGGTATGGTGCTGACTAACCTAGAAATAATAGCTTCCTGGGTCATCAAAGGGAGACAACTCTGCATAACAAAAAGCTGGACCACATTATTGGAAACAGAGGTGATCCAGTCTTAGACTGACTGACTGAGTTTGGTTTTAAGCCGCTTTTTGCAATATTCCAGCAACATCACGACGGGGGACACCAGAAATGGGCTTCACACATTGTACCCATGTGGGGATTCGAACCCGGGTCTATGGCGTGACGAGCCAACGCTTTAACCACTAGGCTACCCCACCGCCCCGATCTAGTCTTAGATATATATTAGTATACCACAGGGCGAAAGAAGCCTTTTTATACTTTCAAAATGATGCAACCTGTCCTGTTCTAAATGTGCCATCAACCGGTCACACTGTTTGCTGCTTAATTCACTTTCAGGATAACGCCAGTCAAATGATGGAGGCATGTAAACAAGCTATTCTAAACCAAACAATCCAGTGATTCACATGACAAGCAATAGCGGGCGGTGTAGGATAGGACGTTACGCCATCAACCAATTTGTTGATCTTGAATAGACACAATAGGCAATTTTAGCAAATACCGTATAAGTACCCCATAGCTAACTATGAAATATTTTGCTAAAAGTTTCTTCGAATATCAGAAGCTGTGCAGAACGTGTTTGGCAAGTTACATGAAATATTGAACAAACATCTACGGTTTGTTAAACAACATATATTTGAGTAAGAATAGCGTAGCTATAGGCAATATTCCAATACGCCAACAAAGTGCTTCAGATTTTGTACGATGGAACCCAGGAACCATAAGGTCACCTCGACGTAAAGAAAGAGCAAAAGGACGTTCGACTGTTATCAGCAAAGTAATTTGTGTAATTGCTAGCTTATAAGGCTATATTATATAATATTATTAAATATTATATTATGTTATTGTGTTTGTAATGATACAGTAACTAAAATCGTAATTCCACAACACCATGACTGATGAAGACAGTTTACATTTCCCTCTGTAGACGCCTCCGCTTCTGCATCTCTGATCCACCCAGCTTGTCCTGGAGTCAGCGCTTCTAACAGCAATACAAATATTTTCTCAGGCAACCAAACTAAGAAAGCATAAACCTTTCATTCTGAAAATATTGACGCAAAAAGATAAGATGAAATCGTTACATGGCATCGTTTTAGGAAGGAGCGTCTTTGGCCTGAGTCAAGGGATTTCATTACCGGCGCTTTTCAATGTGGAGTTTCTGCAGGCTAGAGAAAACTGTCAAAATGCACAGAGTGATCTCTTGAAGTATCGCCAATGAGGACAGCTAATTTGCCTACGTGTGATCACCCACATATTGAACACCTAACTCCATTTTGAATCGTTAAAGGGTGAGTTTTGTTTGAGGTAGGTCCATTTGCAAAACGTTGCGTGTCAGACTGTCGACTCGGTGGCTTCTGAGTGTAAGGTATTTATAGAAAGCTATCACTTTGGTGTCGACAAACCAAGACTCATAATAATTCGGACAATCTAGGACTCGAACCTATCATCACACGAGTTTGAGGGAGCGTTAGGGAATGAGATTTACACGGGCAGATCCATTTGAAGGAGAGCCAAATAGCAAATAGTAGCGGATGTAAAATGACGGCCATTTTGAAATTCAAGATGTCTGCCACAAAAGTTCAAGGAAAAACTGACAACTTTTCCAGATGACGTATTTCTATAGTTTTAAACATTGCAACTCTACCAACTGTAATAACGTTTACTTTAGCCAATATACGAGAGCAATATTAACCTTATTTTTCTATTGTTTGATAATCTTGGTGAAAAATGACCCTGAGTGCCTATTTCCTCACGACTGTCTAAACTGTCAAGGAGTGAATCTGTGTATCCTAACTACATTGAAGCGTATGGCTCTGATCAATATTGCGGACTTCCACAGAGTATTATAGACAATCATCTCTGATTAAACAGCACATAACTTCGAAATCCCTCACGTCCAATACCTAGTTATATTTCAATATTAATATCAAGTCGACCGGGATATATAAATATATTGAGCCGATTATCTGATAAAGGATTCCCTGAACGAATCAAGGAAGTTACACCACGGTGGTCTTCAGCTGATGAGAAGAAACAGGACCATAACACTGGCAACATTCTCCAGACTTCTCCTGCTCATTTGAATATGATGTACGATAAATAAACATTATCCCTTTGCG
Source organism: Haliotis rubra (assembly GCF_003918875.1). Taxonomy (NCBI): domain Eukaryota; kingdom Metazoa; phylum Mollusca; class Gastropoda; order Lepetellida; family Haliotidae; genus Haliotis; species Haliotis rubra. The sequence continues at coordinate 873,066 of NW_025766547.1, read as the reverse complement.
TGATAATTACTGATGATAGACACTTCAGATCTTCCAGACCAGTGACTCCGATTTAGCATCACAAAACAGCCATTTTCCCAGTAGAGGGGTTTGGTGTGGGTGTTGTAGACGTGTTCCTATTTTGTGATCAGCAACAAACAGGCACAGTGCTGACAAACGAAGATTGGTCATTGGGGAGGTTGGGATTCGAACCAGGAATCTTGCATGCCTAAGGTACGCAGCTGTGTACATCACACTTGTGCACGATATTCTGATCATAAGGTGTGCTGAAATTGTTTGATACACTGTTGAATACTCACACTACACAATGTTGAAACGTGAGTATGCGCTGAGAGATATTTGCATCGGAAAATATGACAAGATACAGGTCTTGTAACAGAACATTACAAACATGCGCATCATAAAGCCAGGACTTACGTCGCTAAAACATTATATTTTACTTGGTATAGGATGGTATAAATGATTATCAATACATTATATTTTACTTGGTATAGGATGGTATAAATGATTATCAAACACATTATATTTTACTTGGTATAGGATGGTATAAATGATTATCAAAAACATTATTTTTACTTATATTTTACTTGGTATAGGATGGTATAGGATCAAAAACATTATATTTTACTTGTATAAATGATTATCAAAAACATTATATTTTACTTGGTATAGGATGGTATAAATGATTATCAAAAACATTTATTTTACTTGGTATAGGATGGTATAAATGATTATCAAAAACATTATATTTTACTTGGTATAGGAAGGTATAAATGATTATCAAAAACATTATATTTTACTTGGTATAGGATGGTATAAATGATTATCAAAAACATTATATTTTACTTGGTATAGGATGGTATAAATGATTATCAAAAACATTATATTTTACTTGGTATAGGATGGTATAAATGATTATCAAAACATTATATTTTACTTGGTATAGGATGGTATAAATGATTATCAAAAACATTATATTTTACTTGGTATAGGATGGTATAAATGATTATCAAAAACATTATATTTTACTTGGTATAGGATGGTATAAATGATTATCAAAAACATTCCACACACCAGTAAGTCTCGTCCGTTAGCATGTACACTACGTTGCTTGTGTTGGACTGAAGGAGGACTCCATGCTTCGACATGCAGCTCCAGGCGTTATTATTGTCATGTGTGGAATATAAGAAATAAGAAATATACCAGTACCTCCTTAAGTCAGGTAGTCCTTCCATAACGAAACAGATCATCCTTTTGGATGGCGGATGCCACCGGTGGGACGGGATACGCTGGGACGGGATACGCTGGTATCATCCCTATTTGATTGTGATTGACAAACACGTGAACATGATAAGTCGTACAATGGACTCTTTTTCATGATTACGAAGAGGGCTTTATCTCCTTCACTGGTGTACCCAATCCCCTAGGGGTGGGTATTGCAAGGAATTTTTTTTATATTGCGATAAATTGCGATGCGAAAGCATGTATTGCGATATGTATTGCAATATATAGCAAGAAGTGTTCTTTAACAAAAAATACGTATAATCGAGTTAATGCTTGATTTATAAAGTAAAAACACAACAAAATCACAATGCTTGATTAGGCGTTAATAAAAACTTTTAATCATGACAAAATAAAAATGTAAATAATGTTTGGCACAAATGAAACATGGAAAGGAACAATTTAAAAACGGAAATATCCGAAGATTTCCGAGTGTTACGAAGTTTTCCGAATGCATGTCAAAATACCGGTTTTCGATCAGCGTATCGCAATACGTATCGTTTTCATGTCTGAACCGCTAAATACCGGTAAACCGGTTATATTGCTCAGCCCTTCAATCCCCACTCCCCTACACACACGCATCTTTAAGACATACATCCACACACACTTTCATTTCGACGTCTCTGATGTCAAGTTTTTGTATTACTGAGACCATAACATAAAGTACTGTTTGCGGTAACCTGTGCTAAACTCATGTCCCACTGCAACCTGAAAACGGCCTGGGTTGAGGTTTAAATACCAACCACACAGGTCCATGACGTGTTTGCGGTAACTCTAGACCAAGGAGCGAAATTTTCAGTCACGTTAAACAAAGATGTAATCAGTTTACAGGAAGAGCCTCTGCTCGATCAGGGCCAATAATCTGGGACGCACTGCCCTGATAATGGATGAAATTAATCAATTTCAGTTCTCGATGTAAATTGAAATGTTAAATGCTATGTACATTCCCTTAGAAATCTAATTAAAGACAGATCCCTTCCCAAATCGCCAGCAACAAGACGTCGGATTAAGGTTCACTGTGTGTGGTGGTTAGCTTGCCACACTGTGATTGAAATACATGTCCCTGTCAATATGGTCATGTCATGCTGGTTGTAAAACCTCGGTGGTGGAGGGAGGAACCAGATGTCAAAGAGCAGAAGTTTAACATTAAAACATGTGTGTGTGTACTAACGTGAACTACATTAGAGTACTGTGGTATCCATCGATCTCATTGGCTACATCTTGATCAAAAACACAAAAGAATTGCTTCATCTTGATAGTTATATCCAAGATATTTTTATGGATTAAACTTCTTTATAATATCCCTCACGACGTTTTGAGACCATTCCAGATCCCTTCATCAGTTCACCTGATGAAGGGACCTGGAATTTTAACCCATAAAAATATCTTGAACATCAATGTACTTCTTCTAGATGCCACTGAAAGACATCTTGATAGTTACAGTTCTGAAAGAATTGCTTCAACTTGATAGTTACAGGTTTAAAAGAAAAATAATTGTAACATCTTGACAGTTACAGTTTTGAAAATGTTAGTTATATAGTTGCGAATGAATGTCTACATCTTGATGGTTACAAGTTTTAATGAATGGCTACATTTTGTTGTTACATTTTGAAAAGTAGGAAGATCCCATCACTGACAATTTGAATGGACATCTTGACCATAGTGCTTCAGTTTAACACACAAAAAAATACGAGCCGTCATGCCTGTATATGATTCCCTAAGAGGTGCTGTTAACCGTGTCTATGCCATTCACAAAAGCGTAAGCATGTTAGTGTCTATGACAGAAAATCCAGTATCACGACTGTGTTTTTTGTACTGACAGTTTACTCCAAAAACATCATGTCTTGCCACTATGTTAATTTTGAATTTACTCACGCCATGCAGGGAAGTGCGGGGTTTAGGTTGTGTATAATTAAAGAAGAACATTTTAGACATATGTTCCTTTGGCACCACAGTGGAGGGCGGTTTCAGTGTCTCGGCTGAAACAATTCTTTTGTATTTCATTCAGCATAATTGGAGAATAGTACTGAGCGTATAATGAAACTCGTGCAATTCAGAACCTCCTCCAGCAGGAGCATCGACCATGTGCCACAACGGCCCAATACGTCTTCCTGGCAACTCTGGCAACAGTCAGCTACCATCATTTCAGAAAACAACAATCGTTGTGTAAGAAAAACAAATTCCGACAACCTTAAATTGTCTCTTAAAAGAAATATCGAGCCAATGATTCAGAACTTAGAGATGCAGGTTGGAAATTCTTGGCAAAAAGTGACACTGGGAAGACTATTCCATCACTGCTGACTTGGCAGGCAGATTATGATTTGTTGGGAGGAAAGTGTATGTTAATCAGACATAGATTGATACCAACGCATTTACTTTGGGCATCATTTCGGGATGCGTATATTTGCTTTCTCTTTAATATTCAGTACTCTAGGATCACTTTGACAAAGTATGTTAAAGGTCTTCGTCCGCATTCCGCTATCCTCCACTCCTCCACAACTATTGATCGTGTACAGAAAGCAGGCTACATTAGACCACAAAGAAACGCCTACTATTTATTGTAAATTACGTGCGTGGCGGGTGCTACCGGTAACACAACAGATGCTGCCACTTTTCCCTACCTGATGTCGACACCGATTCTGTACCCACCGTCACCGTATGTCGTCCCCGCAGTGATATTGTTTGAGAATTGCTAACATCATGGCAATACCTCACTCACTCACTCACTCACTCACTCGCTCACTCTACATACAATTAAGTATCTTTCATCACCTGACATCTATAACTCCATAACACTTCATACGGTGCATGTTTCAGTGATGTTTCTGATGAAACATTGGCTGGCTTCGTGATGGTCACTCATGTGATACAAGCCAACAACCAGTACTTCTAGTCAGGCATGTTACGGCCTGCTGTGATCAAGTCGATGTGTTCTGGCAAATGACACATCTGTTCCCTCCTCACAAATCTGTTCTCGCTGGTGTCATTTATGTTTACTGTATTGAAGGTCTGGCCATTCTTACTCCCACTCAGTACGCAAGGTTGTGTATTCAGGCAGCCAGCTCAGACCAATTAGATGTAGGTCAAGAAACTGATTCATACCGACAGACTGTCACTATGGAATTATACGGGTTTAATGTTAAATTAGCTGTTACTTTATAGTCAACTAACAACGTTGCGATTGAAGGACACCACAAAAATCACACACACGGAGACAGCAAAGATGGGAGATTTTCTCAGACTTTGGCAGGTCGGTAATGCTTTCTTAGTAAACGTCGTAAGTCAGAAAAATCTCAGATTTCGAGAACAGTAATTGGAAATGATTTGAAATGCCTATGGCGTAAGAGGTTCCATACTTCCGACAATACGAAGGTATCATTCGAGGGGACGTTAATGACTGATACCAGTGAGGTGGCAGGTACAGTGGAAGAATAAGGGGCACTTCTCGCACTTCTGCCGGCAAATTGCTGCATATAAGTTGCTGCTGTTATTCGAAACGGTTCCTTTATCCATAATCCTTTTGCTACCACACGAATCAAATATTTCTGCCCACAATGACCAAAACGTCTTCGATCCATTTCTTAGAAAAAGTATCCCGAATTTAACAACGGATTTTTTCAGCCATCATGTCGAAAGACAATTTGACCCCAAAATCTGTCAACCCAAATAAATCTGCTCTTGAGTTTCCCAGACGCCGGAAATGAATCCCGGGACCAAGCTCTGAGCACTTTTACTCGTTAAAGCTTTTCACCAAGGCTCCGTGAAACGGAAGTTCTGTCGTAAATGGGTCGATGGGCAAATTGGATGTCGCAAAGCGAGGCTAGAAAGATTCTTTGCCACAAGATCTTGTTAGCGTAATCTCCATACGGAACATATCTAGCTTTGCCGTTAACGCTAAATGGATATGAGCGTCAGCATAAACGGCGATAGATAGCTGGAGGAAGTTTGAGCGTTGAAACGTTGAAAGCTTGATGATAACATAACACAGGATTTCGTCAGCTTAATAAGATAGATGCTCCGCGGTCACAAGTTGATAGTCTACTATATTACTGTGACACTACAGACGCCGAGCAGTGCAATGAGGTTAGCTTGATATGTTTCCGACACAATCCCCCATTTTGAACTACTGTATGTTCCCTTGATTCACTTCAGGCTAACAACAGCCTTGCCATTGTGTATAATTGTGACAGGTGACCCAGTAACTTACTCTGCGGAAGAGTTGCCTCCCTTGTCAATGCCAGAAACCTCTGACCGTTGGTTCCAATCTCGGTTCGCTCCGGTGACGTTTTAATGTTTCTCAACGCCATATCCATACTGATGCGTACACTATAGAACACTAAGTAAGACCTGTAAATATAGAACACCCAATAACACCTGTAAATATAGAACACCCAATAACACCTGTAAATATAGAACTCTCAGTTACACCTGTAAATAGTGAACACTCAGTTACACGTGTAAATATAGAACACTCAGTTAAACCTGTAAATATAGAACACTCAATAACAGCTGTAAACATAGGACACCCAATAACACATGTAAACATAGGACACCCAATAATACATGTAAACATAGGACACTCTTAACACATATAAACATAGGACACCCAGTAACACCTGTAAATATAGAACACCCAATAACACCTGTAAATATAGAACACCCAATAACACATGTAAATATAGAACACTCAGTTACACATGTAAATAGTGAACAATCAGTTACACCTGTAAATATAGAACACTCAGTTATACCTGTAAATATAGAACACTCAATAACAGCTGTAAACATAGGACACCCAATAACACCTGCAAACATGGACACCCAATAACACCTGCAAACATAGGACACCCAATAACCCGTGTAAACATAGGACACCTAGTAACACATGTAAACATAGAACACCCAATAACACCTGTAAATATAGAACACCCAATAACACCTGTAAATATAGAACACCCAATAACACCTGTAAATATAGAACACTCAGTTACACCTGTAAATATAGAACACTCAATAACAGCTGTAAACATACACCCAATAACACCTAATAACACCCAGCAACACCTAAACATAGGACACCCAATAACACCTGAAAACATAGGACACCCAATAACACCTGAAAACATAGGACACCCAATAACACACCTGTAAACATAGGACACCCAGTAACACCTGTAGATATAGAACACTCAGTTACACCTGTAAAAATATTTCCGACACAATCCCCATTTTGAACTACTGTATGTTCCCTTGATTCACTTCAGGCTAACAACAGCCTTGCCATTGTGTATAATTGTGAAAGGTGACCCAGTCACTTACTCTGCGGAAGAGTTGCCTCCCTTGTCAATGTCAGAAACCTCTGACCGTTGGTTCCAATCTCTGTTCGCTCCGGTGACGTTTTAATGTTTCACTCAACGCCATATCCATACAATGCGTACACTATAGAACACTAAGTAAGACCTGTAACTATAGAACACCCAATAACACCTGTAAATATAGAACACCCAATAACACCTGTAAATATAGAACTCTCACCTGTAAATATAGAACACCTGTAATAACACCTGTAAATATAGAACACCCATAGGACACCTAATAACACATGTAAACTGTAATATAGGACACTCTTAACACATATAAACAGGACACCCAGTAACACCTGTAAATATAGAACACCCAGTAACACCTGTAAATATATAACGCCCAATAACACCTGTAAATATAGAACACTCAGTTATACCTGTAAAATATAGAACACTCACCTGTATATACAGTTATACCTGTAAACATAGGACACCCAATAACACATGTAAAACATAGGACACCCAATAACACCTGCAAACATGGACACCCACACACCTGCAAACATAGGACATAACAACATAGCAAACATATAGAACACTCTCAGTTATACCTGTAAATATAGAACACTCAGTTACACCTGTAAACATAGGACACCCAATAACACCTGCAAACATAGGACACCCAATAACACCTGCAAACATAGGACACCCAATAACACCTGAAAACATAGGACACCCAATAACACATGTAAACATAGGACACCCAGTAACACCTGTAGATATAGAACACTCAGTTACACCTGTAAATATAGAACACTCAGTTATACCTGTAAACATAGGACACCCAATTACACCTGTAAGCATAGGACACCCAATAACACCTGTAAACATAGGACACCCAATAACACATGAAAACATAGGACACCAAATAACACATGTAAACATAGGACACCCAGTAACACCTGTAGATATAGAACACTCAGTTACACCTGTAAATATAGAACACTCAGTTATACCTGTAAACATAGGACACCCAATTACACCTGTAAGCATAGGACACCCAATAACACCTGTAAACATAGGACACTCAATAACACATGTAAACATAGGACACTCAATAACACATGTAAACATAGGACACCCAATAACACATGTAAACATAGGACACCCAATAACACCTGCAAACATAGGACACCCAATAACACATGAAAACATAGAACACAGGGAAACATTTTACAATATTAATACAACAGTTGTCTCTGTTATTGTAAATTCTACACGAGTAGAGTGGATGAATTCCATATCTGGATAAGATATTCCTACAGGCGCTTTCAAACCACAGTCACTCAGTGATCTTGAAGTAGAGAACCTTACTTTTTAATCCCTTACGACATTCAAGCTTCAACGTCTTGGGATATGTTCTTAAACGTATATCATAAACATGAAAGATAATAGATTTTAAGCAAAAAGAGATAAACATTGTAATGTTGCAATAGTGACACCAGGTGTTGGCAAATTCCTCAACTGTACAGTGTTATTGCCTATCTCAGCCGTCTAACGGTAACCCATATGGAGCCTCTCAGCTGATTGACTGTCGCTATTGACCTCCATGTGTGTGTGACAGTTTATCAATCATCGGAGCTGACCTGCGTGTATTTATCCCAAGAAATCGATACAGTTTGTCTATGAAGGATTTTTTTCAACGCATGTCTGGAGCCGCTCCGTCAAATTTATGTAGAGGTTTTAAAGATCAGACTATTATTATCAATTATCAAATTTATCAGAATAACGGTGTTTAGCAAGCCTGTCGAAGTTGTGGAACACGTTTTTTATCACCATGTTGGCGTGATAACATGGTGGCGGTGCTGTGTTATCTGAGGTGCTTGTTACAGAGAGCACTGAACGAGAAGGATTAGCGGTAGCAGACATCTTTCATCTAAATTACTTGAACCAGATTGGACAATTTTTAGCCATGCTAATCAGAAAAGAAACATCAGTGTTGGTCAGGGCCAATTTGGGCATCAATTGACAAATTGGAAAACTTTTAAAAACTTGCTTTGAAATTTAACGGAAGGGTTCAACTTTTATGTTAAAGATATGTTCACAATTTTACACCCTCCGTTAAAATCTCAACAAAATCGAAGAGCACGCTGTCCTTTCACAGAATTATCTGATTCCTTACTGGACTTTCTGGTCAAGATTCGATCGTTTACAAGCCCCCATCGCGTGCTGTGCGGGGTTAACTCAACAAAAGAAAAACCTTGTAATGTTTTACAAACTGTGTGAGTACATGTCTACACCGGTACAGTATGACATGCTTACCGTCTTGACACCTCCCCACCACTGATTGAATTATCTATTCATATCTTTTCCTCTTTGGTAATCGAAGCAAATTAATCTTCACGATTCATATTGAATCGACCTGTGATGTGTCGACCTGTGATTTGTCAAACTGTGATGTGTCGAACTGTGATGTGTCGAAATGTGATGTGTCGAGCTATGATGTGTCGAACTGTGATGTGTCGACCTGTGATGTGTCGAGCTGTGATGTGTCCAACTGTGATGTGTCCAACTGTGATGTGTCCAACTGCGATGTGTCGATATGTGATGTGTCCAACTGTGATGTGTGTCGAACTGTGTTGTGCCCCTGCGCATTCAGCCTGCATTCATCGGTTTCCAGTTCTGTCGAACCTGGTAAAACTATTAGAGGTAGGTCCCTTTTCGACACAGCGCTGTTCTACCCAAAGGAGACTACTATATGTACAACTATACTGTCGCAGTATTTAAAAAGCAATAGTTGTTCTACAGAAATCTAAATAATTGAAAAGATGTTTAATCGGGATGCCTACGAGTGATATTTCCTTGTTAAACGGCTGTTGATGTTGTCGGTAAAATTCATGAACCCCTCTTTAGAGCGAATCCAGGGCCATAAATCAGTTTGAAGTGTTCACCTAAGCGTGATATGAGATAATTAATCACCTCTAAAGCCAAATAACGACTTTAATTTCCAATTTCGATTTGAAAATGTAAGTGGAATTTGTTGCCTAAAGTGCAAAGCGTTAGGCGTAGCGCCTTTGCTTTCTAGAAGCATTGGACGCCGAGCCATAAGAACAATTTCACATTCATCGCCTTCGTGTGCCTTGTCTCTTAGTTAATCACAACTCTAAGCGATTTCCAGTGTTTGGCGTAAACCGGCAAACTCCGTGTCCTGTATGCTCGCGAGGAGCGGATTGCATTTTCAATAAAATTACCATGGGAAGAAACTAAAGGATTTGTGTGAAGGGACCCCCGCCTTTCTTCAGAACACGTACAACGTGACCCGAGTGCCCCAACCCGCCAGGGTACACCCTTGTAACCAGGAGCCAATTTGTTTTCAGACATTTGGTAACCTTAGCCCGCTTCTTAAGCATCGACAACAACGGAAGTGAGTGCGCGCAAAGATCGATGGGAAAGGACGTCATGTGGTGGATAGGGTCAGACTGAGTTTGAACCTTCCAAAACACCTTCTCTATGTGACGATTACGTCCCTACTTCCTAAGTGCAAGCGTACCGATCTCAGTGGATTATACAAGTGCTGTGATGTCATTGAGATAGGCGGTTATTAGTTGTAGCTATTCTCACAGGAACATTTGGACTGTAATTCGATATGGGTACATTTGTCAAGGTTTTAAACAACATTAGCTGTGTTGCATGTATTTATCATAAGTGAGTGATTTAGGTTCAACGCTGTTCAGTTATACCGTTGAATGTCAGTTGATGAGGGTGGAGAGAACGAAGTGAATCATTCATCAGCCGTTAACCGCGAAATCCACAAGCATGGTTTCGCAGGGCTATAAGTGCCTCCCGATAAGTAGTAGTAGTAGTAGTAGTAGTAGTAGTAGTAGTAGTTGAGGTAGCAGCATCAGTAGTAATAGTAGTAGTAGCAAAAACGACAGTAGTAGTAGCAGCAGGAGTAGCAGCAGAAACGTCAGTAGTCGCAGTAAGAGTAGCAGCAGCAACAATAGTATTAGGAGTAGTAGTAGTGGAAGTAGTAGCGGTAGCAGTAGCAGTAGCAGCAGTAGTAGTCGAAGAAGACGCAACAGAAACAGGAGCAGTATCTGTAGCAAAGGAAGTAGTAGTTAGTAATAGTAGCAGCAGTAGTTGTTGTAGTAGCAGCAGCAGCAATAGAAGTAGTATTGCAGCGCTAGTAATAGTAGTGGTTATAGTAGTAGTAGTAGCAGCAGCAGGGGTCGTCACAGCATTAGATGTAGTAGCATTAGTACTAGTAGGAGAAGTACTTGTAGTCGCAGTTACAGTAGCTGTAGTAACAATAGTATTGAAGTAGTAGTAGTGGAAGCAGAAACGCTTGTAGTCGGAGTGGTCAAAGTAGCAGCAGCAGTAGCTGTAGTAGCAGCAGCAACAGTAAATGTATAGCAGTGAAGTAACAGTACTGCTTGTGGTAGTGGTAGCAGCAGTGAGTAGTAACAGCAGTAGTAGTAGTAGTAGTAGTAGTAGTAGTAGTAGTGGTGGTGGTGTGGGCAGAAGTAGTAGTATGGGCGGTAGTAGTAGTAATAGTAGTAGTGGTATATAGCAGAGTAGCAGTAGCAGTAGTAGTAGTAGTAGGCAGTAGTAGTAGTAGTATGGGCAGTAGTAGTAGTGGGTGGTAGTATGGGCAGTAGTAGTAGTAGTAGTATGGGCAGTAGTAGTAGTAGTATAGGCAGTAGTAGTAGTAGTAGTAGTAGTATGGGCAGTAGTAGTAGTAGTATGGGCAGTAGTAGTAGTATAGGCAGTAGTAGTAGTAGTAGTAGTATAGGCAGTAGTAGTAGTAGTATAGGCAGTAGTAGTAGTAGTATAGGCAGTAGTAGTAGTAGTAGGCAGTAGTAGTAGTAGTAGTAGTAGTGCATCTAGTAGAAGTACACAGCACATGCCATGATCATACTGTGTTGAAGAATATTCTAGTCACTGGTTTCTATTTGCAGTGGACATATTCCCTGTCTTCATCTGTACAGATGGCATGTGATCACACTTCTTCTCCACACATTTCTAGACCAGTTAGTCAACATGACTTCGCAACGTGTAACACTAGCAGCTCTTCTGAAATGCACACCTCTCTGTCTCACACAACCAGGAAATTGAGGGTGTTCATTTACTGACCAACATGTTGGATCTTTGTCGCTGGCCCCGACGTCCGACTAGATGCCTTAGCTAATAACACATCCTCGTACTCATCGACTGCTTTAGAAGTAATTTACAGAGGACGTCGCTCCAGATACTGATAGGTGAATTATGAACGTTTTGGAATCGAACTCCGAAACTGAGTCAGAAAAGCTCTACCTCCCACACCATCTATTGTGCTATTATTTTGACAGGTCAAGGAAATTTCTCCCACTTACTGATACATTGTAGGCGAACAGACTGTTAAGGAATATATTTTAGTAACACGAAAAGTCACTGAACAATTTCAATACATGCATATATGATGCTTGTATGATAACACTCTATCTTGTCCCAACAAATGAATTTTATCAGGAAATACTCTGTACTCGCATTGTAAATTTGGTGTTCTCTATTTCAATAAGGGCTTACAGGGATTTCATGAAATCACTGAGCTAATATTGCAGTAATTTCATGAAATTCCTGGAAATTTTAGGGAATACATGAAATCCCTTGGGGTCACAGGGATTTCATGAAATCTCTGACTCTTTCAGGGATTACGTGAAATCCCTGGTTTCACACATTTCCTGTAACATATGACGTTAAACCCAATTTCACCTCACCTCACCTCACCTGTAACATATAAATGTCTTAATGATCCCTGGTCTTTGATTTAAGGGTGTTTCTTTGGCTTCTGGGTTGTTTTGTCTGTATGGTTTATGGGGATAAGGGGAGCTTGTATGGCGAGCCATTTCTTCATCATCGTTTTCTGGAATAATCATAAGAAGTTGTCGATAATAAATTACATTCCCACCCTGTATGGTGTTTACATTTCTAAATTTACTTTTCATTCAGGTTTGGTGTTGTGACGGAGCATATGGTTTAAAAAGCGATGCCTTAAACTCTTATTATAGTTGCACTAATCGTACACTCTCTCAAAAAACGCAACCCCTGTTTTTGGTAATGTTTATATCAATTTTAACTGGTTATTACATTTGTATTTTTAAAGATAATGCCATGAAATTTGACATGGTGAACCTTAGGTCAGCACGGTATAAGGTAACAGTTAATGCAGGTCAGTATCGAACTCTCAATTTACGCTAGGGGGCGTTGTCTTCAGTATCTCGTTGTAGAGCCACGAGCTCTAATCACAGCAGTGCACCTCCTCGGAACAGAACGAATCAGACGGCGGATGTTTTCCTGGGGGATTGCTCTCCACTCTTCCTGGAGTGCTGCGGCCAGTTCAACCAACGTGTGCGGTTGTGGTGTACGTGCACGAACACGACGATCAGCTGGTCCCACAGATGTTCGATAGGATTGATGTCTGGCGATCTGGAGGGCCACGGCATCACGTTGACGTTTGAATTCTGTAGGAATGCCACTGTTGCACGAGCTGTATGAGGGCGGGCATTGTCATGTTGAAACAACTCCCTCTGTTGGTCGATTATCGGCAGAAGATGTGGCTGTAAGACGTCATCAATGTACCGTTATTGCCGTCAAATTGCCACGAATGATGACCAAGTCTGACCGTTGGTTGTAAGACATGGCTCCCCATACCATGATGCTTCCTCCTCCAAATCTGTCGACCTGTCGAACGCAGTTCGGTGCAAAACGTTCATTTGCTCGTCTATAGACACGTTGTCTACCGTCACGTCGTTGAAGAAAACGAGACTCGTCACTAAACCAGACTCTTCTCCAGTTTCTTAGGGTCCATCTCCTTACGTTAGTACACCACCTGAGACGTTGGCGTCGATGTTGGCGTTCAAGACGGGCCCAACAACTGGTCTTCTTGCACGTAAATTTGCCTCATGTAAACGGTTCCTGATGGTTTGGGCCGATACTCTCCTCAAACCTGGCACCTGTGTTGCAGTGATGGTGGGTGTGGCATGCCGATTACGTAGGTGGCTGAGTCGAATAAAGCGATCCTGAGCCGGTGTGGTGATCCTAGGTCTACCGCTCCTGGGACGATCTTCAATTGCATGGAACTGTGTGTAACGATTCCAAAGTCGTGAGATTGTTGTTTTGTGTACGTTTAGATGACGGGCAACTGTTCCAAAGCTTTCCCCGGCCTCAATGCGACCAATGGCAATATTTCGATTTGCTGTACTCAAACGGGGCATTTTCGAACTTGATTTGCAGAGCAAATTATGAGAGAAAAATTACAAACTACGCGTGCTTTTAAAACCCTCTACATGAACTGTGTTTTCAACGATTTGCACGTGCAACAGGCTTTTAGCATTTTGTACATGACAATTTCGCACTTTCTCAAATAACACGGATACAAAGGTCATCATGTGTGAAAATGGTTCCGTTTGGGAGCTTATACTGATCAGATGGGAACGTATTAACAGTATTTTGAAGAAAATTCTAATTTACATTCACCATCTTTATTCTAGAAATGATGTCAGATATTTAGATAGGGGTTGCGTTTCTTTTTTCTACAGAGAGTGTAAAAAGTGTACGGTAATCAGTAATAAACAGTCAGTCAACAGTTTGTAGACAATGTCTCAGTAAACAATCTGTCAAAGAACAGTGTCTCGGTAAACAGTGTGTCAGTGAACATTGTGTCTGTAAACAGTGTGACCATGAACAGTGTCTCAGTAAACAGTGTGTCAATTAACAGTGTATCAGTAAACAGTGTGTCAATGAACAGTGTCTCAGTAAACAGTGTGTCAATGAACATTGTCTCAGTAAACAGTGTGTCAATGAACATTGTGTCTGTAAACAGTGTGTCAATGAACAGTGTCTCAGTAAACAGTGTGTCCATGAACAGTGTCTCAGTAAACAGTGTGTCAATGAACAGTGTCTCTGTACACAGTGTGTCAATGAACAGTGTCTCAGTAAACAGTGTGTCAATGAACAGTGTCTCAGTAAACAGTGTGTCAATGAACATTGTCTCAGTAAACAGTGTGTCAATGAACAGTGTCTCAGTAAACAGTGTCCATGAACAGTGTCTCAGTAAACAGTGTGTCAATGAACCGTGTCTCAATAAACAATGCTGTAGTAAACGAGGTGTAATAAACGGTATGTTTGTAAACAGTGTCTCAGTAATCAGTGTGTCAGTAAGCAATATGTCAGTAAACAGTGTGTCAATAAACAGTGTCTCCGTAAACAGCTCAAAGCTAGGTAACTTCAAACCATCCTGCAGGAACAGAGATCTTAAACCATTATCAGAACTGGGATTCGAACTACGTATAAACAATATCCAACCGTTTCCTTTATCGTCGCAAAATGTACCGTAGTTTCACCGCCCTCTAATGTAGCAGCAGTGGGAAGTGCACTGACGAAACAGGGAACAGCGGGTGAAATTGATTGAATTAAAGTATGGCACGTTGTTGGAATACCACAAGAATATCAAAACAATACTTTGCCTCAGAACTTAACTTGGGCAGTGCAAAAATGCGTTCCGTAAGAACTTTATATACTTTGAAACTCTCAACAGAAATCATTCTATCCAGCTGACGAGAATTGTCCAAATTGTTTCTATTTCACTTTGTCAACCATTTTTTTAAAAGGTGAGATGCCAGAATTAGCAAATGCCAGCTTTTTCCCTGAAAAAAACAACTGCGAATCATTCAATCACAGACATACTCACCACTGACACTTCAGTTACAGATGGTAATCGTTGTGTTTTGGGGTATCTGTATCGCTATCATTGTTTTTCTGTTGATTTGACACGATGGGTTTTCTGGTTCTGTTTGTTGTTTTAAGTGAGGTTTCTACGGGTTAGGCTGTTTGTTGTTTGTTGTTTAACGCCACTCAGCAATATTCCAGCTATATGGCACGGTGTGTAAATAATCGACTCTGGACCAGACAATCTAGTGATCAGCATCGTAGTGGTGGTCCGATTAATTGAAATAATCGAAGATTGGTCGCAGTGACTAAACGACCAAGCAGTCGATCATGTTTTCTCATAATCGAACACAAACAATTCTAGAACACTTGTTTTCATTAACAGTATTTTTCACTAGGTTGGTTTTGTCTGTTACATTTCATAAGCACTACAAGCTCGTTCCAAGTCATGATTGAATTTATCTTAAAGACTCTAAGAAATTTATGTTCCTCCTTACTAGTCATCCTTTAAAGCTGTGAAATTTTGCCAAAAATCCCCAAAGAACTACATGCTTTTTTGTGTGCATTAACACATTTCATAAATGACGCTGACCAATTATTTTCGATGATTGATCTGTTGTAATTAACCAATTATCAATTATGAGATTTTAACCAATTCCGAACACTACAGCATCGTGAACATCGACCTAAACAATTGATATACGATGACATTTGTCAACCAAGTCAGCGAGCCTGACCACCAGATCCCGTTAGTCGCCTCTTACGACAAGCATGGGTTACTGAAGATCAATTCGAACCTGGATATTCACGGGTAGAACAGATTAGGAGAAGAACGTCGTGGAACTCGCACCAGAATTAGTAAGAAACATTGCACCTGTACGCACTACTATACTACCTTGGGATCAAGGGAATCGAACTCTAAATCAGGGTATCTAGGTACGTTTACGGATAAACTTTCTGAGGCGAAATACACTGGGACATCAGTGCACCCACGAATTATTTAAGGGGTCTGTACCGGGACATCCGACAACGCCATAAAAGATGACACACAATCAACCAGTTATACATTGTACACATCCGCTATGTCTTGTCAGTGCTGATCTTACATTACACGTTACTGTAGGGACGTACTCTGTCCAAGAATCCCTCCGTTGCCAAACTCTTTAGCATTAAAAGAAAGTAAATATACATGTGCAGTCTAGAACCGGTTAACTGTTAAAAACACGAGTTATCCTAGCATGCCGATCAAGAGTTTGTAACACTGACGAATCACTTGTCAGTTCATTTGTGAAATGCCGAGTTTACATGACCGACAAGTTCTATCAAACATAAACTTTCATTCTCCTTGTAAAAACAAGAGAAGCGGTTTTACAATCCTGAGCAGGGAATAGTAAGCCTCGCGGCGTCGCGATGCTTTAAATCACGCAAAGCGTCCCACCAAGCACTAGCCCCTGCTCTACAGCACACTGGCGTGAGTGCAGAAAGGAGGCTGGGATTGTGATGGATGTAACCTTTGAGCAAAACAGCGCGCTCTTGGCATCGACCGGGCAGGCAGCCTCTCTCTGTTTGTTTTTAAAAAGATTGTTTTCGATCACTCTACCAGATTCCCTATTATTCTTTCCATCATAAATAATTTTAATAAGTAATTATTAGGACGCTGTTAATAAACCGAATCAAAATATTATTGATATTTTAACCAAGAATGCTTTTTTGCTCCTGATGCAATGAATATTTCATGTGTTTTTTAGCTATGATGTCGCACGATGCTGTAAGATGTATCTGCAGACAGTTAGATACAGAAAATATTGCTGAAGTTGGCGAATGTTGTCTCAAGGGACAGAATAATTGGATTAGTAGTTTGAGAGTGGTGGGTGGGGAGTTCGCCGGGGAGTCTTGTGAAATTCAAGAAAATACTGCAAAACACATTGCATCAATTTTTGCCAAACATTTTCGATATCGTAAAAAAGGTTCCTTCTTTTGTACAAAACTTTATGTATTGTAGCCGTGATTGCAAACTTATCCTGTCAAAAAACTAAAAATATAAAATCGGTTGAAAGGAGAATGAATAGTTTTGCTTAAACTGTTTGTTTCCGCTTACCACTATATAATCATATTTCATTTAAATTAATATTAAACGAGCCTGGTAGAGATACACCATAAGTTAATATCGCAAGCAAAGTCTCAAAGTCTTTGTGATATAGTTTATCTAGCTTATTGCCCGCCACAGAATAACCAAGACCTGCCCCAAGCAAACAACATGATTCAGCAGTATATTTCAAGCTGTTGTATACATTGTGTTATAGGTGTAGGTTGGGGGGGGGGGAGCAGATGTGTAAGCATTTACTACCTCATTAAACATCTGAGCAGTGCTGACTGGGGGCTGGTGTCGGGATCGACTTTAAACTTGGATTCGAACCCAGGACCCGCTGATCCGTGCAGTGATTTTTTGTTTGTGTATCACCGCACACAGCAATATTCCAGTTATATGTCGACGGTCCGTAAATAATCGAGTCTGGACCAGACAATCCAGTGATCAACAGCATGAGCATCTATGAATACAATTGGTATACGGTGACATGTGTCAACCAAGTCAGCGGTCCCTTCAGTGCGGTACTGACACACGAGGAAATGTAACCCTGACAAAACAGGTTGCATGCCTATGAATGCATCTATGCACAGCAAAATAGAGACTTGAAATACTTGCACCATAAGCTGTTGAAGAGTGAGCGGGTGTTAGTTTTACGCCGCTTTTAGCAATATTCCAACAATATCACAGCGGGGCACACCAGAAATCACATTGTGGGGAATCGAACCCGGGTCTTCGGCGTGAAGGGCGAACGCTTTAACCACTAGGCTACCCCACCGCCCCAGCTGTTGAAGAGAATGCTTTCAGTATGTACATTCATGCTGCCTGGATGCGAACATACATAAATGCAGCCAGCCTATATCACAGGGAGACATTGCAAATCTAGTCTTTAATCTTGCTTCGCATGAAGCTATTTTATCGCCTCAAAAGCATGTACTAAACCCACAATTTTAGAAGGAGAATTGGCGCGCACCTCACGTCCCCTGTGTAATCAAACACTGGTTGTCAATATCGTTGCGCATTGCAGTCAGAATGATCGACAGGCTATCAATTTCAGCACGAGAAATTGCACGTCGTGTGGGGTGCAGTGTCACGCTTCCAAACCGTAAAGCTCTTTGACATTTTAATGGCTTCTCCACTCCGGATAACATAGATTGTTATTAAAGCTGCAAAAGGCCCGTGCACAGCACACTGGGATAAACAGCCTTGACGCTCAAAGCTTGCTAATATCATCGTCCATAGCAGATCAACAAGCGTTTGGTGCATCAAACACCATTGGTTGTTTACATCAAAGATGGTGTCTATTTCTGGTCTCGTTGAGTCAATGTTGAAGCAAAAACACACGACATAAACCTGCAACGCTTGTTTATCGGTTTATTCACCTGGAAAGGATCATATGAGTGAGAACGGAGTTTCGTAACGTTTAGCAGTATTTTTGCAATACTACTGTCAGAAATGTCAGAGAACGCCAGAAATGTGTTTCGCGCATTGTACTCACGCAGGGATTCGAACCCGGACGTTCTGTATGACGAGAAACAGTTTAACAACTCTGTAACACACAACCGGCGTACGTCCGGTACGTCCATGTGTACTTATAAATCGAAATCCTTTTGTGTTTTTTTTAGGATTTTACTGGCAAAAGTAGTATATGTGATAATTTGGATAAATCTTTGCGGTGAAGTGAGTGAGTGAGTGAGTATGGTTTTACGCCGCTTTTAGCAATATTCCAACAATATCACGGCGGGGGACACCAGGAAAGAGCTTCACACATTGCACCCATGTGGGGAATCGAACCCGGGTCTTCATTGCGGTGAAGCGTTATTTTATTTACGATGAAATGCAGATAACAAGCCGATTACATTCAGATATCCCATGAAGATTCATGATTGTACCAATGTGTAACGATAAAAATAACGCTTCTTTCGATGTCCGGGTTTCTCGATGTTTATTCGAGTTGGAAAAGTTTCGTTGTTGAAACGATAACTGTAATATATTATCAAAGTTCCATGTAATAATTTGTTTGTTGCTGCGGTCAAAGTGGACAGCTGTTTGTAATAATAATAATAATAATAATAATAATGTGTCCATTTATATAGCGCCAAACTCCACACTAGGTATGCTCATAGCGCTAACAATCAAGGCCATTATTACCCCGGATAACCCAAGCTGCCTGTTAGGCGCTAGAAGGTTATAGTCATATGCTTGAATGTTTCTTTTTTTATGGTTAAAGAATTCGCTCGTTAGGCCAGAGATCCGGGTTCGATTCCCCCACACAGGTACAATGTATGAAGCCCATTTCTGGTGAAATATTGCCAAACGCGCCGTAAAGTCATTATTCGATGTTAATCGTTGTTAACACAGCTGGCACACGCTTTGAAACACTTTACACCTCAACATATTTGTTTCATCTTCTTTCACTCGGATCCTATGATGGATTGAAATATTATCTGCTTTACACATTTATGTAACTAACATACTTTTTGTGATATTTTGAGAGAAATGTTTACGTGGTCATAATTCTAATACCTCATATACGGGCATATTTCACGGCAGAGCATAGAGGTGATGGCACATCTCATTTTAGACCTTAGACGTGCTTCGTGGACAGCCGTCGGGCGATAGTCTCAATCATGCAGCCACATCCTGGAGCGTGCACTTGTTCTGGTGATATCTTATTGCAAATTAATATCAAGTGTTTTGCAACTTTTACTTTCATAAAACATAACTGAGCATATGGGCCTAGTTACACTATTAAAATAACACACCACTATAAAACAATTTTGCGGCAACAAATAAAGTAGATTTCACCCCTAAAAACTCCGAAGTCCTTACATACGGATATATATGTACATATAAGTATAACATGCATAACAATGAGCATTTCTTGAAAGGGCAGAGTTCGTTGTACAAGCTCGATTGTATCACGAGACAGTCATTATGATAAACAAAACGTGATGATACTGTGATGATATTCATTTGAATATTTATAAATTCAAACAGCAAGTATTTTGAGAAGTGTTTAAATGCAAACGAAACGCGAACAAATGCCGTCATTTAAGAACACTATATCACCGCACAGGATGCACTTTCAGTAACTATGTTCCAGAATTCTGGATTTATTCTAATACCATTTGACCCAGATATTGATGGAGAATGTGGAAATGATGTCACGATGTCAATAACCGCTCTAGATGATAGATGACACTTTCAACTGACGTTAAAATACAATCATTCTTCCGGCGTTTCTACAACCTCCTCTAGAAGGAGATAATGGATGTTAAATAATGATCACTCACCTTAACCCCCCTTGTCAAAACACGTTACATCCACAAGCTGAGAGTCTTGGAGGATGCTATACACAAACTGAGGCACTGCGGGTTGCAGAAGCTGATATCCTTAGCAACCCTTACTTTCAACGACAGTGGTGAAATCGCCAAGCTGGGATGTCCTGTATTGACCTTTGACACATTCTGTTGACCTTTGACATGTGTACATTACTTGATCCCGACACCTTGTGACCTTACCTCCAGTACAGGGCTGATGCAAAACCCACGCACGTGAAATATGTACATATCTATTTCCTCCAGTAGATGTCTTCATAATGGGAAAGTAAGAGTGTATCGATCACTAAATGTTGTCAGTGTCACTATAGATTGAAATCTACAATTCCACAGAAATAACACGTCGTCTTTGGTCTAGAGTGCCACACTTTTGGCATGTCATCCGAAGTCAATTATCCCGGTCGCCCGTGTTTGAACAAGTTGCAGTCTAGATCAATGGTTAAATATTAAAATAACTGACGGTGTCGCTCACACTGAAATCGTTACTCGGGTCTAAAATATGTTGAGATTGTCAGTCATTAATTTCCATATGTTTCCTGGCGTGTTACCAAGATCCCAGGTTAAATATACTTGGCTGTGAAGTAGCCTCATCAAATGGCGGACTTATCCGCCGGGAGGTGCTGGGTGCCCTACGTTTCAGGTCAAGCGGGACATCCTCATCTAACTGGTTACCGGTCATTCAATTATTTTTCCATAACGTCATATGTGCACCCACAGTGAGACCGGGGCCAGACATCCGTCCGTGTCCCCCTCAAAATATATATTATTGACAGCTCTGAACGCTAGGACAGGAGCACATACAAATCAGCAAATTTGACGAAATATATGACGATTGATGCTCCTGTGCGACTTTAAGCACAAAGGCAATCGAAATATTAAATCGAAATAAAAAAAGCGTAGAAGGGGCATACGGGAGCACATAACACTCTTTAAGGTGAAGCTGGCGGACAAAACACTATGGCATGAGCTCGTATAATGCGTTTAAGCAACCTAAAAATACCAGGGATGCTATTATAATGGACATGACACAAGTTCTATCATTATATTTAATGTACAGTGTTAGAAGAAAAAGAAACCTTAATTTTAAAATTCACAAAATGTTAGCCAATGTTGATCTTGAGCACTTTATTTCCCCCACTAATAGTTTTAACTCCAGGTTTATTGTACAAAGTGTTATACAGAAATTATTTGATATTTATAGACAGGAACGGAAGGAATCGGCAGGGAATACCTGGGGTCCATCTAAACAGGGGACAAATAAGCTACGCTTTTATGGTACTTTTAAGGATGTTTATACCCCAGAATTTTACGTAACTCATCCCATGCCCCGCCCATACAGTGCATATGCTAAGTTCAGATGCAGCACTGCACCAATTAATATTGAGCTGGGTAGATATAACAATATCCCACTTAACGACAGAAAATGTTTTTATTGTAAACACTGTGTTGAAGACGAAGTTCATGTCCGGTTTATAGTGATGAACGTTTTAGTTTTTTAAGTACTTGTGATAGCTTATGTCCGAATTTTAGTAATCTTACTGATATACAAAAAACTGCTTTTATCCTGCCCAATAGCAATATCTGTTTTATAGCTGCCAAAACCTGCCACGTTTTTTTAAAAAGGAGAAAATCCGTATTATATAACTATTAATTATTGTTTCTCATAATACATGTACATGCAAATTTTTGAGAATTTTAGTGTCTCATAATTCCGTATGGAATGGCCCTTATGTAAATATATGTTTAATTAGTTTGTATATATGTATAACAGGGGTGAGACTTTAATAAATAATCTGTCTCTCTGTCTGTCTGTCTCTCTTTCTGTCTGTCTGTTAACTGGTCATTTCAACTGTTATTCCACGCTGTTTCACTTCGTTAATTTAAAGAGAAATGGTTCGAATTATTCGCCGCGTTGCCGACACTAATCTTCAGACAACCTACGCCCGGCAGTGTACAATGAAATGCACTACAAAAGCACGGTGCGAACGGAAAGGGGCATCAGTACATTCAGCAGATCTAACGAGCAGGAATTCAGATCATTTTGAAAAATATGCACTGAGTTCGGTTTATTTCCGCGATCGTGGACGGGTGTTCAAAATATCCACTACGTCACAAACTTCATTTATCATAAATTCGCAGAAAGTAAGAGAAAGGTAATGAGTGACCACGGATTTAGCCACTCTTAACTCTTTCAGCAATATCACTGATGCAGACACCAGAAATTGGTTTTACATATTTTACCCATATAGGTAATCGAAACTAGGTGTCTGGCATTATGAGCCGAAGTCAAGCCAACCTCGCGTATATCCCAGGTCCACGTATCCGGTGGGATATTCTAACTTTTACCTAGCATACCTATACGACCGCCATAAGTTTGTTGATTGGTCCGTTAGCTTAACGGATAAAGGGACAGCTTTACACTTGACTATCCATGGCATGGTACAATGGAAGACTTTAATATTCAAGAATTCCTAGCTGCATGTCGAGCCAGTATGATATCAATATTTCACACGGTTTGGAGTACTCTTTCTACGAAGATTTCAAAACTCTTGCGTAGCATTGGTATGCTCCTATTTACAATTGCAGCATTTGTATGCTCCTATTTACAATTGCAGCATTTGTATGCTCATATTTACAATTGCAGAATTTGTATGCTCCTATTTACAATTGCAGCATTGGTATGCTCCTATTTACAATTGCAGCATTGGTATGCTCCTATTTACAATTGCAGCATTTGTATGCTCCTATTTACAATCGCAGCATTTGTATGCTCCTATTTACAATTGCAGCATTTGTATGCTCCTATTTACAATTGCAGCATTTGTATGCTCCTATTTACAATTGCAGCATTTGTATGCTCCTATTTACAATTGCAGCATTTGTATGCTCCTATTTATCACACACAAACTCTCTACTTCCCTGCTTTCACTGATGTGATGAAGGACTACACTCCGAAACGTCGCGTTCCTCATAACACAGAAGCTGACGAAACAAAGCGGGATTCGAACTCATCCTGGGACAACAGAAACCCTGCAGCGATTGAGGGTGTGTATTTTCCCTAGTACGATATATATCGTATTTGTTCCCATGCTTGAAACTAAGTGCTTCCAATTCAGCTTGATAATGAGAGACGTACAGACAGGTTTGTGCACGCAAGCCCCTTGTGCAGCCCTCGTATATGTATGTATAGCAGATACCAACGGTGTCCTCCCGAGAACGCTAGACTTACTCTGTGATCTATAGCATTGCCTGATAGCGTGATAGATCGCCAGTCAACATACTCGATATGTGGAGACAGGGTTTTTTCCTTCCTGTCATGGATCTTGAACTGAATGTTAAGTCCAGTGTACGGTCAAAGCTCGTCAGTGAACTAAGGATCTAAGGCTCCTGATCAACATTGCGAATCCCAGTTTTGCTCTGATTACGATTTTACTCGTGGGTTTAAAAAACATGGATATATTCCCCGACGTGCTGAATTTTGGAATTTGTTCCACATTAAACTGCCACACTCACACACTCAGTGTACACCAATTCTAACTTCTAATATCACCCGCTTACACTATCAACGTCAATAGATCTATCTAAGAGTTTATCATTCAGATCGGAGTTAACTGTATACAATGCTATAAAATTTCAAAATAGGAATTATCTTTCCTCATAGTGTTCAAATATCAGTTTCATCAGCCGGTCGATGAGTACATGTATAGTTCATGTAACGTAATAGCTAAAGGTACATGTATATCGGTTCTATCACGTCCATTACGGTTAATAACCCTTTAGGTACAGATAGTAACCCACACTGGCAAGCGGCTGAAGCATCTGTTAAACAACCAACATCTGACCTCCCTCTCCTATCCTCCCGCAGCCACCACCCTCCCCTCAAGCCATGTGCACACAACGTTGCCAAAGCCGGTGTCTGCTGCATGTATTATTTATCAATTCGTTAGCTGAGATAATAGGAATATCCTTACAATGCTACATGGACGACTACTTCGGGGACCGTAAGACTGCACAGCCTTTGATGTGCCAGAAGCGAGCCCTTTGGAGAGTGCAGAGAGTTAATGAAATTATTTCATTATCCAGTTTGCAATAATACCCCCACACACGGTTTTGAAAATACATCAATTATTACATCACGATATGCATAGCTTCTGGTTCAAATAGCTGGTTTAACAAGGCCATGACACGAATGCAAGAAATTTCAGCAATCAATGAGGCAGATTGTTTTTGTATCATTTGTAAAAAGAAATAACAATTACATCGACCAAGAAGCAAAAAGGTTTCACTTCTTAAATCATCTTCTCAATCAGATATCGTTTTGTATGAGTTTCCAAGCGAAGTTCAATGAGGAGGTGGCACTCGTGAAAATCTTCAACCCTTTGAGGTGACGGAAATTCACTGCAAAAAATAGATAGTTTTATTCAGTACTTCGGCCACATGTACAACTACACAACAGAATACTATTTGGTCACGTGTGGGACCTGGTATTAAATACATTTTTAGATATAATGCAACATATTTAGTAACGTTCATATTTGTACTATTTAACAAATTTATCATACTTTGAGTAACAATGATAAAATTGTTTGGCAAAAACCTACTCCTAAGAGATGAATACCTACTACAAACAAATAATGCATGAAGCTCATCTTCCATACCACAATAACAACGAGGACACATTCTATCTAAGTGATTAACACCATTCTCACGCTTTTACCTGTTAATAGCAAAATCGTGGAGTGATATTCTCATGTTAGAAAAAGCTCTTCTCAGTTCTCTATCCTTTAGCAATGTTATGTATGTTTCTGGTTGTAGAAGGGACAGGCATTGGTGTTATTCGATGAGATTTCATCATTGACATATTTAAAACAAACTCCAAAAGTGTAAACATTTTAGACGCCCTAAACAGGCTGCCATCAATATTTGATCATGAAATCACAATAATGTAATCCTTACGTATTTCTATTTTTATCATATTTAGAAATGTTGGATCTTAATACTTTTAATCACTTTGTAAAGTGAAATCCAGGTGGAAAATTTTGTTATGGCGTTCTTATACGGAACTGTGGGATTTATTCAAATTGTATTAAAACAATACAACGTTAAGTACTGCCAACCATATTTTCCATATAAAACGAATTGCAAAAATAGAAACATGACAAGCACAATACAGGATGTCTTATTCAGCTGAAGGACATGAGCACATGGTTCAGAAGCTGCTTCATTCAAACTGTTATTCACATTGATTCCATTGCCTCATTCCAGCATCATATTGCAACAATGTGACGCAGTCACCCGGAGGAACACATTCTTCTTGCACCGACCCTTCTGCAGGTGTTGGTGGAATCGCAGACATATTCCAATATGAAATCGATGTCATGCATGGACACATCCTTAAGAAGACTAAACGATATCAATAAACAGAAACGTTAATATGTCTGTGGGTGTTTGTCTTTTAAGTGTGTCAAGAACAGTTTCTCAATGTGGCTTCTGTCATTCAGTTTGTAACATTTCGTTATGTTAATGCAAGGAGGATTTATGCTGAAATAATAACCATTGTACATGTGGGCAGATTCTTTCCCCATGAATTGGTATATCAAGGAATATAATTGTAATATGACTTTCTAATTCTAATAAAAAGAAGCTCAAATATTAACCACGTAATCATTAAACACGTTATCACTGCAGAAGAAATATACCCAGTTTTGTATAAAACCCACCAGTACAAATGTGTGAAATTATGTGAGTGAATATCAACACGTTGAGACTGACTGACTGACTGTGTTTGGTTTTACGCCGCTTTTAGCAATATTCCAGCAACATCACGGAGGGGGACACCAGAAATGGGCTTCACACATTGTCCCCATGTGGGGATTCGAACCTGGGTCTTCGGCTTGACGAGCCAACGCTTTAACCACTAGGCTACCACATAGCCCCCAACAACAAGTTGAGAGCACAAGTATCGACATCCTCGCATGGTATACCAGGTGTTAAGAACAGATTCGGGTTCTGTTTAAACGTGACCTAGCAATTGGAACAGTGTCGGTTTGGATAACTACTTCGAATTCTGACAGCAAAAAGCAGCATCAAAGATATGTCAAGGTACACAGTGGATTCTGCCAAAACGGCAACAAACCGCATCCGGTTATGAAGTATTCGGTGTCATCATCGTGTTGAAATAGACGTAATATGATGATCGCCGTGTGGATAATGAGGCAGCTATTGGTCTTCACGGTTGACATCTGGGGGTCTCCGGTGCTGGTAACGTCAACACTACACCTCCGGGTCACCGTGAACGTAACAAGGTAAGACTGAGTGCTCAAAGTTAAAAATGTTAGATTTATAAATTGTTTTGGATATGTATGGTGCGACCCACGATGTGTTGTCGCTAGTACGTTTAGTTGTCTTTTTAAGCAACGTTTAATTGATTGTTTTATTCAGAAATGGTATCATGACATTACTTCAAGTTGTAAATTATGGTTTTCGAGTAATATCAAATGTGAATTTGGATATGAATTATACTTAGATGTTTTACATCCAAACACTGTTAGGTATTTAACTTTGTTACGAACTTCGTGTCATAAATCTAAACTTGAAACTGGTCGTTATGAAAATATTAATAGGCAGAAAAGATACTGTATCTACTGTAAAGGAAATGACGTAAATGTTATTGAAGATGCATACCATTTGTTTCATTTTGCCCAAAACATATTGTACATCGAAAACAGCTTAGTAAACCTTATTTTTGGAAGTAACCAAGTATGTTGAAATTTGTACAATTATTAACAAACCCATCCTAAGATAGTATTGCCAAATTATGTAAATACATTAAGTTATGCATGTAAGTACCATAATGTTTTGTCCCGCCGTCTTTTGTAAATGTAAACATTATGTATATTTCAGTGGATAACCATATTCTATCCTGCATACAGTGTAAAATGATGGCGAGGGGCATATAGCCCACGTCTTTAGTGATTTAGAGTCGAATCGATGATGTTTATTGATTTTAAAGTGGCACGGGTAGCTGCTAATTGCAGAGTCTCTACAGGAAAATTGTTGTTGCCCAGCCTGTCCGAGAGGTTAATAGATATGTTCCTGAACGTGTGACGACTTCCGTATCATCTTCTCCCAGTGAAGTAATGTCTCGAGTATTATCGGGATATGTTGGTTTGGGTTTTTTTTTTGCTTTTTGTGTAACATATGTTATATTTGTGATTACACTTCTAGTACTTTTTTGGGTTGAGTCCCATCCGGGATTCGACCCCACACCCTCAGAGTCAGGCACCTAATCGCCAGCACACAAAGTCAGACGCCTAGACCGCTCAGCCACCGCGGCTTCCACAAAATGGAAATCGGGCAACTGGTAGTCAAGACTGTAGAAAGTCTAAAGTATTAGAATCTGTACTTTACTGAAAAAGTGTAATCCCAAATATATAAAATATGTTACATTTAACCACTTTCTAAAATGGCATTGTGTATTTCATAGCTTTTTGTGGAGCTTCGATGTGGCGGGATATGACGCCAGTTGTGTGGCGTCACTGCAGCGAATCATACAAAAACAGAGACCAAATCCTTGGATGTATCAGACGTCACATGATGGAGGCTCAAGCATGGAAGAAGGCATTACGACAGAACTTTGAAGTGGGAAATAAATGGTCAAATACTGTTTTCGTTGTTTGGTTTATGTTATATTTACTCATTCCACACCTTCTTGACACAAATGCAACTTGGCACAATCTACATAACCCACATGACACTTTAGCTTCAATTAACTCTTTACAGCAAATGTCATGGTAAGGTTGGATTGAAATATGCTCCCCATCAAAAGTTTAGACTCACTAGTGTAAATGTAGCTGCTTACTTAAGTCAACTCTTCTAAACTAGATTTTGCCAAATTTTCCATACTGTTTAAATGTACTGTTTACACATGAACTGATGTAGTGTAAAACAAATTCGTAACGTTGAAAGGATTATTGTCATGGGTTAAAAAATGATGAAACTGAGTGACAATTGGCGATGTTTTAACAAATGTTTACACCACAACACAGCTGTTTACATGCACGATATTTGCACATGCTTTTTAGCAATTTAATGCATGATCCTCGTGCACTCCATCGGCATAAAGTTTGCAGTTGGTTCCCCAAAGTTAGTGGAGAAATTCACCTTCGACTTAACCGTAAATATATACATAACATATAGTGAGTGTTTTAAGTGAGTCTAAACTTTTAATGGTTAGTATAGAAACAATGAGAATATCTTGTGTAATGAGCAAAGCCTTTTGTCAACCTTTTTTATGTCCTCGTACCCACCGTGAAATTCCTTCCAAGCAGAGAACAAGTATATATTACTTCAGCCGAGTATATTCTATGCATTAGGTTCACACGAATTCGGAGACATGCCTGTGAAGCCTATGCCTCACCCGTATTAAACTAACATGCCGCGTCGTAACTCAGATACTGTACACAAGAATCCCACTCACGTACTCTAAATGAAGAGCAAATCATGCAAGAAAGTTATACAGTATCCTTCCAAGAGTCAACTAAATGGGTTTTCTGAATTGCAGAAAGTTATACCGTATCCTGCCAAGAGTCAACTAAATGGGTTTTCTGAATTGCAGAAAGTTATACCGTATCCTGCCAAGAGTCAACTAAATGGGTTTTCTGAATTGCAGAAAGTTATACCGTATCCTGCCAAGAGTCAACTAAATGGGTTTTCTGAATTGCAGAATGTTATAGATGTGTTGTTTGTATTATTCAAACATTAAACGTCATGCTTAGTCAATCCTTATTCCAGTAACACCTGGTCCAGTCATTGATTTTCGGTGATCACGTTACGAAATTGTCTCCACTATTTTGCTTGTTAGGCCCATATTAAATAAGGACTTTGTTGATTTCAAAAGTTTAAATATGTGTTTAGACATAGAGATACAAAGTGTTTACCCTGATAGTTTATCCTCGAAAGCCACACGTTGCAAAGTATGGCATGAAACCTGACAGCATAGACAACGTCAAACTGTTTGCATATTCATCTTCAAATTACTTTAGTGGTATGTACAAATACACATAAATGCCATAGACTTTGAACATCCTGACCTGTGTTGCTGTTTTCGACATACAGCCAGTGTTCCTCTCTGGCTAATCAAAATACAATTCACATTTCTGTCAACCGGTACTGAGTGTTCATATCGAAAAGGTTCATAATTGATAATTTATGTTCAGTAAAGTGTGGGTCCGAATCTGGAAGTAATGGCACGTGTACTTTAAAATGGGTGAGTGAGTGAGATAGTTTTACACCGCTTTTAGCAATAGTCCAGCAATATCACGACGGGGGACATCAGGAATGGGCTTCACACATTGTTCCCATGTGGGGAATCGAATTCGGTGTGACGAGCCAACGCTTTAACCTCTAGGCTACCCCACCGCCCCTGTACTTTATAAAGAAGGTGTAATAAAACACATGTTGACCACTTTCAAGAACTTTCTTTGTGCTTTCAGTAGAAATTCTTATTAAGTGACACAGAGGATATACATTATCACAACAGTATTGCTTAATGGACAATCAATAATACAGCACTGCACAAACTGAACATATGGTTCATCTACAGATACATGATATTGTTCTGGTTAAAATGATGGCGAGACTGAATCAACACAGGACCGTCAACGGACAAGACATCTGTGAATTGCCCCTGCAATAAATGAGCATTTCCTTCATGCCCTTTACCTATTTCACCTCTTCGTGACCAGACTCAACGGCTTCGACATTCACCATTTTAGCACATTCATCAGTGGCTTGATCTGATACCGGTGAATACATTTGTAATTTCATATATGCCTTTGTAACATTTGTAAAACAATATTTTGCAAATTTGTAACTGAGCAGTATTTAATATATACAAGAGAAGTTAGTGTCATTGTTTTTAATGGCAATTTATTTCACAATATTCACAGAGAGAACTAGAACTCATACGTTATTAGCAAATGAAAGAGAGCATATCCTGTAAAATTAAACAGCTTAAGAAATATTTAAACGTAAAAAACGCATGCCAAACGTTCAATATCTAAATCATTTTTCTTTCAACTAAAAGCAGGTAATACGATTCTACAACAATATCGTAAATCAAGATAAAATCATTTTACTCTTTGTGTCTTATAAAAGGAAATATAGGAGACAATACACCATCTGTGCAAAGACAAACAACAATATAGAAAGGACAGTCATTGGACTAAACAACCTCCATCAATCCATAAGACATCTGTGCAGGTATTACCCCATATGAACAATAAATCCACATCTAACGCCTCCCTGATCTAAATCCATGGTTCCGTATTTGCCTCATTAATCCATTTATCAAATGGGGATCTGATAACTTTCTGCAATGAAAACCCATTTAGTTGACTCTTGCATACGTGAATTTAGACACTTCATGTCAAGCAAAAGAGCAAATCATCTATGAATATATTCAACCTAACATTTATATTTCGAAAAATGATGGATATCGTATTGTTCCTAAATCAATCACCAATATTTGAATGTAACTGTGCGATTTTAGGATAATGTTAAAAGAAGGAATCCTCTTTGAATTTATTCATTCTAACATTAATTTTATGTTTCCAAACATGCTGAATATTTCATTGTTCAAAAATCAATCTTCACTATTTGAATTTAACTGTACGATTTTACATATGTTCTTTGTACAAACTCATTTCATGCCTCACTTCAACAACACACGCCTTCCGGACTAATGCAGTCTTAATATTGAACAATTACAGCGCCGACTTCTTGCCTGTGTCTGACAGAAATACATGTCTGAGCCCCAGGACTATAAGTGTATGGCTGAAAGCACAGACGCTGTAATCGTACAATCGGTAAAGATTATATGTCATAGTATTCAAGCTCCTGCTCAAATTTCTCGATTTGGATGTCCGACTGCCCCGTTGCTGCACTCCGTATTTCACCCGAGATCCCTCATTCGTCAATATTTCCAGCAGTGCATGATCTCCACTCTTAAAACGCCATTCCGAGCACGTGCAAATCGACTAATTGCGATTGGAACTCAATACTCCTCACAGCGTTTTACTGTGCTTGTAATGATAAGTGAGGAGATTAGGAAAGGCTGTTGATGACACTGTGAGGATTAATACTAATATTATGTCATTGATTAGGGAATGATTGAATGGAAGAGAGGTCTCGAGGCAAGACCCTCCAACATGCTTCATTACATCGTGTCGTGTTGACGGGAGATTGAGGCAGATATACTGTGCAAGGCGGCACTATTCGCTGCCCAAGACCTACGCCTCGTCATCAAAGGGAAAGAGGAAAACTGTTTTATGGATTTTAGATGTTTGACTCAACGGTTGTTCGTGTAGTAATGTAACAGTAAAACGAATGGCAGATGATTTGTCTTTGTTCAGGAAAGGGCATATTTATGGTTCTTATTTCAGATAGTTTTCATGGAAACGGTGACCTTAATTTATCACAAACATTAGTGTACATATACTGAACAGACCAACAACAGCAAAATATTGTCAGGCTACTGTTTTGCAGATTCGCAGTGGTTTGTAAACAATCGAGTATATTGGGTTTGTGATATTGTGGATTCGCCTGACAGATGTGGTATGGAATGTTTGAACAAATGTAATCCTTTGTGAAATGTTTATTTTCTTTCGTCCAACAGAAAGGACATATGGACGACTTGAGGGACATGATGCTTGTAGCCATAGCCCAGATGTTTAACAGTGGTTTGTAAATAATCGAGTATAGACCACTAGTGGTGTTCCGATTAATTGAAATAATCGAAGATTGGTCAAAGTGACCAAACGACCAAACAGTTGATCACCTTTTCTCATAATCGAACACAAACGATTTTGGAACTGCTGGTTTAGTGTTTGAAACACTTGACGATGGAAAACATCTTCGAAGTTGTCAGGGCCTGAAACTTGTTTAATTCTTAGAAAACTAACTTCACTAACTGAAAAGTAATGACTGAATATTTCTTGAAGACCCCAGAAGGTTTATGTTCATGATATATCAACATCACTTTAAAGTAGCAAGTTGCATCATGTTATACGTATCTACAATAACAACCTTGGTAGGGAAATCTGAAAAATGACGCTAACCAATTTTTTTCGATGATTGTTCGTTGGTAATGAAGCAATCATCAATTGTGAGATTTCAACCAATTCCCAACACTATAGACCACACCCAATGGTGCAACGTTCCACAAAAGTAGTATACGACTACAAGCATAAATTCTAATGCCATGTATTTCCATGTCATAATGAGTTCAACATCTACAGTTTCAAAACGGATGTTTGCAACCCACATGCAAACCTTGTGTCACGGTGTTGGTGGTATCACACCTAACAGGTGAACTGAATTGGATATTGAGAATGGACATTTGACTAGATAGTCACATGTGGACGAAATTGATACATACGCTAATATACTATCCCCAAAAAGAAACGCATAGGCGATTTGTATTTTTAAAATCTATTTATTACCTATTGTGTTCCAACAATCGTCAAAATATGTAACAAAAATGTTGGTAACATTATTATACACAATTGCCCAAGTGAAAAATCGACATTACCTGAAAATGTTGATTTTGATGAGATTTCTTACAAAGATTAAAAAGGCATCGCCACAACGCAACAGAAATCACCTTCCAGTTGAAATTGTGCAGCAAAGAGCATGCACTGTCTGGCTATAAAAATCCAGACTACTTTCAGAAATTGGCATTCGTTTTGAAGGAGTTTCAAGGTAATATCACTACGCCACGTCTTGACGCTGCGACACGGAACATCGCCATTGAAAGAATGCACGCTGGAGATTACCAATATTCTGTTGCCAGGCGTCTGAATGTTAGTCTGAGCACGATATCACGGATTGCAGCTCGTTACAACCGAACAGTCATAACAAATGACCGTCCCCGTACAGGCAGACCTCGAGTCACCACTGCAGCACAAGATCGGTACATCCGGGTACTACATGTGCGTGATCGTACTGCCACGGGTGAGAGGACAGCAGCTAGGATCACTGGACTTCGGAGGATATCCGGTCAAACAGTACGGAACAGGTTGAAAGAGATTGGTCTGAGAGCCAGGAGACCCGACGTCGGGACAGTGCTACGTCGTCACCATCGCGCTCAACGTCTCCGTTATCTAAAAGTATCCACTTGGTTGTATAGACATTACCTTCTTCTGAACTGGTGTAAAAAGTCATGTACTAAAGTCTATTTGTGGGCGAGTATTACATGCTAAAAAATACAACATTTTCGCAACAGATTTCTGGCCGATGCGTTTCTTTTTTGGGATAGTATATATCGGGGAAATTTGAAACTGCAAGGTGACATTGATAGACCGTACATTTTGCAGGTCTTCACTGCTTTTCAGCTGAGTGATCTTACACGCTCATTAGAACCAATGTCTTATGTACACAAGACACCCAGTGAGCGTACACAAGACACCCAGCTCCCGACCATATGGCCCAGCTTGGGGTACCTCACGGGTGGAATGGCAAACAATACCAACACCATTCATATCACATGTTAATCAACAACATACCACCGAAGTCCCGTGCATGTATCACACAATATGATTGACACTAGTGATCTACAAACCTGAAAGTCCTAATGTCTTGGTAAATATATTTTGAAATGGTAATAATTAGTACTGATCTGCTTTTCATATCAGTTTCTTCAGCCGGTCATTGAGAGTAGCTTCAGGGCAGGTAACGTAATAGATAAATGTGTGTCTATTCTATCACGTCCATTATTGTTGATAACCATTTAAGTATGGATAGTAACCCACACTGGCAAGTGGCTGAAGCATATGCTAACCAAGTAGTATCTGACCTCCCTGTCCTATCCTCCCCTTCCCCGACCCTCCCCACAAGCCATGTGCACACAACGCTACCAAAGCCGGTGACTGCTGCATGTATTATTTATCAATTCGTTAGCTGAGATAATAGGAATATCCTTTCAATGTTCCATGCAAGACACCGTCAGGGACCGTAAGACTCCACAACCTTTGATGTGCCAGAAGCGAGCCCTTTGGAGAGTGCAGAGAGCTAATGAAATTATTTCATTATCCAGTTTGCAATAATACCCACACACACGGTTTTGAAAATACATCAATTATTACATCACGCTATGCATAGCTTGTGGTTCAAATAGCTGGTTTAACAAGGCCATGACTAGAATGCAGGAAAATTTTAGTAATCAATGTGGCAGATTGTTTTTGTAACATTTGTAAAAAATTATAACAATTACATCGACCAATAAGCAAAAAGGTTTCACTTCTGAAATCACCTTCTCAATCAGATATCGTTTTGTATGGATTTCCAAAGCGAAGTTCAATGAGGAGGTGGCAGTCGTGGAAATCTTCACTCTTTTGAGATAAAATACAATGTTATCATTAACACATTTAAATCAAAATCAAAAGGTGTAAATCTTTTATACTTCCTAAATGGGGCCGCAATAAATATATGATACAATAATGAAATCGTTGCATTTTTTCTATCATATTTAGAAATGATGTCATTTTTTCCCGACTGGAAGAATGTTTAGATCTTTATATTTTTAATCAATCTGGGAAGTGACATCCAAGTGGAGACGTTTGTTATGGTGTTCTTATACGGATCTCTGGGATTTATTCAAATTGAATGAAAACCAAACAACGTCAAGTACGGCCAAACAAATGTTCCATATAAAACGGCGATTTGCAGAATTAGAAACCTGACAAGCACAAGTTGACACATTCATTTCGAGATGAAGCATATGATGACATGTCCTCGGAGCTGCTTCACAGCAACTGTTATTCAAATTGTTTATAGGATAGGCCACTGATCAGTGGACGGGGGTCACAGACTCAGTATCCCACTTACTTGGTGTTTGGGAACAGTGAACAACACAGTGAAGATGAACAATGTGACTTTAATATGATATGTCATGACAGTGTGGCATCATGATAAACAACTGAATACAGATGTGTTCCATCTATATGTGACAGTTATGAAATGTCCCCCTGAAAGGAACTCTGAAGATACATTCAATCATTTGAACATCAAAGGGAAAATGTAGTTCAATGGTAAATCTCAATATATCACTGTTAACATTGTCAATAAATATCTCAATATGAATATTTGAGCTTTGTTGATTCTTATGATTCACCCTTGCTGTGGCCAATAATGGACCAGTCCAGCAATAATCCACCCTAATCCCACAAAACCATGAGACCAGTGTCATATATGGACACATCCTTAAGAAGACAAAACGATATCAATAAATAGAAACGTTAATATGTCTGTGAGTGTTTGTCATTTAAGTGTGTCAAGGACAGTTTCTCAACATGGCTTCTGTCTTTCAGTCTGTAACACTTCGTTATGTTAATGCAAGGAGGAATTTTAGACATGATCCCTATGAATATGGTATATCAAAGAGTATAATAGTAATATGTATTTCTAATTCAAATAAAATGAAACTACCTTATTAAACACGTAATCATTGCAGAAGGAATAGAGCCGGTTTGGGATAAAACCATCCAATACAAATGTATAGAATTATGTCAGTGAATATCAACACGTTGAGAGCACAAGTATGGACATCCTCACACGATATACGAGCTGTCAAGAATAGATTCAGGTTCGTGTCCTTAGCATTTGGAACAGTGTTGAACAGGATAACTACTTCTGACAGCACAAGAATGCATCACAGTGATATATGTCAAAATATAAGTTATACGTTGGATGCGGCCAAAACGGCAACAAGCAGCATCAAAATTGATATATGTCAAAATATAAGTTATACGGTGGATGCGGCCAAAACGGCAACAGACCGCATCTGGTTATGAAGTATCCGCTGTCATCATCGTGTTGAAATAGACGTAATATGATGATCGCCGTGTGGGTAACGAGGCAGCTATTTGACTTCACGGTTGGCGTCTGTGGGTCTCCGGTGATGGTAACATCAACACTACAGACCCGGGGCACCGTGAACGTAACAAGGTAAGACTTGGATGATGTTTATTGATTTAAGAGAGATTTACACTTGGCACAAGTACCTGCTAATTACAGAGTTAATGAGGAGATGTCCCTCGAGGATTATCGTTGTTGCCCAGTCAGTCCTAGAGGTTAATAGATATCTTCCTGTCTTTGAACGTATGACGAATTATGTATTATCTTCTCCCAGTGAAGTAATGTAGTGAGTATTACTGTATTCACGTGGGAATTTTAATTTTGGGAATTTTAATCCACCTTGTAATGAAACCTGCTACTTCAACGAGATCTGTGTTCCAACTATATGTATTTTTTGTGGAGCTTCGATTTGACGAGATATGATAGTGGTACGTCAGAGTAGCGAAACATAAAAAGCAGCTACAAATCGTTCCAAGAAGTCAGAGAGTAACATGTGGACCAGTCAATCAATTTGAAGGAAAGGAGACAGCAGTTTTTGTAAACTGTTTAAATGATGCCGTGTACTTTACGTTATATCACTTAATCCTCAAACGTGCACCCATTTTAACATCGTATACCGTTCACCATGGGCCTCAAAGGCCCAGTTATACTATACTTCAGGAAGGTGAAAATTCTACAATTCTGTATATAGTGTAATGCACTTGCACTTTGGCAACATAATCATGGAGGGTCATGAACAAAAGGTTTTGTCCAAAGGGTATGTAATACTATGTTTTATTGTTATTTGGGTGTGTAATTTGTCATTTTCATTTTTAAATCGACAATGTTTTTAGGCTATACCACCGATATTGTATGAGTGGTGAGACCGTAAGCTAGCAATTTCAACTATACATCGGTGGACATATGTGTGTGTGTGTGTGGAGTATGATAGACGGAAGCACGTATTGTGTGGTGTATGTATGTATGTATGTATGTATGTATGTATGTATGTATGTATGTATGTATGTATGTATGTATGTATGTATGTATGTATGTATGTATGTATGTATGTATGTATGTATGTATGTATGTATGTATGTATGTATGTATGTATGTATTGTGTGTGTTGGGTGTGTGTGTATTGTGTGTGGTGGATGTGTGTGTATTGTGTGCAATAGTTTGCAGGAACATCCGTCCTGTAGTCTTCATCTGTTGAAGCTTCAACCTCCACACTGTGTGAAGCAATGCCAGCTAGATCCAACATGTCCAGAAACATCACCAGTGGCCACCGTTTGGTCTTTTGTTTTGTGGTGTAGCATGTGCCCTTTGATCCATTGTGTCTACGGCGCCGTTTGTACTGTTGTAATAGAGGATGATCTCGGGCTTCTTCTTTGGGGGATCACCGACAACATGTCTTTGATGCATTGTGCTCAACCCCTAGCGACTTCACTAGACTTCATATGCCACACCCAACAAGCTCACTGGATCCAGTTACATACACGCCACAGGTCTTTTATGCATTATGCTCAGCAGAACCACAGACCTAGAAACCAAAGATTGATGTGTTGACATCTCTTCCTTTCTTTGTTTGAAACTCTGACAGACTGTCCCAACCATAGTTAATCAATTTGACAACAGTTCTAGTCCAAGACTGTAGTCAGAGAAGAAGTTGTCAGCAGTTATATTTCGGCTGGACCCAAAGAATGGACCCCACAGATTCAGCGTCATATATTTACCCAATCCAACCTGGCCAGTTCGACCCTCTTTCCCAAGGTATGGAATTCCTCTCTGGCGATCGCTGTTGTCAGAATCTTGAATCCAGAAAATCTTAAGGTCATACTTGTCTGGATTTGCAGGCGTGTACTGGAAGAACAATATCGACCACGGAACTGTACAAGCTGCTCGTTTTCAGTGAGGTTTTCATCCAGAACATAATGTTTTCTCAGAGCATTTTCAAACTCATCCCAGCCATCTCTGATTGGTGCCAATTTGTCTGAAACTGAAACTTCGTGTTTCCTTGTCATCAAACCTCAAAGTACTCATCAGAGACTTAAATCTGTTTTGAGACGTGGTTCCTCTCACAATAAGAACTATATACTTTTTATCCCCCAAACCATTAGTGTCCACCGTGTTTTGTTTCAGATGTCCAATAGAATTGCGGTGAGTGCCAATTTTTTTGTCTTGTCTGTATCTGTCATGCTGCATCACCTGTCCCCTTATCTGCTATTACTTTTTTTCCTGGAATGTTTCACTTCACAACGTTGTCCACCATATTTCCTATATATATTTTGTTAACATGTCTCCTACATGGACATGGTTGCCAGCATTGATCACTCTTTGAATTCGACTAGGGATGTCATTTCATTGAGGAGAACGACTAGATTCAGGAGGAGTTTTCAACCATCTTCCTCCGTCTTTTCCAAGATAAATCCATTGGTCTTCTGAATGAGACGAGTACATTGAATCATCGTCAGATGTTTCTGTAGATTCAAAATGTCAGCTAATCATCGGAACAATCCAAAGGAAGCAAATCACTATCGGAAGACTGTCGTCAGAAAGGAAAACATCACTTTCCTCAACGTCACGTTTTAATTAACAAACATATATAGCCATCCCCTGTTGCTCATTGTGAAGTGCTACTGACGCAAGTGCATCATCTGGCACATGGACCATTGCCACAGTCCGTTGTCAGAAAAAAGCCATTCACCTAGGCCTCCAAGGCCCAGGGTATACCCCGGTGTTATAAAAAAAATGTTTTGTTTTATAATGTTTAAATTTTTTACGTCAATTGCTAATAGTTTTGAAGAAGTAAAGATTTTGACCTTTTAGAGGAAAACATGAAGCGAAATGAACGTGCTTATAATATTAAAATGTTTGTATACATGAAACACCTAGGTGGGCCTCAAAGGCCCAGGGTATACGTTTGAGGGTTAATTAATCTACTAAATACAATGCCTTAACATGTGAGCCTGTACCCCGTCACCGTGCACCTTTACCTCTCTCTCGATGGTCTGTTATATCTTCACTATATTTTGCCCGTACTATCACCTTGCCCATAGCCCTCACTCACAACTCCTTCATAACAACAAGTAAGTACAAGGACTTCCTGTCCATCTTGTTTCTTCATCCCAGTAACAGCTTCTGTAGCATACCAACATATGGGTTTCGCATTCATCAAGACGTATATAAAACAAGCAGCCTGACATCAAAATATTGTTGTTAATCGTGTATATATTTCAACTTGTTCGTGTATCTCCGGGTCAAGAGAATTCATCATCTGAATGTGTGTTCATGAACCTGTCACGTCTACTAAGTCTACTGATTCGGATGAAAACTTTACTTCATTCAAGTTTCAAATAAAACTGTGGGAAGATACAAAAGTCTCCCGTCTTTACACTTAGTTTATTCCTCCTCCAGGCTCCTTTGATTATGAAAGTCTGTTTACTTGCAGATAATATTCTCAACGCGTATTCTTCTGATGGCGACGACAAGACTTCCGTCGGTTTGATAAAACTATATGCTTTAGTTCCCTTTGGAAGTAAGAATGACGTTCCCCTGAAGAGAATATAGGAATGGCGAGTTGGAAGTAGAATGAGAATTCATGTATCAGTGGACGTTAATAGGTGTAATTAAGAATGAGCATTGCTGATGTGTACATAGTTTGTAAAGACAGCTATCATAGCGACAATGCTACAATTTTATAAGTTGAACATGGTGAATTGTTTCTGGGTTTTTTTAGTCACGTCAGCTCAAAATATAAGGAAAACCAGAATACAACTTTTAGTCAGGCTTAATTTTTAACCGAAGCACATTTCTATGTGAAATTATACGTTATGTGTATCAAGATTCAAAATGAAGTATTTTAGATAAGTAACTGGGGATTGGTGTACACCACTTGGAGCAACATTCCAGCAGTATAGCAGCAGGAGACACCAGCAATGTTCCTTATACCCTTATACCCTTGTGTGCAGAATCAAACCTTTGGACCATCGATCAAACGCTTTATCCAGAATGCCGCCTGATTGTAAACTTGACAGTTTTGGTTACTTATGCAGTTGAAGTGTTTATGATTTCCAAAATGGATACAGTACGCTGAGTGTGACGTGGCAGGCTTGTTGATCACGTGGCATAAGCCTGTACTCAATCACTAAACACCTCGTCAATAATTCTTCGGTGATCCAACACATACTATGTTTCACGGTCACAGTATACACAAGAGTATGGTATGCCAGTGAAATTAAATATGTACATGTAATTACTTTGACACGTTTATAATGTTTACAACACACAACAATTGAACAGAGTAACAATTATGATGCTGACCAGATTTTCAACGCAGACTTTTAACGCAGCGCTAAATAAAATTACCCAGCCATACGACGTCGATATTTAAATATCCGAGTGTGGACCATGAAAATAGTTGCTGCAATATCCCCGTTTTGCATGATGTAAAAACCAGTTTACAACGAAACGTTGTGCAATCTAAAACAAATTGTACATTCATAAGTGCCAATTGTTCCATGTTCCACTGTCGGACAGTTCCATGACATACAGGGTACTATCTTGTTTAAACGTGATTCTAAATTTCCCTGCACAACAAGCAGCTAAAGTTGATGATTTCTGGCGTTCATATATAAAGCGTTCATCCCAGGTATGATTCTGTTACGTTGGTTCTTGCTGTGTCAGCTCACACTGCAAACATCTATCATAACCGTGATAACATCTACCAAAATCTACGGAAATCTTGGCGCCAACAGAAGTATATACATGGAGAATTGTATCACCAAGAGATTAAGTAAATAGACTTTCATAACCGCACGAGTCCCATAAGTCAGTGGAACGTTGATGTATATCATAACATTCCTTACTGACTTCTATCGTTTCCTTGAGGGATGGACTATGTGTTGTATTTTGCTAAGTAATACACGTGTAAACTGGGGTATTTCTCGTATCGTTCCACAGTTTTAAGTGAAACTTTGATGATTAATACCCTTAACTCGAGATGCACCGTCACATTGCGACATAAACATGACTAACGACGGTATTTTGATGTGGTTGTTGGCGTTCCGTGACTCATAAACCGCTTAATGGACACGAAACCCAAATATTTCACTGTCATGTTGAAGAAGTTGTTAGATGACGAGGACGATTGTGTATATTTTATGTTCTAAGAAATAAATAAAATTCATTTTGTAGTGAAAACTGGGAAATCACCATTCGTACCTCGTCAGGTAGTCTGTTACCTCTGCACTGAGCTACTTCTATCCTTAACATATTCATTTACATGCTCCAACGTATCACAAGAGGGTATACTATTATACTGATGTTCAGGTTCCTTTTATATGCTTGAAGCTTATCTGTCATGACTTTTTACTATTCATTGGGAGTGGTTGTCACCTGGTCAGGATGATTGACTCGTCTCCTGATTTTGCCCCAGTATTGGTAACAGCAGCCTAAAATACAACTCTCTCCTGTGAGCTCAGTTCGGGGGCAAGCTCAGTTGGATGCAATTCTAAGATGGTTACAGATATTTTCATGTTGAAGTCAAACCAAGAATCGTTAACAGGGTTTCGGGTCCCACGCCCATTATATTTTGGCTGGCCAAGCCACAATCACCTGTGCAGAAACCTATTATAGTAGGTTTCTCTGAAGTAAACCTCAGCTATCTCCATCCCTTCCCTTTTGCCTCCAGCATTAAGCTGACATGGAATGACTGACTAGGCATAGCTGAAATCCATAGCGTCATTGGACCCAACTCACTAACCGACAGTAAAGGGGCTTTGATGCAACAGAATGCCGACATAGAATGCCGATGCGTACACCAAGGCTTCTTTAATGTCCATGTACAGTACAGTACAGTGTCTGGTTTTCCAAAAATTTCTATTCATAAGTTGAGATAAGCTACTGTACCTCGACGGTTTCCAATTCTTCCCAAAGACCAAAAACGCGTTGATGTGTTCCATGATGATCCTGATAAAGCTGAAAGTAATCCAACAGGTAAACTTGTTTCCTGGTCATATTGATGATCTGTCTC
This sequence comes from Haliotis rubra, assembly GCF_003918875.1. Classification (NCBI taxonomy): domain Eukaryota; kingdom Metazoa; phylum Mollusca; class Gastropoda; order Lepetellida; family Haliotidae; genus Haliotis; species Haliotis rubra. The sequence goes on along the minus strand of NW_025766547.1, from coordinate 830,421 downwards.
CAATGCAGAATTGTGTTACATGTGAACTAATATTGGGTGGTTGTGACACTGAGAACCCCTGGAATGCAGCATTCAGTTAGGACTATCCTCATGTTAAACGGAACAGATTTTATGCATCGTAGCTTGTGACCTGGCAATGACACAGAATAATATGTTTCTGTCAGTCAGACAGGACATTCAGTGAATATTTTCGTTCATATGTTTTCGTGCAGATGTTTTGCAAGTAGATGTACAGTCAAAATTTGATTCACTTATTTAAAGGTTGTACGTTGAACGTTACCGTAGGCAGACAGAATGCAACATTAAAGCTACCAACCTGCATTCTTTCTTTCTAGCGTGAAATATGAGGCTTTCAACTAAAGTCTGTTATATTTTTCGAAGGATGGAAAGCTTCTGTAGACGTTCCTTATAGGACTCCAGATCAGTTGTTTGTTGGCTCCATGATAAGCCTAACACTCGTTCACACAGACCCTGAAAGTTGTTCCGCGTATCTGTGTTTCACGTGAGGGAGGCGTAAGCATGGAATAAGGTTTTAATACAGAGCTTTGAAGTGGTAAATGGATGATCAAATACCGTTTTCATTGTTCGTTGTATTTCTGGATTGACGCAGATTTTCTCACTTCACATTTTCTTGAAACAAATACACCTTGGCACGATCTACATAAAGCCTTAGGCTTAATTTCACTTTTTACAGCAAATGTCTTTGTAAGATTTTATTGAAACAGAATCAGTGAGGATATTTTGTGTAATGAGCAAAGCTTCATGCCAATATCTTTTTGTTCTCGTATCCAAATTCTTACCTGGGACGGTGGGGTAGCCTAGTGGTTAAAGCGTTCGCTCGTCACGAAGGCCCGGGTTCGATTCCCCACATGGGTACAATGTGTTACGCCAATTTCTGGTGTCCCCCGCCGTGATATTGCTGGAATATTGCTAAAAAAATCGGCGTAAAACCCAACTCACTCACTCACACTTAACTAGCAGAGGAAAAATACATATATTATATCACCTGAGTATAAACATCGAATTCTATGCGTTATGTTTGCACGAAATTGGAGACAAAGCTGTGGAGCCAATGTCAAATAAATTGATTATAAAAGTTGAAATATGAGTTTAGATATAAAGATTGTTTACCCTGATAATATATCCTCGAAAGCCACACAAAGTATGGCATGAAACATGACAGCATTGATAACATTAGTGTTTCTGCATGTTCAGCGTTCAAATTACTCTAGGGGTATATGTAAGAATGCACATAACTGCTACAGATTTTGAAGATCCTGATCTGTGTGTTGCTGTTTTAAATATGTAGCATGTGCTGTTTTCAACATGTAGCAAGTGCTCTTTTCTGTCTGTTTAAAATAAGATGCACGTAAATACATATGACATTAATGTTAACCGGAACGAGTACTGAGTGTTCATAGCCAAATGGCTCATATTTGATTTTCATATGTTCAGTAATATGTGGGTCTAGAATCCAGACGTACTGGAACGTGTACTTTATAACGAATTTGTAATCCCACAAACAACATATGTGACATTTGACCACTTTCTGAACCTATCTTTGTGCATTCAGCAGGAGCTCTTATTACGTGACACAGATGATACACAACAGGTTCGACATTCGCCCCTTAAAAAACATTCATCAGTGTTCTGATCTGATACCAGTGAAAGCATATGTAATTTTATATATGTTTTTGTATGATTCGCTAAAACTATTTAGTAAATGTGTAACCGAACAGGGGCGGTGGGGTAGCCTAATGGTTAAAGCGTTAGCTCATCACGGGGAAGACCCGGGTTCAAATCCCCACATGGGCACAATGTGTGAAGCCCATTTCTGGTGTCCCCCGCCGTGATGTTGCTGGAATATTGCTAAAAGCGGCGTAAAACCAAACTCAGTCAGTCAGTCAGTGTAACGGAACACTATTAAAACATAAACCAGATAAGTCAGTGTCAATCGAGTTCACAAAAGTCAGAGAGAGAAGTAGTCCTATGTTATCAGCAAATGAAATAAAATACCCTACATGATTAAACAGATATATTTCAACGCGTTAAACGCATGCCAAACATTCAATATTTCCAATCTTTGTCAACTAAAAGCAAGTAATACGTTTCTACAACAATAGGGTAATCAAGATGAAAAATTAATGTTACTCTTGGAGTGTATTTAGTAAATGACCAACATCAACAACAGACGGTCAGTGGACGAGACAACCTCCATCAATGCAAGACATCTTAGCAAGCATTCCCCTGCAATAAATCTCTTTGATGCCTCTTACTGACTACACCTCTTCAATCTAAAGCCATGGTTCGATTTTTGCCTCATTAATGCATCTATCAAAAGACGGATCTGATAACAGTGAGTATAACTGGGTATTTATTTAAACATAAATGAGCTGTGATTTATTAATTCTAAAATTTATGTTTCGAGAAATGATGGATATTGTATTTTTGAAACATCAGTCATTACGCGTGAATACCTGACAGTAACTGTACGAATTTACATATGTTTTTTTTTGTACAAATTTACTTCATGCCTCACTTCAGAAACGCACGCCTTACAGACTAATGCAGTCTTAATATTGAACTCACAATTTCAGCGCTGACTTCTCGCCTGTGTCTGACAGAAATACATGTCTGAGCCCCAGGATTATAAGTGTATGTCTGAAAGCACAGACGCTGTAATCGTACAATCGGTAAAGATTATATGTCATAGTATTCAAATTCCTGCTCAAATTTCTCGCTCTGAAAGTCTGACTGCGCCGGTGCTGCACTCCGTATTTCACCCGAGATCCCTCATTCGTCAATATTTCCAGCAGTACATGATCTCTACTCTTAAAACGCCATTCCGAGCACGTGCAAATCTACCATTTCCAATGGGAACTCAATACTCTTCACAGCGTTTTACTGTGCTTGTAATGATAAGTGAGAGATTAGGAAAGGCTGTTGATGACACTGTGAGGATTAATACTAATATCATGTCATTGATTAGGGAATGATTGAATAGAAGAGAGGTCTCGAGGCAAGACCCTCCAACATGCTTCATTACATCGTGTCGTGTTGACGGGAGATTGAGGCAGATATATTGTGCAAAGGGGAATTATTCGCGGACCAAGCCCTTCCCCTCATCATCAAAAGAAAAGAGGAAAACTGTATTATGGATTTTAGATACTTGAGTCGAAGGTTAAAACGAATGGAAGACAATTTGCCATTTGAGTCGAAGGTTAAAACGAATGGATTTGCCACTGTCCAGGGCATGGCGTACTAATGGTTCATATTTCAGATGGATAGTTTTCATGGAAACTGGGACCTTAATGTATCACAAACATTAGTGTACATATACTAACCATACCAACAACAGCAACATATTGTCGGGCTGCTGTTTTGCAGATTCACAGTGGTTTGTAAATAATCGACTATAGTGGATTTGTGGTATTGTGGGTTCGCCTGCACAGGTATGGTATGGTATTTTTGTATTCTGTATGTATGTGTGGTTTATTCTGATGTGAAATGTACATTTCGTCCAACAGAAATGACATATGGACGACTTGATGGACATGATGCGTCTGGCAATATCCCAGATATTTACAGTCATCGAGTATAGACCACACCCACTGGTGCAACGATCCATAAAAGTTTGATACGATTGCATACCATCAATCAATCCTAATGCCGATATATGTCCGTGTCAGAATGACTAAGTTCTACACCTACTGTCCCAAAACAGCTGTTTGCAACCCAGCTGACAGGTGGGAGACTTGTTTCGAGGCGTTGGGCAGTATCACACCTGACACCAGGTGAACTGATTTGGATGTTGAGAATGGACATTTGACTAGACAGTCATACTAGTATGTGGACGAAATTTAAACGAAATTTAAGACGTCAAGGTGACATTGAGAGGTCACATATTTTCGAGGTCATCACTGCTTTTCAGCGCTTTGGCACCTTACACGTCCGCATTAGTCCGCAAGTTTGATACGATTACATACCATCAATCAATCCTAATGCCGATATATGTCCGTGTTAGAATGACTAAGTTCTACACCTACTGTCCCAAAACAGCTGTTTGCAACCCAGCTGACAGGTGGGAGACTTGTTTCGAGGCGTTGGGCAGTATCACACCTGACACCAGGTGAACTGATTTGGATGTTGAGAATGGACATTTGACTAGACAGTCATACTAGTATGTGGACGAAATTTAAAACGTCACGGTGACATTGAGAGGTCACATATTTTCGAGGTCATCACTGCTTTTCAGCCCTTTGGCACCTTACACGTCCGCGTTAGAAGCAATGTCGTATGTTCGCAATCCGAGGGTGTACATCAGACACCCAGATGCTGACCAAATGGCCCAGCTTGGGGTAGCTCCTCGGGTGGAATGGCAAACAATACCAAAAGCATCCATGTCACAAGTTAATCAACAGCATACCATCAAAGTCCCGTGCATGTATCACACAACAGGGTTGACACTACGTCCCAGATACCATTCAGACGTTGGCCCAACGTTGGCAATGGTTTTGCTAACATTGACAAAGTTGTACCAACGGCCAAATGCTATCAGTATACTGATCTATAAACCTGAAGGTCCTAATGTTTTGGTAATATATTTTGAAATAACTTTTTAAGTACAGATAGTACACTGACAAGCGGCTGAAGCATCTGTTAAACAAGCGATATCTGACCTCCCTCTCCTATCCTCCCGCAACCCCCAATCCTCTCCTCAAGCCATGTGCACACAACGTTGCCAAAGCCGGTGTCTGCTGCATGCATTATTTATCAATTCGTTAGCTGAGATAATAGGAATATCTTTTCAATGCTTCATGCAAGGGACCGTAAGACTGCACAGCCTTTGATGTGCCAGAAGCGAGCCCTTTGGAGAGTGCAGAGAGTTGATGAAATTATTTCATTATCCAGTTTGCAATAATACCCCCAGACGCGGTTTTGAAAATGCATCAATTATTACATCACGCTATGCATAGCTTGTGGTTCAAATATCCCTTTTTAACAAAGCCATGACCCGAATGCAAAAAAAATCAGCGATCAATGAGGCAGATTGTTTTTGTAACATTTGTGAAAAAAATTAATACAATGACATCGATCAAGAAGCAAAACGGTTTCTTAAATCGCCTTCTCAATCAGATATCGTTTTGTATGGATTTCCAAAGCGAAGTTCAATGAGGTGGTGGCAGTCGTGAAAATCTTCACTCCTTTGAGGTGTGGGAAATTGGTGTTATTTGATTAGATAAAACACAATTTTATCATTAACACATTTAAAACAAAATCAAAGGGAGCAAATACTGTTATACTCCCTAAATAGGACTGCCATCAATATATGATATATTCATGCAATAATGATTTCATTGAATATTTTGTATAATATTTAGAAATGATGTCATTTATTTCCCGACTGGAAGAATGTTTAGATCTTTATATATTTTTATCAATCTGGGAAGTGAATTCAAGTGGAAAAGTTTGTTATGGCGTTCTTATACGGATCTCTGGGATTTATTCAAATCGAATATTGAAAACCAAACAACGTTAAGTACGGCCAAACAAATGTTCCATATGAAAAGACGATTTGCAGAATTAGAAACCTGACAAGCTGACACATTCATTTCGAGATGAAGAATTTGATGACATGTTCTTGGAGCTGCTTCATAGCAACTGCTATTCAAATTGCTTCCCACCTGGCCTAAAAATCACACCTGAAAAATCCAAATTAACCTAATTAAGTTATGCCCACATAACATAATTAATGAGATAATGGGAGCGTGAAACAAGAGTGGTAGAGGCCACTGATCAGTGGACGGGGGTCACAGACTCAGTATCCCACTTACTTGGTGTTTGGGAACAGTGAACAACACAGTGAAGATGAACAATGTGACTTTAATATGATATGTCATGACAGTGCGACATCATGATAAACAATTGAATACAGATGTGTTCCATCTATATGTGACAGTTATGAAAATGTCCCCCTGAAAGGAACTCTGAAGATACAGGCAGAAACGTGAATATGTCTGTGTGTGTTAGATGTGTCATGGACAGTTTGCCAGCTTCTGTCATTTAGTCTTTAAATGTTATGTTTATGCGAGGAAGAATTTTGCTGAAATAATGACCGTCATACATGTGGGCAGTTTCTTTCGGACTTGATCCCCATTAAATGGTATCCTTCCTTTGCTTATTCATTCATGTTCATGATATGCAGGGTGAATATATGATTTTCGTAAATTTAAAAAGGTTCGCATACAAGTAAGAAATGAAATTCATTTTCAACTACATCTATTCCGTAGCGGCTGCAGTGTGTACATAATCTGCTTTCTACATCTATTCCGATTCTTCGTCCAAGTTCAATCTTTAAATTGTGGCATCTAAATCTAAATCTTGATAAAGCTTGACGGTATATTCTTAAGTTGATATGAGTTAAATAGTGTTCGACATTTACAAATGTGAATTGGTATATCAAAGAGTATAACAGTAATATGTATCTCTAATTGTAACAGAAACTTATTAAACACGTAATAACTGCAGAAGAAATAAACCCGGTTTTGGATAAAAACCAACCAGTACAAATGTATGGAATTATGTCAATGAATATCAACAAGATGAGGGCACAAGTATGGACATCCTCAGAAGATATGCCAGCTGTCAAGATTAGCTTTTGGTTCTGTTTAAACTTGGCCTTAGCAAATGGAACAGTGTCGGTTAGGACAACTGGACAGCGACAATCAGCATCAAAATTGATATATGTCAAAATATAAGTTATACTTCGGCCAAAACGGCAACAAGCAGCATCAAAATTGATATATGTCAAAATATAATTATACGGTGGATGCGGCCAAACCGGCAACAAACCGCATCCGGCTATGAAGTATCTGGTGTCATCATCGTGTTGAAATAGACGTAATATGATGATCGCCGTGTGGGTAATGAGGCAGCTATTGGTCTTCACGGTTGGCGTCTGTGGGTCTCCGGTGATGGTAACATCAACACTATAGATCCGGGCACCGTGAACGTAACAAGTTAAGACTTTAATGATGTTTATTGATTTATGAGAGATTTAAAAGTGGCACGGGTACCTGCTAATTACAGAGTTAATGGGGAAATCTCTCTCGAGGATTATCGTTGTTGCCCAGTCAGTCCTAGAGGTTAATAGATATCTTCCTGTCTTTGAACGTATGACGAATTATGTATTATCTTCTCCCAGTGAAGTAATGTAGTGAGTATTACTGTGTTCACGTGGGAATTTCAATTTTGGGAATTTTAATCCACCTTGTAATGAAACCTGCTGCTTCAACGAGATCTGTGTTCCAACGATATGTATTTTTTGTGGAGCTTCGATTTGGCATGATATGATAGTGGTACGTCACAGTAGCGAAACATAAATTAATCCAATAAATTTGAAGGAAAGGAGACAGCAGTTTTTGTAAACTGTTTAAATGATGCCGTGTACTTTACGTTATATCACTTTACCCTCAAACGTACACCCATTTTAACACCGTATACCGTTCACCATGGGCTTCAAAGGCCCAGTCATACTATACTTCAGGAAGGTGAAAATTCTACAATTCTTTATATGTATGTATGTATGTATGTATGTATGTATGTATGTATGTATGTATGTATGTATGTATGTATGTATGTATGTATGTATGGTATGTATGTATGTATGTATGTATGTATGTGTATGTATGTATGTATGTATGGTGTGTGGTGGATGTGTGTGTCGTGTGTGGAGTATGTGTGTGTCGTGGATGGATGTATTGTGTATTGTGTGTAGTGGATGTGTGTGTCGTGTGTGGTGGATGTGTGTGTATTGTGTGCAATAGTTTGCAGGAACATCCGTCTTGTAGTCTTCATCTGTTGAAGCTTCAAGCAATGCCAGCTAGATCCAACATGTCCAGAAACATCACCAGTGGCCACCGTTTGGTCTTTCGTTTTGTGGTGTAGCATGTGCCCTTTGATCCATTGTGTCTACGGCGCCCTTTGTACTGTTGTAATAGAGGATGATCTCGGGCTTCTTCTTTGAGGGATCGCCAACAACAGGTCTTTGATGCATTGTGCTCAACACCTAGCGACTTCACTAGCCTTCATATGCCACACCCAACAAGCTCACTGGGATCCAGTAACATACACGCCACAGGTCTATTATGCCTTATGCTCAACAGAAGCACAGCCCTAGAAACCAAAGATTGATGTGTTGACATCTCTTCCTTTATTTGTTTGAAACTCTGGAGGAAAGAGGTGCACATTCTGACAGACTGTCCCAACCAGCGCTTACTCTGGCGGACTAGAAGTTGTCAGCAGTTATATTTCGGCTGGACCCAAAGAATGGACGGCACAGATTCAGCGTCATCTGTTTTTCCCAATTCAACATGGACGGTTCGACCCTCTTTCCCAAGATATGGAATTCCTCTGAGGGGGTAGCTGTTGTTAGAATCTACTATCCAGAAAATCTTAAGTCTATACTTGTCTGGTTTTGCTGGCATGTACTGGATGGAGGAACATTGATCACGGAACGGTACAAGCTGCTTGTCAACAGTGAGGTTTTCACCCGGAATATAATGATTTCTCAGAGTATTTTCAAAATCATCCCACACATCTCTGATTAGGGCCAATTTGTCTTTTGCACGTCTGAAACTTCTTGCTTCCTTGTCATCAAACCTCAATGTACTCATCAGAGACTTGAATCTGTTTGAGATATGGTACCCCTCACAGTAGGAACTCCATACTTTTTATCCCATAAAACATTGGTGTCCACCATGTTTTGTTTCAGATGTCCACATGTCAGTAGAATTCCTATGAGTGCGAAAATTTGTGCCCTGTCTGTATCTTTTCATTATGCATCGTCTGTTCCCTAAACTGTAATTACATTCTTTCCTTGGATGTTAGTAAATTTCACAATGGTGTCCAACAGTTTTTCTGTAAGATATTTTGTGAACATGTCTTCTACTTCATGGATAACGTTGTCACCATTTGTTACTCTTTATATTTCGTAGAGTAGTACGACAAGAGGAGGAGTTTTCAACTATCTTTGCCTGTCTTTTCCAAGAACAAATACTTGGTCTTCTGATTGAGACGAATGCATTGAATCATCATCAGATGTTTCTGTAGATTCAGAATCTGTCGAGGAATCACCGGAAGAGTCCAAAGGAACAAAATCACTATCGGAAGAACTGTCGTCAGAAAGGTAAATATCACTTTCCTCTACGTTACTTTTACCCTGTTGCTCATTGCTCATTGCGTGCTACTGACGCAATTGCATCATCTGGCACATGGACCATTGTCACAACCGTTATCAGAAAAAGTGGGAGGCCCAGGGTATACCTCTTTCTTTATAGAAAATGTTTTGTTAAATAATGTTTAATTTTTTTACGTCAATTGCCAATAGTTTTGAAGAATTAAAGACTTTTCACCTTTTAAGAGGAATACATGAAGCGAAATTAACGTGCTTCTAATATTAAAGTTTTTGTATACACGAAAACACCTAGGTGGGCCTCCAAAGGGCCCAGGGTATACGTTTGAGGGTTAATATACATGGGTTTCGCAATCATCAACACGTTTATAAAACAAGCAGCCTCACATCAAAATACTGTTGTTAGTCGTGTATATATTTCAACTTGTTCGTGTATCTCCGGGTCAAGAGAATTCATCATCTGAATGTGTATTCATGAACCTGTCACGTCTACTAAGTCTACTGATTCGGATGAAAACTTTACTTCATTCAAGTTTCAAAAAAAACTGTGGGAAGCTACAAAAGTCTCCCGTCTTTACACTTAGTTTATTCCTCCTCCAGGCTCCTTTGATTATGAAAGTCTGTTTACTTGCAGATAATATTCTCAACGCGTATTCTTCTGATGGCGACGACAAGACTTCCGTCGGCTTGATAAAACTATATGCTTTAGTTCCCTTTGGAAGTAAGAATGACGTTCCCCTGAAGAGAATATAGGAATGGCGAGATGGAAGTAGAATGAGAATTTATATATCAGTGGACGTTAACAGGTGTAATTAAGAATGAGCATTGCTGATGTGTACATAGTTTGTAAAGATGCTTCAATTTTATAAGTTGAACATGGTGAATTGTTTCTGGGTTTTTTAGTCACGTCAGCTCAAAATATAAGGAAATCCAGAATACAACAGCACTTTTAGTCAGGCTTAATTTTTTAACCGAAGCACATTTCTATGTGAAATTATACGTTATGTGTATCAAGATTCAAAATGAAGTATTTTAGATAAGTAACTAGGGATTGTTGTACACCACTTGGAGCAATATTCCAGCACTATAACAGCAGGAGACACCAGCAATGTTCCTTATACCCTTATACCCTTGTGTGCAGAATCAAACCTTCGGACCATCGATCAAACGCTATATCCAGAATGCCGCCTGATTGTAAACTTGACAGTTTTGCTTACTTATGCAGTTAAAGTGTTTATGATTTCCAAAATGGATACAGTACGCTGAGTGTGACTTGGCAGGCTTGTTGATCATGTGGCATAAACCTGTACTCACACACTAACACCTCGTCAATAATTCTTCGGTGACCCAACACGTACTATGTTTCACGGGTCACAGTATACACAAGAGTATGGTATACCAGTGAAATTAAATATGCACATGTAATTACTTTGACACGTTAATAATGTTTACAACACACAACAATGGAACAGAATAACAATTATGATGCAAACAAGATTTTCAACGCAGACTTTTTCAAATTATATTTGTATCTTCGTTATGTTTTGTTTAACGCAGCGCTTAATAAAACTACCCAGCTATACGACGTCGATATTTAAATATCAGAGTGTGGACCATGAAAATAGTTGCTGCAATATCCCTGTTTTGCATGATGTAAAAACCAGTTTACAAAAAAACGTTGTGCAATCTGAAACAAATTGTTCATTCATAAGTGCCAATTGTTCCATGTTCCACTGTCGGACAGTTCCATGACATAAAGGGTACTATCTTGTTTAAACGTGATTCTATAATTTCCCTGCACAACAAGCAGCTACAGTTGATCATTTCTGGCGTTCATATATATAGCGCACGTCCCAGGTATGATTCTGTTACGTTGGTTCTTGCTGTGTGTCAGCTCACACTGCAAACATCTATCATTACCGTGATAACATCTACCATTACAAACCATAACGAAACAATTCCCAAATGCCTACAAACGGATATTCCCAGTAAAGGGATTCATTCTCATTTTGAAATGTGTTTGAAGCTCGACGGAAATCTTGGCGCCAACAGAAGTATATACATGGAGAATTGTATCACCAAGAGATTAAGTAAATAGAATTTCATAACCGCACGAGTCCCATATGTCAGTGGAACGTTGGTGTATATCATAACATTCCTTACTGACTTCTATCGTTTCCTTGAGGGATGGACTATGTGTTGTCTTACGGTGAATAATACACGTGTAAAGCGGGGTAATTCTCGTTTCGTTCCACAGTTTTAAGTGAAACTTTGAAATGATGATTAATACCCTTAACTCGAGATGCACTGGCACATTGGGACATAAACATGACTAACGACGGTATTTTGATGTGGTTGTTGGCGTTCCGTGACTTATAAACCGCGTAATGGACACGAAGCCCAAATATTTCACTGTCATGTTGAAGAAGTTGTTAGATGACGAGGACGATTGTGTATATTTTATGTTGTCAGAAATAAATAAAATTCATTTTGTAGTGAAATCTGGCACAACTTTAATCTGATTTTCTCTATCAATCCAGCAGACTGTTACTGAACGATTTAGTGAAAATTCGTACCTCGTCAGGTAGTCTGTTACCAACGCACTGAGCTACTTCTATCCTTAACATATTCATTTACATGCTCCAACGTATCACAAGAGGGTATACCATTACACTGATGTTCAGGTTCCTTTTATATGCTTGAAGCTTTTCTGTCATGATCTTTTACTATTCATTGGGAGTGGTTGTCACCTGGTCAGGATGATTGACTCGTTTCCTGATTTTGCCCCAGTATTGGTAACAGCAGCCTAAAACACAACTCTCTCCTGTGAGCTCAGTTTGGGGGCAAGCTCGGTTGGATGCAATTCTAAGATGGTTACAGATATTTTCATGTTGAAGTCAAACCAAGAATCGTTAACAGGGTTTCGGGACCCACGCCCGTTATATTTCGGCTGGCCCAGGCACAATCACCTGTGCAGAAACCTATTATAGTGGGTTCACTTCCCGATTTAATCCTATTATGTTTCCCGGTTTGTCGCGTAGGTTTCTCTAAAGTAAACCTCAGCGATCTCCATCCCTTTATTTTTGCCACCAGCATTAAGCTGACATGGGATGACTGAGTAGGCATAGCTGAAATCCATAGCGTTATTGAACCCAACTCACTCACCGACTCATATTTCTGTACAGTAAAGGGGCTTTGATGTAACAGAATGCCGACATAGAATGCCGATGTGTACACCAAGGCTTCTTTAATTTCTATTTTGACGTCCATAGTTACATTTGACAGTACAGTGTCTGGTTTTCAAAAGATTTCTATTCATAAGTTGAGATAAGTTACTGTACCTCGACGGTTTGCAATTCTTCCCAAAGACCAAAAACGCGTTGATGTCTTCCATGATGATCCTGATAAAGCTGAAAGTAATCCAACAGGTAAACGTATTTCCTGGTAATATTGATGATCTGTCTCCAATGCAGAATTGTGTTACATGTGAACTAATATTAGGTGGTTGTGACACTGAGAACCCCTGGAATGCAGCATTCAGTTAGGACTATCCTCATGTTAAAAGGAACAGATTTTATGCATCGTAGATGGTGACCTGGCAATGACACAGAATAATATGTTTCTGTCAGTCAGACAGGACATTCAGTGAATATTTTCGTTCATATGTTTTCGTGCAGATGTTTTGCAAGTAGATTTACAGTCAAAAGTTGATTCACTCATTTAAAGGTTGTACGTTGAAAGTCACCGTAGGCAGACAGAATGCAACATTAAAGCTACCAACCTGCATACTTTCTTTCTAGCGTGAAATATGAGGCTTTCAACTAAAGTCTGTTATATTTTTCGAAGGATGGAAAGCTTCCTTATAGGACTCCAGATCAGTTGTTTGTTGGCTCCATGATAAGCCTAACACGTGTTCACACAGACCCTGAAAGTTGTTCCGCGTCACTGTGTTTCACGTGAGGGAGGCTCAAGCATGGCATAAGGTTTTACTACAGAGCTTTGAAGTGGTAAATGAATGATCAAACACCGTTTTCATTGTTCGTTGTATTTCTGGATTGACACAGATTTTCTCACTTAACATCTTCTTGAAACAAATACTCCTTGGCACGATCTACATAAAACCTTAGGCTTAATTTCACTTTTTACAGCAAATGTCTTTGTAAGATTTTATTGAAACAGAATCAGTGAGGATATTTTGTGTAATGAGCAAAGCTTTATGCCAATATCTTTATGTTCTCTTATCCAAATTCTTACCTGGGCCGGTGGGGTAGCCTAGTGGTTAAAGCGTTCGCTCGTCACGCCGAAGGCCCGGGTTCGATTCCCCACATGGGTACAATGTGTGACGCCAATTTCTGGTGTCCCCCGCCGAGATATTGCTGGAACATTGCTAAAAAAGCGGCGTAAAACCCCAGTCACTCACTCACTCTTACCAAGCAGAGGATAAATACATATATTATATCACCTGAGTATAAACATCGAATTCTATGCGTTATGTTTACACGAAATTAGAGACAAAGCTGTGGAGCCAATGTCAAATAAATTGATTTTAAAAGTTGAAATACGAGTTTAGATATAGAGATTGTTTACCCTGATAATATATCCTCGAAAGCCACACAAAGTATGGCATGAAACATGACAGCATTGACAACATTAGTGTTTCTGCATGTTCAGCGTTCAAATTACTCTAGGGGTGTGTAAGAATGCACATAATTGCTACAGATTTTGAAGATCCTGATATGTGACATTTGACCACTTTCTGAAACTTTCTCTGTGCATTCAGCAGGAGCTCTTATTTCGCGACACAGATGATGCACAACAGGTTCGACATTCGCCCCTAAAAAACATTCATCAGTGTTCTGATCTGATACCAGTGAATGCATTTGTAATTTTATGTGTGGTTTTGTATGATTCGCTACAACTGTTTAGCAAATGTGTACCCGAACACTATTAAAACATAAACCAGATAAGTCATTGTCAATCGAGTTCACAAAAGTCAGAGAGAGAGGTAGTCCTATGTTATCAGCAAATGAAATAAAATACCCAACATGATTACACAGATAGATTTCAGCGCGTGAAACGCATGCCAAACGTTCAATATTTCCAATCATTTTTCAACTAAAAGCAAGTAATACGTTTCTACAACAATAGGGTGATCAAGATGAAAAGTTAATTATACTCTTGGAGTATATTTAGTAAATGACCAACATCAACAACAGACGGTCAGTGGACGAGACAACCTCCATCAATGCAAGACATCTTAGCAAGCATTCCCCTGCAATAAATCTCTTTGTTGCCTCTTACTGACTATACCTCTTCAATCGAAAGCCATGGTTCGATATTCGCCTCATTAATGCATCTATCAAAAAACGGATCTGATAACAGTGAGTATAACTGGCTATTTATTTAAACATTAATGAGCTGTGATTTATTAATTCTAAAATTTATGTTTCGAGAAATGATGGATATTGTATTTTTGAAACATCAGTCATTACGCGTGAATACCTGACTGTAACTGTACGAATTTACACATGTGTTTTGTACAAACTCATGCCTCACTCCAGCAACGCACGCCTTACAGACTAATGTCGTCTTAATATTAGACTCACAATTTCAGCGCCGACTTCTCGCCTATGTTTGACAGAAATACATGTCTGAGCTCCAGGACTATAAGTGTATGTCTGAAAGCACAAACGCTGTAACCGTACAATCGGTAAAGATTATATGTCATAGTATTCAAATTCTTGCTCAAAGTTCTCGATTTAAAAGTCCGACTGCGCCGGTGCTGCACTCCGTATTTCACCCGAGGTCCCTCATTCGTCAATATTTCCAGCAGTGCATGATCTCTACTCTTAAAACGCCATTCCGAGCACGTGGAAATCTACCATTTCCAAGTGGAACTCAATACTCCTCACAGCGTTTTACTGTGCTTGTAATGATAAGTGAGAGATTAGGAATGGATGTTGATGACACTGTGAGGATTAATACTAATATTATGTCATTGATTAGGGAATGATTGAATGGAAGAGAGGTCTCGAGGCAAGACCCTCCAACATGCTTCATTACATCGTCTCGTGTTGACGGGAGATTGAGGCAGATATACTGTGCAAAGGGGAATTATTCGCTGTCCAAGCCCTTCGTCTCATCATCAAAAGAAAAGAGGAAAACTGTATTATTGATTTTAGATATTTGAGTCGAAGGTTAAAACGAATGGAAGACAATTTGCCATTTGAGTCGAAGGTTAAAACGAATGGATTTGCCACTGTCCAGGGCATGGCGTACTTATGTTTCATATTTCAGATGGATAGTTTTCATGGAAACTGGGACCTTAATGTAACACAAACATTAGTGTACATATACTGACCATATCAACAACAGCAATATATTGTCAGGCTGCTGTTTTGCAGATTCACAGCGGTTTGTAAATAATCGAGTATAGTGGATTTGTGGTATTGTGGGTTCGCCTGCACAGGTATGGTATGATATTTCTGTATTCTGTATGTATGATGTGGTGAAATTCTGATGTGAAATGTACATTTCGTCCAACTGAAATGACATATGGACGACTTGATGGACATGATGCTTCTGGCAATATCCCAGATATGTACAGTGGTTTGTAAATAATCGAGTATAGACCACACCCACTGGTGCAACGTTCCACAAAAGTTGGATACGATTACATACATCAATCAATCTTAATGCTGATATATTCTACACCTACTGTCCCAAAACGGTTGTTTGCAACCCAGCTGACAGGTGGGAGACTTGTTTCGAGGCGTTGGGCAGTATCACACGTGACACCAGGTGAACTGATTTGGAAGTTGAGAATGGACATTTGTCTAGACAGTAATATGTGGACGAAATTTAAAACGTCAAGGTGACATTGAGAGGTCACATATTTTCGAGGTCATCACTGCTTTTCAGCCCTTTGGCACCTTACACGTTCGCATTAGAAGCAATGTCTTATGTTCGCAATCCGAGGGTGTACATCAGACACCCAGATGCCGACCAAATGGCCCAGCTTGGGGAAGCTTCTCGGGTGGAATGGCAAACAATACCAACAGCATCCATATCACAAGTTAATCAACAGCATACCATCAAAGTCCCGTGCATGTATCACACAATAGGGTTCACACTCACAGATAGCATTCAGACGTTGGCCCATCATTGGCTAATGGTTTTGCTCACATTGCCAACGTTGGGCCAACGTCCGAACGCTATCAGTATACTGATCTATAAACCTGAAGGTCCTAATGTTTTGGTAAATATATTTTGAAATAACCTTTTAAGTACAGATAGTAACCAACACTGACAAGCGGCTGAAGCATCTGTTAAACAAGCGATATCTGACCTCCCTCTCTTATCCTCCCGCAACCCCCAATCCTCTCCTCAAGCCATGTGCACACAACGTTGTCAAAGCCGGTGTCTGCTGCATGCATTATTTATCAATTCGTTAGCTGAGATAATAGGAATATCTTTTCAATGCTTCATGCAAGGGACCGTAAGACTGCACAGCCTTTGATGTGCCAGAAGCGAGCCCTTTGGAGAGTGCAGAGAGTTGATGAAATTATTTCATTATCCAGTTTGTAATAATACCCCCAGACGCGGTTTTGAAAATGCATGAATTATTACATCACGTTATGCATAGCTTGTGGTTCAAATATCCCTTTTTAACAAGGCCATGACCCGAATGCAAAAAAAATCAGCGATCAATGAGGCAGATTGTTTTTGTAACATTTGTGAAAAAAATTAAAACAATGACATCGATCAAGAAGCAAAACGGTTTCTTAAATCGCCTTCTCAATCAGATATCGTTTTGTATGGATTTCCAAAGCGAATATCAATGAGGAGGTGGCAGTCGTGAAAATCTTCACTCCTTTGAGGTGACGGAAATTGGTGTTATTTGATTAGATAAAACACAATTTTATCATTAACACATTTAAAACAAAATCAAAGGGTGTAAATACTTTTATACTCCCTAAATAGGACTGCCATCAATATATGATATATTCATGCAATAATGATTTTATTGAATATTTTGTATCATATTTAGAAATGATGTCATTCATTTCCCGACTGGAAGAATGTTTAGATCTTTATATATTTTTATCAATCTGGGAAGTGAATACAAGTGGAAAAGTTTGTTATGGCGTTCTTATACGGATCTCTGGGATTTATTCAAATCGAATATTGAAAACCAAACAACGTTAAGTACGGCCAAACAAATGTTCCATATGAAAAGGCGATTTGCAGAATTAGAAACCTGACAAGCTGACACATTCATTTCGAGATGAAGAATTTGATGACATGTTCTTGGAGCTGCTTCATAGCAACTGCTATTCAAATTGCTTCCCACCTGGCCTAAAATCACACCTGAAAAATCCAAATTAACCTAATTAAGTTATGCCCACATAACATAATTAATGAGATAATGGGAGCGTGAAACAAGAGTGGTAGAGGCCACTGATCAGTGGACGGGGGTCACAGACTCAG
The DNA here is from genome assembly GCF_003918875.1 of Haliotis rubra. Classification (NCBI taxonomy): domain Eukaryota; kingdom Metazoa; phylum Mollusca; class Gastropoda; order Lepetellida; family Haliotidae; genus Haliotis; species Haliotis rubra. The sequence continues at coordinate 812,738 of NW_025766547.1, read as the reverse complement.
TATCCCACTTACTTGGTGTTTGGGAACAGTGAACAACACAGTGAAGATGAACAATGTGACTTTAATATGATATGTCATGACAGTGCGACATCATGATAAACAATTGAATACAGATGTGTTCCATCTATATGTGACAGTTATGAAAATGTCCCCCTGAAAGGAACTCTGAAGATACAGGCAGAAACGTGAATATGTCTGTGTGTGTTAGATGTGTCATGGACAGTTTGCCAGCTTCTGTCATTTAGTCTTTGTTATGTTTATGCGAGGAAGAATTTTGCTGAAATAATGACCGTCATACATGTGGGCAGTTTCTTTCGGACTTGATCCCCATTAAATGGTATCCTTCCTTTGCTTATTCATTCATGTTCATGATATGCAGGGTGAATATATGATTTTCGTAAATTTAAAAAGGTTCGCATACAAGTAAGAAATGAAATTCATTTTCAACTACATCTATTCCGTAGCGGCTGCAGTGTGTACATAATCTGCTTTCTACATCTATTCCGATTCTTCGTCCAAGTTCAATCTTTAAATTGTGGCATCTAAATCTAAATCTTGATAAAGCTTGACGGTATATTCTTAAGTTGATATGAGTTAAATAGTGTTCGACATTTACAAATGTGAATTGGTATATCAAAGAGTATAACAGTAATATGTATCTCTAATTGTAACAGAAACTTATTAAACACGTAATAACTGCAGAAGAAATAAACCCGGTTTTGGATAAAGGCAACCAGTACAAATGTATGGAATTATGTCAATGAATATCAACAAGATGAGGGCACAAGTATGGACATCCTCAGAAGATATGCCAGCTGTCAAGATTAGCTTTTGGTTCTGTTTAAACTTGGCCTTAGCAAATGGAACAGTGTCGGTTAGGACAACTACTTCTGACAGCGACAATCAGCATCAAAATTGATATATGTCAAAATATAAGTTATACGGTGGATGCGGCCAAAACGGCAACAAGCAGCATCAAAATTGATATATGTCAAAATATAAGTTATACGGTGGATGCGGCCAAAACGGCAACAAACCGCATCCGGCTATGAAGTATCTGGTGTCATCATCGTGTTGAAATAGACGTAATATGATGATCGCCGTGTGGGTAATGAGGCAGCTATTGGTCTTCACGTTGGCGTCTGTGGGTCTCCGGTGATGGTAACATCAGCACTATAGATCCGGGGCACCGTGAACGTAACAAGTTAAGACTTTAATGATGTTTATTGATTTATGAGAGATTTAAAAGTGGCACGGGTACCTGCTAATTACAGAGTTAATGTGGAAATCTCTCTCGGGGATTATCTTCGTTGTCCAGTCAGAGTCCTCTCTCTCTCTCTCTCTCTCTCTCTCTCTCTCTCTCTCTCTCTCTCTCTCTCTCTCTCTCTCTCTCTCTCTCTCTCTCTCTCTCCCTCCTCCTCCTCCTCCTCCTCCTCTCCTCCTCCTCTCCTCTCTCTCTCTCTCTCTCTCTCTCTCTCTCTCTCTCTCTCTCTCCCTCCTCCCTCCTCCTCTCTCCTCCTCCCCTCCTCCTCCCCTCTCTCTCTCTCTCTCTCCTCTCCTCTCTCTCTCTCTCTCTCTCTCTCTCTCTCTCTCTCTCTCTCTCTCTCTCTCTCTCTCTCTCTCTCTCCCTCTCTCCCTCCCTCTCTCTCTCTCTCTCTCTCTCTCTCTCTCTCTCTCTCTCTCTCTCTCTCTCTCTCTCTCTCTCTCTCTCTCCCTCTCTCTCTCTCTCTCTTCTTCTCGTTCTTAATCTGCAATCTCCAGTCACTGATCTACAGATCATAGACAGTTGCGTTTCCAATATAAAGACCTGGATGAACACAAGGAAACTTCAACTGAATGATGACAAAACGGAGTTGCTCGTCCTTGGAAATTCCAAACAGCTACAGAAAACCTCCATCTGCATTGTGAAGATTTCAACATCTCACATTCAACCTTCCCCTGTCACTAAGGATCTTGGAGTATATCTTGATGCAAGTTTGTCTTTGGAACCGCACGTCAACCATGTTTATAAGAACTGTCACTATTATCTGCGAACCACCAGCTCCATTAGAAATCTCATCACAACAGAATGTGCTCATTCTTTTGTTCGATCCATTATACTCTCTCAACTCGACTATTGCAACAGTCTGCACTTTGGCATCAGTTCAACTCAACTTCAGAAACTTCAAAAATTACAGAACTCAGCAGCTCGCATCGTCTGCCTGAAGTTAAAGAAAGATCATATCACACCTTCACTGATGTCTCTACACTGGTTGCCTGTCAAATTCCGGATTAACTTCAAGATTCAATGTATCACTTTCAAGGCTCTACATGGACAAACACCTGAATACCTCCCCAGTCTTCTGTGTCAGTACATTCCAACCCGACCATTACGATCCCAGAATCACCAGCTACTTGTCATTCCTAAAGTTCGACTCACATCCTATGGGAAAAGATCATTCCAACACGCAGCCGCCAGTCTCTAGAACAACTTGCCCACTCACATCAAGAATGCTGAATCTTTGGAAACATTTAAATCGTCTCTAAATAACCACTTTTTTCGTCTTGCATATTACTAGACTTTCTATGTTGAATTGTCTCTCTGTAAATAGTTGTACCTATTTTCTTTTCTCCTATAGTATTGTAGCGCCATGAGCGGGATTAGTACCTGGATGTAGCGCTATATAAATACCCACATTATTATTATTTATTTATTATTAGTATAAAACAAGCAGCCTCACATCAAAATACCGTTGTTAGTCGTGTATATATTTCAACTTGTTGGTGTATATCGGTGTCAAGGGAATTCATCATCTGAATGTGTGTTCATGGATATGCCACGTCTACCAAGTCTACTGATTCGGATGAAATCTTTACTTCATTCAAGTTTCAATGAAAACTGTGAAAAGATACAAAAGCCTCCCGTCTTTACCCTTGGTTTATTGCTCCTAACAAAACACACAGTTCAGCTCAAAGAAACGATAACCTTCAGGAAGAAGTGGGGTAATACGCTTCCATCTTTTATCCGACTCGAGGGGCTCCTGTGATTATGAAAGTCTATTTACTTAATCACCTGCAGATAATAATCTCAACGCGTATTCTTCTGATGGCGCCAACAAGACTTCCGTCGGCTTGAAAAAAACCTGCATGTTTTAGTCCCCTTTGAATGTAAGAATAACGTTTCCCTAAAGGGAATATAGGAATGGCGAGTTGGAAGTGGAGAGAGAATTGATATATCAGTGGACGTTAACAGGTGTAATTAAGAAAGAGCATGTGTACATAGCTTGTAAAAAAAGCTATCATAGCGACAATGCATGATCAGATCTTTGAGCAAGGGATTCGGGTTTACTATATTTCAGTGATCTCGAGGCGTGATCTTAATGTGATAGGAAAGTTTATCTGGGTATCAGAGGTTTACAAGTTAGGGAAATTCGACGTAGTGTGTTGATTACATCGAGGATAGGCATACACACATATATAATCGGTGCACTGTTGTTTCATGAGGTTCCGTTCATGTTTCTAGTGTTTATTATGCATTCAACACTCAGACGGTGTAAAAGTCTTCTTATACCTCTAACTGTCGTTATAGCGTAAATGCTAACATGGTACCGCTCGGTCCCGAATCTCTGGGGAGAAATATTCGAGTTCATCGCTTCAAGTATGAAACACCTTCACCGATAAAGATGGTCTGGTCTTTTCAGATCTCATTACATATAATGATTTTATAAGCTGAACATGGTGAATTCTTTCTAGGTTTTTTTAGTCACGTCAGCTCAAAATATAAGGAAAACCAGAATACAACAGCACTTTTAGTCAGGCTTAATTTTTAACCGAAACACATTTCTATGTGAAATTATACGTTATGTGTATCAAGATTCAAAATGAAGTATTTTAGATAAGTAAGTGGGGATTGGTGTACACCACTTGGAGCAACATCCCAGCACTATAGCAGCAGGACACACCAGCAATGTTCCTTATACCCTTATACCCTTGTGTGCAGAATCAAACCTTCGGACCATCGATCAAACGCTTTATCCAGAATGCCGCCTGATTGTAAACTTGACAGTTTTGCTTACTTATGCAGTTGAAGTGTTTATGATTTCCAAAATGGATACAGTACGCTGAGTGCGACGTGGCAGGTTTGTTGATCATGTGGCATAAACCTGTACTCACTCACTAAACAACTCTTCAATAATTCTTCGGTGATCCAACACATACTATGTTTAAATATGCACATGTAATTACTTTGACACGTTTATAATGTTTACAACACACAACAATGTAACAGAATAACAATTATGATGCAAACAAGATTTTCAACGCAGACTTTTCAAATTATATTTGTATCTTTGTTATGTTTTGTTTAACGCAGCGCTTAATAAAACTACCCAGCTATACGACGTCGATATTTAAATATCAGAGTGTGGACCATGAACAAAGTTGCTGCAATATCCCCGTTTTGCATGATGTAAAAAACAGTTTACAACAAAACGTTGTGCAATCTAAAACAAATTGTACATTCATAAGTGCCAATTGTTCCATGTTCAAACTGTCGGACAGTTCCATGACATACAGGGTACTATCTTGTTTAAATGTGATTCTATAATTTCCCTGTACAACAAGCAGCTACACTTGTTGATTTCTTGCGTTCATATATAAAGCATTCATCCCAGGTTTGATTCTGTTACGTTGGTTCTCGCTGTGTGTCAGCTCACACCCCAAACATCTATCATAACCGTGATAACATCTACCATTACAAACCATAACGAAACAATTCCCTAATGCCTACAAACGGATATTCCCAGTAAAGGGATTTATTCTCATTTTGAAATGTGTTTGAAGCTCGACGGAAATCTTGGCGCCAACAGAAGTATATACATGGAGAATTGTATCACCAAGAGATTAAGTAAATAGACTTTCATAACCGCACGAGTCCCATAAGTCAGTTGAACGTTGGTGTATATCATAACATTCCTTACTGACTTCTATCGTTTCCTTGAGGGATGGACTATGTGTTGTATTATGCTGAATAATACACGTGTAAAGCGGGGTAATTCTCGTTTCGTTCCACAGTTTTAAGTGAAACTTTGAAATGATGATTAATACCCTTAACTCGAGATGCACTGGCACATTGGGACATAAACATGACTAACGACGGTATTTTGATGTGGTTGTTGGCGTTCCGTGACTTATAAACTGCGAAATGGACACGAAGCCCAAATATTTCACTGTCATGTTGAAGAAGTTGTTAGATGACGAGGACGATTGTGTATATTTTATGTTCTCAGAAATAAATAAAATTCATTTTGTAGTGAAATCTGACACAACTTTAATCTGATTTTCTCTATCGATCCAGCAGACTGTTACTGAACGATTTAGTCAAAATTCGTACCTCGTCAGGTAGTCTGTTACCTACGCACTGAGCTACTTCTATCCTTAACATATTCATTTACATGCTCCAATGTATCACAAGAGGGTATACCATTACTCGGATGTTCAGGTTCCTTTTATATACTTGAAGCTTATCTGTCATGATTGTTTGCTATTTATTGGGAGTGGTAGTCACCTGGTCAGGATGATTGACTCGTCTCCTGATTTTGCCCCAGTATTGGTAACAGCAGCCTAAAATACAACTCTCTCCTGTGAGCTCAGTTTGGGGGCAAGCTCAGTTGGATGCAATTCTAAGATGGTTACAGATATTTTCATGTTGAAGTCAAACCAAGAATCGTTAACAGGGTTTCGGGACCCACGCCCACTATATTTTGGCTGGCCAAGCCACAATCACCTGTGCAGAGACCTATTATAGTGGGTTCAGTTCCCGGTTTAACCCCCTTATGTTTCCGGGTTTGTCGCGTTAGTTTCTCTGAAGTAAACCTCAGTGATCTCCATCCCTTTATTTTTGCCTCCAGCATTAAGCTGACATGGGATGACTGAGTAGGCATAGCTGAAATCCATAGCGTTATTGAACCCAACTCACTCACTGACTCATATTTCTGTACAGTAAAGGGGCTTTGATGCAACAGAATGCCGACATAGAATGCCGATGCGTACACAAATGCTTCTTTAATTTCCATTTTGACGTCCATAGTTAAATTTGACAGTACAATGTCTGGTTTTCAAAAGATTATATTCATACGTTGAGATAGGTACCTCTGCAATTCTTCCCAAAGACCAAAAAGGAGTTGATGTGTTCCAGATGACCCTGATAAAGCTGAAAGTAATCCAACAGGTAAACTTGTTTCCTGGTAATATTGATGATCTGTCTCAAATGCAGAATTGTGTTACATGTGAAGTAATATTGGGTGGTTTTGACACTGAGAACCCCTGGAATGCAGCATTCAGTTAGGGCCATCCTCATGTTAAAAGGAACAGAATTTATGCATCGTAGATTCTGGCCTGGCAAAGACACAGAATAATATGTTTCTGTCAGTCAGACAGGACATTCAGTGAATATTTTCGTTCATATGTGTTCGTGCAGATGATATGCAAGTAAATGTAGTCAAAATTTGATTCACTCATGTAAAGGTTGTACGTTGAACGTTACCGTAGGCAGACAGAATGCAACATTAAAGGTACCAGCCTGCATTCTTTCTTTCTAGCGTGAAATATGAGGCTTTCAACTAAAGTTTGTTATATTTTTCGAAGGATGGAAAGCTTCTGTAGACGTTCCTTATAGGACTCCAGATCAGTTGTTTGTTTGTTCCATGATAAGCCTAACAGGTGTTCACACAGACACTGAAAGTTGTTCCGCGTCACTGTGTTTCACGTGAGGGAGGCGTAAGCATGGAATAAGGTCTTACTACAGAGCTTTGAAGTGGTAAATGAATGATCATATACCGTTTTCATTGTTCGTTGTATTTCTGGATTGACGCAGATTTTCTCACTTCACATCTTCTTGAAACAAATACACCTTGGCACGATCTACATTTCTCTTTTTACAGCAAATGTCATTGTAAGATTTTATTGAAACAGAATCAGTGAGAATATTTTGTGTAGTGAGCAAAGCTTCATGCCAATATTTTTATGTTCTCGTATCCAAATTCTTACCTGGGGCGATGGGGTAGCCTAGTGGTTAAAGCGTTCGCTCGTCACGCCGAAGGCCTGGGTTCGATTCCCCACATGGGTACAATGTGTGACGCCAATTTCTGGTGTCCCCCGCCGTGATATTGCTGGAACATTGCTAACAAAGCGGCGTAATACCCCAGTCACTCACTCACTCTTACCTAGCAGAGGATAAATACATTATATATGATATATTATATCACGTGAGTATAAACATCGAATTCTATGCGTTATGTCTGCACGAAATTGGAGACAAAGCTGTGAAGCCAATGCCAAATAAATTGATTTTAAAACTTGAAATACGAGTTTAGATATAGAGATTGTTTACCCTGATAATATCTCCTCGAAAGCCACACAAAGTATGGCATGTAACCTGACAGCATTGACAACATTAGTGCTCTGCATGTTCAGCGTTCAAATTACTCTAGGGGTATATGTAAGAATGCACATAATTGCTACAGATTTTGAAGATCCTGATCTGTGTGTTGCTGTTTTAAATATGTTGCATGTGCTGTTTTCAACATGTAGCAAGTGCTCTTTTCTGTCTGTTTAAAATAAGATGCACGTAAGTACATATGACTTTATGTTAACCTGAACGAGTACTGAGTGTTCATAGCCAAATGGCTCATATTTGATTTTCATAGGTTCAGAAATATGTGGGTCTAGAATCCAGACGTACTGGAAAGTGTTCTTTATAAAGAATTTGTAATCCGACAAATAACATATGTGACATTTGACAACTTTCTGAAACTTTCTTTTTTGCATTCAGCAAGAGCTCTTATTACGTGACACAGATGATACACAACAGGTTCGACATTCGCCCCTTAAAAAACATTCATCAGTGTTCTGATCTGATACCAGTGAATGCATTTGTAATTTTATATATGGTTTTGTATGATTCGCTAAAACTATTTAGCAAATGTGTAACCGAACAGGGGCGGTGGGGTAGCCTAACGGTTAAAGCGTTAGCTCGTCACGCCGAAGACCCAGGTTCAAATCCCCACATGGGCACAATGTGTGAAGCCGATTTCTGGTGTCCCCCCGCCGTGATGTTGCTGGAATATTGCTAAAAGCGGCGTAAAACCAAACTCAGTCAGTCAGTCAGTGTAACCGAACACTATTAAAACATAAACCAGATAAGTCAGTGGCAATCGATTTCACAAAAGTCAGAGAGAGAAGTAGTCCTATGATATCAGCAAATGAAATAAAATACCCTTCATGATTAAACAGATATATTTCAACGCGTGAAACGCATGGCAAACATTCAATATTTCCAATCATTTTTCAACTTAAAGCAAGTAATACGTTTCTACAACAATAGGGTAATCAAGATGAAAAATAAATTTTACTCTTGGAGTGTATTTAGTAAATGACCAACATCAACAACAGACGGTCAGTATACGAGACAACCTCCATCAATGTAAGACATCTTAGCAAGCAGTCCCCTGCAATAAATCTCTTTGATGCCTCTTACTGACTATACCTCTTCAATCTAAAGCCATGGTTCGATATTCGCCTCATTAATGCATCTATCAAATGACGGATCTGATAACAGTGAGTATAACTGGGTATTTATTTAAACATAAATGAGCTGTGATTTATTAATTCTAAAATTTATGTTTCGAGAAATGATGGATATTGTTTTTGAAACATCAGTCACTAAGCGTGAATACCTGACAGTAACTGTACGAATTTACACATGTTTTTTTTTGTACAAATTCACTTCATGCCTCACTTCAGAAACACACGCCTTTCAGACTAATGTCGTCTTAATATTGAACGCACAATTTCAGCGCTGACTTCCTGCCTGTGTCTGACAGAATTACATGTCTGAGCCCCAGGACTATGAGTGTATGTCTGAAAGCACAGACGCTGTAATCGTACAATCGGTAAAGATTATATGTCATAGTATTCAAATTCCTGCTCAAAGTTCTCGCTCTGGAAGTCTGACTGCGCCGGTGCTGCACTCCGTATTTCACCCGAGATCCCTCATTCGTCAATATTTCCAGCAGTACATGATCTCTACTCTTAAAACGCCATTCCGAGCACGTGCAAATCTATCATTTCCAAGTGGAACTCAATACTCCTCACAGCCTTTTACTGTGCTTGTAATGATAAGTGAGAGATTAGAAAAGGCTGTTGATGACGCTGTGAGGATTAATACTAATATTATGTCATTGATTAGGGAATGATTGAAAGGAAGAGAGGTCTCGAGGCAAGACCCTCCAACATGCTTCATTACATCGTCTCATGTTGACGGGAGATTGAGGCAGATATACTGTGCAAAGGGGAATTATTCGCGGTCCAAGCCGTTTGCCTCATCATCAAAAGAAAAGAGAAACACTGTATTATGGAGTTTAGATATTTGAGTCGAAGGTTAAAACGAATGGAAGACAATTTGCCATTTGAGTCGAAGGTTAAAACGAATGGATTTGCCACTGTCCAGGGCATGGCGTACTTATGGTTCATATTTCAGATGGATAGTTTTCATGGAAACTGGGACCTTAATGTAACACAAACATTAGTGTACATATACTAACCATACCAACAACAGCAACATATTGTCGGGCTGTTGTTTTGCAGATTCACAGTGGTTTGTAAATAATCGAGTATAGTGGATTTGTGGTATTGTGGGTTCGCCTGCACAGGTATGGTATGGTATTTTTTGTATTCTGTATGTATGATGTGGTGTATTCTGATGTGAAATGTACATTTTGTACAACAGAAATGACATATGGACGACTTGATGGACATGATGCTTCTGGCAATATCCCAGATATATACAGTGGTTTGTAAATAATCGAGTATAGACCACACCCACTGGTGCAACGTTCCACAAAAGTTGGATACGATTACATACATCAATCAATCCTAATGCCGATATATGTCCGTGTCAGAATGACTAAGTTCTACACCTACTGTCCCAAAACAGCTGTTTGCAACCCAGCTGACAGGTGGGAGACTTGTTTCTAGGCGTTGGGCAGTATCACACCTGACACCAGGTGAACTGATTTGGATGTTGAGAATGGACATTTGACTAGACATTCATATCTGGACGAAATTTAAAACTTCAAGGTTACATTGAGAGGTCATATATTTTCGAGGTCATCACCTTTTTCCACCTTTGGCACCTTACACGTCCGCATTAGAAGCAGTGTCTTATGTTCGCAATCCGAGAGTGTACATCAGACACCCAGATGGCAAAATGGCCCAGCTTGGGGTAGCTTCTCGGGTGGAATGGCAAACAATACCAACAGCATCAATATCACTAGTTAATCAACAGCATACCATCAAAGTCCCGTGCATGTATCACACAATAGGGTTGACACTACGTCCCAGATAGCATTCAGACCTTTACCCAACGTTGGCAATGGTTTTGCCAACGTCCGAATGCTATCAGTATACTGATCTATAAACCTGAAGGTCCTAATGGTCTGGTAAATATATTTTGAAATAACCTTTTAAGTACAGATAGTAACCAACACTGACAAGCGGCTGAAGCATCTGTTAAACAAGCGATATCTGACCTCCCTCTCCTATCCTCCCGCAACCCCCCAATCCTCTCCTCAAGCCATGTGCACACAACGTTGTCAAAGCCGGTGTCTGCTGCATGCATTATTTATCAATTCGTTAGCTGAGATAATAGGAATATCTTTTCAATGCTTCATGCAAGGGACCGTAAGACTGCACAGCCTTTGATGTGCCAGAAGCGAGCCCTTTGGAGAGTGCAGAGAGTTAATGAAATTATTTCATTATCAAGTTTGCAATAATACCCCCACACACGGTTTTGAAAATACATCAATTATTACATCACGCTATGCATAGCTTGTGGTTCAAATATCTTTTTTTAACAAGGCCATGACCCGAATGCAAAAAAAATTCAGCAATCAATGAGGCAGATTGTTTTTGTAACATTTGTGAAAAAAATTAAAACAATGACATCGATCAGGAAGCAAAACCGTTTCACTTCTTAAATCGCCTTCTCAATCAGATATCGTTTTGTATGGATTTCCAAAGCGAAGTTCAATGAAGAGGTGGTAGTCGTGAAAATCTTCAACCCTTTGAGGTGACGGAAATTGGTGTTATTTGATTAGATAAAACACAATTTTATCATTAACACATTTAAAACAAAATCAAAGGGTGTAAATACTTTTATACTCCCTAAATAGGACTGCCATCAATATTTGATATATTCATGCAATAATGAATTCATTGAATTTTGTGTATCATGTTTAGAAATGATGTCATTTATTTCCCGACTGGAAGAATGTTTAGATCTTTATATATTTTAATCAATCTGGGAAGTGAATTCCAAGTGGAAAAGTTTGTTATAGCGTTCTTATACGGATCTCTGGGACTTATTCAAATCGAATATTGAAAACCAAACAACGTTAAGTACGGCCAAACAAATGTTCCATATTTAAAGGCGATTTGCAGAATTAGAAACCTGACAAGCACAAGTTGACACATTCATTTCGAGATGAAGAATTTGATAACACGTTCTTGGAGCTGCTTCACAGCAACTGTTGTTCAAATTGCTTCCCACCTGGCCTAAAAATCACACCTGAAAAATCCAAATTAACCTAATTAAGTTATGCCCACATAACATAATTAATGAGATAATGGGAGCGTGAAACAAGAGTGGTAGAGGCCACTGATCAGTGGACGGGGGTCACAGACTCAGTATCCCACTTACTTGGTGTTTGGGAACAGTGAACAACACAGTGAAGATGAACAATGTGACTTTAATATGATATGTCATGACAGTGCGACATCATGATAAACAATTGAATACAGATGTGTTCCATCTATATGTGACAGTTATGAAAATGTCCCCCTGAAAGGAACTCTGAAGATACAGGCAGAAACGTGAATATGTCTGTGTGTGTTAGATGTGTCATGGACAGTTTGCCAGCTTCTGCCATTTAGTCTTCGTTATGTTTATGCGAGGAAGAATTTTTCTGAAATAATGACCGTCATACATGTGTGCAGTTTCTCTCAGACTTGATCCCCATGAATTGGTATATCAAAGAGTATAACAGTAATATGTATTTCTAATTGTAACAGAAACTTATTAAACAGGTAATGACTGCAGAAGAAATAAACCCGGTTTTGGATAAAAGCAACCAGTACAAATGTATGGAATTATGTCAATGAATATCAACAAGATGAGAGCACAAGTATGGACATCCTCAGAAGATATGCCAGCTGTCAAGATTAGCTTTTGGTTCTCTTTAAACTTGGCCTGAGCAAATGGAACAGTGTCGGTTAAGATGAGTACTTCTAACAGCAACAAGCAGCATCAAAATTGATATATGTCAAAATATAAGTTATACGGTGGATGCGGCCAAAACGGCAACAAACCGCATCCGGCTATGAAGTATCTGGTGTCATCATCGTGTTGAAACAGGCGGAATATGATGATCGCCGTGTGGGTAATGAGGCAGCTATTTGTCTTCACGGTTGGCGTCTGTGGGTCTCCGGTGATGGTAACATCAACACTATAGATCCGGGCACCGTGAACGTAACAAGTTGAGACTTTAATGATGTTTATTGATTTATGAGAGATTTAAAAGTGGCACGGGTACCTGCTAATTACAGAGTTAATGGGGAAATCTCTCTCGAGGATTATCTTCGTTGCCCAGTCAGTCCTCGAGGTTAATAGATATATACCTGTTTTTGAACGTATGACGAATTATGTATTATCTTCTCCAAGTGAAGTAATGTAGTGAGCATTAATGAATTCACGTGGAAATTTCATTTTAATCCACCATGTAGTGAAACCTGCTGTTTGAACGAGATCTGTGTTCCAACGAGATGTATTTTTGTGGAGTTTGGATTTGGCAGGATATGATAGTGTTACGTCACTGTTGTGAAGCATAAAAAAACAGGTAACAAATCATTCCAGGGAAACAGAGAGTAACATGTGGACCAGCCAATCAACTGGAAGGAAAGGACACAAGATAATTCTAACTGTTTAAATGAAACCATGTCCATTGCGTAATATGAATTATTTCATCAATGAAATAAAATAGTCTGTATCCTGTCACCTGCTTACACCCCCTCTCCTCTCTCTCTCTCTCTCTCTCTCTCTCTCTCTCTCTCTCTCTCTCTCTCTCTCTCTCTCTCTCTCTCTCTCTCTCTCTCTCTCTCTCTCTCTCTCTCTCTCTCTCTCTCTCGTCTGTTATACAAACATTTATAAAACAAGCAGCCTCACATGAAATTACCGTTGTTAGTCGTGTATGTATTTCAACTTGTTGGTGTATATCGGTGTCAAGGGAAGTCATCATCTGATTGTGTGTTCATGGATATGCCACGTCTACCAAGTCTACTGGTTCGGATGAAATCTTTACTTCATTCAAGTTTCAATTAAAACTGTGGAAAGATACAAAAGCCTCCCGTCTTTACACTTGGTTTATTCCTCCTAACAAAACTCACAGTTCACACTCAAAGAAACGATAACCTTCAGGGAGAAGTGGGGGGATACGCACCCATCTTTTATCCGACTCCGGAGGCTCCTGTGATTATGAAAGTCTATTTACTTAATCACTTGCAGATAATAATCTCAACACGTATTCTTCTGATGGCGCCAACAAGACTTCCGTCGGCTTGATAAAAAACTACATGTTTTAGTCCCCTGTGAAAGTAAGAATAACGTTTCCCTAAAGGGAATATAGGAATGGCGAGTTGGAAGTGGAAAGAGAATTGATATATCAGTGGACGTTAATAGGCGTAATTAAGAAAGAGCGTTGCTGATGTGTACATAGTTTGTAAAGACAGCTATCATAACGACAATGCATGATCAGATTATTGAGTAAGGGATTCGGGTTTACTATATTTCAGTGATCTCGAGGCGTGATCTTAATGTGGCAGGAAAGTTTATCTGGGTATCGGAGGTTTACAAGTTAGGGTAATTCGACGTAGTGTGTTGATGACATCAAGGATAGACATACACGCATATATATAATCGGTGCACTGTTGTTTCATGAGGTTCCGTTCACGTTTCCAGTGTTTAGTATGCATTCAACACACAGACGGTGTAACAGTCTTCTTATACCTCTAACTGTCGTTATAGCGTAAATGCTAATATGTTACCGCTAGGCCCCGAATCTCTGGGGAGCAATATTCGAGTTCATTGCTTCAAGTATGAAACACTTTCAACGATAAAGATGGTCTGGTCTTTTCAGATCTCATAACCCATAATGATTTTATGAGTTGAACATGGTGAATTATTTCTGTTGTTGTTCAGTCACGTCAGCTCAAATATAAGCAATACAAGAATACAAACAGCAATCGTTGTTGGTTAGAGGCGCAAACGCCTCCAACCTTTTAATCAGGCTGAATTTGTCTGTCAGGTGAAATTTCTGTCTACAACATACTCTTGGGTTATTCAAAATGAACTTTCAGCCTTTCTATTTTGGCAATTCCAAATGACCAATGAACATTGCTGCAGCAAATTAGGAGCCGTTTTAAGTTACAGGTACATCCGATTATGTCCCTCAATACCTTACATGCATAGCCATAACCCCATTTCTGTCTATTTCTGTGTATAAATTCTGTCTGATTAAATCATTCCATTTGTGAAATTAACATTTGCTTAGAAACGTACTGTTCATTGTCTGAAACAGAACCTATATCTATTATCAGTATATTCCCAGTAAAGGGATATATTTTTATTTTGAAATGTGTCTGAAGAACAATAAAAAATCGTGACGCCAACAGAAGTACATACATGGAGATTGGTATAAACAAGAGATTAAGTAAATAGACTTACATAATCGCCTATAATAAGTCAGTAGACAGTTGGTTGCCTATCACTACATTCCTTACTGACGTTTATCGTTTCCTTAAGGGATGGACTATGTGTTGTATTACTGTGAATAAAACAGTTATAAAACAGGGGAAATTCTCGTACCGTTCCACAGTTGTGATTGAAACTTTGAGATGATGATTAATTCCCTTAGTTTTTCGCAGAGTTGCACGGGCAAGTTGGAATATAAACATGACTAACGACTCTATTTGGATGTGGTTGTTGGCTTTCCTTGCCTTATAAACGGCTTGATGGACACGAAGCTCATAACAGTCACTGTCATGCTGAAGTTGTTACTTGGATGAGGACGAATGTGCATAGTTTATGTGCTAAAAAACAACATTTTGCAGTGAAATCTCGCGCAACTTCAATCTGATTTTCCCTATCGATCCTGCAGAATATTACTAGATTTAGTGAAACTTGGCATGCACCATTCATATTTCGTCAGGTATTTTGTTATCTCCCCTGAGCTACAGTGTATCCTTAACATTTGCATTTGATAGGTCATGATGTTTTTGTAAAAATCCATTACTATTCATTGGGAGTTGTTCTTGTCACCTGCTCAGGAGGATCAACTTGTTACCAGGGCTTTGGCACCCGCAGCCATTATATGTTTACAGGTGCTTGGCTGGCCCAGCCAGAATCACCTATACAGAAACCTATGACTGACGGTTCAGTTCCTGATATAACCTGGTTAGGTTTCCCGGTTTGCCATGATCAGAACTGTATTTATGATCGTGGGTTTCTCGGACGTTGTAAACGTCTGCGACCTCCATCCTCAAAGGCCTGCGTCTCACATCACACGGGATGACTGTTGTTATGAGGATAAGTTTTTGCTAATTATGGATCACAAACGTTAAAAGTGCTGAGTTTTGATTTGAACTCACACCTTGAACTTAGGCTATGTGATATCACCTGTTAAGAGAATAAGCTGTGGCGTTAGAGTTATCTCTTCTTTGTTGATCTCGTTACTTCCGGCGAGAGAGAAGAGCCGAGAAGCGCTTCGAAGATTGTGTTGTGGCGTAGTTTGCGCTAGAAAAGTCTAGAACAGTATGATAGGTATATAAGGAATGGTTGCTGAGATGTATGAGGGGTACTACTACTGCTTTGGATTTAAGCTCTTATGTCTGCTTACATCGACGTTTCACCAGTCTAGACCTACCGTTCGTCTACACTGAATTCAATAGTTGTCAACAATCTTCAAACAGTGCATCTGTTTTTACTGGAAAAATCGATACTTTGGTGAGTTAATATTTTCGATTTGTGACCCAATATTTTAGATTTGTGACCCAATATTTTAGATTTGTGAGTCAAGTGTATTGTATTGGAAATCTGTACTGTCATTCATTCTAACCTTTATTGTGTATTCAATATATTATTGAATATTATAGACTTGTCTGTGTTCTATTTTGCTGGTTAAAAGGGGATTCAAAAGCCTTCCATTTCAGTAATTTCTAGTCCGTAACATTGAGGAGGCATAACTGAAATCTGTCAATAGCACCATTAAACCCAACTCACTCACCGACTCATATTTGTGTAAGATAAAGGAGCTTTGATGCAATAGAATGTCAAAATAGAATGCTGATGCATCTATTAAGGTTTCTTTAACTTCTCTTTTGACGTCCTTAATTTAATTTGACAGTACTTTGTCTCGTTTTCAAAAGATTTCTAATAATAAGTGCAAGACTGAAAAAAAGATTATTAATCAAAATTATTCAGCTGTTACTCTCAGTTGTCTTGGGCTATCAATTGGAACTACTTTCTAATAAAGCCTGTGTGATGTGTTTAACCATGGGGACATATCCATGTATAAGCCAATCGAGTCAACGAAGACGGTAAAAAAACCTTTTCTTGTAGGTGTCCTGTAAACATAACCAGCTTCTCTATCTCATTGCAGCCACCAGTGATACGACATACCTTAGAGCCGTGTCACACATACTGTCTGATTACATGATAATAATATAGTTTATTATGGTGTCATGTGTACAGGTAGATAAAATACATATATATTCATTTTTAACACACCAGGCTATTACTGGCCGAAAAGACACCGGAGCGTAAAATTACAAACATTTACAAATTATTTTTTTTTAAAAAGCACATTCATAAAACTCAACCTATACAAACATCTTCGTACATACCTCAAACAACATCATATCACAGACAGACAAACTCTGACACCCAACCCAACCACGCTTCCATACCCTCACATCTTCATAATCCACAACCCCCTTCCAACCCCCACCCCTCCCCCAGAGAACAATCCCAGACCCACGCACTGATAAAGTTTACCACTCCACGCCTCACACCACACCCACCCACTCACCAACTTCCTCATGCACGCTCTATCACACACACACGTGCACGCTCTGACATACTCTGCACTTCAGCCCGTCCCCTCACATACCAGCTGTCATTGAATCCCTCTCTTCACTGATTTTCAAAAACATTTTTTCCAATCAAAGCCGTCTGAACCAATAACATTTCCCAAATCAATCAAACTCATGAATCCATTCATACACATATCTAATCCAGTCAATCCCACTCACTCAGCCTGCATCCACTCATTCTTTCTTTACACCTACTCAGTAGATCCGTACACAAGCTTCATACACTCCAGTCTGTCATAATCTCATCATCATCTCACTATCACATGTACTTTCCATAACATGCTATCACAAATAAGCATGAAGTAAGACATTATGACGTAATGAAGTGACATGATCAAATAGTGTTTTCATTGTCCGGTTTATCTTTGGATTGATGGAGATTGTATTTTCCCATTCCACATCTTCTTGAAATAAATACAACTTGGCACAATCTAAATAAAACTTTAGGCTTATTTTTTTCTTTTACAGTACAATTCATGGTAAAGTTGTATTGAAATAGAATCAATGAGAATATCTTGTGAAATCAGCAAGGCTTTATGTCAACGGTTTTTTGTTCTCGTATTAACCTGAAATTCCGTCCTAGCAGAGAACAAGTATGTATCATGTCAGCTGAGTATACACCTCCAAATCTATGCGTTAGGTTGCACGAAATTGGAGACATGCCTGTGAAGCCAATGCCTCACCCATATTAAACTAAACTGCCACTTCATAACTTAGATACTATCCACAAGAATCACTATCACTTACTCTAAATGAAGGGCAAATTGTGCAAGAAGAATATATCCTGCACATAGTCAACTGAATGGGTATTCTGAATTGCAGAATCTTATAGACGTGTTGTTTGTTATGTTCAAACTTTAGACGTCATGAGTAAATCCTGATTTCGGTAACACCTGATCCTGTCATTGATTTTCAGTGATCAGGTTATGCAATTGTATTCACTATTTTCCCTTGTTAGATTTGATTGAAACAGAATCAGTCAGAATATATTGTGTAATAAACTCCAACACTATTAGCAAACGAGGGAGAATATATCCTTTATGATTTAACAGATCAGTAAAATATTTAAACGCGAAAAACGCGTGCCAAACATTCAATATTGAAATTTTCTACCAAAAGCAGGTAATACGTTTCTACAACAAAAACGTAATCAAGGTGAAAAATTACATTTATTCTTAGTGTCTATTTATTAAGTGTAAAGCAGTACATCCTAAATCCAGCATCAAATTGCTGTAAGGCATATGAAAATATCGTGTATGTGAACAGCTGCGTTTTGGTGTAAAGGTTTGTTAAGAATTCGCCAATGTTCACCGAGTTTCATCATTTATTGAACTCATGACAATAATCTTTTCAACGTTACGAATTTGTTTTACAATACATCAGTTCATGTGTAAACAGTACCTTTAAACAGTATGGAATATTTTGCAATATCTAGTTTAGTTTAGTTGACTGAAGTAAGTGGCTACATTTACACTAGTGAGTCTAAAATTTTGATGGGTAGTATATATCAACGTAAGACATCTTTGCAAGCATTCCCCTGCAATAAATCTCTTTGATGCCTCTTTCTGACTACACCTCTTCAATCTAAATAAAGCCATTGTTCGATATTCGCCTCATTAATGCATTTATCAAATGGCGGATCTGATAACAGTGAGTATAACTGGATATTTATATAACATAAATGTGCTGTGAATATATCCATTCTAAAATTTATGTTTCGAGAAATGATTGATATTGTATTTTTGAAACATCAGTCATTATGCGTGAATACCTGACTGTAACTGACGAATTTACACATGTTTTTTGTACAAACTTACTTCATGCCTCACTTCAGAAACACACGCCTTTCAGATTAATGCAGTCTTAATATTGAACTCACAATTTCAGCGCCGACTTCTTGCCTGTGTCTGACAGACATACATGTCTGAGCCCCTGGTCTTTAAGTGTATGGCTGAAAGCACAGACGCTGTAATCATACAATCGGTAAAGATTATATGTCATAGTATTCAAATTCCTGCTCAAAGTTCTCGCACTGGAAGTCCGACTGCGCCGGTGCTGCACTCTGTATTTCACCCGAGATCACCCATTCGTCAATATTTCCAGCAGTACATGATCTCTACTCTTAAAACGCCATTCCGATCACGTGCAAATCGACTAATTGTGATTGGAACTCAATACTCCTCACAGCGTTTTACTGTGCTTGTAATGATAAGTGAGAGATTAGGAAAGGCTGTTGATGACACTGTGAGGATTAATACTAATATTATGTCATTGATTAGGGAATGATTGAATGGAAGAGAGGTCTCAAGGCAAGACCCTCCAACATGCTTCATTACATCGTGTCGTGTTGACGGGAGATTGAGGCAGATATAATGTGCAAAGCGGTACTATTCGCAGTGCAAGCTCAACGTCTCAACATCAAAGGGAAAAGAAGAAAACTGTATTATGGATTTTAGATGTTTGACTCGTCGGCTGTTCGTGTTAGTAATGTAACAGTGAAACGAATGGAAGTTAATTTGCCAATATGCAGGGTTTGCCATATTTACGCTTCTTATTTCAGATGGACAGTTTTCATGGACCTTAATTTCCCACAAACATTATTGTACATATACTGTACAGAAAAACAACAGAGGTGTGATACAGCATTGTGTATTCTAGTATTCTAGTATGAGGGGCGGTGGGGTAGCCCAGTGGTTAAAGCGTTTACGCCAAAGACCCGGTTTCGATTCCTCACGTGGATACAATGTCAGAAGTTCATTTCTGGTGTCCCCAGTTTCCCATCTCTTCACTGCTTTTCAGCTTTGTCACCTGACAAGGCAGCAGTAGACCACATGTTCTATGTTTCCGATCTGAGAGTGAACGCCAGAGACCCAGGTCCCGCCAAAATGGCCAAACTTGGGGCAGCTACTCGGAAGCGAATCTGGTTCAGAAATGATGATTCAACGTGTGTGAGTGAGGGTTTAACAGTGCTGCCAAGTATCTGATGATTCGGGACACAATAAATGAATGGCCTGCGCCCGTCCAGCACACGCTCCAACCACTGTACAAACACACCGCTCCGATATGATAGACATATCATACTCGACTACACCAGTACCCACCTTACAAAAACCGAAACAGTCTGATGCCGTTTGGTTTACATCAGTTATAGTTACCTGCACGCGTACTTGATAGCCTAACTATTTTCAATAAGGTTCCCCTTACATTTCAAAATAGCGATACGGCCCATATGTCATCCGTGGTTCCTTATGCTAAACTCATAGATTATTTAAGTAAAATTCATCGACTTGAAGTGCACAACTTCAAACAGATGTTGCTGTGAATGCATTACTGGCTGTGTGGCCACTCGACGGTGCTGAACATCCAGATTAAGCTTCTCGATCATGTGGTATCATGGTGTGAGTGACTATTATTCTATAAACATGAAATATCTACTTTATGAAAGTGTCCCATTGGTGCTCGTAATTCTGATAGAGAAATCAAGGCATGCGGCTGATTACAAGCTGTTCACAGTGCAGCTTGTCTTCCTGGTTTATAGGTTCCAGCTTACCTAAAAAATATCCTGATCTCTCTTTCCACCATCTCACTCTACGCGCCCCCACCCCTCACTGTGGTCTGTCATTTCATCACTCTCTTTTCCCCGTGTATCACAACCTCAGCCCTGAGCCCTCACTGAGAACTCCTTCATTACAACAAGTAAATACATGGACTTCGTCTCCATCTTCATCCCAGTAACACCTTCTGTAGCATGCTATATGGGTGTTGTATTCATCAAGACGTTTATAAAGCCAGTAGCCTCACATCAAAGTACCATCGTGTATATATTTCAACTTGCCCGTGTATCTCCGGGACTTCATCATCTGAATCTGAACATGTCACGTCTACCACGTCTACTGATTCTGATGAAAACGTTATTTAATTCAAGTTTCAATTAAAACTGTGGAAAGATACAAACGCCTCCCGTCTTTACACTTGGTATATTCCTCCTAACAAAACACACAGTTAAGCTCAAAGACACGATAACCTTCAGGGAGAAGTGTGGGAATACGCTTCCATCTTTTGTCCGACTCGAGGGGCTCCTGTGATTATGAAAGTCTATTTACTTAATCACCTGCAGATAATATTCTCTTCACGTTTTCTTCTGATGGCGCCGACAAGACTTCCGTTGGCTTGATAAACAGCTATATGTTTTAGTCCCCTTTGAAAGTAAGAATAACGTTTCCCTAAAGGGAATATAGGAGTGTCGAGTTGGAAGTAGAAAGAGAATTGATATATCAGTGGACGTTAATAGGCGTAATTAAGAAAGAGCGTTGCTGATGTGTACATAGTTTGTAAAGACAGCTATCATAACGACAATGCATGATCAGATCAGAGAGTGATTTCGGTTTACTGTATTTCAGTGATTTCAGTGCCAACTTAATGTGGCATAACATTTAGTGAATTCGACGTGGTGTGTTGATGGCATCAAGGACAGAAATATATGATTGGTTGTTTCATGTGGTTTCAAATGACAATTCATGTTTCCAGTGTGTATTATGCTTACAATATTGTATATGCCAATATGTCCAAGCTACTGTTTGCTTCTTATATTTAATGCACTCACTGATAATTGCCACGCCCAATACAAAGTGATATTGTTTCCTTAGTTCGTTTACGGTGTGGAAAATGAGCATTTAACCAAAATTGATCTTTCTTATCGTTGAAATGCACAGTGAATTGTTTGGTATCTTTAGCCTTTGTGGTTATTGACAGTGTTGTGCCGCTTATACATTTTGACATGTTTGATTATGCAGTCACCCTGGCGTTTACTAAATGTATATGTGCTTATACTTAGAGGTGATTTGTTTAAGCCACAGCAAATCATTTTATATTGGGTTTTTAACTGATACATAATTACTAAATGATAGTCTCATATTTCCCTCTGATCTCTTTGTATATATGCCAGTGGATGCGGGAAAGACGTCTTTACAGAGCAACAGACGTTTCGACATTTTAAATATTACCATAATGTGATCCAGGGGTTGTGAATGAGAGGGCTCATCACATTCCCTCCCTGGCTGAACAAGTCAGTGTGTGCACAGTGGCAAACGGTTCATTGCTCGTGACAGTGTTGAATTCAGAGACATGAACAGTCACAGACACGCATTTCCTTCTCAGACATCACTCAGACGGTGTAACAGTCTTCTTATAGCCTCTAACTCTCGTCACGGTGTACATACTAATATGTTACCGCTAAGACCCGAGTCTCTGGGGAGCAATATCCGGGTTCCTCACTTCAAGTGCACAGACATGAAATAACTTCAGCTATTAAGATAGGTCAGGGTTTGGATCTATTAAACAACTCCTTACTAATAATGATTTTATGGGTTTAACCTGGTGAATCTTATTTTCTTATTTTTCATTCTACTAAACTCAAGATGTAAATAACAACAGAATACTATCATCACCTCGTCAAATTCATTATTAAAAGTAACTGTTAAAATTCGATAATGTTCCTGTTTCTCTGTACAACGAGCGACTATAGCAGATGCTTATCTGGCGCTTGCATGAATCAAAGCATCATTCCAATCAACGCTTATCTTATTATTAATTTCAATAGTGGTCATTTGCACACAATTGTCAGGTATACATATAGTGTTTATTCCCGGCATTATTCAGTCACGCTGGTTCTTGTTGTGATAACCGTGATCACATCTACCATTGACAAATACATTTGATCATTTGCACACAGTTGTCAGGGATACATAAAGTGTTTATTCCTGGCATCATTCAGTCACGTTGGTTCGTGATACAGTTGGTTTAACTGATACATAATTACTAAATGATAGTGTCATATTTTCACTCTGATCTCTTTGTATATATGCCAGTGGATGCGGGAAAGACGTCTTTACAGATCAACAGACGTTTCGACATTTTAAATATTACCATAATGTTATCCAGGGGTTGTGAATGAGAGGGCTCATCACATTCCCTCCCTGGCTGAACAAGTCAGTGTGTGTGCAGTGGCAAACGGTTCATTGCTCGTGACGGTGTTGAATTCAGAGACATGAACAGTCACAGACAAGCACTTCCTTCTCAGACATCACTCAGACGGTGTAACAGTCTTCTTACTTCTTGTCACGGTGTACATACTAAAATGTTACCGCTAAGACCCGAATCTCTGGGGAGCAATATCCGGGTTCCTCACTTCAAGTGCACAGACATGAAATAACTTCAGCGATTAAGATGGTTCAGGGTTGGGATCTATTAAACAACTCCTTACTATTAAGGATTTTATGGGCTGAACCTGGTGAATCTTTTTTTCTTATTTTTCATTCTACTAAACTCAAGATGTAAAGAACAACAGAATACTATCATCACCTCGTCAGATTAAAATTCGATAATGTTCCTGTTTCTCTGTACAACTAGCGACTATAACAGATGCTTATCTGGCGCTTGCATGAATCAAAGCATCATTCCAATCAACGCTTATCTTATAATATTAATTTCAATAGTGGTCATTTGCACACAGTTGTCAGGGATATACATATTCAGTGTTTATTCCCGGCATCTATTCACACAGTTGTCAGGGGATACATAAAGTGTTTATTCTGGTTCTCACGCTGGTTGTGTTGTGATAACCGTGATCACATCTACCATTGACAAATACATTTGATCATTTGCACACAGTTGTCAGGGATACATTAAGTGTTTATTCCTGGCATCATTCAGTCACGTTGGTTCGTGATACAGTTGGTTTAACTGATACATAATTACTAAATGATAGTGTCATATTTTCACTCTGATCTCTTTGTATATATGCCAGTGGATGCGGGAAAGACGTCTTTACAGATCAACAGACGTTTCGACATTTTAAATATTACCATAATGTTATCCAGGGGTTGTGAATGAGAGGGCTCATCACATTCCCTCCCTGGCTGAACAAGTCAGTGTGTGTGCAGTGGCAAACGGTTCATTGCTCGTGACGGTGTTGAATTCAGAGACATGAACAGTCACAGACAAGCACTTCCTTCTCAGACATCACTCAGACGGTGTAACAGTCTTCTTACTTCTCTCGTCACGGTGTACATACTAAAATGTTACCACTAAGACCCGAATCTCTGGGGAGCAATATCCGGGTTCCTCACTTCAAGTGCACAGACATGAAATAACTTCAGCGATTAAGATGGTTCAGGGTTGGGATCTATTAAACAACTCCTTACTATTAAGGATTTTATGGGCTGAACCTGGTGAATCTTTTTTTCTTATTTTTCATTCTACTAAACTCAAGATGTAAAGAACAACAGAATACTATCATCACCTCGTCAGATTAAAATTCGATAATGTTCCTGTTTCTCTGTACAACTAGCGACTATAACAGATGCTTATCTGGCGCTTGCATGAATCAAAGCATCATTCCAATCAACGCTTATCTTATAATATTAATTTCAATAGTGGTCATTTGCACACAGTTGTCAGGGATACATAAAGTGTTTATTCCCGGCATCATTCAGTCACGCTGGTTCTTGTTGTATAAACCGTGATAACATCTACCATTGACAAATACATTTGATCCTTTGCACACAGTTGTCAGGGATACATAAAGTGTTTATTCCTGGCATCATTCAGTCACGCTGGTTCGTGTTGTGATAACCGTGATCACATCTACCATTGACAAATACATTTGATCATTTGCACACAATTGTCAGGGATACATAAAGTGTTTATTCCCGGCATCATACAGTCACGCTGGTTCGTGTTGTGATAACCGTGATCACATCTACCATTGACAAATACATTTGATCATTTGCACACAATTGTCAGGGATACATAAAGTGTTTATCCCTGGCATCATTCAGTCACGCTGGTTCGTGTTGTATTAACCGTGATAACATCTACCATTGCAAAATACTAAGAAACAATTCTCTACAAACTCATCATCTCAGTAAAGGGATTTATTCTCATTTTGAAATATGTTATAAACCGCGACAGAAATCATGGCGTCAACAAAAGTGTATACATGGAGAATGGTATCTGCAGATTAAGTAAATAGACTTTCATAATTGCCTATGTACCTAAATCCTGAGAACAATTGGGTGCATATCACTACATTTCTCACTGACGTTTGTTAACTGAGGGATGTTCTATATGTGTCGTACTTCGGTGAATAAACCACGTGAAAACCGGGGATCTGTTTGTATCATTCCACAGTACTGTTTAAATTAAAAATTTGAAATGATGATTAATTCCCTTGACGAGGAGTTGTACGGTCAAGTTGGAATATAAACATAACTAACGACGGTATTTTGATGTGGTTGTTGGCGTTCTTTGCCTTATAAACGACTTGATGGACACGGAGCCCATATTTCATTGTCATGTTGAAGAAGTTGTTACTGGGGTGAAGAGGATGAAAACGATTGTGTTTATTTTATGTTCTTAAAAAAGATAGAATCCATTTTAGAGTGAAATTTGGCAAACTTCAATTTGATTTTCTGGATTGATCCAACAAAATATTACTAGATTTAGTGTAACTAGGGATTCGCTATTCAAACGGTATTTTGTAACCTCCACATTGATTTGATGTGTATCAATAATAGTCTCATTTAACTTGCTCTAATTTATCACAAGAGAGTATACTATTCCATAGAAGTTTAGGTGTTTCCATATGATTGAAGTTTATCTGTCATGATATAGTAATATTGATAATGTGTCTCCAATGCAGAATTGTGTTACCGATGAAATGATGATGGGTGGCTGTGATACTCACGAGAACCACAGAGTGCATCATTAACTTAGGACTATTTCCAGGACTTTGGGCAAAATATATTATGTTCTACAAGGGACAGATTTTATGCACAGTAGAATGTGGCCTAGCACTGACACAGAATATTATGTTTCTGTGAGCGAATATTTTCGGTCATATATTTTCGTGCACTATGTTATGCTAGATGATTTACATGTAAAATGTGATTCACTTATTTAAAGTTTGCACGTTTTGAACTTATCAACGGCTGTTTCATATCACCGTAGGCAGATAGAATTCGAAATTAAAGGACCAACAAGCGCACATGTATATTCTTTCTTTCTCGCATGAAATATGAGTCTTTCAACGTAGGTGTGTTATATTCTCATAACGATGAAACGATTCTATAGGCGTCCATTATAGACTTGTAGTTTGTAGGTTCCATGATAAGACAAACATGGGTTCACATGGATCCTGAGAGTTGTTCCCCGTGATAAATGGCATCACTGTGCTTTACCAGAGGGAGGCTCAAGCATGAAGTAAGACATTATGACATAATGAAGTGACATGATCAAATAGTGTTTTCATTGTCCGTTTTATCTTTGGATTGCTGGAGATTGCATTTTCCCATTCCACATCTTCTTGAAATAAATACAACTTGGCACAATCTAAATAAAACTTTAGGCTTAATTATTCTTTTACAGTACAATTCATGGTAAAGTTGTATCGAAATAGAATCAATGAGAATATCTTGTGAAATCAGCAAGGCTTTATGTCAACAGTTTTATGTTCTCGTATCCACCTTGAAATTCCTTCCTAGCAGAGAACAAGTATGTATTATGTCAGCTGAGTATACACCTCCAAATCTATGCGTTAGGTTGAATCACACTCACTTACTCTAAATGAAGGGCAAATTGTACAAGAAGAATATATCCCGCAAATAGTCAACTGAATGGGTATTCTGAATTGCAGAATTTTATAGACGTTTAGCTTGTAATGTTCAAACTTTAGACGTCATGAGTAAATCCTTATTTCGGTAACACCTGATCCTGTCATGGATTTTCAGTGATCAAGTTATTCAATTGTATTCACTATTTTCCCTTGTTAGATTGGATTGTAACAGAATCAGTGAGAATATCTTGTGTAATGAACTCCTACACTATTAGCAAACGAGGGAGAATATACCCTTTATGATTTAACAGATCAGTAAACTATTCAAACGCGAAAAACTCGTGCCAAACATTCAATGTTGAAATCATATTTTCTACTAAAAGCAGGTAATACGTTTCTACAACAATAACGTAATCAAGATGAAAAATTACATTTACTCTTAGTGTCTATTTATTAAGTGTAAAGCAGTACATCCTAAATACGAACAACAACAAAAGACATGTAGACGAGACAACCTTTACTACCCATCAAAAGTTTAGACTCACTTAAAGCACTCACTATATGTTACGATTATATATATGGTTACATCGACGATGAATTTCTCCACTAACCTGGAGGAACCAGCCTCAAACCTTATACACATGAATTGTACGAGGATCATGCATCAAATTGCTGTAAGGCATATGAAAATATCGTGTATGTGAACAGCAGCGTTTTGGTGTAAAGGTTTTGTTAAGAATTCGCCAATGTTCACCGAGTTTCATCATTTATTGAACTCATGACAATAATCTTTTCAACGTTACGAATTTGTTTTACAATACATCAGTTCATGTGTAAACAGTACCTTTAAACAGTATGGAATATTTTTGCGAAATCTAGTTTAGAACAGTTGACTGAAGTAAGTGGCTACATTTACATTAGTGAGTCTAAACTTTTGATGGGTAGTATATATCAATGTAAGACATCTTAGCAAGCATTCCCCTGCAATAAATCTCTTTGATGCCTCTTTCTGACTACACCTCTTCAATCTAAAGCCATGGTTCGATATTCGCCTCATTAATGCATTTATCAAATGGCGGATCTGATACCAGTCTTTACAAGTAAGTATTTCTATAACATAAATGAGCTGTGAATATATCCATTCTAAAATTTATCTTCGAGAAATGATGGATATTGTATTTTTGAAACATCAGTCATTACGTGTGAATACCTGACTGTAACTGTACGAATTTACACATGTTTTTTGTTCAAACTTACTTCATGCCTCACTTCAGAAACACACGCCTTTCAGACTAATGCAGTCTTAATATTGAACTCACAATTTCAGCACCGACTTCTCGCCTATGTTTGACAGAAATACATGTCTGAGCCCCAGGACTATAAGTGTATGGCTGAAAGCACAGACGCTGTAATCGTACAATCAGTATAGATTATATGTCATAGTATTCAAATTCCTGCTCAAAGTTCTATCTCTGGGCCCCGTACCTCAAAGCGTTCGTAACGCTACGACAGTCGTAAGTCTAGGTTAAAGTATGGGAGTTACGATCACCTTAGCGCTTCGATCGCTTTGAGGAACGGGGCCCTTG
The DNA here is from genome assembly GCF_003918875.1 of Haliotis rubra. Lineage (NCBI taxonomy): Eukaryota > Metazoa > Mollusca > Gastropoda > Lepetellida > Haliotidae > Haliotis > Haliotis rubra. Next base: position 784,298 of record NW_025766547.1, on the reverse strand, counting down.
AGGTCCGACTGCGCCGATGCTGCACTCCGTATTTCACCCGAGATCCCTCATTCGTCAATATTTCCAGCAGTACATGATCTCCACTCTTAAAATGCCATTCCGAGCACGTGCAAATCGACTATTTCCAATTGGAACTCAATACTCCTCACATAGTTTTACTGTGCTTGTAATGATAAGTGAGAGATTAGGAAAGGCTGTTGATGACACTGTGAGGATTAATACTAATATTATGTCATTGATTAGGGAATGATTTGATGGAAGAGAGGTCTCAACATGCTTCATTACATCGTGTCGTGTTGACGGGAGATTGAGGCAGATATAATGTGCAAAGCGGCACTATTTGCGGTGCAAGCCTAACGTCTCATCATCAAAGGGAAAAGAGGAAAACTGTATAATGGATTTTAGATGTTTGACTCGTGAGCTGTTCGTGTTAGTAATGTAACAGTAAAACGAATGGAAGTTAATTTGCCAATATGCAGGGTTTGCCATATTTATGCTTCTTATTTCAGATGGACAGTTTTCATGGACCTTAATTTCCCACAAACATTATTGTACATATAATGTACAGAAAAACAACAGAGGTGTGATACAGCATTGTGTATTCTAGTATGAGGGGCGGTGGGGTAGCCCAGTGGTTAAGCGTTCACTCGTCACGCCGAAGACCCGGTGTGAAGCCTATTTCTGGTGCCCCACCCCCTCCCCCGGCCGTGATATTGCTGGAAAACTAAATGCGGCGTAAAACTCAACTCACTCACTATTCTAGTGTAAAATGTTCATATTTCTTTTGTCCAACAGAAATGACATATGGACGACTTGATGGACATGAGGCTGGTGGCAATATCCCACATATTTAACAGTGGTTTGTAAATAATCGAGTATAGACCACACCCACGTCTATTCTATTCTGATACAGAAATCAAGGCATGCAGCTGATTACAACGTGTTCACAGTGCAGCTTGTCTTCCTGGTTTCGTTCAAACGTTACATGTTGCTTGTTTTTAGTACAGTAACATCCGGCTACAGTTCGTCTTCATCAGGGTCTTGTATAAACTAGGTCAGCAGCATACACACCGGTGGCTGATGTGAGTAGTCACACTCCAGGTACATTGGGACGGCCATCCAATCCATTTTGTCGCTCTCACTACCAGCATATTTAACTTTCATATCCCAAACATATCATTGACTGCTATCGGCTGAATCGCCATTTGTTCGTATTGTTTGCTCAACCTATTACTTCACTCTAGTGAAATATTGAATATTCTTTTTCAGATAAATAAACGGAAGAATATAACTAACTTTAGCTAAAAGTGTAACTGTTATTCATGCTTTCGTACATATATTTGCTGTGGCGTATTGACAGTTAATACCAATATGAGTACATAATATACAAAGAGTTGAAACAAATCAGTTCCAGGTTCCCTTTGGCAGTTTTGTAGTTCACTCGTCACACATATGACGCAGGTTGCAGCTTAGCTACAAAAAATGCTGATCTCTCTATCAACCATCCAACTCTAATCGCCACCCATCCCCCCCACCAGGGACTTCCTCTCCATCTTCATCCCAGTAACACCTTCTGTAGCATGCTATATATGGATGTTGTATCCATCAAGACGTTTATAAAGCCAGTAGCCTCACATCAAAGTACCATCGTGTATATATTTCAACTTGCCCGTGTATCTCCGGGAATTCATCATCTGAATCTGAACATGCCACGTCTACCAAGTCTACAGATTCTGATGAAAACGTTATTTATTCAAGTTTCAATTAAAACTGTGGAAAGATACAAAAGCCTCCCGTATTTACCCTTGGTTTATTCCTCTTAACAAAACACACAGTTCAGCTAAAAAAACGATAACCTTTAGTAAGAAGTGTAGGGATACGCACCCAACTTTTGTCCGACTCTAGGGGCTCCTGTGATTATAAAAGTCTATTTACTTAATCACCTGCAGATAATATTCTCTTCACGTTTTCTTCTGATGGCGCCGACAAGACTTCCGTCGGTTTGATAAAAAGCTATATCTTTTAGTCCCCTTTGAAAGTAAGAATAACGTTTCCCTAAAGGGAATAAAGGAGTGTCGAGTTGGAAGTAGAAGGAGAATTGATATGTCAGTGGATGTTAATAGGCGTAATTAAGAAAGAGCAGTGCTGATGTGTACATAGTTTGTAAAGACAGCTATCATAACGACAATGCATGATCAGATCAGAGAGTGATTTCGGTGTACTGTATTTTAGTGATTTCAGTGCCAACTTAATGTGGCCTGAAATTTGGTGACTTCGACGTGGCGTGTTGATGGCATCAAGGACAGAAATATATGATTGGTTGTTTCATGTGCTTTCAAATGACAATTAATGTTTCCAGTGTGTATTATGCTTACAATATTGTATATGCCAATATGTCCAAGCTACTGTTTGCTTCAAATATATAATAAACTCACTGATAATTGCCACGCCCAATGCCAAGTGATATTGTTTCCTTTGTTCGTTTACGGTGTGGAAAATGAGCATTTAACCTCAATATATCTTTCTTATCGTTGAAGTGCACAGTGAATTGTTTGGTATCTTTTGCTTTTATGGTTATTGACAGTGTTGTGCCGCTTATACATTTTGACCTGTTTGATATTCAGTGATCCTGGTGTTTACTAAATGTATATGTACTTATACTTAGAGGTGGTGTGTGTAAGCCACGGCAAATCATTTCATGTTGGGTTCTTAATTGATAAATAATGATAGTCTCATATTTTCACTCTGACCTCTTTGTATATATGCCAGTGGATGCGGTAAAGACGCCTTTACAGATCAACAGACGTTTCGACATTTTAAATATTATGATAATGTGATCCAGGGGTTGTGAATGAGAGGGCTCATCACATTCCCTCCCTGGCTGAACAAGTCAGTGTGTGCACAGTGGCAAACGGTTCATTGCTCGTGACAGTGTTGAATTCAGAGACATAAACAGTCACAGACACGCATTTCCTTCTCAGACATCACTCAGACGGTGTAACAGTCTTCTTATAGCCTCTAACTCTCGTCACGGTGTACATACTAATATGTTACCACTAAGACCCGAATCTCTGGGGAGCAATATCCGGGTTCCTCACTTCAAGTGCACAGACATGAAATAACTTCAGCGATTAAGATAGGTCAGGGTTGGGATCTATTAAACAGCTCCTTACTATTAATGCTTTTATGGGTTGAACCTGCTAAATCTTTTTTTCTTATTTTTCATTCTACTAAACTCAAGATGTAAAGAACAACAGAATAATATCATCACCTCGTCAAATTAATTATTAAAACTGTTAAAATTCGATAATTTTCCTGTTTCTCTGTACAACTAGCGACTATGGCAGATGCTTATTTGGCGCTTGCATGAATCAAAGCATCATTCCAATCAACGCTTATCTTATTATTAATTTCAATAGTGGTCATTTGCACACCGTTGTCAGGGATACATAAAGTGTTTATTCCTGGCATCATTCAGTCACGCTGGTTCGTGTTGTATTAACCGTGATTACATCTACCATTGCAAAATACTAAGAAACAATCCTCTACAAACTCATCATCTCGGTAAAGGGTTTTATTCTCATTTTGAAATATGTTATAAACCACGACAGAAATCATGGCGTCAACAGAAGTGTATACATGGAGAATGGTATCGACAGATTAAGTAAATAGACTTTCACAATTGCCTATGTACCGAAGTCCTGAGAACATTTGGGTGCATATCACTACATTTCTCACTGACGTTTGTTAATTGAGGGATGTTCTATATGTGTCGTACTTCGGTGAATAAACCACGTGAGAGCCGGGGACCTGGTTGTATCATTCCACAGTACTGTTTAAATTAAAAATTTGAAATGATGATTAATTCCCTTGACGAGGAGTTGTACGGTCAACTTGGAATATAAACATAACTAACGACGGTATTTTGATGTGGTTGTTGGCGTTCTTTGCCTTATAAACGGCTTGATGGACACGAAGCCCATATATTTCACTGTCATGTTGAGGAAGTTGTTACTGGGATGAAGATGATGAAAACGATTGTGTTTATTTTATGTTCTTAAAAAAGATAGAATCTATTTTTGAGTGAAATTTGGCAAACTTCAATTTGATTTTCTGGATTGATCCAAAAGAATATTTCTTGATTTAGAGTAACTAGGGATTCGCCATTCATATGGTATTTTGTAACCTCCACATTGATTTGATGTGCATCCATAATAGTCGCATTTAACTTGCTTTAATTTATCACAAGAGAGTATACTATTCCACAGAAGTTTAGGTGTTTCCATATGATTGAAGTCATGATATGGACTTTTGTAAAATGCATGACTATTCATTGGGAGTTGTTCTTGTCACCTGATCGGGATGATGAAGTCGTGTCATGAGCGTTGCTGGAATATTGCTACAAGCGAGTTAAACCCATTCCCAGACATCATATCTTACTTGGTTTATAGTATCCCAGCGGCGATTAGCTGTGGAGAAACCTAAGATTGTGGGTTCAGTTCCTGACAGAGGATGCACAACTGAAATCTGTCCACAACAGCATTAAACCAACTCCCTCGGCAACTCATTTTAAGGGAATAATTATACAGTAGAATATCGACGTAGAATGGTGACTTTCTTGAGTTCTCATTTTTTCGCAATTAGTATAATTTAAAACTACTTTGTGTGGTTTTCTAACGATTTCTAACCATACGTTCAAGACTAAAAAGGCGAATTAATATTATTCAGCTGTCACTCAGTCTTGGGAAATTGGATTTTCTATCAAAACCTGTGTGGCGTGTATGGAGATGAGAATATATCTGTATATAAGCCTGTAAACATAATCACCCCTAGTCACAAGCAGTAGGACTTGAATGACAGTGACACACATATTGCCTGATTACACATAATCTAGTACAACATGGATATTGGAGGGCAGCTATAGACAACAATCCAATTATATTCCCGTCTTGAGGCTCCAAACCTTTCATTTACTCACAGTTAGGGATATGTCGTCGAATCATTGTCAGCTCGGCAACTAATTTGTGTTATTCCAGTGTCCTAATAACACATGGGGCCGAGGGCATGCTTGCAGGTCTTCAAAAATAGTGTTCAAAAGTATTTACTTAAGAAAAATAGTGTTCAGAGAATGTGTGTGTACAACATTCGATATACCGTTAACCTACGTTCATTTAACGCAATAAGGGGTGACTTAAAAACCGCAGAATGGCAGAGTACGAATTTTTACAGGGAATATGCTTTGGTCTATGATACTGTTTGTTTCGCTATTTTGGACTTTTTGGTATTTTGTTGGGGTTCGTTTTAAAATATCGATGAAGTCACAAGTGTTGTAAAACTATCAATTAGCTTCTTACTGTCTCTGACACTGTAATAGAGGGTGTTATTCTGTTTCTGGAAATATGCATAAATGTTTTCACTATTTCCAATATCAGAAAATATTTACATCCCCTTGTCGCCATTAACAAGAATGTTCGAGATAAGCACCTTGTTAGTTATCCTTGCCTCAAACCACATACGACAATCTGTTACTGATAAGGATGTGAGAGAGCCATGTGTTCCATGGTGATCCTGATACAGCTGAAAGTGATCCATCCTGTAAACCTTGTTCCTGGCAATACTGAGATTGCAGTTGTTTATGTATCAGATGATGGTGGGTTTCCAATGCAGAATTGTTTCTGCCAAATATATTTCTCAGGACATTCAGCGAATAGTGAACTGAAAATAGATTCACGTATTTAATAGTTGTACGTTTTGATCGTTGCAACGGCCGTTTCCCACGATCGCAGGCAGCTTGAATGCGAAATTAAAGCAACCATCCAGTACTAATACACATGTTTTTCTTTCTTGCGTGAAATATGAAGATTTCTGCTCACGTATGTTATATTCTTATGATAACATGCATCTATCAACATTCATCATACGACTCCAGGTTAGTTGTTTGTTGGCTCCATGATAAGCCTAACACGTGTTTACATAGATCAGGTAAAGTTGTTCTCTATGTTAAGCGACGTCGATTTTGTTTCCCAGGAAGGAGACTCGTGGTTGGAATATCTCCTGGTCCTTGCGACTGAGCTTTGAAGTAGGAAATAAATGATCAAATACTGTTTTCATTGTTCGTTTTATCTCTGGATTGACGCAGATTGTATGTTTTTATTTCAAATCTTCTAGAAACAAACACAACTTGGCACGCTTCACATAAACATTCAGGCTTCATTTATCTTTTTACAGCAAAATTAATGGCAAGATTCCGTTGAAATCGAATCAATGAGAATATTCAACTTGTGTCCGGAGCAAAGTTTTATGCCCACTTCTTGATGGTCTTGTATCCACCTTGAATTTCCTGCCCAGCAGAGGACACACGTATAAACGTCCACTTATATGCCCTTGTTTTGCAAGACATTGGAGAAAACTGTGTTTTTGCAATGTTAAATATGAAACACATAAGAAAAAAAATATATCACGGCGGGAATACCAGAAATGGGCTTTACACATCGTACCCATGTGGGGAATCGAACCTTCGATCTTCGGCGTGACGAGCGAACGCTTTTAACCGCTAGGCTACTAAACTGCCCTAATTTACATGCAGATTTGGTGGATATATTATAACGTTATGTTTCGGGGTGTATCGGAATGAACATTAATACCACACAGACGCCATAGATCATGATCTGTCAGTGGCGGATCCAGAGCGGGGGAGGGGTTCAGGGGGTTCGATCCCCCCTTTTTTTAGTTGAAAATGACTAAGGACCACAATGAAGTTAATGTTTTGCAAAGGCAGAGCCAAGGTGGGGTTCCACCCATCCCCATCCCCAGCCCCTTTGAAAATTTCTGTATCCGCCTATGTCTGTGATGCTGTCTTGGTCACGTTGCCAATGCTCTTCTCAGTATATTCAATATATAAGTGTGGGTGTCCATATCGAGATGGCTCGTATTTGAGTTTCAAATAATCAGTAAAGTGTGGGTTCGAATTCAGAAGGACTGGAATCTGTAGTCAGCAAAGAAGGTGTGATGCCCAAAATAACATGTTGCCTGTGAGGACTTCTAAAGCTTTCTTTGTATATACAGTACGAGTTCTTATTGAGTGACACAGAGGAAGAAGATCACCGAGACAGTATCCGTTAACAATCAGTCAATGATACAGCATCGAACAAACTGAGTATACGGTTCAACTACAGACACAAGTTACTGGTATGATCTGTCAGTAGCATTACTGGTTAAATTTATGGTGAAAACACATCAGCACGGACGGTCGTCGGATGACAAATCTCTGAATTGCCTCTACAATAAATGAGATATCCTTCATGCGATGAACCTATTTCACTTCTTCATGACCTGACCCCACAGATTGGACATTCGCCCTTTTAACACATTCATCAGTGGCCTTATCTGGTACCAGTGAATACATTTGTAATTCAACATAAGGCTGTGTATCGTTTACAAAATTATTTAGCAAATTCGTAACGGAACACTATGTCTCCTATTAAAACATTAACCAGATTAATTTGTATCCTTTCTTCTATGACAATCTATTTTACAATAGGTAGAGAAGAACAAACTAATCGTATGTCAGAAGCAAATGAAAGCCAATATATCCTTTATGATCAAACAGATTAACATAAAATATAAATGTGGTACACACATGGAAACAATACAATATTCAAATCCTGTTTTTTTTCACTGAATGCAAGTAATACATTTCTACAACAATAGCGTCATCAAGATGAAAAACTCATATAACTGTTGGTGTCTATTTAATAAATATTAGGCAAGACAAACATCAACAGAAGACGAGTCAGTGGAAGAGACAACCTCCATCAAAGTAAGACATGTGTGCAAGCATACCCCTGCAATGAATGGTTATCTCCTTGATGCCTGCGCCTCCCTACACATCTTCGACATGAAGCCATAGTTCGACATTCGAGTCATTAATGCATTCATCAAATGACTGATCTGATACCAGTAGATGTATGCAAACTAACGAATGATCTGTAAATTTATTCAATTTAGAATATATAAAAATATAGCATATTGTAGTGTTCCCAAATCAGCCACTAAGTGTGAGTACTAGAATGTAAGTGTACGATTAACACATGTTCCTTGTACAAACTCACTTCATGCCTCTGACAGAACTACATGTCTGAGCCTCAGGATTATAAGTGTATGTCTGAAAGCACAGACGCTGTAATCGTACAATCGGTAAAGATTATATGTCATAGTATTCGAGCCCTTGCTCAAATTTCTCGCTCTGAAAGTCTGACTGCCTCGTCCCTGCTCTCCGTATTTCACCCGAGATCCCTCTTTCGTCAATATTTCCAGCAGTGCATGATCTCCACTCTTAAAACGCCATTCCGAGCACGTGCAAATCGACTAATTGCGATTGGAACTCAATACTCCTCACAGCGTTTTACTGTGCTTGTAATGATAAGTGAGAGATTAGGAAAGGCTGTTGATGACACTGTGAGGATTAATACTAATATTATGTCATTGATTAGGGAATGATTGAATGGAAGAGAGGTCTCGAGGCAAGACCCTCCAACATGCTTCATTACATCGTGTCGTGTTGACGGGAGATTGAGGCAGATATACTGTGCAAAGTGGAGTATTTCGCTGCCCAAGCCCAACGTCTCATCACAGGGAAAAGAGGAAAACTGTATTATGGATTTTATCTGTTTGACTTGTCGGCTGTTCGTGTTAGTAATGTAACAGTAAAACGAAAGGAAATTAATTTGCCATTGTTCAGGGCATTGCGTTTTTATGGTTCTTGTTTTAGATGGACAGTTTTCATGGGTACTTTCTTGCAAATATTATTGTAGACATGATAAACGGATCAACAACAGCAAAATCTTGTCGAACTGTTTTATTGTGCATTCATCTGTGGGGATGTGGTTTGTTCTACTTGTACAAATGTATTCTGGTGTGAAATGTTTCTTCTCTTTTTTCCAATAGAATATGAACGACTTGATGGTTATTGCATGTTGAAATACTGCATGTTGCAATACCCCACATATGCAAGAAGGGTTAAGTAAATAATCGAGAAATACCATGCAAACCGGTGATTAAGATCCCGTGTAACGATCCATGCACCATGGATAAGATTACACGCATCAATCCATACTTCAGAAACGTCTATATGTCCACCTGACATTAACTTGTGAAGGGCATAACCCTAACAGCTACCTTACCCGGCTAAGATTGTGGTTGCTAGGCATCATCACAGAACGACGTTGCACCATATTTACAACGAATCAAGGTTTTACCTCCAGCTCATAGATGTGAAAACATTGCCGTTGACCATGATCGGTGTAGGGTGATTGTGTCAAGGTTTGGGGCGGTATCACACCTGACAGACAGTTTGATTTGGGTATTGAGCACAGACATTTGACGATCCAGCCACACGTAGACGAAATCGATTGAAACGCCAAACGTATTGCCAGAAATTGGAAACTGCATATTGGCATTCACAGACCACATGTTTTCCAGGTAATCACTGTTTTTCAGCTATGCCACTTGACACCAAGCACCTGCCAACATGGCCCAGTTTGGGATAGCTCCATTTGATGTTTTGCAGGTCTTCACTGTTTTTATCAGCTATGCCACTTGACACCAAGCACCTGCCAATATGGCCCAGTTTGGGATAGCTCTGCTTGATGTTTTGCAGGTCTTCACTGTTTATCAGCTATGCCACTTGACACCAAGCACCTGCCAACTTGGCCCAGCCCAGTTTGGCCAGTTTGGGGTAGCTCCATTTGATGTTTTCCAGGTCTTCACTGTTTTTCAGCTATGCCACTTGACACCAAGCACCTGCCAACATGGCCCAGTTTTGGGTAGCTCTATTTGATGTTTTCCAGGTCTTCACTGTTTTTCAACTATGTCACTTGACACCAAGCACCTGCCAACATGGCCCAGTTTTGGGTAGCTCAATTTGGAATGGAGGGTAATAATCAATCAAGATGTCGTGTATGGTCGACACACCACATATTGATCTACAAGCGTCAAGTGTCTGATATATCTGGTACTAATGGAGGAAGTGTGTCGTGGTCATCGGCCCTGTAATTTGCCTGAACATGACCTTAAGATCTGAGTCACAGATATCAGAGATGATCAATGATATGTAAAGACATCCATTCAAATGTGTACTGTATGAAAATTTTATATACCTATGTTTTGTGGGCATGGTTGGATTGTGACACAGGACAGAATACTGTAGTAAGTCACTGTCCCGACTCAGAATTTTTTGTCGGCTAAGGTTGTATGACAGAAATATTGCGTGGAGTGGCATATATTTAGTTTAGCAAGTGCAGATCGCTTCCATTACGTCATACAAACGTTCTATCATAATAGAAACATATTTTGTATTATTTTCCATTATGATCACATGCTGGTGTGTTAGCGGCTGAGCCCTGATGCCAAGGCACATGTGGCTGATCCATACCACTCAAATATCGGTTAGTGTCGCATGAAACGTTCGACAACAATCTGCCAGTACCTCGCAATGTGAACAACGCTGAATCTAGAAGAGTCTATGAAGGATTTGCATATTTTCTGTTTCAAAGGTTTAACTTATGATATGAGGTATGAAAAGAGGTAGTGCCATGCGGGGCGGTGGGTCACCTTAGTGGTTAAGCGTTGGCTCGTCACGCCGAAGACCCAGGTTCGATTCCCCACTTGGGAACAATATGTGAAACCCATTTCTGGTTTCCCCCACCGTGATATTGTTGGAAAATTGCTAAAAGCGGCGTAAAACTTACTCGCTCACCAGTGCTATGCATTTTGAACATACGTGTTTGCTTTGTGCTTGGTATCATTCAATAAAGTTCCAGTTTATTTTATGGCATTGTATTTAACTAGCAAATATTTATAGAACAAAATGTTAAACAACAGATAAACACATGTTGCACGTCTATTGCCATCTTTAGTTTTATATGATTATCATAATCATTAGTAATTATTAACACATAACGAACATCATGAACCTTTAGTCTACGAATAATATTTTATCGTAAACTGGTTAAGTCGGATTACCATCAGAGGGTTAACGTACATGCAGCTGTAATGGTTGGAACTGTGTGTACACTGAGTACATTATGCCAGTGGATCCCACCCTTCCCGCAAACACTTTCTGTCATCACTGATTTTCAGAGGTCCATATATAGCATTTTCGTCTGTCCATTGTCTTGAATTGGAATCTGTTTGGGCAGATCAGATTTATTGATTATTCTCTGGATTGACGTGATGTCACTGCGACATTTCCTTATGATTATTTGTAACAAGGTACGAGGTCGTCTGCAGATGAAAGTGAAGATTTTATAAAACAAGGGTTTAGAAACACCAAGTGATAGATGGTAGTGTTATAGTGACGTTCAAACTCGGTGGTAGAAATAAGGTTCGGTTCAGGAAGTGAAACAATCCGACCTACGCATAGGACACCTAACCCATACAATTAGCAATTCTGGAACGCGGTCACCCATTTCGGAATGTACCAGGATATTTCTTTCTCTTTTCCAAAGCCTATCCCTAAAATAAATCTTTTTGTCATCAATTTCAATGTATACTTATTTTACTATTTTATCATCTGTATGCATTGTATGTATGCTTTTATGTAGCGCCTTGAGCACGTATTAGTGGGCGGAAAATGGCGCGCTAAAATATCCATCATTATTATTATTATTATTATTGGAGACCAGGTTACTTCTGACAGCTAAATATAGGCTACCACGTCTAGCCTGCCTTGAACTTGACTTTTGCATGTTAGATAGAGATCCCAGATCTCATCGGTACTACTACACAAACGGCGAAGCAACTTGCAAGGGAGAACCCGTGAAGATCCGGGTTAGATTTGATTTTCAGTAACCCATGCTTGTCGTAAGAGGAGACTAACGGGATCGGTTGTCAGACCTGCTGGCTTGGTTGACACATGTCATTGTATCCCAATTGCGTAGATCGATGCTCATGCTGTTGATCACTGGATTGTCTGGTCCCGATGCGAATATTCACAGACCGCCATCATACAACTGATATATTGCTGAGTGCGGCATACAACTAAACTCAATCAGTGTAAGAGAGTGATCGTTCCTGTTAACTTTCAAAATGTCTCATGCTTCGAATACACATCTGTGGTACATTAAAGTATGTTTACAGTATCGATTTTGATTCATAGTAATTGTTTCTCGTCTCTACCAGACATTCCGTGTTCTTCATAAATGATGTTTATTATTATTAAGCGAATTCTGGGAACATTGCCTTTGGTTCAATGTATTGTTAGGGCACAAAGCAAGATGCTGACAATGATTCGACAACAGATCCCGGAGAGTAAATTAAAGGTTTTGGGCCTCTAGTCTAGACGCGTGTATAATTGGACTGTTTTTTTTAAAACACTTACGCTCCAATACTCTGCTCGAGGCATCATGTTGTGAGAGACAGTGTGTAATCAGACTATATCTGTGTCATGGCTTATATGTATGCCCTATCACTTGAGGCTTCTGTGTGGGTGAGGTACTGTTGGTTATTCTTACAGGGTATCTCTAAGCAGACATAGTAAGATGTGAACGTTGTCACCTCTGGCCCACTGCACGTTTCGTTCTCATACATAGAAGCGACAAAACCCTTTCCATATTCATAAGAAATCTTTGCTAAACGAGTCGATTGTACAATTGTGACTGTGTCAGGAGTATGTATGTGTTTCAGCAGTATTACAGCTGTACGATGTTGTTTGTAAATAAATCGAGTCTGGACCAGATAATCCAGTGATTGTCACCAAGTGATACCATGACAGAGCATGTGTTTATGAATCACTATGAAATAGTGATGATACCAGGTGTTCGCGAAAAAGGTGAGCGTATCCTGCCCCACCGGTGGCACCAATCATAAACATACACATGTATCTTAAGTCCAGTCAATTGTTCATCTGAAATAATTCGGGAACGTACGGAATAAGTGAAAATAGGGAATTGCATCGGACATCATTTTCTCACTGATGCATCAAATTTGGACAGTTCCTACACATGTCTACCATAAAACTTCTTGAAAGCTTTACTGGGGCTTTGAATGTTGTAACCTGGATGTTGTAACCAACAGCAAGAGAGGCATGACACTGTTGGAAATCCTGATAAAAGAGCACGCTCGATTGTACCTCAAAAGTTGTGAAATGTAAACAGTTGTTGGAATATTGCTCGACATGAAAGGGAACCTGACTGTTGGAAAGTTGAAATCATCCCTTTTGTCATACAGCCTTGTGGAGAGTTTTTGTCATTCTGAATCTTGATGCATAGATCAAAATATAAAACAGGTGAGACGGTCTCACTTGCCTCCTTAATTTCAAGTTCAGGTTGTTAAATCAATGGAAGGCAATTGACTGACTGAGATTGACAGCTTAATTTAATTCCATTTTACATGTATCAACCTTCAGATTATGACTAGAGATGCTTTGAAAGCTGCACAAACACACTGTCGATTCATCCTCTAGACATTGAAACTGACATTTGAGAAAGTGTCCAGTATAGAATATCAAGCATATATCGCTTTTGCAATAAACGTTACAGAGGCAAATTATGTAAATCTCATTCTCAAGCCTTTTGACTTTGCCCCAAACGTCTTTCGGTCCTACCGAAACGTTGTTCAATGGTTGTTCAAATTCTTTTGTGGGTATATTTCTTGGTTACCTGACTGTTGCAACTTGGAAATCGACATATACAAATGTGCTCAAGTTTGATTTATAACCTATGTACACCTAAGTTTGTCAAATATATCACAAAAAGATTTCTGCATTGAGATGAGATTTTCAAAACTTTTCTGTGCATTTTACAATAAAACAAAAGAAAATAATGTATGTAATTACAATGTTTGTGTATACTGGTGCTGTAACGATGCATTGAACTATCGATGGATCGAAGTTTATGTTTTAACTGTTTACTTGATCTGGGTTTCAAGTTTCTTGACATTTATTAAAAGAGACTGAAACAACTCTAACTTGTTTTTATTTCATATAAACTATACATTCATTTGGGAAATGACTTCAAATGAGACAATTCAAGGAGAAAGGAACTATTGCAATAGTATTGCAATAGTTGGATCTATGTTGCAATATACTATCGCTATGGCAATAGTTGTTTTCCCGTCAATAGTCACCCCTAGTGTATACACCTTTATTCTCAAACCATAGCTAAGAAGTGATGATACACACTTACGACTCCAGTTACAGCCATATCGACATCTATTCAGCAGACACCCAATGCTGTGCTTCCAGTTCTCACCGCCAAGCACGCGAGCACCTGCTTTCATCCGTGATCTTCAGTAACTTCTGCATGCAATCCTAACTGTATCTATTCCGGTAGTCTGTCGTACAGACCCTGAAGCAAATATATCCAAGAAAGCCCACGCAAGTCTAGAAAATGTGGCAAGTCTAGATTTCCTCAGTCTCAGGGCTCCTTTTCATTATATATTTTTTTTTTACTATGAACTTTTTTCAGTAACATATGTTCATTTCAGAGACTAGTTGTTAGTCTACTATTCCGGTAGATGATCAGGATTGTTTGTTTTCTGTAAGTGATGTTTTTCCACAATCGAGGATTTGTATAACTATGCATTTGCAAATATCGATGTCCTTCACATGCATAGGAAATTAGTGAAAGATTGAGTGTTATTTGACGCCAGTCATGTCAATAATGGGGGAGGCAAAATGAAGGACACTGTGAATGGGCCTTACAAACCTTGGTCTTCAGCGTGACGAGTGTAACATTTACACTGGAGGGCGAGTCCCTCGCCCTGACCAGGTATAGAGAACAGAGCACATGTATGTATGTATGTATGTATGTATGTATGTATGTATGTATGTATGTATGTATGTATGTATGTATGTATGTATGTATGTATGTATGTATGTATGTATGTATGTATGTATGTATGTATGTATGTATGTATGTATGTATGTATGTATGTATGTATGTATGTATGTATGTATCTATGTATGTATGTACATTTCAAAATCTAATCCCACTTCATTAGAGACGTATATTTATCTATGGATGGTTAGAGTTAATCATTGCACATGTTTGTGAATGTTAAGGACACACATCAGCTTATGATAGGGTAACAAAATACCTGACGACGTATGAATGGAGAATTCTTAGGATCACTAAGTCTAGTGATAATCTGCAGAAGCAATACAGAAACTGGAATTGAACAGGAACGAGATTTGTCTATAAAACGGATTCTAATTTGTTTGAGAACATAAAATAAACACAATCGTCCTCATCCCCTCACCCCAGTAACACCGTCTTCTATATGACAGCAAAATATATTGGCTTTGTGTCCATCAAGCCGTCTATACGGCAAAAACCACATGAAAATACCGTCGTTAGTCATGTTTATATTCCAACTTACTCATGCATCTCAGCGTCGAGGGAATTAATCATCTGAATGTGTTCCTGAAGATGTACCTCTCCTGCTGATTCTGGACAACATGTTATTTTGAATCAAAGATGAAAAAAAAATTCCCCCATCTTTCCACTCAGTTTATTTCCATGGACTTATAGGACCCCGGCGATTATGAAAGTCTACTTACTTAATCTTTTGTAGATACCATTCTCAATGTGTACACTACTGTTGGCGCCATGAAGACCTAAATGTCTCAGCACACAATTTTAAAGGGGAATAAATCCACTTATTGGGACTATAAGCATGGTTGGAATAAAAAGTGAGATGTTTCTCTGGTTGGTTTTCAATGGACCCAATTAAGTGAGTGTATTGCTCGTGATGTGTAATTGGCTTGTGTTGGTAGATGTTACCATGGTAATGAAAGATGTTTGTTAGATTTGTAACATGACATAGAGCACGAATCAATGCAACTGGACGATGTCAGTGATGAGGACTGTCTACATTCATGACAAGTATATAGAAATACTGTTGACTGTTTGAAATATATAAAAATAAACCTTGATTGGAAGGACGATTTGATTCGTGCAAGCGCTTGGAAATCAGCAGCTATGGCTGTAGGTTATACGGGGAAACAGACAAACGTAGCAAAGTTAACAATGGTATCGTTCGGATTATCGAATAACATTTTACAAAGATAATTTTGTATTCAAATTTCTAAGATGCCTAGCGGTTAGAACAATCGAAAAAAAATGCATTATCAGACAATAAAGGTATAGTTTTTGATGACGTAACAATTGAATGACGTTATCCCGTCACTGCGCCATTCTAGTGTGCCCCCTCGTAATCGAACCATTTTACATTACGTCACAATGTAACCGACGTCACGATGCATGTCAGTTGTCAGTTGTCAGTTGTCGTACGGCCTCCTACAGTAAACTACACCGTTGCATCCAGTTTCTTGGTAGGCTGTTGCTTCACGCAGCTAACATCACTGGTGGAAACATTACGTTTATGTTTTACGACGGTTAAAATGTGTCATTTCGACTCACAAGTTTTCAGTGACACGGTAACGTTCGTAATGTTTACATTCCCACAATGCAATTGTGGAATGTCGCTTGACTACTCAACTTCCTCTGGATGTACTGATCTAAACTTACGCTGGTAGTAGAAATGCAACGTTCATATTGCCCCATATGGTTTACGTTAATGACAGATGTAATTAAAATAATTCAGAGAAGATATTTAATCCGAACGTAAACCGTCATCAAACTGTTATCATTTGTTTTTTTCTGGTAACGTTCGTCTTAACGTAGGGGCAGACACATCAATAGAACAGCGCACCAGTTAGCCCTGTACGAGGATTCTTAATTTAGGTCACCGACACCGTCGTTTGTTTTCTGCCTTAAATTAATCGTAATTATCTTTAGAAAGCATTAAATTTGGCATCTTAGAAAGAAATACACTTCGCCCTACCACCATGTATAGTGTAATAAAACACACTTTTGCCCTGAACTATTATAGTTAAAGCACGAGGACGTTTGCGTCCGAGTGCTTTAACGTTATAATAGTTCAGGGCGAAAGTGTGTTTTATTACACTATACATGGTGGTAGAGCGAAGTGTATTTCTTAAGTATACTGAAAGAACTATTTTCACTTCAAATATATACATTTGCTCAGACTGACTGACTGACTGAGTTTGGTTTTACGCCGCTTTTAGCAATATTCCAACAACATCACGGCGGGGGACACCAGGAATGGGCTTCACACATTGTACCCATGTGGGGATTCAAACCAGGGTCTTCGGCGTGACAAGCCAACGCTTTAACCATTAGGCTACCCCACCGCCCACATTTGCTCAGATATACATTTTATAACATCAGAGAATGAAGGCTAAAATATTCGAAATTTCAGACATTGTTTATCAGAAAATAATATGTAGCACCAAGGTAGGTAAATATATGTACTATACTCAGCAGCACAAAAAACGTCTGTACGAATTCAAAATTACGTAGGCACTGTACTCAAATCCTTACAGAAATGGACATAATAAGCGGATCAAAAACATTTTTTGTGTACAATATCTTGACACATCAATGAATAACTCAGCCCAATTCCAAGACATTACGTGAACGTTTGCAGTCAGACTCTTGACTTCAGTATCTAGTGTGACCACCACGAACGGCAATAACTGCAGGACAGCGTCTATGCAAGGAGTGCACCAATCGATTGATGAAGGCCATTGGCACCTTGAACCAAACTCTGAGAACGGCCTGGCGCAATAAATCGGCTGTGCTCGGCCTTGGTATGACATTATTCAGTCTCCTCTGAATATCATCCCAAATATGTTCAAATGGGTTTAAATCAGGAATAAGGGCTGGTCACTGCATAATGTTGACACCGTTCTGCTGTCGGAAGTCCCGTGTAGCTCTGGCAGTATGGGCCCGGGTGTTATAATGCTAAAAAATGTTGTTCCGGCGACGTGCGAAATGTGGTATGACGTGGGGTCTGAGAGCTTGGTCGATGTACACATAGCGCACCGCTGTGATGCCGCCTCCTCTCCCTGGACCAAGGTTCTGGAACACCACAGGACCCACTCTCTGGTTCAGGCCTATTCCACCCCATACCATGATGCAACGCCCCAAGAGTCTCTTTCCATAACACATTGGTCTGGGTAACGCTGGCCACGTCGTCGCCATATCTTTGTTCTGCCATCTGCAGTTAATAAGCAGTACCGACTCTCATCTGTGAACAGAACAGTTCTCCATTGCCTGTATCGCCAGTTTTGGTGTTGTAGGGCAAACTGTAGACGTTCACGCCGATGACGAGGGTTGAGGATAGGTCCACGATAAGGTCTACGGCAATGGAGGTTCCCGCTGTTAAGACGTCGGCGTACTGTATCAGTACTGATTGGTCTTCCGTGTGTTCCCACTGTCTGGCGTGCTGTTTCGGATGCCTGCATGAAGGGATTCTGTACATGCTGTCGCACAACATGGCGGTCTTGTCGTCTTGTGGTAACCCTTGGTCTGCCAGTACGGGGAGATCATTTGTGGTGTTGGTGGCCCGGAAACGTTGCTGCAGCCTGTAGATGGTCCGGACGTTGACCTGGAAGAGATTGGCAACGGCTTGTGTGGGCCAGCTTCAAGTCTTCTTAACTTAGTGTTTTAAAAAGAACCAAGGGGAAGTGTGTGGCAGTCGCGACGTCAACTTCGACTCAAGTTTTCAAATTGTGCTCACTTTACTAGTGAGGTGAACAATTCGTTCCCGGTTACATCCATTATCTTAATGATGCATGAATTAGAAGATAAAGCGACTCTGTTTTCAATTTTGCGGTCCTTTATCGTTGATTTAAGACCGCTAAATGTAATTTAAAACCGAACGCGTTTGGATTCTTCTTCAAACCATTCGCTTTTTACTTAAAATAACCATAGACTAACGCTTAAAAATGATACTGCTTGCGGTAAAACTATAAACAATGACAACTTCAAATGAACCAAACCTTACATGACTTCATACCTGCCACACACTTCCTCCCCAACAAATGATGTCCCCATCATTATAATTTTACCAGTGATCCCAACACCCCGGAAAGATCATCAACATCCCTGAAAGCCACATCAGAGATATCGCACAAGGATGATGAAAGTTCTTCAGATGGACAAGACTCGGACATTTACTCCCATTCATATCATGCTCCAGTGTTCACTGATTCATCAGTGGATGGGCCAGCTGAAGTACAGACAGCGAGGGGTAGGAAATGATGAAGCTAGTGCTGTCCATGATGAGAGGAGGAAGTAACGTCTGAAGATACTGGTCAGCCGGATCAGACATCAGCTGCAGGTGGCGATTTCAGAAATGAAGTATCTGATGAAGAGAATAATCAGCCAGCAGAAGGGAAATGCCAACTCCAGTTCCACGACGCTCAGGCCGAACCCGAGTTCAACCGAGATGGATGCGGAGTGGGGAGTATGTTCTCTCTGCGGTAGCTACACCAGACTGGTTGGTGAGCGCGGATTATCTCAATTCTCTTGCCTCTGGGGCAATGTTTGCTCACCAGCCAGAGAAGCTAACTGAGGCTATTCTGGGTGTTGTCACTGGTAAATTATAATGATGGGGACATCATTTGTTGGGGAGGAGAAGTGTGTGGCAGGTATGAAGTCATGTAAGGTTTGGTTCATTTGAAGTTGTCATTGTTTATAGTTTTAACGCAAGCAGTATCATTTTTAAGCGTTAGTCTATGGTTATTTTAGATCTTGCCTAGTCCATTACGGGTATAAGGGGTGTCAAGAGATTGTGTCATCGCTTGTGTTGTGCCCTTTGACTCGCTTTGGCCCCTTGTGTTGATTGGTTCTTTTAAAACACTAAACATTACTTGCACGTCAGCCATTGCACTTCACTTCAATCCGATCGCAGTTCAGAGCATAAAACAACTAACACGTCCGATCTAAAGCAGCAGTATATTCCTCTTGGAGGCGTGGCTCTTCTACACCCCAGTGTCACGCACAGGGGTGTCTGTCAATAAAGAATAGATCTCACAACCCGTAATCAGTGTCTGGTCCTCAGTATTCCCATTCACGTCCCGGTTACATTAGCGCCTGGTTCCTCTGAGCTGTCGTGAGAAGGGGCATCCTGCTGACGTTGTAATGTGAATGTTTCAACCAGGTTTGGGGTGCAATTTATAGGGCTGGTCCTTGTGAACAGCACGTGCAGCATGAGTTGCATGAAAACATGGAGAACACCGTACTATCTCCGAGATCAGGTTGCGTTTTTGAGACCATTTCCTGGGTTCCATTCTGAGTTTGGGAAGGAATGTTTTTGCTCAGGTAAAGTTGGAGATGTTGTCAAAAATATACACTCAAAACATTAAATGAGTTTACAGTTCTGCGAAGGAAAATTCCAAACTGACGTTTCTTTTGCTGCCCTAGTATATATGTTTTAGTGGATTGCTATACAATATTCCCCTTAGTTTGTAAATATGTAAACGTCTCCCGTGAAACATGTCAGTGTCCTGTAAAATACATGCTGGATCACCAAGGAATGATGCACGAAGTGTTTATTGAGATAGTATTTGTACTGCTATATCAACAATCCAATATATCACATATATCATTCTGTATCCATTTTAATAAGTCTTTAACCAGGCGAGGATGCTGTCACCATCACGCTGTATTTCACCGTCCAGTCACTACAGTGAGGAAGCATAGTCATTCACGTCTAGTGGCCCTAAGGTCATTCACCACAAGGTGTGAACGTGTAAGAAACTCTCTGGAGTCTTATGCTGCTACATGTCGAATCTTGATTAACTTTAAATATATAGTTGCAACATAGAAATGTGATCTGTTTGTATTTATCCTTCGACATAACTAAATTCTATATATTCATACAAAACTATAATTTAAACGGGGAAAAAATCACAATGTAGTTTTACTACTGCGATGGACTCCGAAACCTTCAAACCTCGGAAAAATATACATCCAACGCAACGAACACAAACCTGCTGCCGTACATGTCCTAGGGCGAATTAGTGTCATTGTCTTTTCTTTTTTAGAATCAAGTCAAACGCCAACGATTCATGACTCTGTCTTCCCTTTGATGATTAAACGGAGTAATACCGCTATGCACAGTACATCAACACGACACGATGTAATGAAGCATGTTAGAGACCTCTCTTCCGTTCAATCATTCCCTAATCAATGACATAATAGTAGTGTCATCAACAGCCTTTCCTAATCTCTAACGCTCATTACAAGCACAGGAAAACGCTGTGAGGTAAAGAGTTCCAATCTCAATTAGTCGATTTGCACGTGCTTGGAATGGCGTTTTAAGAGTGGAGATCATGCACTGCTGGAATATTGACGAATGAAGGATCTCGGGTGAGATACCACAAGCGGGAACGATGCAGTCGGACTTTCAGATAGAGAAATCTGAGCAGGGGCTTGAATAGTATGACATATAATCTTTACTGATTGTACGATTACAGCGTCTGTGCTTTGAGCCATACACTTATAGTCCCGAGGCTCACACATGTCTTTCTGTCACACACAGGCAAGAAGTCGGGACTGATTTCAATATCAAGAAGGCACGTCTTAAAGGCTTTTATTGCTGAAAAGAGGAGTGCAGTGAGTGTGTACAAAGAACATATGTAAAATAATATAGTCAAAAAGATCATGACTATGACATGCCCTGCACAATGACAAATGACTCGCCAGTCGTTCAACTGTTACATTACTACACGAGCAACCATCGAGTCAAACATCTAAAGTCCCTCATACTATACCCGTCTCTTCCTTGTAATGTTAAGACGCAATGCTTGGTACTGGTTTGCACAGTATACCTGTCTCAATGTCCCCATGAACACAACACGATGTAATAAGCATAATGGAGGTCTTTCCTCACGAAAACTCTTATGTTCAATCATTCCCCAATCCGTGAAATAATATTATATAAGTACTAATCCTCACTTTGCAGTGAAAGATATATGATTGTATATGGATCACAGAAAATAGCGAAAGTTATCCATAAAATGCATCATGGTCGTCCAACTTGTAAATGAACTTTCAAGAACATTAGTTAGTGCTATGTTTAGATCACATGGACTGAATTGGACAGAGTAATCCAGGTGTGCACGCGTACGTTTAACTACACTTACACTATTGGTTAGTGCAAACAAGCAGATAAATATTGTGAAGCATAATATGAAAATAAGGTAATTTCTATTCGTTTAAAGCTTTGAAATCAAGTATTATTTATGTTGCAGACTATCCTGAACAGTATTGGACGGAGAGGCGAGTACAGATGTAACGGTGGTTGTAAATGTAAGGTAGTGAGACTTATAAACGTATAATCGCATATATACATAATCCATGTTGGCAGTCATTGTGTACTGTGCGAAGCTTCAACTGACAAAATCATTTAATGGTAAGAAAATGTGAAAATACTCGAGCTTCCTTTAGCTCATCTTTACCGATGAGGTGTTTCATGTTGGTATACGCTTGAAGTGATGAACGCGGATATTGCTCCCTAGAGATTCGGGTCCCAGCGGTAACCGTGACGTTAGAGGTTATAAGAAGGCTGTTACACCGTCTGAGTGATGTCTGAGAAGGAAGTGCGTGTCTGTGACTGTTCATGTCTCGGATTGCAACACTGGGACGACTCTGAGCAATGAACCACTTGGACACATTCGTTTGCCCAGCCAGAACAAAAAGTGATATGCCCTCTCATTGACAACACTTAGAGGATATTATTTTGATTACTTTGTGAAAGCTTTTGTTGAGCTTTAAGTAATCATCCATCTGCACATATACTAAGATGTTACATTGGTAATGGAGAAGAGGTTACGTATGTGGTATATCACGACTATCATTTCATATGGATATATGATTCAAAGACATGCTTCAACTTATCTTCTTCGCAAAGAAAATCCACTATCATATGATTTCCACTGGCCTACCCAAACTACCTCTATTTCTAGTTATATATATGGTTACACATATTCCAGCAACATCACGGCGGGGACACCAGAAATGAGATCCACACATTGTACCCATGTGGGGAATCGGCAACCAGGTCTTCGGCGTTACGAGCGAACGCTTTAACCACTAGGCTACCCACCGCCCCCTATCGTGACTAAATCAAGCTATAATTTTATAATAATTAAAAGTAAATTATAAACACCTGTCAACGAAGGACAGTAAAACAACCAGAAGATCACAGATACAAATTTAAAACTAGTTATTAAATCTAAAACAGCTTAACTATTGAAGACGATACAATATAAAACAGGCTGTAGATCGCCAACAACTGTAAGGGGCCATGGGGACCTAACTAATATTGTGAAAGTCATTTAGAATCTCATGAAACAAAACGCGTGCTGGTCATTTATTTCGATTGTCGCCAGCACAGCCCGCTTGTAAAGCTCCGATACTCAGATGAACATTTTGCCATGTTAAGTGATGACTGAAATATATTAAACCAAAATCACTTACTCAAAGATCTGATCATGCATTTCGGTATGATAGCTGTCTTTACAAACCATGTACACATCAGCAATGCTCTCTCTTAATTACGCCTATTAACGTCCACTGATATATCAATTCTCTTTCTACTTCCAACTCGACACTCCTATAGTCCCTTTAGGGAAAAGTTATTCTTACTTTCAAAGGGGACTAAAACATATAGTTTTTATCAAATGACGGAAGTCTTGTCAGGCGCCATCAGAAGAAATACGCGAGGAGATATTATCTGCAAGTGATTAAGTAAATAGACTTTCATAATCACAGGAGCCTCCGGAGTCGGATAAAAGATGGAGTTCTCATTGACAACACTTAGAGGAAATTATTTTGATTACTTTGTGAAAGCTGTTGTTGAGCTTTAAGTAATCATCCATCTGCACATATACTAAGATGTTACATTGGTAATGGAGAAGAGGTTACGTATGTGGTATATCACGACTTTCATATCATATGGATATATGATTCAAAGACATGCTTCAACTTATCTTTTTCGTAAAAGAAAATCCACTATCATATGATTCCCTCTGGCCTACCCAAACTACCTCTATTTCTAGTTATATATGTTACAGGGAATGTGTGAAACCAGGGATTTTACGTAATTCCTGAAAGAGTCAGTGATTTCATGAAATCCCTGTGACCCCCAGGGATTTCATGCATTCCCTAAAATTTCCAGGGATTTCATGAAATTACTGAAATATTAGCTCAGTGATTTCATGAAATCCCTGTAAGCCCTTATTGAAATAGAGAACACCAATGAGACTCAACAGTAAAGTTTTAAGCTACAAACATTAATGTCACACATTCACTGATATCCTAACAGGGGATGTGTGTAATGGAACACCAATAAAATCAGTAATTTCATGAAATCCCTGGACATTTTAGGGAATACATGAAATCCCTGGGGGTCACAGTGATTTTTCGAAATCACTGAATCTTTCAGGGATTACGTGAAATCCCTGGTTTCACACATTCCCTGTAACATATATATGGTTACACATTTATGGTATATATTGATTATTATGTCTTCTGGACTTTTTCCGCTTTTATTTACCTGCACCACGGTGTGGTAGCCTAGTGGTTAAAGCGTTCGCTCGTCACGCCGAAGACCCGGGTTTGATTCCCCACATTGGTACAATTTGTGAAGCCCATTTCTGGTGTCCCCCGCCGTGATATTGCTGGAATATTGCTAAAAACGGCGTAAAACCAAACTCATTCAGGCAGTCTAATCACAGATACACGTATACTGTTACTATAGACACTGTTGTTACAAGTCCTTTCATCCAGTTGGTTCAAAAGATGTATCGAACGCTGAACATAATTCTTGTGAAGTCAGAATGTCCAATACAGGATAATACAAGGTTTGTATGAATCATGAGGGACCCATATGGCATTTCACGTTCGATCCTAGACTTATTCGAACGTTTTAAAGTGTTTGCAGTCACCTATTGATTGTTAATACTAACAAGCGATAAACAGTTTCCTACACCACACAACAACAACACACACTTACCATGCATCCACTGTGTACAATACATAGAGTGCGTGAGTGAGTGAGTAAGTTTAGTTTTACGCCGCACTCAGCAACATTCCAGCAATATGGCGGCGGTCTGTAAATAATCGAGTCTGGAACAGACAATCCAGTGATAAACAGCATGAGCATCGATCTGCGCAATTGGGAACCGATGACATGTGTCAACCAAGTCAGCGAGCCTGACCACCCGATCCCGTTAGTTGCCTCTTACGACAAGCATAGTCGCCTTTTGTGGCAAGCATGGGTTGCTGAAGACCTATTCTACCCCGGATCTTCACGGGTCAACAATACATAGATATAATGTGATTACACATAGATTCTCAACACCCTAAATAGAAACCTAAAGAACATGTTATACTATTCCCTTTAAACCAATCGGAATTTGTTTGGGGATAGTCGTTCTGTATATTTAATGACCTCAAATCAGCAATATTTTGTGTAACGAGCTAAACGGTATCTATGCCTATATTCCTCACAAATACACATGGTCGCCGGGGAATTGAAGTCACTGTCGAGATTTTCTGCCTGCCTTACCAACCACAAACGTAAATATCAGCAGCGCGCAAGCACAATGGACGGCAGTCTTCATAATCTGGCGTGTTGCTTATTATTAGAAACATACAAACTGGAAACAAATATTGTGAGTGAGTGAGTTAAAATTTTAAGTCACATCGGTAATATTTCAGCCGTATCGTGATTAGCGAGTGAGTGAGTGAGTTTGATTTTACGCCGCTTTTAGCAATATTCCAGCAATATCACGGCAGGGGACACCAGAAATGAGCTTCACACATTGTACCCATGTGGGGAATCGAACCCGGGTCTTTGGCGTGATGAGCGAACGCTTTAACCATCAGGCTACCCCATCGCCCCGTATCGTGACTAAATCAAGTTATAATTTTATAATAATTAAAAGTAAATTATAAACACCTGTCAACGAAGGACAGTAAAACAACCAGATGATCACAGATACAAATTTAAAACTAGTTATTAAATCTAAAACAGCTTAACTATTGAAGACGATACAATATAAAACAGGCTGTAGATCGCCAACAACTGTAAGGGCCATGGGGACCTAACTAATATTGTGAAAGTCATTTAGAATCTCATGAAACAAAACGCGTGCTGGTCATTTATTTCGATTGTCGCCAGCACAGCCCGCTTGTAAAGCTCCGATACTCAGATGAACATTTTTGCCATGTTAAGTGATGACTGAAATATATTAAACCAAAATCACTTACTCAAAGATCTGATCATGCATTTCGGTATGATAGCTGTCTTTACAAACCATGTACACATCAGCAATGCTCTTCTTAATTACGCCTATTAACGTCCACTGATATATCAATTCTCTTTCTACTTCCAACTCGACATTCCTATATTCCCTTTAGGGAAACGTTATTCTTACTTTCAAAGGGGACTAAAACATATAGTTTTTTATCAAGCCGACGGAAGTCTTGTCGGCGCCATCAGAAGAATACGCGAGGAGCATATTATCTGCAAGTGATTAAGTAAATAGACTTTCATAATCACAGGAGCCTCCGGAGTCGGATAAAAGATGGAAGCGTATTACCCCACTTCTTCCTGAAGGTTATCGTTTCTTCGAGCTTGAACTGTGTGTTTTGTTAGGAGGAATAAACCAAGTGTAAAGACGGGAGGCGTTTGTATCTTTCCACTGTTTTAATTGAAACTTGAATTGAATATCGTTTTCACTAGAATCAGCAGACTCGGTAGACGTGACATCTCCACGAACACACATCCAGATGATGAATTCCCTATAGACGAACAACGGTATCCTGATGTGACGTTGCCGGTTTTATGAAAATGGGAATCACTTTTTGAGTAGGAGTCGGTGTACTCAAGTACAGAGAAAGGGGGTCACTGAATAGCATAGAACACACGAATAGGGGCTGAAGGTGTTGGCTTGTTTGTTGTTGCTTTTGATTTGGATCGGGACCTCTAACGCTACAACTGGATTTGTTTTTGTTTTTGGTCTGCTTGTTTTTTTATTTCCTTTTTTTTGTTTTGTTTTGATTTTTCGAGGAGGGGGAAGGGTTCAGAGGGAAGGGGGTATTTTTGGTTCTTGTTTTCGTTGGATTGTTGTTGGTTTGGGTTTTTTAATTTGAACTCCTTTTTGTTTGTTTTGTTTGTTTTTTATTGTTTGTTTGGAGTTGTTACGGTTACTTTTTATTGTTGGTTCCTGTCAACCGAGACTTCATCTAACGCTAAACTTTAACTGTTTAACTGATCTGAATTCGAATATTTCTATCATTAGGACTAAGTGACTATGATGCAATTGTGTCCATAAGTATATGTAAGTAATATGATCGGTAACTCATAAATGAAATACAATACCAGATAGAACAATTGTTGTCAGTGACTGTGTCCGATCGGTTGAAGAAATAAACATGCATTTGACAAAACAGTCGATTGATTCTGTTTTATAGAAAATGTTTATGCTCGAAATCGCCGGTTAGAAACGGTTAACAACAAACGATTTCTGGTTGTAAAGAGCGGAAATCACTGGTGGTCAGGCCCGGTGATAGTGTGTTAAAATACCCTAAGGAAATAGGTCATTGCTTGAAAATCCAACCACTAACTTGTGTTCTCCAGTTTACACACCATGCTGAAATATCTGGACTGTATCTGCTGTTTAGTCAACACGAAACTGCGATACAACGAACAAACAAGTTGACCGAGATAAGGACAAATCGAGCTGTCACCTACATACCTTGATTTCTGAGTCAGTGTTTAGAGTAACCCAACGCCACAGTCATATAACTCTTATTTTGTATTTATTGAATAATAGTCGCTCACACCATGATTCCCAACATGTAGCTCTGGTCTCTTCCCTTGCAGGCAACAGTATAAAATCAATCTAGCTGTTTAGCACCGTCGAGTTGTCATACAGCCTGTAATTCACTGTCGGCGATATAAATTTGGACCAGTAATTACTCTGCAAGTTCAAATAGACGCCTTCAGATGATGCTGGTGTCTCGAATTTACCTAATAATAACAAAATGTGCCTGGAGGAAATCGTGCACTTTAAGTCGAGTAATCATACTTAAAGAATCTATTAGTGGCTCCTTAGCAAAACGTAGTATAAGGAATCACTACTGACATATGAGAGCGAGCGGTATTTTGGTGTTTTTTCATGTTTTCAAGGTGTACTTGTAAATGTTTTAAAATTTTATGTAATACGGACAAATGTAGTTTATGTAATTAAACCTAACTAATGTGAAATCAAAGACAATATCCAATGGCTTTCTGTGATGAACTTTTGGCATTCGAAATGTCAGTACTGTTATTTATTGTGGTGAATATAGTTCTCTGATATCACAGGTGTATATCCATCATGTCGGGACACTTCGGTTGGAGAATGGTTAGACGACCTGACTCAGGTTCAGTGTTCAACATGGAGACTCTCATACACTCACTTACTCACCCACTCACTCACTCACTCACTCATTACTTGACATTTACAGCACAGTTTACCCGTGAAGATCCGGGTTAGAATTGATTTTCAGTAACCCATGCTTGTCGTAAGAGGCGACTAACAGGATCGGGTTGGCATGCTCGCTGACTCGGATGACATGTCATCGTATCCCAATTGCGTAGATCGATGCTCATGCTCTTGATCAGTGGATTGTCTGGTCCAGACTCGATTATTTACAGACTGCCGCCATGTAACTGGAATATTGCTGAGTAAAACTAAACTCACTCAACCAATTACAGCACAATTAAATCTACAGGTAGTCAAGAATCATGGAAAACCTAGCGTATACTGTCACAAAGGTTTGAAATGTTCCTGCCTTACTTATGCAATGGCGTAACAGTTTAAAGTAAATGCCCTAGTTTTAACAGTAGAAAATACATTATCTTTTGTTTCTCATTTGATGGGTCACCTTTGATTGGGGGCTGTTCCAAATAATACCTCTGATTTTCTGAAGTGATATCGTCATTGATCCTCATGTTTCGCCACAGTTCTGACGTCATCTCGCACTGAAGGCAGATATCGTTGAGGTATTAGATTTCAGACAAAGTAACTTAAAATGCAATATCGGAGAGTATAAAATATTATTTCTGATCGGTACAGATAGACTGGTCAACAAAGACAGCCCTCGAGAGACGTGTGCCATTTACCTTATGAGTGTTCCATTATACCTTGTAATTAGCAGGTACCCGTGCCACGTGTAAATCTCTCTTAAATCAATAAACATCAATAAAGTCTTAACTTGTTACGTTCACGGTGTACCGGGTCTGTAGTGCTGATGTTACCATCACCGGAGACCCACAGACGCCAACCGTGAAGACAAATAGCTGCCTCATTACCCACACGGCCATCATCATATTCCATCTATTTCAACACGATGATGATGATGATACCGGATACTTCATAACCGGAAGCGGTTTGTTGCCGGTTTGGTCGCATCCACTGTTAAACACAGCCGCCGTGTAACTTATATTTTGACATACATTTGATACTGCCTGTTGCTGTCAGAAGTAACACCCCAATAGACATTGTTCCAGTTGTTAAGGTCAAGTTAAAACATAACCAAACCTGTTTTCACAGATGGTATAGCTTGTGAGGATGTCAATATTTGTGCTTAACCTTCTTGATGTTCATTTCAAGGTGCGTGATTTCAGACACCTGATCCGGTAGCGTTTATGTTGTCGTTTTCCTGGGACAGGAACCAGATTATACCGTCCTACACTCTGATACATTTTATCCAAGTACCTCATGGTCAAGTCTATGACACAATGTTGCATTCAATATCCCGTTGAAAGGAAGGATTAGGGGGCGCGGTGGGCGAGCTGTCTAAGGCGCCAGGCTAGTAATCCAGCGAGCTTGGCTGTGGCCGGGTGTAAATAACCATGGAGTCAACATTGTGTGAAGACTCTTTCAGTGTTGTCACAACCCCTAGTGCACAGTACACAACCTTGTGCACTTAAAAGAACCCACGAATCCGTTGGTAGATGACTACATAGTGGGCACATGAATACGTGCAAACACCTAGTTGCGGGTACAGCAACGTGCAGTAAACTTGGACAAAGTGCTGTGACTATGTGTCCCAGTCCACCCAGCTGTGAATGCGTACCTCGTAAGGATGGGAAAGGCACATTAACTCGGTGCGCCTAGTAGGCAGCAAGAGTTGTATGATCCCCAGGGAGTTGAGATTGAAACTGCGATGTGCCGTTGTGATGGACATCCAATGATCGAGGGAAAACAAAGCGCCTTTGAGCAGTTGTACTGGATATCGGCGCTACACAAATGTATGTATGTATGTATGTATGTATGTATGTATGTATGTATGTATGTATGTATGTATGTATGTATGTATGTATGTATGTATGTATGTATGTATGTATGTATGTATGTATGTATGTATGTATGTATGTATGTGTGTGTGTATGTATGTATGTGTGTGTGTATGTATGTATGTATGTATGTATGTATGTATGTATGTATGTATGTATGTATGTATGTATGTATGTATGTATGTATGTATGTATGTATGTATGTATGTATGTATGTATGTATGTATGTATGTATGTATGTATGTATGTATGTATGTATGTATGTATGTATGTAAGGATTGACTCTTAAAGGTTTTCTTAAACCATGTAGACAACTAAATATGTATGCCTTATACTTTCATAAGGTACATAGCTAAAAACAACATTTCCTTTATATGCTTAGGTTCTGATTTTCTTCTTTCATCTATGTCCACAAGTGATATTCATCTCACTTTGATATTTATCAAAGCCTGCAGAGATCCGGGTCCAAACAGGATGTGTCTTCCTACTGCTGA
Source organism: Haliotis rubra (assembly GCF_003918875.1). Lineage (NCBI taxonomy): Eukaryota > Metazoa > Mollusca > Gastropoda > Lepetellida > Haliotidae > Haliotis > Haliotis rubra. The sequence goes on along the minus strand of NW_025766547.1, from coordinate 753,576 downwards.
CTCTGTGCTTTTAATCTGTACACCAGCTTCTTTGAAGATATATATTAATTTATGAATGGTTTCAGCTAATCATCGAACATGCTTGCGAATGTCAAGAACATATAGCAACTTGATCCGAGGTAACAAAATACCCGATGAAGTATGAATGGTGTGTTTCACTAAGTCTAGTAATATTCCGAAAAATCAATAGAGAAAGTCTGAGAAAATCGAGATTTTACTATAAAATGGATTCTAATGTTTTGAGAACATAAGAAATACACAATCATTCTCATCATCATCATCTCGTTAACATCTTCTTCAACATTACAGTGAAATATATGAGTTCTGTGTCTATCAAACCTTCTATAAGGCATAGAACGCCAACAACGACATCCAAATGTCGTTAGTCATGTTTATCTCTGCGTCAAGGGAATTAATCATCTGATTGTGTTCCTGAAGATGTACCACTGTGGCTGATTCTAGAGAACATGTTATTTTGTTTCAAAGATACAAGAAAATTATCCTGTCTTTCCACTTGATCTATTTCCCTTGACAAAAACATAAGGTAAGAAATATGATATGTGCCCAACTTTCCATGAACTTATAGGACAACGGCGATTATGAAAGTGTATTTACTTAATCTTTTGTAGATACCATTCTCCATGTATACACTTCTGTTGGCGCCATGAAGATTTCGATCGGCTTGCCCAAAACCTATAAGTCTTATTACACAGTATAAAGGAGAATAAATCCACTTATTGGAACTATAAGTATGGTTAGAAGAAAAAGCGAGATGTTTTTCTCGGTGGTTTTCAATGGACCCAATTAAGTGAGTGTATTGCTCGTGATGTGGAATTGGCTTGTGTTGGTAGATGTTGCTATGGTAATGAAAGATGTTTGTTAGATTTGTAACATGACATAGAGCACGAATCAATGCAGCTGAACGATGTCAGTGATGAGGACTGTCTACATTCATGACAAGTATATAGAAATACTGTTGACTGTTTGAAATATATAATTGATTGATTGGACGATTTGATTCGTGCAAGCGCTTGGAAATCAGCAGCTATGGCTGTAGGTTATACGGGGAACGAGACGAACTCAGCAAAGTTACAATGGTATCGTCCGGATTATCGAATCACATTTTACCAAGATAATAACGCTAATGTTGTAAACATGTAACTACTTTCACTTAGGAATTTATACATTTGTTTGAGGTAATTCTTCTCATTTTCGTCTTAACTGAGATGTACACCGTACGACATCAGAGAATTAACGCTCAATTATTCGAAATTCTAAGTCTATGTGAAAATGTAAAATGTATTCATAACTTTCTGCAATTTTTATTCGTAAATATTATAAAGCAACAAGAAATGTGCATATATGTTCTATATGTAGCCGAGGTCGCTTAGAGGTATCAGATCTTGGCCATTGGGCACAAGATAAAAATAATGGCGATGGTTTGATTATTTTATTATGTTGCTGAGGTATCTGAACAAAGGATAGATGTTTCCACCTCAGCAACAGCAAATTGAGTCAGTAAAACGGAAGGCATTAAACATCACATTGTGCATTATAAACAAGTACCACAGTTAGCAAAGTAAAAAATACACTTGTTGCCAAAACCAATCTGTAAGAGTATTGAAAGTACTGTTTATTTGCTTAAAGTGAAGATTATAAATTAAATATTACTTTCAATAGTTTTAAATTACCGTTTTGATTAAATTAGGCACCTTATTATAGAAGTTAAGATGAAATTGAGGCCGATGGAAAAGGATTAGAAAATGGCCATACCTGAAGAAAGAAAAGATGTTTCTACCTCGGCAACAGCAAATGGAGTGAAATGGAAGACATGTAGGCAAAAGGAAATAAACAGAAGGACACAATAGCCAACTAAAAGACACGTAACACATCAAAGGAACCGTTTGATGTGACCTATAAATAGAATATGGAAAGTCCAGAGGATGGTACTGAGACCAAAAATAGAACAGAAGTGAAGGGAAATCCTTGTTGCCAAGGCTCCAGGAAACAGATGAAAAGGTGATCATTAAGACAGGAGGCGTTCAATGGCAACACGGACAACATGGGACAAATATACATTTAACATATAGCATTTCTACTAACTACAGCGAGGAAGCATCGTCGTTCACGCATTTAATGGTGTCCTCTCATTCTGCCTACATCTCATTCAGCCTACAGCTAAAAACAACACAAGTCATGGTGTGTTGGTCACAATTGTGTAGGCAGAATGAGAAAGCGATAGATAATACTTGACCCTACCTCCCCACAAGAAAAAAATGGAAGAGCTTGATTTTTTTGTGTGTGTCTTGTTTTTGTTTTGTTTTGTTTTGTTTTGTTTTGGTGTGTGTGTGTGTGTGTGTGTGTGTGTGTGTGTGTGTGTGTGTGTGTGTGTGTGTGTGTGTGTGTGTGTGTGTGTGTGTGTGTGTGTGTGTGTGTGTGTGTGTGTGCTGTGTGTGACAGAATTCTTGGAGTATTGCTCAGTTGAATTCTAAAATTTGAAACTGTGAACTACAATCCTTAATTAGGAATTGTGCGTAATCTTGTTTAACATTGAAATATGATCTGGTTGTATATATATCTCGCCATGACCATAATTTAGACGGAAAGGTTCAGCAAGGTAGTGTTATGATTGGAAAAAGCAAACAACGACTGCTTTTCCAAGCAAAATTACAAAACTGCTGCCGTATTTGTCCGATGGCGAAGTAGTTGCTGTTTGGTTCTGTGTCATTGTTTTAATACTCAGGTCAAAATCCAAAGATTCATAACACCGTCTTCCTTGATAAAACAGAGTTATACCGCTTTGCACAGTATATCATCACGACACGATGTAACATGAATAACCGTCGAACCAAACATCTAAAAGCCATTCCTCTTTTCCCTTTGATGATGAGACGCCGTGCTTGGACCGCAAATAGTGCCGCCTTGCACAGTATATCTGCCTCAATCTCCCGTCAACACGACACGATGTAAGGAGGGCATGTTGGAGGGTCTTGCCTGAAGACCTCTCTTCCATTCAATCATTCCCTAATCAATGACATGATATTAGTATTAATCCTCACAGTGTCATCAACAACCTTTCCTAATCTCTCACTTATCATTACAAGCACAGTAAAACGCTGTGAGGAGTATTGAGTTCCAATCACAATTAGTCGATTTGCACATGCTCGGAATGGCGTTTTAAGAGTGGAGATCATGCACTGCTGGAAACACTGACGGATAAGGGATCTCGAGTGAAGTGCGGAGCGCAGGGACGAGGCAGTCAGACTTCCAAATCAAGAAATTTGAGCAGGAGCTTGAATACTATGACATGTAATCTTTGCCGATTGTACGATTACAGCGTCTGTGCTTTCAGCCATATACTTATAGTCCTGGGTCTCAGACATGTAATTCTGTCAGACACAGGCGAGAAGTCGGCGCTGAAATTGTGAGTTCAATATTAAGACGACATTAGTCTGTGAGATATTTATGCAGGGATGAAGTGAGATAATACGAATAACATATGTTAATGGTACAGTTACCTTCAGGTATTAACACATAGTGACACATTTTGGAACAGTAAAATATCCGTCATGTTTTATACATTCTGAAATGAATATATTCACAGATCATTCGCTCTTTTGCTTCACATGTATGTCCAAATTCATAAGCAGTAAAGTCACTGGTATCACTGGTAATGACGTGAATATCGAACCACGGCTTTAGATCGAAGAGGTGTAGTCAGGAGTAAGCGTTAAGGAGATGTACATTATGTTTGCACATATGTCTCGTCCACTGACTGTCTTCTGTTGATGTTTGTCTAAGAGATGTATTTGTATTTACTAAATAGACACCAACAGTTAAATGAGTTGTTCATCTTGATTAGGCTATTGTTGTAGAAATGTATTACCCTCTTCCAGCAAAACAACATTTGAATATTGTATTGTTTTCATGTGGTTATCACATTTATATTTTAAGTTAATTTGTTTAATCATAAAGGATGTACTGGCATCCATTTACTAACAACGTAGGACTACTCTGTTATTTTCTAAATATTGTAAAATAGATTGCCATTGACGAAAGAATGCTAATTAAGTTTGTTTATGCTTTAAAAAGAGACACGAATTTTGTGAATGATACACAGCCAGATATTTAAATACAAGAGTATTTTTACTGGTATCAAAGCAGGCAATTGATGAGTGTGCTAAAGGGGCATGGGGTCAGGTCATGAGGAAGATAACCATGTATTTGTAGGGGCAATTCACAGATGTCCTGTACGTTGACCGCACTGTGATCTCGCCATCATATTAAACAGTAAAGAATATGTTACTGACAGATGCTGACAATAGCATGTCTCTTCAGTTAAACCACATGCCCAGTTCGTTCGATGCTGTAGCATTCATTGCTTATTAGTCTTGATAATGTGTATACTCTGTGTCACTGAATAATAATCATACTTCATTATTATGAGGTATAAGAAAGGTTTGAGTGAAAGTCCCTGATATGCATTAGATGTGTGTCCCGACTTGCTTGAGGGACTCCTGAAGGGTATAGACATTATTGGGCTTATCTTTTAGGAAACACAAATGGAAGCAGTTAGAGTGGACTGAACAAAGGTGCGATCTTGAAACCAAATTTTAATACAAAAACACACATCAAAAGTTTTGATTCATTGATCCATATGTGTAGCCAAGAGCTATACATAACATAATTGAGATACTGCAATATTTGCAAGAAACATCAAATCATTTGAAATTTCCTGAAGTTCTACAGACAACTAAACAAGGACTATGGGGATCTATGTCATTGTCATACCGTTGGCGACATCAGGCACGTATATGCTGCACAGCGTTAACGCCCTTGACAAACACATGCAATGGCTAGTCAAGCGTTCACTTGAACAGACACAGGAACTTATGGCACAAGTCAATATAGGGAATTGCATAAAAAAATTGACACTTTATTTGAAGTGTCAAGTTTGAAAACATGCCCCTCTGCACGTCTTCCATAAAGCGTTTCTTAAAAGTTAATTAGTCCTTCAAACTCATGAAACGATGTTTTTCGCAAGACGCTGATTGTGTTAGGGAAGATGTTTTTATCAGCAATACAACTGCGTGCATCTGCAGAAATATACTTACCACATACATTACATGAAAGACTTTACAATATGTGTGTCATTATCATCGCATGAAAATATCATGACTCTTGTTTCAATACTTTAGATTCCTTGTCGAAAAACTATTTTCATGGTCTGAGCAGATTTTGCTACAATAATTCTGCTGCCTATGACCCAGGGTATTTTACAGCTGCGGGTTCTGTTATCAGAGAATCTAAAGTTTAAATAGAAGAACATTTTAGATTCTTTTTACATGGTCTGAGCAGATTTTACCAAATTAATTCCATTGCTACAGCTGCGGTTTCTGTTATCAGAGCATCTAAAGTAGTAGATCCTTTTAGGTCAACATTCTATCAGTACTAGTACAAACACAAATGAAAATGTGACTGTGGAATGAACATTCATTAGGCTTCCTGTCACTGAAGCTAAAGCAAGGTTAACATTAACATCAAGTGTATGTATCGTATTGTAAAGTAGATTGAGAAGGGAATTCGCCACATGTGGATCAACAACACAGTTCAAGATCTATGATGTTTATGTGACATTTATGTGCATACCTAAACATCCTTGAAGTCAATTCATGCAACGAACCTGCAAAAAGATGGCCGTTGTCTATGTTCTTACGTTTCAAGCAATGCTATACAGTTTATAGCTTTCGAGGATTTATTGTCAGGATAAGCATTCTCATAACTTTAAAAAGAATATTCTGTGAACCCTTCTTCTGAAGGCATGTTAAGTGTTGAGGGATCAAGTGAGTGCACATTATAACTCCCCAAGGAAATATTTTTGCACACAAAACAAGCAGCATAGGAGAAAGATGCATTCTTATACAGAACCTTATTCAGCACCAAGAAAGCCACTTGTTGAAACTGTTCTTTTGGTTGTTTATGTGGACGAGTTGCTTTGTGATGTAAAATGATTAGGAAAAAGGTCGAATTTAATTATCAGCGGAGGACATTTTGGATAGTAACGTGAGATTCTTCAGGTTTTTGAAGAATGTAACTGTTTACTTCTAATGTACAGCTGAGTATTATACTGCCTGAAGATGGTGACGGTGAGTGATGCTTTAACGATGAAACATTTCCCTGTTTCGTAAATACTTTGAGGATCAGAGGATGGGAGGTATATCATCGGTTTTTAATGGACAAATAAATCGCGAAATCTTTTAGCATTTAAAATATGCAGCGAGTTGGACCGTCCTGACCAGCCATTTCACCAGTTTATCTTTGGAGTTTCTGGAATAATCTTACAACTGACCCGTTATTTCTACAGATCGCATCATACAGCTTGAACATTGTTGAGTGCGACATGAAACAACGAACACAAATATGTCCACCAAGACCTACAGATGGCAATTAACGCCAAGGACGACATAAAAAAATGACATACTTTGCCTTCTGACTTGGAGGGACAGAATAATTTTTACCTTCAACTGAGGCCATTGTTAGAATTACAGCAAGTTGAACACATCATCTCAGAGAAATATCGATTATCTGCGTAGACAAATCCATTTGGTAGTACAGTGTATACAGAAAATGCATGTGTAAATTTGCAAATTCCAAATTTAAGTGACTCCATGATGTTAAACACGTTAATGCAAGAGAATCAATAAAATATCGATAGAATATAATTACACAATGCCATTTAGAAAGTGATCAATTGTAACATTTATTATTTTGGGGATTACACTTTCTTAGTAAAGTACAAAGTCTAGTGCTTTTGGGGGTTGAGTCCCATCCGGGATTCGAAGTATATGAACATGTGTTATTAGTTGTTGAGCTGACAACGACATATTTCTGACTGGGAGTACATTAAATGTTTTGGCCGTGTATGAGTGGGCTGTTCTTTATATCAGCCTCAAATATCTCCAATATTCTGCTCCAGGGTCACGCTGTGAGAGCTTACGTGTCATCAGGCAGTATGTGTGTCACGGCTGTAAGGCATATCTCATCACTTTAGGCTGCAATAAGGAAGGGGAACTGCTGATTATGTTTACAGGACACCTCTAAGTAAAGATATTTTTACCATGTACGTTGACTCAATTGGCTTATACATTGGTATATTTCCATGACCAGACACATCACACAGAAAGTAGTTCCGATTGATAGCCCAAGACAACTGAGAGTGACAGCTGAACAATTTTATTAACACATTTTTCGGTCTTGAACTTATTATTAAAATTCTTTTGCAAACAAGACAAAGTATTGTCAAATAAAACTAAGAGAAAGTAAAGGGTCCTTGGTATACACATCACCATTCGAGATCGATGTTCTACTGTATCAAAGTCTCTTTATCGTGAGCGAGTTGGGTTCAAAGCTGATATGGACAGATTTCAGTTATGCCTCCTCAGGTATAGCGTGTCAGCTCATAGTGGGGGGCAAGATAAAAAATGGTTCATTTTGTTCACAGGAAACCTCAACGACAGATTTCTTTACCGTCAGCGTTGACTAAACTGGCTTATACATGGACATATTCACATACGCGTCACATATTTTGTGATAGAACTTCTGACGTCCCAAGACAAGTGAGAGTGACAGCTGAATAGGAAGGGGTAGCCTAGTGGTTAAAGCGTTCGCTCGTCACGTCGAAGACCCGGGTTCGATTCCCCACATGTGTACAATGTGTGAATCCCATTCTGGCGCCCCCATCGTGATATTGTTGGAATATTGATAAAAGCGGCGTAAAACTAAACTCACGGACTCACACACTCCTGTTTTCAATCTTGAACCTATGGTTATCTCATGTTGCCTTGATGTGGGAAGCAAACCTGGAGGGATGGAGGTTGCAGACGTTTACACCTTCGGAGCAACCCACGAGCATGGGTACAGTTCTGATCATCACAAACCTGGAAACATAACTGGGTCAAATCAGGAATTAAACCGACAATCGTATGTCTTTGCACAGCTAATTGCAGATGGGCCACCCGAGCCCCTGTAAAATGGTTGCTGGTGCACCCGAACACCTGATAAGGATTCTTGGTCTGACTTCAGTATGAAAGTATACGTAGCCATCTTGGAACTGAATCAAATTATGATTGCTTCCATACTGAGCTCACAAGAGACCAGCAAATTTCACGCAACGAGTACATCATCCTGAGCAACTCACAACGGATATTGATCTTTAGAAGAATCCATGACAGATAGAGCTTAAGCATGTGGAAACACCCCAAACTTCTGTGTAAGAGTATACTCTCTGTTTATACGTTGGAGCAAGTAAATGCTAATGATAAGGATGCACATCAACTCAATGTGGAGGTGGCAAAATAAATAAATGTAGTAGTACGCTGTCAAATCAATTGTAAAAAACAAATTGAAGTTGCGCAACATTTCACTATCAAATGGATTCTATTTTTTGGAGAACATATAATATACACAATCGTTCTCATCATCTTCATTCCAGTAACAACTTCTTCAACATGACAGAGAAATATATGGGCTCCGTGTCTATCAAGCAGTTTATAATGCAAGGAACGCCAACAACCACATCAAAATACCGTCGTTAGTCATGTTTATGTTCCAACTTGTCCATGCTACTCAGCGTCGAGGGAATTCATCATCATTTCAAAGTTTTAATTAAAACTGTTGAATGATACGAGAATTTCTCCGTTTTACACGTGTCTTGTTCACAGTAATACAACACATAGTCCATCCCTCAAGGAAACGATAAACGTCAGAAAGTAATGTAGTGAAATGCACCCAACTTGACACTGACTTATGGAACCCTGCGATTATGAAAGTCTATTTACTTAATCTCTTCTAGATACTATTCTATATGTACACACATCTGTTGGCGCCATGATGGTTCATGTCGTGCTTTATAGAACATTTAAAAATGAGAATAAATCTCCTTATTGGGAATATCAGTTTGTAGGCATGAACGAATTGTTTCTCGATGGTTTGAATAAACCTACTTAGCTGAGTGTACTGTTCGAGATGTTTAATGGCGTTTGTATTGGTAGACGTTATCACGATAATGATAGCTGTGTCTTTGCGTTGTGAGATGACATACAGCAAAACCTAACGGAAGTGAGTGATACTGGAGAGGAGCTCTTTATATATACTTTTACACAAATCAGGGGAACCTGAGCTATCAGTTTGGACAGGTAGGATAGGCGCTGCCACACTTTTCAAAGGCAGACATCTTATGAACGCACCACCATTTCTCTTTATCACCACCAACGCAACGCATGGGATGCACGTGCACAACGCAGTAGCCCCAAACACGTGCAAGGTGTGTCGTTCCATATTTTGAAGGTCGATAAAGCACTGTATGCAATTAGTTTCGACAAATATCTTGCATCAGACAGTTGTTAGTGTTTGTTTCCATCCTAATTTGTTTTGTTAGTTATTTTGTTTTGTTTTGTTTCGTTTTTTTGTCTGAAAATGAAAATCGTACGCATGCAAATTTCACGTAAAAAATCTCCTATTTTTACTGTCCATCGACGACAGGTTTTACTCTTCAAAATGGTTTCATCTTTATTGTATAAATTTCTTTTGTCACAATATGGCTGAGATATTGCCGATGTGACGTTAAATATTAACTCATTCACTCACCGATATATCTCCCATATTTTTCAATCATAAATTAAAAATGAAGTTCCCTACTTTGTTTGAAGAGTATATATATACCGCAGGTAACCTAAATTTACTAATTTAAGGTTTAGCGTTACAGAAAAGGTTTGGCGGAAAGGAGAAGAACTGGGTCCAGGGACTGTGAGTGAGTGAGTGAGTTAATATTTAACGTCACATCGGCAATATTTCAGCCATATCGTGACGAGAACATAACTGACATTGAAATGGAATATATGTATATTATAAAAACCTGTCGACGAAGGAAAGTTAAACAACTAGAATATCACAATTACAACTAAAACTAGTGTGGAAAGTTAAAACCGATAGCACTATTTGGACAATACAATATAAAAACAGGCTATAGATCGCCAACAACAGAAGGCAGATCACCATACTAGGTACCATGGGAACTTACAATACTTTTGCTCAGGGACTGTGATACTTATGATTATCATAAGTGCATTGAATCATTGAAGAACCCGTGGAATGGCGTTTAGAAATTGCAGAACATACTATCATCAAATTTATGATGCATGAGTGAGGGAAATGCAAAATGGAAATGCCAAAATAAATCAGATCCTTGTTGCACAACGTGCTTAATTTGGACCTTAATGATATTACTCTGCTTTATATAGTATTTGAAGTGTTTTGTAAGTAGGTGAACTTTCATTTAATGTTTCAAATGGAAACAGAAACAAAAGCATGTCCACACATCTTGTGCCGAAGATCACCTTATTCAAACCTGGTTCGTAATCTTGTGTTTTTCAGGAACAATGGTCGTGCTTCAATAATGTAAGAAGATAACTTGTGCAAAAAGATTCAGGGCGACAATTAAAATCCCCCACAAGGCTATCTGAGCAGAGTGATGAATTCAACTTCCCTTTACATTAGAACAATATTCAAGTAGCTTCAGCCTTTTGTGCTTCAATATTACACGTTTTGATTTACAGTGCACAACTTTATCGAAGGAGGTGGTCACGGACTGGTCACGGAAGTGTTTAGGTGTTCTGCAGTTACTTATTTCCAGGTTTTGATAAGCAACAATTGAAAACTTGAAAGCTAATACTAGTAGGAGATAAAAGTTCCGTCCACCCTTAAAGCAACACCAAATACCTTTATATACCATCTATTCACTGTACAAAATAGATAGATATAACGTGATTAAGATACAATCTCAACACCCTAAACGAAACACTGAAGAACATTCTATTTCATGACTCTAAATCAGGGAATATTTTGTGCAACGAGCTAAATGGTATCTATGACTAATACATGGTCGAATGTCGCGGCAAGATTCAGAGGTTCAGATCTTGTGTACATCCTTCTGCAACTACAAAAGTAAATATCAGAAACGCGCAAACACAATTAACAGCAAGTTTCATAAACGCGCGTATTGCTGTTGTCAGGGTTACACATATTGGACACAAATATTGCGAAAGTCATTCGGAAACTCGTGAAACAAATTATGTGAGGATCATTTAAGACGATCGTTGAGGCCACACTCCGGCGAATTCACCAGACGTGTAAACCTCCAATAACCAGATGACCTTTCATTAAGTTGGCACGCCTCGAGATCACTGAAATACAATAAATATAAATGACTTACCCAATGATTTGATCATGCATTTCGGTATGATAGCTGTCTTTACAAACTATGCACACATCAGCAACGCTCTTTCTTAATTACGCCTATTAACGTCCACTGATATATCAATTCTCTTTCTACTTCCAATTCGCGCTCCTATATTCCCTTTAAGGGAATGTTATTCTTACTTTCAAAGCGGTCTACAGCATGGAATGGAGTCTTGTAGGCGCCCCCAGAAGAATACGCGAGGACAATATTATCTGCAAGTGATTAAATAAATAGACTTTCATAATCACAGGAGCCCCTCGAGTCGGATAAAAGATGGGTGCGTATCCCCCCACTTCTTGCTAAAGGTTATCGTTTCTTTGAGTTGAACTGTGTGTTTTGTTAAGAGAATTAAACCAACTGTAAAGACGCAAGGATTGTGTATCTTTCCACACTTTTAATTGAAACTTACATTAAATAACTTTTTTTTATCAGAATCAGCAGACTTGGTAGAAGTGAGATCTCCACGAACACACATTCGAGGAATTTCCTTGACGCGGAGATAGACCTAACTAACAACGGTATCTTAATGTGACGCTGCTGGTTTTATGAAAAGAATATGTAGCCCATGTATATCATTGGCATGCTACAGAAGTTGTTTCTGTGATGGAGATGGACGTCATACAAATGAAATATATACAAGTCACCTCATAAAATACATATGATGAGACATCTCTTATGGGATTATGAGACTATACTGTATATAACAGGTAAAATGATGTGCATAAAATATGCAATAAAATGTTTATGGTATATAAATGAGCTATTGCTTGTGTGTGTGTGTGTGTGTGTGTGTGCGCGCGCGCATACATACATACATACATGAATATCACATGTGGACATAGATGAAAGAAGAAAATCAGAACCTTAGCATATAAAGGAAGTGTTGTATTTAGCTATGTACCTTATGAAAGTATAAGGCATAAATATTTAGCTGTCTACATGGTTTAAGAAAACGTTTTCAATCTGAGTCAATCATCCATCCATCCATCCATCCATCCATACATCCATACATACATACATACATACATACATACATACATACATACATACATACATACATACATACATACATACATACATACATACATACATACATACATACATTCATTAGTAATTGGGGAAAAAAAGTTATAAAAGCCTAAGAGGTAGGTCGTTTTTCTTACATCGTATGAGAAGGATCCTCTGGAATGTTTTCATTTTGGTTTATTGCTTGGGGTTCTGGTTCGTTTTTTAATATTTATTTACGGGGGGAGTTGTTACTTTGTTTGTTTGGGTTACTGGTTCTTTCATTTGGGAAAAAACGGATCAGTTTATGAAATTGTAATTATGTTTAATTATTTAGTCCTCCGGCTAAAATGTCATTTGGCATTTAGAAGATACGCACAAACAGTGAAAAAAAGGACTTGGTCTTCAAGTGCAACCTTCAAACGATATTCAAAATCTCAAATGAAAACGGTACAAGTGAACATGAATGTGGAGTGACACCAACACTTGGCTTCACTTTGTACCCATACTGCAAACGTAATGTTTGGACAAAACAGTCGATTGGTTCTGTCTTATAGTAAATGTTTATATCAGCCCGAAATGTCTGGTTAACAACAGTCCCCAGAAAGCAATTTCTGGTCATGAAAAACGGCTAAATGAATCTACTTGTCAGGCTCAGGATGGCGTGTTAAAGTACCCTAAGGAAATAACAGGTCGTTGCATGTAAATGCAACCACTACCTTGTGTGTTCCAGGTTACACATCATGCTGAAAATGTAGATGGTCTTGTGCCGCACAACAAGGAACGAACAACATTTGTGGTTTTCTACCTGTCCAGTGAACACTGTATTCACCTACATGCCTTGACTTCTGGATCAGAGTTAAGAGTACCCTGACGTCACACTAATAAAGCTCTAATTTTATATTTATTGAATAATGGTCCTCACACCATGATTCCCGACATGTAGCTCTAGTCTCTGCCCTTGCAGACAACAGTATGAAATCCACCTGGCTATTTAGCAGTCCTACAGCCTGTAATTCACTATCGACAACATCTTCTGGACCAGGGATTACTCTGCGAGTTCAAGCAGGCGCCTTCTGATGATGCCAGTGTCTCGAATTTACCTAATAGTAACAAAATGTGCCTGGAGGAAGTCACGCAATTCATGTAGATTAATCAGTGCGAGCAGTATTTTGATGTACTTTCAGATGTATGTGTAAATGTTTTAAAATCACATAGTTTATCTAATACTAACAGTTGATTTAAGTAAGTATAAATGCTGTGAGATCAAATACAGTAACCACTGGCGCTCCGTGATGAAGTTTTGGTTTTCGAAATATGAATTCTGGTATAATTTGTGGTGAATATGGTTCTCAGATATCTATAGCCAGCATGTCTGGGTGTAGAATAGTTAAATGACCGAACGTGAGTTCAGTGTTTTATCTGAAGCCAAAGTGTGGTCGCTATTTTATGGACGCCGTTAATAGTAACACTCACTCCTCTCTGATCAAACAAGCTATAAAACCCATCACTGACATTTGAAGCACATGTACAGCAATCATGGAACACTTAGCGAATATTGTAAAGAAAACCTACTTTGTTAAGCTGCTGTAGTCTGTCTTTTGCAATGGTGTTTACATTAAAAGCAAATGGCATAGTTTAGTACTTCTTTGATTGGCATTCTAGAAGTTGGGTAGATGAAGAATAACGACTATTTTTATATATACAACTTCTTTATTCTGTATAGGCGACGTTTTGACATAGATTCTAATGTCGTTGTCACCACTTGAGAGTTTTGCTCTCATTTGATTGGCGGCTGTTCGACATAATACCTCTGACGTCATATCGTCCCTAGTCCTCCTGTTTCGCCACAGTGACCTCACGCTTCTGACGTCATATCGCACCAGATCCAAACTACACATAACTCAGATTTGGATATCGTTGCGGTAGCTGATTTCAGAAAACGTCACTTAAAGTGTAATATCGGCGGAGAGGATAAAGTTTTATTTCTGATGGGTTCACCGGGACTGAGCAACAATGTTAATCCTCGACAGACGTCTCCCATTAACTCTGTAATTAGCATGTACCCGTGCCACGTGTAAATCTTTCTTAAATCAATAAACATCATCGAAGTCTTAACTTCTTACGTTCACCGCGCCCTGTATTGTGTAGTGCTGATGTTACCATCACCGGAGATCTACAGACGCCAACCGTGAAGACTATTAGCTGCCTCATTACCCACACGGCGATCATCACATTCCATCTATTTCAACACGATGATGACAGCGGATACTTCATAACCGGATGCGGTTTGTTGCCGGTTTGGCCGCATCCACTGTTAAACACAGCCGCCGTGTAACTTATATTTTGACACATATTGAATGCTGCCTGTTGCTGTCAGAAGAAATGATCTTAACCAACATTGATCTAATTAGTTAGGGCAAGTTCAAACAGAACCTGAATCTGTTCCTGACAGCTGGTTTACCTTGTGGGGATGTGGATACTTGTGCTTAAAATCTGTTGGTATTCATTTACAAATAATTTCATTCACCTGTCAATGTGAATGTATGGTTGCACAGCGAATGCCGCGCTTTAACATGAAATGCCTCTCAGAAGAATAAATTCAAATCATAATAATAGTGTATCTGTTCCCTGGCTGTCATAGAAGTAAATGTCAGAAGTAAAAGACTATACGTGGATGCCTGAAAGGACTGTAATTGTAAACTGATACAGATTAAATGTCATACCCCTTCACAAATGTATCGCTGAGGAAATCATGCCTCTTCATACATAGCAGTGCATAATCTCAACTCTTATAACGACATTCCGAGCACGTGCAAATCAGAAAGAAGTGTTCGGGACTCAATACTCCGCATAGAGATTTTACCAAAGACTATGGATGACACAGTAAGGATTAATACTAATATCATGTCATTGATTAGGGAATGATAGAACTCAAAAGTGGTCCCCGATGATGCTTCATTACACTGTGTCGTGTTGACGTGAAGATTGAAGGAGATGAACTGTTCAAAGGGTATTATTTGCGGTCGAGGGATTTGCAGTACTTCTCATCATCAAAGGGAATAGAGGAAAATTGTATAACGTTGTGTTTGCCTGTGCCTCAATGGTTGTTCGTGCAGTAAAACAACAGTAAAATAAATGCCGGCTAATTTGCCATTTTTCAGGCATAAGATACGTAATGGTTTTAGTTTCAGATGAATTTATCTTTTTGTGGAACCTGTGATCTATCTTAGAAGAATCGTTCCAGTTGATATGAACAGAAGCAAAACACCGACCAGGACGAATTGAAAATCATACCTACATGATTTATATGAACTGTGTGCATGCCATTAGGATTTATGTTGATTGGAAATCGACCTTAATCCGTCCTTACTCACTCAGCAGAACAAAGAGGAGAGACCAAAACATCACGCCATTGAAAATTTGTGTATGATCAGGAAAGTGTGCCAGTTAACCATTCAACAGTTGACACCGTAAACCTTCATTTTATTGATCTGTTTGATTGGCATTTTAGAAGTTGATGAATAATAAGAAAAGTACGATACTTTAATGGATAACAACTTCTTTATTATATTATGATGCGACGTTTCGGTATAGACTCTTATGCCGTTGTCAAGCAAGAGTAAAGTAATACAGCACAGAACCGACTTATATACATGTATCAGGGATTAAGTGAGATTTATTCTTTTATTATTTAAGGTAATCGTTAATCTAGTACTGAACATATATCACATAACGCGAATGACTGCCTCAAGATTGTTTTGTAATTTGATACACGTCCATTTTAGTGAGAAATTTGAGGGTATGGTTTTACCTCTTCAGGCATGACGAAACCACATTCACTTGACCACTTATAAAAAATATACTTGTTGGTCACTTGACACGCTACAAAAAATATATTTGCTCCACGACACGCTGCAAAAAGCCACAACGCTACTTCGGGGAAGTACTTGGCCCCGAATTGGCTTTTCCTGAACCTTATATAATTAGATAAATGATTAAGCAATGGAATTTGCTGTTCAAATGTGATTGTAGTTTTGACAGGCTCTCAAGTGTTCAACAAAATGTTAACTATTGGATTCCTGGAAACAGATTCACGCCTTGCAATAGTGACATTAACACAAATAGCAGGGTTCATTCCACAGAATATAATGATCATTCTCTCTGTATATGTAAAAAAATCCATCCGACTTAATAAGCGATTGTTGTCTATTGGGCGGCTCCAAATGCCTACAGTGACATGCCTACAGTGTAGAATAAACAAAGTAATGCACCAGTGATTTCAAGCAGCAGTATCTTCTCCCCATTACATAAATGGAACATTCCAACAGACAAGGTGGACAAATGCCTACACAATGAAAAAATGCTGGGGGTTTTCATATATTTGTGAAATGGAACAATAATTGAATTCATATCTTTACATCTGACAGGGTCAAATATCTTTACATCATCTTATGCATATTTTGACTGGCAAAAAGTCTGAGAATTTGTTTTACTCCATCTTCACTAGTCAACCAACAGCACTGAGAAAGTCCAAGGGAGCCTTCACACCTGTAGGCATTTGTCACTGTAGGCATTAAGAGACCTAACCGTCTATTGTACTCGTTTTAACATTCGCCCTACATTAATATCCTTACATTCTAACCCAAACAAAACCAACAACAAACACGCCAAATGGATACAAATAGACAACAAATTAACAAAAACATCTCACGAAACAAAGTCACCTTATCATGATGGAAACAAGACTCAAATCTGTCTCTTCTCCATACACTGACGCAATAGAAACTGACAGCGGCAGCTTCAACAAATGCATGAAGGATCGGTTTCTCTGTTTGGTTTAATTTGGTATAAGTTTCCATAAAATGTTTCTGTGCTTTCGAGATCGGTTATTTCGAGAATAAAACAAATGAATGTACTTTTCTTTACGATTGATAAAATATAGTGGTATTTTCTTGAACAGGTGTAGCGATGTAATTAGCAGGCGACGTACAGACTTCAGTGAAACATCTTCCACATCTATCATGATACCCTTTTCTTATTGAGCTGCAGGACGTTAACAGCTGATAACGAACGTCTAGGCGCAACTCTTTAACCGTAATGCCTGGGACTGGAGAGGACGGTAATCATTTAATGCGTTCATCTGAAAGTCGGTGATACTATGAATATGGGGGCGTGTACACCAGTATTTACTGTATCTCCGTAAATCGTTTCATGAGTAGAACGCTGTTCCTCTGTGGCGTCTAGTAATTTACTGCATCAGTTCCCCGTTTTTGTCAGTCAGTGAGCGCTATATTTAGAAGTGACAAGATGTTATTAAACGTCTACAGTCTAGCAGTATGTATAGAGTGAGAGAGGTTATTGTCGTCTTCTGTTGTTTCCAAAGTGAAAAAGTTAAAATGATTATGGCTTATTAATTCATTGAGGGACACAGTATATTTTGTAAATTGATTAACTATAATTGATTTTACTTGATGAGCACAAATTCGTGACCATGTCCAGGTCGATGGTGCTTTGAATATATTTGAAAGATGCAAAACAACTGTTATTTCCGATATTTTAACTTAACATATATCAACGTCTTTCTTCATTGTAATTACCGACAGGGAATGTATAGAAACAACAGAGGTAGTGAACGTGGTGGCAATGAAGCACCGTCTCAAACCTTAATGGTCCTTCAGGGGCGGTGGGGTAGCCTAGTGGTTAAAGCGTTGGCTCGTCACGCCGAAGACCCGGGTTCGAATCCCCACATGGGTACAATGTGTGAAGCCTATTTCTTGTGTCCCCGCCGTGATGTTGCTGGAATATTGCTCAAAGCGGCGTAAAACCAAACTCAGTTAGTCAGTCAGTAATGGTCCTTCATGGAATTATGTAAACACTCCGCTCTTGAATTTTTGTGGTCAAACTGCTTACAATTTACGCTGTTTCTAACTAAGTCATTTTAGTAAAGTAAATTGAATACAGCATTAGTCATCATGAGACTAATATAGAACCACATATTCATTACACTGCCCTACGCTTTACAAACTTCAATGAAAAGATGTTTTACTGATTTTGCCAAGTAGTCATTTTATCTGGAAAATTGTTTAGCTCAAGGCATTCACCAAGAACGCTATCGTCTGTATATACGGCTGGCTAGCTACACCACTTATTACAGTGTACATCATATTTGGACTGTTTACCTCAGATGCTATGCTTGTATCTGATGGCTGTCACATGATAGATCTATTCAACATACAATAATATTTCACCAGAAATAGGTCCTAGTAACCAGTGAACACGTAAGAGTAAATCTGTTATATATTTGGATATCGCTGTACCTTCTGTTAGTGACAGAACGAGCTGGTCGTCTGTGGGCATCCCATGGCCATCGTTCTCCTGATGGACAAATGCCTGTACACACATGTTACAGTGGCACGTTAAGCACACAACATGAGATCCTCTAGTCTGTCTCACAGTCCCTGAACCACATTATTTTTGCTACTTCCAAGCCCTCTCTGCAGTGCTACAGCCCTAAATAAAGCAAGTCTAGATTTCCTTAGGCTCTGGTCTACCTAGGGCTCCTTTTCAATTAAAATGGGCTTGTTTGTTACTATCAAAATTATATATATCCAGAGACTAAGCATTAGTCTAGAGATCCTCCAGCTCATTCTATTACGAGTACTTTGTATCATGGCATACGGAAGAATGCACTCTTGTCTGTATCTGTTGTGAGAGTCCGTGCTTCAGTGTCTAGCTGGATAATATGTTGTTATTGTACACAACATGCACCCACACACAGCGGTCGTAAACAACTTGACACATCAAGAAAATACACACCTCTGTTGTCATGATGTTGTTATCACGGCTATAGAAAAATCACAGATAGGAGTGATGGTGTCACCAACGAACATTCGACGCCAACAGCTTCTCTCATCCTTTCGTGGCAAGGTAGTCGCCCTCTCAGTTTACACGACCTTGTAGGTGACTGACATGTCACACCACCTCACATATTTATAAATGTCAGGCTAGTCAAATCCAACCTCCATCAACTGAATAAAGGTCGTGTGCATGTATTATTTCATGTTTGCATGAAACATTGAAAGTGATAAATAATAGAACCGGCAAACCCATTTCCATATCGGTACTCACACAAGATACAGGTGAAAATAATGAACCCTTTTCATTGGATGAAACAGAAAGGAAAAACATACCACCCAGTACAAGTGCAAGTCACCCAAGCGACACCTCAGCATAATGCAACAACAATACGAAAGGTTACAGTTTGAATGAAACATATCCATTTGAAACATAAGAACCACAAATGTAATTCTCCCAAACTACGACAAACCATCTGCCATTTTGTTTCTTTGCAATTTACTACAAGAACTATAATCGAACCAAAGGTCATAGATCAATGATACACTATTCCTCATTTCCCTTTGATGTGAGACGCAGTGCTTGATTCCGGACGGCGAATAATACAAATATGCACAGTGTATCTGCCTCTATGACTACTGTAAAATATGTGCTACAAGTATCGTGTCCATCAAGTCGTCCATAAGTCCTTTCAATTGGACGAAAGAAAAATAAACATTTCCCGCCAGAAAACACTCGTTCAAAAATACCATACCACACCTGTTCAGGCGAATCCACAATACAGCAGCCCTACAACATCTGGCTGCTGTTGGTCTGTTCAATATATGTACACTATTATTATTAATGTTTGTGAGAAATTAAGGTCACAGTTTCCATGAAAACTATCCATCTGAAATAAGAACCATAACTACATCATGTCCAGAACAATCATTACTGTTCCATTATTAACACGAACAATTGAGTCAAACATCTAAAATCCATAATACAGTTTTCCTCTTTTCCCTTTGATGATGAGACGTTGAGCTTGGGCCGCGAATAATGCCGCCTTGCACAGTATATCTGCCTCAATCTCCCGTCAACACGACACGATGTAATGAAGCATGTTGGAGGGTCTTGCCTCGAGACCTCTCTTCCATTCAATCATTCCCTAATCAATGACATAATATTAGTATTAATCCTCACAGTGTCATCAACAGACTTTCCTAATCTCTCACTTATCATTACAAGCACAGTAAAACGCTGTGAGGAGTATTGAGTTCCAATCACAATTAGTCGATTTGCACGTGCTCGGAATGGCGTTTTAAGAGTGGAGACCATGTACTGCTGGAAATATTGACGAAAGAGGGATCTCGGGTGATACCTAGGCAGTCGGACTTTCAGAGCGAGAACTTTGAGCATGGGCTCGAATACTATGACATATAATCTTTACCGATTGTAGGATTACAGCGTCTGCGCTTTCAGACATACACTTGTAGACCTGGGGCTCAGACATGTAGTTCTGTCAGACACAGGCAAGAAGTCGGCGCTGAAATTGTGAGTTCAATATTAAGACTGCAATAATCTAAATGGCACTCCTTGCGCATGTGAGGCTTTCAGTCTGTGACGCAATATACGCCCATCTGTACAGAGCACATCTTTACAATCGTACAGTTGCTTTGGAGTAGAGTTTAGAATATGCAACATCCTCTCAGTGTCAGTTCTCCAAGTATTATAAATTTTAAAAATGGAAAATATGAGGAAGCATTCGTGAAAAACGTTTATGTTTAACGACAGATCTATTCAGACATTCACTAGTATCAGATCAGTCCTTTGAAGAATGTGTTAAGGGGGCGAATGGCAAACACAGGTGTATAAGTGTGTTTTTAGCGGAGATTTCTTATGGATGGCGAAATGGCTTTTGTCACTGTTTTATATTTACGAAGAGGGTACGTCTGCAGAGATGCCCAATTATTCCAAGGTTGATACTTTCACAGATGTTTTAGTTTGATGGAGGTTATCCATTTACCGCTCAGTGTTGATGTGTGTCACAGGGTTGGGTGTACGTGCATGTACTAACTAACGACAACAGCGAAATCAGTGTTTTCATGGTTTGCATTGGCAGACCTAGCATACTAGCTTTTGTCTAGACTTTTTGATTATCAGCCTGTTTTCGTGCCTTTTCGCCTTACCTTTATCGATAGCATTATAAAGGATATATTGACTCCTGGCTGATAGAACTGTCCCAGTGCGTTATGCTCTTTGTATTGTAAAACAGGGTGCCATAGAAAAAGGATACCAATTGATCTTGTTACATTTTATGAGACTAAATGTTTATTAGTATGTTTGCTAAATAGGCGCACGAATAGAACAGTTATCTCACCAAAATTTAACATGATATGATGTTTTTGGTAGATCGTAAAATAACTTACCCCAATAACTGAAACAAATGTCCGACACTATATTTAGTGAGTGAGTTTGGTTTTACGCCGCTTTAGCAATATTCCAAATGTCCGACACTATATGGGGATTCGAACCCGTAGTGAGTGAGTTTGGTTTTACGCCGCTTTTAGCAATATTCCAGCAATATCACGGTGGGGGACACCAGAAATGGGCTTAACACATTGTACCCATGTGGGGATTCGAACCCGTTTCTTCGGCGTGACGAGCGAACGCCTTAACCACTAGGCTACCCCACCGCCCCGACACTATATATAACATGTTTACAATTGTGACATGTGTTGTTACTGATTATCATCGTGTGAAATAATTCACTTGAAATGTCAATGAATATGAATCAAGCAATAAGACTGACTGACTGACTGAGTTTGGTTTTACGCCGCTTTTAGCAATATTCCAGCAACATCACGGCGGGGGACACCAGAAATGGGCTTCACACAATGTACCCATGTGGGGATTCGAACCCGGGGCTCCGGCGTGACGAGCCAACGCTTTAACCAATAGGCTACCCCTCCGCCCCTCAAGCAATAAGAGCCTGTTTAGTCCCTGATATGTATTCTATGCGTTCCGAACTCCTAGAAGGAAGATGACGTTCTGTGGCTTTTCCAAAAACGTCTTTACAACATCTGAAGTAAACTATACATGTTTAGAGACACATGTTCTTGAAATCGAATTTCGAAACAATAGCTTATATGAAGAATCTTTATTCTCTTATCCATATCTCTCACAAACACAAGGCCGACATTTGAACTACCCAACTATCCGACTGAATGAACCAAGACTTTTAACGAAAATGTCGTTATCCCTTCATTCCATGAAAGTACCCAGGTTTTAACGAAAATGTCACACTGAGTGTTTCCTGCCCTTCTAGTGGCAACCGTCAGAAACATATACAATGATAAATCAGGTGCCCACATAAAAAAATAGGGGAACCTAATGGTAAAAGAAACTTCATCAGACAGACACCGTGACAGTATTTGAGTCTAGTTTGTAAAGCTCACCTTGAACATTTCGGAGCCTTCAGTAAGACCTTGAAACTCCCGACTTATAAAAACAACTTCCAGCAAGGCAAGTGCACACCTATGTGTGCCGTGGAGTAAGTGGGTATGGTTTAAAGCTTCTTTCAGCAACGTGACGGCGAGGAACATCGACAACAGGTTGCATCTAATCGCATATGGATGGAGAAAAAAGCTGGATTATACCTCATACAGTGCGCAAAGGTAACACCACAGGTGAAAAAGGTTATAATGATGAAGCTGACCACTGCAAAGCTGAAGTCCACCCCTCTGTAAAACAGACATGTGTATGGCTGGTTTATTACTCTTAATTTTTATGCATTGCACTAATATAAACAGATTAGGTAATTTCTCCTTATGTCTAGTTCAAGTTCTAGGTTGTTTAATCAGAGGAGGTGTATTGGAAATATTGAACGAAAGCTTATGTGAACGCCAGCCGGGCTGTCCCACGCACTTTTAAATCTTCGACGGAGAAGCATGCATGATATTACGTCGTATGTATAGAAATGCAATCACCAAAGACCCTATCTGCTGGAATATTGTTGAGCATAAAGGAAAGGTGACTGCCGGAGAGTCGTATTCATTCTCTTGCCATACAGTCATGTGTGTGTTTGTTTGCTACTCACACATTGTATACATTGTAATTTGAAACAGGTGAAGCGGTAACACTCATCTCGTTAATTTCTAGTTCAGGGGGAATCTATTGAACGATATCAGATTATCTCATCTCATCTCATCACTTCTCATCTTTATTCTCAAAAACCCACCAACGGTTGTACATCAGACAAATAAATGCAAATGAATACAATAAATGCCAAGTATACAGTATGCTACTTTAAATTTTTAGTCCAAATGATTTTGCCAATGCGAGACGAAAGTCCGATGCATATTCATATAAAGTGTTCAGCTTAGAGTGGAGAATAATGGTTGCTCTTGGGCGACCCTACCGCTTGCCTGGACGCCACATCTCTGCACTACTATGTTAAAGACGTCAGAATAAAAAATCCCAACATTTTTATATTTTTGTAAAGCAGAAAAATATCACTCTTAATATCACTGTTGACATATGATACCTGACATGAAGACAAGTATGTGCATCGTTATAATCATTTCGTGAATTAAAATTTGAAACCTGTTATTTTTCTGTCTGATTCCATGTGGAAGAACCATTTTGGTAATCTGAACTAGATGTCAAATTTCTGTATAGCAAATCCACCTGACCATGACCCAATGTACAATGTTGTTTATGAATATCAGAATATTATTAAAATATATACCATCGTCGTCTTTGCAAGGTCACCATTTACCACTACCACTAAAAACGAATATGACAACATTTGATTACAAGAATGCTTTTACCTGGACATTTAAAATTCAAATATGAGCCATCTCAGCAGTAACGTTCAATATGCTTTCAGACAGGTTAACATCAAATATGTTTACATGGATGTTATTTTAAAGTAGATTGAAAAGTTCACTGGCTGCAGGTCGAAAATAGCCTGACAGGATCAATAATGTTTTGTGATGTTCACGTACATTCTAACACAACCCCAAAGGCATTTCATACCATGGAGTAAAACAGATAACTAGATTGACATTCCCGATGCTCTTACGTTTAATGAATTGTGGCGTGTGGTTCAATGGTTTATTATCAGGGTAAACACTCCTGGTATATTTTTTAAATGTTAACTGATCTTTTTTCTGAGACCGTGGCTTCAGTTTTTAGCAGGATCCCGTGCTGAAGGATGAAGTGAGTGCATATTACCACTCCTCAATGATTCACTCTTGTCACAGAAACCATACAGGGGAGTAAGATATGTCACTACCAAATAATATAGATGTTAATGTTGAATTAATTGCATTTTTGTTTTTGTTTATGCAAGTGGTGTACTCTGTGACTTGTTATTTAATCGAAAAAGGTCTTATTAATTTCAAGGGAGGTAACTTAAGATAGTGACAAGTGCATCTTGCACCAAAACAAAGCCTTTCGAAGAACGTAAGTGTCCGTGTGGGGCATGCTTATATTTGAAGTGTTTTCATGTCTGAAGATTGTGACAAGGAGAAGTGTTTTCATGATGGCACTACTTCTGTTACTTGTTTTGATCTTGAGGACGAAGGTTGCATGATATGTAATATGGTGGATTCTTTACCTCCTTAAGGTTGTAAAATATACATAACGTGAGATCGTTCGTCGTGTCTCGTCGTGTCACGCCGTGTCGAACAAACATTAAATCTTTGAATTCTTCGGGACTGACGTGATATTAATGGAGATGTAATTACATATTGGTCACCTTCACCCGTGAATTGAATCCCACCCATAAACGCCATGGATATCAGATGGTGGTTGCTGACACATCACTCGTATGATACTCACACTTTCGACCACTGGTATGATCCAGGTTCGAATGCTCAGATCTGATAGAGACTTGATTTTGATATTACGATTTATGTACTAATGATCAAACTACATATGACCCATATTGAATATTGGCTTCAAAAACGATTATGTAGTTGAATGTTCAGACATTTACAAATTCGTTCGCTTATCACCATGATGTACCCGAGAATGGATCCGATATTCGGATCTGTCACAGCTACCTATACTTGTCGATTGTGGTGAAATAATAATCAGGGTTCATGTGTTGTGAATTGGGTGCGTTATAGCTGCTCATTATATCAATCACAGGACTGTCTTGTACAGATTGGATTGAAAAAGACAGTCAGTCATCATAGAACTTGGGTATGACTAAACCGGCGTTAAACACCAAAGAAATATACTTGAAATAGAGTGAAATTTAAATGTGTTACTGCACTTGCTGTGCAGTACAATGTTCCTCAGATATCTGTGACTTTCTTTAAGAGTGATAACAGCACCACTTCAACAGCGGTGTCTGTTTTCCCGATGTGTTAAGTTGTTTACGCATGTTTTGTGTGAGATTTATAATGAATACATTTCAGCCAACTAAACTGAATCATGGCGTGTTTCCATCTTCCCGTCTGGACCATTGTTGTGTCAGGACTCGTGAAGATCGCGGACAAAACTGGACTTCAGAAACTTATGATTGATGTAAGAGACGACTAACAGGATCGGGTGGTCAGGCTGGCTGACGTCATCGTATCTCATTTGCGTAGGTCCATGTTGTCATAGACGTTAGCTAGCAGAGATACAGTATACCAGTTAGAGTGTCTCAAATTGAGCTAAAAATGTCAATATCGGGCTGTTGGGATTTTACGAGCTCATGGGCCCAGAGGAGTCGCCATGACGTCAGCGTAGACAAGAACTGACGTCATAACTATTGTGTTCTGCAACGGTGCGTGTATTACAAGTGTTTTATATTTTTAACGTATTCTCTGTGTGATAATTTGTAACCATAGATGCATTATTATGTGACTTGAATTATGGAAGAATGAACACCATTTATGGTAAAGGCAGATATATATATATATATTTGTATTTATTTGCATGTGTGTACGTACATGTGTGTGTACGTACATGTGTGTGTACGTATGCATGTATTATCCTTGTGGACATGCCTAAAGATACATGAATATATGTCGGTGCTTTCAATGACACATTTCTCCATCTACATTTCTACCATTTCTGAAATTGTAATGGTTAACGTTGTGGATGCTATCCAGTTCAGTCGGTTATGTTAAGATGGTTGCTCTCATCAGCTGCCAACGTCCCACTGTTCGGTAACAAAAAGGTATCATGAATATTTCCACATGTCTGTAGGTCGCTTGTTAATTAGAACGATACATCAGTATAAAAAACTACCATTTAGTTTTTTCCGTTCGCAAAAGAAGCGACGTTTTCCCCTGAAACAACTGAGCTTGAAAGCACGGATGCAGTTCACTGACAGGTAAAGCTAACTAAGCCACACAGAAAAAGTTATTCTTTCTGTGTTTATTGAGAATATTCTTTTGGTTATTCACTTTCCATTTTGTAAGAGAGAGATGTGATCGTTTTTGCTTATTACGAAGAGGTTATTTGTTTTTGTGAGATGTATTTTTTTCTTCTTTTTTTGGTATGCTTTTGACGGGGCTGAGGTCTGACCTTTCAGAAAATATTAAGTTGTATAGTCGGAAAGATTCTAACGCGTGTACGATGCACGGTATAGTATATCTACCACTGCTTCAAAACAAGAAACCTTTTCCGGACAAACCCGTGAAGATCCGCGTTAGGATTGATTTTTAGTAACCCATGCTTGTCGTAAGAGGCGACTGACCAGATCGGGTGGTCACGCTCGCTGACTTGGTTGACACATGTCATCGTATCCCAATTGCGTAGATCGGTGCTCATGTTGTTGATCACTGGATTATCTGGTCGAGACTCGAATATTTACAGACCGCGCTATATAGCTGGAATATTGCTGAGTGCGGCGTAAAACTAAACTCAATCAATCAATTTTTCAGGACGTCCAGTTAAAATCTGCTGTTTGGAAAACCTGAGTATAGTTCCTCTCAACACCATATCCACATTTTAATAGTAATTACTTTAAGGTCCATTTACAGATTGAATGGTTTCATATTGTGAACTACATTAGCATTGCTGTAAATGATACTGAAAACTTACTGTTCAGCATAAAATATATGCTGTGGTAATAATTCCGGTCCATAATATTCTTCCTACGTACGATAAACGATAAACGGCATCCATAAAGGCCTAGTATGGGATAAGCCTTACATGAGTTCATATGTCATGGAGTAATTCCCGTTCACTAAACCTTCTGATTTTCTGTTGAGTCATGGATCATGAACATGGCTTGTGATCAACTGAATGGGCTCTCTTAATGGCGGACGTGACAGAAACATATAGCTGAACAGTCACCAAAAGTCTACAATCTCAATATCGGATCACTTCATTGATAAAGTATTTTGAAACAGGTATCTTTAACAAAATATAATATATATGACTTGAAACAGAGTAAACAAACAACATTAAGCAGAACTAGTCATATTCCAGAAAACAACCGAGAGTCGGTGGTCATAGTTTGGGGGTTTTGGGGGTTTGTTTTGCTCCTCACAGTTTTTGGGGTTTTTAAATATTTTTATTCATTTCAGATAGGTATACAAAGACAGGAAGTACACAACTCCATGTTAGGGCTGGTTACATTTTGGCAACAAAGAGTTACAAATTTTCAAAGAAAGAAAATATAGTTACTAGTATTCAAAGTCAGGGAGTGCACAACTCCAGCAGCAAACTTCATGGGTTACAGGCATGCTCTAGCTAGTTATACATCAGCAACAAAGATTTACCAATTTCGAAATGTGGAAACATAGGTACATAAAGTCAGGGAGTGAACCACTCAAGCAATAGACTCCACGGGTTACAGGCATGTTCCAGCTAATTATACATCAGCAACAAGATTTACTAATTTCGGTGGTCATAGTTGTTATCACTAGATTTTGAACAGTTAGATTACTTGTATTCGCCATGTCATCACCAGACAATGCCACCGATGATTGATACTGGTTAGTGAAATAGTCTGGACAATGAGGAAGGCAAGGCAGGTCAGTAAAGTAAGAGGTGTACCAAGTAAGACGGCCAATCAGCTGTCGACACGGAATGACTCGGGAACTGTCTGGTATTAAAAGCTATCAACTCAATTCTAAAAAAATGGATTTTCTCAAATAAAAACAATCATGAGGCAGTTTATTGTACAATATGCCAGGACTAAATTGAGGCTTGTGGATATGTAAGTAGAAACTTTAAACAGCATTTGAGCTTGATTTAGAATTAAAGATTTGTGGTGGGTCCGGCAGAGAGATTCGCTTCTTTTCTACTTAGTCAAATCCACAGTCAGGAAAAACTGTACTTCCAGACAAAGGGGAAAAACGGTTTGCTTGAAAAAAATTTGAACCACCCACCCCTGAAATTATGTGTTCTTTTTAACAAAGACGGTAACATGTGTTTAGCAAAATGTTACGAAGAAAATTGTGCCCGGACGGAATTTCGCGATTTCAATGCACCGAGAATAATGGGAATTCAGACAAACACCCAATCTAGCACAACTGTAATTGTTACTAATCGACCCTGTTAAAAAGAACATTAGTTACAGTAAAATATACGATTGGTAACAAATGTAACAATTTGCTTGTAAACTCTTTTCAATATGAATGTATTTGTCAAACAATGAATTTTTGCCCTCCTGCCGGTTCATTTTTGTGAAATATTATTGTATTTGTCTTCTTTTTGTAATCGCTCTACTGTTGCCCACGTATTCAGCTCAATTAACCATTGCGTAAAATTATAACAAATCCACGATCTAAGCTGTCAATATAAATTAGATTATGGATGTGATGCTTTGGCTTCATTGCCGAATAACTAGTGGGAGTGAATGAGATCTGATTAAGGTCAAATTTCCATGAAAACAAACACAAAGTGGAAGCACATAGCGTATACTCTGCCTGTGGCTTCATTGTAATTTTGATTACTAGTTCGCCAGTGACATGACTATGTAGCTCTGTTCAGATCATTCTCAGTGACAGTTGTAAGACAGGTGACAATTTCATTAAGAACTACTCGTATCCATCTGAAACAAGACGTAACTGGCCAATGACAACTCAGCTGCCATTTATAAAATAGTCACTTTACAACACGGACAATCATCGATCCGTACGTCGACAATCTATATTTCAACAGTCCTCTTTTCCCTTTGATGATAAGACAGAGTGCGAAGTGGAATAATGTTGCTTTGCACAGTATATCTGCCTCAATCTCCCGTCAACACGACACGATGTAATGAAGCATGTTGGAGGGTCTTGCCTGAAGACCTCTCTTCCATTCAATCATTCCCTAATCAATGACATGATATTAGTATTAATCCTCACAGTGTCATCAACAGCCTTTCCTAATCTCTCACTTATCATTACAAGCACAGTAAAACGCTGTGAGGAGTATTGAGTTCCAATCACAATTAGTCGATTTGTACGTGCTCGGAATGGCGTTTTAAGAGTGGAGATCATGCACTGCTGGCAATATTTGACGGATGAGGGATCTCGGGTGAAATATCAAGAGCTGGGACTAGGCTATCGGATTTTCACAGTAAGGGATTTGAATGGTAAGACATATAATCATTACCGATTGTACGATTACAGCGTCTGTGCTTTCAGACATACACTCATAGTCCTGGGACTCAGACATGTATAACTCTACCAGGACGTCGATGTTGTAATAATGAGATCACAATTTATACCGTATCTGAACAAAGTAAACGTTCAAGAGATGATTCGTAATATAGTAACCATTACACCTCCATGAGTGTCCCACTGATTACATGTACATTCCCGTGGATAACTCTCGGTTGAGAAATTCAAGAATTCTGACACTCGTTCGTAAAATCAGTATGACACATGTTTGCTTAGAATCTGTGCAAGCGCATACAGCTATGGTGTACACATACATACTTGTCACTGGTAAGAGTATCTAAAGGTGTTTATCGCCTGGAGTATGGCGATCCTTGCTTCTGGCCCCGGTCGCGTCAGAAAGATGTACTAATAAGAGACAACTAGGACGCGCGGTCAGTGTACTGTGTCGGGGGTGGGGGTATATGTGTCAACCTGTCACGTTGTATCTTAGTCTCGAGTATACCTCACATTCCATCAGCTGAACGCAGCCATTAACAGTCAGCGGCAGGATTCACAATGGTAGAGAATCGTATGAGACGTGGTCTATATACACGCGATTAGTGACAGTGACAAGTATTTACAATTAGATGGATGCCCACGAACTACTATAAATGCATAAAGAATTAGGTTTGTATTTCTTTCTTGAAGACCTTTTTGCATGTTTTATTTTGTTTGTTCAGGTTTTCTTTATAGAATATAGCTTTAAAAGAAGATCATGTCCGTGACCGGTTATGATTTTACATTTTGTTTCGTATTATAAGAGAATACAAAACAAGTAACGGTATTTTCCAGATGAACACTTTACCAGTAGCCCTTCATAGTATGAACTACAACGATGGCGAATCTATATGTTTTCTAGAATCCTGTTAGACATACATTTAAAACTGATCAGCTACCATCATATGGTCAACATTCAATATGCTTTCAAGGGCATTGCCAGTGACATTAAACATGCATTTGTTAATTTCATTTGTGATGTTTACCCGCATTCTTATACGCCGATAGACAAGTCCTCACCACAACTTATTCAAAGATTGTAGTTGAAATCAATATTCTCACTCTCCAACCATCACTTGGCACTTTATATTCATTATTTGACAGTGATTCGTAAGCAAATGTTTGCGAAATTGTCGGTATCATGCAAACATATGATTCAATGAGGTAATGATTTATAATGGTGTGAAATTCGTGTATTATCTTCAGCGTACATCCCTATAGACATTTCATGTTTATAGATTGACGTTGTCGGTGCTCTCAATGTTCAGGTATTACGTTGTAGGGTAACTTTGTCTTTGAATGTAACATATGTTTTGATCCAGTTCACGTGAGCCCCTATCTTTACTCTCCACGAACAAATTCCTGTACAAGAAACATGAAGAAACGTTAAGCTTGTATTTCTACAGTTCCGAACCATACACGACAGCTGCCCATGTTTACTATTCTTGTTTTCCAGTTGCTGATGCTAGGTGCTTTGTTTGGTGCTTTGGTATTTAATGGTAAAGGTTGGATTGAATAATCAGGGGAGGTAACTATAGAAAACGCCCTGTGGAAAACGTTCTCAACCAAGGATTTCGAAAGAAAAAGAACATATCATATTTCTGGTGCGCATTCTGGAAGAGTGCAACTATTCGTTTAATGGTGTTTGCGTGGTGTAACATCTCCAT
Source organism: Haliotis rubra (assembly GCF_003918875.1). Lineage (NCBI taxonomy): Eukaryota > Metazoa > Mollusca > Gastropoda > Lepetellida > Haliotidae > Haliotis > Haliotis rubra. The sequence goes on along the minus strand of NW_025766547.1, from coordinate 722,170 downwards.
GTTTAGTTATTGATACAGGAAGAGACTTTCAATATGTTTACGACTACTTTTATGGGCAATATTTCGAAAGCAGGTATACTATAGTGCGTGACATCGGTATACTGGATCGGGTCTGCATACACAACGCCAAGGTGGGGACACTGCCATATTTCACACTGGATTGCAACTATTCGTTTAGTTGTACGGGTCTGTAATATTATATGTACACAACGCCAAGGTTTCGACACTGACCGATAACGTATTCGTACACGCAAATTTATGATATAGACACTTTAGTGTTTAATTCCTAAAAGCGTCAGTTGGTGTTTTCAACACAGCTTCATATGTCCCTGCATGTACTGTCTGCATATGATAGCTGTTATTCCCTCGTGAAACCCGTCATATGCTAAAGAACAACATGATGGGAACAACAAACATTAACAACAAATCGACAGTGGATCTAACATGGCTTGGAAGGTGAAACAAATAAACTATACCTTCAACTCCTATGACCTTTCATAATCGGTTATTATTCGGTTTCGAGACAAACCCTCTGTCTATAGACGAGTGAGATGTTATTACAACACACTGGCAGGTTTTCACGGCTGGTCTACCGACCTGAAAGAACATAATGTCATGTCTATATATAACGCTGAAGGATTGAAGAAAGCATAACGCCACCGTAATGAATGACAAGACGCCACAGAGGAGCTACGTTACCTACTTGTTACAAGATTTACGGAGTTGCAATTTGCGCTTGTGTAAATGCTTCACAACTCAAAGAATCACCAATTATCTGATGAAAAACAACTCTATATTTGCTGACGTATTAAGAGATTAACGTTGTTGACGGTATCTAGTTCCAGCCATTACCGTCCAAGAGTTGCTCTCAGACGTTCCTTATCAGCTGATAACGTCTTGCAGCACAGTAACAAATAGGCTTCCATGACAGATGTGAAAGGAGATCCACATCTGTTTGTACGTCGCCTGCTAATTACAGCGCTACACCTGTTCAGGAAAATACCACTCTCTATTCCCGTTCGTAAAGAAAACTGCATTTATTTGTTGTATTCCTGAAAATACTGAGCACCAAAACAGTTTACGGAAAGATAAAGTTAAGCCACACAGTGAAAATAATCATGTGTTTATTGAAACTGCTCATTTGGTTATACCGTTTCCATTGTGTTCATTTATTTTCTTCAAGATGAAGAGAGTTGGTTTTGTGAGATGAGATGTTTCATGACGTTTGTGAGAACTATGATGTTAAATCTTTAATTAGGATATTGTGAAATGAAATGAGTTATAGTTAGGGGTTGATGTTCCTTTTGTTATGTACTAATGTGTACATAATGACGTCTCTATGATGGCGTCCGGATTGTTCAGTGTCCGGAGTGCGGGGTGCCGGAAATTACGGGATATCACTGTATATGATATTTAGTACATGAAAATTTGTTAAATCATTACAAAGAGATAATTAGTATCGTGATATATATGTTTTCAGTTAAACTTAACAAATTCACTACTAACTACAGAGAAGAGATGTGTTGGCGACGAGGTGCCGTACTCTGAGAGTTCGGGTTCGAATCCCGGATAGGACTTAATTAACCTCCACTGTACTACTGAGAAAACGTGACAGAGATAAGGCATTGTTACTGTGTGTCAGCATCATATTCTCGTCATGTTTCAATGATTGTCATGGCAACCCGCGTGTGTGATTTGCGGTCTAACCAGACTAAGTGTTCACATCGAGGGCTATATTATAATCTCATACCCTTTATCTCCCCCCACACACCTGGTCATCTTTATCTTTCTTCATCTACATTTAATAACAACTTGTTTTCGAACCAAACAATTACCAAGTAATCTAAATTCTACACAATCAGTGATTTTTCTTCTGTCAACACTCTAGCTGTTTGAGTTTTGAGATGAGAAACAGAACAAAATACATATGACTTAATTGTGATAATATTTAAAACGAAACAGTGATGTACACAAATAATATTATCATCTCATCTCATCATGTGGGCATACTAAGCATGATATTATTAACATGTTTAGATCCGTTAATTTAAGGAATACTGTGGGATAGCCCAATAACTCAAGCCTATAGGGTCTGTGTTCGAATTTCAACATTCGTGCAAGGATTCACCAATGGGTATACAGCGCCGTCATAATATTGCTGGAAACTGAGTCCAGCCTTACTTCCCCAGTCATAACGATATTATACATATACTCAACGATGTTGAATAAATCAGACTCAGTCAAAACATGTGAATATAACACCTCCCTATTTTTTGCCACGTTAAAGCTATATTTGTAGCAATTGTTATGTGGCAGTGTTATTCATAGCGACACAATGATCCAAGTGGAAAACATTGTACCTGTTGGGGATCATTCGGGAATCAACATGTGACACAATCCATATGTACCGCTGATAGCTTGCTCTGGCTGAAATGCCTGTTAAATGGTTTCAGGAAGCGTTGGCTCTGTTGTTCAATGAAGGAACAACTCAAATCTCAAAACCTGTTCACCTGTTTCCTGTTAACTTTCAGACAACGGTGGGTACCCTTGATGTCTGTTCCCCTGGGGTAAAACAGTTGTGTCGTGTATCTATCTGGTCCCAGCGCAGCTTCATTGAAGAACGTGAACGCACTAGGAACAGTAGATCAGCGGAATGGAATTCGACACCTAAAGAATGCTAAACACAGTGTTAACTTTACAAACAAAGCACCACCTGACCGTCTTGTCTGTGTGGTTCCATGCCCTGAGTGTTATCATACCTGTAATTTAAACTCTACATGCGTTGGGATATATTTATACAAGCTCCTACATATGTTAGCAGCAGGATGACGCTGTGTAGCATTGCGATCAACGAAAGTCGATGTTTACAACAGATGCTGAAGGGAAGTTCTAAAACTTGCTACAAATGAGTGTTCTGTTGTGAAACTGAGTGCACCGTAGAAGCAACATTCATGGACTGTGGGAGGGTCAGTGACCCAGGCGTGTCGACTTGATGCGAAGTGTAACTTCAAACCTCCATGCCCCACCAATCTGCGAACTTAAAGTAAACGTTCACTTAATAAAACTACTTCCCAAACCATAACAAATTTCTTACTAAAACACAGTTCATTATACTATTACAAAGACATCGACTTTCAGACCATATATTATTTTATTTATTATAGGATATTTATATAGCGCACATATCCACGCACTAGTGCATGATCAAGGCGCTGCTATTTTTTCCCTCGATCATTGGATGTCAATCTTAATATGTTTGTTAAGGTTAGTGTTGAGTTACCGCTCGATGGATGATAATGTCCATTTATTCCTCCTCTTAGTATCCCTGAACGGCTTGACTGAAATCGCTAACATAATTTGAGAAATTATAAACCTTTCCCGATTATTACTTTTTTCCTTCAGCGCTGTTTCTTTGGAATTTGGGATTCGATGACATCTGTCAATTCAGTTAACGGGCTTGACCATCGGATCCCGTTGGTCATCTCGTACTACGGGCAGGGTTGCTGAAGACCAATTCTAACCCCAATCTTTACGGGTGGAGTGAGTGAGTGATTATTTTAACCCTACATCGTCAGTCCAGCAACTACTCGTGGCGAACGTGCAGACTTAACGGGATCAGAATGAATGTTACATTACATTGTTCCTTATTGTCACAGTGACCATAGTCATTCTCGTTCTTATATTGACGGGGCGGTGGGGTAGCCTAATGGTTAAAGCGTTGGCTCGTCACGCCGAAGACCCGGGTTCGAATCCCCACATGGATACAATGTGTGAAGCCCATTTCTGGTGTCCCCCGCCGTGATGTTGCTAGACGATTGCTAAAAGCGGCGTAAAACCAAACTCAGTCAGTCAGTCTTATATTGACCATCGCAACTGTTAAAAACAACGAAAGTTGTTCAGAGCTTCGACACTATAATATTGCTCGTTTAACAGACTGAGAATGTGCAACGATCAAAACCTCATTCTGAGGAGTCGAGCACGAAACAGATCAGGTAAATAAAACACGGAGTGCTCACGTTGAGTATTTGAGTCAGGTGAGCACTTTTTAATGTAACAAAAACTATAACTGACGTTTAACAGGCTGTAAGTTGATACATGTTTTACTCAATGTCATGCTTGTATCGTTTTTATAAAGTGTAATGGCGTTCCCCGTGACTTGGAATAGTTTTCTGGATGAACGAAATACAACTTGTGAGCCAGACATTGACCGTGAAGGTGTTGTACTTCTACATTGTACGGTACGAGTTATAAAGAATGCGTCTGACGGCGCTCGGAGCCGTATTTCAGCTCAGATGCTTGATGGGCATTTAGAAGTTGGGAGGTAACACAACAACGTATGGTACGGATTTACAACTTCTTTAATATTCACAACACGACGTTTCTGGGCTACTTCTTGCCCCATCATCAGGTGAATGACAAAATATATAGTATGTACAGGAAGCCAGTGAGATAGTATTACAGATTGAGATGTACAAAGATTAAGTGATGTGTTTAGATGAGATGTACAGAGTTCATGAGAGCATGTTTATGCAAAGGACGTACAAAATGTTTATACAGTGTAAAGGATTGGACATACGTGATAGGATTGATTGGAAGCCACTTATGAAAACAATGAAGGATGATGGAAGCCACTTATGAAAACAACGACAGGACAACACTTATATGAAAACACACATCAAAGCATGTACAGTGATTTAAGGGGACAAGGGAAAACATGTACATTGAAAGCATTATTCTATGCACCATGCATTCGGTAGAAAAACACCCTGATCCCTGTTGATTTCAGGTTTGGTGCGGTGGATCCAGATGGCCTCCATCAATTTCCTTTTCCGCCAATTGCTGATGTTGACGGCCAAAATGTCAGTGTCATCCCAATTGATGGTATGGCTGGGATTTCTGATCACATGTTCTGATAAAACTGCTTTCATGTCCGAGTTTTTCACCGATGCTTTGTGTTCTTTCATACGATTTCAGGTTTGGTGTGGTGGATCCAGATGGCCTCCATCAATTTCCTTTTCCGCCAATTGCTGATGTTGACGGCCAAAATGTCAGTGTCATCCCAATTGATGGTATGGCTGGGATTTCTGATCACATGTTCTGATAACGCTAATTTCATTTCCGTGTTTTTCACTGATGCTTTGTGCTCCTTCCTACGAGTACATACAGGCCTGCCTGTTTCACCTATGTAGGTGCTGCCACGTGTACATTTCAATTTGTACACACATCCTCTTGGGTTAGGGGTAGTTTACTCTGTAATACTATCTCACTGGTTTCCTGTACTTCTTTTATATTTTGCTGATTCACCTGATGAAGGGACAGAAGAAGCCAAGAAACGTCGTGTTGTAAATATTAAAGAAGTTGTACATCCATACCCTACGTTGTTGTGCGTATGTCAGCTATATTTATTACGCTATGCCCATCTGATGTGTGAGGAGAAACAAAAGTGGTGAAGGTTTGAGATTTAGACTGTGGTGAAACCTACAAGCATGGTTATTTTGCAAATCGGGATTCGAACCCAAAACTAAAGTAAGTAAGTGAGTTTAGTTTTACTCCGCACTCAGCAATAGTCCAGCTATATTGCACAGGTCTGCAAATAAGAAGGTCTGGACCCGACAATCGAGTGATCAACAACATGAGCACCTATCTGCGCAATTGGTATACGATGACACGTCAACCATGTCAGCGGGCCTGACCACCCGATCCCGTTTGTCGCCTCTTATGACAAGCATGGGTTACTGAACATCAATTCTTACCCGGATCTTCACGGGCCCCAAGGCTAGAGGTACTCTAAGTTCAACAGAAAGCAAAATCCGACACTTCATGTGTAAAAGGCTGCAAGAAGAGCACGGACTGGATATAGAAACGTACCAGGCCAAATACACATTTAGGAAACATGTGACCTTCACGTACATCACCTCACGTGATCTCTTTATCATCCCCAGCTACGAGACATCATCTACATCATCTTGGTAAAGGTGATATTTATACTACACAGTGACACACAGACAATGATTACAGCCTTTAGCAATCGCTTGGACGGGTCCGTATTAAATCCCTCTTTAATGTCATAAAATGAAAACTTTATGATCTTGATGTCAGCTGTAGGTCGCGAGACACATTACATTATGTGGCACAAAAACGTGTTGGTGTGTGTGTGTTGTGCGCGGGCGTGTGCATGTTGTGCATGCGTGTGTGTGTTTGTACAGTGTGCTTGTGTGGTGTGTATGTGTGTTTGTGTGGTGTGTGTCCGCATGATATATGTGTGTGTATCTGCACAGGGTACAATAATGATCCCCAACAGTTGTCCGACTTGCAGTCAGGCAGAGTGTCCAGGGTACAATAATGATCCGCAACAGTTGTCCGACTTGCAGTCAGGCAGAGTGTCCAGGGTACAATAATGATCCGCAACAGTTGTCCGACTTGCAGTCAGGCAGAGTGTCCAGGGTACAATAATGATCCGCAACAGTTGTCCGACTTGCAGTCAGGCAGAGCTCCAGACAGAGGCAGAGTGTCCAGGCAGAGCGTACAGATAGTGTCCAGGGTGAACACAATACAAACAGATGCCTGAGGAAGAAGTGTACAATATATTCTCTTTTCACAAACACACTGTCTCGTCAGTTAATGCTGATGCTCCACAAACAAAACCTATTTATTTGATTTATCTTGAATCGCACAAGAGTCTGTGCTTTTGGCAATGTTTTATGTTGGATGTAGTTTTGTTTCTTTTACTTGTGATAACTCACAGAATGAGTAGTATATGCCTTGAGACAAGGCCAGTTTAAAAACGTCTAAACCTCCTAAACGGCACATCATTTATATGGTTGTACATAGCACGATAACAAAAGCCTTGCTGGAATATGTGCCTCGTGTGCGATGTTTGATGTCACCGTTCGATGTCCATCTTTAACACGCGTCTCAGCTCTGCTTGTGGTTTATACTTTTAAATTGTTTAACGTCGCACTCAGCAATATTCCAGCTATTTGGCGGCGATTTGTAAACAATCAAGTCTGGATCAGTCATCAACAGCATGGTCATCGACCTACGTAACTGGAATACGATGATATGTGTCAACCAAGACAGTGAGCCTGACCACACGATGCTGTTACTCGCCTATATTCAGTCGGCTGTGTGTACGAATCGGGTTACCCATTTCAGGTCACAAACAAAACATGATGTCATCCAGTTAAAAGTCTCCATTACACATTCGTGGATCTGTAAAATGATGCATGTCCATGAATGTGATATGGACACTGGGAAGAATTAATGTTCACATCACTTGAAATTCATATGGTGGAAGTAAGACCTACACAGCTCATCAGTACTAAGGCTTTTATTCAAGGTTGCAAAGGCAATTATTTGTGAGAAAGGCCTTCCACCTCAGTTCTAGCCCTAACCCAGTCGATGATTGTAAAATACATCTAAAACAAGGGAAGGTTATCAAAATACCATGAAAGGAAGCAATAATGTGCTCTAAAATGCTCGACCGCCTCCGTGGTGTAGTGGTTAGAGCGTCCGCCCGGAGAGCGGAAGGTCGCGGGTTCGATCCCCGACCGCGTCATACCAAAAGACGTTAAAATATGGTACTTGTTGGTCCCTGTCTGGCGCTCGGCATTAATGGGTACAACAAGGACTGGTCGGCTCGGAGTCAGTATACTGTGCCTGAGTGGGGTATTCATGCTTCACTGCGGCATGGTATCTCAGTGGGGTAGCACTATAAAACCAGCTTAAGTCTGGGCTAGTACAAGCAGCCGCACATACACATACACACGCATGCACGTCGTCATATGAGCGAAATATTCTCAAGCACGACGTTAAACCCAATTTCACCTCACCTCACCTCACCTCATCCCACCTCACCTCTAAAATGCTCACTTGAAATCAAAAGTTTAAGTTATTTTTTCGCCCCTGTTCTCATCCCTCGTGACTATACGTATCTTTTTTCAGTAGCCTGGGTAATGGGAAAACAATGTCTCAGGCTAACCAGCGTATGGTGGGGTAGTTGTTTAGAGAGCCAAGGAATCAATAACAAAGGTAATAAGTACAATCCAATGGGTCAGCCTAACAACATTAATTACTCTGAAGATATGACAACCACGAGGTAAACTGTTACATGCGAGTTGCGGTATGTTCGTATATAGCCTATAAGTGTCCATTCAGCTGTCAGGATTAAATGTTACTGGGTTCAAATTATCTCTTCTTAACCATTTTCGGCATCTTTTACCACTGTTAACACGTCTACCTGCTTCAGTTAGAACTGATTTCCAATATCAAACGGTGATGTGTGCAAAGTCACTCCCTCACTCACTCACTCACTCACGCATCCACTCACCCACCCACCCAATCACCCACTCACCCACTCACCCACCCACTCACTCCACTCACTCACCCACCTACTCAAACACCTACTCAACCGCACAGCTCACCCGCTCACCCACTCACCCCCAAAAAAATTGAATATCTGTGAATTCTTTCTTTAAAAGCAGAATAGATTGTAAACTTAGAGCTATCATCATAAAGCATGTGTTAATGAAAATATTAACAACACCAGTCTTTCTCAAGCAGATAATGCCCATTGACAAAATACATTTAAAGGCGAGTCAAACATCTTCGTATGAAAACATTGAACCAACCTTGCAAAACTTTATATTTCTTATGAATACATTTCAAAAATGGGCTTACCTTTCCACCAATACTGTTTTAAAATGTGCACTGAAAGGAACGTGATTGAACATTTCCTTCTCGAGTGGATGGAACAACCTATGCTTGACAAGTATTGATTTGTTTACCTTCCCAAAGTAAAAATGCGGTATTTGATATGTGCGATATTAGACTCACAAAAAAGTAGCAAATTCTGGTTCAAAAACTAACAGGCAAAATCGAAAAGAGCTGTGCCGAGTTAGATAACAGAAAAAAAATGTTTCAAATGCACCATGTAAGAGTCGGTCAAAGATTGTTATTCTGAAACTTTTGTCACTCTAACGTAATGTATATGTATGATCTCGAACGTCTTTAACCAAAATCGTCCACAACAAAGGAATCCACAGAATATGACTTCAATAAAATTGAATATGAAATGTACTCAAAAGTTTGTTCGCAATGCCAAAATCCTACTTTATTGTGTCAGATTCCCATAAGGCAGTCCAAATGGATTCAAGTTAAATTTTGTGAGAACCGACAATACCATTATGTTTCATTCAGAAACGCCTGCTGGGAAATTGATTCACTTCAGAAGTGTCTATTACATTTTGGAACGACGATAACGACATACCGAAGTCAAGAATCAACATTGGTGCTGATAAGATGATTTCATAATTCAATGGCGTTCAAAAACGACTGGTCCTTGTGCTCAAACGAACACTGTGTGTCGGTATAAGAAATTCCATATTCTACTTCCCTGTAACAAGTCCACAATTCGATCAGGGAAATAAACTGAAGAGATATCAATTCTGCAAGACTGAAAGCCTCATAAAATCAGCTACGAAATCAACCTCAAGTTATTACTTTTGGCAAACCGCATTGCCAAAGACAAACGCATGTGCCGTAAATTCAGTTGTGTAAAGGGATATATAATCTAGCTCCAGTTTGAGAAGGTAAGTAAACCTACAGAGGCGAGTCTCTTCTCCTCCAGCAGAATAATGATACAGCTTGACTGTACGTGGTTCCTTTCCAGACACAACCTCCGCCTCAGATATGACTCACATATAATACCTGTTTCCTCTTGACTCTATACAATATCTATCATATCAACGTACAATTACTAAGCTGGAATATTGCTTAGTGCGGCGTAAAACTAAACTCACTCACTCACAAGGAGCGGTTTTAAACACGTCGTTTTACATTAACATAAAATGACGTTGTCAATTCAAGGCACGTGTGGTTAAAACCCAAATAACTCTGGAGTAATAAAATCTGGAGTTCCAATATTGATTTATAATTTTCGGGCAATATATTCAGTCTTATACAAATACAACCTGTCTGTATTGGTTTTCTCTGGTAATGGAGATGTCGTGTCCCATATAGCGGGGTACCAGTTGAAATGTTTACAGGATCAATCAGTTATCAAAATTACTAAGTTCGAGGTACGTGAAAACTCGTGAGACACTTGTAAGGTTTTACAAAACTCAGACTATCAACGTTCATGAATATATAGACCAACGGTGCATGAAGGTCAAATATGTCAATTATTCGAATGGGTCAATGGAGATCAGTCATGACACCAGGTGTTCATGAACATATAAGAATACCACGCCCCGCTATGATAGGAGCATCCGCCACTCAGACGGTTTATGTTACGGAAAGGAGGTTTATGTTACGGAAAGGAGGTTTATGTTACAGAAAGGAGGTTTATGTTACGGAAAGGAGGTTTATGTTACGGAAAGGAGGTTTATGTTACGGAAAGGAAGTTTATGCTACAGAAAGGAGGTTTATGTTACAGAAAGGAGGTTTATGTTACAAAAGGAGGTTTATGTTACGGAAAGGAGGTTTATGTTACGTTATGTTACAGAAAGGAGGTTTATGTTACAGAAAGGAGGTTTATGTTACGGAAAGGAGGTTTATGTTACGGAAAGGAGGTTTATGTTACAGAAAGGAGGTTTGGAGTCTCAAGGGTAAGGTCACACTACAAGATGGCAGTCGGCATCAGGCTTACAAGTGATTTTGCTCAATTCCTCTGAAAGTCTACAATTCAATTTTGGAGTGAATTATTATTTCAGTTGTTGGTTAAAGCTGAATTATGGATGATAACTGTATGCAGACTGTGTTTCTTCATGAATTCGAATATAATGTACACGTCCTAATGTACCTAAGTTGTGGAGAAATGACGGCAGGCGTTGATATATATTATGTTCTCGACACAATGAAGAAAGTCCTTATTGAAGAATAGAAATTATCTCTCTTCTACAGATTGGCACATATAGTACGTACATGACTGGGATCATTAACTGTACAAGCTAATTTATGTATGAAGTGAAATTTACTGGAACCATGAATGGGACAAAATGCATATTGAAAGAAAAACTGCACAAATACAATTTATTAAGTATCATGTTGACATCAACTCATCAGCTGAATGTGAAATGACAGCACTAAATAAAAGCTATCTAATGATGGACTAAGAATATACATCGAGACGTGTTCCTTAAATTACACAACATCACATACATAAATTATTGCCCGCCCCCTTAATGAACTTTATATGGGAACACGTTATCTCTTGCATTTGAAAACAATCACTCATTCGTTTTACCTGTTATATTATCCCCATCGAGGAAAACAATAACTGTCAGTTCATATAAGTGAGCTATATGTAATCAACTGCCAATGTGTCTATGCTGAAACATCATTTATTTGATGAGAGACCACGTTATCTTTCGAGGACGTCGAACGACATCTGTTCAATCATAATACACTGGCTCAACAGTCGTTTGATGAGTTTTACAATGTTTAAGTACTTACAAAAGCTTTGAAAACGTTTTATGGCAGGTGCGTGGAGGACATTTCCAATTCCAATTCCCTGAGATGTTCCTGTATTTGTTTGAATGAACACTTAACCTGACCGGTTTATGATGGGCACCACTGGTGGAGCAAGATACTCTCACATGGTCACAAACCACTGGTGGAGCAGGATACTCTCACATGGTTACAAACCACTGGTGGAGCAGGATACTCTCACCTGGTCACAAACCACTGGTGGAGCAGGATACTCTCACCTGGTCACAAACCACTGGTGGAGCAGGATACTCTCACCTGCTCACAAACCACTGGTGGAGCAGGATACTGGTCACAAACCACTGGTGGAGCAGGATACTCTCACCTGGTCACAAACCACTGGTGGAGCAAGATACTCTCATCTGGTCACAAAGCCACCTGGTGGAGCAGGATACTCTCACCTGCTCACAAACCACTGGTGGAGCCACTGGTGGAGCAAGATACTCTCACAAACTGGTCACAAACCACAGGTGGAGCAGGATACTCTCACCTGGTCACAAACCAGAGCAGGATACTCTCACCTGCTCACAAACCACTGGTGGAGCAGGATACTCTCACCTGGTCACAAACCACTGGTGGAGCAGGATACTCTCACCTGGTCACAAACCACTGGTGGAGCAGGATACTCTCACCTGGTCACAAACCACTGGTGGAGCAGGATACTCTCACCTGGTCACAAACCACTGCTGGAGCAGGATACTCTACACCTGGTCACAAACCACTGGTGGAGCAGGATACTCTCACCTGGTCACAAACCACTGGTGGAGCAGGATACTCTCACCTGGTCACAAACCACTGGTGGAGCAGGATACTCTCACCTGGTCACAAACCACTGGTGGAGCAGGATACTCTCACACCTGGTCACAAACCACTGGTGGAGCAGGATACTCTCACCTGGTCACAAACCACTGGTGGAGCAGGATACTCTCACCTGCTCACAAACCACTGGTGGAGCAGGATACTCTCACCTGGTCACAAACCACTGGTGGAGCAGGATACTCTCACCTGGTCACAAACCACTGGTGGAGCAAGATACTCTCATCTGGTCACAAACCACTGGTGGAGCAGGATACTCTCACCTGGTCACAAACCACTGGTGGAGCAAGATACTCTCACCTGCTCACAAACCACTGGTGGAGCAGGATACTCTCATCTGGTCACAAACCACAGGTGGAGCAGGATACTCTCACCTGGTCACAAACCAGAGCAGGATACTCTCACCTGCTCACAAACCACTGCTGGAGCAGGATACTCTCACCTGGTCACCATCCACTGGTGGAGCAGGATACTCTCACCTGGTCACAAACCACTGGTGGAGTAGGATACTCTCACCTGGTCACAAACCACTGGTGGAACAAGATACTCTCACCTGGTCACAAACCACTGCTGGAGCAGGATACTCTACACTGGTCACAAACCACTGGTGGAGCAGGATACTCTCACCTGGTCACAAACCACTGGTGGAGCAGGATACTCTCACCTGGTCACAAACCACTGGTGGAGCAGGATACTCTCACCTGCTCACAAACCACTGGTGGAGCAGGATACTCTCATCTGGTCACAAACCACAGGTGGAGCAGGATACTCTCACCTGGTCACAAACCAGAGCAGGATACTCACCTGCTCACAAACCACTGCTGGAGCAGGATACTCTCACCTGGTCACCATCCACTGGTGGAGCAGGATACTCTCACCTGGTCACAAACCACTGGTGGAGCAGGATACTCTCACCTGGTCACAAACCACTGGTGGAACAAGATACTCTCACCTGGTCACAAACCACTGCTGGAGCAGGATACTCTACACTGGTCACAAACCACTGGTGGAGCAGGATACTCTCACCTGGTCACAAACCACTGGTGGAGCAGGATACTCTCACCTGGTCACAAACCACTGGTGGAGCAGGATACTCTCACCTGGTCACAAACCACTGGTGGAGCAGGATACTCTCACCTGGTCACCAGCCACTGGTGGAGCAGGATACTCTCACCTGGTCACAAACCACTGGTGGAGCAGGATACTCTCACCTGCTCACAAACCACTGGTGGAGCAGGATACTCTCACCTGGTCACAAACAACTGGTGTCATTACCTCTTGGTAATAATTCAGATTACAAAACATGCTTGTGATACATTTGGGTCCTGGGTTGACAAAACGTTTAAGTTTATTTACCTTTCACGGGCCGTCTATGTACGTGTACTAATTCGGAATTTACAAGACACGTCATAGTATTTCCAACTCGTGTTAAAGGACATAAAGACGTTGACCAGGCAATACCTCCTTTAACGTTTAATGACATGACAAAGTATAACACCATCTACCTCCAAACCCCGACTCTCTGGCCACTTATGAAAGTTACCATTACCCACAGAGGAAGCTAAGATTGGGATATTCCTCTTTCGTAAGCCATTTTCCAATACATGCCTTAAATGGCTGGACAAACGTCTTTACACGTATTCGGTCTAGTGACACTTGAAGCAGCTGATATATTTAACGATCAGTCGTCTCGTCAGGCTTCCTTCAGCAACTCATGCTTGTCGTAAGAGGCAATATGTGGCTCTCAGGCTTGCTGTTGTTGATGTTGCTTGATGTTGCATGTCATCGTACCCCAATTGCTTATGTCGATGCTCATGACGTTAATCACTATCTTTTTATGATCCAGTCTCGACTATTTACAGACTGCCGGATCATTGCTGACCACGGCCTGACAAATTGTTACAAAACAATCAAGAATCAAGAGTAGTGGAGATGGGAGCATTTTGACAGTTCAACTATTTTCTCACTGATTGGTATGGTTTCTTTTTAACAATTATTCAGTTGTTTCATCACATATGTTTACCTATGTCACTACGTTCCTGACCCTATTTGGCTCAGACAATTCCAGGCTTTGATAAATGAAATAACATGAAGTAAAATCAATTCCACTCATCTCCACCAACCATAAAATCAACTGAGAGTTCCAAAATGAACTTCCACTTATCATTGTTGGCTACAATCAGTGGCAAATCACACACGTTGTAACGCGGTTGAAAATCACAGTAAATTCTGACATCAAACTAACAGAAAAAATGCTCCATTTAATTTGATGCTTCCTTAGCAGGTGGCCAAGCGAAGAAAACCCCAATTGTGAAACTATTTCTTTAAAGTATAAAAAAGCTGAACACATCACACTCAAACCAAGAGCAATCGAATCCATTAATTATGCAACAGAAACGGTTACCTCCCTTTGTCACAACATTCTCTTTGCAAATCAGTGTTATTTTCTATCAAATGCAGGCCATAGACAAACATGGAATAAGGATGTTTCTCTGACCTCATTGCAGGCTCTTTAATCACTTCCAACAACAGACATTGATTCGTCCAAGGATATGACAAGAGTGTCATAAGCAACCCGGAAGGTCACAGTTGGACCTCCACGCACTGATGTGGAGATGTACGGAGTATGAGCACGGTGTTATCATCTGTAGACTGTAACGTGATGTGTTAAGATCAGCCATGTGCGGAATAGGAGGCAATTCATCGCCACAACCAGAAGACTTTATTGATCCTTCTAGACATGTGGAGTGTTATCATTCTTGACCTGGAGTCCATGTTATCTAAAGTCAGCACTTTTTGCTTGTGTTTGTACATTAAATGTTACCCCATAGCCTCATAATCAGTGTCTAAATGTTTTGCTGTTAGTCTTGTGTTTGGGAACTAATTAGTCTTGTGTTGATACTAAAAGTGAAAACATGGTAATATGCAGCTAAGGAAACTGAGAATTGTCATGCATCCGGTGGACAAGGATGAAGAACTAGTGAAAACGACATTTCCTTGTGATTTATATAGATTCATTATTGTGGATTGTCCGGCCCATCACTGATGGTCTGGTTTGTTACAGCCGCCACTGCAGGGTGCTGGTGTGTGATGTCAGACAACAAGCAGGTCTTAACATTTTATCCAAATAGTGCAAGTGGCTGGTACTATTGATAGGTAATATCGAATTCATCTTGTCTTTTTATGGCACGTCGGGTACTATAAGAACGAAAAACCTTCAAGAGAATGGCTTACGTTCCGTCTGTTTTGTATATATAAAGCACATTAACATCCTTTCTTTATAGTAAACATTTTTCACCTGTATGCTCCATTCAGAGAGAGATCGTTTGTTCTGAAAACAGCCAAAGTACAAATACTTCATGGGAATTTCATGCGTATTGAAACATCCTCGAAGTTAATGAACTAGATCTGATGTGACTTCCCTTCATGTTCAGGTCCCTTTAAAAGATAGTTTGATGATTCTGAGTTTAATTTTATGGGCAATTAACCTTGTACAAAACATTGATGGTGTAATTGTGACACAAAAACTCATCAGACTTTTTTTTCACTTTTGTAGAATTGTTTAGAGAGGAAAGACGAATCGTCATGCCATGGTTCCTGACCCGCTGAACACACCAGAAACGCAAACAAACTCAGCTTCTTAAGATCTTTCATGGCAAGATTCAGTTACAGAACACATGAAGACAGGCTTTGCTGTAATAGTAAATGGTACAGTTTAGAGCTAACGGAAATTACTTAAATGTCAGACCACGTCCATTACATATGTCATTTTCGTGGTTCAACAGCAATTATAACGCTTGTTGGTTTAACGTAAAAAGCAACATCATCATCAATTACGCCAGGATATTTTTATATTGCTTACGTTTCCTGGAAGTGGATTCCTGCTGAGTACATGTTGAGTTGTCAGGCTTCAGAATGAAATTCAATAAATGTGTCAACATGTTTCGTTTTACATGGAGTTCATAACCCATCAGACTGAACTCCCCTTCTTCTCTGAAATATTGTTCGCCACCATGTTCTAAATGAACATGTAATGAATTCTTAAGTAATCGTTAAACTCAAACGACAATTACGAGTACTAAAATAACGAAACAGACCTCACGGATTTAATACAGTCCATGTAGTATTGATAGGGGTGCAAGAATATTGCGACCAATAGCGATCATTATGTCACACGTTTCTGTCACTGTTTACAATCAAGTGATTGACATCATGAGCATCGATCAACGCAAGTGGGACACGCAGCAGGCATCATCTAAGTAAGCGAGCTTGACCACCCGATCCTTTCAGTCGGCTCTTGTGACAAGCATGAGTTGCTGACGATCAGTTCCAAATCGGATATCCACGGCTTGGCTTGTCCAGTATAATGCTGACCTTTATCACAGGTCAGTCTCAGAATATTCGAAAATATTATGTTATTGTCTGACCTTCTCCTCTGTGATAACAACCTGTGCAAATTCATTCCCTCTCAGTCTTTCATCGAACATTAAGTTTATCGACTGGAATTGTTCCTCGCTGTGAATCAAAACTCGCGTGAAGAAAAATACGGAAGTGATTGTTTTCATAACTGTTTCACTTCTAATGACAGATATTGTGACTCGATGCGTGTGTCCTGAAGATGGCACAGGGCGTTCCGAACAAATGTCAAAAGGTCAAGGCATTGGCGGATCCAGATAGAGGGGGGGGAGGGGTCGAACCCCCCCTTTTGAAAATGACTTAAGACTACATTGAAGATTGTTTGTGCGTTGGCAGGGCCAATGGGAGGTTCAGAGGGTTCGAAACCCCTGACACCCCCACCCCACCCCATCTTCCAAAATTCCATGGATCCGCCAATGCAAGGACCGATTTGGCTTAAAAGATGGATTCTACTCTCTAGAGTATTTTAAAGTAGAATCCTTTATAGAATTGCTACTCCATCCAATCATATTAACATATTTTCGTTGAACTGTAATTATATCAGTACAGATTACAAGTTCGAAAAGTGGCGTTCGGCACACACACTTATTTATTCAAAAGGTAGAATGTAGGGTATAAAGTCGACTTTTACCCAATCAAATTTTCCAAAAATATTATCAGTAATTGTCAGTGGAAGCATATATTTAAACTGTTAGTAAAACCATCATCATCAGTCACTTGTCACGTTTCTCATGTTCCCCGACTGTGATGCTGTTGGCATATTCTTAAAAGCGGCGTAAAAGCGCCCATCCATAAATAAGGTGGCTGTACCTGTATAACAGCAACAACATTTGACTTGCTTACACTATTTTGGAATATATAATTGTGGGTGTGGGGGAGAAAGAGCTCTGTTTACTGTATTCATCGGTGACAATATGCTGAACATGGACCTGCAACCTATTGGTGTTGTCTCTTAGCTGATGGAATGTGTTGCCTTTCTAATTGCAAATCTAAAATGTGTATTTTCAAGTATAATTTGCTTGCGCATTCAATGAGCTTGTGTGAGCTTGTGTTGTGACCACTTCCTACTGCTCGAACTGATTTTTTTCAATAACCTCTGTGTTTCAATTAGGAAATAGATTCTCAACGAAATGCGCATATACTGATTAAACGTTAAAAAAAATGATTTTTAGCTGTTTTCATTCAGCACTGTTTTCCAGTTTTGGGTTGAGGTTTGTTCAAGTAGACACTCTCAAGCATTTGTGAGAAAGGCGTCCATATAAATTCTGATCCAAACTTTTCCATCTTTTGGGAACACGTTTTCACTAAAACAAAAGCGTTTTTAAGATTGTAGGGCAGTATGTTGGTAACTCGCCGCTAAGGTTTTCGTCCCTTTTCAGCTGCCAGGACTTACTCACTGTGGCTTCAAGTCCAACCTGACAAACCAATATACCGGTGCTGGTATGTTTCATCTGAATTGCAACATGAAAAACTGACACAAGTGAAGCACTGTGGAGGTAACTGCCACTCGCTCACTCACTCACTCACTCACTCACTCACTCACTCCACTCACTCACTCACTCACTCACTCACTCACTCACTCACTCACTCACTCACTCACTCACTCACTCACTCCTCCCTCACCCACCCACCACTCACTCACTCACTCACTCACTCACTCACTCACTCACTCACCACTCACTCACTCACCACCACCACTCACTCACTCACTCACTCACTCACTCACTCACTCACTCACTCACTCACTCACTCACTCACTCACTCACTCACTCACTCACTCACTCACTCACTCACCACCACTCACTCACCACCACCACTCACTCACTCACCACTCTCACTCACTCACTCACTCACTCACTCACTCACTCACTCACTCACCACCACTCACTCACTCACCACTCACTCACTCACTCACTCACTCACTCACTCACTCACTCACTCACTCACTCACTCACTCACCCCACCCACTCACGCACGCACGCACGCACGCACTCACTCACTCACTCACTCACTCACTCACTCAAATCTGTGAATGGACAAATACTGGCTTGCTCATCTTCACTTGGCAAATCAGAAAGTCTTAAAATAGATCATTCCGATTGAAAATGTAACGGCAAAATCGGAAAAAATTACATCGACTTATATAACAGACAGAATGTGACAGATGCACGCACCAGAGCCATTCATTTGTCCATTTAGAAAGTTAACAAGATCTTGAATAATCTTCAATAACAGTTATAAAAGGAACTGTGTCCAACAATTCAAATGTTTTGTAAAATTATACTCTACTTTGATAACAATATGTTATATGACCATATGTTATTTACAAAGGCTTAAATTCTATGGAAACAAAGGAAATGAAAGAATGTTTCATGTAGTCAAAGGTTGAAGAGGAAAATGTGCACAAACATTAATATAAAACAGAATCATACTCGTCAGTATTTAATGTCCATACACTGTAGAATGATATCTTCCAGAAGATATTTGTCATGAATCAAAATCTTCCACAACAGTAATTCACAGTTCATGAATGTCTTAGAAAAGCCTGTTGAAAATTGGTCAAAAGTGTGTTCTCAGAGCACAATTATCTTTTATTGGCCCTATATCCGATAAAAATGGTGGAAATGAATTCAGTTTGTGTTTTGTGAGAAGCGTCAATACCATCTTATTTCAGAAGAGCCTGCTGGAAATTGGTTCACTTCAAAAGTGTCTATTACATTTTGGAACGAGGATAATGACCTAATGAAGTCAGAAATCAACAGTTGTGCTGATGAGATAATTTGATAGTTCAATGGCGTTCATAATACAACTGGTACTGGCGCTCAAAAAACATTTGGCAGTATTGGAAATTCCGTAACTGCTTGCATGATTCTATTTGCCTGTAACAAGTCCACAGTTCGATCAGGGAAATAAAATGAAGTGATATCAATTCTGCATAGCTGAGCGGAAAAGGCTCCTAAGATCAACAGAGAAATCGCAAATCAACCTCCAATTATTTCTGTTGGCAAAACTCATTGGCAAAAAACACAAGTGCAGTTGACAAAATCTGAATAAACTCCGACTTCAAACAGGAAGAAAAGGGCTCCATTTGATTTGATTCTCTGGTAGCAAGTCACCATAGGGCGAAACCCCTAAAAGTCAAGCTATTTCCTCAAAGTATTAAAAGCTGAACAAATTTGACTCCAACCAAGCATATTCAAATCCAGAAATTCCTAACATTCTCTTGTTACCTCCCTTTGCCAAGAAGCATATACCTTTCCAGCATCAATCAATTCCCACTTTCATATTAGACTTGTCAAAAAGATATTTACAAAATTCACATATTAACCTGCACAGAGGGTTTAATTGTTCAGTTGTTAACATAATTACAAGTAACTGCCAAAGGATATGGAAACAACAGTCACAATATTGTCTGATCTATTCAGGTCAAATTCCGATACATTGGTTGGATGGCGTACGGAGCAGGAACAACTTCAAATCACAGGATGCCGGTGTAGATTGTGGCGTGTTGTGTTTAGATCACTCAGGTGTGGAATGGGAGGCAATTTATGGACAAAACCAGAAAGGCTTATTGATCTTTCTAGTCATGCAGGTCTTATCCTCCTCGTCCCACCGGTGTTTTCATCTTAAGTCAATATTTGCTGCCAGTGTGCTTGCTTTCATGGCCATATTTTTCTTGCAGTCTGTACTTGGTGCTTGTTCTGAAGTATGGGTGAAATAAATGATTGACGTTCCTTTAAACCAATTTCGGATAATGAGATGCTTGACCACATATGCAACCTTTCAATAAGGCAACCAATCTAATGATATTAGTAAGCAATCTTACTCAGTTATATTATTTTGCCTTTTGTGATTTGTGGTTGTTGTACTTATAGAACTTGTGGCCATGTCACTGACCCTGACCCTATGATTCTGTACAACCTCCCCTTACAACAAGCAGTTAGGATCTGGAGATCTCCAGCCTGGTTCACCAAACACATAATCTTCCATGGGTATCATTAAGACTACATTATCACTAAACCCTTATCACAGACCAAGACGTTTAACAATATCTTTAGATATAGTGACTGTGTTATATCCGTCAAGAATGGTGTTTTGTGTTGATTCCCAAGCTGAAACGAAGAAGTGGCAACCAGGTGTGACACCAACAAACAGCAAAGCCATGTGATATAATCGACTATTGTATTCTAATATTACCTAACTTCACAAATCCATACAAAGGTATCACTATGGCAGTACAAAATTGAATAGCAGTACAAATTCAAAGATTATGTAATACAAGAGCAGGGATTATAGCCGAAAAGGCACTGATGGTTTATTCACCTCTCTCCAACAGTAATCCAACTTGCAATGAGGCATACTGCCCATAGTGAGTGCTAATGTGAGATGAATGGCAATACACTGCTCCACTGGAACACACACGAGAAAGTCTAGAAGTATCTACAATACACTTTGAGGTAGTAAACCCTGGGAGCGACACCCTGCAGTACTTTCCAGATTTTTCTGTCTAAATCTGGTAAAGTCTAAATATAGCCCACCACTGCAGAGGTTATCTGGGATTTGCCTCTTCCTTTGTATTTGGCGGATGTGGTAAGAATAAAAACAAGTAGTGAACCTGAGCGTTTTCATACCACTTTTTCTGGGATTCTTCAACTGGGGATCACCAATGCATTTTGGACATTTGACGCAATATAATGCAAACAGATGTCTGAGGAAGAAATGTACAATATATTCTCTTTTCACAGACACACTGTATCATGACTTATTGATGATGCTTCATAAACAAAAGCTATGGTTTTGATTCAGTTGGGACTGTGCTTCTGCCCATGTCTTATGTTGGATATGGTCGTGTTTCTTTTACTAGTGTAAACTCACAGAATGAGTCGTATATGCCACGAGTTAAAAAGTGTCTAAACGTCTTAACGGCACACCATAATGTGGCTGTACATAGCACGGTAACAAAAGCCTCACTTGGACACGTTAAATATACTACAATAATACGTGTCTCATGCGAGATGCTTTCAGTAAACGTTCAATGACTACGCATAGCAGCATTTCTCCTCTGTGTTTGTGCGTTCTACTTATCACCTACTTCTGGCTAGCTATTCTCGAAACGTTCGCAGCCCTACGAACTTCTTAAGCCCATTCTTAACACATTGGCTACGATCAAACATAAGAATTCTTAGGACTACGAATGTTTCGAGAGTAAGGGCCCTGATCTCGATGACCATTATTCCTACCGATAATGTGCAACAGACAAGAGACCATTTCCACGACTACATGACTATCAAATAATGATGGTGAATACTGCATTTTCTTCTAAAATATGACTGACGAAAGTGTTCTTATATACTAACACTGCAGGAAAGTATAACAGTATATATATATTCATTCATATTCAGTGTGTATGAATCGGGTTAACTGTTTCAGCCTGTACATAAGAAACTCACAAGCCAAACTTGATGTCATCCAGTTCAACATCTCCAATATAGCTTCCTTGACCTGTAATGGATCCCTGTTCATGAATGTGATATGGACATTGGGAAGAACTAATATTCAAATCACTTGGAATTCACACGGTGGAAATAACTGCTACACTGCTGATCAGTATCAGTTCTAAGACTTTTATTCACAGTTGCAAAGGCAGTTATTTGTGAGAAAGGCCTTGCAAATATATTCTGGTTTTAATCCAGTCCATGATTGTCAAATGCATCTAAAACAAGGTATGGTTCGTCAAATGCCGTGAAAGAGAGCAATAAGGTGCACACAAATTGTAACTTGAAATCAAAAGTTTAAGCCATTCTTTTTCGGCCATGTCTCATCTGTCATGACGTAAGCGTATCTTCTTCATTAGCCTGGGTAATGGGAAAACCATGTCTCGGTCTAACCAGCGTATGGTGGGATAGTTGTTTACAGAGTCAAGAAATCAATAAGAAAGTTGCTAAGTACAATCCAATGGTTCAGCCTAACAACATTAATTTGAAGATATGACGACCACGAGCTAAACTTAGCTGTTACATGCGGACGGTGGTATGTTCGTATTTGGCCTCCGAAGGGCCATTCAGCTGCCAGGATTAACTGTTTGTGTGTTCAAATTATCTCTTCTTAACACTTTTCGACATCTTTTACCACCGTTAAGTGCTCTACTTGCATAAACTGATTTCCAATATCAAACGGTGATTTGTGTAAAATACTGCAACTCACTCACGCACTCACCTACTCACTCACATGGCCACTCACCCAATTACCCACAAAAACATGAAATGACCATCTGTGAACTCTTGTAGAGATAGTAAAGATTGTAAACTTCCAGCTATATCATAAGCATGTGTTAATGAAAACACTGACGACACCAGTCGTTCTCGAAAAGATGAGCAGATATTGCCCATTGACAAAACACATTTAAAGGCCAGTCAACTCCTTTGAATCAAACATTGAACCAACCTTGCAAAACTTCATATTTGTTATGAAAACATTTAAAGAATGGGTTTACCTTTCCACCGACACTGTTTCAAATGTGCACTGAAAGGAACGTTATTGAACATTTGACAATGTAATGTTTGCCAATGCATCTGGATCAATTCAGATGAAGACAATGTGGTTCAAGAGGGCACCTTTATAATGCCACATCTTCTCGAGTGGATGGAACAACCTGTGCTTGACAAGTATTGATATGTTTGCCTTTCCTTGGCAAGTGAAAATGCGATATTTCATATTTGATTAGAGGTAGAAAAAATAGCAAATTCTGATTGAAAATCTTACAGGCAAAATCGAAAAGAGCTGTGCCGAGTTTCAAATGCACCATGTAAGAGTCGGTCAAAGATTGTTATTCTGAATATTGGGGAACTTTTTCACTCCAACGTAATGTATATGTATGACTTCCAACGTCTTTAACCAAAATTGTCCACAACAAAGGAATCCACGGAATATGACTTCAATAAAATTGAATATGAAATGTACTCAAAAGTTTGTTCTCAATGCGAAAATCCTACTTTATTGTGTCAGATTCCTATAAGGCAGTCCAAATGGATTCAATTTAACATTTGTGAGATCCGACAATACCATTATGTTTCATTCAGAAACGCCTGCTGGGAAATTGATTCACTTCAGAAGTGTCTATTACATTTTGGAACGACGATAACGACATACCGAAGTCAAGAATCAACATTGGTGCTGATAAGATGATTTCATAATTCAATGGCGTTCAAAAACGACTGGTCCTTGTGCTCAAACGAACACTGTGTGTCTGTATAAGAAATTCCATAATTGCCTGTTTTATTCTACTTCCCTGTAACAAGTCCACAATTCGATCAGGGAAACCGCATTGCCAAAAACACACGTCTGTGCCGTAAATTCAGTTGTGTAAAGGGATATATAATCAAGCTCCAGTTTGAGAAGGTAAGTAAACCTACAGAGACGAGTCTTTTCTCCTCCAGCAGAATAATGAAACTGCTTGACAACACAACCTTCGCCTCAGTTTTGACTTCCTAGTCTAACTTACGACACACATATAAATATTCTCCTCTTGACTCTATACAATATCCATCATATCAACATACAATACCTGCTGCATGCTAAAAGGCAAACAATGCCTTGTTTTTCTCTCGACAATGAGATAGAATATATGTCTCTTGTTTACATCTCTCTTCCCATGGAGACTCCACACCCCACACCCCACACCCCAACTATTCCTGTTTCATGCAAACACATATACAATGTAAATACTTGTCTCCTCTTGACTCATATGTACAATATCTGTCATATCAACATACAATACCTTATACAAAACCTATTGCATGCTTAAAACCCATACAAGCTCTGTGTACTGTTAACATCCTCATAGAGTATCTTTTTCATGCTACAAGAACATACAATCGTTGTTTTCTGTTGACAATGAGACAGAATATTTTGTCTCCTGTTTACATCTCTGTCCTCATGGAGAGCCCACACCCCACAACCCACAACCCACAACCACAACCCACAACCCACACCCTAATGATTCCTGTTTTATGCAAACAGCCCAAAACAATGTCCTCCTGTCAGCAATCCTAGACAATATCTGACCCTGTCAACATCCAAATACAATATCTCATACTTACATCCACAATACCACAATCCGTTTGTTATACTTAGTAGCAATAATGTAGTCCATTAGTGTGACTTCAAATCTCAGATGAATAACGATCTGTTCTCTTCAAATCGGACCAACTCATTTCTGACTTGTCATCACAAATCGAACTGAAAGTATGTTTCGTTCAACATTTTCTGTACAGAAGCATGATGGTTTTCTGATCAAGAATCAACATGATTAAAATCTATTTAAACCCAGACAGGCCGTCAATATAACACATCAGGGTGTTAACCTTAATGTACTGTCACATGTACGAAGTTTACTCAGATTAATAATTTTTAAAACGTGCTTTAAAAGTTCTAACTGATAAATTCAAAAGGTCAATTGTTACTCTGTTTACAAGGAGTGTTTTTAAACACGTTGTTTTACATTGACATAAAATGATGCTGTCAAGTCAATGGACGCCTGGTTACAGCCCAAATAACTCTGTCGCGATTAAAATCTAGGGTTTCAATTTTGATATATTATTTTCAGGCAATACCCTCAGCCTTCGTGACTTGTACAAATACAACCTGTCTGTATTGGTTTTCTGTGGTAATGGAAATGTCGTGTCCCATAAAGAGGATTCCAGGTGAACAGTTTGATCAATAATCAAAATTACTAAGTTCGAGACACTTGAAAACCCGCATTGACTCATTTGTGGATATTTTCAAAACCTCTGTCAACATTCATGAATATATAGACTCATGTCTCTGACGAAACAGACTCACTGTTCATGACTGACTGACTGTCTGAGTTGGTTTTACGCCGCTTTTAGCAATATTCCAGCAACATCATCGCGGGGGACACCAGAAATGGGCTTCACACATTGTATCCATGTGGGGACTTGAACCCGGGTCTTCGGCGTGACGAGCCAACGCTTTAACCACTAGGCTACCCCACCGCCCCCACTGTTCATGAAGGTAAAATATGTCGATTATACGAATGGGTCACTGGAAATCAGTGATTACACCATGTGTTCAGAAAAATATAAGAATACTA
This sequence comes from Haliotis rubra, assembly GCF_003918875.1. Classification (NCBI taxonomy): domain Eukaryota; kingdom Metazoa; phylum Mollusca; class Gastropoda; order Lepetellida; family Haliotidae; genus Haliotis; species Haliotis rubra. The sequence continues at coordinate 696,339 of NW_025766547.1, read as the reverse complement.
TGCCAAGCACTGATAACATCATCCGCCACTCAGTTTATGTTACAGGAAGGAGGTTTGGAATCTCAAGGGTAAGGTCACAAAACATGATGGCAGTGCGCATCATGCCTTCAAATGATATGAGTCATATCTGCTAAATTCCTCCGAAAGTCTACAATTCAATTTTTGAATGTATGAATTGATGGTTAAAGCTGAATTATAGATGATAGCTGTATGCAGACTGTGTTTCTTCATGATTTCGAATATAATGTACACGTCCTGATGTATCTACGTAGTGGAGAAATGACGGCTGGCGTTGACATATATAATGTTCTCGACACAAATGGGAAAGTGCTAATTAAAGAAACGAAATCCTCTCCCTTGTACATGTTGGTACAGGAAGTACGTACGTGATCTGGATCATTAACTTCACAAGCTAATTTATGTATGAAGTGAAATGTTCTGGAACTATGAATGGGACAAAATGCATGCTGAAAGAAAAAATTCACAATTTATTAGGTATCATGTTGACATGAACTAACCAGTTGAATGTGAAATGATAGCAATATATAAGAGAAAAGCAGTGCCTTATTTACAAATATCATCCTGTAGAAGAAGACAATACCTGTCAATTAAAACAAGTCAGATATTTCTATTCAACTGCCAAGATGTCTCTCCTGACATAAATTATTCCCCGCCCCCGTTATGAACTTACCAATTTAAGTAGAAATGGTCTTACTTTATATAGGAAAACGTTATCTCTTTATTTGAAACATAATCCCTCATTTGTTTTACCTGTTATATCTTCCCCATCGAGGAAAACAATACCTGTCAGTTCATATAAGTCAGCTAAATGTAATCAAACATTCAGTTTGTGCTGAAACATCATTTATTAGATGAGAGACCACGCTACCTTCTGAAAGGCAGAACGACATTTATTACGTGATTCAATCATAATACACTGGCTCAACAGTTGTTTGATGAGTTTTACAATGTTTAAGGACATACAAAAGCATTGAAAACGTTTTATTGCAGGTGCGTGGGGGACATTTCCAATTCCCTGTTTTGACGAACAGCTGGTGGAGCAGGATGATCTCACCTGGTCACCAACTACTGGTGCCGTTACCTTTTGGTAGTGATTCAGAATACCAAAGATGCTTGTGATGTACTCGGGTCTTGGGCTGAAATCACGTTTAAGTTTATTTACCTTTCACAGGGTCGTCTATGCACGTGGATGTGAGACTTCTTGGACTAGTTCGCAATCTACAAGACTCATCGTAGTGTCTCCAAATCGTGCTATAATAACATTGGCAAGGCAATACCTTATTTAACGTTTAATGACATGACAAAGTATCACACCATGTACCTCCACACCACACCACACCACACAATACCATCTACACACACACACACACACATACACACACACAGAGCTCTCTATCCATTACACACAGAGGAAGTTAAGATTTGGGAAATTCCCCTTTTGTACGTCATTTTCCAATACATGATTGAAATGGGTGGACAAACGCCTTTACACATGTTCGGTCTAGTGACACTTGAAAGCAGCTGATATATTTAACGATCAGTCGTCTCGTCAGGCTTCCTTCAGCAACTCATGCTTGTCGTAAGAGGCAACGTGTGGCTGTCAGGCTTCCTGTTGTTGATGTTGCTTGATGATGCATGTCATCGTACCGCAATTACTATCGATGTTCCAGACTTGACTATTTACAGACTGCCAGATAATTGCTGATTGTGCCCTGACATAATTGTTACAAAAACAATCAGGAATCAAGAGTTGTGCAGATGGGAGCGTTTTGACAGTTCAACTATTTTCTTACTGACTGGTATTGTCGTGGTGGTGATTCTTTTAACAATTGTTCAGTTGTATTATCACATGTTTACCGTATATCACATAATAGTCCGCTTCTCTATGTCACTAAGGTCCTGACCCTATTTGGCTCAAACAATTCCAGATTTTGATAAATGAAATAACATGAAGTAAAATCAATTCCACTCATCTCAACCAACCATAAAATCAACTGAGAGTTCTAAAATGAACTTCCACTTATCATTGCTGGCAACAATCAGTGGCAAATCACACACGTTGTAACGCGGTTGAAAAATCACAGTAAATTCTGACATCAAACTAACAGAAAAAATGCTCCATTTAATTTGATGCTTCCTTAGCAGGCGGCCAAGCGAAGAAAACCCCAATTGTGAAACTATTTCTTTCAAGTATAAAAAGCTGAACACATCACACTCAAACCAAGAGCAATCGAATCCATTAATTAAGCAACAGAAACGGTTACCTCCCTTTGTCACAAAATTCTAGTTGCAAATCATCAATGAACAAGTGTTCTTTTCTATCAAATGCGGGACAAAAACAACCATGGATTAAGTGTGTTTCTCTGCCCTCACTGGAGGCTCTTTAAACACTTCCAACAACAGACATTGATTCGTCCAAGGATATGACAAGAGTGCCATAAGCAACCCGGAAGGTCACAGTTGGACCTCCACGCACTGGATGTGGAGATGTACGGAGTATGAGCACTGGTGTTATCATCTGTAGACTGTAACGTGATGTGTTAAGATCAGCCATGTGCGGAATAGGAGGCAATTCATCGCCACAACCAGAAGGCTTCATTGATCCTTCTAGACATGTGGAGTGTTATCTTGGAGTGACCTGGAGTCCGTGTTATCTAAAGTCAGCAGTTTTATGCCAGTGTACATTCAATGTTACCTCATAGCCTCATAGTAAGTGTCTTGAAGTTTGGGATTTAGTCTTTTGGGAAACTTCAGATACTAAAACGTGAAACATGGATATACTCAGATAGGGAAACTGAGGATTGTCATGCATCCGGTGGACAAGCATGAAGAACTAGTGAAAACGACATTTAATTGTGATTTAATACATTCATTATTGTGGATTGTCCGGCCCATCACTGATTGTCTGGTTTGTTACAGCCGCCAGTGCAGGGGCTGGTGTGTGGTGTCCGGCAACAAGCACATAATTACGTTTTATGTAAATGGTGCGTGTGTCTGGTGATACTGGCGCTACCCGTTTCTGGAACACCCGGTGTCTTCACTGATACACGATCATTTCTTGCAGGATACATTCACAATGTCTTCACTGCTGTCTTGCATTATGTTCCAACTGGAATCATACTCTCGGGCATTGACGTTTTATGTGATTAAACACTGACATGCCGACCAATCCATTATGAACGAATTTTGTTTGATGGAGTTGCGTGCTGGTATATGTCATCATAACTATCTCATGGCATATTTTATCATAATCATAATTAGTCAGGCCATGTACACGTATCCTCAATTCCCGGGGTTTGTTTCCCAACATCAACCAGATAGCATACGTTTGTGACATATCTCACACCGGAAGTCAGCCCATTACAAGAATATGTACTCTTCACTTTCAAATGTTCAATCGTGGTTTCTCTTTCTCAACATATACTTAAAGAAATTGGTCAGTAATAGCAGTTTCCTTTACCAAAACCGTCCATCAAAGTAGGATAAAAAGTTTATCGATTGGCACAGCCAACAAAGTGAATGATTTAAAGAGTTTGAGGGTTCCTTGTGACTGTTCCAGCCTTCTTTGGCGAAGGGTGCAGATGCCACTTCATGGTTTCAGAAAGCATCATTGATCTGCGATTTTTCATTTCCAGACGAAGGTTAATGAACTGTTATGCATTATTCAATTCGATTTTCAATTCGAATTCGTTTGAAGTGTCTGTTTATAAATGGATCAATATGCCTTTCTTACAGCAGGGTAAAACGCAGTCATAACTGACGACGAGTTGATCACAGTCATTTAACAGTCATTCATAGCTTATCTCTGTGGTTTGTGGTTGGTAAAACCATTGGTTGACTGGCTGCCCGTTTGGTAAGTACATTGGTTGACTCAGTGGTAGATTAGTTGCCAGACTATTTGAGCAGATGCCTTGTTGATGACTCACCAGGTGATCAAATATGTGTTTGGATGGAAGACGCACATACCATTTCGATTATTCCAGTGGCTGGGTAGATAATTAAGTGTTTAAACTGGCATAAAAAAAATCACAGAGAAATATTACTAAACCTCAGATCACCAAGTTGATTAATTCGAAGAGAAAAGATTAAATCGAAATTTGAGTTGTTAATATCTGGAAGTGTTCTATAGCCATCGTGTTGTGTAAGTTCAAAGACAATGAAGTATCGGTGCCAAATGTCAATACAAGCAGTCAGGTCTGTCTGTATGTGTCTCCATGATACTGAAATATGCTCACTCAGCAAGAATAGATTAACTCTACAGAAAACCTGTGGAGAAAACCCGATGAACCATTTTCTCTTACTATGTCTTCACCTTCGTGTTCCCTGTCTCCGCCAGCACCCCACGGTCTTCCTTCTCTCTCTCTCTCTCTCTCTCTCTCTCTCTCTCTCTCTCTCTCTCTCTCTCTCTCTCTCTCTCTCTCTCTCTCTCTCTCTCTCTCTCTCTCTCTCTCTCTCTCTCTCTCTCTCTCTCTCTCTCTCTCTCTCACACACACACAACTACAACAGCATTCATCCTGTTTAATGTATATGACCATTACACTGACAACTGTCTTACAGACAGACTGTAGAAGGGTCATTGTATTGGAATTTAACTTTTTTGCTGCCATGGTGGATTGATATTCTGCTCTGTCGACAATGGAAATCTATGGGATTGAGAGACCCGCAGAGCTGCCTGGTTTGGACCATACTTCCATTGACCGCATTGACCCAGTTCATTACATTTCCATAAACTGTTCAGACTACAATGCTGTGTTTGAAAGTGACATGTCACTCCGACACATTGTTACCTCATTAAAATCACGGATGTTATTATTCAAATCCTGTCGTGTGAAATACCAACTTTGGTGCATGTGTTCATGGTATCTGTTATATTTTTTGTATGTGCAGTCATGTTCATTGTTAGGGAAAATCAGAGTATTTGCATCGTGTTAATCTGATCATGCGCCTCATTGATGGTGTCAGTGTCATGACAACTGTGACTTTTCCAGTCACTTTGTTTTCGTGGACTGTGCCGGGTGGGGTGGCCTTTGCCGTTGATCTGCCTAAGGTTCACCAGTAGATCTGCCTTCCTCAACGGTACAACACAGAAGAACATCGGCAGCAAACATAAGTGTGCCCTCTTCCAGCTTTTTCAGCTTGACCTGAGCTACTACAACATGACCCGGAAGCCAGACAAGGGCGGATATGTTATCTTCATTATTGCAGAGAATTCATTAATGTTGCATTCGTGCGAAGCATGCATGGATTCGTTACAGAACTTGTCCCGGAAAACGTTTATGAGAAACAACAATCATGTCATGTTTACACAGCATAAGCTATCTAGTTTGGTTTGCTAACTTTACAACTTACAGACGTCAGTTACTTTCTGATTCACTCTAACTATCACTCTCTACACGCTTCAATTATCACTTTTCCCATTTCATGTTCAACTGCAATATTTCTGTCCCAGTAGCCTGTCCAAAGTTTTAACATGGGCACAGCAATCAGTCCAGTCGTTTACACAATCATCTGACAAAGGTGCACCCACAATAATAGATCCAGAAACACGGTCACGCAATTCATTAGTATTCACTTGATCAGGTCAAGCTGAACAAGCTGTACGTTTATAGAAACAAATATATGCCGGCTGAATAATTTCCTAAGGAAAATTTAACGAGGCCTAGTCTGCCTTCAAAGTGTCATGCTATTTCCTTCTGTGAGGATAGGCTGGAAGACTGGTGACGCATCATAAACAGTAGCAGCATACAGCCAATTGAACTGATAGCATCATGCGCTCTTGTATCATGGTTGTTAAAACAAACTATCTTGCCACGATAAAACCATCCTTGTTTATTCCAGTAATAACAAGCCAATATATCTGATGTAACGTCAACATTTATCAGTACTTTCCCAATGATTACAACATTTTATGACTATGAAACCTATTTTACATCAACGTTCATAGAAGAAGCACTTAACCACAAGAAGATCACAAGAACGTATGACTAACAAACGTTTATTCTGGAACCAAAGATTGATTTATGGGAAAGGTAACGAAGATAAGATCACATATGTCAAAAGGATCAATACCGCCCTTCTGGTTTTCTTCATAAATTATTGCTGATTCCACACTGGTCTATTACACATCAAACCTCCAACAACACGTCAGGAAATATTCTTCCCCGTAGTATGGCACAAAGTTCATTCTTTTAACACTTTTTCAACAAAACGTTCATTCTTTTAACACTTTTTCAACAAAACGGTAGTAAAATGTCACAATACATTTTTTCATAGATCTTTAATATTATCAAACTGGATTGATCTTCACAAAGTCCATATGTAGCCCTGCCGTTGAAAGTTTCGTAGTTACCGCGCTGAGTCCACTAAGCGTGCCGGACACCTGTGATCAGGTGTTCTGATCCCAGAGCGCCCTCATTATATTCCCAAGGCCCGACCCACAAAACACATATCCACAAAGCAACCACGAGTGAGTAAATGAGTGAGTGAGTCTTACGCCGCACTCAGCAATATCCCAGCTATATGGCGGCGGTCTGTAAATAATCGAGTCTGGACCAGACAATCCAGTGATTAACAACATGAGCATCGATCTACGCAATTGGGATACGATGACATGTGTCAACCAACTCAGCGAGCCTGACCACCCGATCCCGTTAGTCTCCTCTCACGACATCTTCACGAGTAAGCAAGCACGATGTGTGGGATTTATGATCAGTCACCACTTATCGTGTACATAGGGGAGTGTCGGTGTTGTTGTTCTTTGGTCTTTGTAAATCGGAAATGGAACTTTCAACAATTTGTTTCTTTGATCAAATTGGAATCAGTCAATCATTTACAGAATCGTTAATAACATGTGTCAGAACATTTTCTTTACCAACAAAATAGTATCATCAGTTCAAGTAACAGTAATAATGAAAGTGACACCATTTAAAGTTTACAGTCTCAACATTGCACGGAAACAGGTGAAGATTTGAAAGTCTACACTGGGATAGCAAATATTTTACATTGGACATTTCACATTTCATTTGTCTTCCATTTAAATATATTTGCAACAACCTCCTGATTTATTCAAATATATGTGCGCTACAAACATTTATTTCGTTCAGGGTCATTTCATTTTTCTGTTATATGACAAAATGTCCGTTATATGAAAACCACTTTCAGTAATTGTTGAGTTTATAAGCCTCATATCTTTTGTTCTTAAAATTTCTGGGGTGGGTTTCTGCAGCACAATATCATCATGCTTCTCATCAACTATAAATCACTGATGGAAGAAGACTACAAAGGGTCATATTCTTCAACATCTGTGAGACGGATGGAGAAGACTGCAGACATTTATTGGCGTGCAGTAATAACGTTGGAGAACATTGACATCGGTAGCTGCTGTTTTATGAATCAGAACAATAAAATTGATGTGTTTCATCAAATGGTTTGACATTTACCTATCCTGATTAAAACTCGAATCCTTATTACACTTAACGCATCTTGTCAGTTATATGGATAAGAACATCATTCCAAATAGTATTTTCCGTTATGACCACTGTGGTTATGAAGTCAATAAAGATTGCCTGTCAATGGGTCCTTGAATGTTGAACGCATCAACAAACAACTTTTGAGCCAGAGTTATATGACGCTTTTTAGAATATATATATATTTGATTTTCTCATGGAATTATATAAGAGGCGGATGCATCTACAGCATCTAGGGGTCAATCCTGAAGACGCTACCTTAGTTGGCAGTTGGCAATTATCATTTCGGATGCCCAGAAAGCTTATCAACTAGGTAATGAGTGAAGCTTGATTGGCCTTCAGATCTAATTTGTCAAACAACGTGACGTCCTCAACAAGCATGCTCCTCTTTTACCTTCTGGTAGTAAAATAGTATGTTATATAGTTAAATAGCTAATTACAACGTTTGCAAATATGCAGAAATCACAACACAAATTCTGCACTGTTTGAAATGTTTCAAAGCGAATTATAATGTGTTCTTTTCTTCGTCCTAACTTTGATGCTACTTTTCTCCTCTTGCCGATAGAACGTTGCAGACATGCCAACCGAAAGTGCTCGCATTTTAACAATGGAAAATAATTTGCACGAGCACAAAGTGAAGGCCATTTTTTTCTCAATGGGATTCACAATCACAATATGATACCTGAAACGCGAAAAATGTTAATTTTTCTAACACTAAATCGCCATGACATATCCAGTAAGTGTTTTCTTAAAGAATGGTAGCATCTTTGATATAGCGTTTTCTTAAACATCTTTCTTCTCTTCTGTTGAGTCATCATTGAACATTAATTGTCATATATATATATTTCAATAGGGGATGGGAGACAATTGTAGAGGGAAAGAGTAAAAGCTATTTTTGTTCAGTCTTTTCCTTATATTTTCCGGCACTAAAGCCTGTTATTCATCTCCCCAAAATCGCTCCACTGAATTTTAGGTGAAAAGCTATTGACTTCAATCAAGAGTTATGGACCCCAAAACCCGATCTTCAGTGTCAGTGAGGTAAATTCACAGTTGAAGAGATCGATAAAGGTCAAAGATTTCTTTTATCCATTTCTGAGGGTCATAAAAATCTGTGAAAAGATGAACGATTGAGAATATTACCTTTGACCATCAAGGAGACAATGTTCTTAGTACTCAAGTGTTTGATATCAGATGGGAAACCCAATTGTGACATAGCAAATATTTGTCAGATTTTACAAAAAGACCAGCTCGTTTGTGGACGTCAACCTTTCTATATATTTGATAGGACAACCACAAACATGACACATTGAAAAATACTTTAAATGTAGCCACACGTCAATAAGAACGCACATTTGAAAATATTATCGCTTCATTTCTTTTCCTGTATGGGAGCTGATCAAACTGCTGTCATGTGAAGAGTCTCCTTTGTAATTTCAGCATACAACTGTTCATGATGAATGATTACAAATATGTATTTAAAGGTAAACAAGGCCGTTGTATAAACATTATACATTCTCATAAACAATTCACTCACTTCAACACTCGTACCGTACATCTGCTAACGGCTGTGAACGGGTCGGAAACAAAGAGTGATGGCTGATCAAGAGGGACTTTAATAACTTTCCACAGTGTGATTGAAGAGACTGAACGCTGTGACCTTCTTTAGAAGTAAAAGTGTTGCAATGGTTGGACTTTATTGATTTTATTACCGTAATCTCAATTCCAGATTCGGTGGTGTAATTGACAAAAAAGCTGTTCATTTTAGTTTTATTTGATCTCTCTAAAAACTCCTCACTCAGCAGTAAGAACAATTTATATAAGGGGAAGGAACTCTTCGGGTTAAAAGGGGAAGGATTTTGCGCTAGTAACCTTTGGCGCCTAGGGTGTCACGAATGTACCCCTGTTTTAACCACACAGCGCATGTGTGCCCAACATGTGAAGCAGGCTATTTTTACATTGCAGAGATTATGTCTTAAAACATGTCAATGATACACCAGGGCACTCTTTTGAAAAGATCATCAGTTTTTTCATTCCAGTGTTATAAATCTACTCATCCTGTCATATTGAAACGTATTGTTTGAGTAATGTTTGGTTGGTTGCTTTCACATAGATATAACGTTCCCATAACGCGATGTGGTATCAACTTATTCATGATTTATTATGTAGATATTCTATGACTATGATACACTGATATTAGATCATCTATTTGGCATAGATAATAGTTAAAAGTATCGGTAGTTTATTGAAAGCCGGATCTTTCATACATCTTGAATTCATTACAGTCACATATTATGAAATCTTGAACAAGAGGTTACAGTATTCGTTGGAAACTGTCCGCAAATGTTCGAAATCACAAGAAACTCTGCACTTCCAAAACCTTAACTATGATTTCTTCAATAGAGGTATAGATATAATATATATGGTTCTCAAAATCTTTACCCAAAAACGACCACAACAAAGGAATATACACAAATATGTTTTCAATAAAGTTAAATAATAAAATGATTCAAAAGTTTATTCTCAAAGAACGTTTTTGATGTATGCGGTTACAAGGGATTCAACATATTTTTGTGAGAAGCACCCATACCATAATCGTTTCATTGAAACCTGCTGAGAAACTGATTCACTTCTAAAGTGTCTATTACATTTTGGAACGACTACAAACGAGGCTAAATGAAGTCAGGAATCAACAGTTGTGCTGATGAGATAATTCAATAATTTCACCAGGGTTCATAATACGATTGGTCCTGGCGCTAAATGCCTGCATAAGAAAATCCGCAATTGTTTGCTTTATGCTATTCGCTTTTCAGGAGGCCACAATTCTATTATCATCAAGTGATGACAATTCTGTATAGCTGAGGCACAAACAAATATCCTAAAATTTCCTACAAAATTGCAAATAAACCTCTATTTATTGCCACTGAGAAAACGTCTCCCTTATGCGGTGTAAAGTCAGTTGACAAAATCAGCATGGACGCCAAAAATCAAACCGGTAGAAATGTTCTCAATTTAATTTAACTTTATGAAGTCAAGCTTTTTCTTCAAAGTAATAAAACGAAACAAATGTGTTTCCCCAAGCATAATGAAATAGAGTTATTCACGTTTACCTGTAACCCCTTATCCCAATAAAATTGTAGCTTTGCAGCATCAATCAGATCTGACGTTCAAAGCCACAATGTGAGGAGGACTACTAATATTTGGATAATTATTATACACAGGGGTTTTAATGGTTCGATTATGGAATGGAAAGGACAGAATTTGTCATGATACTGCCTTATATATCCAGGTCAAATTCCAATACAATGGCTTTATGGTTTACAGAAAAGGAACACATTATTGTCATCATGGGAAGAATCAATCAGTTATTTATTCAATATATTTGATGTATGCTCTGTCGTTGCTATTATATTTTACTGTGAAAGAAATCTGCTAAAAATTCAGGTTGACTCAAAACCCGGAATTCGATAGCCCCATAAAAATCCACCATACAAATGCACATTTTCCCTAGTTCATCCGATGTACCACTATACCCCCATCTCGAATATTCAAAAGAACCCTTGGACAGAATCCTTTTCACCAGACTAATATTCATTTACAATCTTGAATTCCTGTTCACATTCTCATACAATCTCCGTCTCATCTTAAATACGTACACAATATCTGTATCCTCTTATAAACCATCTCTGTTTCCTATCAATATTCAAATACTCGTTCTATTGTCATCATACCGAGAGAAACTCAGTCTCATGTTTATGTACACACACAATCTCCTCCCTTTGCTAACTTTCCCAGAATGCAGTGCATGTAATTAAAGGTAAATTAACATCAGTGTGTCAGCCTTGAACTTTTATGTTAAGTCATTACTGACACAGATGTAACGGTTCGCAACTGAGACAGTGGATATTTCAAGTCATGTAGGAATGCACAAGGACCGCTCACTTAAAATGAGGATGTAGGGGACCATTGATGTGACTTGAGAGCGTGGTCAATTAATGGTCCGTTCACCTCAGACGTGACAACCTCATATATCGTTTCTGTTTTGCCACCACAAATCACCACGAACTGGAAGACACATATATTTATCTTATACAGACCGCCGCTATATAGCTGCAATATTGCTGAAAGCGGCGTTAAACTAAACTCACATACCCACTCACTCAGTCAAAACATTTCTTCAAAGTAATCAAATACCATCTTGGACAGAATCCTTTTCACCAGCTAATATTCATTTACAATCTTGAATTCCTGTTCACATTCTCATACAATCTCCGTCTCATCTTAAATACGTATACAATATCTGTATCCTCTTATAAACCATCTCTGTTTCCTATCAATATTCAAATACTCGTTCTATTGACATCATCCCCATAGAAACTCAATCTCATGTTTATGTACACACACAATCTCCTCCCTTTGCTCACTTTCATAGAATTAAATCAAAGTAATTAACGTTAAAATAACATCAGTGTGTCAATGTGGAACTTGTATGTTACTTCACTGACACAGATGTAAAAGTTTGCAACTGAGATATTTCAAGTCATGCATTTCTTCACATGTATGAATGGGCAAGGACCACTCATTTAAAATGAGGATGTAGGGGACCATTGATGTGACTTGAGAGCGTGGTCAGTTAATGGTCCGTTCACCTCAGACGTGACAACCTCATATATCGTTTCTGCCTTGCCACCACAAATCGCCACCAGAAGACACTTACACATTTATCGTAAACATTTTCTGTACATAATCACGATCGTTTTCTGATCAAGCACGAACATGATTAAAATCTACTCAAATCCAGACGGGACATCAATATAACACGCCAGTGCGTTAACTTTAATGTATTTTCAAGTCTACGCAGCTTACTCAAAGTGACAATTTCAAGAAATGCTTTAAAAGCTCGAACATATAAATTCCATAGTCACTCGTTAGTTTGTTTGCTGGGAGCGTTTTTAAACGCGATGTCGATTTCAGATTACCGTAAAAGGATGCTGTCAATTCAAGGCACGTGTGGTTAAAACCCAAATAACTCTGTTGGGATTGAAATCTGACTTTTCAATTTTACTATATAATTTTCCGGCAATATCTTCCTCCTTCGTAGCTAAAGCTTGTCTGTATTGGTTTGCACGGGTGACGGAGATGTCGTGTCATGTATACTTGAGTACCAATTGAACAACATTCAACTCGTCGAATATCTAACCAAAAAACTCCAAGTGCATAAATGGCAAAATACCGATATCAGTTATACTAATGGGTCACTAAAAGCCAGTAATGACACCAGGTGTTCATAAAGAAGGCAAACAAATCCAATTCTGATTGTTGTCCGAGAAATGGTGACGCGATGTGTAATACTTCATTTTAGTGCTACATTGTTTAAATATATGTTTGTAAATTGTGTGACAGTGCTGATATATCTAAATACCAGTAATCTCAATATTATCTGTTAGAATTAGTCTTCACTGAGTCTCACTGATTTGGTAGATGTATGTCATTGTACTCCAATTTCGTCCTGAATTTTCATCAAGTGAATCACTTTTTCTTTTCTGTTCTAGAATCGATCATTTAAATACAGCTGTCATGTTTGTGGCACAACTGACACAACACAAAAACATAGATCAGTCAGAAATCAGGAGTGGTGATAAAATATTAGCTGTTTTATCATATACTGATATCGTATGTTACAGGCCATTTCTTCGGGTCAATAAGCCCCTGACGTTATCTGAAACAGTTATTTGGTCAATGAAATAAAATGATGTGAAATCAGTTCAGCTCATCCCACTGACGTATAAAATCAACTGAGAGTCACAACATGAACTTCCGCTTATCATTGTGGGAAAGAACCAGTGACAAAGCACAAACGTTGGATCTCGCTTGAAAAACCACAGTGAATTCTAACATCAAACAGAAAAATGGCTTCATTTAATTTGATCCTTCGATAGTAGGTGACCATTCGAAGAAAACCCTAAATGTGAAACTATTTCTTCAAAAGTATTAACAGATGAATACGTCTCACATAAACAAAGAGCGAAAAAACAATAATTCAACAACACTAACGGTTACCTCCCTTTGTCACAAAAAGACTATTCACAAATCATGCATATTTCCTACCAAATGCGGATTTGCGAATAAAAAGCAGAGACAAACATGAGAGTGTTCCTCCTCCCGGGATTAGGCTCTTTAAACATTCACTACAACAGACATGAACTCGTCACAGAAAATGATAAGAGAGTCATAAAGAACCCTGCATATCACAGTTGTGACGTCCCACGGAGTATAAGTTAGGTGTTACGATCTACAGACTGTAGCGTGATGTGAAACGATCATCCATTTGGAGGGGGCAATTCACGACCAAACCAGAAGGTGTTCTTGTTCCTTCTTAGCATGTGGTGTGATATCGCTCCTTACCTTCAGCTGGGGTTATTACTTGTTTCCTATGTCTATACATTAAATCTTACCTCATAGCTTCGTAGTCTGCAGCTGTTCGGTATTTAGTCTGGTATACTAGTCTTTAGTCTACACATACTAAAACTTAATTTTGGAATTGCGGCATTTTATTTATCCTTTGGAGAAGAAACTAGAAAAACTATGATTCATTATGACGTCACCTAACATTCCATCCGTCAATCACTGGATTGTCTGGTTTGTTTACACTCACCGTTGTATGGCAGGAGTACTGCTGTTAGGGGTCAGACAAAAAGCAAATAATTACTTGTGATACATATTGTGTGGGTAGGTGGTGCTTCCGATAGGGAAGGACATGTTGACTAGTGTCTGATATACAAGCTGGTGGTCTCGTATGTCAACCACACAAGCATATTTTGTCACATACCTCACAACGGAATGGAAGTCAGGCCTTAACATAGAACGTTATGTGCTCCTCACTTTCAAAGATTCTCTTTCATACCATATGTTTCATAAGCATGGTCAGTACTAACACAGTTTCCTTCACGAAAATCGTGAATTTAAACATGATAAAACGGTGAATGATTAGCACAGCCGAAGGAAGGGAATGGTTTCAATGAATTGCAGTGCTTTTCCAGTCTTCTTTGGTCAAGTGGGGGAGATTTCACCTCATGGTTTTTCAGTTGAACTATCAACAATTGACTAGCACATGTTTATGACGTGTGCCACCGGTGGGGCAGGATACGCTCACCTTTTCGCGAACACCTGGTATCAGCACTATTTCACAGTAATTCATAAACCCGTGCTCTGTCATCGTATAGCATGGTGACAATCACTGGAGTCTCTGGTCCAGACTCGATTTATTTACAAACATTATCATACAGCTGTAATACTGCTGAAACAAATATCTGCTCACGATATAGTCCCAATTGTACAATCGACTCTGCTCTTGGCAGAGATTTCTTATGAGTGTAGAAAGGGTTTTGTCGCTTCTATTAAGAACCCAATATCAATTGGTGATTTTTTTCATTTCCAGACGAAGGTTCATGAATTGTTATGCATTAACCAATTCGATTTTCCTTTCATTTGAACTGTGTGTTTGTATATTGATCGATATGTCTTTTTGTATGGCAGGAAAGAAGACGTCCACAGCTTGAGATCTGTTGATCTTTTAACAGCCATCCGTAGCTTATCTTTGTGTTTTGTGTTTGCCTGAACCATTGGTTGACTGGATGTCCGTTTGGGAAGTATATTGGTTGACTCAGTAGTTGATTAGGTGATTAATGAAATTGTTTATAGGTCAGTATGTTAGACGACAAGGTGATCACATATGTATTTCCATGAAGGACACGTGGACCGGTACGATTATGCCAGTGGCTGGTCAAGTAATGAAGCGGTCAGTTGCAAAACTTACAACAAAAACATGCATGCATACAGACACAGACAGACAGACAGACATGCATGCATACATACATATATGCATACACACATACATACATACATACATACATACATACATACATACATACATACATACATACATACATACATACATACATACATACATACATACATACATACATACATACATACATACATACATACATACATACATACATACATACATACATACATACATACACAATTACACTGGCTTTATCGAAAATCTATCTATCTGTATCAATCTCCTGGCACTGACGTTGTAAATAGTTTTTCCACAATGACCCGCGTTTTATAAGCTGTGTATAGAGAGCAGCTCCAACAGGACGAAATGTGTGGCCAACATTCTACAAATTGATCGAGAGTAGTAAGTCGAATACATCAAGGGGGATTGAAGTATTGTAAAATTATTTCTTCCTGAGAGGGTATGTTAATTTCAAAGTCAGTTTAAACTTACCAGGATTATTAAACGTAGTATCCTGTTATTTTAATTTTCTTAAAATCGCCAGCAGCTGAAGGGATGGTGTAAATCCAACTAGTTTCCATGCAGGTAGCCAAGGTACTCTAAGTCCCCATGGTCCCTAGTATGGTGATCCTACCATCTGTTGTTGGCGATCTATAGCCTGTTTTTATATTGTATTGTCCCAGTAGTGCTATTAGTTTTAACTTTCCACGCTAGTTTTAATTCTAATTGTGATATTCTAGTTGTTTTACTGTCTTTCGTCAACAGGTTTTTATAATATACATATATTCCACTTCAATGTCCAATATGTTCTCGTCACGATATGGCTGCAATATTTCCGATATGACGTTACATATTTCCGATATGACGTGTGACGTTAAATAATAACTCACTCACTCACTGAGTAAGTCATATTGCCGATGTGACGTTAAATAATAACTCACTCACTCACTGGTAAGTCATATTGCCGATGTGACGTTAAATAATAACTCACTCACTCAGTAGTAAGTCGAATTAGTGATTATTTTATCCATTTTTTACAACTAGTTGCAGCCTCTTTTTCATCCAAGATTATCCAAGGTCATGGTTCTTAAAGTGGGTCTCCGATAGTTAAACAATCCTTTTTAGGAACCTTCAATGTCAGAAAACATACAAGACAAACATGATGAATTTTGAATGACTTGAAAGGAATTTGCCAGGACAATTTAACGAGAACTATAGTCTGCCTTCAAAGTGTCATGCTATTTCCTTCTGTCATTAGAGGCTGGAAGACTGGTGACGCATCCAAAAACAGTAGCAGCATACATCCAATTGATCTGATAGCATCATGCGCTCTTGTATCATGGTTGTTAAAACAAACTATTTCTTGCCTCGATAAAACCATCTTGTTTATTCCAGTAATAACAAGTCAATATATCTGATGCAACGTCAACATTTATCAGAGCTTTTCCAATAATGGCAACATTTTATGATTATGAAACATATTTTACATCGACATTCATAGAAGAAGCACTTAACCACAAGAAGATTACAAGAACGTATGACTAACAAACGTTTATTCTGGCACTAAAGTTTGATTTAAGAGGAAAGTAACGTAGATACGATCATATATGTCAAAAGGATCAATACTGCTCTTCTGGTTCTCTTCATAAATTATTGTTGAGTCCACACTGATCTGTTACACATCAAACGCCCAACAACACGTCATGAAATAGTCTTCCCCGTAGTAAGGCGCCAAGTTCATTCTTTTAACAGTTCTGTTTACAAAACAGTAGCGAAATGTAACAATATATTTTTCGGGACCATGGATCTTAAATATCAAACTGGAATGATCTCATAACAAGGTACATCTGTAGCCCTGTCGTCTAAAGTTTCGAAGTTACCGAGTTGCGTCCATTGAGCGTGCCGGACACATGTGATCGTTGTTCCGATCCCAGAGCGCCCCGACCCACAAAGCACACATCCACAAAGCGGTCTAGCACTAGGTGTGGGAGTTATGATCAGACACCACTTACTCCTGTACATGTATATAGGTGTGAGTGCGGGCATGTGTGTGTGTTGTTCCAAGCCTTTGGTCTTTGTAAGGCGGAAATGGAACTTTCAACAATTTGCTTCTTTGATCGACTTGCTTCTGGAGAATTGGATCAGTCAATCATTTGCAGAATCGTTGAGGCCAACATCGTGAAGAAAATTAATATCCTCTGTGAGAAAGTTTCAGAAGTGTCATAACATGTTCTTTGTAAAAGAAATTGTAATAGATTGTGCAGTGACTACACATGAAACTCCTTGTCCTCGCTGTGGCTGTTTATGTTGGGTTCCTACTGATAATATCCACAATTTAAAACGAAACATATATTTTCGTTGTATTCGTTGATGTGATTCTCCAATCAAAATTTTTACCCTTGTCAAATAGCAAGTCATCTTCATTTCAAGTAACAACAGTAATGAGTGTGACACCCTTTAAAGTTTACACTATTACATGTTGGACACAAGCCGGAGTATACAGACAAAACTAACTGTAAATGTATAGTTCCGATATTGTGCATTATTATGATTTATCTGAAGGGCTGAGTTTTATTTTGATTCAGATTGAGATGAGGACAGTCCGTGACTGTCAGACTGATATACAAGATTAAATATTGTTTTGACGCGCGTGTAATGTTTGAATGTCTACACTAGTCCAGCAAGTTAATTTGTTTGTTTCATAGTCGTTTATTTCATCTGTCTTCCATTCGAATACATTTGCCACCTGATTTATTCTAAAATATGTCCGTTACCAAGATATGAGAGTTATGTCAATGTCTTTCGTTTAGGGACATTTCTTTTTATGTTATATGAACAAATGTCTGTTATAACAAACAAACACGATCGATAATTATTGACTATTTAATACTATCTTTTGCTCTTTTTCTACGGCACAATAGCATCGTGCTTCTCATACATAAACTTTCCTAAGTCGCTGATGGAAGAAGACTACAAAGGGCGATGGAGAAGAAGTTGACAAAATCAGAATGGACGCCAAGAATCAAACAGGTAGAAATGTTCTCCATTTAATTTGATTTTATGAAGTCAAAACATTTCTTCAAAGTAATAAAAACGAAACAAATTTGTTTCACTCAAGCATAATCAAGTGCTGTTATTCACGTTTACATGTTACCTTGCCCAATAGAATTGTAATGTTGCAACATCAGTCAGAGCAACATTGTAATGAGGAATATTTGGACAATTATTATATGTTTTATATAATTATCGACAAAGGGGTTCCATTTGTTCGATTATGTAATGAAAACGACAAAATTGTCGCCTTACCTATTCAGGTCAAATTCAATCAAAAGGCTTTATAGTTTGCAGGACAGGAACAAATTATTTTTTATCATGAGGAAGAATGTGTATACTCTGGTGTGTTGTGCTTAGATCACTCAGAAACCTACATCATTGTGTGTGGTGTCTTTCAAACAACAGCAGTCATTCTCCATCGTGGTACAATCAGTTATGTATTCAGTTAAATTTATGTGTGTTCTGTCGTTGCTATTATAATAGTTTACTGTGAAAGAAATCTGCCAAAAACTCATTTAGTACTTTTCAGCTTGACTCGAAAACCTAGATTCCATAGCCCCATAAAACTCATTTTAAATACGTATAAACTATCTCTTTTTCCCATCACTATTCAAATACCATTTCTTTCTATTGTCATCATCACCATAGAAACTCAGTCTCATGTTTATGTACATACACAATCTCCATGAATGTACAGTATGTAATTAAGGATAAAATAACAGTGTGTCAGTTTTGAACTTTTATGTCAAGTCATTACTGACACAGATGTAAAAGTTCCAACTGAGACATTGGATATTTCTGGTCATACATGTCTTGTGAATGTAGGAATAGGCAAGGACCACTCATTTAAAATGAGGATGTAGGGGACCATTGATGTGACTTGAGAGCTTGGTCATTTAATGGTCCGTTCACCTCACACGTGACAACCTCATTTATCATTTCTGCTTTGCCACCACAAATCGCCACCAGAAGACACTTACACATTTATCGTAAACATTTTCTGTACATAATCACAATGGTTTTCTGATCAAGCACGAACATGATTAAAATCTACTCAAATCCAGACGGGACATCAATCTAACACGCCAGGTGCCGTTCCACTAACCGATCTTATCTAAGATCAATCTTAGCAAAGTTACGCCAATTTTACAATCGCCTTAGCTAAAAGTTACACCCGTTCCACTAACCGATCTTAGGCCGATCGTAGCCGGTCCCGATCTTACGATCCGATCAAAGCTTAGATCGAGACTCTTTCGTGCGAGATGGATGGATGGATAATTGAAAGTTTGATAGGTGTTCGGGCAACTGGGCCCATTTTACACCTTGCCCATCATAAAGGTTTGCTACGTTTATACATGTTTAAAAGTAGTAAAGCTGCCACAAGCTTTAATGTAAGCAAGAATGACATTCTGAACATCATTGCGAGTGATATTACTTGTACACAACAATCCAGTCAAGGAGAGTCAATATTAAGCGCTGTCAAAGATCCACCATCTCCTTACGATGAGTTACATATTTTTGACAATGCAGTAAAAATGAGCAACATCATCTAGCTGATTACACACTGTGCAATTTGCAGGAATATTCGTGCGAGAGATAGAGGAATGCGAGGCACGCGTTATCTCCCTTTGCATAGTCTAGCAAATGATAGAAAGTAGTTTACGAACCAACTGAGTGAGTGAGTGAGTTTAGATTTACGCCGCGACTCAGCAATAGTCCAGCTATATGGCGGCGGTCTGTAAATAATCTAGCTAAGATGCATAGCGTTCACTAACATGAGCGTTCATGTTAGTGAACGCTATCTATCTTAACTATAAATAATCGAGTCTGGACTAAACAATCCAGTGATCAACAGCATGCGCATCGATCTGCGCAGTTGGGAACCGATGACATGTGTCAACCAAGTCAGCGACCCTGACCACCCGATCCGTTAGTGGCCTCTTACGACAGGCATGGGTTATTGAAGTTCAATATTCTAACACGGTCCTTCATGGGTATTTTTCCAACCAAGTGTAAACGTGGAGAAAAACCTAGAGCAAAATATTAGGGTACTGGAGCACCTTGGTTTCAGGTGCAAGTGCGTGAGAACGCTGGGTATCAAGCATAATATAATAATAATAATTGCATATTTATAGTGCGCCTATTCCACATCAGTAGGCATGCTCAAAGCGCTGTGTACAGATAGATAATTTACACGAGAATATTTACAGCCGAGATTATAAGTAATATACTGAGAACAGGTTTTAAGTCTGTCAATTGTGTCAGAGCTTTTAATATGTGCCTGAACCTTGTCAATCAGAATAAACAAGGCGTGACGAGGCTATAACGTATGTAGAATCTGTCAGTGGTCTTGAATAACACGCGCGGCCTGCCTTCAGAATCCCCACCAAATATGCGCAGTGAAATCAAGCATATTTGTATCTTTAACTTCAGAACATTGTTCACTTCACGGCTGTCCCTATTCTTAACCATGACGTTGCAATATTGTTGTACAAATGTGTTACACCGACTCGCTCGGTTGTGTTCCCATGACGACAGTGGTCAGACTGGCCTGACATTTGTAAGGCTTGTTCAGCGCAGTGTTTGTTTACATCACAGAAATATACAAATTCATTTCATGGGGGACTTTAGGGGACGCTCACGGTGAAATGCTCGCTCTTATTTTTCACATAGAATAGGAAAGCCACCATTTTGGTTTCTCTACGATTGATTTTAGCTATCCTAAGTTGGTCATGAGCAACTTAGACTTTGAATCTTAACTTTACAATTGACTTAGGTAAAGATTGGTTAGTGGAACGGTATGCCGATCGTAACGTCACACTAAGATTGGGATTTTAGGGGTTTACGATTGGCATAGGGCTAAGATCGGTTAGTGGAACGGCACCCAGGGCGTTAACTTTCATGTATTTTCAAGTCTACGCAGCTTACTCAAAGTGACAATTTCAAGAAATGCTTTAAAAGCTCGAACATATAAATTCAAAGTCAATCGTTACTTTCTTTGCTGGGGGTTTTAAACGCGATGTCGATTTCAGATTACCGTAAATGGATGCTGTCAATTCAAGGCACCTGTGGTTAAAACCCAAATAACTCTGTTGGGATTGAAATCTGACTTTTCAATTTTACTATATAATTTTCGGGTAATATCTTCCTCCTTCTTGGCTAAAGCTTGTTCTGTATTGGTTTGCACTGGTGACGGAGATGTCGTGTCATGTATACTTGAGTACCAATTGAACAACATTCAACTCGTCGAATATCTAACGAAATAATCTCCAAGTGCATAAATGGCAACATACCGATATCAGTTATATGAATGGGTCACTAAAAGCCAGTATTGACACCAGATGTTCATAAAGAAGGCAAACAAATCCAATTCTGACAGTTGTCCGAATAATGGTGACGCGATATGTAATACTTCATTTTAGTGCTTCATTTTTTTTAAATATGTGTTTTGTAAATTGTGTGACAGTGCTGATATATCTAAAATACCAGTAATCTCAATAATAGTTTCTGTAAGAATTAGTCTTACTGAGTCTATCCGATTTGGTAGATGTATGTCATTGTATTCCAATTTCGTCCTGAAATTTCATCAAGTGAATCACTTTTTTCTTTTCTGTTCCAGAATCGATCATTTAAATACAGTTGTCATGTTTGTGGCACAACTGACACAACACAAAAACATAGATCAGGCAGAAATCAGGAGTGGTGATAAAATATTAGCTGTTTTATCATATACTTGTATTGTAGGTTACAGGCCATTTCTTCGTGTCAATAAGCCCCTGACGCTATCTGAAACAATTATTTGGTCAATGAAATAAATTGATGTGAAATAAGTTCAGCTCATCCCACTGACGTATAAAATCAACTGAGAGTCACAACATGAACTTCCGCTTATCATTGTGGGAAAGAACCAGTGACAAAGCACAAACGTTGGATCTCGCTTGAAAAACCACAGTGAATTCTAACATCAAACAGAAAAATGGCTTCATTTAATTTGATCCTTCGATAGTAGGTGACCATTCGAAGAAAACCCTAAATGTGAAACTATTTCTTCAAAAGTATTAACAGATGAATACGTCTCACATAAACAAAGAGCAAAAAAACAATAATTCAACAACACTAACGGTTACCTCCCTTTGTCACAAAAAGACTGTTCACAAATCATGCATATTTCCTACCAAATGCGGATTTGCGAATAAAAAGCAGAGACAAACATGAGAGTGTTCCTCCTCCCGGGATTAGGCTCTTTAAACATTCACTACAACAGACATGAACTCGTCACAGAATATGATAAGAGAGTCAAAAGAACCCTGCATATCACAGTTGTGACGTCCCACGGAGTATAAGTTAGGTGTTAGGATCTACAGACTGTAGCGTGATGTGTTACGATCAATCATTTGGAGGAGACAATTCACGACCAACCAGAAGGTGTTCTTGTTCCTTCTTAGCATGTGGTGTGATATCGTGCCTTACCTTCAGCTGGGGTTATTACTTGTTTCCTATGTCTATACATTAAATCTTACCTCATAGCTTCGTAGTCTGCAGCTATTGGGGATTTAGTCTGGTATACTATTCTTTAGTCTACTAAAACTTAATTTTAGAATTGCGGCATATTATTTATCCTTAGGAAAAGATACTAGAAAAACTATGATTCATATGACGTCACCTAACATTCCATCCGTCAATCACTGGATTGTCTGGTTTGTTTACAGTCACCGTTGTATGGCAGGAGTACTGCTGTTAGGGGTCAGACAAGAAGCAAATAATTACTTGTGATACATATTGTGTGGGTAGCTGGTGCTTCCGATAGGGAAGGACATGTTGACTAGTGTCTGATATACCAGATGGTGGTCTCGTATGTCAACCACACAAGCATATTTTGTGACATACCTCACAACGGAATGGAAGTCAGGCCGTAACATAGAACGTTATGTGCTCCTCACTTTCAAAGAGTCAATCGTGGTTTCTCTTTCATATCATATGTTTAATGAGCATGGTCAGTAATAACACAGTTTCCTTTACCAAACCCGTGAATTTAAACAGGATGAAAAGGTTAATGATTGGCACAGCCGAAGGAAGGGAATGGTTTCAATGAATTTCAGTGCTTTTCCAGTCTTCTTTGGCCAAGTGTGGGAGATTTCACCTCATGTTTTTCAAGGTGAACTATCAACGATTGACTAGCACATGTTTATGACGTGTGCCACCTGTGGGAGCGATACGCTCACCTTTTCGCGAACACCTGATATCATCACTATTTCACAGTAATTCATAAACACATGCTCTGTCATCGTATCACTTGGTGACAATCACTGGACTGTCTGGTCCAGACTCGATTTGTTTACAAACATTATCATACAGCTGTAATACTGCTGAAACAAATATCTGCTCACGATATAGTCACAATTGTACAATCGACTCTGCTCTTGGCAGAGATTTCTTATGAGTGTAGAAAGGGTTTTGTCACTTCTATTTAGAACCAAATATCAATTGGAATTTTTTTCATTTCCAGACGAAGGTTCATCAACTGTTATGCAATAATCAATTCGATTTTCCTTTCATTTGAACTGTGTGTTTGTATATTGATCGATATGTCTTTTTGTTTGACAGGAAAGAAGACGTCCACAGCTTGAGATCTGTTGATCATTTAACAGCCATCCGTAGCTTATCTTTGTTTTTGTGTTTGCCTGAACCATTGGTTGACTGGATGTCTGTTTGGGAAGTATATTGACTCAGTAGTTTTGATTAGGTGATTAATGAAATTGTTTGTAGGTCAGTATGTTAGACGACAAGGTGATCACTTATGTATTTCCATGAAGGACTCGTGGACCGATACGATTATGCCAGTGGCGGGTCAAGTAATGAAGCGGTAAGTTGCAAAACCTTCAACAAAACATGCATGCATACAGACACAGACAGACAGACAGACAGAGAGAGACAGACAGACAGACAGACAGACAGACAGACCCACAAAACACATATCCACAAAGCAACCATGAGTGAGTAAAAAGAGAGTGGAGTCTTACGCCGCACTCAGCAATATCCCAGCTATATGGCGGCGGTCTGTAAATAATCGAGTCTGGACCAGACAATCCAGTGATTAACAACATGAGCATCGATCTATGCATTTGGGATACGATGACATGTGTCAACCAACTCAGCGAGCCTGACCACCCGATCCCGTTAGTTTCCTCTCACGACATCTTCACGAGTAAGCAAGCACGATGTGTGGGATTAATGATCAGTCACCACTTATCGTGTACACAGGGGAGTGTCGGTGTTGTTGTTCTTTGGTCTTTTTTAAAGCGGAAATGGAACTTTCAACAATTTGTTTCTTTGATCAATTGGAATCAGTTAATCATTTACAGAATCGTTAATAACATGTGTCAGAACATTTTCTTTACAAACAAAATAGTATCATCAGTTCATGTAACAGTAATAATGAAAGTGACACCATTTAGAGTTTACAGTCTCAACGTTGCACGGAAACAGGTGAAGATTTGAAAGTCTACACTGGGATAGCAAAATATTTTACATTGGACATTTCACATTTCATTTGTCTTCTATTTAAATATATTTGCAACAACCTCCTGATTTATTCAAATATATGTGCGCTACAAACATTTATTTCGTTTAGGGCCATTTCATTTTTCTGTTATATGACAAAATCTCCGTTATATGAAACCACTTTCAGTAATTGTTGGGTTTATAAGCCTCATAACTATCTTTTGTTCTTTAAATCTCTGGGGTGAGTTTCTGCAGCACAATATCATCATGGTTCTCATCAACTAAAATCACTGATGGAAGAAAGCTACAAAGGGTAATATTCTTCAACATCTGTGAGACGGATGGAAGACTGCAGACATTTATTGGCGTGCAGTAATAACGTTGGAGAACATTGATATCGGTAGCTGCTGTTTTATGAATCAGAAAAATAAAATTGATGTGTTTCATCAAATGGTTTGACATTTACCTATCCTGATTAAAACTCGAATCCTTATAGCACTTAACGCATCTTGTCAGTTATATGGATAAGATCATCATTCCAAATAGTATTTTGCGTTATGACCACTGTGGTTATGAAGTCAATAAAGATTGCCTGTCAATGGGTCCTTGAATGTTGAACGCATCAACAAACAACTTTTGAGCCAGAGTTATATGACGCTTTTTAGAATATATATATATATATATTTGATTTTCTCTTGGAATTATATAAGAGGCGGATGCATCTACAGCATCTAGGGGTCAATCCTGAAGACTCTACCTTAGTTGGCAGTGAGCAAATATCATTTCGGATGCCCAGAAAGCTGATAATGAGTGAAGTTTAATTGGCTTTCAGATCTAATTTGTCAAACAACGTCACGTCCTTAACAAGCGTCTTCCTCGGGTA
The DNA here is from genome assembly GCF_003918875.1 of Haliotis rubra. Taxonomy (NCBI): domain Eukaryota; kingdom Metazoa; phylum Mollusca; class Gastropoda; order Lepetellida; family Haliotidae; genus Haliotis; species Haliotis rubra. The sequence goes on along the minus strand of NW_025766547.1, from coordinate 670,610 downwards.
CCTTCTGGTAGTAAAATAGTATGTTATATATTTAAATAGCTAATTACAACGTTTGCAAATATGCAGAAATCACAACACAAATTCTGCACTGTTTGAAATGTTTCAAAGCGAATTATAATGTGTTCTTTTCTTCGTTCTAACTTTGATGCTACTTTTCTCTTCTTGCCGATAGAACGTTGCAGACATGACAACTGAAAGTGCTCGCATTTTAACAATGGAAAATAATTTGCACGAGCACGAAGTGAAGGCCATTTTTTCTCAATGGGATTCACAATCACAATATGACACCTCAAACGCGAAACATGTTAATTTTTCTAACACTAAATCGCCATGACATATCCAGTAAGTGTTTTCTTAAAGAATCTTAGCATCTTTGATATAGCGTTTTCTTAAACATCTTTCTTCTCTTCTGTTGAGTCATCATTGAACATTAATTGTCATATATATATATTTCAATATGGGATGGGAGTCAATTGTAGAGAGAAAAGCTAAACAGCTATTTTTTGTTCAGCCTTTTCCTTATATTTTCCAGCACTAAAGCCTTTTATTCATCTCCCCAAAATCGCTCCACTGAATTTTAGGTAAAAACCTATTGACTTCAGTTAAGAGTTATGGACCCCAAAACCCGATCTTCAGTGTCAGTGAGGTAAATTCACAGTTGAAGAGATCGATAAAGGTCAAATCCATTTCTGAAGGGTCATAAAAATCTGTGAAAAGATGAACGATTGAGAATATTACCTTTGACCATCAAGGAGACAATGGTCTTAGTACTCAAGTGTTTGATATCAGATGGGAAACCCAATTGGGTCATAGCAAATATTTGTCAGATTTTACAAAAAGACCAGCTCGTTTGTGGACGTCAACCTTTCTTTATATTTCGTAGGACAGCCACAAACATGACACATTGAAAAATACTTTAAATGTAGCCACACGTCAATAAGAACACACATTTGAAAATATTATCGCTTCATTTCTTTTCCTGTATGGGAGCTGATCAAACTGCTGTCATGTGAAGAGTTTCCTTTGTAATTTCAGCATACAACTGTTCATGATGAATAATTACAAATATGTATTTAAAGGTAAACAAGGCCGTTGTATAAACATTATACATTCTCATAAACAATTCATTCACTTCAACACTCGTACCGCACATCTGCTAACGGCTGTGAACGGGTCGGAAGCAAAGAGAGATGGCTGATCAAGAGGGACTTTAATAACTTTCCACAGTGTGATTGAAGAGACTGAACGCTGTGACCTTCTTTAGAAGTAAAGGTGTTGCAATGGTTGGACTTTCTTGATTTTATTACCGTAATCTCAATTTCCAGATTCGGTGGAGTAATTGACGAAAAAAGCTGTTCATTTTAGTTTTATTTGATCTCTCTAAAAACTTCTCACTCAGCAGTAAGAACAATTTATATAAGGGGAAGGAACTCTTCGAGTTGAAAGGGGAAGGGTTTTGCGCTAGTAACCTTTGGCGCCTAGGGTGTTACGAATGTACCCCTGTTTTAACCACACAGCGCATGTGTGCCCACCATGTGAAGCAGGCTATTTTTACATTACAGAGATTATTTCTTAAAACATGTCAATGATATACTAGGGCACTCTTTTGAAAAGATCATCATTTTTTTCATCCAGTGTTATAAATCTACTCATCCTGTCAAATTGAGTTTGAGTAATGTTTGGTTGGTTGTTTTGACATAGATAAAACGTTCCCATAACCCGATGTGGTATCAACTTATTCATGATTTATTATGTAGATATTCTATGACTATGATACACTGATATTAGATCATCTATTTGGCATAGATAATAGTTAAAAGTATCAGTAGTTTATTGAAAGGCCGGATCTTTCATACATCTTTCATTCATTACAGTCACAAATTATGAAATCTTGAACAAGAGGTTACAGTATTTGTTGGAAACAGTCCGCAAATGTTCAAAATCACAAGAAACTCTATGCACTTCCCAAACCTTAACTATGATTTATTCAAAAGAGGTATAGATATAATATTCTCAAAATCTTTACCCAAAAACGACCACAACAAAGGAATACACAAATATGTTTTCAATAAAGTTAAATAATAAAATGATTCAAAAGTTTATTCTCAAAGAACGTTTTTGATGTTTACAAGGGATTCAACATATTTTTTGTGAGAAGCACCCATACCATAATCGTTTCATTGAAACCTGCTGAGAAACTGATTCACTTCTAAAGTGTCTATTACATTTTGAACGACTACAAACGAGGCTAAATGAAGTCAGGAATCAACAGTTGTGCTGATGAGATAATTAGATACTTTCACCGCAATTGTTTGCTTTATGCTATTCGCTTTTCAGGAGGTCACAATTCTATTATCATCAAGTGATGACAATTCTGTATAGCTGAGGCACAAACAAATATCCTAAAAGTTCCTACAAAATTGCAAATAAACCTCTATTTATTGTCACTGAGAAAACGTCTCCCTTATGCGGTGTAAAGTCAGTTGACAAAATCAGAATGGACGCCAAAAAATCAAACCGGTAGAAATGTTCTCCATTTAATTTAACTTTATGAAGTCAAGCTTTTTCTTCAAAGTAATAAAACAGAAACAAATGTGTTTCATCCAAGCATAATGAAATAGAGTTATTCACGTTTACCTGTAACCCCTTATCCCAATAAAATTGTAGCTTTGCGGCATCAATCAGATCTGACGTTCAAAGCCACATTGTGAGGAGGACTACTAATATTTCGATAATTATTGTACACAGGGGATTTAATGGTTCGATTATGGAATGGAAAGGACAGAATTTGTCTTGATACTGCCTTAGATATTCAGGTCAAATTCCAATACAATGGCTTTATGGTTTACAGAAAAGGAACACATTATTGTCATCATGGGAATTCAATTATATTTATGTATGCTCTGTCGTTGCTATTATATTTTACTGTGAAAGAAATCTGCTAAAAATCTCATTAGTACTTTTCAGATTGACTCAAAACCCGGAATTCGATAGCCCCATAAAACTCCACCATACAAATGCACATTTTCCCTAGTCCATCCGATGTACCACTATACCCCAATCTCGAATATTCAAAAGAACCCTTGGACAGAATCCTTTTCACCAGATAATATTCATTTACAATCTTGAATTCCTGTTCACTTTCTCATACAATCTCCGTCTCATCTTAAATACGTACACAATCTCTGTGTAACTGAAAGATTTAATTTTTCCGGATTGCGATCCACATTTTTATGACCAAGGGGCAAGGGAGGTAACTCAAAAGTGGGAACTGCGGTTTGCCATGTGCTTCGCGGTGGTGAAGTTGACAACAAGATGTGTGAACAGTTTGATGGGTTTACAAATTTTGTAAGTATAATTTTGTAGTTACAAATCATGTAGTACGCAACATATATGTATTACAGTTACATAATACACTTAAACATGTTAAATTAAGCCATAAATGTGCAGTTATTTCCACGTTTAGGAACACGTGGGTTGGCCTAAAATAGTGTCACGTTTTATGTTATTTTGACTGTTATAAGTGAACAGTATCCTCATGTTTTGGGTTTTTGGAAGTGTAGGAATTTCTGTTGTTCTTGCAGAAACAATTTCACACCTTGTCATGACTTTATCAATCACAATTTTCCATGTTTAACGTGTTGCATTACACAAGTATTTGTAATGTTTGTTTCTGGCAACTAAAGCCAAAGTAAGTGTATTTCATTCACAAAAACATAATCCGAGGATACTTTATTTACCGAGTAACATTTATTCTGTAACTTGGAGGAATATTTTTCAGTGGTATTTAGTACTGTGAAGTTAGTAGAAAACATTTCCATCATGTTTTAGCTTGAACCGACAACCGACAATATGGAGGAATGCAAGAAGCAATGAACACTGCGGTGTATATAATCATGATAAAAAGGAAGTAAAACGTCGTGTACAAGAATGAACAAACCTTGTTGTTATGTCTACAACAAAAGTTCAAGAAAATTTGAACTAACATAGTTATCGAGAGATACAGAAGTTATTGTCAAGATGTCTTTGAATGACTCATACAAGTCAGATGTCACTGATGGTGAATTAGATAAAGATGAGAGAGAAACAGACAGAAACAGAAAATATGATATGAATGTAAAAAATACAACTGTAAATCCAGAAGATTCTGTTAGTCAGGTTTCTGCATCAAGTCAACTTTCCGCAAAATCATTGATTGCTAGAGTTGCTGCTAAGAAGGCTGCACTAGGTGTTCGTGCTGATGCATTGAGAAGAACACAAGAGCTTAAACGCCGTCAAATGGAGCTTGAAGAATTACAAGAAACACTCAAATTGGAGACAGATATTGCAGCGATAGAAGCTGAAGAGTGTGTATATATGGCAGCCTATGGAAGTGATACTTTGTCAACAGGTAAACGTCGTATGTTACCTCATGAAATGCAACAGGGTTTCAACGCACACTGAAAGGACTGATACTTTGGAGGAGAGGTAGAAAATGGTAATCAGCCACCAAATCCTAATGATAATGAGGCTTCAGATGAGAGGACAGATTCAGATAGATGGAGTCATGCAGCATTATTAAATGTAATTCATGAACAAGATCAGCAGATAAGAGCTCTCCAGCTGCAGCAGCAAAACAGTGTTTCATCTCATGTAGATGTTTTACCAAGATTACAGATCGTTTGGATAAAGTGGACCGTGTCGATAAGCATGATGAGTCAGATAGTCATCACAGTGATAGCCAATTTCTATCGATGCAGAAGCAAATGCTCAACTTACTTCAGTTACCTAAAACAGAGCTAATGACATTTGATGGAGATCCATTGAAATACTGGATGTTTGTACGTTCCTTCGAGAACAGTTTTGGAGATGCATATGTCAATAATAGTGTCAAGTTGAATCGCCTGCTACAGTATTGCACTGGGAAGGCTTTGTCAGTCATTGAATGTTGTGCAGTAATGGAACCTAAAGCTGGGTACTTGGAAGCAAGGAGACTTTTAAGTGAGTACCCCGACATTGCTCAGCTGGCTGGATTCATAGAGACTGCTGCGGAGGAGGCGAATGATCCTGTGTTTGGAACAATCAACTTCTCTAGAGATGTCAAAATGAATCCAAAGAGGAATTCAAAGAGGAATTCTGCATCTAACTTTAATATTCAAAGCAAAGCTGGCTACAAAGGATATGGAGGGCAAACACAGTTTGGAAGAAACAAAATACCGGCTTGCAAGTATTGTACTGGTGACCATGCCATATACACTTGTACACAGTTCAAACAGATGAGTCCAGAAAAACGGCATGAGTTTGTTACTGAGAAGCATTTGTGCTATAACTGTTTCTCCTATCAACATATGTCATACAATTGTTTACATCCAAGCAAATGTGGCGTGGATGGATGTAAACGTAAGCATTCAAGACTTTTGCACTTTAAAGGAAGCCAGTGTAGTCGGTCTAATGATGCTGAAAAGAAATATCAGGAAATGTCTACACAAACAACAGTCCAGTCTCTTCACAATTCAGTGTGTGGGGTTAATGGGGCCGGGATGGGTAGGATAGCTCTTCCCATTGTACCAGTTATAATCAAAGGCTGTGAAAATAACTGCGTCAGGACTTATGCCTTACATGACCCAGGAAGCACAAATACTTTCTGTACACAGGACATAGTTAAACAACTTGGCCTTCAAGGTAGAAGAACAACTTTATCACTGACCACACTGACTAGTGATAACTCAAAATCTGACACAAGTATAGTAAATTTAGATGTTGCTGACTTGAGTGGTAAGCACTGGATAAGGATGCATCATGTTTTCGTGATTCCTGAAATTCCAGTTTTTCCAATAAGTATGTCATCTCAAAGAGACTTAGACAAATGCCCACATTTGAAAGATATCAGTCTGCATGAACTGGAAGGGGCTAAGACAGAACTTCCTATTGGACAAGATAATCCCTCAGCGCTGGCACCATTCGACATTTGTAGAGGAGGTTTGGATGAACCCTATACTTCAAGAACGACGTTAGGCTGGGTGGTAAATGGAGCTTGGCAGCCGTTGTGCAGTAACATCTCATTATGTCCAAGCTGTGCAAAAGATTGTGAGTTACAGTCTTTAGTGGAGAGGTTTTGGAAAGTGGATTCACATGGAGTGGATAGTGAAGTTACTATGTCTGTTAATGATCAGAAAGTTGTTAACATGTGGGACCAAAGTGTGGAAATTGATCATGGACATTACAAGATGGACATTCCATTCAAGTCTGATATACCAGAGTTGACGAACTATTATGCCATTGCGGAAGCAATATTGGAATCTCTGTATAGGAGACTTTCAAAGGACCAGAACTTGACTGGAAGATATCAAGACGGAATAAGAGACCTATTGCAAAGGGGATATGCAGAAAAGGTGCCTGATAATGAAATCATTACAGGGGATAGGCCGGTTTGATACATTCCTCATGCTGCAGTAGTTACTCCATAAAAACCTGACAAGCTAACAATTGTGTTTGATTGTTCCGCACAGTGTGCAGGTACAAGTTTAAGTACTGAAGTCCTACAGGAACCTGATCTTACCAACAAACTGATTGGTGTACTTCTTAGATTTCGGCAACACAAGGTGGCTTTTATGGGAGACATAGAAGCTATGTTTCATCAAGTGAAGGTTAGTGAGAAGCATAAGGATGCACTGAGATTTTTGTGGTGGCCTAATATGAACAGGACTAAACCACCTCAGGTGTATAGAATGACTGTACATTTGTTTGGCGGGGTATGGAGCCCCAGTTGTGCTTCGTATGCTGTTAGACGAACAGCAGAGGAGAATGTTAATGACTTTGATCAGGAAACAGTTCAAACAGTGCTTGAAAATTTGTATGTAGATGACTGTTTAAAGTCAGTGCCAGCAGAACATGAAGCCATTCGCCTAATTAAGCAACTCTGTGAGCTACTGTCAAAGGGAGGCTTTAGGATGACAAAGTGGATCAGTAACAATAGAACTGTGTTGGATTCCATTCCTAGTGAAGAGAGAGCAAAAGAAACAAGAAGACAAAGTCATTAATATCCCCCGCAACGGCACCATACTCTTTATGAATATGTCTACTAATTATGATTATGTCAATGTTTTGGAGGGTATACAGCAAAGTGGAAGGAGAGTATGGAAAGGTTTTAAGATCTGCTTCAGAAAGGAGCACTACCACTAAATTCAGTTGAAGCCTAACTTGTTGCCATGGAAATGCAACAAGATGACATCCTCTAGTAGTCAAAAACTACAATTCATATCTGGATCTAAACCCCAAAAGGCACACATAGGGATCATGCTTGATATGTGTACCAAGCTTGATGAAGCTAGCATGTATAGTCTGGGAGATCTGCTCCGGACAAGATGACATCCTCATAGTCACAGGTCCCTAGTATGGTGAACTACCTTCAGTTGTTGGCGATCTATAGCCTATTTATATAGTGTGTTTTCCCCTATAGTTAAAATGTTTTAGATTTAATTACTAGTTTTACATGTATGTCTGTGATATTCTAGTTGTTTTACTGTCCTTTGTCGACAGGTTTTTTATAATACATAAACATATATTCCATGGCAATGTCAAATGTTCTCGTCACGGTATGGCTGAAATATTGCCGATGTGACGTTAAATATTAACTCACTCACTCATAGTCACAGCCTAATGTTTCAATGGAAACCGCAAAAAATAAAATTCCCATCTTGGTCTAACCCCCACAAGGCACATTTAGGGATAATGGTTGATATGTGTACCAAGTTTGGTTAAGATATCACCAATAGTTTAGGAGATATGCTCGACTTGACGGACGAACGGACTTTGTTGAACGGGGATTAATAAGGACATTGACTTGACTAGTGACTTTCTACCTCAAAGCGAGCGAGCTCTTGGAGTAAAATGGAGTACAGACTATGACACAACTGGGTTTCGAACTTGTAAATCTAAACCAGCTACCAAGAGAGGGTTAATAAGTATTATTGGTTCAGTGTACGATCCTTGATCTGCCCTGTTGTCCTCAAGTCATCTTTCAAAGTGAATGCCAATTACATAAACAATGGGATGACCCACTGGAACAAGACAATGCCCAGAAATGGTTATGCCGTCGATTGAAACTTTTGTGGTTGACCGATGTTTAATCCCTCAGGGTTTAAAAACTTCAAAGTGCGATTTGCATCACTTTGCTGATGCATCATTGGCGGGATATGGCACAGTGTCGTATCTACGGTCAACAATGAAGGGGCAGATAATGTGCGCTTTGTGATAGACAGTTTTTGAAGCAAATGACCCCGTCTTGAATTATCTGCTGTTTTGATGGCAGTTAGAATTGATCAAATGTTATGCAGAGAACTGAGAATGGAAATTGAGGATTCCATTTTCTGGTCTGATAGTTTGACAGTTTTACATTACATCAAGAGTAACAAAACCTTCGTGGCAAATCGAGTGAGTGCTATTCATTCAGGTTCTTCACCGGACAGTTGGCGATATGTTGGATCAGACATAAATATAGCTGATGATGCATCCCGTTGCATAGATGCTGATGAAATTCTTCATCGTGATCAATGGATTCATGGGCCAAGCTTCTTATGGCAAGAGGAGCACAGATGGCCAGTGATAACTGATATATTACAGGTATCAGAGAGTTCAGAGAGGTAACACAGTAGAATCTTTCGTACAAGTGAATACAACTGTGTGTGGTATGGACAGATTACGGGAGAGGTTCTCATCATGGCTGAAACTGAAGAAAGCCACAGCATGGATTCTGCGATTCAAACAGTGGCTGCTTCAGAGATCAAAGGGAACAGAATTTACATCAACTGTTTATCAGAAGCATTTGACTTTACAAGAACTGAAGACTGCAGTAGTTCAGCTTGTAACGTATTTACAGAGATGTCATTTTCATGAGGAAATAGATTGTCTGAAAAGAGGTGAACAAGTAAAGAAATCTAGTCCACTCTACAAACTTGATTCAGTCTTGAATTGTCTTGGTGTTTTGTGTGTTGGAGGTTGTTTGGGTAACGCCCCTATTCCAGAAGAATGCAAACACCCTATAATCATTCCAAAGAATCATCACGTTGAAGTCCTTGGACATTCAGGACGAGAACATGTTTTGTCTCACATGCGGCAAAATTTGTGGCTTATCAATGCACGTACCAGAATTAACAAGATACTGCGAAAATGTGTCCATTGTCGACGACATCAGGGTATCAGAGCTCACAGCAAATGGCAACTTTACCCAAAGAAAGGGTAACTCCTCACAAACCACCATTTACTTATGTTGGAGTTGATTGTTTTGGCCCATTTCTTGTGAAAAGGGGGCAGAAGTTTGGTAAAGCGATACGGATGTTTGTCCACATGCCTGACAGTGAGAGCAATACACATTGAGAAACTTGATTCTGTGGAAACAGATTCCTTTATCAATGCCTTTGAGGCACGTCAAGGAAAACCAGAGACTATTAGATCAGGTAATGGGACAAACTTCAAAGCTATTCGGGAGTTGGATCAAAGTAAGATCTACAATTCTATGCCGGATAGAGACATACAGTGGATCTTCAATCCACCCACCCCCTCACACATGTGTGTGTGTGGGAAAGGCAGATTCGCACGGTGCGCAAAGTTCTGTCAGCTCTACTTAGCAAACAAAGTGGCCTCAGTGATGAAGGTCTCAATACATTATTTTATGAAGCTGAATCTGTCATCAATAGCCGACCAATAACTGTTGTGTCAGATAGTGTGAATGATTGTGAGCCACTAACTCCAAATCACCTACTTCTACTGCGCTCAAACACATCATTACCACCGGGTAAATTTCGAAAGGAAGATGTTTATGGTCGAATGTGGAGACATGTAGTTTCTTTCTGATTGTTTTGGGAGTGTCTACCTACTTTGCAGTTACGTCAGAAGTGGTTAAAATCCCAGTGAGAACTTGAGTGTCGGTGACATTGTGTTAGTGATGGAAGAAAACACACCTCGAAAGATATGGCCTTTGGCTAGGGTCACAAAGACATTTCCTGGAAAGGACGGGTTGGTGAGATCCCTGGAAGTGAAGTTGAGGGGTTCACTGTTGTTGAGACCCATTCACAAACTTTGTCTGTTGGAACATGTTGAATGAACTATTGCAGAGATTCTGTGATTGAACTATGACAGTGAGACTAATTTTGTTTCTTGAAATGAGGACTTTGGGTCCCGTTTTGTTTTGATTTTCTGTTGCCCATGCTTGTTGGCAGGGTCATTGATGCATATGATTGTGTTGCTTGGGTGATTGCTCGTGATGTCAACCACTGGATTGTCTGTACCTGACTTGATTTCGCCGATAGCTGTCACATAGCTGGAATATTGCTGAACATGGCGCGAAACAGGAAATTTGAATGAAGCTTATGATTTGAAGTGTTTTCATGATTTAAAGAGATAAATGTTTGCTTTTGGATTTTGCTGCACATTTAGGGGCCGGGAATGTAACTGAAAGATTTAATTTTTCCGGATTGCGATCCACATTTTTTATGACCAAGGGGGCAAGGGAGGTAACTCCAAAAGTGGGAACTGCGGTTTGCCATGTGCTTCGCGGTGGTGAAGTTGACAACAAGATGTGTAGACAGTTTGATGGGTTTACAAATTTTGTAAGTATAATTTTGTAGTTACAAATCATGTAGTACCTGCAACATATATGTATTACAGGTACATAATACACTTAAACATGTTAAATTAAGCCATAAATGTGCAGTTATTTCCACGTTTAGGAACACGTGGGTTGGCCTAAAATAGTGTCACGTTTTGTGTTATTTTGACTTGACTTATAAGTGAACAGTATCCTCATGTTTTGGGTTTTGGAAGTGTAGGAATTTCTGTTGTTCTTGCAGAAACAATTTCACACCTTGTCATGACTTTATCAATCACAATTTTCCATGTTTAACGTGTTGCATTACACAAGTATTTGTAATGTTTGTTTCTGGCAACTAAAGCCAAAGTAAAGTGTATTTCATTCACAAAAAACATAATCCGAGGATACTTTTTTTACCGAGTAACATTTATTCTGTAACTTGGAGGAATATTTTTCAGTGGTATTTAGTACTGTGAAGTTAGTAGAAAACATTTCCATCATGTTTTTAGCTTGAACCGACAACCGACAATATGGAGGAATGCAAGAAGCAATGAACACTGCGGTGTATATAATCATGATAAAAGGAAGTAAAACGTCGTCGAGTACAAGAATGAACAAACCTTGTTGTTATGTCTACAACACTCTGTATCCTCTTATAAACCATCTCTGTTTCCTATCAATATTCAAATACTCGTTCTATTATCATCATACCGAGGAAAACTAAGTCTCATGTTTATGTACACACACAATCTCCTCCCTATGCTAACTTTCCCAGAATGCAGTGCATGTAATTAAAGGTAAAATTAACATCAGTGTGTCAGCCTTGAACTTTTATGTTAAGTCATTACTGACACAGATGTAACGGTTCGCAACTGAGACAGTGGATATTTCAAGTCATGTAGGAATGCACAAGGACCGCTCACTTAAAATGAGGATGTAGGGGACCATTGATGTGACTTGAGAGCGTGGTCAATTAATGGTCCGTTCACCTCAGACGTGACAACCTCATATATCGTTTCTGTTTTGCCACCACAAATCACCACGAACTGGAAGACACATATATTTATCTTATACAGACCGCCGCTATATAGCTGCAATATTGCTGAAAGCGGCGTTAAACTAAACTCACATACTCACTCACTCACTCAAATACCATCTTGGACAGAATCCTTTTCACCAGCTAATATTCATTTACAATCTTGAATTCCTGTTCACATTCTCATACAATCTCCGTCTCATCTTAAATACGTATACAATATCTGTATCCTCTTACAACCATCTCTGTTTCCTATCAATATTCAAATACTCGTTTTATTGACATCATCCCCATAGAAACTCAATCTCATGTTTATGTACACACACAATCTCCTCCCTTTGCTCACTTTCATAGAATTAAATCAATGTCATTAACGTTAAAATAACATCAGTGTGTCAATGTGGAACTTGTATGTTACTTCACTGACACAGATGTAAAAGTTTGCAACTGAGATATTCAAGGTCATGCATTTCTTGTAAATGTAGGAATAGCCAAGGACCACTCACTTAAAATGAGGATGTTGGGGACCATTGATGTGACTTGAGAGCTTGGTCAATTAATGGTCCGTTCACCTCAGACGTGACAACCTCATATATCGTTTCTGCCTTGTCACCACAAATCGCCACCAGAAGACACTTACATTTATCGTAAACATTTTTCTGTACATAATCACGATCGTTTTCTGATCAAGCACGAACATGATTAAAATCTACTCAAATCCAGGCGGGACATCAATATAACACGCCAGTGCGTTAACTTTAATGTATTTTCAAGTCTACGCAGCTTACTCAAAGTGACAATTTCAAGAAATGCTTTAAAAGCTCGAACATATAAATTCCATAGTCACTCGTTAGTTTGTTTTGCTGGGCGTGTTTTTAAACGCGATGTCGATTTCACATTACCGTAAAAGGATGCTGTCAATTCAAGGCACGCGTGGTTAAAACCCAAATAACTCTGTTGGGATTGAAATCTGACTTTTCAATTTTACTATATAATTTTCCGGCAATATCTTCCTCCTTTGTAGCTAAAGCTTGTCTGTATTGGTTTGCACTGGTGACGGAGATGTCGTGTCATGTATACTTGAGTACCAATTGAACAACATTCAACTCGTCGAATATCTAACCAAAAACTCCAAGTGCATAAATGGCAAAATACCGATATCAGTTATATTAATGGGTCACTAAAAGCCAGTAATGACACCAGATGTTCATAAAGAAGGCAAACAAATCCAATTCTGATAGTTGTCCGAGAAATGGTGACGCGATGTGTAATACTTCATTTTAGTTGCTACATTGTTTAAATATATGTTTGTAAATTGTGTGACAGTGCTGATATATCTAAATACCAGTAATCTCAATATTATCTGTTAGAATTAGTTTTCACTGAGTCTCACTGATTTGGTAGATGTATGTCATTGTACTCCAATTTCGTCCTGAATTTTCATCAAGTGAATCACTTTTTTCTTTTCTGTTCTAGAATCGATCATTTAAATACAGCTGTCATGTTTTTGCACAACTGACACAACACAAAAACATAGATCAGTTCAGAAATTAGGAGTGGTGATAAAATATTAGCTGTTTTATCATATACTGGTATCGTATGTTACAGGCCATTTCTTCGTGTCAATAAGCCCCTGACGTTATCTGAAACAGTTATTTGGTCAATGAAATAAAATTATGTGAAATCAGTTCAGCTCATCCCACTGACGTATAAAATCAACTGAGAGTCACAACATGAACTTCCGCTTATCATTGTGGGAAAGAACCAGTGACAAAGCACAAACGTTGGATCTCGCTAGAAAAACGACAGTGAATTCTAACATCAAACAGAAAAATGGCTTCATTTAATTTGATCCTTCGATAGTAGGTGACCATTCGATGAAAACCCTAAATGTGAAACTATTTCTTCAAAAGTATTAACAGATGAATACGTCTCACATAAACAAAGAGCAAAAAAACAATAATTCAACAACACTAACGGTTACCTCCCTTTGTCACAAAAAAACTGTTTCACAAATCATGCATATTTCCTACCGGATGCGGAGACAAATATGAGAGTGTTCCTCCTCCCGGGATTAGGCTCTTTAAACATTCACTACAACAGACATGAACTCTTCACAGAATATGATAAGAGAGTCATAAAGAACCCTGTATATCACAGTTGTGACGTCCCACGGAGTATCAGTTAGGTGTTACGATCTACAGACTGTAGCGTGATATGTTACGATCATCCATTTGGAGGAGGCAATTCACGACCAACCAGAAGGTGTTCTTGTTCCTTCTTAGCATGTGGTGTGATATCGCTCCTTACCTTCAGCTGGGGTTATTACTTGTTTCCTATGTCTATACATTAAATCTTACCTCATAGCTTCGTAGTCTGCAGCTATTGGGGATTTAGTCTGGTATACTATTCTTTAGTCTACTAAAACTTAATTTTAGAATTGCGGCATATTATTTATCCTTAGGAAAAGATACTAGAAAAACTATGATTCATATGACGTCACGTAACATTCCATCCGTCAATCACTGGATTGTCTGGTTTGTTTACACTCACCGTTGTATGGCAGGAGTACTGCTGTTAGGGTGGCTCAGACAAACTAGATATACAAATAATTACTTGTGATACATATTGTGTGGGTAGCTGGTGCTTCCCCCGATAGGGAAGGACATGTTGACTAGTGTCTGATGTACCAGATGGTGGTCTCGTATGTCAACCACACAAGCACATTTTGTGACATACCTCACAACGGAATGGAAGTCAGGCCTTAACATAGAACGTTATGTGCTCCTCACTTTCAAAGATTCAATCGTGGTTTCTCTCTCATACCATATGTTTAATGAGCATGGTCAGTAATAACACAGTTTCCTTTACCAAACCCGTAAATTTAAACAGGATAAAAAGGTTAATGATTGGCACAGCCGAAGGAAGGGAATGGTTTCAATGAATTTCAGTGCTTTTCCAGTCTTCTTTGGCCAAGTGGGGAGATTTCACCTCATGGTTTTCAGGTGAACTATCAACGATTGACTAGCACATGTTTATGACGTGTGCCACCGGTGGGGCAGATACGCTCACCTTTTCGCGAACACCTGATATCATCACTATTTCACAGTAATTCATAAACACATGCTCTGTCATCGTATCACTTGGTGACAATCACTGGACTGTCTGGTCCAGACTCGATTTGTTTACAAACATTATCATACAGCTGTAATACTGCTGAAACAAATATCTGCTCACGATATAGTCCCAATTGTACAATCGACTCTGCTCTTGGCAGAGATTTCTTATGAGTGTAGAAAGGGTTTTATCGCTTCTATTTAGAACCCAATATCAATTGGTGATTTTTTCATTTCAGACGAAGGTTCATCAAATGTTATGCATTAATCCATTCGATTTTCCTTTCATTTGAACTGTGTGTTTGTATATTGATCGATATGTCTTTTTGTATGACAGGAAAGAAGACGTCCACAGCTTGAGATCTGTTGATCTTTTAACAGCCATCCGTAGCTTATCTTTGTGTTATCTTTGCCTGAACCATTGGTTGACTGGATGTCCGTTTGGGAAGTATATTGGTTGACTCAGTAGTTGATTAGGTGATTAATGAAATTGTTTATAGGTCAGTATGTTAGACGACAAGGTGATCACATATGTATTTCCATGAAGGACTCGTGGACCGGTACGATTATGCCAGTGGCTGGTCAAGTAATGAAGCGGTCAGTTGCAAAACTTACAACAAAACATGCATGCATACAGACACAGACAGACAGACAGACATGCATGCATATATGCATGCATACATACATACATACATACATACATACATACATACATACATACATACATACATACATACATACATACATACATACATACATACATACATACATACATACATACATACATACATACATACATACATACATACATACATACATACATACATACATACATACATAATTACACTGGCTTTATCGAAAATCTATCTATCTGTATCAATCTCCTGGCACTGACGTTGTAAATAGTTTTTCCACAATGACCCGCGTTTTATAAGCTGTGTATAGAGAGCAGCTCCAACAGGACGAAATATGTGGCCCACCTTCTACAAATTGATCGAGAGTTCAATAAAAGTAGTAAGTCGAATCCCTCAAGGGGGATTGAAGTGTTGAAAATTATTGTCCTCCTGAGAGGGTATGTTAATTTCAAAGTCAATTTAAAATTACCAGGATTTTTAAACGTAGTATTCTTGTTATTTTAATTTTGGCTAACATTTCTTAAAATCGCCAGCAGCTGAAGGGATGGTGTAAATCCAACTAGTTTCCATGCAGGTAGCCAAGGTACTCTAAGTCCCCATGGTCCCTAGTATGGTGATCCTACCATCTGTTGTTGGCGATCTATAGCCTGTTTTCATATTGTTTTGTCCCACTAGTGCTATTAGTTTTAACTTTCCACGCTAGTTTTAATTCTAATTGTGATATTCTAGTTGTTTTACTGTCTTTCGTCGACAGGTTTTTATAATATACATATATTCCACTTCAATGTCCAATATATTCTCGTCACGATATGGCTGCAATATTTCCGATATGACGTTACGTAATAACTCACTCACTCACTAGTAAGTCATATTGCCGATGTGACGTTAAATAATAACTCACTCACTCACTGGTAAGTCATATTGCCGATGTGACGTTAAATAATAACTCACTCACTCAGTAGTAAGTCGAATTAGTGATTATTTTATCCATTTTTTACAACTAGTTGCAGCCTTTTTTCATCCAAGATTATCCAAGGTCGTGGTTCTTAAAGTGGATCTCCGATAGTTAACTCATCCTTTTTAGAAAATCTTCAGTGTCAGAAAACATACAAAACAAACATGATGAATTTTAAATGACTTGAAACGAATTTGCCAGGACAATTTAACGAGACCTAGTCTGCCTTCAAAGTGTCATGCTGTTTCCTTCTGTCATTAGAGGCTGGAAGACTGGTGACGCATCATAAACAGTAGCAGCACACATCCAATTGAGCTGATAGCATCATGCGCTCTTGTATCATGGTTGTTAAAACAAACTATTTCTTGCCTCGATAAACCCACCTTGTTTATTCCAGTAATAACAAGTCAATATATCTGATGCAACGTCAACATTTATCAGAACTTTTCCAATTATGGCTACATTTTATGACGATGAAACATATTTCACATCAACATTCATAGAAGAAGCACTTAACCACAAGAAGATTACAAGAACGTATGACTAACAAACGTTTATTCTGGCACTAAAGTTAATTAAGAGGAAAGTAACGTAGATACGATCATATATGTCAAAAGGATCAATACTGCTCTTCTGGTTCTCTTCATAAATTATTGCTGAGTCCACACTGATCTGTTACACATCAAACGTCCAACAACACGTCAGGAAAAATTCTTCCCCGTAATAAGGCGCCAAGTTCATTCTTTTAACAGTTCTGTTTACAAAACGGTAGCGAAATGTAACAATATATTTTTCGGGACCATAGATCTTAAATATCAAACTGGATTGATCTCATAACAAGGTACATTTGTAGCCATGTCGTCTAAAGTTTCGAAGTTACCGAGTTGCGTCCATTGAGCGTGCCGGACACGTGTGGTCGTTGTTCTGATCCCAGAGCGCCCTCATTATGTTCCCAAGGCCCCGACCCACAAAGCACACATCCACAAAGCGGTCTAGCAGTAAGTGTGGGGGTTATGATCAGTCACGACTTACTCCTGTACATGTATATAGGTGTGCGTGCGGGCATGTGTGTGTGTTGTTCCAAGCCTTTGGTCTTTGTAAGGCGGAAATGGAACTTTGAACAATTTGCTTCTTTGATCGACTTGCTTCTGGAGAATTGGATCAGTCAATCATTTACAGAATCGTTGAGGCCAACATCTTGAAGAAAATTAATATCCTCTGTGAGATAGTTTCAGAAGTGTCACAACATGTTCTTTGTAAAAGAAATTGTAATAGATTTTGCAGTGACTACAAGTGAAACTTCGTGTCCTCGCTGTGGATGTTTATGCTGGGTTCCTACTGATAATCTCCACAATTTATTACGAAACATATATTTTCGATGTATTCGTTGATGTGATTCTCCAATCAAAACTATTTCCAATGTCAAATAGCTAGTCATCTTCAATTCAAGTAACAACGGCAATGAGTGTGACACCCTTTAAAGTTTACACTATTACATGTTGGACACAAGCCGGAGTATACAGACAAAACTAACTGTAAATGTATAGTTCCGATATTGTGCATTATCATGATTTATCTGAAGGGCTGAGTTTTATTTTGATTCAGATTGAGATGAGGACAGTCCGTGACTGTCAGACTGATACACAAGATTAAATATTGTTTTGACGCGCGTGTAATGTTTGAATGTCTACACTAGTCCAGCAAGTTAATTTGTTTGTTTCATAGTCGTTCATTTCATCTGTCTTCCATTCGAATACATTTGCCACCTGATTTATTCAAATATATGTCCGTTACCAAGATATGCGAGTCATGTCAATGTCTTTCGTTTAGGGACATTTCTTTTTCTGTTATATGAAAAAATGTCTGTTATAACAAAAAAACACGATCGATAATTATTGACTACAAAGGGTCGTATTCTTGAACATGTTTTAGAAGGATGGAGAAGACTGCAGACTTTTATTGGCATGCAGTAATAACGTTGGAGAACATTGACATCGGTAGCTGCTGTTTTGTGAATCAGAAAAATAGAATTGATGTGTTTCATCAAATGGTTTGACATTTACCTATCCTGATTATAACTCGTTGTCTTATTAAAACGTACTGCATCATGTCAGTTATATGTGGTGAGGTGAACATTACTCAAATAGTTTAACGTCGTGCTTGAGAATCTTTCAAGCTCATGATATGACGACTATGCATGCGTGTATAAAATGTGCGGTTGCTTGTACTAGCCCCAGACTGAAGCTGGTTTTATAGTTGCTGTTCCACTGAGATACTGCATGCCGCAGTGAAGAAGGATATCGGTCTGAAGTCAATAAATTTACAACATGGTGAGCACTTCCTTCATTATACTGACTCCAAAGAGGCGACTTCAGGCAAAATTCAAACTGTGCCCCTCTGCAAATCCACGGTGAAACGATAGAGACCCATTACATGTATCCGAGCTATCAGACAGGGAAACCAACAAGCCGAGGCATATATTTGTCAACAACGGATGTATTTTATGAGTATGATCTTTTAACATTGACAATACCGTTTTGAATGTTTTCTGAAACTGCTGTATCCAATCTATTTTACTGTTCTCTGTTCAATGTTGGTCCGGTGCCAAACAAAACAAACTAAAAGTTGTAACCATCTACAAAATTATCGGCATGAATTTTAACCCCGTTGGTCGAGAATCGTGTTTATATGTAAACAACATCATTACAAAACTTTTACCATCTGGACGTAGATTTTGCGTCATGACCACTGTTGACCAAATGTTAGATAAAGATTGCCTGTCACTGGTGTTGTAAACAGAAGCTGCACAAGCATCTCACCATTACAATAATCATAAAAAGTATACTAGAATAAAGTAACTTTGATGGTATGCCATTTATTAATACAAAAATATATTAACATGATTTGTTTCCCTTAATCGCTATTTAACTGTCGACAGCATAATTTGTATGATTTGACACTAGGCATCGTGGCACGGCCTTGAAGAGATGTGGTGTCATAAGTTCACAAATTTAGTATTGGCTCGACGACGACGTCGCATCGACGACACTATGTGATTGAAGAAAGCTTGGAGAATGTTGTTCCATGTCTGAACCAACGCTTGTCACAATTCAGCTAACATCAATGGCTGATTCTGGCCTATCATCAAGTTATGAGAATTCTGCATAGCTGAGGCACAAACAACAATCCCCAAATCTCTTACAAAATCTCAAAATCAACCTCTATTCATTACCATTGAGAAAACCTTCTCGTAAAGTAAGTTGACAAAATCAGAATGGACGCCAAGAATCAAACAGGTAGAAATGTTCTCCATTTAATTTGATTTTATGAAGTCAAACATTTCTTCAAAGTATTAAAACGAAACAAATTTGTTTCACCCAAGCATAAGCAAATGCTGTTATTCACGTTTACATGTTATACCTTGCCCAATAGAATTGTAATGTTGCAACATCAGTCAGAATTGACGTTCAAAGCGACATTGGAATGAGGAATATTTGGACAATTATTATATGTTTTATAATTATCGACAAAGGGGATCTATTTGTTCGATCATGCAATAAAAACGACAAAATTGTCTCCTTACCTATTCAGGTCAAATTCCAATAAAAAGGCTTTATAGTTTGCAGACAGGAACAAACTATTTTTATCATGGGGAGAATGCGTATACTCAGGTGTGTTGTGCTTAGATCACTCAGAAACCTACATCATTCTGTGTGGTGTCTTTCATACAACAGCAGTCATTCTCCATCGTGATGCAATCAGTTATGTATTCCATTATATTTGTGCATGTTCTGTTGTTGCTATTATAATAGTTTACTGTGAAGGAAATCTGCCAAAAACTCATTAGTACTTTTCAGCTTGTCTCAAAAACCTTGATTCGATAGCCCCATAAAACTCATTTTAATACGTATAAACTATCTCTCTTTCCCATCACTATTCAAATACCATTTCTTTCTATTGTCATCATCACCACAGAAACTCAGTCTCATGCTTATGTACATACACAACTCCATGAATGTACAGTATGTAATTAACGATAAAATTAACAGTGTGTCAGTTTTGAACTTTTATGTCAAGTCATTACTGACACAGATGTAAAAGTTCCAACTGAGACATTGGATATTTCTGGTCATACATGTCTTGTACATGTAGGAATAGGCAAGGACCACTCACTTAAAATGAGGATGTTGGGGACCATTGATGTGACTTGAGAGCTTGGTAAATTAATGGTCCGTCTACTTCACACGTGACAACCTCATACATCATTTCTGCTTTGCCACCACAAATCGCCACCAGAAGACACTTACACATTTATCGTAAACATTTTCTGTACATAATCACGATAGTTTTCTGATCAAGCACGAACATGATTAAAATCTACTCAAATCCAGACGGGACATCAATATAACACGCCAGGGCGTTAACTTTAATGTACTTTCACGTCTACGCAGCTTACTCAAAGTGAAAGTTTCAAGAAATGCTTTAAAAGCTCGAACATATAAATTCCAAAATCAATCGTTACTTTGTTTGCTGGGAGCGTTTTAAACGCGATGTCGATTTTAGATTACCGTACAAGGCACGTGTGGTTAAAACCCAAATAACTCTGTTGGGATTGAAATCTGACTTTTCAATTTTACTATATAATTTTCCGGCAATATCTTCATCCTTCTTGGCTAAAGCTTGTCTGTATTGGTTTGCACTGGTGACGGAGATGTCGTGTCATGTATACTTGAGTACCAATTGAACAACATTCAACACGTCGAATGTCTAACGAAATAAACTCCAAGTGCATAAATGGCAAAATACCGATAACAATTATAACAATGGGTCACTAAAAGCCAGTAAAGACACCAGGTGTTCATAATAAAGATAAGTACAATTCGGAGAGTTGTCCGCGAAATGGCGAAGCAATATGTAATACTTCATTTGTAGTACTTCATCTTTTTCAATATATGTTTGTAAATGGTTTCACAGTGCTGATGTATCTAAACACCAGTCATCCAATTCTGTTAAAATTGGTCTTCACCAACGAGATAGCGAGTAGTGACTAGTGGGTAGTGAGTCTCGTTCATTCTGTAGATGCATGTCATTGTGGTCATTCGATGTCGTTGTGAATTTTTCAGAATCAATCTTTTAGTAAAGCAGGAATATGGCTGATTGTAGCACAACTGACAAAACGTTCAGTTGTTTTATCACACATTTATTGTACGTTACAGTCCACTTCTCTATGTCAATAAGCCCCTGACGCTATCTGAAACTGTTCAAAAATTTGGTCAATAAAGTAAAATTAACTGAAATCAATTCATCCCAATAACCGATAAAATCAACTGAGAGTTCAACATGAACTTCCGCTTATCATTGTTGGAAACAATCAGTGGCAAAACACTGACGCTGTACCTCGGTTGAAAAACCACAGTAAAAACATCAAACAAACATGTAGTTTTATCCCTAAATGTGAAACTATTTCTTATAGGTATTAAAAGCTAAACATGTCTCACTTAAACAAAGAGCAATTGAATCCAATATTCAGCAACAATAACGGTTACCTCCCTTTGTTACAATACGACTCCTTTACATTCATCAATATTTCCTCCCAAATGCGGATTTGCGAATAAAAAGCATAGACAAAAATGGATTGAGGGTACTTCTCTTCCCGGTTGTGAAGGTCCGGGTTCGATTCCTCACATGAGGACAATGCGTGAAGACCATTTCTGGTCTCCCCTGTGTGTGGTGTCTGGTGGTATATTGCTAAAAGCGGCGTAAAATCACACTCACGCACGCACGCATGTACTCGCGCACTTACGTACAAGGTGAAGGTTCTTTGATTGTTGCCATCATCAGTCATGGACTCCCTGGATATGACAAGTGTCATCAACAACCCTGCATGTCACAGTTGGACCTCCACGCACCGGTGTGGTGTTACACGGAGTGTACGTAAGGTGTGATTATCTAAAGCCATGTGGGGAATGGGAGGCAACTTTTAGCCAAAGCAGGGTTTATGGATGTTTTCAATCATGTCGTTCTTGACCTTAAGATCGTGTCATCACCTGCTGAATGTGTCTCTACATAAAATGGTACCTCAAAGCCTTGTTGTCTATAACTGTTTGGGATTTTGTCTTGTAATTCGAAAACTTTGGATACCATAAACAATAATACTGAAAATGCGGATTGTCATAAATCCTGAAGAAAAGGGTGATGAACTAATTCATTACATTATGGCGTCCCCTAACATTCCATCCGCCCATCACTGGAATGACAAGTTTGTTTACAGCCATCGTTGTTAGGTGTCAGACAGCAAGCAAATACTTACTTGTTAGTCTTTGTGTGAGTAGCTGGTGCTACCGATAAGCTAGGACATATTGACCAGTTTCGAGGAATACCCGGTGGTGATCCCCTTTATCAACCAGATAAGCATATGTTTGTCACATACTTGGAAAACGAAGTCAGCCCTTAGGGGTCAGACATAGAACGTTATAAACTCTTCAGTTTCAAAGATTCAATCATGTTTTCTCTTTCTTAGCATACATTTGTATACGTTTTAAAAACGGCCAGTAATAGCAGAGTTTCCTTTACGAAACCCGTCCATCAAAGTAGGAGAAAAAGTTTATCGATTTGCACAGCCAACAAAGTGAATGGTTTAGAGAGTTTGAGGGGTTCCTTGTAACTGTTACAGCCTTCTTTCGCCAAGTGTGGGAGACTTCACCTCATGGTTTTAGATCCCAATATCGATCAGCAATTTTTCTTTTCCAGACGAAGGTTAATCAACTGTTATGTATTAACCAATTCGATTTTCACTTCGTTTGAACTGTCTGTTTGCATATTCATCAATATGTTTTTTGTATGGCAGAGTAAAAGACGTCCATAGCTTGTGACCAGTTGATCATTCAGCAGCCATTCGTAGCTTATCTTTGTGTTTTGTGTTTGCCTGAACCATTGGATGACTGGATGTCCGGTTGTGAAGAATATTAGTTGAGTTGATTAGTTGATTGATCAGATTACATGTTGGTCAGTAGCTTAGAGGACTCACAAAGGATTAAATGACTACTCCGGTGGCTGGTTGCAAAACGTACATGAGACGCTTCGAAACGAAAGCACAATACCACAATCACATCACCGACTGAACTAGTGGTAACAGAAAACAAAGATTTGATCCACGATTAAAATGAACTATGAAAAACACGGCCAGATATGATTGATAGTTGGAAGTGTTCAGTAGTGATTCTACTGGTGGATAGACACACAATTCTGCCGACTACAATATCGGTCATTAGTTTCCCACTCAGCATTAAGACAGGCAAGCAGGCCTCTCTGTATGTCTCCTTGATACTGAAAGGTGCTCACTCAGCAAGAACAGTGTCCCACTGGAAAGGCTTCCCTCAGTGGAGAAATCCTGATGAGCCATTCTCTCACTCAGTCTTCACCTTCATGTTCCCTGTCTCGGCCAGCACCCCACGGTGTTCACGAACCCCGCCCCCCATCCCGGCATCTATTCATCCTGTCTCACGTCTATGACCATTACACTGACGACGTCTTCCTGAGCGACTGCAACAGTCATTGGATTGGAATGTAACGTTTTAGCTGCCATGACAGATTTGCTCTGTCAAGACGTCAGTGGAAGTCCATGGGATTCAGAGAGCTTCTGAGTTGCCTGGTTTGGAGAATACTTCCGTTGACCGCATTGGCCCAGTTCATTACATGTCTATAACCTGTACAGACTGCAATGCAGATCACAGATTTTTTCAAATCCGGTCCTGTGAAATGTCACCTTTGGTGCATGTGGCCATGATATCTTATATATCGTCTTACAGTATGTGAAATAATGTTCATTGTCAGAAATAATTAGAGTTTATTGCTCTGTTTCCGTTGTATGACGCTGATCGGAACCTGCATGCATCTTGGTGACCTTGATGGTTTCAATTGTTTTCTTCTGTGAGGAGAGGCTGGAAGACTGGTGACGCATCATAAACAGTAGCAGCATACAGCCAATTGAACTGATAGCATCATGCGCTCTTGTATCATGGTTGTTAAAACAAACTATTTCTTGCCTCCATAAACCCACCTTGTTTATTCCAGTCAAAACAAGCCAATATATCAGATGCAACGTCCACGTTTATCAGTACGTTTCCAATGATTACAATATTTTATGACTATGAAACATATTTTACGGCTAAGTTCAAAGAAAAAGCACTTAGCCACAAGAAGATTACAAGAACTAATGACAAAGAAACGTTTATTTAAGAGGAAAGTAACGTGGATACGATCATATATGTCAAAAGGATCAATACCGCCCTTCTGGGTTTTTTTATAAATTATTGCTGATTACACTCTGGTCTGTAACACATCAAACGTCCAACCACACGTCAGGAAATATTCTTCCTCGTAGTAGGGCACAGAGTTCATTGTCTTCCTCGTAGTAGGGCACAGATTTCATTGTCTTCCTCGTAGTAGGGCACAGATTTCATTGTCTTTCTCGTAGTAGAGCACAGAGTTCATTGTCTTCCTCGTAGTAAAGCACGGAGTTCATTGTCTTCCTCGTAGTAGGGCACATAGTTCATTGTCTTCCTCGTAGTAGGGCACATATTTCATTGTCTTCCTCGTAGTAGGGCACATAGTTCATGGTCTTCCTCGTAGTAGGGCACAGATTTCATTGTCTTTCTCGTAGTAGAGCACAGAGTTCATTGTCTTCCTCGTAGTAAAGCACGGAGTTCATTGTCTTCCTCGTAGTAGGGCACAGAGTTCATTGTCTTCCTCGTAGTAGGGCACATATTTCATTGTCTTCCTCGTAGTAGGGCACATGGATTTCATTGTCTTCCTCGTAGTAGGGCACAGATTTCATTGTCTTTCTCGTAGTAGAGCACAGAGTTCATTGTCTTCCTCGTAGTAAAGCACGGAGTTCTTGTCCATTGTCTTCTCGTAGTAGGGCACAGAGTTCATTGTCTTCCTCGTAGTAGGGCGCAGAGTTCATTGTCTTCCTCGTAGTAGGGCACAGAGTTCATTGTCTTTCTCGTAGTAGGGCACAGAGTTCATTGTCTTCCTCGTAGTAGGGCACAGAGTTCATTGTCTTCCTCGTAGTAGGGCACAGAGTTCATTGTCTTCCTCGTAGTAGGGCACAGAGTTCATTGTCTTCCTCGTAGTAGGGCACAGAGTTCATTGTCTTCCTCGTAGTATGGTACAGAGTTCATTATCTTCCTCGTAGAATGGCACAGAGTTCATTGTATCCGCACATTGGTTAACAAGAAGGTAGTGAAATGAAATTATCAATTTTCAAAGGACAATATATTCTAAATATTTTGAAGCCGGACTGATCTTACAACCATGTGCATGTGTAGATCAATCGACTAGTTGCATTCTGCATTCAGGTTGTTTATTGCTAATATGTTGTTGTTGTTGTTGTTTTGTTGTTGGATGTTGTTTTGAGTTGTGTGTGCGTATGGGGTGGAGGGGGGCAAATCAAGACCATGGTCTTTTTAACAGTGTAGGATACGTACATCAAGTGAAAGGTTAATCGAAAACCCTTCTTATTTCCTTGTGTAAATTGAGTTGGTTAATTTTACAGACGTTTCAACCATTACTATTAATTCGAATTACGAATGCTCATAAAACAGAAAAATTAGGAGAAGAATTACGTTTGACTGGCTTTCATGTACGAGTATAAAGCTATACAACAGCTTAACTTCATCCACAAATGTCTCCGCTAGTAACTCCAGAGTTGAGTGAGTGAGTATGCTGATGAAAACAAATTATTTATATTTACATGTTTGGCCACAAAGGACAGTAAACCAATAGGTTTAGTTTCACAATTTATGTATGAGAATACCAATTCACTATTGAAACAAATATTTCTCAGAATATTATTTTTGCTAAATCAATACTTGTCTATTGACCAGTAGCAACCAAAGCTAGACCACCTTTCTGGAGATCAAGTGGGTGTACATGTATCCTCAGCTCATTACATATATTCAGAAATGGCAACACAAAACATGCACTACGTGAATAGAATTTTGTTCGTTCCTTCGTCCTATCTGTGAAGTAAATGTTTCTTCTCTGCCCGGATGCAGGTTTCAGACAAGCCAACCGGAAGTGTTCTCATGTCAATGAAGGAAGAAAACCTACACGAACACAGTGAAAACCATTATGTCTGAATGTGATTCACTATCACAATATGAAAACGTCCCTGAAACGCAAAATACTGTGATCTTAACGCTAGGTCGCCTTGACCTATTCTGTAATTGCTTTCTCAAAGAATTATTTCGCCTAACATTATTAATATAGGCTTTTCTCAAACATTCCTCCTCCTCAGTTGAGTCATCAAAGAAAATTGCTGATCATCAAATAAAAATTCATGCAACCCTTTGTAGAATGAAAAAGTAAAACTTTTTTTCCCTTACAATTTCCGCCAGTAAAGCTAGTTAATCGTCTCCCCTGGATCGCTCTTCTGGATTGGGGGTAAAAAATGATTGACTTCACATCAAGAGTTATGGATCCCGAAACCCGATCTTCAGTGTCAGTGAGGTAAATTTATACAGCTTGAGGAGATCGATAAGGTCAAATATTTTCTTTATTGATTTCGAAGCTGATTCTAATCCTGTGAAAAGATGAACGACGGAGAATGTGACCTTTGACCGTCAAAGACACAATGTTCTCAGAACTCAAGCGTTCGATATCACTGGAAAAACTCAATTGTGACATTTGAATATTTGACAATTTTACAATAGCTATTTTCTTAAACTTCGTTTATGGTCGTCAGTCTGTTAATGTAATTGAGAGCCCACTTACATAACGAATTCAGAAATAGAAGGGCTTGTCAATATGAATGGTATTTGAACATATCAGCGCGTCTATTTCTGTGTTGTATTGTGTGTAGTGGTGTTCCGATGATCGAAAATAATCGAAAATCTATAGAAAGAAGGATTAAAAATGATGATCGATTGTAAAAAACATATTTCAATCAATCGGAATTGGGTTGTTTTAGTATAACACACCTGACTGAATTAAGCTAACCATTAAATTTGACGAATATTCACGAACAAACATGCGCTCAAGAACGTAACGCTATGCAATTGCATACATGTAATTACAATCCCAGTGTCTTTCTTGCATGTGTGCATTTCATTGCATGACAGTATTAGTTATAAAAAACATTAATTAGAAAACACCTGGGGAAATATCCTTATAATTGGTGATTTCTTTAAAAATGTATATACTAGTATTTCGATGATAATCGATAATCGTTCACCTCAAGTCCTCCGATAATCGATAGGGGTTTTGGTTTCCGATTCCCAACACTAGTTGTGTGGGAGCTGATGAAACACAAGTCTTTCAGTATCACTGCAGCTGGTGTAACTCACGACACTGTCTCACAACGCACTGCCATCCTTTAGTTTAAATATACAAATAGTATAGCTGAAAGTGAATAAAGATTGTCATTGTCATTATATCGTTAAAATTATATCGAATAAACAGTTCTCAGGATTGAATCTACCAAAACAGCAGAACTGTATTCAGCGATGGTACGAATGTAAAAGGATATCTTTTCAAGAGGTTTTACAACCACTGCATATTTTTGGTCGAATACAGCGGAAGGTCGCGGGTTCGATCCCCGACCGTGTCATACCAAAAGACGCTAAAATATGGTACTTGTTGGTCCCTGCCTGGCGCTCGGCATTAATGGGTACAACAAGGACTGGTCGGCTCGGAGTCAGTATAATGTGTCTGAGTCGGGTATTCCTGCTTCACTGCGGCATGGTATCTCAGTGGGCTAGAACTATAAAACCAGCTTCAGTCTGGGCTAGTACAAGCAGCCGCACATACACATACACACGCATGCACGTCGTCATATGAGCGAAATATTCTCAAGCACGACGTAAAACCCAATTTCACCTCACCTCACCTTTGGTCGAATACTGTACATATTACCCCGTTGGTATTACGGGGCACAATAGGTTGATCCACCGTGTCATAGCAAGGGAGTGAATACAATTTACACCGCCTTTAAAAATATGCCATCCGTATATAAATGGGCTGCACAAATGTGTGTCTTCTGTGGAATTAACCTCCTTGTGTTAAGATTGAGTGAGTAATGTTTTAGGCCCTTTTTAGCAATATGCCAGCAATATCACGCCGGGGGACACAAGAAATTGAATTCACACACTGTAACCATATGGGGAATCGAACCTGGGTATTCGGCATGACGATCTAGCGCTTTTGCCACAAGACTACCTCACCGCTGCTTGCAGGAAGAGCTACTGCCGTATAGTTGCCTGTTAGGTTGTCATGTTGATTCCATGGCATAAGTATTTGCTCATGATATCAATCACCGGTTTGTCTGGTCGAAATCTATATTTAGAAACAATGTAATACACATGAACTATTGCTGTTAGAAAAATTATACAACCCGTCTGGAATCCCAAAAGTCCAGAAACTCCCTCCATCGTGGCCAGTTTCCGACACAGCAGTTGACAAACTTCAACATGCTGTATGAATATATGCTGAAAATGAACAAATGAAAACATTTTTTTCAAAAGCTCAAAATTTAAACTAACAGTGGCCCCAGGGCCGACCTGTGGTCGAACATGTTTACCTTTGCTCAAAATTCATCTTTTGGAGTTTGTAAATAAATGGAGGTATGTTTATAAGTATGAGGTTTTAAAACTACTGCATATTATTGGTGGATTGTTGTACATATGTATTTGCTCATGCTATCAACCATCGGTTTCCCTAGTCGAGATCTATATGTATATTACCAGACCGGTGTAATACAAGTGAAATATTGCTGTTGAAAGCTTCCGGGTCAACTCCCTAGTACCCTGCATTTCACTAACCCACATCACTGTACACTGCCATTGCTGTTGATACACTAGTAACAGTCTTTAACACTCTGTCACTCGACAGTTGGACACAATACTAACAGCTGTGAACTGGTCGGAAACAAAGAATGATGGATGATCAACAGGGACTTTAATTACTTTCCGTAGTCGTGATTGAAGAGACTGAACGATGTCACCATGTTTAGACAGTGAGTTCACTTGTTCATTTTATTACGGTAATTAAAATTGAAGATTTAGTGGTGCAGTTGACAAGAATGTTTGTTTTCAGTGATATTTGACCTTTTTAGAACGTCATCACTCCATGTGGATGGACGGAAGGATGATACTTCTCTGACTTAAGCTGTTAACTAGCTTATTCTCAATCACGAGCAGGCACAGTCCGATGATCTTCTGTGGGAACCAAAGGCCGATCAACTGTAAAGAAAACAACACCCGTCACAGTCCAAGAAAACAATGTGACTCAAAAGTTTACCCTAGGTCATGGAGCATGCATCCTTCACGTCCGGCAGCTATTCAGGATATATATCATGGACATATGCACTAAAGTTGACACAGGACCAAATTCGACAATCATTCATGATTTTGTAAATAAGGTGACTATGTGTGGGAGTGACACGATGTTCTCAAACACTGCATTGCAGTCTGCACAGATTATGAACATTTAATGAAATGTTCAATGTCTTCAATGGAAGTATTCTCCAAACCCGGCAACTTTGCAGCCCTATCAATCCCATGGATTTTCACTGACCTCTCGACAGAGCAAAATATCAATCCTTCAAGACAGCTAAAAAGTTACATTCCTATTCAATGATATTTTTCAGTCGCTCAGGAAGACTTCGTCAGTGTAATATACATTAGACATTAAACAGGATGGATAACGTGTGGGTTGGGTTTTGGAAGACAGGGAACAGTGAAGAGTGAGAGAAAATGGCTCATCAGGTTTCTCCACTGAAGTAAGCTTTAGCAGTGGTTCACTATTCTTGGAGACATACAGAAAGGCCTGCCCGCC
Source organism: Haliotis rubra (assembly GCF_003918875.1). Lineage (NCBI taxonomy): Eukaryota > Metazoa > Mollusca > Gastropoda > Lepetellida > Haliotidae > Haliotis > Haliotis rubra. Next base: position 640,465 of record NW_025766547.1, on the reverse strand, counting down.
TGTCTTTATGCTGCGTGACCGATATTGTAGTCGGCAGACTTGTATGTCTATCCAACAGTAGAGTCACTATTGAACACTTCCAAGTATCAATAATGTCTGGCCGTGTTTTTCATAGTTCATTTTAATCGTGGATCATATTTTGGTTTTCGTTTCAAAGCTTCTCGTGTACGTTCTGCAACACGCCATTGGAATAGTCTTTGAGTCCAAAATACAAACACATATGTGATCACCTTAGGAGTCTCTAATCTACTGACCAGCAAGCAATCTGATCAATCAACTAATCAACTGCTGAATCAACCAATATACTTCACAACCGGGCATCCAGTCAACCAATGGTTCATGCAAACACAAAACACAAGACTATGAATGTCTGTTGATAATCTACAGGTCACTAGCTATGGACGTCTTTTACCCTGCCATACAAAAACATATTGATCAATGCACAAACAGACAGTTCAAACGAAATGAAATTCGAATTGATTAATGCATAACAGTTCATTAACCTTCGTCTGGAAATGAAAAATTGTAGATCGATATTGCTTTCTAAAACCACGAGGTGAAGTCTGCCTCACTTGGCCACAGAAGGCTGGAAAAGTTAGAAAGGTTCAAACTCATGGAAACCATTCCCTTCCTTCGGCTGTGCCAATCGATAACTTTTGAATATATCCTACTTTGATGGACGGGTTTGGTAAAGGAAACTGCGCTATTAATGGCCATTAACCATATGCTAAGAAAGAGAATCTTTCAAACTGAAGAATACATAGCGTTATATGTTAAGGACTGACTTCAGTTGCGCGGTATGTGACAAACATATGCTTATCTGGTTGATATAGGGGTCACCACCGGGTGTTCCAGAAACTGGTCGCCATGTACTTCCGTTATCGGTGGCACCAGCTACTCACGCAAAGTGTGTAACAAGTAATTATTTGCTTCTTGCCTGACACCTAACAACGGTGGCTGTAAGCAAACCAGACAATCCAGTGATGGACGGATGAAATCTCCAAAACGGACTTTTTGGTATCCACAGTTTTCCAGATACAAGACTAAAACCCAAACAGTTGCAAATAACGAGGTAACATGTAAAGGCACAAGTGATAACACCAACCCCAGGTCAAGAATGATAACACTCAACATGTCTAGAAGGATAAAAGAAGCCTTCTGTTTGTGTCAGTGAATTGCCTCCTATTCCGCACATGTCGGATCTTAACACACAAGTTACAGTCTTCAGATGATAACAACGTATTTACACTCTGTACAACGTCACATTTCAAAACGTATACCGGTTTATATTACGACAAAGGGGCCAGCCAGCTCAAGGCACATAAGGCCTAAGGACTCAAATACAGTTTAAAGTTAAATTTTAATTTGTCAAACAATAACTATGCATCTGCTCATATGTTTGGGTAATGGAAAAGTCGTGTCTGGTTCCAACCAGCGTTCGACAGGATACTCATACAGGAACTGAACAAATTAGTGTTGCACTGAGTAAGATTGGTATGTTTGTGGCCGCTTATAGCAATATTCAATCAACCACGGTGGTTGACACGAGATATGGTTTCACTCATTGTATGAATGTGGAGAATCGAGACCAGGACTTCGTCGTGACGGGCGAACACTTTAACCACAAGGCTACTCTCGGTACTGGAGTCGTTTCACTCTGATAACAAAATTACAAATCTGCTGTCAAGTGAAAACTGAATGTTTACGAATTAATGTTTGCAGAAGCTTTTTAATTATTTCGTTTTTACATACATAAGACATATAGATACCCAAGATTATGACAGAAACGATATCATGCTTTATTTGACATAAAACCGGGCGGTTTGAACTGATATGGTTTTTGTTATGATTTATTACTGATTTTGATTGTGGGATAATATATATCTACATTTGCATCAGCGTTACTGGGTATCCCCATGTGTAACTGATAACAAATATAAATGAAACATTGTAATTTTAAAACACTCGGTCATTCATACATCCTGGATTCAATTCAGTGAAATATTAAATCAAATCAAACTTTTATTTGGAAGAATGATGATAAATATTAGTTTTATAGCAATATGCATTTTATTTCCAGATTGAGGTTATTTCATCTCAATTTTATGAATTCAATTCAGCCTTGGAAAGCCTTCAGGGGTTTGGCGGGGGAGAATCAATAGTGTATATTTGAAATGTATCATCTGAAAGAATGTTTCTTTGACAAGTTGACACTGTGAAAATAAATACAAATAGATAGAGGATGAGATTCCATAATAAAATGTCAGACTTTTGTGATTGATACGATTGCTGTGGAAACTTGCGATTTCCGATACCAATCTCTTCTCATATAGAGTATCAAGATCACCCTATATATGATTGTCAGTGATAAAATTCGATTTACGTCTACTTTCCCGCCATCTAACAAATGTACAAGGTTCAACCAACAACCGTTACATTTTTGTGATTTACTGTTACAAACATGATATAATCTTGTCCGCAGTCACTGATATCAGATGATTGGTACAGATGAACTTACGAGTGGGTATTTACGACGCTGTTACTAATTCCCGGGCAATTTCTCAGTTGAGAAATAGCTCTCACCAGAAATGGATTTTAATTGTGGTACTCTTCTTGGGAATCGAATCGAGCGACACCTTTCATATTAATCCACACGTAATGGGAAGCCTACATTTAACTGTCATGACAACGCATGGCATACGTAACCAGAATCATTACATGTAACTTCGAATATGTATCTGCACTTAGAGTGTGACTGTCCTGTCACAGAATACATGGATATATGTCGCGTCTTACAAACAGTTCCAGAGAGTTCCAGAAACCACCAAAATGAGAATTATCTCTCCTAAACAGGCGAGGGGGTGTTGGGAATAGAAGCGACAAAAACCTTTCCACATGCATATGAAATCTCTTCTAAGAGGAGAGATGATTGTACATTTTGTGACTATGTCGTGTATTACAGTTGTACGATGGGAGATGATTGTACATTTGTGTGACTATGTCAGGTGTATTACAGTTGTACGATGGTGTTTGTAAAAAATGGAGTCTGGGACCATGTGATACGATGACAGGGCATATGTTTCTGTGACATGCAGTATCGGCTAAGGTTAATGATTTACGCTTGCTTCTAACCTAACCTTATCGGCTATCTTTCAGACGCCACGATAATGAAGATGGGTGGTGTCAAGGTGCTCAATGGGATTTCCTTGGATCTTTGACTTCTCCAGCCCGGAAGCGCCTTTGTTGATACGTATTACTTACATAGACATGGAGGTGATGTGTCTACATTGACTGAAACACGGTGTCTCCCGAGGCACGTTTACAATCTCTGTATCTCTGATCCCGCTCTGTTTATACCTGTAGATATGTGTTTAGATCAGAAACACTGCCCTGACCACAAACCTTAATGCTGATGGGTTTAGAGACTAAACATTGAACTCATTCTAGAAAGCTTTAAAGAGGGCGCTCTTTCTTATACTCGCTTGCCTTTTAGGGCGAAATGGAGATATATACGTTCGGTTAATTGTGACAATTTGGAGGTCGAGAATAGAACTGAAATACTTTTAGATAATGGGAATACTGCTTTTAGGTTGCATGTAAACTGTGAGACATTAGCTATTTCATGTATTTAGGAGCCAAATTAAATGTATTAAGTTAATATTTCCCAATTTCGTTTTGTATTCCAAAACGTGTTTAGATCTGAACATATTTTGTATGTTTTTCTGACATTTTAAACGGAGTGTTACAGTGAAGGATAGATGATTAAGAGAAACTTGACATGTAAGAGGAGGTTCCCATCCTTCCACCAGCCCCGGCACCGCTGACCCGGTGGGGAAGAAATGTGTACAAATTCGCTCTGACTATTATACCCTGAAAGATATTCAAAATTTTCTTCGACAACAAAATCTTCTTGAAAACAAAACTAAAGTGTGAAATACAATCAGGATATAATCCTCCGTCGTATTTATTGTCAAGACGATGTTCGGTGAGACAAGCGTGATCTTCCTCCCCCTCGCAAGGCGTTGGTGGATCTGATACATAATGGTCACCATGCGGTCAAGGCAATCTGTGAACGTGACCCGGATGTCAGGGGAGGTTACTTTTGTCTCCAGCGCGGTCGATTGAGACGCTGTAGACGTTGTCACGGAAGGCGCCATCCACCGGGACAGTTTCACCAGTAGAGCTGCTGTACTGATATTCTACATGTACAAATGACAAAGACGTAACCTGATACATATCAAAATAATATCATGTTATTGTTTACTGTGTCATAATGTGCGTGCTTACCGGCTAACCAGGACCAAAAATAAAGTCATTTATATTCAAAGAACGCTCCTTTATTTAACAGACAAATAACGAGGTAACATTAAATGATAGACAAAGGCAACAAGTGATAACAACAACCCCAGATCAAGAATGATAACGCTCCACATGACAAGAAAGATCAGTAAAGCCTTCTGTTTGTGTCAGTGAATTGACTCCTTTTTCCGCACATGTCGGATCTTAACACACAAGTTACAGTCTTCAGCTGATAACAACGTACTTACACTCTGTACAACGTCACATTTCAAAACGTATACCGGTTTTATATTAGGCCAAACGGACCAGCCAGCTCAAGGCACATAATGCAAACTGCAAACCAAATTTGGTTAGGACTCAAATAAGGTTTTAATTTGTCAAACGATAACTATGCATCTGCTCATATGTTTGGGTAATGGAAAAGTCGTGTCTGGTTCCAACAAGCGTTCGACAAGATACTCATACAGGGACTGAACAAATTAGTGTTGCACTGAGTAAGAGTAGTATATTTGTGGCCGCTTATAGCAATATTCAATCAACCACGGTGGTTGACACGAGATATGGTTTCACTCATTGTATGAATGTGGAGAATCGAGACCAGGACTTCGTCGTGACGGGCGAACACTTTAACCACAAGGCTACTCTCGGTACTGGAGTCGTTTCACTCTGATAACAAAATTACAAATCTGCTATCATGTGAAAACTGAATGTTCACGAATGAATGTTTGCAGAAGCTTTTTAATTATTTGTTTTCACATACATAAGACATATAGATACCCAAGATTATGACAGAAACGATATCATGCTTTATTGAACATAAAACCGCACGGTTTGAACAGATAGGGACTTTGTTATGATTTATTATGGATTTTGAATGTTGGATAATATATATCTACATTTGCATCAGTGTTACTGGGTATCCCCATGTGTAACTGATAACAAATATAAATGAAACATTGTAATCTTAAAACACTCGGTCATTCATACATCCTGGATTCAATTCAGTGAAATATTAAATCAAATCAAACTTTTATTTTGAAGAATGATGATAAATATTAGTTTTATAGCAATATGCATTTATTTCCAGATTGAGGTTATTTCATCTCAATTTTATGAATTCAATTCAGCCTTGGAAAGCCTTCAGGGGTTTGGCGGGGGAGAATCAATAGTGAATATTTGAAATGTATCATCTGAAAGAATGTTTCTTTGACAAGTTGACACTGTGAAAATAAATACAAATAGATAGAGGATGAGATTCCATAATAAAATGTCAGACTTTTGTGATTGATACGATTGCTGTGGAAACTTGCGATTTCCGATACCAATCTCTTCTCATATAGAGTATCAAGATCACCCTATATATGATTGTCAGTGACAAATTCGATTTACGTCTACTTTCCCGCCATCTAACAAATGTACAAGGTTCAACAAACAACCGTTACATTTTTGTGATTTACTGTTACAAACATGATATAATCTTGTCCGCAGTTACTGGTATCAGATGATTGGTACAGATGAACTTATGAGTGGGTATTTACGACGCTGTTACTAATTCCCGGCCAATTTCTCAGTTGAGAAATAGCTCTCACCAGAAATTGATTTTAATTGTGGCACTCTTCTTGGGAATCGAATCGAGCGACACCTTTCATATTAATCCACACGTAATGGGAAGCCTACATTTAACTGTCATGACAACGCATGGCATACGTAACCAGAATCATTACATGTAACTTCGAATATGTATCTGCACTAAGAGTGTGACTGTCCTGTCACAGAATACATGGATATATGTCGCGTCTTACAAACAGTTCCAGAGAGTTCCAGAAACCACCAAAATGAGAATTATCTCTCCTAAACAGGCGAGGGGGTGTTGGGAATAGAAGCGACAAAACCTTTCCACATGCATAAGAAATCTCTTCTAAGAGGAGAGATGATTGTACATTTGTGTGACTATGTCAGGTGTATTACAGTTGTACGATTGGAGAGATGATTGTACATTTTTGTGACTATGTCAGGTGTATTACAGTTGTACGATGGTGTTTGTAAACAAATGGAGTCTGGACCAAGTGATACGATGACAGGGCATATGTGTTTGTGACATGCAGTATCGGCTAAGGTTAATGATTTACGCTTGGTTCTAACCTAACCTTATCGGCTATCTTTCAGACGCCACGATAATGAGGATGGGTGGTGACAAGGTGCTCAATGGGATTTCCTTGGATCTTTGACTTCTCCAGCCCGGAAACGCCTCTGTTGATACGTATTGCTTACATAGACATGGAGGTGATGTGTCTACATTGACTGAAACACGGTGTCTCCCGAGGCACGTTTACAATCTCTGTATCTCTGGTCCCGCTCTGTTTATACCTGTAGATATGTGTTTAGATCAGAAACTCTGCCCTGACCACAAACCTTAATGCTGATGGGTTTAGAGACTAAACATGGAACTCATTCTAGAAAGCTTTAGAGAGGGCGCTCTTTCTTATACTCGCTTGCCTTTTAGCGCTAAATGGAGATATATACGTACGGTTAATTGTGACAATTTGGAGGTCGAGAATAGAACTGAAACATTTTTAGATAATGGGAATACTGCTTTTAGGTTGCATGTAAACTGTGAGACATTAGCTATTTCGTGTATTTAATAGCCAAATGTATTAAGTTAATATTTCCCAATTTCGTTTTGTATTCCAAAACGTGTTTAGATCTGAACATATTTTGTATGTTTTTCTGACAGTTTAAACGGAGTGTTACAGTGGAGGATAGATGATTAAGAGAAACTTGACATGTAAGAGGAGGTTCCCATCCTTCCACCAGCCCCGGCACCGCTGACCCGGTGGGGTAGAAATGTGTACAAATTCGCTCTGACTATTATACCCTGAAAGATATTCAAAATTTTCTTCGACAACAAAATCTTCTTGAAAACAAAACTAAAGTGTGAAATACAATCAGGATATAATCCTCCGTCGTATTTATTGACAAGACGATGTTCGGTGACCCGAGCGTGATCTTCCTCCCCCTCGCAAGGAGTTGGTGGATCTGATACATAGTGGTCACCATGCGGTCAAGGCTATCTGTGAACGTGACCCGGATGTCAGGGGAGGTTACTTTTGTCTCCAGCGCGGTCGATTGAGATGCTGTAGACGTTGTCACGGAAGGCGCCATCCACCGGGGCAGTTTCACCAGTAGAGCTGCTGTACTGATATTCTACATGTACAAACTACAAAGACGTAACCTGACACATATCAAAATAATATCATGTTATTGCTTACTGTGTCATAATGTGCGTGCTTACCGGCTAACCAGGAAAAAATAAACTCATTTACATTCAAAGAACGATCCTTTATTTAACAGACAATTTTTTTATGAATTTCACAAAAAATGGAAGATTCCCTTCCACTCCAGTGCTATGAGGTAGCTGGAGGTGTTATTCCGATTGTACGATCACATCTCGATTAGGGCCGAAGTTTGTATTCGGAACCAATCGTAACCATATGCCTGCCATTATCAGAGAGCATGCCCTGTGTTTCCCCTCGTCGCTAAGGCCTCTTGACCACGTGATACACTTGATGAATGTAAAGATGATCATTCAGTGAAACTGAGTGACACGAGTGCTTCCGAATGAGATTCATATCCCATTTATCACGGATTACTGTAACCTTCCGACAAAATCTGAATGACCCGCCAATTACGACGAAAGGCGAGGATTGACGAACGACTTTTGTGTCACCGTGCTTAGCAATTATTACTCTGACGTCGTGCATGAAGTGCATTGCTACAACGTGGGCATCGTCATTACCGTCGTATGTAACCATATCCTGCACACATGCACCGCTTCACCAATCCAAGCATCCAAGTAATGGCTCCCAATGGGACAACTTTCAGTAGAAATATTTTTACAGAAGCCATTACAAAGTTTGAAGAGCTAATGTAATTTCAGAGGTACCTGATTATGAGAATTTGATGTCAACGCAAGGAAAAAACAAAAATACACTTGCAGATTAATGTCATTGGAACCATGTGTGTTTTATCAATTTCGTTTTATTTCCAAGTGTTTGCCTTAAATGTCATACTTTAATTACTGATTGACGAGACGTGAGATTCCACAGTAAGGGCAGTTGGTGCTAGATCACTGACAATAACACTTTAAAAGGAAACAACTGACGATTGAAACCTGGCAATTAAAGCACTGTGTCAAGCGCATTTGTCAGCTTCTTACTCATTTCTCTTGTTAATGTGGGTTTTGCAATCAGAATGTATATTTACATTTTTATTGTACTAAAATGAATTTTAAAGTTTGATTACAAATATCAGATATATCATGTTTGTCAGAGGACAAAAAGATGGCTAGAGTAGTGGTTGACGTGTCCGTTCGTCACACTGAAGAGCAGGATTCGATTTCCGTCAGGGTACAATGTGCGAAACCCATTCCTGGTTTCTCCGGCCGTAAGTTTCACGCACTCACCCACTCACCCACCAACCCAATTTCTCACTCACTCACATGTCTAAAGACATGAACTGTGCATTAATGTTCTCTTTCGAAACAACCTCTGTCAATTTAAAGATAGGTGATCTGTTTGACTGACTGACTGACTGAGTTTGGTTTTACGCCGCTTTTAGCAATATTCCAGCAATATAACGGCGGGGGACACCAGAAATGGGCTTCACACATTGTACCCATGTGGGGATTCGAACCCGGGTTGATCTGTTTGAAATGTAGCAGAGTTGTGTCTTTAGTTACTCACGTTTTGTATAATAAAGCCACTACCTGAGGTGATCTGAAATAGTGATTAACGTCACGTTCAAGGTCATTACACCCATTATAATGCATCTCAATACTGTTATGTACAGAAGGTTTGAGCTGCCTTATCGCGCGCGTGAGCATGCGTGCGTCAGCGTTCCTGTACCCATTCGACTGCCTAATTATTAGTAATTAATTAACATTACTTGGAGAATTACATTTTACAGTCATCCTGCTTTCATAGTTTAACGTGTGGTTTTATTTCCTTAATGAGTGAGTGAGTGAGTTTAGTTTCACGCCACTTTTAGCAATAGTCCAGCTATATCACGGCGGGGGACACCAGAAATGGGCTTCACATATTGTACCCATGTGGGGAATCGAACCCGGGTCTTCGGCGTGACGAACGGACGCTTTAACCACTACGCTACCCCACCGCCCCATTTCCTTAATGAAATGTTTAACAAATTGCACATATTATTTCTTAAACTATTTTGTCGATACTGCAATACAAATGACGTGTCTCTCGAGTGAAATACCACAACAATATGTACTTTCTTTTGTCTAACAGTTTACTGTCAGTCCGTCCCCACTGAAACTGTCACCAAGATCAGTAACTGAATACTATATAAGCATTATCTCGTCAATATCATGTACAATTCACCCGGCATCATCAACAGATCACTTGAAAACACACATACCTTTCTTCTATTGTATGACAATAAAATAGTTCCATGAGAGCAGTAAGCGTTCAGCCAGTAGTACATTGTGTTTCAAGACATTGGTGCCATGTCCTATCTCCGAGGCACCGCTGCAATCACGCTGTATGATGGATGGGATATTATGAAGGCTGAACATGCACAGAAATATGAAATCAGGATTTACTGTAACTACACCATGGCTGAATGGTTCCTGATACGGCTCTGACCATTATTCTTGTGTTCGTTACACCATCTTCCACTTGACTGCCGCGTGGGATGTCCCGTGATGATGAAGGATGGTACTGACATCAGTCCATCCGTCCTGGAATATACAGAGAGGGGGAAACTCAAACTAGGTTAGTTTAAATTTGATAACAGTGGGACTGTGGACCATGTTCGTGTGGATTCCGCTGGTACTGGGTTCGATCCCAGGTAGAACCTGACGTATGGTCTGCTGGCGCCATCTCGTTTGCTTCCCCAATTTGTTAGTGTCTAGGAAACGAGTCAACCCCAACCCCACACCCGCACCCCCACACACACCCCTCACTGAACAGCTGAGTGAGTGAGTGAGTGAGTATAATTTAGTAATTTAGTGGTGTTGGCATGTGTCTATGAATTAGTGATAACGTCGGGGGATCGTAATATGGTGCCCCGAAGGTGTCACTTATACACCAGGGGCGGTATTCATAGAGAAACTAAGATTTTTCCTAAGTCAAAACTTAAGTTTTTTAAAACTGACTTAGCTAAGTCTGAGACTTAAGATGCTATTCATAAAGCTACTAAGTCAGAAACTTAGCTAAGTTTCCAAAGACAAACTAAGTTTTTTTCGTAGTGCATACCCGCGTGATCACTAGGGTGAATCCGAGTTATTTTTAGACTTCCGGCGGAACTCTTTATATAAAAGGTGTGAAAATGGCTTTCGTTGGGATCTACCTAATTGGACTAAAGACGAGGTCCTGCTTTTGACAGAACTCGTGAAAACAAACGCCAGAGTGTTGGAAGGAAGTTTGGTCCGGGCGTGACGTCGGCGAAGCGGCAAGAGGCGTGGCAGGTAATGTAAACATTGGGTCCGACTGTCAAGGTGTAGTCAAGAATACAGAAATGTCTTAGACTACGTGCCACACATAGTTTTTATTTGTTTTGAATAAGTACGATTTTCTGTTCTCTTTTCTGAATTACATTGGTACGCCTATGAAACAGCCCAAAATGCATTAAACACTGGAAAAATGTAGTGAGTGTAGGCGATGATTAGCCGAGGTCACACGACGAAGGAAAGGAACATGTATGAACGAAAAAGTTTTTTTAAGCGAACGTGACCTCATACAAATAAATAGTTTGATGAGGCTACAGCATGTAGTGTCAGGAATATTTGTAAAATTTCCTGTGTTTTGTTTACTAACAATGGAAAATTTTAAAAAATAGGAAATCCTACTTTATAATATTTTATAGGAAATCCTAGTTTATAAATATGTGACTACATATGAAAGCTTTGAGTGATATCTATTAAAGGTATTATCATCATAAGTGTAATCAACTTTAGAACAACTGATTTCAAGAATATATGGGAAATTAAAAAAATAGGAAATCCTACTTTTTATAAAATAAAATAGGAAATCCTATTTTATAAAAATATCCTTTCTCCCAAATGCTGGCGACGAATCTAATGCCATTCCCATCTAGACGGTATCGCCGAATTAATTCTTCATCGCTGTATTCAACGAGATTTTGTCTTCTTTGGTGAAATGAACGACGCCTCAGCGCTACGGCAGCCATATTGTTTACTGACTTAAGTCAAACACCTTCCAGTTAAGCCTACCCCTGCCCAGTCTTAAGATTTAAGTCGGAAATCGCTAAAACTTAAGCCTAAGTTGCTTTATGAATATGACTTGAGTAAAATCTGAAAACTTAAGTCAGAAAAAGTGAAAAACTTAGTTTTTTCAAAAACTTAAGTCATATTTCAGACTTAAGTTCTTTTATGAATACCGCCCCAGTACACATGCGTGCATGTGCAGGTCCTCACCTTGAAAATTAACATAACTAACGTCACTTATAATGTCATCTTCAAGTAACTTTTGGGAAGCTTGTATGACGAAGACGTAGTTTTATGGATTGGCAACTTCTTTATAGCAATAAAAGCATCATTTCGGTGTAGAGGCTAATACTGTGGTGAAGCACTGCGTGTTTCATTCCGCTCGATACCGTTGCTAGCATCTACACCCAATCGTCGCATCTATTGGAATGAAGAAGTTGGTCTTCACTTATAATGATGATACTATATGATAGCCATGGAAATCGTAATTGGGTAACAGACATAAAACACTTGTTATCATCTGTCGGTTTTGACCACAAGGAATTATAGATAGTCACTGGCGAGATTCCGCTGCTCTGCGCATGATTCATATATTGAAACTGGAAGATACCAAGGAATTACGAAAGAAAATAGAATCTGTCAAATGTGCAACTTAATTGATGTCGAAGATGAATTTCATTTTTCATGTGTTTGCCCAGCATACTTATCGTTAAGAAATAGATATACGAAGAAGAAATAGTATAATGTACATCCTGAAACTCATGTAAGTTTATATCACTGATGAATACTTCCAGTAAAACACATTCAAAAAAGCTTTTATTCTCAGAAAGAATGTGATACTACCCACACATAAATTATTGTATTGTACTTCATGCATGTGGCCTTTCAGTGTGAAATAAAGATTGATTTGACGAACTTATGATGGTTTAAGTTCAGTCAGTGACAAGAGATAATACGACAGGTACAAAATGCTTTGAACAATGTGGACTTAACGTTCCTGTAATGATATCAACTATAAGATGTGTTTTGTTGATCGTTCACCTCTCTGATATGCTCATAATATCCTATTTCGGGGCCAGAAACGGTGGGTGCCGTTGTTTAAACGTCGCGTTGGACGTTGAATATACACAACCCATTGACATGTTGCACATCGACGTGGAGCTGATTCCCAGGGCTAACTGGTGGTATCATCAGAAATGACCTGTCTTTAACAGGTCCGACGCCGGGGCGCTTTGAAGCCCGATTTGACCCGATTTACGGGAGTAGTTCACGCTGCAGGTGCTTGTTATGTTTCGTACATCGACCACAGGGTTTTGTTGTTACTATGGATCGAAAGCTCTGTGTCTTGGCTTTCACGTCATGTGCAACACGTGCGGATGTCGTCACGTTTTCCCACCCTTAAAGCCCCCCGAAGCTAAGCCGCATGCATGTGACGGGAGCCAAAACAGCTCAGATTTGATATCACAAGGGGTTTGATCTCTGTATTCCGCTTGCACTAATTGTCTTACACCCGGAGAAAGAAACATATGCACGCATATCATATATGAAAATGTTGCCCGTGGCATGAAGCACCTCAGATTGTCACGGGGTCGACGTGGGGCACCTGGTTGGACGTCCACTTCCATTTGGCCATCTGTTATAGACACAATTGCTTACAGCAGTCTGAGAATGATTCAATCACAGAGATTGGCGTTTGATTTAATTAAATTTACAATTAGTGATATTTCCATTTCTTAAGTTCACTTCATTCATCACTTTCTAGGTTAAGTGATATCGGGAAACTCGGTCTACCAGGGCTGAATAAAATTAACATTTATCATCAACAGACACTTGACTGACCATCAAGAGCGTGGTTGACCTTGGACACGTGGATGTCGATTGTGACGTGTTGGAGTCCACCACTGACGGGAGATCAATCAGAGGTCACGGTGACCGGTCAGTCAGCTGGCATGGACACGAGACGCTACTTCAGTCCTGTGTTGGACACGTGGCGACTTAGCTACATAATGAATATCAATTACAACTATGTAAAAGATTAATTGAATAGTCATTTCAGTCAGGAAAAGACACTCACTCACTCAAACTCCACCCACCCAGCCATCCACTGACTCACTGACTCACTCTCTTACTCACGCCCTCACCTTAACACTACTTCGCTTGAGAATAGGCTAGGTCTTATATATGATCGATAAAATATCAAGTTAGTTTCAATATATAATATATATAGTTTTATACGTCGAAATACATAATTATTACATTTAAAACGTCAATCATGATCTTTATTTTATTAGCATACTCAGATTATTTTTCACATAATTACATGGATATAAGCATTAAATATTATTTAATAACTGCAGTGATATTATCGTTTAATTATGCGTTTTCCAAAGTAATGATAAGTAGCTATTACTATATCACCCTCTTGAATTCAGATTCATAGCGATCGAGACCATTTATTTTCATAATATTTTTAAATTTGATTTGAAAGTTCATCACAGATGCAGACTCACATGTTTAAATACCTTTTCCAGCAATATGTTTGATATATAAATACTTCTACTGCTGCAGCAACAGCAATCTTCCCGAGACAGCTACAAACATTTGTTTAAACCACCCCATGCATCTCATGCAGAATATCGCCCAACACACCTCCAAACTGTTGTACAAACACTTGTTTAAACCACCCCATGCATCTCATACAGAATATCGCACAACACACCTCCAAACTGTTGTACAAACACTTGTTTAAACCACCCCATGCATCTCATGCAGAATATCACACACCTCAAACTGTTGTACAAACACTTGTTTAAACCACCCCATGCATCTCATGCAGAATATCGCTTAACACACCTCCAAACTGTTGTAACCCCATGCATCTCATACAGAATATCGCCCAACACACCTCCAAACTGTTGTACAAACACTTGTTTAAACCACACCCATGCATCTCATGCAGAATATCGCCCAACACACCTCCAAACTGTTGTACAAACAAACACTGCATGATGATAGGCCTACCGATACTCCGCCCGATTCCAGTAACTCAACGAATGTTTGGATTAGGCAGATATTTGGAAAAATTCCACTCAATTTTCCGGAGGAAAATCATTTTCAAGTTACGAGAGACCTATTCACAAAAGAAGCAGTTTTCCGAACATGACTGATAAATGTTTTTATCACCCAGCTTTCGGCGTATAATCGATATGCTATTTTCCTGTTTAATGTAATGTAAATATCATAAAATTACTGCTGGTTGGTTGTCGTTTGGAAGGGTCGCTTTTGACTCGCCATCACTGCAAGGAGCACTTAACATTATTTGAAAACGATAGCTTTTGTGATAAAAAAGTGCTTTTGAATTGAAGTAGTGCGTATTTTGGCTTCAATGTAAAACCCATTCAGTAGTCTCACCGCAATGTTCATTATGATTCTATCACAACGATTGAAAAAGTCCTCAAAAGAAATATGTCCTTTTAATATTCCTAAAATGAAACTTATGAGTGCTATATTTCACGGTTCTATGAGTTTAGTGTGTTTCAACAGCGACACATTGCTCCCACAATTTAATAGATGTCGGTCTGCTGTTTGGGTTATTCAGACTGGGCAGGGAGCTCCTCGAGGGAAATGGTTCAGCTCTGTTGATTCCAAGTTCTGCAAGTCCCCAGAGATTTTACGTAGCGGTCGGTCTGTGGGTTGCTTTTGTGACTGTGTCTGTGCAACACGACAGATGGAAAGTTCTGTCCATATCTCACCCACGCTTACCCAACATCTTATATCAATTGTTACAAATACCTGATGCATGTCCATTCTGTTATTACAAATACCCTGATGCATGTCCATTCAGTTATTACAAATACTCTGATGTATGTCCATTCAGTTATTACAAATACTCTGATGTATGTCCATTCAGTTATTACAAATACTCTGATGTATGTCCATTCAGTTGTTACAAATACTCTGATGTATGTCCATTCTGTTGTTACAAATACCCTGATGTATGTCCATTCTGTTATTACAAATACTCTGATGTATGTCCATTCAGTTGTTACAAATACTATGTCCATGATGTATGTCCATTCAGTTGTTACAAATACTCTGATGTATGTCCATTCAGTTGTTACAAATACTCTGATGTATGTCCATTCAGTTATTACAAATACCCTGATGTATTCCATTCAGTTGTTACAAATACTCTGATGTATGTCCATTCAGTTGTTACAAATACTCTGATGTATGTCCATTCAGTTGTTACAAATATGTATTCTGATGTATGTCCATTCAGTTGTTACAAATACTCTGATGTATGTCCATTCAGTTGTTACAAATATGATGTATGTCCATTCAGTTATTATGTATGTATGTCATTCAGTTATTACAAATACTCTGATGTATGTCCATTCAGTTGTTACAAATACTCTGATGTATGTCCATTCAGTTGTTACAAATACTCTGATGTATGTCCATTCAGTTATTACAAATACTCTGATGTATGTCCATTCAGTTGTTACAAATATACTCTGATGTATGTCCATTCAGTTATTACAAATACTCTGATGTATGTCCATTCAGTTGTTACAAATACTTCAGTTATTACTGATGTATGTCCATTCAGTTGTTACAAATACTCCTGATGTATGTCCATTCAGTTATTACAAATACTCTGATGTATGTCCATTCAGTTGTTACAAATACTCTGATGTATGTCCATTCAGTTGTTACAAATACTCTGATGTATGTCCATTCAGTTATTACAAATACTCTGATGTATGTCCATTCAGTTTCATTTACAAATACAAATACCCTGATGTATGTCCATTCAGTTGTTACAAATACTCTGATGTATGTCCATTCAGTTGTTACAAATACTCTGATGTATGTCCATTCAGTTGTTACAAATACTCTGATGTATGTCCATTCAGTTGTTACAAATACTCTGATGTATGTCCATTCAGTTATTACAAATACTCTGATGTATGTCCATTCATTCAAATACTTATTCAGTACAAATACTCTGATGTATGTCCATTCAGTTATTACAAATACTCTGATGTATGTCCATTCAGTTGTTACAAATACTCTGATGTATGTCCATTCAGTTTATTACAAATACTCTGATGTATGTCCATTCAGTTGTTACAAATACTCTGATGTATGTCCATTCAGTTGTTACAAATACTCTGATGTATGTCCATTCAGTTGTTACAAATACTCTGATGTATGTCCATTCATACTCTGATGTATGTTATTACAAATACTCTGATGTATGTCCATTCAGTTATTACAAATACTCTGATGTATGTCCATTCAGTTGTTACAAATACTCTGATGTATGTCCATTCAGTTGTTACAAATACTCTGATGTATGTCCATTCAGTTATTACAAATACTCTGATGTATGTCCATTCAGTTGTTACAAATACTCTGATGTATGTCCATTCAGTTATTACAAATACTACTGATGTATGTCCATTCAGTTGTTACAAATACTCTGATGTATGTCCATTCAGTTGTTACAAATACTCTGATGTATGTCCATTCAGTTATTACAAATACTCTGATGTATGTCCATTCAGTTGTTACAAATACTCTGATGTATGTCCATTCAGTTGTTACAAATACTCTGATGTATGTCCATTCAGTTGTTACAAATACTCTGATGTATGTCCATTCAGTTGTTACAAATACTCTGATGTATGTCCATTCAGTTGTTACAAATACTCTGATGTATGTCCATTCAGTTGTTACAAATACTCTGATGTATGTCCATTCAGTTGTTACAAATACCTGATTGATGTATGTCCATTCAGTTGTTACAAATACTCTGATGTATGTCCATTCAGTTGTTACAAATACTCTGATGTATGTCCATTCAGTTATTACAAATACTCTGATGTATGTCCATTCAGTTGTTACAAATACTCTGATGTATGTCCATTCAGTTGTTACAAATACTCTGATGTATGTCCATTCAGTTGTTACAAATACTCTGATGTATGTCCATTCAGTTGTTACAAATACTCTGATGTATGTCCATTCAGTTGTTACAAATACTCTGATGTATGTCCATTCAGTTGTTACAAATATGTATATTCAGTCTGATGTATGTCCATTCAGTTATTACAAATACTCTGATGTATGTCCATTCAGTTGTTACAAATACTCTGATGTATGTCCATTCAGTTGTTACAAATTCTGATGTATGTCCATTCAAATAAATACTCTGATGTATGTCCATTCAGTTATTACAAATACTCTGATGTATGTCCATTCAGTTGTTACAAATTCAGTTGTTACTCTGATGTATGTCCATTCAGTTGTTACAAATACTCTGATGTATGTCCATTCAGTTATTACAAATACTCTGATGTATGTCCATTCAGTTGTTACAAATACTCTGATGTATGTCCATTCAGTTATTACAAATACTCTGATGTATGTCCATTCAGTTGTTACAAATACTACCCTGATGTATGTCCATTCAGTTGTTACAAATACTCTGATGTATGTCCATTCAGTTATTACAAATACTCTGATGTATGTCCATTCAGTTGTTACAAATACTCTGATGTATGTCCATTCAGTTGTTACAAATACCCTGATGTATGTCCATTCAGTTGTTACAAATACTCTGATGTATGTCCATTCAGTTGTTACAAATACCCTGATGTATGTCCATTCAGTTGTTACAAATACTCTGATGTATGTCCATTCAGTTGTTACAAATACTCTGATGTATGTCCATTCAGTTGTTACAAATACTCTGATGTATGTCCATTCAGTTGTTACAAATACTCTGATGTATGTCCATTCAGTTGTTACAAATACTCTGATGTATGTCCATTCAGTTGTTACAAATACTCTGATGTATGTCCATTCAGTTATTACAAATACTCTGATGTATGTCCATTCAGTTGTTACAAATACTCTGATGTATGTCCATTCAGTTGTTACAAATACTCTGATGTATGTCCATTCAGTTGTTACAAATACTCTGATGTATGTCCATTCTGTTATTACAAATACTCTGATGTATGTCCATTCAGTGTAATTACAAATACTCTGATGTATGTCCATTCAGTTGTTACAAATACTCTGATGTATGTCCATTCAGTTATTACAAATACTCTGATGTATGTCCATTCAGTTGTTACAAATACTCTGATGTATGTCCATTCAGTTGTTACAAATACTCTGATGTATGTCCATTCAGTTGTTACAAATACTCTGATGTATGTCCATTCAGTTGTTACAAATACTCTGATGTATGTCCATTCAGTTGTTACAAATACTCTGATGTATGTCCATTCTGTTATTACAAATACTCTGATGTATGTCCATTCAGTTGTTACAAATACTCTGATGTATGTCCATTCAGTTGTTACAAATACTCTGATGTATGTCCATTCAGTTGTTACAAATACTCTGATGTATGTCCATTCAGTTATTACAAATACCCTGATGTATGTCCATTCAGTTGTTACAAATACTCTGATGTATGTCCATTCAGTTATTACAAATACTCTGATGTATGTCCATTCAGTTATTACAAATACTCTGATGTATGTCCATTCAGTTGTTACAAATACTCTGATGTATGTCCATTCAGTTATTACAAATACTCTGATGTATGTCCATTCAGTTGTTACAAATACTCTGATGTATGTCCATTCAGTTGTTACAAATACTCTGATGTATGTCCATTCAGTTGTTACAAATACTCTGATGTATGTCCATTCAGTTGTTACAAATACTCTGATGTATGTCCATTCAGTTATTACAAATACTCTGATGTATGTCCATTCAGTTGTTACAAATACTCTGATGTATGTCCATTCAGTTGTTACAAATACTCTGATGTATGTCCATTCAGTTGTTACAAAATACTCTGATGTATGTCCATCCATTCAGTTGTTATGTCAAATACTCTCTGATGTATGTCCATTCAGTTATTACAAATACTCTGATGTATGTCCATTCAGTTATTACAAATACTCTGATGTATGTCCATTCAGTTGTTACAAATACTCTGATGTATGTCCATTCAGTTATTACAAATACTCTGATGTATGTCCATTCAGTTATTACAAATACTCTGATGTATGTCCATTCAGTTATTACAAATACTCTGATGTATGTCCATTCAGTTGTTACAAATACTCTGATGTATGTCCATTCAGTTGTTACAAATAGTCTGATGTATGTCCATTCAGTTATTACAAATACTCTGATGTATGTCCATTCATTTTATTACATGTTGGCAATATAAAGCCTGTTTTACCTTGCATTGTCACCTATTTAAACTGTTTTAGATTTAATACTCTGATGTATGTCCATTCAGTTGTTACAAATACTTATTGTATGTCCTTCGGTTATTACAGCTTTTACAATTTTCAGTTTAATTACTCTGTGTATAAAATTAATTGTTCTGTCATGTCCATATGGCTGAAATATCTGCCGATGTGACAATAGTTTAACTCACGTACTGTATGTCCATTCAGTTGTTACAAATATTCTGATGCTGTATGTCCATTCAGTTGTTACAAATACCCTGATGTATGTCCATTCAGTTATTACAAATACTCTGATGTATGTCCATTCTGTTGTTACAAATACTCTGATGTATGTCCATTCAGTTGTTACAAATACTCTGATGTATGTCCATTCAGTTGTTACAAATACCCTGATGTATGTCCATTCAGTTGTTACAAATACTCTGATGTATGTCCATTCTGTTATTACAAATACTCTGATGTATGTCCATTCAGTTGTTACAAATACTCTGATGTATGTCCATTCAGTTGTTACAAATACTCTGATGTATGTCCATTCAGTTGTTACAAATACCCTGATGTATGTCCATTCAGTTGTTACAAATACTCTGATGTATGTCCATTCAGTTATTACAAATACTCTGATGTATGTCCATTCAGTTATTACAAATACTCTGATGTATGTCCATTCAGTTGTTACAAATACTCTGATGTATGTCCATTCAGTTGTTACAAATACTCTGATGTATGTCCATTCAGTTGTTACACATAGTCTGATGTATGTCCATTCAGTTGTTACAAATACTCTGATGTATGTCCATTCAGTTGTTACAAATATCTCTGATGTATGTCCATTCAGTTGTTACAAATACTCTGATGTATGTCCATTCAGTTATTACAAATAGTCTGATGTATGTCCATTCAGTTGTTACAAATACTCTGATGTATGTCCATTCAGTTATTACAAATACTCTGATGTATGTCCATTCAGTTATTACAAATACTCTGATGTATGTCCATTCAGTTATTACAAATACTCTGATGTATGTCCATTCAGTTGTTACAAATACTCTGATGTATGTCCATTCAGTTATTACAAATACTCTGATGTATGTCCATTCAGTTGTTACAAATACTCTGATGTATGTCCATTCTGTTATTACAAATACTCTGATGTATGTCCATTCAGTTATTACAAATACTCTGATGTATGTCCATTCAGTTATTACAAATACTCTGATGTATGTCCATTCAGTTGTTACAAATACTCTGATGTATGTCCATTCTGTT
Source organism: Haliotis rubra (assembly GCF_003918875.1). Classification (NCBI taxonomy): domain Eukaryota; kingdom Metazoa; phylum Mollusca; class Gastropoda; order Lepetellida; family Haliotidae; genus Haliotis; species Haliotis rubra. The sequence continues at coordinate 619,360 of NW_025766547.1, read as the reverse complement.
GTTACAAATACTCTGATGTATGTCCATTCAGTTGTTACAAATTTTCTGATGTATGTCCATTCATTTATTACATGTTGGCAATATAAAGCCTGTTTTTACCTTGCATTGTCACCTATAGTTAAACTGTTTTAGATTTAATTGCTAGTTTTAAATTCGATTCTGTGATAATCTAGTTATTTTACTGTCCTTCGGTGACAGCTTTTTACAATTTACCCTTAATTACTCTGTATAAAATTAATTGTTCTCGTCACGATATGGCTGAAATATTGCCGATGTGACGATAGAGTTTAACTCACGTACTCACTAATTTATTACAAATATTCTGATACTGTATGTCCATTCATTTATTACAAATACCCTGATGTATGTCCATTCAGATATTACAAATACTCTGATGTATGTCCATTCAGTTATTACAAATACTCTGATGTATGTCCATTCAGTTATTACAAATACTCTGATGTATGTCCATTCAGTTGTTACAAATACCCTGATGTATGTCCATTCAGTTATTACAAATACTCTGATGTATGTCCATTCAGTTATTACAAATACTCTGATGTATGTCCATTCAGTTGTTACAAATACTCTGATGTATGTCCATTCAGTTATTACAAATACTCTGATGTATGTCCATTCAGTTGTTACAAATACTCTGATGTATGTCCATTCAGTTGTTACAAATACTCTGATGTATGTCCATTCTGTTGTTACAAATACCCTGATGCATGTCCATTCTGTTATTACAAATACTCTGATGTATGTCCATTCAGTTGTTACAAATACTCCTGATGTATGTCCATTCAGTTATTACAAATACTCTGATGTATGTCCATTCAGTTATTACAAATACTCTGATGTATGTCCATTCAGTTGTTACAAATACTCTGATGTATGTCCATTCAGTTATTACAAATACTCTGATGTATGTCCATTCAGTTGTTACAAATACTCTGATGTATGTCCATTCAGTTGTTACAAATACTCTGATGTATGTCCATTCAGTTATTACAAATACTCTGATGTGTATGTCCATTCAGTTGTTACAAATACTCTGATGTATGTCCATTCAGTTGTTACAAATACTCTGATGTATGTCCATTCAGTTATTACAAATACTCTGATGTATGTCCATTCAGTTATTACAAATACTCTGATGTATGTCCATTCAGTTATTACAAATACTCTGATGTATGTCCATTCAGTTATTACAAATATGTCCTGATGTATGTCCATTCAGTTATTACAAATACTCTGATGTATGTCCATTCAGTTGTTACAAATACTCTGATGTATGTCCATTCAGTTATTACAAATACTCTGATGTATGTCCATTCAGTTGTTACAAATACTCTGATGTATGTCCATTCAGTTATTACAAATACTCTGATGTATGTCCATTCAGTTGTTACAAATACTCTGATGTATGTCCATTCAGTTATTACAAATACTCTGATGTATGTCCATTCAGTTATTACAAATACTCTGATGTATGTCCATTCAGTTATTACAAATACCCTGATGTATGTCCATTCAGTTATTACAAATACTCTGATGTATGTCCATTCAGTTGTTACAAATATCCTGATGTATGTCCATTCAGTTATTACAAATATCTGATGTATGTCCATTCAGTTGTTACAAATACTCTGATGTATGTCCATTCAGTTGTTACAAATACTCTGATGTATGTCCATTCAGTTGTTACAAATACTCTGATGTATGTCCATTCTGTTGTCACAAATACCCTGATGCATGTCCATTCTGTTATTACAAATACCCTGATGTATGTCCATTCAGTTGTTACAAATACTCTGATGTATGTCCATTCAGTTATTACAAATACTCTGATGTATGTCCATTCAGTTGTTACAAATACTATGATGCTGTATGTCCATTCAGTTATTACAAATACTATAAACTATGATGCTGTATGTCCATTCAGTTATTACAAATACTATGATACTGTATGTCCATTCAGTTGTTACAAATACTCTGATGTATGTCCATTCAGTTATTACAGATACTATGATACTGTATGTCCATTCAGTTATTACAAATACTATGATACTGTATGTCCATTCAGTTATTACAAGCACCCTTATGTTATATCTCCAGTCAATTATTTCAAATACCTTGATGCTATATCTCTGTCCAAGTGTAATGAGTAAACTACCCGTACACATCTTCGTTTCATTAAAGTAAAAGCGCACGACTAGTCCAGTCGCGTGAGGTATAGACACTCCAGAGTTGCCTCCCTTGAGCACGCCTGGAGCCTATGGTGGTGTGTTCGAATCCTAGTTCGCCTCGTGTATGGTTCAGATTTTGTCAGCATGATACCAGTGCGTGTGGGTTCCCAAAAGTGGTAACAGCTTAGATCTGCATTACTCCGGGACTTCCTCCCCACTGAGCAGAGATGTGTTGTAAGTGGAATACTGATCGAAGCGGCGTAAATATCCTAAATCCAGTCAAATCACTCACAGTCTCCAATTCGACCATCTGGCTCAGCGTATTATTGCTAAATTTGCATGCACATTCGTCCTATTTGCTGCAACGTTAACGTTACACAAAACCAAACAAACAAACACAGTACCTTCCTGGCACCTCATGTTTTTGGAGAATGTAGAGATACCGGAAATCCTTCAATACCTGCCTCAGTCTAATGCCAAACATCCATAGAGCACGTTCACAATTGAGGTACACAGTTACAATTTCAATCGTTTGGATCTCACTCACTCGCTCCTAACATGCCATCCGTATCGTAATACGGCAATACATCAAAATATGTCGAATTCTTCGCTCGGGACAAGCTGATGTCTCCTCGAAACATCCTGGAATATTTGTCCTATGAATGATGTATCAAGAGAGTTTGGTGTATATGTGGAAAAAACATCAGTGAGAAGAAATCTGAAGATGTTCTCAAATTTCATATTGAACAGATTGGATTAGAGTAGTTCAACGTTACATAGAGCGTTTCGAATAATGTACAAATGGAAGATTATATCTGACACTTCTTCCGTTTAAAATTAGTATATTGGAGTACCAAAGTTACCATTCGAAATGAGCCTTTAGCCTTGTGTACACTGGTTTCGCTACTGATTGACTCCGCTGGTTCAGCGATTCGGCCGAACCAAGTCAACCAGCCGGGCAGGCTTCAGTGGTGCCGAGAAGCAGTGTAAGGGAGATAAATCTTACTTGACTCTCGAACTGACTTGTCCCTCATGCTGGATTCCATCGTGAGTGTGACTCGCACCATGACTTGTAACTGGGATGTTCTGTAACTACCTTGGATAGAACTGATTCTCGGACATACCGAATGTATAACTTATAACACAGTTCATTCACATGCTTGATTTACATTAGAACATGATAGCAACTCTTGCCCTTTTGTATCGTCCACACGTAACTGTAGTCTATCATACTCGCCCTGGTCGTAACACTAGATTTCCAACTTGTTAGATAATGAGTGAGTGAGTGAGTATGATTTTACGCCGCTTTTAGCAATATTCCAGCAATATCACGGCGGAGGACACCAGAAATAGGCTTCACACATTTTGCCCATGTGGGGATCTGAACCCGGGTCTTCGGCGGGACGAGTGGACGCTTTAACCACTAGGCTACCCCACCGCCCCTGTTAGATAATGTGGTGCATAGATAGGAGTCTAGATCTGTCAACAACATGCACACCTTCACCACAACAGGGTCCGATGACATATTTATTTTCTTAGTTGGTTCAGTAATGCAACTTCTTCCATTTAACTTAATTTGTATATGCAGATATATATCGTCATTACGTTTCCATTGATATCTGTGTATATGCAGATGAGGAGTTAGTGTACGTGCGTGTTGGTGATCACAACATACCCACTGTGTGACGGAGGTCTGTAAACTGGACCAGACAATCACCTGACTGGAATTTGGGGGACCAATTCTGACGAGGAATCTTACGACCAATGGATTCTCGATGTTGTGTGAACCGAGCTAATTAATGAGATAACATTCGCAGACGTATTTTGATAGTGCGTTCTAAAGACAAGGTAGTTTGGTTTGGTTGGTTTGTTGTTTAACGCCGCACTCAGCAATATTCCACCTATATGGCGGCGGTCTGTAAATAATCAAGTCTGGACCAGACAATCCAGGGATCAACAACAATGAGCATCGATCTACGCAACTGGGAACCGATGACATGTGTCAACCAAGTCAGCGAGCCTGACCACCCGATCATTTTAGTCGCCTCTTACGACCAGCATGGGTTGCTGAAGACAAATTCTAACCCGGATCTTCAGGGGTCAAGACGAGGAAGTGAAATGTACACGGTGAAACGTGTGTTTGTCGTGACAAAGTTTGCAGCGTGTCGGCAACAGCTGGAATATGTCAGTAGTAACGATACGTACATCGTGTGACACAATCAGTGGCGCTCGTTTATTTTTTATCAATAGATTTGATTTAGTTATGAACATCACTAGTGCTGTCATGCATTTGATGCAACACTGCGACGCAGGTGCAGCAGCTACCGTGAATGTCGTAAATGACGGCCACGCTCACCGAGTGGTGTTATTATCGTTGTGATCGATGTGTTCTGCGTCTGACGTTCTGACGTTAATGGAGCTGATGGGTATGACGTTCACTGTATCCAGAGTTGATGGGTATGACGTTTGATGTATCCAGAGTTGATGGGTATGACGTTTCCTGTATCCAGAGTTGATGGGTATGACGTTTGCTGTATCCAGAGTTGATGGGTATGACGTTCACTGTATCCAGAGTTGATGGGTATGACGTTTGCTGTAACCAGAGTTGATGGGTATGACGTTTACTGTATCCAGGGTTGATAGGTATGACGTTTGCTGTGTCCAGAGTTGATGGGTATGACGTTTTCTGTAACCAGAGTTAATGGTTTTGGACGTTCTCTATATCTGTTTGTGACGTCTTTGACGTATACAAGTACAACAAGTTCACATTTGGCAGGCATGATAACATAAGTAAAAACCAAAACTAGGTCGCACATGCATATGTAATCAGTTACGAAATCACTGCTACAGTGACCTTGACCTTGGCATGTAATCGTCTTCCGACGACCTGCCCGTATTCCATACAGACAGACCAGACATGCTGTTATCTACGTCAGGTCATCTTTGAACTCTCAACGTACACACGCGTCTGTCACTACTGTAGACAAAAGATCAACATATCTGTAGACAATAGATCAACAAATATGTAGACAATAACACGAGGGATATTGACACCTCCATCACAGGGTGTGCTAACGACCAAACCCCCTGTGTCACTCGCGTCCGCTTGTTATATAAAATCTACGGAAGAGGAAGCTTACAAAACTCACTATAGACAAATCTGAGTAACGAATTCCTGCCAGTATAATTCCTTTGTAATCAGTGCAGAGTGAGTGTTGTTTTACGCCGCAGTCAGTAATAGTCCACCTGTAAATCATGGAGTATTTTCGAGACAAATCGATAATGCGATGAGCTATGCAGGACGCCGATCACACACGATGACCATCCAATACTCATTTCCTGTACTCTTGTGGCGGAATTGACTTGTCGAGTGGTCCATGGGGCACCTAGTACTGTGAAACTATGTGGAACTATTGAACTGGCATTCACGACGTCCTCTACAGCAGTGACAAGGGAAATTGAGAAAATAGGAGAAAACATGTCTCAGTGGAAGGCTAAGGTGGAATGTGGACAGAAAGGGAAAGCACGTAATCTTTTATTGTCATTTGGTATGACGGGGCCGGGGATCGAACTACCGATCTCCTGGTGTCCGGGCAGTATCCACTAAACCACTAGAGTGAATGAGTGAGTTTAGTTTTACACTGCTTTAAGCAATATTCCACCAAGAACAGAACTGGGCTCCATATATTGTACCCATGTTGGGAATCGAACTCGGGTCTTCGGCGTGACGTGCGAACGCTTTAACACTAGGCTACCCCACCGCTCCTGAACCACTGGAAGGCGATCTGTAAATGTGTATGACTGTGTACGTGGGAGCGTCAGATGGGTGAGTTATGCAGGGAACTGGGATGGGGTACAAAACAATGAAGCAAACTAGTGGAAATCAGAAAAAGGGATTAGTGAGTGAGTGCTTAAGTGAGTTTAGTTTTACGCCGCACTCAGCAATATTCCAGCTATATGGCGGTGGTCTGTAAATAATCGAGTCTGGACCAGACAATCCAGTAGTCAACAGCATGAGCATCGATCTGCGCAATTGGGAACCAATGACATGTGTCAACCAAGTCAGCGAGTCTGACCACCCGATCCCGTTAGTCGCCTTTTACGACATGCATAGTCTCCTTTTGTGGCAAGCATGGGTTGCTGAAGACCTATTCTACCCCGGATCTTCACGGGTCAAAAGGGATTAGTAAACGTGGGGGTAGGGGTTTTGAGCGGTCGGGGTAGGGGTAGCAGATGCTGAAAAAAGATAACCAAGGGATACATTCAGATAAAAAAAAATGCCCAAGTCATTGTTTTCACAAAACTACAGTTGATGTACATATATTCACATAAAAAATATATAAACAATTCTTATTTAAACATTCACATAGTTTTCCATAACATCTGTGCCAGTTTCCATTCTGGGTCACATATAAAACCTTCAACAGATGTGTCTCACTCCGAGAACTGAATTGGGTCCAAAGGTTAGGATATACATTGTATGTACAGACTGCACAATATACCACGGTCCAGTTGTCATTTCCTTCCCTTGTCTCTTTCAGTCATATGATTCACATCTGGGTCAGCTATTCTTGATCGCTCTGTCTTACCTATCCGTGAGTTTAGTTTACGCCGCACTCAGCAATATTCCAGCTATATGGCGGCGGTATTCGAGTCTTATATAACAGAGTTGATCTGCACATAAATGACAACCAGTCAGGTACCGATCCCGTTAGTCGCCTAACGACAAGATAGTCGCCTTTTATATACTGACCTATTCTACCCCGGATCTTCACGGGTCTTAATATATGCACATAAAACAACCAGTGGGTAGGATATTAGGGATATTGGTATGATTGATATTTTATCGGTGTGTCAATAAGTAAATAGATCATTATTCATAATTTCAAAATGTACATATATCCCTAACTATTTTTGTCCAGTATATATAAATTCAAAGAAAAAAACGGGTTTGACGTATTTGTTGGAGAAATGTGTGGGTGTTCAATGCTTCACACACCTTGATTCATGTCTATTTCTGCGGTCTAAATCGTGTATATTTCACAATGACAGCGCGTATATTGACAAGTTAAAGAGATATTGTGCAATCGCCCGCGGCAAACATAAAGCAGTCACTCACTGCCATTTGGCAATCATCCACTTAGTCTCTGAAAATATATAATATTGATGGAAACAAATTACTTCATTTAAATTGAAAGGAGCCCCTGTCAGATAGGATATTTAGCACCCGATGAAAATCTAGATTTCACGCTTCATTTAGGGTTTCTAAAACACAGGAAAAGCTGTAAGGGGACGTGGTATGGTTGAGGAACTGTGAGACAGACTTTCCGCAGTCATATGCACTTAATCAGTACTCAATAACCCGACTCTAAATAAATAATAATAATAATAATTGGCTTGTATAGCGCCTAGTTTCCATCATAGATGCTCAACGGCGCTGCATACATCGTTAAAAACACAATAAGTGTGAAAAGAGTTCTATTCAGAAGCCATATTGAAGAAGTAGGTTTTGAGCAAGTTCTTGAATTGTGAATGGGACTCAGTTCGTCTGAGGGTGACTGGAAGATAAACCCTAATTTATCGAATTATCGCATTTCTATGTACTCTCCTATGGAGGAATAAAAGCGTATATAACTGCGGAGAGCGGAAGGTCGCGGGTTCCATTCCCGACCGCGTCATACCCAAAGACGTTAAAATATGGTACTTGTTGGTCCCTGCCTGGCGCTCGGCAGTAATGGGTACAAGGACTGGTCGCCTCGGAGTCAGTATAATGTGTCTGAGTGGGGTATTCATGCTTCACTGCGGCATGGTATCTCAGTGGGCTAGCACTATAAAACCAGCTTCAGTCTGGGCTAGTACAAGCAGCCGCACATACACATACACACGCATGCACGTCGTCATATGAGCGAAATATTCTCAAGCACGACGTTAAACCAAATTTCACCTCACCTCACCTCACCTCTTTACACAACTGCGCGTCACTTATACTCTGACCTCGTCTGGGTATACGGCAAAGTGCGTAACGTGTCACGTGACCGTTTTGGTCCAATTTATACACGATTACATCACGAAGCGCCCATTTAAAGGTGGTGTTGTCATTACACAGTGCTGTATTACAGCAACATCGCCGACGCGTTCAGTAATCCAGTAATTTCTCTGTGTTGTGAGGAATTCCGATACAAAACACCTGTTGCATAGAACTCTCAACAGCGCAGCTGACGTTCTCGTATGTGTTTACATTCTCAGGTAGATTGTGGTGGTAACACGCAGTGCCAAGAGCATGACCAGGCGTGGGCGCTTCGTGATATAATCGTGTATTTGAGGGCAAATTGGACAAAAACGGTCACGTGACACATTACGCACTTTCCCGTATACTTAGACGAGGTCAGAGTATAAGTGACGCGCAGTTGTGTAAAGAGGTGAGGTGAGGTGAAATTTGGTTTAACGTCGTGCTTGAGAATATTTCGCTCATATGACGACGTGCATGCGTGTGTATGTGTATGTGCTTGTACTAGCCCAGACTTAAGCTGGTTTAATAGTGTGTGAAGCTGTGCTTTCTTGTTCATTTCCTGAAGTTGTTGGACCATTGCATTGACCATTTTCACTCACTCACTCAACCACTTGACAAACAATTACGCATTAAGCATAATAATTATTGAATGATATACCGAGGAGTAAAAGAAACTATACGTATCAGCTGAGTGTAATGAATTTTACAACTCAACTGAAAAAAAACTTAAGTTAGCGATAATATATTTAAAACACGATTTAGTTAGTCATGATTTGATTTAAAACTTTCTCTAATTACAACAAAACATTTTCTTATACAGCGCACATATCCACGCAACTAGTACATGCTCAAGGCGCTGGTATTTTTTCCCTCGATCATTGGATGTCAATCTCAACGGCACATCGTATTATCAATCTCAACTCCCTGGGGATCATCTACCAACGGATTCGTGGGTTCTTTTAAGTGCACAGGGTTGTGTACTGTACGCTAGGGGTTGTGACAACACTGAAAGAGTCTGCACACAATGTTGACTCCAAGGTTTACACCCGGTGACAAATGCATAATACAGAATGATAATATGTCACATACTCACACATTCACACACTCACTCACTTCGTTAAGCCGAAAGCGTAAGTTATACACCTCGTATGTTTTCAGCGTGTGAAGCTAAATTCTAGTGTTTATTGCCGTAATATTGCGTGAATATGGAATATTCCTGAAAGCGCCATTGACCACTCTCATTGACTCCATAAACCACTCGATAAACAAGCCACCCAACCATCCAACTATCGTCGCCAATATAAGTACACAAGGACCCAGTGTGATATCTTATCACACTTCGTTTCAGGCCGCTTACATATACATAACGGCACATTAAGCACGGTATGATTGAATGTAGACATGCAAGTGACCTGTCGTTGACCACCAGTCACGTGACCCCAGACACACAGCAACCAGCGTCAGGTCAGTCAGTCATCGTCAACACGTGTGACCTCATTTGTAAGTCAATACATTCATAAACCTCATAGTACCTTCAACATTTATTTTATGATGAAACTGCACTAAAATATAATTACACTTAACGTTTTGACAGACTCTTCGACAAAAATCCAAGTTCTATATTACAGTGATATTTGAGAGCCCCAAAAGTATTGCTTTCCTTTTTAAAATTTTAATGCAATAAATTAGAATGAGTTGCTTTATTTAAAAAGAACTATGAATTTGATGGCACAATAAAAAATATTGTATACACTATTTCGCAATGCATAATTTTTGGGTTAATGTAGATCTATACGTATTTTGTTTGAAAAACACAAATGTAATGTTCTGTCTTATTTATCTAGATAAATAAAAATAACACTGAAAAAAATATTATTATCTACTTTTCAAATATGATGTGCTATTTGCCACTCCAAATGCTTGACATGTATGAGTTTCTGAATCTGTAACCTTCGTATCCCATGACCCGGAAGTGTGACGTCAGCGCACTGTAAACATGGCGTCGAACGGACCCGTTCAGCAGCCAGGAGCGAATGGAGATGTAAAGAACGCGGGTAAGATGATTTTTCAAGTGGAGAAGATTTTAGAAATGGAACGATAATACTTACATACATCAAATTACCATCATCAAGCAAGATTTGACCTAAAACTATCTTCCGGTAGTTAATAAATTGAAGGTAAACAATGAGCAGCGTGGCACAGAGTGTTCTAGTCCAAAGAACATGTGTTGCTGTCTGTCAATGTGTCTGTTGACAGTGGCGGTGTCACGTCTCTCACCTCTGCAGAATAGGATTCTCGTATATTAGAATATGTGTACATTATTGCATTGATGAGTGGCTTGCTGTGTAGCAGATGTGTCATGATTCATAAACCATATTGCCGATCATTGTTAAATCAGTAGTGTTGAATAGCTCATGTGTTATCACCTGTTATCACACAGGGGCCCTCACACAGTAGATCTATATTTTACGGTTATCATGGTGATTAGTGGTTTATCATGTTTATTAGCTTATTAGATTTTTATGAGTGACACATTTAGAACATTTGTTTTATTCTTCATTTAAGAATGACAGGTTAGGATGTGCAATATGGTTGGGCCGAGTTGATGGCATTGTGTATATATTTGTGAATGATGTATTTTGGACTGGAAAATTACAGAAATCTTTAACAAATTTAACATGTTTATACTGGTAGTATTAATCACAGAATTGGTTGTATTCAAACTTAACAAAGCATTCAAAGTGTCCAGGCCATGGGTGAGTAAGTTTAGTTTCACGCTGCTTTTAGCAATATTCCAACATTCTACCCTTGTAGGGAATCGAACCCGGGTCTTCGTCACGATGAGCGAATGCTTTAACCACTAGGCTACCCCTTCGTTCCTACCCCACCGCCCTGTTCTCCAAAAGACTTTGGAAGGTGGTGCTGATGGTGTTAACATGCCTGACGCTTGGCATAAATGATACAAGTTCAAAACAAATAGTCGATCTCAGATTGTTTCCGCAACTAGTATCTTAGTGGTGGTCCGATTAATTGAAATAATCGAAGATTGGTCGCAGTGACTAAACAACCAAGCAATCAATCATGTTTTCTCATAATCGAACACAAACAATTCTGGAACACTTTTTGCATTAACAATATTTTTCACAAGGTTGGTTTTGTCTGTTACATTTCATGAGCACTACAAGCTCGTTCCAAGTCATGATTGAATTTATCTTTAAGACCCCAAGAAATTTATGTTCCCAACATACTAGTCATCCTTTAAAGATGTGCAATTTGCAAAAAAAATAACCCAAAGAACTACATTGTTTTTTCTTTATGTTTTTGTGCAAAGAAAAATAACCAGGAAAATTTCATAAATGACGCTAACCAATTATTTTCGATGAATGATCGGTTGTAATAAACCAATCATCAATTATGAGATTTTCACCAATTCCCAACACTATAGTGTCTAGCATACTGACTCTGCTGTTCTCTTATCAGCAAATAACCATGTTCCATGCCTGTGAAGAGGGCATCTGTTTTAATAGTGTTTTGGTTCTTTCCCCAACATGAACAGAAATAAGTGATGAAATTCAGATAATATAAGGTTAAACAATGATCAGTATTTGAAGTAAAGTGGGCTCCTTAGACCTTTTAGACTTTCATCAGTGAATTTTTTAATCCTTCAGCCCTTGAAAAATAAGTTTTTATGTTTTGATTATAGCAAAGACCGTTTGACCTTCATGCTAACCTCAGATGATGATGAATCATGCTGTAAAGTGAGTCAGCGGGTGTTCGATATCAAGGACAATTATCATAATGACTGGTATGTTAGAAATACAAATGACACCACAACTTAACTAAAGTATTCAGTCATGCTCATCATGTTAATGTAAACAATTAATGCAGGAGAGGGACATCCTGATTCATTGTCACATGTACATTTCCACACAAGTTGGGGTTCTTTTTGGGGGTTGGGGGTGGGGGTTGATGCCGCACTCAGCAATATTCCAGCTATACGGCAGTGGTCTGTAAATAATCGAGTTCGGACCAGACAATCCAGTGATCAACATCATGAACATTGTTCTACACACTTTGGATATGATCACATGTGTCAGCAAGCCTGACCACCCAAACCCATTAGTCACCTCTTACATCAAGCATGGGTTACTGAAGACCAATTCTAACCCGGACCTTCACGGGTTGCATCACATTGATTCATGTGCAAGAGAGAAAGTTTTGAGCATGACCTATCTGGGTTGTTATTACAAAGATTTGTGTGACACATGCTAGTATTGATCTGATTGCTGAGTCATGGTTTTCAGTCTACCGTGCTTCACTGACGTGGTGATAACTGATTTCTGCTCTTAAGTTTCCTAGTCATTAGCACATTTAGCAATAAACAAAACTTTGAAAACATCAGTCTCAAATCCTGTTTCCTAATCAGAGTCACTGACTTGGTTGACACATCACTTCATCCTAACTGCGTAGATCATTGCTCATGATGTTGATCACTGGATTGTCTGATCCGGACTTGACTGTCCGCCACCATATTACAGCTGGAATATTGCTGAATGTGCCGTTAAACAAGCAAACATACAAAGCCTGTCAGGGGTGGACATAACCCATTGCCCGACGCCCGAGTCCAGTGGTTTTTTCTGTCGGGCAAGCAAATTTGTATATCACACTGTACTGGTGTCCAGTTGATATTCCAATATTAATTATGTTGTTTTTTTTAAAAAATCAACAAGAAAACGGCCGGTATAGTGGAAAAATTATCAGGGCAAGTGATTTTACATGTGCCACTGTACCGGAGTACACTAGCAATTTTAAAGTTATTTCCACCCCTGCCTGTACCCTAGAGGGTCAACCACTAAAGTTACTTGGCGAAGTATATTCACCATGCGACTGGGAATGTACAGAGTGACAGGGTCGGGTCACCATGACCTAAAACAGAACATCGACCCATCGACAACTAGGTGCTAACTACTGGCACACTATGTAATATGAATACAAGATCAAAGACTTATTGTATGGGTCAGGTTATAATTGATCTTCCGTAACCCATGCATGTCGTAAGAGGCGACTAACGGGATCCAGTGGTCAGACTCCCTGACATGGTTGACACATGTCATGGTATCCCAATTGTGTAGATCGATGTTCATGTTGTTGATCACTGGATTGTCTGGTCCAGACTCGATTATTTACAGACCACCGCCATATAGCTGGAATATTGCTAAAAGCGGCGTTAAACTAAACTCGCTGAACAGAATTTTAAGGCAACCAAATCTACGAGGGAAGTTCAAGGTCACCTTGTTTAAGGGCAGCAATGGCAAAATGCATATTGTCAGATTATTACCACAGAGATCAACTACGAAAGATGTATTTTATTGAAAGGGTTGTATTAGTCTGTCAACCTGGTCAAGGACTCCTGCAGGGGTGGAAATAACCCATTGCCCGACGTCCGAGTCAAGTGGTTTTTTTCTGTTGGGCAAGGACATTTGTATATCACGCTGTACCGATGTCCAGTTGACATTCCAATGTTAATTATGTTGTTTGTTTAAAAAATCAATCACAAAGAAAATCGTCCGGTATAGCGGAAAAATTATCAGGGCAAGTGATCTTACATGTGCCACTGTACCAGAGTACACTATCAATTTTAAAGTTATTTCCACCCCTGTCCTGCTGTGATAAACTCTGAGCTGGTGTTGTCCACCGTCAGGACAAGGTTCCAGTTTACACTGGTCATGTTGCCATAGCAGCGGTACTGGAATGTCGACATGACCTTCGACCTGTCAACCTTATTCACCAGATCTGGCCTTTACATTAGCAAGCACCTGTTCCACATTTGAAAACCCCACTCGCATATGTTTGGTCATTTGTTTATCAAGGACCAAGAATTGATACATGCTATGGCAGTCTGCTTGACCAGGACTTGACCTACAAAACTGACCAAGAGAGAAACTAGAACAAATTACGGAAGTGGGTGGTTGCATTGGAGGAAGGGTAACAATGGTTAAACCTCACTACAGTTCTGTCTGTGCAAAACTCAAACTCTTCAATACGATCTTGTATTTACTGTATCTACTGTTTCTGTTGGAATTTAACATGTGTAGTGAGCGAGTGAATATGGTTTTACGCCGCTGTTAGCAATATTCCAGCAATATCACGGTGGGGGACACCAGAACTGGGCTTCACACATTGTACCGATGTGGGGAATCAAACCCGGGTCTTCGGCGTGACGAGCTAACGCTTTAACCACTAGGCTGCCCCACCACCCCTATGAGTATTGTAACGTCACTAGATTTGATGTTAGCATGTCACAAATTGTTCAGTTTCATCGATGTCCACAGCAGTATGCACTTTGATGCAGTGGCATTTGTTTGCTGCACCAGCTGGCGGTTCTCGCCTCACATGCCACAGATTTAAATAGGGAATAGGTTTGGTTGAAGATTTTTTGTACTTTGAAACTGCATATAGCAATATTCCATTTATTATACGGCAGCAAGGAAAGAAACAAGTTTTGATCTGACAGTGATCTATAGTTTTAGCATCATCTTGTGTTGTAGCCAGGTCACAGAGCCTTGTAATCCAATCGTTAGCTGTTATGTTGCTTCTTACAAGAAACACGGGGAAATGTGTGATAGGCATCAATGGTCCGGGGAAATATGGACAGATGTAAATGTAGCAGTGAATACGTGGAATCACTATCCGTCAATACTTGTTATAAGATTAACACCACAAACATAACTGATGTCTTTAGTTAGGTTATTGTTACATATGTATTTCCAACATAGTCATAATCATTATCATCATAATGACAAGGATTAGGAGACAACTGTCTGTACCGCCTAGCACTGACTCATTGTGAAACAGCTTGTGAAACATATCACAGAGCTACAGATAACTTTTTGGGGTCATTGAGTTATGTACTCTCTTGTGTTCATCTCATTTGCGTATCCTAAGTTTCCTTTGAGTAACCAACTAAATTGTACCCACCTCACACAAAGTCAGTTGGTTATTTTGCCATTTTTCATTAATTGTAAAAATATAATAAAGTATAAATGTTTTTTATATTGGATCTGTAATATGAGAAACGATAAGAAAGACTGCAAGTTGTCAAGTTCATGTGTTGAAATAGAACCTCGGAATATACCTCAGCTATTTTATCTATCCAAGCTATGATTCGACATTTTTGTGTGTACGCATGTAAGATCAAATTTATTAAGTATTTACAAAAGTCAAGCGTACTTGCACGCAATAGACTTAATAAGAATTGAGTTTTCACATGAATATTTGCGTAATTTACGCAGATACGCAGAATCTGTACCTCAGATATAAGTGCCATTATAGAAAGACTCATCATCATCAGCAGCAGCATCATCATCATCATCATCACAAAGGTCAAGGATTTCCTATTAAAACCCCAATGTTTAGAGTTTAAATTTTTCGGAGGCGCTGAAACAGGAAAACACGAGAGAACAATTCAAAGAACTTTCAAACACTGAACATTACATATTAATATTAAGTATAGGTATATAATAGCTGTATATCATCACTTGTGATTGTTCATGTTTAGAGAACACACCAATAGTTGACTCTGACAGTTGAACCTGTCAGTTCTATATAAATAGTGTTGGAACACCAAAATCTCCATGTCTGTCTATCTTTGTTAAACCGACAAACGGCAGATTGTTTGCAAGTTGAAACTAATCGATATCCTTTCATTTTGGTTTTATGATACTATGAAACTTCATACATATATGTGTTGTAATAATGTCACAAACTTGCAGTTTTCATGTAACCATAGTAACAGTTATCTCTATTTTCTCCAGAAACCCCCACTACTGCTGCTCAGCGTCAAGTGAATCTCCAGAGAATCCGAGATCAGGCACAGGTCAACAGCAGTTTACTCAATTTGCAGCTCATTATTGTTCTCATGTCACTATCATGCTTGTCAGCAGTTTCCGAAACTCCGTCAAGTTAACTGAGAGACTTGTATGGAAAAAGTGTAGGCCCAAATATTTTAGCTGGATTTTGTTGGTTTGTTGTTTAACGCCACACTCAGCAATATTCCAGCAAAGTATATGGCGGCGGTCTGTAAAATAATCAAGTCTGGACCAGACAATCCAGTGATCAACAGCATGAGCATCTGGAGGGACATACTCTTGCAATATTAGTTACAAAACACAAGTATCTGTGTATATTAGAGCTGTGTATCGTGGCCTAAGTGGCAAGACGATATATCCCGATACCAGTTTAATGAGGCGAGACGATATATCATGAAAGTATTGGCAAGGAACATGCAGACGATTATCGTCACGATACAATGGTGGCGATACGACACGTATCCCGATACTTTACAATTTCTAATAATAGAACAGATATGATAGATAAAATGACTGAAACTTTTTTTGTTATACAGCAGAACATGTGTTCCATTCACACTCACTTAAAAAGCTGTTCATCTAATATAGTTTAAGCATTTAATGCTTAAGAAAGTCAAACATGTTCAGTAATCCTTGATCTAATATACATAAATTTGACAGTGAAGTTTCCTTTGGGAAGTTGTGTTTCAACACAAATGCTTTCAGAAACAACTCAATGTATTTATATCAGCATTCAGAATCACTGAAAAGTCCGCTTTCTAAATTTTATCTTCTCTTTGTTCTCCTTTTTAACAAGGCTAAAACATTGTTCATAGTTGTTGATAAATGGTGTTATTTGTCAAACAACTAAAACATATCTGCATATTTCAATTACTTGAAGACAAATATTCTACAGTTCACAGAGTATGTAAAATGTTCTGTGACTTATACACCAACTCCTTTGTTCATGTAACAGAGACAACAGACAAACAAATTCTTTTAAAGTTCAATTTGTTTTTCAAATTCAGAAGAATTTCAAAGAGACTCCTTTCCTATTCCTAATTCTATACTCCTTACAACTTAAGGTAGTATTTAAGTTGTATCGGGATATATTGTCTCTTGTGGCGATATATCGATGTATCATGGACCCTCGCGATATAAATATCCTGATCTATTGCCTAAATGTGTTTTGTATCGATGCACTTGTATCGCGTAGTTGACGATGTAAACTTCGATACTATCGACGAATCGTTCACTAGTGTATATCATGTAATCAACAGGTAGGTCAGCATGACATTGTCACTGAGATAATGGCTGAACAAGTACAGAACGTGTAAGTTGTAGGTTACAGGCATACACAGACTTTACATAATATACCCATGAAGGTCCGGGTTAGAATATTGGCCTTCAGTAACCCATGCTTGTCGTAAGAGGCAACTAACGGGATCGGGTGGTCAGGCTCGCAGACTTGGTTGACACATATCATCAGTTTCCAATTGTGCAGATCGATACTCATGCTGTTGATCACTGGATTGTCTGGTCCAGACTCGATTATTTACAAACCGCCGCCATATAGCTGGAAAATTGCTGAGTGCAGCGTGAAACTCAACTCACTGAACAGAATTGTAAGGCATAATACTGGTAGTTAGTGAGTGTTACATTGTCACAGGTGAGGAGTTGGCCCCTGCCTGGTGCTCGGCATTAATGGGTACAACAAGGACTGGTCGGCTCGGAGTCAGTATAATGTGTCTGATGGGGTATTCAAGCTTCACTGTGGCATGGTATCTCAGTGAGCTAGCGCTATAAAACTAGCTTAAGTCTGGGCTAGTACAAGAAGCCACACATACACATACACACGCATGCACGTCGTCATATGAGCGAAATATTCTCAAGCACGACGTTAAGGTTAAACCTCACCTCACCTCATGGCTACGATCAATATTCCAAGTTGGTAGTGACAGTAGCTGCAGACTTTGGGTTGAAAGTAGCATATATTTATAACCATCTTCTTGAAATCACTTTAGCTGATCTGATGTCCTTGCTATAATACTCTAAAATCAACTTCCTCTTCTCTAAATCATCCATACGGAGGATCACTGAAAATGTCGTCTGCTAGCAAGTAAACAAAGGGGAATAACTCTTCACAAACTAATGAAAAAGGATGAACAGAGTTGTCTCTCTTGAATGAAACCAAGCTCTGGATAGCTGGTCAAGGTTGTTTATACTAGAAATCCAATTAAACATATTCCTAAAATTCTCAATAATTTCTGGTCATACTATATTTATAACCATCCCAGCAAAACCCTTATAGATAAGAACTGGTGAGTAAAGATAGTCTTCCTGTAGTGTCGCGATATGAGATATGCTTGTGTCTGACATGTGTCCAACATGCAAGGTAAGTGTTTCTCATGGAGAAGACGAGGAGATGTGTTTTGCCATGTGACTGATAGAGTTATCTTGAAGATTAGGAAGACTGCACACACTAATCATGTTGACGCGTAAGTTGTGTACAAACTGTCTGCTGTCTTTGCCGAAATGAAGTCGTATCGTGTCCTTTGTGATGAGAAGAGATATTTGGTGTGTATCTATATTCTGTTTTAATGTCATCTTATTTTCCGAATATGTCAGTTAAGGGTTAGAAGACTAACAGATGATGCATTAACTAACTGAACTGTTTCATAAACAATTTCAAGGACTGGCAGTGACAGTCTTATCAGACTGGAATCGAAGCTTAGTAGAAGGTTATTACTAAACGCCAGGTACTCTTGCTCAAACATCTTCTTCAAATTGGTTACTCAAGTTTTGAATGAACAGTGTCTAGTGAGCGAGTTTGGTTTTATGCCGCTTTTAGCAATATTCCAGCAACATCACGGCGGGGGACACCAGAAATGGGCTTCACACATTGTACCCATGTGGGGAATCGGACCCACAATGTCTAGTGAGCGAGTTTGGTTTTACGCTGCTTTTAGCAATATTCCAGCAACATCACAGCGGGGGACACCAGAAATGGGCTTCACACATTGTACCCATTTGGGGAATCGAACCCACAATGTCTGGTAGTGCTGAATGCCTTTGATGACTTGAGTTTTGAAGACAGACAGATATTTTATTCACATCTCTTCGCTGTTCATCTTAAAGAAATATATACACACTCAAGACTTAGTACAATAAGAATATGCTACAGATAAAGAATACAACAAAAGACATGTACAGAAGTGGGGAGTACAACAGTTGTATCAGTGCCGACTAACTTCAGATCTCTCAGCTTATTGTGTTGACAAACCTAATGGATAAAAACTTCTATTATTTTGTAAGTGCACTCAGGAAATAAAACAAGTTGTTATCCATAAATTTTGTCAATATTGTTCTTCCAAACTTCTAAAATGCCTCTTACAGGCACAATGTCATGCTTTTTCGACAATATTTTGGTCTATAATATATATATATATATTATAGACCCCTATATTGGGGCATAGGCACTCACTTTAGCATCCTATTGATGCAATAAAAGACTTATTATCTCTTACTACTAGCCTGAAATTGATAATTGAAACTTCGAGGCGAGCAGCCTCCAAACAGACAGCGCTTGACATAAATGGAATGTAAATGATTGCTCCATACATCGAAAACTGTCGCATGCTGTGTTGTCGGTGTTTGCCTAACTGGTTTCAATCACAAGTTGCATTATAGAATATTCGTAAAGAGAGCTCCAAGGGACATAACTCTAAGGGGTTCGCTTGAAATAATGTTCGGTCAGTAGAGGGAGCAAGAGTCGATTTAGTGCATCATTGCATTAATTCATTTGAGAACCGAACTTCTTAATTTCATATTGTAATCTTAATGCATATTTTTTTTTGAGGAATACGTTATATGGTAGCTTTGCTGGGGGCTGATGCTTAGTACTAATGAGAGAAATGCAATATTGATTTCTAGAGAAGTGTGGCATGATAGTGCGCCTTTAAAAAAGTTCTCAGCTTCTTTCTTCCAGTACTTTCCATGAGAATATTTTATAGTTGTAGGGATTTTCAATTAGGTGTCAGTGTTTCGAAAATTCAACAATTTAAAGCGGCCTTTCTCATAACTCCAATATCAAAGACCGCCTCCGTGGTGTAGTGGTTAGAGCGTCCGCCCAGAGAGTGGAAGGTCGCGGGTTCAATCCCCGACCACGTCATACCAAAAGACGTTAAAATATGGTACTTGTTGGTCCCTGCCTGGCTCTCGGCATTTATGGGTACAACAAGGACTGGTCGGCTCGGAGTCAGTATAATGTGTCTGAGTGGGGTATTCATGCTTCACTGCGGCATGGTATCTCAGTGGGCTAGCACTATAAAACCAGCTTTAGTCTGGGCTAGTACAAGCAGCCGCACGTTACACACGCATGCACGACGTCATATGAGCGAAATATTCTCAAGCACGACATTAAACCCAATTTCACCTCACCTCACCTCCAATATCAAAAGTTAAAGATTTTATGTTATGGGTATTAAATAGTGAAGTTCTCAAGTACTTTGTTGCCCTTTAATACTATTTGTGTAACTGTTTTGAAGGGCGTAAAAGTTTCTCATTTTAGATGTAACATTTCCTCAGAATACCCTTTTCAAAATACTGCATGTGAATTATTCACAACATGAATTATTTTTTCAGCGGTTGAAAGGGGAGCTTCACGAGAATTTGAACAAGCATTTAGATGAATTGTTTGAGTCGTTCGTCGCGGAAGTTGAGCTTATTGAACAAGGCAGTACAAGCAATGGGTTTCCTGTCTCATCCAAAAGGTATTTATCTGCTCTCCATATTGAGGAAGTTGATGATCACAGATGATTAATGCATATTTGTTCACAAGCAATCTGCAAAGAATTAATGTTACTGCTTGTTAGTTATTTCATTGTATGGTATGCTTCATCTGTACAGCAATATAAATATGTCTGAGGATATTTGCAGAAACTTGATTCACAAATCCTTGCATTTAATTCGGTCTTTGCATGTATACTATTCTGAATCTGAATAACAATGCTTACATTTACAGACTATATTACAACTTACAAATATGTTAACAGCATAGGGGCGGTGGGGTAGCCTAATGGTTAAAGCGTTGGCTCGTCACGCCGAAGACCCGGGTTCAAATCCCCACATGGGTACAATGTGTGAAGCCCATTTCTGGTGTCCCCCGCCGTGATGTTGCTGGAATATTGCTAAAAGCGGAGTAAAACCAAACTCAGTCAGTCAGTCAGTGTTAACAGCATAACTACTATCATAGTCCTTTTGGACACTTTTATAGCAACTTAGATATGACACATATTACTATATGTTTCATATATATACAGATTATGTCAGTGCTCAATATTTACAGTAAAACGGGAAGTTTTGTCTTTACTGATAGCCCTGTAACTATGGAAACAAGAGTAACCATGGCAATGCAGATAATGTGATATTTCCTGTAGGTACAAATCAGAATTATGCTTCAATCTAACCGCACTTAATTTTGTAATTTCACCAATTTCTGAGTAAATATGTGAAGGTTTGAATTGCTTGATATATTTTTCGAAATCAAAATTTTGTCAATAGACTGTGAAACATCCGGTAGGGTTCTGGAATAGAATATGTCTCCAACAACCCATGATTGCTGTATAGGGAGACTACATGGAGTGAGGGGCGGTGGGGTAGCCTAATGGTTAAAGTGTTGGCTCGTCACGCCGAAGACCCAGGTTCAATCCCCACATGGGTACAATGTGTTAAGCCCATTTCTGGTGTCCCCCGCCGTGATGTTGCTGGAATATTGCTAAAAGCGGCGTAAAACCAAACTCAGTCAGTCAGTCAGTACATGGAGTGATGACGCTTATTGACTTGGTTGATAATGTTTCATTGTACACTAATGGACTCCGTCATTCTTCATAATATAGGGGCGGTGGGGTAGCCTAATGGTTAAAGCATTGGCTCGTCACGCCGAAGACCCGGGTTCGAATCCCCACATGGGTACAATGTGTGAAGCCCATTTCTGGTGTCCTTGCCGTGATATAGCTGGAATATTGCTAAAAGCGGCGTAAAATTAAACACACTCACTCAGTCACTCTTCGTAATATCAATCTCTGGATTTTCGGGTCCAGACTAGACTGTTTACAGACTTCCATCGTGTAGCTGGAATATTGCTGAGAGGACTTTCAACAACAAACAGCCAACGTACTAACCTCAGAGCTCCAGATAAGATTTAGCTCATGTGGGTACTGTACCCACTGTAATTTTTTGGAGTGGGTATTATGAATGTTGAGTGGGTATTTTTCATTTTCCGTTACCCACTGCTTTCAAATATGTGGGTATTTCAGTCATTTTACTCACCTAAGTATTATGTCATTGAGTAAGTTTACTAAGCAGGTATGTCCTGCCTTATATCATACCTAATCAAAACCAACTTAAATATAATGGAAATGATTTCATAAAAACATCACTTATCCAATACTGACAGTACAACACTTGTCCTATACTAACAGTACAACTTGATAGCAATCGATGTCTTTTTCATTACGCGAGCGATTTTTATAAATATATTCCGTACACATTTGTTTTAAACTTTTTGTGTATCTAACATTTTAAATGCGTAATTGGTACGCAACAATTATTTTTCAATGCGTAATTGGAAATTTTCTATGCGTATTTTACCCGGATCGCAGCTTATCTGGGCCTCTGTAACCTAACCTAACCTGTGCAGTTTTCTCTTTATCTCAGCGTCATAATTAAGGAAGAGTCTCTTAATAAGCAGTATGTATCACCGGGTGGCTTTGTATTTACCCAGGATGCTTCGGTAGTTTTGTTATAACCTAGTGAAGAGCCAAGAAACAACGCCATGAACGTGGCAGCGTCATGTTGCCGTAACAATGCCGTATACACAACGTCAGCTGTTTCCTGAATGATGCCACAGACATAATGTGATATTTGTTCTTCCCAGTAAATGTTGTATACACAATGAGATGGAGGGTTTTACCAGAATATACCTTATAGACTTGACGTGAGCTGTTCCACCAACAATGCCATTGACACGCGACGTAAGAATCTAAGATGCTCACAGAATAAGGCTGTATGCGCTTGACGTAGGGTGTTCACAGAATAAGGCTGTATACGCTTGACGTAGGGTTTCACAGAATAAGGCTGTATAAATGTGACGTAGGGTGTTCTGAGAACTCAAAGACTGTTTAATACTGATTACCATCAGAAAGTTGGCAACCACGAAGTGGAACTTGCCACCGTTTCTCAGCAGTTTCCATTTTTCTGCTTTAGACCAAGATCAATGGTTTATGTTTGAAGAGTCTTTTTGATCTTTTCACTAATGGACACACAGTCAACTGTATAAATTCTGAGGTTTCATTTTGTTTAAGTAATTTCGTGTTTTCATTACAAACAAGCATGACTCCATTTTGTAGAGAATGCTGATTTTGCAATTTCCAAACTTCATGTCTGCTGTGTAACTGATGTGTTTAGTAAACAGAGGTAGGATATTGTTGAACATGGTTGAACACATGTAGGACAGCTGTCGTTGTGACAGATCATGTTTTCATTGTATATTTATCTCAGTGGGTACAGGATACAGCCATCACAGAAAGGATGACCGTAGCTATTGAAAGGGCGAATTACTTAGCACAGATTACAGAATGACTTACTATTTGGAGTTCCTATTCATGGTTTTTCTTCTTTTGTAATTTTCAAATGAAAATTCTGTAGATCACCAAACAGTTTAAAACAGAACTAATAAAAGAAAACTGAATTAATGTGAAACGATCATTATACAATCAAACAAGATTGTAACCGAGAGACAATAATTGTTTTTAAAAGTTACGTCTCAGCTGTATTTGATGCATATGGGGAAAAAATCATCGTATCTCCGGAATTATTAAATTCAAATTGCATGATGCTTATTGCCCAGTGTCTTTTGAGGATTAGTTTCAGGGATATATGGTTGCAATATATCTGAGAAAAGGTCATTAGTATTTTAATTCTGTCACATCCAATAATGAGTCCACTTGCATTGCTTGTGTAGTGGGTTAATGGTTATGTTATGGAAGGTCTTGTATACTGGGTGAATATTGTGTACTTAGAAGGCATTTTGTATGAGGTAGAGACTATGTATTTAGAAAAGTCACTGTGTATTACGGGAATATTGGGTTTTGGAAACGTATTATGGGCTGGATGAATATTGTGTACTTAGAAGGCCTGTGTATTAGGTTAACACACCTTACTAAGCAAAGCATTGTGACTATTTTGCATTGGTATGGTATTGTGTATTTGATGAATATTATGTATTGGGTGGATATTGTGTACCAAGAAAGGCATGGTGTAATGGATGGATATCATGTATTGGAAAAGCATTGTGTATTGGATGGATAATGTGTATCAAGAATGTATAGTGTATTGGATGAATATAGTATATTGGAAAGCATTGTGTATTGGATGAATATTGTATATTCAAATTGTGTATTGATAATATTGTGTATTGGAAAGTCATTGTGTATTGGATGAATACTATATATTGTAAAGGCATTGTGTATTGATAATATTGTGTATTGGAAAGGCATTGTGTATTGGATGAACATCGTATATTGGAAAGGCATTGTGTATTGGATGAATATCGTATATTGGAAAGGCATTGTGTATTGGATGAATATCGTATATTGGAAAGGTATTGTGTATTGGATGAATATCGTATATTGGAAAGGTATTGTGTATTGGATGAATACTGTGTATAAGAACGGCATTGTTTCTTGGCTCTTCCACTGCATGACTAACATGACAGGGACCTGGCCCGGGTGTTTTCACTGCTGAACTTCTCTGCTCAGCATCCTCTAACTTTCCGTATACATACAGTTGTTTAGTTTGTGAAAACCATCAAGGGGAGGTAACTCAGACACTTTGTTATTTCATTATTTCTTTGCACAATTTATGGTATTTCAGAACCCTGTTTGCATCTCCCCTTTTTGCAATAATTTAACAAAACTCACTAAACTGAAATTATGGTTCATGTTTTCAAAGATTTAAGAAGTATTTTGAATTAAGAGTCATCAGTAGGCAGTTTGGGGAAACCAGCTGCGTTACATACATGCTCCCTCCTCAACATGTTCAAATATATGGCATGTGTGAATTCCAATGTGAATTTGAAAATTTGAATTTTATGGCCTGATGCAGATTTGGGACTGAATAATGGCCGCTGATGTGAGCAGAAAACCTTAGTGTTAAAGACACTGAGTAGCTTAGTTTGCATACAGACATAATAAATGGCTATTATTCAGCTTGAAACTGCTGAATTCTCTTGTGATGAAAGGCCATTTATGGTTATTCATCATTATTAAGTGAAGGGTTTGATGGTAAACAGCTGTGCACATTCCTTGACAAACCAACAACCTGCACGTCTGGGCACGTATCAAGTTTCTGTCAGCAGTGGATGTCACTATGTAATAGATGTGATATTTGGAATTACACTTTCTCAGTGAAGTAGAATTTAAGTACTTATATTAGGTGGGATACCATCCAAGAATCGAACCCACATTCTAAGAGTTCAGTGCCAAATCATGAGAACCTACTCAGCAACCAGAAAATGGTTCTCCTGGCAACACACCTTACCAATAAATAGCACCAATGTTCCAGGCAACATGGCATACCAATATCTGGCACCAGTTCTCCTGGCAACACACCTTACCAATAAATAGCACCAATGTTCCAGGCAACATGGCATACCAATATCTGGCACCAGTTCTCCAGGCAACACACCATACCAATATATCATATGGCACCAGTTCTCCAGGCAACATGGCATACCAATATCTGGCACCAGTTCTCCAGGCAACACACCTTACCAATAAATAGCACCAATGTTCCAGGCAACATGGCATACCAATATCTGGCACCAGTTGTCCTGGCAACACACCTTACCAATAAATAGCACCAGTTCTCCAGGCAACATGGCATACCAATATCTGGCACCAGTTCTCCAGGCAACATGGCATACCAATATATCATATGGCACCAGTTCTCCAGGCAACATGGCATACCAATATCTGGCACCAGTGCAAAAAGGGGCCCAAAACCTCAACACACCTTACCAATAAATGGCAGTCTAATAAAGGTAGTCTAGATCATATACATTGTGTTCCTCTCCAATAAGCCATTGCAGCAGTGGTGGCAAAAAACCATTTCCATTACTAAACAGCAGCACCAAATTTTTAAACTTAAACATTTTATTGTTAGTAGTGGGATTCAATATCTGGCTCTGAGCGAGCTGATCTTCGCCACACATGTTTCCCAAGTACGATGTCATCATAATTATTCTTCAGATAATTAGAGTTCTGTTATTTTGCTGAAATTGTTTGCCTTTCCCTGCTGACAATGACTCTTGTTACATGTGTTTCTTTGTTGATTGTCTAAACTGTTGACTACATATACAGGTGAGCTACAGTACAATGGTGCTATTCTTTATCAGAACACCACAACATGATTCAAACATACCTTTATTGTTTTATTATCTATTATTTTGTTCAAGGAAATTATGACAATGTAGCCTTAAGCTTATTCTATTATCATGTGCATCTGTGACATTAGGATCAGAACGGTCTTCATTTGTGTTTTCATGGGGGGCATCTGTTATTTATTTTTTAATATTCTGTTGAAGCTGTAACGACTTTGCACAGAGTTCATTGTTTTGCATCTTTTGTCCCTCAGAATGTTTAATTAGAGGTTCTCCTCCTTGCATGTTACCATGGTTACCTCGAGGTATTAGAGAGTTTTCCCATGCTCGTTGCTTTTGGAGAGGAAACGGTTGGCCTGGTGATTTCAGCAACATGGTCCTGTTTGATGAAGCTGACGTAGCACTACGGCTGTCGTAATTCAGGGACAAAGTAGCAGAGTTACGACAGTCGCAGTGCTACTATCATGCTGTGTTGCCATGGTAACCCAATCACATGGATTGTTGTATAGTGTTTGAAGTAGGGGTTGTCAGGCCTGGATTTAGGTCCCATCTGGTGTGATTTAGCCAGTTCTATATGCTGCACAAGACAACTCTCTGTCAGTCAAGCATGACCTGAATTCCTTGTGGTCGTAACAGAAGGCCCAATGGCCTGGGCCTAGATTTTCAAAGCTCTCTTAACGCTAAGATAGTCGTAAGTTCATGTTAATGTATGGCACTTACGAATATCTTATCACTAAGAGAGCCTCGAAAATCTAGGCCCTGGCTAGCTATTCTCGAACGTTCAAGTTCTAATTCTTAGGGCTTCTTTTGAAGCCCATTCTTAACACATTAGCTACTGCGATCAAAGTTAAAATTCTTAGGGCTACTCTGAACGCTTTGAGGAATAAGGGCCGTCTTATTTCATATGCAGAGTTGTGTCCCTTCAGCATGCCAGGAACCGGTGATCATGGGTTTAAATCCAACATTTGCTCTATTAAGCATCTGGGGCCTGCATCAATTCGGGCTCTCCTCCCACATGAAGCTGACCCACCGTGATATAACTGAAATACTGTTTAAAGTGGAGTTATACTTACCTCACTCACTCACTCCTCCCACATGAAGCTGACCCACCATGATATAACTGAAATACTAACTGAAATACTGTTTAAAGTGGAGTTATACTTACCTCACTCACTCACCTCCCACATGAAGCTGACCCACCATGATATAACTGAAATACTGTTTAAAGTGGAGTTATACTTACCTCACTCACTCACTCCTCCCACATGAAGCTGACCCACCATGATATAACTGAAATACTGTTTAAAGTGGAGTTATACTTACCTCACTCACTCACTCCTCCCACATGAAGCTGACCCACCATGATATAACTGAAATACTGTTTAAAGTGGAGTTATACTTACCTCACTCACTCACTCCTCCCACATGAAGCTGACCCACCATGATATAACTGAAATACTGTTTAAAGTGGAGTTATACTTACCTCACTCACTCCTCCCACATGAAGCTGACCCACCATGATATAACTGAAATACTGTTTAAAGTGGAGTTATACTTACCTCACTCACTCCCACTCCTCCCACATGAAATACTGCTGACCCACCATGATATATAACTGAAATACTGTTTAAAGTGGAGTTATACTTACCTCACTCACTCACTCCTCCCACATGAAGCTGACCCACCATGATATAACTGAAATACTGTTTAAAGTGGAGTTATACTTACCTCACTCACTCACTCCTCCCACATGAAGCTGACCCACCATGATATAACTGAAATACTGTTTAAAGTGGAGTTATACTTACCTCACTCACTCCTCACTCCTCCCACATGAAGCTGACCCACCATGATATAACTGAAATACTGTTTAAAGTGGAGTTATACTTACCTCACTCACTCACTCCTCCCACATGAAGCTGACCCACCATGATATAACTGAAATACTGTTTAAAGTGGAGTTATACTTACCTCACTCACTCCTCCTCCCATGAAGCTGATCCACCGTGATATAACTGAAATACTGTTTAAAGTGGAGTTATACTTACCTCACTCACACTGTAAGCCCCTCACCATGTGTCTATCATGAGTTTTATGTACCGGTAGTATACTGTTGTAATATACATTATGTCATATCATTTTCTTATAACTGCTTATGACCCAATACGCTTAACTTTCTCACACACACATGTATAATATGCAGACATGTAATCAATATGTTTCTGTTTCCAATAGCAACTGTAGCATTCCTGCCTTAAGAATGTTATCTGATAGGTTTGGTCTACTCTGTGGCAACTGGTTAACAAATACAACTAACTGGCTCTAATTCTAAAATGTCGAAGTTAATGTTAGTTATTTCCATTCATGTAATTGTTAATATGTACTTGTGTTACCATGGTGATACCAATTCCATAAACTTTTCAGCAAAAGTAGGAAAGATGGGGATCTTCCAGATAAAGTGTTCGTAAATCGTCGATCAGTATTAACGTGAGTATAAGAGTTGTTGGTTCATCACAGATTCCTCTCTTCTGCCTGGAGCGATGAACATTCAAATCAATTATTCGCCCTGATAAAGATTTTCATTCTCAGATACAATGTGTGAAGCCCAGTTCTGGTGTCCCCCGCCGTGATATTGCTAGAATATTGCTAAAAGTGGTGTAAAACCCAACTCACTCAATCCTTCTCTGATTCTTCACAGACCGCCACCATATAGCTGAAATATTGCTGAGTGGGGTGTTAAACAAAAAACAAACAAATGAAAGTACCTGTTGCCAACATGGTTGAGAATCTTCAGATTGACATCAACTAGTGATCTATACATGAGATTCTTAAATATAAAAGGACCTTTAAGATCTCATCATTTTTGTTGAATTTTGTTTTCAACAGCAAAAATTCACTTTGTTTTTGTATGTGAATTATGCATATGATACAGATAGGATTGCTAATGAATAAATGCTTAATTAATTACATACATTCATAATATTCACAGTGAGAATAAGACTAACAGTATTTTTATTATGGTTTGATTGTGTTCATGAACATCCTGATATACTCTATATTCATGGGCACAAAAATGCGTAGTCTGTTCAGATGTTAATCGACCGCCTCCATGGTGTAGTGGTTAGAGCGTCCGCCCGGATAGCAGAAGGTCGCGGGTTCGATCCCCGACCGCGTTAAAATATGGTACTTGTTGGTCCCTGCCTGGCGCTCGGCATTAATGGGTACAACAAGGACTGGTCGGCTCGGAATCAGTATAATGTGTCTGAGTGGGTATTCATGCTTCACTGCGGCATGGTATCTCAGTGGGCTAGAACTATAAAACCAGCTTAAGTCTGGGCTAGTACAAGCAGCTGCACATACACATGCACGTCATCATATGAGCGAAATATTCTCAAGCACGACGTAAAACCCAATTTCACCTCACCTCAGATGTTAATCATATGAATATATTTATGGTAATACATGGGTCCTGTTTCTGTTTTCAGGGAATTGTTCGAGATCAACCATATAAGAACAATCTACCATATATTTGTTGCAATACTCGTAGTTTTTAGTCTTAATACCATCATCTTCGACTGGGTGGAACAAGGCAGGTAAGCCACGGACATGTTTACTGCGCTATTGTAAAATACCTTTATAACCAACTCCAAGGGACCACTGAAATTAGTTCGTTATATCCGTAGTTCGCTATTCACTTTTTTATATGATAATATAACTTTTATTCAGGACATTTAAAACAGTTCGCTAAAGCTGTCAGTTCGTTATTTCCGTGTTCGTTATAAAAGTATTCTACTGTATTTTATGATGTGAAGTTTTCGGAACAAAGGTCAGGGAGAAAATTGAAATACTTTTTGGGTATAACAGTTTACTTCGAAACCTGAATAGAATATGTTCGCCAAACCCTCTACTGGTCAGATGCAACCAAAGGGATCTAGTGGTCAGTTTTAGTTGGTTGATTTCATCATTTCTGATGTCACAGGTCATTTCTCATGTCATCAGTCACTTGATTATCTGATTCATACAACTGGAATATTTCCATGTGTGAAGCAAAACAACAAACATTAAAAATATACATCTTCTCATCTCCCCTCCCTCTCGCTCTTTTTCCAAATTCACTCTCTCCATTAACCCATCAAGATCCAGGTCAGAATTGATCTTCAGCAATCCATGCTTCTCATAAGAGGCGACTAACGGGATTGGGTGGTCAGACTCACTGACTTGGTTGACACATGTCTGTCAAAATCATATCTGACCGTACTCACTACTTAAATTCGGAATACAACCTCCTCCCTTCAGGCCGCCGCTACAAAGTTCCAATTGTGAAAACTAAGAGAGCCCGTACATCCTTTATTCCAAGTACCATATCTCTCTTAAACAAATTTGAAGATACCTAAATCAAAGAATTTATGTAAATATGTTTGGTATCTCTCTAATGTGTCAGTAGCCCTGCAGATGTAACACAAATTCATGAAAAGGCATTGAAGTATTATTCTATTTTATTCTATCCCAATTGCATATATCAATGCTCATGCTGTTGATCACTGGATTGTCTGGTCCAGGCTTGATTATTTACGGGGCGGTGGGGTAGCCTAGTGGTTAAAGCGTTGGCTTGGTTCGAATCCCCACATGGGTACAATGTGTGAAGCCCATTTCTGGTGTCCTTGCCGTGATATTGCTGGAATATTGCTAAAAGCGGCGTTAAACTATACTCACTCACTCACTTGATAATTTACAACCTTCATATAGCTGGAATGTTGCTGGAATGTTGCTGAGTGCTGTGTTGAACAAACAAACAAACAGACACTCTCTCCATTATAGTCATATTATCACAGTTTTTTCTGCATTGTTTTCGACAGGCTCGTCCTTGACTTTGACCTCATACAATGGGGCCTTGGCAAGTTGCCCAAGGTCATGGCGTTGTGGGTGTGCATGAAGTTGAGTACGCTGCTGGTGGTGTACCCCGCCTTCTACTACTGGTCAAACAATCGAGTCCCTGGCAAACCACGTGAGTCGCACTACAGGGAGATAACTCCTCCACTTGCACCTTCTTGAGACTGTTATCTTAAGCAGTGACCTCATATTGGTATATGTTCTCTGTCTGGTGATTGAAAGTGATAACATAATTATGTGACAAATCCTTTTCGAAATGTTTCACAGTTTGTGAATCTGTTGACCCATAAGTTTTTTACATTTGCCATTTATCTTAAAGTTTATTTCACACTTTTCCTTGCCTTTTAAGTCTATTAATTAAGATCAAGACTTCTAATTATTTTCTTTTGATCTACTTGGCAGTGTCTTAACGTGATCATATAAACCTGAAGGGTGCTTCTCACTATATATTAGACATGGCTTCTTTTCCCGGAATTACCGCATTTTAGGTTTTTGTTTGCTCCCAGGTTTCCCCGTTTTACTTTTTGTAAGTAAGACTTCTTCCCAGGTTTTACTTTTCGTATGTAAGACCTATTTCCCAGTTTTACTTTTTGTAAGTAAGACTTCTTCCCAGGTTTTACTTTTTCCTAACTCTATATTAACATCAACATTCAAATTCAGATGATATGTTAGTGTTTGAAATCAATTGAAAAATATCGTCAAAGATCAACTTAAATGTGCAAATGTTTTCCCTAGCAGGATTGGAACTGTATATTTCACAACCACCGGGCCGACAAAGAACGAGGGTTGAATTATCTATTTATAGTTAGGCCTACTGTCATTCAATTGATTTTACTAGTGCTTCGGTTACTGTTATGTAGCTTCATTACATGATCATCTAATTATCCATCATTGACGGTTTATATGTATAATAAAGCACTCCTCCTCGGTTATGGTTGGGAAAGTAAGCCCTCGACCATCGGGTGGAGAGAAGTAAGACCTCGGAGTCATGCTTTATCCTACACATATAAAATAATTTTGAAAATGTTTTTCTAGCCTGTACAGTGAAACATTGCACCTGGTCTATGTTATACATGTGATTACTGATGTCAGTTCACACCCTGACAGGGTGTAATCACCTTTCTGCTGACAGGATATTATTAACCCAAGTGAAATATAGTTGGGATACTTTTTGCCTTCATTATGATAATATAGAAAATCAGCCATTTCCGACCACATCAAAGCAAGCCCCAATCATCAAATAGAGTGGTCTGACATCACCATTCTCTCTAACAAACAAACAGACTTCACTAAACGCCAAGCTCACCGAAGCCATCCACATCAAACGCCAAAAGCCCACCATCAACCGAGACCAAGGATACTTCATTCCATCCGCTTATGATGCACTCATCCACCAAGCCCAATCTACTGTATAAACTCTGCTGTATAAACATCTCATTATTATTTGTACATCATTGGCTTCCACGCCTGTCCTTTGTCTACTCTCTGGCTTCATCAGCTTTCTGCCTAGCCAATTATGTTAATTATGTTGTTTTCTTTGTTACATTGTTACATCCAGTATATATACACTTCCCCCTTCTTCATGTTCCATTATGCTTGACAACGGTACAAGAATCTGTATCGAAACGTCGCACTCACGAATAAAAAGAAGTTGTTATCCATAAAGTTTGTTCTATATTGTACTTCCCAACTTCTAAAATGCCACTCAAAGAAGTTCATTATGATAGTCGAAGGAGAGATAATTTTGAGAACGTCTCAGTTGTCTCCCCTTGATTGTCACCAGGAAGTAGTGTATAATACATATTGACTAATAATGATAAGTATGTAAGACTTCCAGTTGATATGATGATAAGAGACTACTGGAGTAGGTTGTGGTCTTTTTACAGTGTCATATTTCTCTCCTCCAACCATTTAGCATTTGTGAATTGTTTTAAAGGCATAACTTCTTTTTTTTTCCTTTAACACAATAGATGTCTTGTAAATACATTGATTCTTGAAGTATTGTTTGTTTGGTATATTTTGTAACCAGAGCAACAAGTAATGTTCTTGCTTGTGATTGGATAACACTGAGCATCATGGTCACTCGATGGGAAGAGCACCCCTACCAATATCACAATATCTGGAGCTTTTCTGATTGGAATTTGCCCAGATCTTTAATTCATGATCTCTTGGCAGTTCATAGCAGAGACTGACCGCCTCCGTGGTGTAGTGGTTAGAGCGTCGTCCGGAGAGCGGAAGGTCATGGGTTCGATCCCCCGACAGCCATACCAAAAGACGTTTAAATATGGTATTTGTTGGTCCCTGTCCTGCGCTGTTAATGGGTATTAACAAGGACTGGTCGGCTCGGATTCAGTATAATGTGTCTGAGTGGGGTATTCATGTTTCACTGCGGCATGGTATCTTAGTGGGCTAGCACTATAAAACCAGCTTCAGTCTGGGCTAGTACAAGCAGCCGCACATACACATACACATACACACGCTTGCACGTCGTCATATGAGCGAAATATTCTCAAGCACGACGTTAAACCCAATTTCACCTCACCTCACCTCATAGCAGAGACTAGAGGTCAAGGTCATTAAACCAGCAGTGTTCATAACTGGTTCCAAGTTAGAGGCATACTGCTTTGGCCATGTGTTTTGTAGAACCAGAAGTGATATTGTTTAAGTTCATGACTGTTTATAAGATATTTTAAAGTAGTACTGCATCAGGCATATCTCACCTGATGTGGACAAAATGATTCATCATATATGTTTCTGATGGGAAATTTTAGAAGCATTCAGGAAATGTTTGGAGTAGGACTCCTTCTGTTTTTACCTGTTAAATAACACCTGTGTATTTGACCTGTTGTTTCAGGTTTGATGGACTACATTTGGCTGGTGTTGTACATCCTGTACGAGTGCCTGTTCCTGGTGTTGCCGATCAAATACGTCACAGAGAATGAACTGCCACCTGCATCAACCCTCATTATCGCCTGTGAACAGGTAAGTGTTGTTACTGATTACTGAATGAAGTACTGTAAATCATGAAATTAATGCGTCACGAATTTAATGCGAGTGCGAGAGTCTAGTCTAAAATGCGTCACGAAATTAATGCGAGCTCAGGAATCTGTGTTGATGATAAAATGTGACACCCTGAATCTTTGGTGTTGTTCTTTTCTTTTCACACTTGTTATTTACCAAATAACCTGAATTGAGCTTGTTAAGCAATGAATGGAAATGAGCTGACTATGTTTTGATTACACTGCCATGTTTGATCACGTGATTGCTTGCTACTACTTGTCTTATGACAACATTTAAAAATATAATCCGACTTCAAAGACACAAGTCATCTACCAAGGTACAACAAACAAGTGGCTGGAGAATGTCCGGTCTGGCTGATGTGCTTGAGTGACTTTAAACAATGACCAGTGATTGTAACCAGTGATAATTACATGTGGTTTGAGATACCTGTAATGAGGAAGTGACCTGTATTGGTGTAATGTGTAGTGTCAACAGATTTACGTTTTCTGTCTTTTATTAAGCAGACATGGTCAGACTGAAATGTGTCATTATAATAATGCGAGAAGAGTACAGGCACATTTTTCGCATTAATAAAATGCTCGCATTAATTTCATGATTTACAGTACTCAATGACGGACAACAGTTTATGTCATGGCATTAACCGAATACTGGCCAATGATTCAACCAATGACATCATGGTTCGATCAAGAACCAGGTCCCTCATTTTAACCACCTGGTTTTCTTTAGGAGTGGCTGTACGTGGGTTATGTGTGAAGCAGAAATACAATTGCCATAAAATATGACCACAAGTCAGGATTTAGTTATGGAAAGCAGTTAATTATGTGACCCCTATTAGACCATCCTGTGGTCAGACTACCTGACCTTCTGGATTTAAGGGACCTGTGAAGATCCGGGGTAGAATAGGTCTTCCGCAACCCATTCTTGTCATAAAAGGCGACTATGCTTGTCGTAAAAGGCAGCTAACGGGATCGGGTGGTCAGGCTCGCTGACTTGGTTGACACATGTCATCGGTTCCCAATTGTGCAGATCGATGCTCATGCTGTTGATCACTGGATTGTCTGGTCCAGACTCGTTTATTTACAGACCGCCGCCATATAGCTGGAATATTGCTGAGTACGGCGTAAAACTAAACTCACTCACTCACTCAGTATTTAAGGTTACGTTGAAGATTATTGCACCGTAGAGTGATGTTGGTTGTGTGCTTGAAGTAGTCAGGACTATTGCCAATGTTTGTCTCTGCGACGATTAACAGCTTGAAGACATGTCAGTGTATTTCTCTTCCCTGCAGCTACGCCTATGCATGAAGACCCACGCCTTTGTCCGTACCAATATGGTACGATTACTGAACCACAAGAAAGATGACAGCAAGGATTCTGAGGTAACATCTGAAGGTAATAGAGGTTGACTGTTCCACTAGTCCTTGTAATAGCTGACTGACTGAGTATTGACCAAGTTTATGTTTTCTCATAATCGCTTTCTAGCAATATTCCAGCAACAATATATTTAGGGGACATTTCCAAAATGCATGCCACACATTTGAATACCTCTATTTATGTTTTACATACTTGTCATCCTCGGATATGAAATTTTTGCCAAAAACCCTTTAATTAACAAAATAACCAGGAACATTTCAGGCTGCTAACCAATTATTTTCGATGATTTGTTGTAATAGAGGTACTGTACATTGGCTGGTATGTTCTCTGCAAATTTTCAACAATATCTTATTGAGTATATTCAGAACACATTCAGCTACCCCTAGTGATCAGATTAATGCTACCAGCTATATAAAATAATATAGGAATACATAAAAGCTGTCAAAAATGATGCTGCAAGTAGATTAAAGTCCCAGACATTGTAAAGTACATGTGTATTGCAGACTTTGAATGTGTGGAACTAATCTTAGAACTGTATTAGAATTGTGGAAAGAGTTCTCTGTCAAAAATCCCATATCTTTCAAAGAACAGATTGTCTCTAATGACTTTCGAGATCCCTTGAAATCTTGTAATTATACTCTAACAACAAACTACATGTGTGTAAATGTTTTCAGAAAGGCAAGTAGTTCAACTGTGTACGTTGTTTCAGGGGACGAGATGCCGACAAGTGATAGTCGGTGCCCGGGTTTCTCCAAGTATCTGTACTTCCTGTTTGCCCCCACCCTCATCTACAGGGACTCCTACCCCAGGTATGTGGTTCATGGGGGTCAAATGTGTGTTTCAGAACCCTCATTATCAGGGAGATTTGTAATGATCAGATTATTATCCCCCACCATGAAGTGAGGGGGATATAGGTTTGAGCTCCGGCCGTCCTTCCGGCCGTCCAAGATGATGGGGACAGATTTTCTCAGAAACCATTATAGATAGGGAAACCAAATTTGGTATGTGTTTTCAGGACACATATGCCTTGATGGAGTTCGAAAATGGAAACTGTGTTACAATTCTTTACAGAGTTACGGCCCTTGTCATGCATTTCTTGACTTGATGCACGTTAGATCAATGGGAACAGATTTTCTCAGTAACCGTTACAGATAGTTAAAACTTATTTGGTATGTGTATTCAGGACATGAATGTCGTAGTGGAGTTAAAAAGCAGGAACCGTGTGGTGGGGATATTGATGACCATGTCTACTTGTTAGATGGTGATTTAAGATGATCAATTTGTGTTTGAACGTGTTTCAGTTCAAACCCAATATTGGGTTATGATGATTAAGTCT
This sequence comes from Haliotis rubra, assembly GCF_003918875.1. Lineage (NCBI taxonomy): Eukaryota > Metazoa > Mollusca > Gastropoda > Lepetellida > Haliotidae > Haliotis > Haliotis rubra. Next base: position 582,253 of record NW_025766547.1, on the reverse strand, counting down.
GTGTTTTAAGGTGTTTCTGTTCCCACAGTATCAGGGAGATGATCAGATTATTAGATGGTGATTCAAGATGATCAATTTGTATTTGAATGTGTTTTAGAACTCACAGTATTCGATGGAAATACGTGGTGAGCAACTTCACACAGGTGCTGGCCTGTCTCATGTACACATACTACATCTTCGAGAGATTCTGCATCCCATATTTCCGGAAGTTCAACAAGGATCATGTCACCCCCAAGGCCCTGATGCTGTCAGCTTTTGGCTGCATGCTGCCTGGAACTCTGGTGCTGTTTATTGGTAAGGTGTGTTGCCAGGAGAACTGGTGCCATATATTGGTATGCCATGTTGCCAGGACAACTGATGCCATATTTTGGTATGCTATGTTGCCAGGACAACTGGTGCCATATATTGGTATGCTATGTTGCCAGGACAACTGGTGCCATATATTGGTATGCTATCTTGCCAGGAGAACTGGTGCCATATATTGGTATGCCATGTTGCCAGGACAACTGGTGCCATATATTGGTATGCTATGTTGCCAGGACAACTGGTGCCATATATTGGTATGCTATGTTGCCAGGACAACTGGTGCCATATTTTGGTATGCCATGTTGCCAGGACAACTGGTGCCATATTTTGGTATGCCATGTTGCCTGAAATACTGGTTGTATTTATTGGTAAGGTGTGAAGCCTATAACATTGGTATTATGTCATTGTATGGCATGTTGCCTGAAGGTGCCATGTTCTGTTCCAATCATGGTTACTTGGTATGAAACCATGTCTTTGTATTCTCCGCTGTGATACAGTCTGAGTATTGCCAGAAACAGTTGTAAACCCAAACACACTCAAGTTCCACAGCACGTGTTTGTTTCTTGTTTGGTGGCAAGCCTCTGTCATCCTGGCTCGGATTCAAGTACTGATCACCATGATATGGCTGCAATGCAGTGCTGGGGTGGGGTAGCCTAATGGTTAAAGGGTTAGTGTGGTTTATAACAACATTCAGTGACTGGCATTTGGCTGGGAAGTTGAGGTTGGGTGGTTGTTGCTCATAATAGTTTTCCCCTGGTTTGCATGATCTAAGTCATTTTCAGCCCACTATGACACAGCTAAATTATTGCTGACTCGCCTAAAACAACATGCACTCACTAGTTTCTGACTGACATGTCTTTCTTTCTCAGGTTTCTTTGCCATCCTGCACTCCTGGTTGAATGCATTTGCTGAGATGCTTCGCTTCGGGGACCGCCTCTTCTACAAGGACTGGTGGAACTCAACCACCTTCTCCAACTACTACCGCACCTGGAACGTCGTCGTACATGACTGGCTCTACACCTACATCTACAAGGACTTCTGCAGGGTAGGTACAGCTGGCCATGCATCCTATGGTAACAATGAATAACACTATTTGCTGCCCACAGTTACCGAGGCCGTACATCCCTACTGGAGTTGTGCATTAGGAGCTCTGTGGAGGTTTATAGTCAGAACAGGCCATGTAGTTACTGTCAGGGTTGTGGTGATGGTGGCCATGGTTCTCGGTAGTGATGGAGGACACTTCTGGGAGCCCCTTGGAGATGACAAGCACAAATACTTACTCAACCATTCGATCAAATAACCACACACTCCTCCACACACACACTCCCCTCACTCAATCTTGTAAGTTGCTTTATCACTTCAAGGCCGGACTACTGAATTCAGATTTTCTTTGGTCTCCCTCTTGATGAGATCGCTCTCGTCTCAGTACAGCACAGCAGCAGAACGGTGATGAAGAGACAGAGTACAATCATGTGACTCCCATGCTGCAGCATCTATATTGGCTGCTTATCATGCTCCGGTGCAAATACAAGATCGCAACACTTATGTTTCGCCATTTTGATGGTTCACTACCACCATACCTGTTCAGAGAGCTCTCTATTTACAAAGCGCTACAAACTCTCCCCTGTTCCAGTGAAACCGCCTCCGTGGTGTAGTGGTTAGAGCGTCCGCCCGGAGATCGGAAGGTCGCAGGTTCGATCCCCGACCGCGTCATACCAAAAGACGTTAAAATATGGTACTTGTTGGTCCCTGCCTGGCGCTCGGCATTAATGGGTACAACAAGGACTGGTCGGCTTGGAGTCAGTATAATGTGTCTGAGTGGGGTATTCATGCTTCACTGCGGCATGGTATCTCACTAATCTCAGTGAGCTGGCACTATAAAACCAGCTTAAGTCTGGGCTAGTACAAGCAGCCGCACATACACATACACACGCATGCACGTCGTCATATGAGCGAAATATTCTCAAGCACGACGTTAAACCCAATTTCACCTCACCTCACCTCTTCCAGTGAGAAAATGTTAAAAATCCCTAAGTACAACTTAAAGTCAGCAGGACAGTGCTCTCTCAAATACAGTGCGCCCTCCGTTTGAAATGCTCTCCCAAATGAACTCCGCAGTTCCCCTTCTCTAAGTTCATTCAAGACCGGTTTAAAAACATTCTGTTTTAAACAAACTTTCCTTTCAGAAAATCCTTTCGGAGATTAGCGCTATATAAATGCTATCCATTATTATTATTACTCAACCATCTACTAAAACACTCACCTATAAACAGTGTCATGATGTTCTGGACTATGTTGCAGTTGTTCGGCCACCAGAACCGAGCTGCAGCAATGGCCCTGGTGTTCCTCATCTCCGCCGTCTTCCATGAATATGTCCTCATCATCTCCTTCGGCTTCTTCTACCCAGTCCTCTTTGTCATGTTTGCTGGAGCAGGATGTGAGTAGGCCCGGAAACATCCAATGGCATTGCCTGAGTTAAAGATGATTAGTACAATCCTGGGTTAAAGATGATTAGTGTACTACCCGGGTTAAAGATAATTGGTAAACTGCCTGGGTTAGAGACGATTTGTGCACTGCCTGGATTAAAGATAATTTGTGCACAGCATGGATTAAAGGCGATTAGTGCACTGCATGGATTAAAGGCGATTTGTGCACTGGTTGGATTAAAGGCGATTAGTGCACTGCCATCAGTTAAAGACAATTAGTACACTGCTATCAGTTAAAGATGATCATACACTGTCTGTGTTAAAGACGAATAGTACACTGAGTTAAAGACGATTAGTACACTGTCTGGGTTAAAGACGAATGGTACACTGTCTGAGTTAAAGACGATTAGTACACTGTCTGAGTTAAAGACAAATGGTACATTGCCTGAGTTAAAGACAAATGGTACATTGCCTGAGTTAAAGATGACTGTCTACTGTGGTAAATACCTGCACTGCCTTTAAAGATCAAGTTAAGATGCAAAGTGCACTGCTTTTGAAACTAACAAGCTTTGAATATCTGCAATACTGCTGATGTGTCTTTAAGCAATATTTACTCACTCACTCACTTAATAAAGTAGGCGGTCATTAAAAGATGTGTACTTACCCTTAACCATTCTGTTAAAGATGACTATGGAGGATTCTCTGAAATTTTATCCTTTCAACATTCTGTCAGTTTGGTCATGATGAAAAGAAACCTTAACTTTGTTGCAGTTGGTTTTATTTTCCTGACGGACAAGGGGTCATCTCGGAGCTGGAATGTGTTTCTGTGGGTAGCGCTGTTCATTGGCAATGGTCTGCTGATGTGTCTGTACAGCATGGAGTGGTATGCCAGGAAAAACTGCCCTGTCAACTCAGTAAGTACACGTCTGCTGTCCTGTCAACTCTGTAATTACACGTCTGCTGCCCTGTCAACTCAGTAAGTACACATCTACTGTCCTGTCAACTCTGTAATTACACGTCTACTGTCCTGTCAACTCAGTAAGTACTCATCTACTGCCCTGTCAACTCTGTAAGTACACATCTTCTGCCCTGTCAACTCAGTATGTACATGTCTACTGTCCTGTCAACTCAGTAAGTACACATCTACTGTCCTGTCAACTCAGTAAGTACACATCTGCTGCCCTGTCAACTCAGTAAGTACACGTCTGCTGCCCTGTCAACTCAGTAAGTACACGTCTGCTGCCCTGTCAACTCAGTAAGTACACGTCTGCTGCCCTGTCAACTCAGTAAGTACACGTCTACTGCCCTGTCAACTCAGTAAGTACACATCTACTGCCCTGTCAACTCAGTAAGTACTCATCTACTGTCCTGTCAACTCAGTAAGTACACGTCTGCTGCCCTGTCAACTCTGTAATAACATGTCTGCTGCCCTGTCAACTCAGTAAGTACACATCTACTGCCCTGTCAACTCTGTAATTACACTCATCTACTGTCCTGTCAACTCAGTAAGTACACATCTACTGTCCTGTCAACTCTGTAATAACACGTCTACTGCCCTGTCAACTCAGTAAGTACACATCTACTGTCCTGTCAACTCAGTAAGTACACATCTACTGTCCTGTCAACTCTGTAATAACATGTCTGCTGCCCTGTCAACTCAGTAAGTACACATCTACTGTCCTGTCAACTCAGTAAGTACACATCTACTGTCCTGTCAACTCTGTAATAACGCTGCCCTGTCAACTCTGTAATTACACGCCTACTGTCCTGTCAACTCAGTAAGTACACATCTACTGCCCTGTCAACTCAGTAAGTACTCATCTACTGTCCCTGTCAACTCTGTAAGTACTCATCTACTGTCCCTGTCAACTCAGTAAATACTCATCTACTGCCCTCCAGTCAACTGCCCTGTCAACTCAGTAAGTACACGTCTGCTGCCCTGTCAACTCAGTAAGTACACATCTACTGTCCTGTCAACTCTGTAAGTACACGCCTGCTGTCAACTCAGTAAGTACACATCTGCTGCCCTGTCAACTCTGTAATTACTCTACTGCCCTGTCAACTCAGTAAGTACTCATCTACTGCCCTGTCAACTCAGTAAGTACTGCCCTGTCAACTCAGTAAGTACTCATCTACTGCCCTGTCAACTCTGTAAGTACATCGCCTACTGCCCTGTCAACTCAGTAAGTACACATCTACTGCCCTGTCAACTCTGTAAGTACACGCTTTTCTGCCTTGTCAACTCAGTAAGTACACATCTACTGCCCTGTCAACTCTGTAAGTACACATCTACTGCCCTGTCAACTCAGTAAGTACACATCTACTGCCCTGTCAACTCAGTAAGTACACATCTACTGCCCTGTCAACTCTGTAAGTACACATCTACTGCCCTGTCAACTCAGTAAAGTACACATCTACTGCCCTGTCAACTCTGTAAGTACACGTTTTCTGCCCTGTCAACTCAGTAAGTACACATCTACTGCCCTGTCAACTCAGTAAGTACACATCTACTGCCCTGTCAACTCTGTAAGTACACATCTACTGCCCTGTCAACTCTGTAAGTACACATCTACTGCCCTGTCAACTCTGTAAGTACACGTCTACTGCCCTGTCAACTCAGTAAGTACACATCTACTGCCCTGTCAACTCTGTAAGTACACGTCTGCTGCCTTGTCAACTCTGTAATTACACGTCTACTGTCCTGTCAACTCAGTAAGTACACATCTGCTGCCCTGTCAACTCAGTAAGTACACATCTACTGCCCTGTCAACTCAGTAAGTACACATCTACTGCCCTGTCAACTCAGTAAGTACACATCTACTGCCCTGTCAACTCTGTAAGTACACATCTACTGCCCTGTCAACTCAGTAAGTACACATCTACTGCCCTGTCAACTCAGCAAGTACACATCTACTGCCCTGTCAACTCTGTAAGTACACGTCTTCTGCCCTGTCAACTCAGTAAGTACACATCTACTGCCCTGTCAACTCAGTAAGTACACATCTACTGCCCTGTCAACTCTGTAAGTACACATCTACTGCCCTGTCAACTCAGTAAGTACACATCTACTGCCCTGTCAACTCTGTAAGTACACGTCTACTGCCCTGTCAACTCAGTAAGTACACATCTACTGCCCTGTCAACTCTGTAAGTACACATCTACTGCCCTGTCAACTCAGTAAGTACTCATCTACTGCCCTGTCAACTCTGTAAGTACACGTCTACTGCCCTGTCAACTCAGTAAGTACATGTCTGCTGCCCTGTCAACACTGTAAGTACACGTCTGCTGCCCTGTCAACACTGTAAGTACACATCTACTGCCCTGTCAACTCAGTAAGTACTCATCTACTGCCCTGTCAACTCTGTAGTACACGTCTGCTGCTCTGTCAACTCAGTAAGTACACGTCTGCTGCCCTGTCAACTCAGTAAGTACACATCTACTGCCCTGTCAACTCAGTAAGTACTCATCTACTGCCCTGTCAACTCAGTAAGTACTCATCTACTGCCCTGTCAACTCTGTAAGTACACATCTACTGCCCTGTCAACTCAGTAAGTACACATCTACTGCCCTGTCAACTCTGTAAGTACACATCTACTGCCCTGTCAACTCAGTAAGTACACATCTACTGCCCTGTCAACTCTGTAAGTACACATCTACTGCCCTGTCAACTCAGTAAGTACACATCTACTGCCCTGTCAACTCTGTAAGTACACATCTACTGCCCTGTCAACTCAGTAAGTACACGTCTACTGCCCTGTCAACTCAATAAGTACACATCTACTGCCCTGTCAACTCAGTAAGTACACGTCTACTGCCCTGTCAACTCAATAAGTACATGTCTCTGCCCTGTCAAATCATAGTTGCGGCAGGTGCACCCAAATGAATCACATGGCTTGGTTTTCTGTCACTGTACTCTCTAGTATGGATCTATATTTACAGGATGCTGTTATGTAGGTGAATTATGGCTGAGTGAAGTGTTACACAATATACTGAGTAGGACTTTGTGAAGGCACAATGTGACTTGTAGTGTTCGTTGTTGTTTCAGGATAGTTTCGTCGACTACTTGATCCCAAGGTCATGGACGTGCATGATATGAGTATCGTCCGCACAAGAGGCGCAGCTTCATCAGCGCAATGTGTCGACGACATTCACATCATCATCAACGTGTCCCTCAACGAACCCCCATCCCATTGTAATACAATATTGCTCATTGATGCCTATATTGATGTTTTGACAAGATGTCAGACCGTACCTTTGTGATAGAAACATTCATTTCAATCAAGTCTTTCTTGCCGGAATCAACATGTTTGTCTCAGTCATGTTCATGTGATTGTTTTGTCATTATCAATGTGATTGTATCATAACATCATAATTCACTGTGTAAATACCTTGTCTTAATTATTTATGTCACAGATTTTAGTTTACAAGAATTAGGTCATCAAAATGTGACATTTTTTTTCATTAATCATTCATCATTAAACACTGGGCACAGGCTGCTCAGTTGTCTTCGGCAAAACAACTGGCTGTGCAGAGATGTGTCCTTGGTTTCCAGAAACTTAGCGTCGTTGGTTCCAATCACAGTGCACCGTTTTTGTGTTTCAAATGTCAGCTCGATATCTGTTCTGTGGGTTACACCAACTGGTAAACAAATAAACCTACTTCACCTCGGTCTTTTGTCCAGCATTAAGCTGACTTGCCGTGATATAACTGGAATACACTTTAAAGTGGCAAAAGCACAATCACACACTCACTCACTCACTCACTCACTCTCACGCACTGATTAATGTCAGCTCCTTGTAAAATGGTGGTGGGGTAGCCTAGTGGTTAAGACGTTCGCTCGTCACGCCGTTGACCCAGGGTCAATTCCCCACATGGGTACAATGTGTGAAGCCCATTTCTGGTGTTCCCCGCCATGATATTGCTTGAATATTGCTAAAAGCGGCGTAAAACCATATTCACTCACTCACTCACTCACTCACTCACTCACTCACTCACTCACTCACTCACTCACTCCTTGTAAATATCAATTCACATCTACTTTCATACATTTACCAACAAGGGCATTTTTATTGTGATCACAATGTTTAATATGTTTCAGGAATATATTGATTATTTTCTTTTAATCCAATGGGTTGGAGTTGAAATGAAAGTAATTGCAAATATATATTTGTTTTAACATTAAAACATTCATATAACCTATCTTGATTGGAATTGAAGTTCAAAGATTCTCCAGATTTATTCAAATGTTAGTCAGAAGACCCATCATTCACACAGAAAGATGTTCCTATAGGCACATAAATTGAATACTTCAGTTCGTGTATGAAACTTGGCCAGTAGATAATGGGATCACTTGTCATCTGTCTACCAATGCTGTGTGTCCATCTATCATCCAGACCTGATATTGTCACAATTTGAGAAACCTTAACACAGTTACTTCATACAAGTTCAAGTCCTAAATTAACCTCTTGTATGGGGCGGTGGGGTAGCCTAGTGGTTAAAGCGTTCGCTTGTCACACCGAAGACCCGGGTTCGATTCCCCACATGGGTACAATGTGTGAAGCCAATTTCTGGTGTCCCCTGCCATGATATTGCTGGAATATTTTAAAGCGGCATTAAACCATACTCACTCACTCACTCACTCACCTCTTGTATTGACAGTGTTGCTATTAATTGACTTAGAATAAAAACCAGATTCGTCGAGAACAAACTGGCTGTGTATTTAACATACTTCAGTAGACAGTCCATTATCTATTACCTCCCCTTACCTGCAAGACTTAAGTACATCAATTAAGAATGTGTTGATTAACGTTAAATTTCCTTGTAAATTTATGCAAGTAGTAACTTTAAAAAATGTTGAGTTAGTTTGATGTTCTGAAAATTAGTCTTGTGATGTATGCATTTCATTATTTATGTTATATATGTCATGTTTTGTGGTTTTATGCAGATATTCAAAAGGGCAGGGGATGACTTGTCATCTTGGTATTATTGCATTTGTGTTTTTAGGATTTCTGTGGTATTGTCACCTGAATGAACATAAAGAACATCAACAATGGATGCTGTGGTTTTATTTGATATTTACTCAGTTGATTTCAATTGATTCTGTTGGTAATAGTTCCATTCCATGCTCTTCACATCAGTGAGTCATAATATTCATCAAGTGCAATGTCATCTCACTGCTGAAAAACAAACTGAAGACAATCCTTGACCTGCCCTTGACCTACCCTTGATCTACCCTTGACCTGCCCTTGACCTACCCTCGACCTGCCCATCACCTACTCTTCACCTGCCCCCAACCTGCCTTCACCTGCCCTTCACCTACCCTTCGCCTGTCCCTAGCCTGTCCCCAACCTGCCCTTCACCTACCCTTTGCCTGTCCCCAACCTGCCCTTGACCTACCCTTCACCTTCCCCAGATCTGGTCAATACTTACCTTTGACCCAACCCTTGACCTAGACCTGACCTTGACCTACCCTTCCCCTACCCTCGACCTGCCCTTCACCTACTCTTCACCTGTCCCCAACCTGCCCTTGACCTACCCTTCACCTTCCCCAGATCTGTTCAATACTTACCTTTGACCCAACCCTTGACCTAGACCTGACCTTGACCCACTCATGCCCGTCCCCTATTCAGAATACGTGTATTTAAAGTCAGGAATATATTTTTCTGGTTGCTGTTGTTTTTTTCTAACAATAAGACCAGACTATATCACCCAAACGACCACTCCAGAAATAAACTTAGTCCGAGCTCCATGTGTGTATAGCGTGTGATATCCTCCATGCAGCTGATATATGTGTCATGTTACTGTGTATATAGAACTGTGTATATAGAACTGTGTGTATAGAACTGATACAATGTCAGTTTGTACTGACCGTGTGTGGTATATGATGACATTAATTGTGTCTACATATGCATGGATAGTCAGGTACCTTGTATAGTATAATCTATATATCATGTTGTATTGCAGCATGCAGTATAATGCATAAAGCCCACTTTCATGACTAATAGAAAACAAAGGCATTTCTTTATGCAATATTTGTGTCTACATGTGACCACACCAGTATTTCTACAAACAGTCCTAGTTTTGGTACAAGCATTTAATGAACTCTCCACTTTATGGGATCAAGAACAAGTAAGTGGGAACAATGATGCTCTTGTAATGACTCATCTCTGTTCTATTAATAGACCTTCTTAGCTACAGTGTTTCCGTTGTAATAAGGAATTAAAAGTGTATTTGCAACCCTATGGTGAACATAATACCTTTATTCAAATTGTTGAAGGTTAAGAAAAAATTTAGTCTGAAATACAGACCCTGAAACAAACATATCCAAGAAAGCCCACGCAAGTCTAGATTATGTGGCAAGTCTAGATTTCCATAGTTCTGAAAATGAAGAAAGTCTCAGGGCTCCTTTTCGTTATATTTTGGTTTTTATTACAAACTGGGTTTTTTCTATACAATATGTTAGTTGATAGTCTAGAAACAATTTTGCTTGTGATCTTACTTTAGAAACCATGTGTGCAGGAATCTTACCAAGTCACGACTAGCCATTTCACACAAGCTTGCAGACACTGTTTCCTTGAGGTAATTTAGATAATGTTGCTTTTTAATGCAGCTATTTGTGGTTAGAAAATCAATTATTTCCTTTCAAAACAAATGTATAGTAAAAGCGATGACGGAATCACTAAAACTTCAGTCCATTATCACAGTAAACAGTAAAAAACTGACATTCCACAGAGCCAGGCTGTTGACAACAGAGACAGGGATTCGTCATGTCCAACGTGATAGTTGCATTGGTTATAGGTCCAGGGTGTTTGACCTAATGGAGTGGTGACATAATACCTGGATTATCGGAGATGATGAAGACTTTCAGCAATAGGGATGTTTCTGTTTTAAGAGACGTGCATTTTTGTCGTTACTATTCTAGGGCTTATGTAGATAACACATTGATGTTTGTGTAAAGGTTGCTTAATTTGTCCATTATTTGTCAACAAATGTTCAATCTCTCTCTAAACACTCTTCAATCTTTGATAAATTTATATATTTTTGATGTAGTTAATTTTTGTGATAATTTTAGACATACATTTTCTATGCATATCTAGGAAAGTCATGCTCAAGTTGATTCTAGTCAGTCCCAAGACTTTCTTTGTCTACAAATTTATATCTGTCAAAGTTCAAATTATGAATTAATCTGCAATTATATGTAGAATATTATATATCAACAGAATTAATGTTGTACACGTCCTGTTGCTGTATCAGCGAGCATCCTAAGACCAACTTCGAGACCAATCACTAGGCACTGAATCTATAAGCGCCCCTACTGAAAATTGATTTTTACATCTATATTTCTTGTGTATGTTACTGAGTTTTTTTATGAAAACGACCTGGAACAGGAACAGGAACATGATTGTAAGTGTCAATCATGTTGGAGCTAAGTTTGTTTGCTAACTTACGATTTCAGAAAACAAATCAAACAGGCACATATATTTAATATTTAATACCCAACCCTGTCAGTCCTCTAAACCTCCATATATTACTATGCACGATTACTATGGAATTTTATTACTGAGTGTGGCATTACATAACATCAGACACACATATAATATGCCAAATTTGTGGGAAGAATTTCAAACTACGAAGATAGTTTGTGTACAATTTAACCCGAGATGTTCCAGGGTGGTCTTCCTTGCCAGTTGGCGCCAATCACAGGTTTCAAATCCCAGACTATCAGCACAGTTCAAGCCTAACTCAGAAAACATCATCTGTAAATGCTGTGGCCGTGTTTGCGCTTCTGTTGTGGAAGTAATATTGTATGTGTAAATAAGATATACAGCTCACAAGATGGCCAAGAATAACTTATTCTTTCATATGGCGAGAGATTATCTGTCATAATGGTAAACTCTAGCAGTAGGAAAGAATTGGGTGATCTCTACCTTCTCTGGAGTAGTACCAGTATCATATTGGTCTGTTGGTGACGTGTGTCAACAATGATTGTGTGTAACTCATACCAAAGACTGTTCTCGTCCTAATCTTGTAAAGTGATTTACTTCTTGTATCAGTCTCGGAGCCCTGTATTATTTATACTTTGTCAATTTACAAATTGTACTGCATTGAGTGGAATTTGTTGTGTTTTTTTGTGTCTTATCACCTTGTAAGCATTTAAAGAAGCATTTATTTTCAAATGCCAAAATTTTTAGCAAAACATAATAATTTCATGCTCTGCTTTTGCTCACAGAAATATTCTTATTAAAGTTTAATTGATGCTGACATCATATCTTTAATGACTTAGGGATATGTTGTCATTAGTGTTTGTAAATTCAGGAGTTCAAGTATTCTGTAAGTTTTAAATTTGTTTACATGTATTTCAGAAAACATTGGGGCCGGTGGGGTAGCCTAGTGGTTAAAGCGTTGGCTCGTCACGCCGAAAACCCGGGTTCGAATCCCCACATGGGTACAATGTGTGAAGCCCATTTCTGGTGTCCCCCGCCGTGATGTTGCTGGAATATTGCTAAAAGCGGCGTAAAACCAAACTCAGTCAGTCAGTCAGAAAACATTCAATTTGATAAGCACAAGGATAAGATTGTCTCTCTAATGTTGAACATAGCAGCAGTTGGGGTCAACCTGAACCTTGATATTATTGAACAAATAATTACTTGTAGGGAGACCATGGATTCCTTAGGGGCACATGTGGCCCACTGTCAAACTGCTTATCTTTGAGAATTATCTCCCTTGATTTTCTCATTTTGTTTTATTATTTATTGTGAGTTGAAATTTGTATGTACAAAAAAATATCGAGGCGGTTTAATACACCATAACTGACATATGTCTGTCTGTTGTCCTTGTAGAATTTATTTTTTTGTCTTGTATATAAATAATTTTGTACTAATTATGATGTGAGTTGTATGATTCAACATTAATGTATTCATCTCATGTGCAGCTACTCAGTGTCCATCTGTGTGTATCTTCATCGTCAACTAAAAGCCGCTGTGTGGTGCAGTCAATAGTTTGAACCAGCGAGTCCTCAGACCAATGAAATGTTCGGTTATACAAGCACCTGTCATGTAACATGTGTCATGACATTCTGTCATGTAATCTACACGTGGTTTCAAGGTCACAAACTGATCAAATATTCACAGCAAGTTCATACACTAAGTGAGGGTAACTTGACCATGGACAGTGATGAATGGCTGCTTTTCAACTTGTCTCCAAGAAAAACATGGCTACAGCTTATGTCAGCACACATTGATATATTGGTGTGGACACAGTATATGTTAGGGACGTTCATAATGTATGGCTAGTCGGGTGATGGTGATTTTTATGGAAAAGCATGTACAATTTGAATGAGCCCCCTGTAATTTATGTACAAAGTAAGAAAGTGTGCCCCTCCTCCTCCTCCTCCCCTGCATGTCATGTACAAAATATATGACACCAGACTCCACCCCATCCCCTACAATAATTTATAGGGTTAATTTTTTAATATTTTTATGTACAAAATTGCTGACGCCCCTAGTACATGTGTACACAATGGGTGACACACACACACATACACACACACACACCCCTCTCTAAACCATCATCACCCCCCTATCCATAAATTATAAGCAGTCCCTTAGGCTGAAGTCTGCAGTATGAGCCTTCTCACGACAAACAGTTGAGATGTTCAGGGTCATCCTTGATGGGTGCTTGTTGACGATGTTTAATGTTGAGGATGTAGACTCTCATGGATGAGGGATGCATTATGATCGGGTACTGTTTCTCAGATGTGAGATATTCAGCGATGACTGCTGGTATAGACTAAGACACATTACGGGCCTTTGTTTATCTGGACACCCTTGATTTAGACAATTACTGTAGTATTCTTCATTACCCTCCCGGGGGCGGTGGGGTAGCTTAGTGGTTAAAGCGTTCGCTCGTCACGCCGAAGGCCCGGGTTCGATTCCCCACATGGGTACAACTTGTGAAGCCCATTTCTGGTGTCCCCCGCTGTGATATTGCTGGAATATTGCTAAAAACGGCGTAAAACCATACTCAGCCAGTCATTACCCTCCCCTAGCAATTACCAGATTTTCAGGATACCTTTCGCAGACTCTTTCAGCAGCCCACCATTTTATAAATGACCCATTACATATTTGTTAAAAGAGAAAATTTGTTAATCTAGACAATATCTTCACTGATCGTTAAATGTTCCAACAATCCTCTCATTAGGTCTATAAAGCTTTACAGTGATCTTATTGGTGTGTTTGGTTGAGTTTGTTCCAATAATTTGAAATATTGCTAATCATGTGATATTGCTGGAATGTTGGTAAAAACCGTGTAAAACCATACTCAGCCAGCTAATCAATAAGAACAAGGCCTTCAGAGACTTGACAGTATTGTCTGAGTAAATGTGTCTGTTGTGTATGAGAGGTCCCTAAATGGTCTGATACTTGCAGAAGAGTGTAGGGAAATCCTGAAGGTGACGGTTACAGAGCACCACACAGAGCTGACCTACGTGTTCCTGTAATATAGTTGTATGTATGTACAGAGAAGTGTCTGAACACAGGCGGATTGTAGCGCAAATAGGGTTGCGCAACAAAGATAAAATGACCAGTCAATATGCGAGGCTCGCATTTTCTCTTTGATCATTTTCTCTTTTACGCAACCCTATTTGCGCGAAAATTGTCTGTGGTCTGAACAAAGCCGGCAGGACCAGAACAGGGGCTGTCACCTTAACCTGTTCAGTAAGTGTCAACATTCCCTGCCTCTGCAGTGAATTAATTAAACAATCCTAAATATTAGTAACACTGGTTTTTGCTGTATATCTCCAGAGCCTTTGGAATAAATATTTTAGAAGTATGTTCTTGGCTTCCTTTATGTAATGATCTTTTTAAAGTTTCCAAACGATTGCAGGATTAGGATTTTGGCATTTTTCTTATCTGTGGTGAATGTGTGTTTTAGCCAAACTAAGCTTTTAGGCCATTTGGGATAATTTGTTCCAGTGTTTTGTTGCCCAGGTACAGGTGAACTGGACCAGCTCACTGTGAACCACTTCATCCCAATGAGCTGTTAATAAAAGCGACCCGTGAAAATCTCTGTTAGAATTGGTCTTCAGCAACCCATGCTTGTCGTAAGAGGTGACTGACGTGATCGATGGTGAGGCTCGCTGACTTTTGACACATGTCATCGTATTCCCATTGCATAGATCGCAGCTTACGATGCTGATCACTTGATTGTCTGGTCCAGACTAGATTTTTAAAGACCGCCGCAGTAAAGCTGAAATATTGCTGAGTGCGACATTAAACAACAAACCAACTGTTAAAACCTTTCTTCTTGAGAAATGGTTCCTGGAACAACCTCCCTGGATGAATAACGAGCATTCACCTCCCCTTTCAAGTACCTGACGGTCAGGTGGTCAGGCTCACTGACATGCTGGTGCAGGTCAACGTGTCCCAGTTCCGTAGATCCATGCTCATAATGTCAGTCACTGGACTGTCTGTCCAGACGAAAAGGCCAGTCGTCATACAGCTGGAATATTGCTAAATGCCGCTTATAAGATGAGAAAAACAGCTATATTCAGTATGAAGCAAGAACACGACTTGTACTCTGCAGTCGGAGGAGTTTTAAGTGCCACAGACATCAACAGATGTTCAGAATGTAAAATCTAAATGTCAGTTTAATGACATATGTTTCTCGACTTAACTTTGACGGGAGAAAGGTTGTTTGTTAACTTATTTGGTTGCATCCACGAGATGTATAAATTCAAAGGCAAAACATTATTCCATTGAATACCAGAGGGCGTTCCCTTCCTATATGACGGGACTATCTACTCTGAGCCAAGGTTGACACATTTGCACGAGCTACACATGCGCTTGTCACGCGCGAGGTCGTGAACTTGTAGTCATGCATATTCAAAAGATAGATGTGGCGAACTCGACCTTTCTTATGTATGTATGTATGATCTACTGTTTAATAAAACATGTATGTGTGTATATATTTGCTGACCCGCTCACACGACTTGTACCATGTACGAATGGGTTAACAAGACAGGAGAGACGGTCAAAACGTACGTACACACTTGCTCAGCTGTTTGTACAGGAATAATCGCATTGTGGGACGGACTAGTTCATACAGACAGATGGGATATAGGGTGTGGGTTCAAGTGGGTATTCTGTGCCTTTACAGTACTTTCTCTTCTTGGTTCGGTTCCTACAAACAATATTGTAGGACACTATGTCCGAGTTTCGGACGTCTTTCTCCTCGGGATTCTACATTAGGTGAGGTGAGGTGAAATTGGGTTTAACGTCGTGCTTGAGAATATTTCGCTCATATGACGACGTGCATGCGTGTGTATGTGTATGTGCGGCTGCTTGCACTAGCTGTACTTAAGCTGGTTTTATAGTGCTAGCTCACTGAGATACCATGCCGCAGTGAAGCATGAATACCCCACTCAGACACAGTATACTGACTCCGAGCCGACCAGTCCTTGTTGTACCCAATAATGCCGAGCGCCAGGCAGGGACCAACAAGTACCATATTTTAACGTCTTTTGGTATGACGCGGTCGGAGATCGAACCCGCGACCTTCCGCTCTCCGGGCGGACGCTCTAACCACTACACCACGGAGGCGGTCAGATTCTACATTAAAGATGATCATTCAAAAAAATATTGCGTATATAAATCGTGGGTTGGTGTAGGCTATGTATGTGTGTATGATGTTTGTGAACATGCGTGTTTTTATGTGGGACAAGCGCGTGCGTGTGCGTACGTGCGTGTGTGTGTTTAAGTACGAGTCCACTGAAATACCATTCGGCAGTTAAACATTGATACGTCCCCAACCCATAGACAGTATAGCGACACCATATCCTTGTCATATCCCCTCGATGCCCAGCACTTGGCACGGTAGCAACAAGTACCGTCTTATAACGCCACTTGGACTAACGCGACTAGAGATCCAACCGCGGATCTCCCGCCCTGCCAGTGAACACTCGACCCACGGACCACAGAGCTGGACAATTGGTTCGAAAGTACGTTATTTGTGTCAGGCGGGTCTGGGTTTTTAAAACATGTTGGTTTTAACATTTGGTGTCTGTGCCAACGTTACAATATATACGAGAATAGGTAACCCGAGAATATACACGATAATTGCTCCAACAACAAGGAAACTGATGGAGTGTCCGGGATCGACCACATGATGACTTGAGTGTCACCGTACCCCTGTCGTGGACCGTTGCTGCAGTGAGTTATGTTATAAAACACCACCCGTACATTTACAAAACAATGACACTCTGTATACAAAATAAAAACTTTATTAAATCATTTCTTTTTGTATACCATCATGTATATATTTGTATAAAATCTGAATATCTGATATATGGAAATGAAAATATATATGTCGGGCAGCTAAAAAAACATTACAACCTGAGAACAATTTAGGAATGAATTTTATGTTCACTTGGAAAGTATGTGATGTTGCGGGTTTTGTTTCAGTTACAGACAATTGGGAACAGCTCATTACCCATTTGCAACGAAACTTGTTTCTTGCAAGGCGCGTAGCAAGCCAATTTGTAGTGTAAGCCCGATAGGTTGCAAAGTTTTGTATTTAGATAGTATTGAGGGCTTGCCCAACCTTTTACCGGTGTATTCCCATACTGCCTACAGTTCCAAACTGCCTACAGGTTAAAACAACATGATACGGTCCAGTTGCTTTTTAGCAACAATCATGTGTAAGCCTGGGTTTTGTTTTCATAATGGTAGCTACGCCCCTGTTTGCCATTTCTTTGCGGTTTGATGCTCTTCTTCGGTTTATTCCGTGTGTTTGAGCATCACCTTGGTACTGTATGCAATAAGACGATGTACTAATGGGGATTTGAATGAAAAGCTATATGAAAACATTCCAAAACGTTTAGGATACCCCGATTTTTCCATCCTGCCATACGCTATGTTCTGTCACATTAGCGACAGTGAGATTAATAAAGATAGGGTTGTCCTTAACTGTTTGTTTTTTTAATTTTAAGCAGCATAGATATTTCCTGGATGTACACCGATACAAAACATTTTCTAAAGGTTCACCGATATGTACGTAACCTAGACCAATGTGCTAATTTGGAATGGATTTCAAAGTGTTGGTATAGTGTCCTAGCTACTTGAAGAACACCGTAAACTAAACAAAATCTACTGAATATGCAGGTGAAGTTGACAGATTATATATACACGTGTACACGTGGGTGTAGTCAATGTGCGTTATCAAAACTGAGCATCGCGAAACCCTGTTTATCCGGATAGAAATCGTCCAGATTAGCAAATCATAGTTGTGGTACGTCCTTTCCACGTTCCTGCCAGTAATCGTTAAGCCAGGTTTCTGGTTTCGCGGGGTTTCATTTTATATGGGTTCAAAGGTGTTGCTCAGTATTTACCAGTTTGCTGAAATGGTATTTTTTGTGAAATATGAAATACATATAAACATATACTACTCAATAGAAGATAAGGACAACCCGATTCCTTCATATTACCACTGTAACGATATGGAATGACAACAATTGTAATATGAGAGAATCGGGTGGGCCATAAGAGATTAACAATAGTAATATGAGAGAATCGGGTGGGCCATAAGAGATTAACAATAGTAATATGAGAGAATCGGGTGGGCAGTAAGAGATTAACAATAGTAATATGAGAGAATCGGGTGGGCCGTGAGAGAATAACCATAGTAATATGAGAGAATCGGGTGGGCAGTGAGAAATTAACAATAGTAATATGAGAGAATCGGGTGGGCCGTGAGATTAACAATAGTAATATGATAGAAACGGGTGGGCCATGAGAGAATAACCATAGTAATATGAGAGAGTCGGGTGGGCCGTGAGAGATTAACAGTAGTAATATGAGAGAATCGGGTGGAGAATCGGGTGGCCCATGAGAGATTAACAGTAGTAATATGAGAGAATCGGGTGGGCCGTGAGAGGTTAACAGTAGTAATATTAAAGAATCGGGTGGGCCATGAGAGATTAACAATAGTAATATGAAAGAATCGGGTGGCCCGTGAGATATTGCCAATATCCATGTGAAAGAATCGGGTGGCCCATGAGAGATTAACAAGAGCAAAGTGAAAGAATCGGGTGATCCGTTACTTCTATTAAGTAGTATATATAATCCCAGTTTACTCGGGTTACCTTTTGAGACGCATTCGTCAGTCCCAGAGTTCGGTACAGTTGTACCATAATACAATGGCTGAGGTAAACTGATATGCATGTTGTGACAATGTGGTTCCCCAAACAGGTCCATGAAAACAGGTCTCTTCTCCAGGGAAATATAAAATCAAAGATTATTATTTTGATGATTTCAAAATTGAAAGAACGGAGCACATTTACTTTTTGATTACGTGTCCATCAGTGTAGTCGTATGAGATCTGGTCATATTTTAAGTGAAAAAAAACCCCAAGGAATTCCCCAAACTTAGATCACTGTATTCTTTCACCTTCGTGACAAGATCACAGGTTGTCCATTATGCGAGTCAAAGACGGAACAAACGTGTATAGCCATCACTTGTAACCGGTGCATTCCGATTGACCCTCTCGTTGTCGACCTCATCAGCAGATGGAGATGTCATATGTACGTAGAGGGTATCGGAATGAACCTGTCGAACGTATACCACTCAATAGAAACTAAGGAACAGTCACATGCAATGAGCTGCAATACCTTCCTGCCATGATAGATTAACAATAGTCATATAAAACATCGGCCGTTCTTTAACATGTTTTGAGTTGTATATTCGAGATTGTCGTGCTGTTTCCGGACTTCTGTTTTATTAATTCGTTGCCGTTGATTTAAAAACCGGTGCGACAGGTGGTATTAACCTTTTCATAGTCGATGAGATCTTCATATGGCGGGAGGTTGGCCTTGTCCATCTTCACCTGGTAGAAAAGAAATACAACATAACTTCACTTGCTGCTCTAATGTTTGTGTTTGTTTGTTTGTTTGTTTGTTTATCACAGCGATATTCCAGCTATATGGCGGCGGTCCTGTAAATAATCGAGTCTGGACCAGAAATCCAGTGATCAACAGCATGAGCAGCGATCTATGCAATGGGATTCCGATGACAAGTGTCAACCAAGTCAGCGAGCCTGAACATCCGATCCCGTCAGACGCCTCTTAAGACAAGCATGAGATACTGAAGACCAGTTCTAACCTGGGTCTACAGGGGTCGCTTTTTACAGTTCCACAGCTCATTGGAGTGAAGTGGTTCACAGTGAGCTGGTCCTGTTCACCTGTACCAAGGCAACAAAACACTGGAACAAATGATCCCAAATGGCCTAAAAGCTTATTTTGGCTAAAACACACATTCACCACACATAAGAATCTGATCTACGTAATTGGGATGCGGTGACATGCGCCAACCAGGTCAGCGAGTCTGCTGCTCTAATGCTCCTGTTTATTTAACGCCGCACTCAGCAATATTCCAACTATATAACGGCGGTGTGTAAATATCGAGTTTGGACCAGACAATCCAGTGATTGACATCATGAACATCAATCGAATCCCTTTGGTCGCCTCGTTCTACCGACATCGGTTGCTGACGACCTGCATCTTAATCCTGGGTGTCTGCAGTATCTTAATTCGCTACACGAGGAATCGAAATGCGGCTAATTCGACAAAGCAGTATCGTGATCTGATGGTCCTTGACATGTCGAATACTTCTCGACATGGCGCTAACTCGACACAAGACACCCTGACGGAATGGGGATTGGTACTATCGCGACTTAACGTCATATTCGACTCAGTGAATGTAAACCACCACTTGATTTTTGCTGGTAAGATATTAGACGGCGGTGGGGTAGCCTAGTGGTTAAAGCGTTCGCTCGTCATGCTGAAGACCCGGGTTCGATTCCCCACATGAATACAATGTGTGAGGCCCATTACTGGACGCAGAGCGAGTCCCGGCGTCTTCGACAGCCAGGCCGCCATGCCCCTTTCATACAACGGCTACTACCAGCTACCCTGTATATAACAGGAGTAAACAGAAGTTATTTGGACCCACCTTCTCGGCAGCTTTGAAAACTCGCATAAGATTCCTCCCCGCCAGCTTCTGAAGTTCCTCGTCTGTCCAACCTCGTCTAACAAGTTCCTCAAACAGTTTAGGATAGGTGGACACATCTTCTAATCCCACTGGTAACCTTGACAACATAGAAATACATCCTTGGGTATCCAGGGAATTATATCCACTTTCTGCTTAGATAAATACCCTCGTATCGCCCAGGAAGTGACGTCACGATCACAGTCGTTTTTTATATCAGTAAACCCTCTACTGGATATCTCTTGCATGTGACTGTTCGGACTCGAAATGAAGTTATGCATCATACTAGAAAGGAGGTATATACAAAACAGGAACTTTGTTGCTGATAAACACGTGGGGACAAGTGAGGGAGTCTGTAGACCTCTGATGTCCGACACTCTGAAGTGGGAGATACTGGCGCCTTATTCTGCCGCAGAATCCCAACACGGAGAGAAGCATGGGAAACTGGAGACTACAACAAGTGGACAATCATACCCCAGGTAGTGGTGACCTGTCCTAGGAATCAGGGACCTCCCCTCCCTTAAAGACTCCACAAAGACACAAACATGAAGTACTGGGCACCGTTTCTGCCCATGATTCCTCATAGAAACACAACGCCAAGGTACTGGGGTCGTATGGAAAGTGGAACAAAGGTGAGGGTCATATGAACGTACGTGGGCACTCCATCGTAATCAGCGCCGATGCCAACATAGTCCACTCCGATCAGGTTCTTGATGTAGTCGATGTGGTCTGAAAGAAACAGTTTCATTTTCAAGTTAAAAAAATATCATTACACATAACCCGAGTGAGTGAGTTTTGTTTTACGCCGCACTCAGCACTGTTTCAGCTATATGACGGCGGTCTGTAAATAATCGAGTCTGGACCAGACAATCCAGTGATCAACAGCATGAGCATCTATCTGCGCAATCGGGAACCGATGACAGGTGTCAACCAAGTCAGCGAGCCTGACCCCCCGATCCCGTTAGTCGCCTCTTACGACAAGCATAGTCGCCTTTTGTGGCAAGCATGGGTTGCTGAAGACCTATTCTACCCCGGATCTTCACGGGTACATAACCCGAGGTCGTGCCCGAAAGATGACCAATATACGCTCGTACACCTGTGATATCAATAACGGCACCCCTCCATTTTGCCTCCTCGGAATTAGCTGTTTTGGGCCTTACTGGCAAAAGATCGCTAAAAAGCTTAAACTTTAAACGATTCGTTGCCTGGTTTGGATTCCTGAAGTAATAGACGATACCATACTGTTGTCGTTAGCGGATCACGTTGTTTTCAGTGATTACGCTGGTTCCCATTTGCAGAAACAATAAGATATTTTAGAAAATTATGCCTTTGAATGGCTGGTGGATGAGTATGTACAAGGCTAAATACTCTTGTAACTCGATGTCTCGAACCTGGAGGAACATGTCGTACTATCGATATATCCGGGCGTTCGAGATAACGAAACATTGGCATATGCAGTGAGGTGGAATAACGGCAGTTTCCTCCCTGACCCCAGCCCAACCCTCAAAACCACCCTAACAGTTCATAGTGGTTCATTGATGCATCCTTGAAATGTTAGAAATGTCCCTGTGAAATGTTGAGGGTTATATTTGCCATTACTGAGATGGAATTTAAGTGAATGAGTGAGTTGGGTTTTGCGCTGCTTTTAGCAATATTCCAGCAATATCATGGCGGGGGACACTAGAAATGGGCTTCACACATTGTGCCCATGGAAGTTTGAAAAATGGATATTTCTGTAACTAGGCTAACAACATTGCTATACCAAGATTCATATATAACATTGGATTAACATGATCATAGTTCATTTTCATTCAGTTAACATTTGATGCAGATTAACATCATCCACCTTTTACACTTTACAAATAGAAACGAAGTGGTTTTCAAATAGAACCTATGGTGACTGAAAAGTAAGTAGATTCTTCCACATGACTGACCCGTGAAGGTCCGGGTTAGAATATTGATCTTCAGTAACCCATGCTTGTCGTAAGAGGTTCGTAACGGGATCGGGTGGTCAGGCTTGCTCACTTGGTTGACACATGTCATCGGTTCCCAATTGCGCAGATCGATGCTCATGCTGTTGATCATTGGATTGTCTGGTTCAGACTCGAATATTTACAGACCGCCGCCATATAGCTGGAATATTGCTGAGTGCAGCATAAACTAAACTCATTCACTCACTCACTCTTGAAACTCAGCTCACGATAAGAAAAGTTAGCGATAGGAAACGTCTTAGTAAGACCAGTTTTTATTTATTTAATGAGTAAATCGGTGTACATGTCAAGTCTGAAGTGTAGTCAGCTACGTACCTGCCACTTGAGTCAACGTGGCAACGGTCTGGTTGTTTGGGAAACAGTTGATGTAAAGGTCGAAGAAATTCACCATCACCACGCCCTCATTAATTTTCTGTTTGAAAAGGAGAAAACCCTTATCAGAAAATTATGTGGTTCTTTCCTCCCTCCTGTGTGAAGAAACAATCTGTTCCAGATGATCTTGGAAAATGTTTCCGGTTTGCCACGAGATACAGTAGTTGGCCATAAGTGAGTCATCATTAGTGAAATTCCCATAGACTTGCATGTTAATTAACTCTTGCAAGAATAATTTTCATAAATTTAGTTTCGGTCGAATTGCTTTTAATACTTATCTACCAGCTGGGAAATCATCTCAGCTACATACACATAATTTCCATTCAATTTTCCGATGATTATTAAGGAAATTGCAGCTATTTAAACAACACATATTAGACATACCAATCAGGCTTAACATGGCTGTCTATGGTATAGATTAAAATTAAGTTGTACTTATGCGCTTAATCAGGTGTCATTCGATAACTAATCAACGGAAAGATGAAAGAAAATTATGTACACGTAGCTGAAGATGATTTCCAAGATGTTTGCAAAATATCAAAATAAAATGACTTCTACTCAATTTATGAAAAGTATTCTTGCAACAGTTAATTAACATGTAAGTCTATGGAAATTTCACTAATGATGACTCACTTATGGCCACCTGCTGTAGTTGCACGTGAGAGCCCGAGTTACTATGTCAGTTGGTTATGTCACATTGTTACCATTCGGTCATTTTTTAATTATTTTTTTTTGTGGGTGGTGGGGGTGTGTGGGGGTGTTTCACTTGTAAAACAATCGGGTACTATATATCTCTTCTGCACTAAGTCCTGAACATTTAAGATCATGTCAAAACTGAAGGTAGACCCAAAACTGTTCACAATTGTCCATCGTTAATCTTATATACCACAACCGATAGGCCGGTACCTTTTGGCATATTGAGGCAGTTCCTGAGTAAACAAGTTTTGTTTTCGATAAAAACATATTCATGCCATCATTTTGGCCTTTTGTGTACTACAGATAACATTCCAAAATTATCATCAAAGCAAAAAATTGTAAAATTCGCCATACATTTCAATATCTAAGCAATGAGAAAATGGATTTTACATGGCAAAATTAAATTGTTCAACTTTTTATCTTTCTAACCTGTCGTAACAACAAACTTGTATTGCATTTACATAATGGCATGTGAGCTCAGTGTCGAAGGGAAGCACGGGACGGTGCAGACAAACGTAGAAACACAATCAGGACAAACCGGCGTTCGAACCCACAACAGGATCCTGTCGTGCTCAAGGGGCGCAACTCTGTACAGCGTATAGTGTCATCAGAATCCGTTTACCACATGGTTTAACTGACAGAGCGAGTTGCGGTGGTTACCGTGAGGTTCAAGACGTCGTCCTGGACGTTGCGGTAGTGGTTGCAGATGGTGAAGGCGGAGGAGTGGCTGTAGATGACGGGAGAGTCGGTCACCTCCAGGGCATCGATCATGGTTTTGCGGGACACGTGGGACAGGTCCACCAGCATCCCTAGGCGGTTCATCTCCCGGATCACAATCTGTAACATACAGTCGTGTAGCAGCATGAACAAGGTTTGTTATTTAATATTTAATTTTGGAACTGTTTTTCGGTAAAATGAGTTCATTTCAAAACCTAGATGATCCTCAAGGAAGTCACAAGGACCACCTCGGTAGATAACTGCTGGGTGGTCACAACTAGCTTCCTCCTTCAGAGTGAGTGAGTGAATATGGTTTTACGCCGCTTTTAGCAATATCCCAGCAATATCACGGCGGGGGACACCAGGTATGGGCTTCACACTTTGTACCCATGTGGGGAATCGAACCCGGGTCTTCGGCGTGACGAGCCAACGCTTTAACCACTAGGCTACCCCACCGCCCCTGATCCTCAAGGAAGTCACAAGGACCACCTCGGTAGAGAACTGCAGGGTGGTCACAACTAGCGTGCTCCTTCAGAATTATCTAGTGAGTGAGTATGGTTTTACGCCGCTTTTAGCAATATTCCAGCAATTATATAGTACGCCCCAATGACTTATCTCCCATAAGAACAACATTGTTACGTTCACATTTATGGGAAGCAGTGCAGGTAGCCAACAAAAATTATTTGTTTTGTGGACCAGTTTCTTCTTTTGTGGTATCTTTTTTTCTTGTTCGTTTGTGGCAGCTAGTGATATACTACTCGGATTATGATAGGGATAATCAGATTGACATATTAGACAAACGGAACAATAACAACATCCCTAACGGTACAGTTCCGCCAGTTGTCTGCCTCACAGCGCCACGGAAATGCCATTCTGAGGTTTAGCAATGAAACCCCACTCAAACAACGTAAACTGACTCCGAGCCGAACAGTCTTTGTGTTTTCCCACCTCAATGCAGAGCGTCATGCATGCAGGGTAACAAGAAGTACCGCCTTTTAACGTCTTCCGCTCAAAGAAACCTCAGGCCAAGATTTATTATAACCAATGGTTTATAGTTAAAATCGATTGGTCCGTACAAGATGACGGCCAAGTATACAGCTTGATATAATTTGACATCCAGCGCCATTTCTAAAGGGTTGCCCTTGGGTGCAGGGCGGGCTGCCTGGTTAAGGTGTACATCTCACCTTGCCGAAGTCTGTCAGACCGTTGTGTTCCGGGTTGTCGTCTCTGTCAACTGTCCAGTTGTCGGCCCTGAAATACAGTGATAAGTGAGTGAGTATGGTTTTACGCCGGTTTTCGCAATATTCCAGCAACATCACGGCGGGGGACACCGGAAATGGGCTTCACACATTGTACCCATGTTGGGAATCGAACCCGGGTCTTCGGCGTGACGACCGAACGCTTTAACCACTAGGTTAGCCCACCGCTCCCAGTAATAAGAAGTACTGTTATGTTACGGGTTACCGTCAGTGGAACAAGTAGTCCGTACGCAGATCACTCATGCTGTTATCCTCGTAAGTGTTGCCGTAAAGACCGAAATAATTCCCTGCGAACTCATATCATGTTATTCACCAACACTGTTATCACTCACAGATATCTCCAGTACGTAGTTACGTAAAGTACCTGTCCTCGTACACTGTTTACGTATCTCCAATACGTAACGTAAAGTCCTCCTCGTACACTGTTATCACTGACAGATATCTCCAGTACGTAGTTACGTAAAGTAACTGTCCTCGTACACAGTTATCACTCACAGATATCTCCAGTACGTAGTTACGTAAAGTAACTGTCCTCGTACACAGTTATCACTCACAGATATCTCCAGTACGTAGTTACGTAAAGTAACTGTCCTCGTACACTGTTATCACTCACAGATATCTCCAGTACGTAGTTACGTAAAGTAACTGTCCTCGTACACTGTTATCACTCACAGATATCTCCAGTACGTAGTTACGTAAAGTAACTGTCCTCGTACACTGTTATCACTCACAGATATCTCCAGTACGTAGTTACGTAAAGTAACTGTCCTCGTACACTGTTATCACTCACAGATATCTCCAGTACGTAGTTACGTAAAGTAACTGTCCTCGTACACTGTTATCACTCACAGATATCTCCAGTACGTAGTTACGTAAAGTAACTGTCCTCGTACACTGTTATCACTCACAGATATCTCCAGTACGTAGTTACGTAAAGTAACTGTCCTCGTACACTGTTATCACTCACAGATATCTCCAATACGTAGTTACGTAAAGTAACTGTCCTCGTACACTGTTATCACTCACAGATATCTCCAGTACGTCAGTTACGTAAAGTAACTGTCCTCGTACACTGTTATCACTCACAGATATCTCCAATACGTAGTTACGTAAAGTAACTGTCCTCGTACACTGTTGTCACTCACAAATATCTCCAGTACGTAGTTACGTAAAGTAACTGTCCTCGTACACTGTTATCACTCACAGATATCTCCAATACGTATAGTTACGTAAAGCAACTGTCTTCGTAAGATGCGGCTATACGTATAGCGAGATCAAGATGTCATCGTAATCCCATTAAACTCCGTAGATCGATACTCATGATATCACTCCCCGGATTGTCTGGTCAAGACTTGATTATTTACAGACCGCCGTAATTAGCTGGAATCATGATGCGTTCGGCGTTAAGAAACATAAAATAAAATAATAAAAATTGTACAGAAACGATAACAAAACAAGTAAACGACATTACCATGGTGTATTGCAGCTGTGGGTGACGGTCATATATCTGACCCCAAGGTCATAGAACATGCGCAGATTGCCGAGACTGCTGTCGATGGCGTGACCTCCCTCCAATCCAAGCAGACTTGCTACCTTCCCGTCATTAAAGGCGTCCATGATCCCTGTGTAGACAATAGAGAAACACTCATCGTAAACAGGACAGCGTTATTGGTGTGTGAGATCTGAGTGAGCGCGTATGGTTTTACGCCGCTTTTAGCAATATTCCAGCAATATCACGGCGGGGTACACCAGAAATGGGCTTCACACATTGTAACCATGTCGGGAATCGAACCGGGTCTTCCTGAAAAGCGGACGCGGCTACCCCCTGATTAATTATATTATGAGGAACGATCGAGGACGTCGGGGCACATCGACACACTTTCATGCAACAACGATATTTTTGATCATGTTAATAAGAAGAATATTTCACCATCTGCAGTAGTGACAAACGTGAAGGTGTCCGGATATTTGCCCACGAACTTCTTGATGGTGTCCAGCTGATCCAGGAACTGTCTCACCGCGTCTTTAGATTGAGAGTCGCACAGAGCAAAAATTGCCCAGAACTGAAATGGTATCAGAGTGTAAATACTGAGTTGTTCGTAAATAAGCTCAAGAGAGCATCGTAATCCAAAGAAAGAACAGCCATTAACCAAGACCAAGGCATCTACCTTCCCAGTGTGTGTTTCCTTCGTCACAATTGTGCTATAATGGTAGTCTTACATTGTTATACCATTAATCTCGTTGGCTTCGTCTATATATTGTTATCTTTGTACATTAATTCTATCTCATTGTCTTCGTCATTATACACGATCAAAGAAATCTGTGCACATCACGCCCATACTGATGAAACTGCACTGGCTACCTGTTGATGCACGTGTTCAGTATAAAGTGCTTGCACTGGCTTATCAGTGTTATCACCCGTCAGCACCTTCCTATCTGTCTGAACTCACACAAGTCTACCACCCATCTAGAGTCCTCCGATCTGCCCAACAACATCTCTTCTCTGTTCCAACCCCACGTCTGAGACGATTTGGTCAGAGATCATTTACTTACAATGCCACCACTCTCTGGAATAAACTCCCAGATTATCTTAAAGGAATCCCTACTCTGCAAATGTTCAAAGACAGTCTCAAAACATTTCTCTTCACTCAGTTCTATAGACTCTAATCATTTCTAGCCGCCATCTCTTAACCTCGTGATGTCAGAATCTCTTATGTAGCGCTATGAGCATACACTTTGTGTCTGGATTTGGCGCATTATAAATGTACTTATTATTATTATTATATTGTTATTTTTATTCTTGTACATTCTCCCACCTTGCTTTGTGTAAGCACGTTCTATATATATAGATTCCATGCCCTAACTCATCATTCACGGAGTCAGCATTATACGTGATAAAGAATTAAAAGAAGTTGTTATGCATTAAACGTGTCTTGTATTCGTTTCCATACCAGTATTTATACCAAGTCACACTCTTGTCACAATAATTAGAATTCCCTTCCCGGTCTGTCAGCGTGAGATTGACAAATGAACAGGTACATATCATTGCCAGCCTGTTGGATGAGTAATGGAATATCACCCTCGTGTGCTTTGTTCCAAATATATCAATACCTAGTAGGACTGTGTATTGGCAGAAAAAAATGTGTTGCAATATATTGCGATTCAGGTACCCGTATTGCGATACGTATTGCGATATATTGGGAACTTGAACATATATGTTATGGTTCTGATAACAGAAATCTCAAAATTAAGTTGCGCAGTCAGAGATTCTGTTTTCTTTTTACACCATTTATAGGATACTCATGCCAATAATGGTTGTCACCCCCTTCAATTTTTTAATTAGAGGGGGGTGTGGGGTGGGGTTTGGTTTTTGACGGGTTGGGGTGGGAGGGGGTGACAACCATTATTGGCATGAGTATATTACAATATGCCGTTTTGTCATTGATGAACGAAGGAAAACATTTGTTGTGAATTGAAGCATCTGTAGATATTAATTCAAACCATGAAGACAATAAAAAACCTTCATATATGTTCTTTACCCAATATACCGGTTCTCAGAAAAATATTGCAATACGTATCGTTTGAATAGCGTATTGTGATATAGCGGTATACCGGTAATACCGTGCAGTCCTAATACCTAGCAGCGACCGTTTGAACCGCTGTACCTACCTGCGCCCCAAGCTGGCCATCACGAATCCTCTTGATGTCTGTGTGGGTGGTGTTCCACGTGAGCGCCAGGTCCATGTTCAGATTCACCTGGTACACCTTGTTCTGGGCGTACTGCCTGTACTGCCACGACAGGTCATTGTGTCTGCAATATACAGGTTTAAAGTTCCTTGTAGGTTGACAGTTGTACAAAGTTATATGTGTGTTTTTTCAACAAGATCCTCCCTATGAGATAGAGAGCGGTACATATTCGAATCTAGACCACACAATCCAGTGAGTGATATCATGAGCAACCGTCCACGACGTCGGGTTACGATGACACGCTATCAACGTGGGAGTTACGATCAACTCAGCGTTAAGATCGCTTAGTCATTGTATAAGGTGATGTGAGGTGAGGTGAGGTGAGGTGAGGTAAAATGGGGTTTTACGTCGTACTTAAGAATGTTTCGCATATATGATTACGTGCATGCGTGTGTATGTGTGGCTGCTTGTACTAGCCCAGACTTTATACCTTTATAGTGCCAGCTCATTGAGATACCATGCCGCAGTTAAGCATTAATATCCCACTCAGACACATTATGCTGACTCCGAGCCGACCAGTCCTTGTTGTACCCATTAATGCTGAGCCAACAAGTACCTTATTTTAACGTCTTGTGGTATGACGCGGCCGGGGATCGAACCCGCGACCTTCCGCTCTCCGGGCGGAAGCTCTAACTACTACACCACGGAGGCGGTCAGCCACAAAGCGATTTTAGTGTACAAAGCGATTTTAGTGTGTCGATGCGCTGTACAATGACTAAGCGATCTCATACTTTAACACAGACCTATTACTATTGTTGTGTAAACCTGTTTTGTACAAAGGGAACCCAGGGTCCTGAACCACAAAGCGTTCGCAGCGCTACGACATCCGTAAACTTAAGGTAAACTAAAGAGTTACGACCGGTCGTAACTTTACGAACGCTTTGTGGATCGACGGGACCCAGGTGACTGACCCGATTTTTACGACCCATCTTACGAACCCTGGGACCACCTGCACAAAGCCATTTCAGCGCTAAATCTATCGTTAGTCTATATGAAAGCCATCGTAAGGCTAAGATGGCTTTGTGCTCTCGAGCCCAGCAGATGGCTGGGTCCGTATTATGCCCAGGCATCTCTACAAGGGTCCAGCTGTCGAGCCCAGCAGATGGCTGGGTACGTATTCTAACCAGGAATCTCTACAAGGGTCCACCTGTCGAGCCCAGCAGATGGCTGGGTACGTATTCTAACCAGGAATCTCTACAAGGGTCCAGCTGTCGAGCCCAGCAGATGGCTGGGTACGTATTCTAACCAGGAATCTCTACAAGGGTCCACCTGTCGAGGCCCAGCAGATGGCTGGGTACGTATTCTAACCAGGAATCTCTACAAGGGTCCAGCTGTCGAGCCCAGCAGATGGCTGGGTACGTATTCTAACCAGGAATCTCTACAAGGGTCCAGCTGTCGAGGCCAGCAGATGGCTGGGTACGTATTCTAACCAGGAATCTCTACAAGGGTCCAGCTGTCGAGCCCAGCAGATGGCTGGGTACGTATTCTAACCAGGAATCTCTACAAGGGTCCACCTGTCGAGCCACGCAGATGGCCGGGTACGTATTCTAACCAGGAATCTCTACAAGGGTCCAGCTGTCGACCCACGCAGATGTCTGGGTACGTATTCTAACCATGAATCTCTACAACGGCCCAGCTGTCGAGCCCAGCAGATGGCGGCTGGGTACGTATTCTAACCAAGAATCTCTACAAGGGTCCACCTGTCGAGCCCAGCAGATGGCTGGGTACGTATTCTAACCAGGAATCTCTACAAGGGTCCAGCTGTCGAGCCCAGCAGATGGCTGGGTACGTATTCTAACCAGGAATCTCTACAAGGGTCCAGCTGTCGAGCCCAGCAGAGGGCTGGGTACGTATTCTAACCAGGAATCTCTACAAGGGCCCAGCTGTCTAGCCGCAGGGTATCTAACCAGGGAATCCCTACAAGGGTCCAGCTGTCGAGCCCAGCAGAGGGCTGGGTACGTATTCTAACCAGGAATCTCAACAAGGGCCCAACTGTATAGCGGCAGCTGGGTGATATCCAACTCGAGCAGACAGGAATATATTTACATAGTTCGTGACGCCGCAGCGTAGAAGTCCCTGTGGGGCGGGACCCCAGGGTTTGTGCCCATATTCATGTTGAGTTGAGTCTACAGATGTTGGCGAAATGTATATTCTCAATATATGTGTCAACATTTACTGAAGGATTGTTTGAACTGGGATAAATTCTACAGGATAAATCGGGGTCAGTGAATGACTAAAACGGACACTGAACTAGGTCTTAGTTTCGTAGTTTGGAAAAGGACGATGACACGTCCATGCTCTTAGTTGTTGATGTGTCGAGAGAATATGATACCAAGTCTATTTCATTGTCGACACAGCTATTAATACAGATCTTTGTTTAAAGTGAATCAGTGTGATTTGATTTACGTATACATTAATCCAACACTTTTATACAGGGGCACCAAGAATGGACATATTATGGCCATGCATGTCGGAGTCAAACTAGAGGCTTAAACAGATGTCTACTCGACAACCGTATGGCTATCATTGTATGAGACCTACCTATCAGACCTATCTGTCATGGAACGAGACCTACCTATCATGGTACGAGAAACCCCTATCATGGAATGAGACCTACCTATCCTGCCTATCATAATGTGACACCTACAAATCCTTGTATGACACCTACCAATCCTTGTATGACACCTACATATCATAATGTGACACCTATCAATCCTTGTATGACACCTACCAATCCTTTTATGACACCTACATATCATAATGTGACACCTATCAATCCTTGTATGACACCTACCAATCCTTGTATGAGACCTACCAATCCTTGTATGAGACTTACCAATCCTTGGTATGAGACCTACGTATCATGGTATGAGACCTACCAATCCTTGTATGACACCTACCAATCCTTGTATGACACCTACATATCATAATGTGACACCTATCAATCCTTGTATGGCACCTACCAATCCATTTACGAGACATACCTATCCTTGTATAACACCTACCAATCCTTGTATGACACCTACATATCATAATGTGACACCTATCAATCCTTGTATGACACCTACCAATCCTTTTATGAGACCTACCAATCCTTGTATGGCACCTACCAATCCTTGTATGACACCTACCAATCCTTGTATGAGACCTACCTATCCTTGTATGAGACCTACCTATCATGGTATGAGACCTACCTATCTTGGTATGAGACCTACCTATCTTGGTATGAGACCTACCTAGCATGGTATGAGACCTACCTATCATGGTATGAGACCTACCTATCATGGTATGAGACCTACCTATCATAGTGTGAGACCTACCTAGCATGGTATGAGACCTACCTATCATGGTATGAGACCTAGCATGAGTATGAGACCTACCTATCATGGTATGAGACCTACCTATCATGGTATGAGACCTACCTAGCATGGTATGAGACCTACCTAGCATGGTATGAGACCTACCTATCATGGTATGAGACCTACCTATCATGGTATGAGACCTACCTATCATGGTATGAGACCTACCTATCTTGGTATGAGACCTACCTATGGTATGAGACCTACCTAGCATGGTATGAGACCTACCTAGCATGGTATGAGACCTACCTAGCATGGTATGAGACCTACCTATCATGGTGTGAGACCTACCTATCATAGTGTGAGACCTACCTATCATGGTATGAGACCTACCTATCATGGTATGAGACCTACCTATCATGGTATGAGACCTACCTATCATGGTATGAGACCTACCTATCTTGGTATGAGACCTACCTAGCATGGTATGAGACCTACCTATGAGACATGGTATGAGACCTACCTATCATGGTATGAGACCTACCTATCATATGGTATGAGACCTACCTATGGTATGTACCTATCATGGTAGACCTACCTATCATGGTATGAGACCTACCTATCATGGTATGAGACCTACCTAGAGGTATGAGACCTACCTAGCATGGACCTACCTATGTATGAGACCTACCTATCATGGTATGAGACCTACCTATCATGGTGTGAGACCTACCTAGCATGGTATGAGACCTACCTAGCATGGTATGAGACCTACCTAGCATTACCTAGCATAGTGTGAGACCTACCTATCATAGTGTGAGACCTACCTAGCATGGTATGAGACCTACCAATCCTTTTATGAGACCTACCTATCATAGTGTGAGACCTACCTATTACGGTATGAAACAGTAAAAGACGGAGATTTTCAATCCCGTGCCCGCACCGAGTATTCCAATAAAATAATTGGTATGCGGTGGAATGTTAGGTCCCAATATATACTCTTAAAAAAAAGTAGGGGAACCTGAACCTGAACCCAATTTGGATAGGAAGCATAAGGGTTAACAAACAAACAGGACATACATGTTATGAACGCACAGCCATTTATCTTTATCACACCCCTTTTATCAACACAACCCATGGGATGCACGTGCACAACAACGCTGTAGTCTCATACACGTGCATGGGGTGTCATTCTTGACTTTGACGGTTTTCAAGATCACAGTAGACTATTAATTTTGACAATGATCTTGCATCACACAATTGTTAGTGTTTGTTTCTGGCCGGGGTTTGCTGTTTGAAAATGAAAATCATACACATGCTAATTTCACACACCAATCATCTTTCAAGACCGATTACTGTACAAACAACTATGGTCATAAGGAAGTGCAAGTGGTGATGCACTCTCAAAACATTCATTATTATCATATCAACAATGATTGACTCCGATATTTTTTCAATCGTAAATTACAAAAGAAGTTCCCCTACGTTTTTCAAGAGTATAAACTAACACTACAGCTGCCCACTCACAACACAAGCCAGGTCACCATGATCATTCTTCACCAGTCTTTATTAGAAATTTGTTTCCGAAATCAGCGTCTCGATGTACATCATAAATCAATTTATGACTGGTACCAAGTCTTTACAACTGTCCCAGAATAAGTGAAAAACGGTTGTTTAGTCTTGTTGTTGCTGTTTCTATCTGTTTCCGTTTTTCAAATTTGACTGGCCCGCCTGCTCTCGTGATGTTGAAGATAGAGGCACACATCGACGGGGAAGGCTAGGGTTGCTTTTAAGTGACGGAACTTGTAATTCTAGGGTATGAATTGAGGCTGTAGCGATGAATAACATATTTATGTAGGACCTCAAACTACTTCACATAAAACTCTCATCCCAGTTGCGTAGATCGATGCTCATGATGTTGATCACTAGATTGTCTGGTCCAGACTCGATTATTTACAGACCGCCGCCACATAGCTGGAATATTGCTGAGTGCGGCGTAAAACAACAACCAAACCATAAAAATGATGAGAAACAATATTTAACTTATGTGCCCTAACCTATATACATAGTGAATAATGACGGCACACGAGCTACATCTCAGATCATGATATACAACGGTAATTAAATATTTATGAGATATCAAATCAAGTTACAGTTTTCGGAAGGGTCATGTACACATTTCTTCAACCACCTGTGGCATAAAAGGCAAAAGTGTGCAATAAACGAAGCGAGAAATTTATGTCTCCTTTTCAAGCCTTCCCATAATCATTTTAAGACGCTGTTAAATCGTATCAGTGAACGTGAGCGATCACTAGGGGTGTGCACATTGTCTGTTACATTGAACGCTTTTTCTTTGTCACCCCTCGGAGGGGTGGTGGGGTAGCCTAGTGGTTAAAGTGTCCGCTCGTCATGCCGAAGACACGGGTTCGATTCCCCACATGGGTACAATGTGTGAGCTCATTTCTGGTGTCCCTGCCGTGATATTGCTGGAATATTGCTAAAAGTTGCGTTAAACCATACTCACTCACTCACTTTGTCACCCGACCTTAATTTCAGCAACTGTCGTGCCAAAAGCGGTTACTGTGATTGATAAAGTTGATTTGGTCGAAATATTTATTTTTTCAATATATTAACCTCCTTTCTTTAGTGGTTTTTTAAACAAGAATGATTTATAGCTATGGTAAAGTTTCTCTTAGACGTCAGTTTAGTTTCGTTGACGTTTTCGTGACCCGAGCACAACAAAACATGGAGGCAGTAGGGGAAGCTCATGCCATTGTTAAAAAATTTCCAGTTTGCTTTCTTTTCAATCAGAATTGTGTACCAAATTTCCCTTCAGCACAATATGACCTGTCTTCAAAAACGGCCTAAGACTAATGTGGCAATATTTTTACAGTACATTCGCGCAATATCTCTACACCACTGTTGTCCATATCACATGGTGGTAGCAGAATAAGGTAAACAGGCCAGAACTACTTTTAAACAATTATACTTGGTTTGGATCCGTGAAGATCCGGGTTAGAATTGATCTTCAGTAACCCATGCTTGTCGTAAGAGGCGACTAACGGGATCGGGTGGTCACATGCTTGGTTGACACGTCATCGTATCTGAATAGTGTAGATCGATGATCATGCTGTTGATCACTGGATTGTCTGGTCCAGACTCGAATGTTTACAGATCGCCGCCATATATCTGGAATATTGCTGATTGCGGTGTAATACTTAACTCACTCACTCACTCACTCTACCTGGTTTGGTTAGCTTGATGTTTAATGCCGCTCTCAGTATTAATGTTATTCCAGCTATGTGACGGTCATCCAACTTCAAAATGCCATTCAAAAACTTTATGTGACGGTGCTCTGTAAATAATGACGTCAGTCCAGTGATTGACGTCATGAGCATGGATCTAAGCAGGCTTCAATTGTTAACGCGTTCATCTAGCCCTTGTGTTGTTATTGTGTCTGGCTTCCTAATCCCCATTGTACTGTACAACATCTGCTGTAACTTGTATATATGCTCCTTCATCCTTATTCTGTTCATCACTTGCTTGATAACGGTGTTAGAACCTACACCGAAACGTCGCTCTCACAACAATAAAGAAGTTGTTCATCCATATATTGTTATCCTTCCTTACTGCTCCAACTTCTAAATGCCTCTCAAAGAAGTTATGGATCTAAGCACTTTGGATACGTTGACATGCATCAGCCTGATCCTCCTTGTCTCCCCTTACGACAAACAAGGAATGTTGAAGATCAGTTCTATCCTGAAACCTTCACGGGACAACCACATTGAGTCGCCTCAATCTCAACGACACCTATATTTCTTTGTTTGCTCAGCGTATTCAAGGGTATCGACAAAGTAGTAAATGTCGGTAGAGGATTATGAAACCAGATATAAATGCTGTCCCCCAAAGAGCCAAAACCCTGTCAGACCACAACCACGGCCAGAAGCTTGCCTCGGCCGATTCCACCAATTATAGTCATACCTGACCTACCTAACATAGTCATACCTGACCTACGTATTCTTGTAATCGATCCGGTCTGTTAGATCCTTTAAACAAATATTATTAGGTTTATAGTTCACTGAAGGTCAGGTCATATGGGAGCCCAGATTCTATGGTGGTTACGAGACCCGTTTATGAGAGACTACGTGCTGGAGCTAGGGTTATATAACATGTTCTCGGTAGTTTCAAACTGGGCTCCGTCTCGTCATATCAAACCCCAGAATTTACCATATAAGAACGGGGCCTTCGGCGCAACGAACTTACGCCGAAGCAATATCCAGTGGGTCCTACGTGAAGGAATGCATCATGACAAAAGACACAACGTGAAATCTTGTGGCAGCGTTGATCATGCATCAAGTATTCGTGTTTAGTTTAAGTAACCATACGTCGTACACCTTCTATGGCAATCGCATAACAAATCACAACCTAGTATCTCCACAGCCGCTATGTAACTGCAGCGGATTGTAACCCGTCATGGTTTATGTTACAATGTTCTTCAGTAACGTATGCCTGTTGTAAATGGCGATCGGGTGCTGAAGCGCGAAGACTTGTTTTACCGAAGATCCTTTTCGTGACAGTTGCCCGTTCCAGATCCGATCGTACAACAACCGTTCTGTGTCAGGGACACTGAGAAGTACAACGTCACTGCAAGAAGGCGTGTTCATGCATTTGATTGGTGGTTAAATGGGTATGGGTGCGTTGCCCTTGTCAACTACCTCAATTAGGGCCTCAGCAGATCCCCCTAGGGAATATGTGAGTAGACAGAATGAATGTTCCTGACACAACAAAATTCTAAATCTGAGCGAATCTCTGTTTCAAATTTAGGATTAGCGGATCCTGGCAGAGCTAAGGGCCGAAACTCTTCACAGTGAAATGCCTTAAACACACGGACTGATAAAGTCTGAGGTACCTCTGACCTCTGTCTGAATTACTCTCTGTGTGTGTTGGCCGTACATAAATACATGTATTCGACTTTTCTCTCCATGTTTACATACATTTGAAAGCCGAGTAGCTCAAACTGAAAATGTTAAATTGAAAAGGCTTTCTTTTGTCATACGACGCTTGGCAAGAAGGTATGCAGCGTATATCCAGATCAGCAGGTCACTCGTTTTCAGTAAACTGTTCTCGGATAGAGTTAGATCAACCTCCTCCATGTCGTGAAATAAAAACCCTTGCCTGAGGGCTGTTCAAGTCACATGCTGTCACTTCAGGTATCCTTGTTCCATACTGTACTCCCCGTGCAAGGACTCAGTCGTAAATAGCTGAAGAATTGTTGATGGGGCGTTATCCAATATTCACTCAAGCGTCAGAATGAAACCAGTTGAGCTGGGCCCCGATCTCCAAAGCGCTCGTAACGTTACGATCTGTCGTAACTGTATAGTTTATCATAAATTTACGAATGTCGTAGCGCTACGAACGCTTTGTGGATCGGGATCCTTCGGCTAACACTAAATGCTGTCACTTCAGGTATCCCTGCGCCATTCTGTACAAAGCGCTCGTAACGTTACGACCTGTCGTAACTCTATAGTTTATGATAAATTTACGAATGTCGTAGCTCTACGAACGCTATGTGGATTGGTATCCTTAGACTAACATCTAGTCTCAAAATAAATCAGATTGATAGCAATAAGCAACACCTAACTTGCAGCCCTTGTGAGATGGGAGATTCCTGACACTGGGGAAATCTAGACTTGCTTTGGGTCTTTTGGTTACAGAAAGGTCTTGATGGAATGGGAACTAATATGGTTGAGGGACTGCGAGAAAGACTTTTCTACTGTAAACAGTCGGGGGTACTTGTAACATCAAGTGACAGCCTTGCTAATGTTATCCAATCAAGAACTATTGTCAGTATTACTTCAAGAAAATATAACTGTATGATACTTACAAAGTGAAAACAATATATTCCAACGAGAATGGGCTGAACATGTTCTTAACTTCTTTTGTGTAGTATGCATGGCCATTTTGTAATGAATAGTAACTTCTACCCGAAAATAATGGAACAAGTAACGTTGAACCAATTTGCTTTACAAAATAATATATACATATTTCTCACGGTAAGATACAGGGTGGCCTGATAAAATATCAACTATGTATAAACTGGAGCGCAATCTCTACAGACTCCCCAGGACGTATAGCTGATTGCCTGGACCTGACTAGAATTACCTTCGAGATATACATTTGTATCTGGAATACTGTTGGCTGCGGCGTCAAACAACATCCACTTGCTGTGGTACATAGGTAGTTCAATATGATGACAATCCTGTTTCAGTCTCCCCGTCGCGGCTCACGTTGTGGCGTGCTGTGCACCCCGTGTCCCAGTATCGGAGACGTATTCAATGTCACGGACAACGCCGCGAGGTTGGGGGTCAAACTACCGAGGCTCGTGTAGCGTCACAGTAGGTTTCAGTTTTATAATTAAGTGTCAGTCACGGCATTCTCTCTGAACATCGTTGTACTCATCGGGATTAAATAGATCAGATGCAAAATAACGGTTCGAGTTACTAATGTTACGGAAATGTAAAAAGTCAGGCAAAATATACTCTCCAAAAAAAGAAACGCATCATGCAAACAGCAAATTCATGTAGCAATGAATCAAAAGATCTTTTAGTTGTCAGCCGTATGTTTTTACATTCCAAAACCCTTTTCACAGTGTACGACTAGGGGATTTGGAGTACAGCGTAACAGGTAAACACTGGGTATTCGACACAAACAGTCAACAGATTGAAATACGACAGAATAATGATGCCAATATGTGTTGAGCAGTAAACTTGCCACATAAAAAAGAGCTCAACAAATCACAAGAACCTATGTACGTCCTCATGTGTTAACATAGTCAATGTTGGTGTCGTCAACGGGCGTGGGACGAGGTTGACAGTGAAAACAGAAACTACATTCATCTCGGAATACCTTCAGAGATTCAAAAGGAAAGTGAATAGCCCCTACATGTTATTGTTCGTCTCTTACCCACCTCAACCATAGAACACACACAGGAAAAACAGAACACTGCAGCACAAACAAGACGTGTACTGATATTGAAGTTCAAGACCCTCCAGAGACTAACAAGATAAATATATACACCATGCCAGTTTGAGTGTATTTTCTATAAGGATATTTTAATTAAAAAAATAATGTAAATGAACTGTGTTCAACATGTATACACATGTATATGTATATATACACTAGGGCTGCGCAATATAACCGGTTTACCGGTATTTACGGGTTCAGACATGAAAACGATACGTATTGCGATACGCTGATCGAAAACCGGTATTTTGACATGCATTCGGAAAACTTCGTAACACTCGGAAATCTTCGGATATTTCCGTTTTTTGAATTGTTCTTTTCCCTGTTTCATTAGCGCCAAATGTTACTTACATTTTTATTTTGTCATGATTAAATTTTTTTATAAAAGGTTAATCAATCATAGTGATTTTGTTGTGTTTTTGCTTCATAATCAAGCATTAACTCGATCGTAAGTAGTTTTTGTTAAAAAAAAATAATCCTTGCAATATATTGCAATACATATCGCAATATATGCTTCCGCATCGCAATATATCGCAATATGAGAATTCTCTGCAATACCCACCCCTAATATACACAGTGTACATGTAGGTTATGTTATGACACGTCTACCCTGGTGAAATCCGATTTGTTTACTCTCTGGTTTGGAGACGACTCGCCACTTAATCCGGATTAAACAGGGCCCCTGGTTGACTGACATCGAGATAAATTC
The DNA here is from genome assembly GCF_003918875.1 of Haliotis rubra. NCBI lineage: Eukaryota > Metazoa > Mollusca > Gastropoda > Lepetellida > Haliotidae > Haliotis > Haliotis rubra. The sequence goes on along the minus strand of NW_025766547.1, from coordinate 541,670 downwards.
AGACAGGTTATTCATTATAGTCTCATTCCCTTCTACGACACAGTAAGGGGCAGTGGGGTAATGGTTAAAGCGTTGGCTCGTCACGCCGAAGACCAGGGTTCGAATCCCCACAGGGTGTAAAATGTGTGAAGCCCATTTCTGGTGTCCCCGCCGTGATGTTGCTGGGAATATTGCTAAAAGCGGCGTAAAACCAAACTCAGTCAGTCAGTCTACGACACAGTAAGCTAACATTAAACCACCATTTGGATTAAAATGCATAGGCCATTCACTAGGGACTTAGGAGATACAATAGCACAATGCAAAGTAGAACCTACATGAAAATACTGTAAAAATATCAGTTATAAAACATATGTCTTAGTCGTTGTGGGATACGAAAGTTGGTTTTAGCCAAGTTTTTTCAACTTTCACTGAAGCTAAACATTAAACAGTTGAGAGAAATACAACACATGAATTAAACATTACAACTGCCTTAGTTTTGTAAAATTGCCAAATGTTCTATTAAAACAAGAGGCATTTTACAAAATATATATCCGAACTGTTCTAAATTCACCGGCCAGGTAACCAACAGACGATCAGTCCATACTGTCAATACATAGACCGCAATCCATTTCGGTGAACACACACCATTATATTACAGATTTTACATATTTCACGATTTGCACGATGTAGCTGAGGGGTATTAGTGAAGGTTCCGGGCACAACACAATCATTGTTGGTTGGTTGGTTGGTTGGTTGGTTGGTTGTTTAACGCCGCCCTCAGCAATATTCCAGCTATACGGCGGCGGTCTGTAAATAATCAGGACTGGACCAGAACATGAGCATCGTTCAACGCAACTGGGATACGTGTCAACCAAGTCAGCGAGCCTGACCACCCGATTCTTCTTACGACAATCATTGGTTGCTGAAGACCAATTCTAACCCGGATCTTCACGGGTCCAAACCAAGTATCATTGTATAGTCCTGGGGCTCCTTCACGAAACAACCTTTACTAAGGTTAACAGACCGCCTCCGTGGTGTAGTGGTTAGAGCGTCCGCCCGGAGAGCGGAAGGTCGCGGGTTCGATCCCCGACCGCGTCATACCAAAAGACGTTAAAATATGGTACTTGTTGGTCCCTGTCTGGCGCTCGGCATTAATGGGTACAACAAGGACTGGTCGGCTCAGAGTCAGTATAATGTGTCTGAGTGGGGTATTCATGCTTCACTGCGGCGTGGTATCTCAGTGGGCTAGCACTATAAAACCAGCTAAAGTCTGGGCTAGTACAAGCAGCCGCACATACACATACACACGCATGCACGTCGTCATGTGAGCGAAATATTCTCCAGCACGACGTTAAACCCAATTTCACCTCACCTCACTAAGGTTAACCTTAACTCCCATTCTTTAACATCGCAAGTTCACCTTAGTGACTAACGATCACATTAGTGCTTTGTGAAAGTAGGCCCTGGCCTGTCTACCCTATTCTGCTACTCTCATATGATATGGACAACAGTGGCGTAGAGATATTGCGCGAATGTACTGTACAAATATTGCCACATAAGTCCAAGGCCGTTTTTTGACGACAGGTCATATTGTGCTGAAGGGAAATTTGGTACACAATTCTGATTGAAAACGAAGGCAGGCTGAAACAATTTGAACAATGACTTGAGCTTCCCTACTGCCTCCATGTTCTGTTGTGTTCGGGTCAAAATAACGTCAAGAAAACTTAACTGACGCCCAAAAGTATCGTTACCATAGTTTTAGATCTTTCTAGTTTAAAAAACCACTAAAGACAGGATGTTAATATATTGAAAAAATAAATATATCACTCACAGTTACCGCTTTTAGCATGACAGTTGTTGAAATTGAGGTCGGGTGACAAATCTTAGAGCTACAATTATTGTCAATCCTTTAAATCCAAATCGTCGTACAATCGCTAGGGTCGGTTTTGTGCTAGTTGCGTAAGGCAATTGTATGGTGATTGTAAAGTTGATTGTAAGGGCCTGAGACTGATTGTCCTAAGATTGTTCTGTGTAAGTGGGCCCTGTCTGTCTCCTTCCTCGGCATCAACCGATCCAAGATATTGTGCAGCAGTCGTGTCAATATTGGTTCTTTTAAGCTCTCTATGATATCGCCTATAGTGTAAATAAAACCAAAGAGACTTTAAATAAAACAAAGATATATATTCTGGAGAGACTTCAAAGGTTTGTGTCTTCACTGTGGTATACTGTATAGTAATAATTGTGTAGGACCTCGGGGCAGCCGTAAGCGTTAAGCCTACAATACCGCCAGGGTCAGTTGTTATTTTTATATTACTGATTTGAATAGATGAATGCAGCAGAGATGGTTCGGGTGATCCTGGCACAGTCAGGCTGGTAAGGCTCATAATCAGCTCAGGGCCCTCGCCCCCTCTACACTCAGCCCGGACAGCGAATGGGACTTCTCCCAGGAAACACTGCCTACTTGAACCCACCAAGAAATGTCCGGTGAATATGAGTTAGTGAGTGGGCTTATATCACGGCGGAGGACCCCAGAAATGGGCTTCACACATAGTACCCATGTGGGGATTCGGACACGGGCCTTCGGCGTGACGAGCGAACGCTTTAACCACTAGGCTACCCCAGCCCCGGTGAATATGAAGACTCCCCAACACTACAGCCTTCTGCATTACCTACAGTGTCAGAAGGGCTGTGGCCTAGGCGGAGAACCCAAGCACGCACCTGCTTAGTCTGTCTCACAGTCCCTGAACCACATTAATTTCCCTACTGCCAAGCCCTCTCTGCAGTGCTAAAGCCCTAAATAAAGCAAGTCTAGATTTCCTCAGGTTCTGAATCTCTGGTCTCCCTAGGGCTCCTTTTCAATATAGATGGGCTTGTTTGTTACTATCAAAATTATATATATTCAGAGACTAAGCCTTAGTCTAGCACTTGCTCTGCGCCAAGAGATCCAGAGGTACAGAAAAGGGCACGGAGAACAATATTTATCATGCTTTACCTGGATCATGCCAATCACATTGCTGTCAAAAGTGACAGAAAATTCATTTCTTTTGGCTTTATCAAACTAGGACAAGATCAGACTTGTTGGCAGGAATTTTAGGCTTATTCCACAAAGTATGAAGTTATTTTCATGACACCTTGGACATGTTTAGAGTCGTACTATGGGTGGAGGAACAGGCATGGCTAAGATGGTAGTAGAAGCAACGATCAGTACCTGATCGGAATTCCATGATGTCTTTTCTATGATGAATTCCAGGACATGTTGTCCCAAGGATATAATACATCATATATAATCACTAATCAAGGTATGATCAGTAGGCGCTTCAGGTACATCGTTCAAATAATCCTTCAGGAATATTTCTTTTTGAATCTTAATAAAATCTTGCATTTTCAGTCTTGTCCAATCATTATTAAGTAAGATTCTTCTTTTAACGGATTCTGTAATCTCTGGGAATCAGACCAACGCACATGTTCTGTTTCATTGCAGTAATACTATAGGTGGCCTATTTCAGCTGACCTCATTCGTACCAAAAACACATCCAGGGCACACATGCAAGAGTTTTAGTGTCCCTTGTTCAAAAGAGGTCATTGTACCAGCCTATGTAAACCCGTGACCCAAACAAGATGTACACCTTTAATTTTGAACGAACTGGTGGTCCAGCGTGGGAGCCGAGTGGGGGAGATGTCACGTGACCTATGTGCGGTTGCGTGACAGGGGCCTTCAAGTGAAAGTCTCCCCGACAGGCGTCAAACATGGATACAACTTGGGACATTGAGGCCGCTCATGTGTGACGGCAATTCTCCTTTAGTACACGTGCATATTTGTTGAAAACAAATACCCACAAGAGCGAGGTTGAGTCTGGTAGTACGCTTGTACGTTCAGATGGTTCAACTGGGTGACTGCTGTAACGTTTAAACGGAGTGGGATAGGATTAGGCAGACATCCTAAATCATGCACACCTGAATCTGGGGTCGAAGTGGGAGAGGGGGACAGAGAGAGAGAGAGAGAGAGAGCGGGAGACAGACATGCAGAAAGAGAGACGGGAGCTTGCAAAGTCCCATTTAAGGAATACCTTTTTGTCATTTCAGTTTCCTTTTATTCCAAATTCGGACGTTTATCATTTTAAGTGTAAAGATAAAAAAAAGAGTACTGTTTTGCACTTCCCTGTCCTGCACTTGGAATTACAGTGTGACTTAAAGGTGAATTAAACCTCGTTATCGTGAAACCCTCTTAATTTATCGGGCTATGTACATTCTTGTAGTATATCTCCATACGGCAAACTACTTTGAGTTGACGGTTTTAGCTGCACTATAGGAGAGATACAACAAGGAACGATACTGTCGGCAATGTAATTGTCATACATACAAATAAGTTTCAATCTCAAGGTGACTATAAAGATACTCACCCATCAATCAACGGATATTCACTGAGAACACGTTTAGCCCTTTCCAAGTTTGAGGCGTCAGTTTGCCGCTTACTCTTTCCTTGGGACAGTGGCACCCCGACGGCAACTCCGATGACAACTGCCAAGACGACCACGCCGATCACGGCCCCCCCATTTGAGGCGTTTACTGCTTATACCACCACATAACTGGGATGACGATGCTTTTGTCGACGTCAACGACGACTTTGATCCACCTATCTCCATAACAACGAATAATCCAAACAGAAATTAAACGTCTTCCTTGAAGATTTTTACGCTTGTTCAAGTGTGTATTGAACTGTGATCAATACTGTTCCAAATCGCAAAAGTTATTCTTTTGCTTTGAAAAAACGACAATGTTGTCAGCGAGTAAAGATGTCAGTTTCGGGTCAAAAATGAAGAAACTTTGCCGGCGTACTTTGCACAGGTATGACACACTTTCTCCGCTGAAGCCTCCGCTCACCTGACAGCGCTATCCCTGGTAATGACGTCTGCTCGTCCTGCTGGCAGACGACAGGTACGTGCGCATGCGTGATGTCACCTGTGTCCATCACAACATGGTAGGCAGTGAGTCCCTTGACACTCTAACGGGGGTTGCTGCATATTTTCCTTTGACGTCAAAGGTGAAGTACGTCCGAATGATATGTCAGGTATGCATACACGATCACAAAATTACTAAGTATAGTAGCAGGGCACAACTACGTCAGAATTATGATGAAAACATTACGCTCATTATTAAGCTCAGGTCAGAATACTGTGAGCACGATTGCGAGACGCCATACCTGGGATTATTCATATGAAGGTTCAGCTCCCTAGATCTTGTAAAAAGAAATGATGATGATGATGATGATGATGATGATGATGATGATGATGATGATGATGATGATGATAACTGGGTTACTGACTTAGTTGGTTTGTTGTTTTACGCCGCACTCAGCAAAATTCCAGTTATGGTGGTGGTCTGTAAATAATGGGAGTCTGGACCCGACAATCTAGTGATCAACAGCATGAGCATCGATCTCCGCAATTGGGATGCGATGACACGTGTCAACCAAGTCATCGAGCCTGACCAGCCGATCCTGTTGGTCGGCTCTTACGACAAGCATAGGTTACTGAAGATCAATTCTAACCCTGATCTTCACGGGTCGTCACTGACTTGGGGTCAATTGAGCTAATTATGAGAGCTGGACATTATAAATTGAACCAGAAACGCGAGACACCATTCTTTACCTTTCTTATCATATAAAGGCTCGAGTTACCGATGCAATAAACCAACACGATTAACTTCGTAACATGATCCGATGGCACACAGCAGGTGCCAGAGCAGGAACTATACCGTATAACATGGGTGAGTTGGATTACGGGTACCGGTTGGTGAGCGCCATCTTGTCCGTTGTCACTGCTTAGCTCAGGACTAAAGCTTAGTCTCTGAGTATATACAATTTTTATGAAATCAGAAAAAATAATTCTATTTAAATTGAAAAGGACACCCAGTGAGATCGAAGATTCAACCTAGGAAAATCGGACTGATATGGTGGTGAGAGTGTCACGATGTGGGGAAACATATCCTACACGCAGAAATCTAACGTTCTGTGCCTTCTGGGCAGTTTAACTTCTATTCGGTCAACCAGCGCCCCAGTCGTTAAATCAACTGTCGCAGGCATTGCAAAGGGGAATCTGCCAGAATTTACAAGGTCGAATTCAATGACTTATTCAGTCCATGCCGAGACGGTGCGGAGCAGTTTGGGGGGCTCTGTTGTGGCCACGCCTAACTGGTAACGGACACCTCTTTAGTGAACTGTTATACGCTATACATGTTCACCGACACTTATACTGTGAAATTTGGCTGCAACTGATCCAGAATTACATTGTTATCTCACTTTAAAGTTAGCAGATTAATTTCGTAGAAACACACCTGTGAGTTTATTGTTTTGGAGAGTATATATCACGGTGTGTTTACTTGATGTGGGGGTCATTTGGATATAAGAATTTCGACAAAAATCCATAACATAACGGCTTGTCAGGTTCATGGGAGTGATGTTGACATAACGCCACTTCAAACAATGTTTCAGTTATATCAGTGGTCTGCTTGACGGGGGAGGAAGGCCTTGAGTGACACAGGTCACACCTCGCCGTTTTGGTAATGATGGTCAAGGAAAACGTGTTAGCAGCTGCAGACTTAGGTCGTTTTCACATGAAAATCAGGCACTGGTCGGGTGAGTGAGTGAGTTTTGTTTAACGCTGCTTTCAGCAGTTATCAGCTCGGCGGTAGAGAAAACATGGAGAGCGGCAAACTTGTACAGTATTTGCAAAGGTTAGCTCTGAATACACACACAGAATACGGCATTCAGAGTGAAGCTGCGCTCGCGTCAGGTGTCTTGGGTCTTTGTTTGTGGCATATAGACCGGAGGTGTTTGTACAGATTTTCTTAGCGGCTACAAAGCCAACCTTCCAGGGACAAACACAGCTTAGAACTGTGTATAAATATCACAGACACGCGTCTTTGCCCTTAACACTACATCAAGTAGTGAAAGGTGTTTGTCCTTCCAAAGCACAGGAAAATGTTACTGCTGTCACCGCGACCTCAACGCTTGTATCGAACATGTGTCACCAACCCAGTGGTTGACAGCATGAGCAGCAGGATTGCCGGACGGGTAGAATGTAGAGTGAGTGAGTATGTATGATTGTACGCCGCTTTTAGCAATATTCCAGCAATATCATGGCGGGGGACACCAGAAATAGGCTTCACACATTGTGCCCATGTGGGGATTCGAACCCGGGTCTTCGGCGGAACGAGCGGACGTTTTAACCACTAGGCTACCCCACCGCCCGGTAGAATGTAGAGCCACTGTGGAGTGAGTATGGTTTAACGCTGTTTTACCACTATTCCAACAATATCACATCAGGAAAGGGCTGCATACATTGTACCCATATGGGGATTCGAACTCAGGTCTTAGGCGTGACGAGCGAACGCTTTAACCGCTAGGCTATTTTAGAGCCACAGTGGAACATTGAGAGCTATGCCACGCCGTCTGTAATTAACCGAGTGTATAATAATATACGGCAAAACCTTGGATTATAGTCAGAACGACTACGAATGCCGTCGAGATGTGATTACACAGACACGTCGTACATTTCTGCAAACACCCTATCCTTATTTCCCCCTAAAGCCACTGAGCGGAGTTAAAGGGGCAGTACACCGGGTTCTTGCGGCAGTCCCGGTAATTTGGTGCCGGTGTTTCAACTCCATTGACTAAATGGTTACCACGTAGTGAGTGAGTGAGTTTATATTTACGCCGCTATTTAGCAATATTCCAGCATTATCACGGCGGTGGACACCTAAAACTGGCTTCATACATTGTCCATATGGGAATCGAACTCGGGTGTTCGGCGTGACGAGCGGACGCTTTAACCACTAGGCTTCGCCACCGCCCTCAGAACAAGAAGAGAGGAATGGTCAGTTGAGTTCCAAGGAATAGCGGGCGGTGGGGTAGCCTAGTGGTTAAAGCGTTGGCTCGTCACGCCGAAGACCCGGGTTCGAATCCCCACATGGGTACAATGTGTGGAGCCCATTTCTGGTGTCCCCCCGCCGTGATGTTGCTGGAATATTGCTAAAAGCGGCGTAAAACCAAACTCAGCCAGCCAGTCAGTCAGTCAAAGGATTAGCCGATAATCCGTTGATTGGTTGCTCATTATTGTCAAACAAAAAGGTTGGGTTTTTTTCGTGAAGTAGCGTAGATATGACGAACCATAGATGTCACGTGTGCTATGACAGGACACCGTTGTGTAACAACTGAAAAAAAAAACACCTTACGTGATCATAGCTGCCAATCCTTTACCGATTACTATTAATACAATACAATATAGACAGACTATAGGTCGCCAACAACTGAAGGTAGATCACCACACTAGGTACCATGGGGGACCTGTATACTTATTCTACAGTGTTTGCACTTAACCCTGACAAGCTGCAGGCCCTGAGGACATACAACCATAACAAGTTGTGGGTCCTGATCAGAATGCCCTATGTTTTAGCTACAGTATAAATAAGTCCCAGCAAACAAGGCCACAAGGGCCCGAAGAAACCAAAAGCTGTGGGTCTGAGTGGTTTTCAGTCGGTTTCGGGCCTAAGGACAGTCATTAATTTCGAACAATGTTTGAGACCTGCATGGACCCGAGCTGGATTTACACCATCCCTTCAGATGTTAGCGATTGCAGGCTGCGTGTAGGGTACTATAGGCTAGCTCACTGACATGCTGTGTTAAATTACCCTTGCTTAATATTCCCTCGATATTGAGACCCAAGATGGGCAACAAGAACCATCTTTTAATGTCATTTGGAGTAGTGTAGCCGACGGTCTTCTCACCTGGCAGATTGGTAGTTGTTTACGCCACACTCAGCAATATTCCACCTCTATGGCGGCGGTAATTAATCGATTTTGGACCAGACAATCTAATGAAAGACAACATGAGCAACGATCTACGCAATTGGAATACGACCTGTTAACCAAGTCAGCGAGCAAGACCACCTAATCCCGTTGGTCGCTTCTTCGGACTAGTGTGGGTTGCAACCCGGATCCAGATCTTCGCGGTTCTCGAGGTGACGTCCCATGTACCAACCCAAGGAGACAATCAACAAAAGAGAAATAAATATGAATTTAAAAAGAAGAACGACCGGAGTTCCTGACAGATGACAATGCACAATAAATATTTATCTTGTTTATTTATCAAATTCATGAAAATACAAGAAATATCTACATATGCATAAACTGTGAGTTGTATCTATTTATAGCATACAAAATGACCAATCTATCAACAGGATTAAGAACAAACATATATACATTCCCAGGACACAAACTTGATAAATACTTGCTCAAAGACTCATTCTCACTATCCACTGCAAGCGTACGCCCCATTAAGCAACCACGGTCCTACAGCACTATACATCCGCCCTTACCGGAGTCAAACACGTTCTGCTGTCCAAGGAACAGTCGTATATTATATTAGGCAGACATATTTTAAAACTTCGCTTATAAATCAGCCAACAAAAAACTAAAAACTAAATGTGATATTCTGGTTTCAGATTTTTGCTGACTAATTAGTTGCTGAACGCCACTGTAATTGAGCGAGTTTAGGTTTACGCCCCACTCAGCAATATTCCAGCTATATGTGGTCCACTGTAATTGAGTAGTTTTACGCCCCACTCAGCAATATTCCAGCTATATGGTGGTCCACTGTAATTGAGAGTCCAGCTGGGTAAGAGTCTGGACCAGACAAGCAGGTGATTGGTACTGTATACAACATCCACATCTATTGTAACCACAAAGCTACCCCAACTTTACTAAAACGATTTGGAAACGTGAATATTGTGCATTTCATGTTTATTAGCTATCCTGTTTTAGAAACCTGAACTTCGAGTCAGAAAATAGTTTAGCTCTTTTCTTTCCCACTGAATGACTCATTGGTGCTTAGCATAGCAAAGAGAAGCCTGTCTTGGCTCAAACTTTGGACATGAGGACCAACGTTGATTATTGACATAGGGTTTCTCATCCGTTTATTTTATAGGACACTGAATGTTCTGGTGAAGCTCCAGTGCAGTTGGTGAAATAAATCATGCGAAATCCCTGTCAAAGATAGTAAACTGGTAAATGTTACTTCTGTATGAAATTGTGCATTTTGTGATTAAAATCAATGAAATTTATTAAAACCATGACAAATAACGTAAACAATCAAAACTTTGTTTATAAAGTGTGAGTATTTTTTTCCGTTGCTATTAGCAATATTCCAGCAGTATCACAGCAGGGGACACCAGAAATGGGCTTCACACATTGTAATATTTGTACCCATGTGGGGAATCGAACCAGGTTTTCAGGTTGACAAGTGAACACTTTTACCGCTAGGCTACCCCACCGGCCCCTTTGTTTATGGAGAAATGGAGACATATTGCTTCTCCACACTATATCTTCTTTCTTTATTCATATAACAGCACCATTCAATATCCTCCTGGAACAAGCGGATGTGGAAACCTCATGGAATACTTCCATAGGGCCCTGGGATTGTGTAACACTTACATTCTGATCATAAATCTAGAAAACGATATTAGTCGTCCTCAGTGATTGCTTAAGTTATTCTTGTGAAGTTTTCCAAATGATTCTGCATGAAATGGGCTTGTCTCAGCAAGGCTAGGCAAATCACAGCGAGGCCTTGTGCAAGACAAATTTGTTCCCATACTTGACCACAAACTGTCAATGTTTAATAACCTGCTGTGAGCTGAGTAACTCAAGAACAAGAACAGAATGAAACCAAGTCCTTGTTCCAGCAAGCACTCACACCCATCACACTATCTGTAACGTTCCTAACTGGCAATCTGTACTGTACGGAGGAAGTGTAGTCCCAAATATAACATGGTGCAAGGGTTCTTCTCACTCGACTACCAGTGATATCTGTTACATGCACTCACGACCTTCTGATAAACACATTTCTATAAGTTACAAATGATCTGTTTTCACTTCCTCACTGACGTCCAATATGCCCACCACTATCAGTTTTCACTGATGAATGTCTCTGAATTCATGATTGCTAAAAAAATGTGTCCAAGATGTCCGTCTTCATGCTGCACACTAAACTAAGATCAAATAAATCAATCCAAAAAATAAAGATAGATCTTGAAAATCATTGACCGTGAATTAATACCTGGTGAGTCAAGGCAAAACAGAACCAATGGTTGACAGAGTGAGCACCAATGTTGCTAACTTGAGCTAGAATAGAGTGCAGGCTATGTGTGTGAAAAGCCAGAAGTGACGCAGGTCTTTGACGTTTACCATTTTGCTTTAAACACATGATCACAAATCTAAACAATCAGGGCTTACTGGGATTTGAACCAACTAACTGCTTTTAAAGGATGCAAATGTGTCAAGAGAATACCAGTGAATTACATGACAGGTGCCCAATGACGTTACGTAAAAGTATTTGACACAATACACCGTGCTGCAAACCATTTGACACAATATACCATCATGTAAAATATTCTTTAAACTAGCCTCTGATCGAATTACACTTATGAGCAAGAGAAAATCTGTTACTCATAAGAAACATGAACACAGAGATGGCCTCACTTTACAAACAAAGCTCTGGTAGAGTATGAGTCCAGGGTATGCATCTTACTGTCCTGGCTAATCGAGGATGTTCCTTGTTGGGTCTTGTAGTGTAACAACAGTCAATGGCCACTCTGACAAAGTGTATCAACAATATCTTGAATCTGGTACTGTAGGAAATGTCACTTCAGAATCACTTTGATCATTCTCAACAGCTGTTTCTGTCAAGTTATACTCTATTTCAGCCTTGGTCCTCACTCCATGCATCTGGTGGTTGCAGTTGTAGGATATTGTGCCGTCATCTTATCAGAAGACTGTCGGTGATGTCAAGTTGCTTCTTCTATCACATATTGCAGTACTTACCATACCTAGCGATCATTTTAACCATCTAATCCCCATACTGAACCATTCACTGAGAATTAGTAGGTGAATGACATCGACTCTTCATCGCCGTGACAACAATGTTTGACAGATGGGTAAGATGCTGATGAACCTTGAATAAGTCCCCAGTTCTCATCTTCGCCAGACTTTTATAGTCATTTTCTTTCACAAGAGATTCCAGTATGTTTGCCAGATTGGCACCGGGATCTTCAGCACTGGCAGAAGCTGAGGCCAGTTTCACAGTTGGTGTAGGTCCTCCTTGGGCATCAGCTGCAGAGTCTGGTAGAAATACTGAATCTGATTGGCTAGAACTGCCTGAGCTCTGTGATTGGCTAATTGGTTGGTCACATGACTCCACTACACTTTCCGCTGTCACTTCAGGCTCAGCCTCAATGCTGCTGTTTAGTTCATCATCTGCTGAAAAATTGAAATGTCAGATATTACAAACATAGCCCAAAAAATATGTCAATATTACGATATACAAGATTGAAATATTATGGCAGTCTGTATGCAATCACATCTGGGCAAGACAATCCAGTGACTAACATCCTGGGCATTGATGACACAAATAGGACACAATGACATGCGTCAGCCATGACAGTAAATCTGACCATGCGATCCCATGAACTAAAGTGACACCTTTTAAGGCCAGATGGATGAAACATTCTTACCATTTCTGGGCACAAGTTCATCCAGAGCAACCTCCATGTCTGGGAGGGAGTCAGGTTCCTCTTCACGCGTTTCCTTCGTCTCCGTCTCCCCATCCTCCTCGATTGTATCCAGCGACTGCATGGGAGCCATGCTTGGCACTATCAACAAACAGTCATTAAAATATAGTTCAAATTACTGCAATATTAGCTTTAAGACATTTGCTTCAACGTAAGCTGAAGAGGTTTGGTACAAATTAATGCAAAGAAAATACCTACACAATTTGCCTTAGTAAATTTTAATGAAGCTTAACTCCAGGCAAACAAACATGTTGTGAGGTCTAAATGAGATCCAATCGATACCAGATAGGTATGTGAAAGGGTGAGGAAAAGAGATGGGATTTATTACTCAAGCAATATTTTGTAGGTGACACCAGGAAAAGGACTTCACACTTTCTGTTCTCATGTGACCGCCTCCGTGGTGTAGTGGTTAGAGCGTCCGCTCAGAGATCGGAAGGTCTCGGGTTCGATCCCAGACCGCGTCATACCAAAAGACGTTAAAATATGGCACTTGTTGGTCCCTGCCTGGCGCTCGGCATAAATGGGTACAACAAGGACTGGTCAGCTCGGAGTCAGTATAATGTGTCCGAGTGGGGTATTTATGCTTAACTGTGGCACGGTATCTCAGTGGGCTAGCACTATAAAACCAGCTTCGGTCTGGGCTAGTACAAGCAGCCGCACATACACATACACACGCATGCACGTCGTCATATGAGCGAAATATTCTCAAGCACGACGTTAAACCCAATTTCACCTCACCTCACCTGTTCTCATGTTGGAAATTGAATGCAGGGTGTCATTTTAAGTTGTTCACTGGTCTCTTGGGTACATGGGCCGATTTACCCGTCGATATTTGTTTATGTTCCTTGAGCCCGAAGGGACCAGTGCACAACATATTTATCTTACTGAACACCACAATGGTAATTTTGAACTGCTTGAAGCACGGGTATCGGATCATGGTATGTTCTACCAGACGACAAGAAAAACAAATATAGAGCAAACAAGCTCCAAGTCTAGAAAGTGAGTCAGTGAGTTAAGTTTTACGCCGCTTTCAGCAATATTCCAGCAATATCACGGCAGGGGACACCAGAAATGGGCTTCACACACTGTGCCCATGTGGGGAATCGAACCTGGGTCTTCGGCGTGACGAGTGAACGCTTTAACCACCAGGCTACCCCACCACCCCAAGTCTTGAAAGGAACATTGAGTTTTAAAATTAGACCGCAGTATTTACCTTTGAAAAGTGCACTTTCAGCTTTGTCTTCCTGATCAGATTCAGAATCTGTGGCCTTGACATCCTTTGACCTTTTCACCTCAAGGTGCTGCTCAAGGTCATGCAGAACTCTGCGCACTGTGACGACCTTGGGTGACCTGATGGGAAGATTGTGGATGTCGACCTCCGTCAGTTTGCTGAGATCTCCAACAGTGTGGATGTTGCGAGCCTTCACCAGCTGACCAAGACCACGGGACCTGAACAGTTACAAATAGTTAAACCGTAACATTCAACTTAATAAATGTGGTCTTACTCATTCAGCTTCCAAACTGATACAATTCTCTATCATTCAACCACCAACCTGATACAATTATCTATCATTCAACCACCGACCTGATACAATCATCTATCATTCAACCACCAACCTGATACAATCATCTATCATTCAACCACCGACCTGATACAATCCTCTATCATTCAACCACCAACCTGATACAATCCTCTATCATTCAACCTCCAACCTGATACAATCCTCTATCATTCAACCATCGACCTGATACAATCATCTATCATTCAACCACCCTCACACATTCATCTATCATTCAACCACCAACCTCACACAATCCTCTATCATTCAACCACCAACCTGATATAATCCTCTATTATTCAACCACCGACCTGATACAATCCTCTATCATTCAACCACCAACCTGATATAATCCTGTCATTCAACCACCGACCTGATATAATCCTCTACTATTCAACCACCGACCTGATATAATCCTCTATCATTCAACCACCAACCTGATACAATCCTCTATCATTCAACCACCGACCTGATATAATCCTCTATCATTCAACCACCGACCTGATACAATCCTCTATCATTCAACCACCGACCTGATACAATCCTCTATCATTCAACCACCAACCTGATACAATCCTCTATTATTCAACCACCGACCTGATATAATCCTCTATCATTCAACCAAACAGATACAATCCTCTATCATTCAACAAAACAGATACAATCCTCTATCATTCAACTAAACTGATACAATGTCCAAAATTCCAGCACTCTGATACAATTATCATTCATTCAACCAAACTGATATAACCTCTAAGTCTGGGCCAAACAATCCAGTGATTGATATAATGAGCAACAGTCCACATCACTTGTGTACAGTGACACAAACTATACAGTGATCATGTCCACAAGGGCATTTATTGGCTTCCTACAACCAGCATCGGTTACGGAGGATCAACTCTAACCTCAAATCTCAAAGAAAGTTTGACAGTTTAGCAAGAAATGAAAATAGTTCAAATGTTGAAAGTCATCTTACCACACGGACGACGTCAGTTGGGGCAGGACCTTCGTGACGGACTCTGTGCAGGTGATGAGATCTGGGTACACCGGGTCGGAGCTGTTCAGCTGGGACTCCTGCGTGCTCCGGTAGCTGGCCTGTGATTGGCTGACTGGTGATTGGCTGGGCTGTGAGTCTGTGCCTCCATCAACAACCGTCTGTGAAAATAAGGTTCATTTAGCATGGAAGGAAAATATATATAAAGATTTAACAGGTGTAAAGATCCAATAGGGAGTGAGGTCGTTTACTAATAATCAACGTAAACATATATTCAGTAGATCAAGAGGTCACAGGGTTACAGTGTAATAATCCATGTCCATGCATTAGTGAGCTCTCAAACTTCAGTCTCAGGTCTCTGGGAAGTCGACAACCGAAGCTGCCAATGAGGCGCTAGAAGGTTTAGAGTCACAATACCATATCTAGTGATATGACAAGGGACAAGATGCAGTTACAGGTTTAGAAATAACCCATTATCCCGGCCACAACATTGTACCAAGCGTGGGGAATGAAACCCGTCCAGTGTTTTTTCTGTTGGGCAAGCAAATTTGTATATCACACTGTACCGTGTCCAGTTGACTTTCCAATATTAATTATGTTGTTTATGTAAAACAATGGCATTGCATCAGATCGCAGATCATTGTGATGTAATCAGTTACCATGGTATCATCACAATCACAATCAAATGACATCACTCATCTCCCTTCCACTGAAGCTGGCTTGCTCTATTCAGTGAGTGAGTGAGGTGAGGTTTGGTTTTAACGCGTGCGAATTTTAGCTCATATTCCAGCAATATCATGCGGCTGCTTGTACACCAGAAAGCTGGGCTTCAGTGCTAGCAATGAGATACCATGCCGCGGTGAAGGAATTCAACACATTATACTTCGGCGGACCAGTCCTTGTGCTTTAATGCACCAGGCAGGGACCAACAAGTACCATATTTTAAAGTCTTTTTGGTCTATTCATACACCTGGTTCTCGGTGGGCGCTCTACTGCTGCTACAAAGTGAGAAACTGTTGGAAGACTTTGGAAGATAATTAGAACTTTACCCTTCGGCATTAGATACAAATACACATCAACAGTCAAAAGTCTAAAACTCCTCATGATGCAGATGATATAAAGATGTTGTTAGGGACTCGTGTTGATATATACTGAGAGAAACAAATAAAGGAACACAGGAGAATTCAAGCGTTTCTCATATTTTCCTGTTTTCATCACCAGCTCTGAATAGTGCTGTGGGAGGAAATCTGATAATAAATAAAGCATAACTGCCATGAAAAGGTGTTCCCTTATTTCTTTCCCTCAGTATATTTGATTCAAAAAAGATTCTCCATGTCCTTGACAAAAACACATGTGAAAGATGAACCTTCTTGGGTCTGCTGAGGGGGGCCCGCAGGCTGTTGCTAGGTCTTCGGGGAACACTGAACAATTGCTGTGAACAAATGGAAAGCAAAGCTCAAGCATGAAAAAGCAAAGCCCAGGCATAAAACAGCAGAGCAGAGCGAAAGCCAAGCCAAGCCGAGCCCAAGCATGAAATAAGCAAAGCAATGTTAATCTCTTGCATGAAAAAAAAAACACAAAACAATGAAAATATCAAGCATGAAAAAGCAAAGATATATTTCACAAAGAAGCTTGAAAATTGTATGTGATGCTGGTGCCAAATTAGTGAATCACATTATTACATTTCTGTTGCTGAAAAGATTCAGGGTGACTTGAACCTGCGGTCATAGAATTCTGTCAACCTAAGGGATGCAACTCTGCAAGTGCACAGTTAAGGTAAGCAAGACAAATTCAAGATGTTTCTAAAGCCTATCTCAAAATCGTACAGTAAGTAGGCAAACAATGATGCAAAGGTCAGATCAGAACCCTGCAAGCAATTGCAAATCAGACACAACAAGATGAGACAATAGTTTAAGATAACTGAGGCCAAGAAAGCAGTTTTAACTGATAAGCAGAGAAGCAAAGAAACCACAAGTGAGCCAGCATAAGCATATGACTGAAATGCCATATATGTAACAGGGAAAAGATATAAGCTGTCATCTGATTGGCTACCTTTCCTGCAGCACTCCTGGACTTGATGAAGTCGATGCTGACTCTCCGGTGAGGGCTTTCTCCACTGATGATGGGTTCGGCAAACGACACCCGCCTCTGCAACATACAGCACAACCACAATTATTGAGAATTTAAGATTGTAATTTTTAATTTTTTTTCACTCCTTACTCATGTATTAAATGTGAATATTAGCTGAACATAACTCCAGATTCAAAGACAGGTGAACAGTTGGTATTTTGTCAAGTCACCATGGGCAGCAATGCAGGCTTCAATGCGGCGGGGCATACTACTGATCAAAGAAGTTAGAAAGTCCATGCTGTCCCATGGTCCCATGCTGTCCCAATATCGATTTTTCTTATTGACACCTTCTTCTTTCATTTCAGTAATATTTTTGTCAGATTTTTTCCATAGAACCGTGAGCAGATTATTGACACTTTCCCTTCAAATAAGTCCCCAAACATTTTCTATTGGATGTACTTTGGGTCAAAGGTTTTTCAGTTTGTTTGGTCCAAAATTTCAGTGTATTAGGAAACAGTCACACAGAACTTTCATCCAAGAGAAAATAACATTGTCCCAGTTAAAATTTCTATGTGTAAGCACCAGTTCAACCTTTGTCTCCTTTTGTTCAGGTTTCATGATAGGTGATGGAATTCCTAGAAACCATTGCATGCAGCTCAGTTCTAATTGTCTCCTTACAGACAGCCACAGTTCCTCTATCAATCATATCCAGCCTTAAGTTTTCTAAACTCCTTCGTTTGTTTTAGAAACAAGAATACCAAGCCACCTCCTGTCACCGACAGTCAATTTTCTGGGCCTACCTAAGCCTCCCTGGTGCTCAATGCCATATCCATTTGCAATATTTTTCAAAACACGATAAACAGTGGGCAAAGGGATGCTTGTTCTACTTGAAATCACATTAGCTGATCTGATGTCCTTGTTATAATACTCTAAAATCAACTTCCTCTTCTCTAAATCATCCATACTGAGGATCACTGAAAATGTCGTCTGCTAGCAAGTAAACAAAGGGGGATAACTCTTCACAAACTAATGAAAAAGGATTAACGGAGTTGTCTCTCTTGAATGAAACCAAGCACTTGATAGCTGGTCAAGGTTGTTTATACTAGAAATCCAATTAAACATATTCCTCAAATTCTCAATAATTTCTGGTCATACTATACAAGGTTACATCAGCATTCTATTGTCATACACTCACACACAACTGACACTGAGAGAACGTCTTCTTACAATCGCACTGGACAAGGTTGATGTTTGCTTGTTAACACCCTACTCAGCAGCATTTAATAGTTTAGTCTGGGCTAGACAAACCCATGATTAAAATGACCCACATCATTGGAGTAAAATGACACACTGAACTTAGTCAACCAGACTGGGCATTTCACCTCTTCGAGTGCCTCTTACCATCAGCGTAGATCAATTCTAACCCTATCTTCCCTGTGGGGCAACATTTTTACAAGATAATGTCTGATCACAAACACATTCTGCATTTATATACACCTTGTGCAGAAGTTGCACGACAATAAAGTTCCGCCAAATCAAACAAACCTGATAACTGGTCACAAAAACATCCATTCTGTGAAACATTACTGCCATATTGACCCTGACCAGCACTAGTAAATATGAAAACATAATTTCAGGCTCCGCTTCATCCCAAACACTGACACCCAGCTTAATGGTAAAAATCCCATCATGTCAAATTATCATTGTTTCTGGTGGTGTCAATACTATGTTTGTTGGCAACATTACTGAGTGAGTGAGTGAGTTAAGTTTTACGCCGCACTCAGCAATAGTCCAGCTATATGGCGGCGGTCTGTAAATAATCGAGTCTGACAACCAGACAATCCATTAATCAACAGCATGAGCATCGATCTGCGCGATGGGGAACCGATGACATGTGTCAACCAAGTCAGCGAGCCTGACCACCCGATCCCGTTAGTCGCCTCTTACGACAAGCATGGGTTACTGAAGATCAATATTCTAACCCGGACCTTCACGGGTGCAACATTACTGGTGCAAACATAACTAGTTAACATGGTTAAAGCTCCAAATGTGCTTCAGTCAAAAGACACCCAATTGTAATTGAAAACTTATGCTCGGAGCCTTCTCCCACGACACTTTCGTTTTCTTGATGTGGGAAATATCAACCGAGATTAATTGGTATTAGCCGACAAACGGAGAATAAAATCTGATGTGTAACATATTAAAAAAAAACTGAATGATGAATCCTCTGTCAATTGAGCCCCTTGGGGTGACTATTGAGGGGAAACAACAATTGCAATAGTGATAGTCTATTGCAACATACTATTGCGACCAACTATTGCAATAGTGACAGTCTATTATTGCCATAGTGAGTCTACAACAACTATTGCAATAGTATTGCAATAGTGATAGTGTATTGCAACAGTCTATTGCAACATACTATTGTGACCAACTATTGCAATAGTGACAGTCTATTGCAACATACTATTGCAATAGTGACAGTGACATCTATGACCAACTATTGCAATAGTGACAGTCTATTGCAACATACTATTGTGACCAACTATTGCAATAGTGAGTCTATTGCAACATACTATTGCGACCAACTATTGCAATAGTGACAGTCTATTGCAACATACTATTGCGACCAACTATTGCAATAGTGACAGTCTATTGCAACCAACTATTGCAATAGTGAAAGTCTATTGCGACCAACTATTGCAATAGTGACAGTCTATTGCAACATACTATTGCGACCAACTATTGCAATAGTGACAGTCTATTGCAACATACTATTGCAACCAACTATTGCAATAGTGATAGTCTATTGCAACCAACTATTACAATAGTATTGCAATAGTTTTTTCTCTCCTTGAATTGTCTCATTTGAAGTCATTTATATGAAATAAAAGCAAGCTGGAGTAGTTTCAGTCTCTTTTAATAACTGACAAGAAACTTGACATCAAGTTTGTTTAAGAGGTAACAGGGGCGCACAACTCTAAATCAAAGTGAATGAATCTGGTACTTCCAGTATTTTGCGCTGCACATTTTTCAATGAAAGTCAGTTACTGAACTATCGATAGTCACACATACTATGGATGCATCGATACCTTTTCAGTTCTACCATCGATTAATTGCTATCGGAGACTCAACACATGCAATCCATCGATAGTTGGATGCATCGTTACAGCACTAAAGCCCCCTTTACCTTCACACACACACACACTGCAAACCTGATAACAAGATATATTTTTCAAGATTGTTCAGGAACAAATTATTATATCCTGAATATTGCACTCATACAAGGATATAAGAAATTATCACCCTCAATATTTAAACTCACCTTGGAAGGAGGGGAGGGAGAGTTGACTGGGGTGTCAGAGATAAGTCGACGCTTCTTCAAGATCCCAGCACTTGGGGAGGCACTCGGTGAATGAAACTTGAACACTTTGATTGGCTGAAAGTCTGGGTCACATGGCCTCTTTGAGGGGCTGCTGTTGTCTGTGGAGTTCTTTTGCTTCAGTATGCTGCGCCTCACAATACTCATTCCACGATCAGCCAACCGGTTTCTTGCCCGAATTCTATTCAAGCTGAGCACTTTGGAATCAGAAAAGCCACGATGAGCATGGATCACTTTGCGCTTGGGCTTTTCAGCCGATTTCCTTGGAGTATCATTCAGAGGATCAACAGTCTTAGGTCGAACAGGAGCACTAGCAAGACTTGTATTTTCATCACAGGTGTCAGTAGCATCAACACAACCAGTTTCAGTTTTCTCAGGTTCATTTTCCATTTTTTCTGAACTAGTTTCAGTCTGCTCTGGAACAGATTCATCTTTTTCCAAACCAGTTTTAGTTTGCTCTAAACAGGTTGTACTTTGTTCTAAATCAGTTTCAGTTATTTCTGAACCGATTTCCATTTGTTCCAAACCAGTTTCAGTTTCTACAGCACTTCCAGAGTTATCAATTGTTGCCAAGGCAACCACATCACAATTGCTAGTCACTTCGTCTCTATCATCTGTTTTAACCATACATTTTGTGTCAACTTCCAAATCTACTATTGAATCTTTTTCTTCCAGAATTCTCTTTGGTCTGGGAGATGGTCTGTTTCTTGTTCTTACCAAAGTTAAAGGTGAAACCTTGGACACGGTTTTACCTGCTAATTTGGCTCGTGCTCGTAAAACCAGTTTTGAGGACCGCAGTCGTACACTGACTGGAGACGACACTTTCGGCTTCGACATGTTCCTCTTTCGTTTATTGCCTAGAGCAACATCTTTGCCAGGAGGAACTGGACTTGCCAAACTACTTATTATCTCATCCACCTTTCCCTTGATCTTGTCATGTTCAGCTGCCCGAGGGGAGTCCTTACAAAATGACAGGTCCAGATTAACAAACATTGACTTATGTTGAGTCTGTGATGAGTCAATAACATCCATCGGACTGTCAACTTTATCACTGTCTTTATCTTTATTCTTTTCCTGTATCAAAACTGTTTTCACTGCACTGCATTTACTCTCTGTCCACTCATTTGGATCATCCACACTCGAATCCTCAGATTTCTTGTCTGACATTTTGGAAATGGACCTTTTTCTGGCAGCTTCGATCTTCTGTTTGGTGGTACTGCGTCTCACGGGGACTTGTGAGGGCTTGGCAGACGGCGTCTGCTCGCCTTCCTTAGATATGTCCTCACTAGACATCTGGCTTTCTTCTGGTGTCTGCTCATTTAGTGACTTGGAACTGTCAAACTCCATTCCGACTATAATAACCTCTGTACCTTGCTGACTTTCCTCTGTCTGTCTATCACTTTCCTTTGAGTCAGTACTTTCTGAATTCACACAGCTCTCCTCCAAAATAATTGGCGTCTCTTTTGTACCAACTGTAAATGCAGGATGAATCATTTCCTGACCAGGGTCAACCATCTGGGGTTGAATTCTCCTCGGTTTCTTTCCCTGCGAGGAAGAAGAATCATCACCTCCAGAACTGGAACTTTCTGGACAAGCTGCATCATCGACTTTCAGTGGATTCCTGTAAGTCTGCTTGACCTGGGAATCAGATTTGGTCTCCTCATCAACATCAGCTTTAGATTCGTCCCCTTCTTTCTGGTTACAGTCATGACCCAAATCTGTTTTCTCCAACTCTTCCAGTGGGTTTCTCTTCCTTGCTTGAGACTCTAGGTTTTCGGACTCAGTCATCTCAGTAGCTAGACTCTTCCTCGTTCTCTTCCTCTTGGGTGCTTCTTTCGTCTTCTCCTCAGTCTCCTCTAAATCAGTTTTATTTCTTCCTTGCCTCTTTGATGCAGATTTTGATTGACTAACTTGAGACAAAGGAAGATCATCTTCTTCCTCATCATTTTCTTCAACATCTGCTTTCCGTTTCCTTCCTCTTCTGGGCTCAGTCTTCTCTTGACTGTCCTGCTCTGACTGCGAACTAGAAACATCAACTTTTCGTGTTCGTCCATACTTCTTCCTAACCTCCTCTATATTTCTATGAGGCAACACATCTTCCTCATTCTCGGCAATCTTCTCCTGAGAACTGTCAATCTCGTCACTTTCTTTCAAACTTTTTCTTTGGCGTCCAACCTTCTTCTTCCCTTCCTCTTTTCCATTTATCAACTCTTCCTCCTTCTCAGGTTCCTTCTCCTGAGAGCTTTGTTTATCCTCAGACTGTTTCTCCAACCTTTTCTTAGCACTAGGAGGTCGGGCACCTCTTCTGGAAGGAGTACTATCAGCAGGATTTTCAGACTTGGAAATTCCATCGACTTCAAAACCATCAAAAGTCTTCTTCTTCCTCTGTCTCGGTGTCCTCCTCAAATCTTCCAGACCCATTTTCTTCGGTGTATCCTGCTTCCTCCTCCTAGATGCTGGTTCATCAGCCAGAGTGGAAACAAGGTCGACCTTGTACGACCCTTCAGACAATATAGTCTCAGCTTCTGAATTTGCTTGTGAGCTCTGGCTCGAACTGGTGCTTTGAGAGCTGCTTGAAGCAGTCGTACTTTGGGAAGAACCTTCTTTCAAGGTCGATATTGAGTCTGGATTGTATGCAGTCACAGTGTCAGTTGGACAAGTTTCAAACAGCTCCTCTGTAAACTTTTCCCCTGTCTCCATCTCTGCTTCTTTGTCTTTAGGAATCTCAGAACTTTGAGAAATGGAATCTTGAGAACTTCTTTTAACTGAGTCAGGATTGAGAACACTGACACTGTAGTTAGAGGATGAACTCGATGCATTAATCAACTCCTCTCTCTGTCCAAAGCTCAAAATGCCGATTCGAGTCAGGATCTGAATTTACAGCTATCTGTGAGTCCGGCCTCTCTCCTGATATCCTTGGAAACACAGGACTAAATTGCGATTCCATTGTTTCCAAGTCCTCCCTGGTGTCTGCTGTCGGAAACCCTTGTGAACACGGGACATCAGCGTTTTGGGACGCGCTGTCTTCACAAACTGACAAGGGTTCTTTGAACAGAGCCTTTGACACTGCTTTTTCAGGGGAACCATGAGACAACACATTTATCTCTTCGGTAGTCAGTTTCTTTATTTTCAAAACAGGCGTCCCCAGCTTGACATCATTCTCTTTGTCATCCGATTCTTGGTCCTGACTTTCTATTTTGTCACATTCCCCAAACAAGTTGCGACTGGAGGGCAGTGATAAGGGTCCAGGCAACACACTGGATGAATCTTTCACTGGTGTCTCCTCAATCGAAGCGTTAATATCAGGGGAGAACAGATTCTTTTCACTAAACTTTGAGGGAGACTGTGTGTCTTCAACGAACGAGTGAGACGACTTGCGTGACATGTGTGTGCCCTTCGATGGAGACATCGTATCTTCGACTACAGCGTGCAACAACGACACCTCCATTGTGGTTGACAACTGAGTATCGGGAACGAAGGATTCATCTGGAGACTTGGGATCAGACACAGGACTCTTTCCTTTGGCAGGTGATTTCACCAACCATTTATCCAGACTACCAGCTTGAGTGCTCTTGCTTCGATCTCGGCTCCTGTTGGGCGACTTCGCGGAGCTTGTCACCTCCTGGCTCAGAGACTTCTTCCCTGGTGACCTTGACCTTCGTTCTGGTGGCGACTGACTAATTGATTTGAACGGACTGAAATGTTCCACACTTCCTTCCTGGGAATTCTGGGAGCCACTTGTAGAGTTGCCAGATTCTTTCACGGATTCTTCCTCACATTTACTCCCCACTGAGGAGTCACTTTTTCCCAGGGATGAACTGGATGAACTTCTCAAGGTATTCAACCACTGATCACCAAGTGCGTGCATAAGGTTCTGCTTCAAGGACGGACTCGCTGAAGGTTCACTGGAGTCAATATTAACACTTGAACTGACCGACTCGTCATCTTTATTTCCTTTCACCTTTGAATCTTTAAAAGCCTCCTTATCTTTTGAGCCTTCGAAATCATTTTTCGTCAACTTTGATTCCTTATCTGCTGATTTCGGTTCCTTCTCATTTGACTTCTGCTCCTCGTCCGACGGTTTCGTATCCTTTCTCGACCTCAGAGACCGGAGAGTTGGAGGCGCATTGGGAGGGCTCTTCATCTCAGACTTTTCTCCCTCCTTTTCCTGGCTGTCATCGTTGCTGAATCGCACTGAACGACGCCTGCGACCTCTCTTTCCGTCTGACGTGGGATCATCGGCAAGAGACTCTGTGCTTGAAGACTTTGGCACAGTGGCTGGAACCTGAAGGAAAGATCACACAGGAGTGAGTGAGTGAGTGAGTGAGTGAGTGAGTGAAAGAATACTTAGCTCTTTTATTACTTCTATATAGAACAACAGGATAAACATTATGAAAGGTGGATCAAGATTTCAACGATTATTTATAAGATTCAAGTTAGTTTAGGGAGGCAACTCAGAACAGCAAATTGTATTGATTTGGATGACGGATTTGAGCTTGGAAAATGTATCCAACTGTACTTGTAATTTCTGACAAGTTTCTGACTATTGCCGAGTGTCCTTACCTTGTCATGTTCAAGGTTTTGTGACTGGCTTGAATTAATGACTATCACTGAATTATCTGACTGTGGCTGTGACTGCATAGTGATGGAACTGAAAAAGAAACCATAAACACATGAACTACCATTACATGATCCAAGACAAACACATTTGTTCTTGTATTAATTACCACTGCACTCAGCAGTAAGTGAGTGAGTTTAGTTTTACGCCGCACTCAGCAATATTCCAGCTATATGGCGGCGGTCTGTAAATAATTGAGTCTGGACCAGACAATCCAGTGATCAACAGCATGAGCATCGATCTGCGCAATTGGGAACCGATGACGTGGTCAACTAGTTGCCTCTTATGACAAGCATGGGTTACTGAAGATCAATATTCTGAAAGAACTGTATGATGGCAGCTGTAATATATACGAATCTGGACCAGTCAATCAAGTGACTGATACTCTCATCCATGATGTAAGGCGAAGTAGACCAGCTACTGACGAAAGCGACCAGACCATTTGGAGTCAACTATGGATGTCAGGGCATATTGTAGTGGGTGGTGGAGTAAGTGTTGTTTTTACCATTTCCAATAATAGTCCAGCAATATCATGATGGGTGGAGAGACACCAGAAATGGGCTTCAGACAGAGAACAGATGTGGGCAAACAAACTCAATAATCCAGTCTGGACCAGACAATCCAGTGACAGTCACCATTAGCATCAACCTGGCATTTGACATACCATAACCCGTGTCAACCAAGTCAGGACCACATGAAACCAGTTAGTTGCCAATTATGACAAAACTCTAACCTGGATCTTCATGGGTCAATTTTGTTGGACAATAGTAACAGCAAGGTCAGTATCGACTTTAAGTTACATGATGTTTCGGGACAAAATCTGTAACATATTTGGTCCAAAATATTATGATTCCTAAAAAGTAACATCTACCTTCCAGGGGTGGAAATAACCCATTGCCCGACGCCCGAGTCCAGTGTGTTTTTCTGTCGGGCAAGCAAATTTGTATATCACACTGTACCGGTGTCCAGTTGACTTTCCAATATTAATTATTTTGTTTATTTTTAAAAATCAACAAGAAAACAGCCGGTATAGTGGAAAAATTATCAGGGCAAGTGATTTTACATGTGCCACTGTACCGGAGTACACTAGCAATTTTAAAGTTATTTCCACCCCTGCCTTCTATGAGGCCAAAGAAACAAGACTGTCCACACACAAACCTCATGTTTCACCTGCCTTCAAATGGTACTGTATATCTCAAATTTTAAACTAATATTTAACTGCATGATTCAAAACACAAATGATGATAGTCTATTGGAACTCACTCCTGCTGTGTGTCTGTGTTGAACTGGGAGGCCATCAACGACACGTCCTGGGAGAGGTCAAGGTTGTTATACATCACTGGGAGTGTCCTGGAGAAACCGGAAGTGAAGAGTGAGTGAGGAGTGAGTGAGTGAGGGTGAGTGATATGAGCAAAATGAGTGAGTAAAACCCAACTCACCTATCAGGAACAATGGTCAGGCAAAAACAATTAGACGTTTTCTGTATTGGCTAAAAACAATTGCTTGGTAAAGTTTGTTTTTCTCTCTCACTTCTTTTGATAGGAAAATAGCAATCACACTGTCAGTAAAACCTTTCATACGACTGTAAAGTGCAACATATTCAAGATAATGACTGGTTTACCTATAGTGAAGCACACAAAATCATGCTACTGTTAAAAATTTTATATAGCTTTGGTGCAACACAAGAAAACCAAGAAAAGAGGTTCAGAGTGCTCCAGATTGTGACTGTTCTGGAACTTGAACCTTCATAGTAATGACAGCAGGACACATTATTTGAAAGCGGAAAGAAATTGCAAATACACATTGTACAAGTGATAATGTAAGTCACCTTCTCTCCTTCATCACCTCCTTCTGGTGCTCCGTCAAAACTCGTTTCTTCTTGGGCGACATCTTGATGACCACAAAGTCCTGAAGACAATCAACAACCAATCAGGTGAGGTGAGGTGAAATTGGGTTTAACGTCGTGCTTGAGAATATTTCGCTCATATGACGACGTGTATGCGTATGTATGTGTATGTGCGGCTGCTTGTACTAGCCCAGACTGAAGCTGGTTTTATAGTGCTAGCCCACTGAGATACCATGCCGCAATGAAGCATGAATACCCCACTCAGACACATTATACTGACTCCGAGCCGACCAGTCCTTGTACCCATTAATGCCGAGCGCCAGGCAGGGACCAACAAGTACCATATTTTAACGTCTTTTGGTATGACGCGGTCGGGGATCGAACCCGCGACCTTCCGCTCTCCTGGCGGACGCTCTAACCACTACACCACGGAGGCGGTCACAACCAATCAGAATCAACAACCAGCTATGATACAAAAGCAACCACAATCCACAATCAGCAAATAAGTATAGTGAGTGAGTGAGTGAGTGCTGTGTTACTATTCAATACCAGATTCCCAATGAGGAATAAGCATGTCCATCCATACCTCATCTCTGAAGTCGTTGACAGAGAGTTTCTTCCTTGCAGTTCCGACAGGCCTGACATCAGGAGGGGGCAGTTTAGCAGGGGATTTCTTTATGTTGGGGGACACAGCCTTATGCATGAAGCTGCCCACGATCTTGTGGGGGGAGGGTAGGCCAGGGAGGCGTGCATCTGGGGTGAACGAGTCCATCTACAAAGGAGATTATTTTGATATAAAATTGCAAATATTTCTAAAACAATCACCTGAAATAGGACTGCTTGCCTCATCACACCACATTTTCCAGCATAAGGTTTCATGAACAGTCTTTCGGAATCAACTCGCCTTCTAAATTAAATATATTCCTCACAACAGATAGTGACATCAATAACAACAGTAAGCCCGTTATGAAATCAGTAGCCATGGAAACCGCATCTGCCAATAAGTATGGTAACATGACAATTTGTAACAAGATGTCAGAAGATGACGAATCACACCGGCCCCAACATATTTGAAAGAACAAGTGATCTGACTGTTACTTAACTCTTTCAACACCAGTCAACCAGAGGCATTTACTGCCATGACACCGAGTTCCCAGAGACTCTGAGGTCATAGATGAAGCCTATGTTTATGAAGGAAATTATAAGCTTGTAAAACGTTATTGCTACTACATCCCATACACCATTTAAAAGATCTAATCCTACTGTTGATAAATATGAAGTTTATTTTTATAATATTATTCAAATAATACAACTACAACTTAAATAAAATTATTTTTTAATGAAAATGCAAGCTTACATTTATAACGTCCAGATAAACCACTAAAAAAGCAAAAACTATGGCGATTTTTTTCCATTTGTGACATGTCATAACATGCCCGTGCCTTTTTCTTTTATATTTTCATTTTTACGTAATCAGAAAACTATTATAAAAATATTTCTTAAATAATATGAATGGTCGCCTATTTCCCGATATCTGTGGCTTTCCGCTCGGTAACATGAAATAACAACGGAAAATACCTCCGTTTTCGAAGCGTCGTATGAATAACATGGGAGACGAATCGTCTGATGTCGGGTATCGTTCGAAAGCTCTGAACATCAACAACATCACTGAACCCTTGCCAAGAGTATTTTCACAGTTGTAAGAAGCGATTTTATTGGATAAAAAATTGGTTTCGAACGACGCTTTTTCGCTACAGTCTGCTATAAGGGTCGTGATTGGTCAAAATCAGACACGTGACCTAAGGCAGCCAATCATATAACGGTAATGGTTTCCACCTTGTAAACGAAAACTTTTAGATTTAGACGAAAGTTTTGGGTAAAATAATGCTATTTTGAACATATTAAGCAAGAAATCGCTACCTATACCTAAATTATGGAACTTATTTGACGTATCGTGGTAGGTTATGACCTGTGACAAAAATGCTTCATGTATATATTTTCGCATTAAACATCGTGTCCGAGCGTGAAGATTGAGGCGGCGAGAGCCGGGATGTCACTTGTCAGTGATTTCACTTACATTACATGATCGCAAAGATGGAAATTTATTAAAATCTAAATATTTTAGATATTTAAATACTTACCTTACCAGAGGTCTTATGCATATTACCTCAAGCTCCGCTTAAAGAGATCAGACAGTCTTTGATTCGCCATTCTGTAGAACGGCCACCTCGTGTATCGACGAGTGTACAGGCAACGGAAGGGACGTGATCTCCCCTCCCGCGCAAGCGCGGTCCATCCAAAATCACTTTTACTGACCAGGTCCGAAGAGCCCAGAGAGGGGAGGAGCATCCAGCGTTGGGAGGGAGTTACCGCCCTATGGTAAGGTAAGTATTTAAATATCTAAAATATTTAGATTTTAATAAATTTTTAACTTACCTTACCATAGGTCTTATGCATATGGATTCGACAGTAGGACGGGCGGTGTCGGGCTCCAGAGGACCGTCCACGAAAAACCCACATGCCAAGGGAAAACCAGAAGAAACTACTGAATGTCGCCAGACTGTCATGGGAGGCCTGGAACAGGAGACAGATAGTAACTAAAGGCAACCCTAAGGAAAACAAATACACCCAAAGTGTAAGTTAACCTGAAGACCAGAAGGTAAGAAGAAGTAGTTACCTAATGGGCGGTAGGATGGGTGAGTTGCTGAGCAACCACCAGTGGACCAAACGATTGAAGACCTTCCACGCCCTCGACGGCCAAATCCCCGCAGGGTAATGACTAGCGAAGACAGTAGAGGACTTCCAAAACAACCCTCCATGATGGCTGGAGGCGGTGCAGTTTCTGTGGAGAGCCATGGTGGATGCCAGAGCCCCTAATCTCATGCGGATTAGTGGCTGTAGGATGAGGCAGATCTTGCGCGATCGTGGCGGTCAGGATGGTGGTCTGAAGCCAGAGCGCAAAGCGTATTCTTATTAACTTCACCTTTGGCCACAGAAGACAGCAGGATGAACAGTCTCTTCACGAGACTGCCTCCTGGAAGATGACTTGGCAATATAAATCTTAAGTGCCCTCACGGGATCAAAGCAGCTGTTCCTCAGCGTGCATTGAGGTCCTAGAATGGAAGACAAAGGAGGGATGGAGAAGATCCTATCCGGTTGTCCGGCAGCTGGTTCTTGGCCCGCGAAATCCCAAAGCAGTCGAGAGATGAACAAGACCATGCCGTGACTGCTCAAAAGCACCCTGGTGACATCCAATCGTGGATCTCACTAACCCTAGCTGCTGTGGCCAGGGCCAAGAGAAAGGCTGTCTTCCTGGAGAGGTTCTCAAAAGAAGCCCGTGTCAAAGGGCTCATAAGGGGACCTCTCAGATGACCTAAGAAACGGCGTTTAGGTCCCAAGCCGGAGGAGGCCGGAGCTTTGCCTTCTGGTCCTCAAGCTTAAGCGCTTTGAGGGCGGCGATGAGTTCTGGCAACCTTGAAATCTTTTTGTCGCGCTTGACCGCCAGAGCGGAGTTAAGAGCCCGATAAATAAGTTCCTATAGTGTTGCCCTTGAGGCGCCGGGACTTCGAAGAAAGAGAAGGAACTCTGCTATAAACTGAGGAGAAGCCTTCAATGGGTCCTTGGACTTCTGTGCACAAACTTCTCAAAAGAAAACCCACTTATCATCATAGAGTGATCTTGTGGAGACTTCGATGAGCACGAGCAATAACCTTGGCGACACCCGTGGAGTAGCCCTTGGCCTTCAGCACCTTTTGCAGATGATCCAACCGCGACAGATGAAACCGAGTCGGATCGGGATGCCACTGTCGACTGTGGGGATGCCTGAGCAGGTGAGGCCAGTCTGGTAACTGTTATGCGGACTTCTTCGGCGCCGACGGGCGCCGAATCTGGGAACCAGGTTCTAGCTGGCCACCAAAGCGACCAAAAGCAGAGCGAATCGTCTCTGTCCGCTTGACCTTTGCTATTACCGCTGGCAACAGAACTGGTGGTGGAAAGGCGTGTTACCGCGTCCAGACCCTCCCGACAAGGACATGGCGTCGACCGCCCATGCCGCTGGATCTGGAATCGGAGAACACGCATAAGCGGCAGCTGTGTGTTGAAGCGAAGTCGCAAAACAGGTTCGATCAGAGGGCGGCCCGACTGACTGTGACAAAGAAGTTTGAACGCTTCTGGATGTAGCATCCACTCTGTTGGAGCGGTTTGCCCGGCCTTGAAGCGTCTGCCAAAACGTTCTTGCACCCTGGGATGTGTCGGGCTCTGGCGCTGATGCCATTATCGTCCAGGAGACTGGCCAGCTGGAGCGTCTGCTCCAACAACTGTTTGGACCTGGTGGCGTTCCCTGATTGTGAATCAACCACACCACCATGGAATTGTCCGGCGCTATCAGGAGCCTGGTGTTCCATAACAAGAGGCGCAGTGTCGAACCGCTAAAATGACTGCTTGCAGCTCCAAGTTGTTGATGTGCCATCCTAGGCTCGGTGCCTGACCACAGCCCCGAGGTGGTCTGGTCGTTGGTGAGCACCCCAACCTTGAAGAGAGCGCATCTACTGAACAGTTCGTGATCGCGTGAACAAACTCTGTCAAGGAGACTCCTGCGCAGATGTTCGACTCGACAGTCCACCAGCGGAGGTAAGCGTGGAGATGCAGGGCAAAGGAACCTCAACTGAAGGTCGTCCGCCTGGATGTAAGGCAACAGGAAGCTGTAGCGGCCCGAAGCATCAAAAGCGACCTCTGAGCGTCAAGTCCTGGGCTGAGGTGAGGAGACCTAGAGGGACTGCCACTCCCTGAGCACGGCGGCTGGGATAGACCTCGGTTGGCGAAACTGACAATCTTTTCTCCAGCGATCTAGCGGAATCCTGACAAAGTGCGCAATGTGTCAGGAAGAGGCCTCCTATAAGCGTCAGTTCCTGGGGCGGCTCCAGGTGGGATTTGTCTATGTTGATAATCCATCCCAGTTGCTGCAAGAGATGAATGGCAAAGTGCATCTGTTTGCGAAGCAACTGAGGGTCGAGGGTGGTTCATGAGACAGTCGTCTATATAAGGGTCGAAGTCGATGCCCCTGAGATGGAGGAACGGGTGATCGGCGAGGTAATCCGGTAAAAAGCCAGGGGCGTGGAAATTCCAAATGGAAGCACTTTCCACTGGTAGTGGGACCCGTTGAAAAAGAACCTCAGGTACTTTCTGTGGCGGTGGTAAATGGGCACATGCAGGTACGAGGCATCCTGAAGGTCGAGGCTGGCCAGCCAGACCCTGAGCTTGCAAGCTTGGCTCGTGAGCTGTTCCAGGGACACCATGCGAGAAGTGAGGCGGTTCGAAAGATAAAGGTGGTTGAAAACTGCCATGTTGTGAATCATCGTAGTTTCCCTGGAGTCCTTCTTAGGAACCAGGAAGATTGGTGAGTAGAACCCGGGGACTGTGGGGGTCTAGCACTGTCTCTATAGCTTGTTTTGCGTAACAGAGTGTGGATGCTGTCTGCTAGCAGTAACTGTTGGTCTAGAGCATACACACGTGACTGGGCGCGTTGAAGTCAGAAGCGGCGACACGGCGATTGGCAGCTTGTAACCGGTCCTGAGAATGTTGGTGATAAGCGGGTCTTCAGGATTGTCCAATTGGGCCAGAAGATCCCCAGTCTCCGCCTACTGGAGTAGAGGGCCGAACCGGCACGACTGGGGGCGGGAGGTCCCAGTCGTGTTGGTCGCAACTTCAGCGACCCGAAGTAAGGCTCGTCTCCCCCACCCCTGCCGGGCGTCGAAGGGGTCCCAGGACGATCCTGCTGGCGGCTGAAAAACAGGTTCCGGATCTGCCACGGCCCACGTCCTCTTCCAGAGGCGTCGCGGGCGAGTCTCTTCTTCGGGGCGTAGCGGCGCTTCCCTCTACCCCTTGCAGATGATCTGCCACGAAGGCCGAACTCAAAGCTTGAGCGTGGACAAAGAAACCTCCGTATTGGTAAGCTCTGCGTGTTCCTTATCCTTATAGAAGCGAAGCGCGCATAAAGGGGCTCTTAACAGTTTCCTTTTAAACTCTTCCTGCCAGAACAGGGCTCCAGGAAACCCATCCGCCCGAACAACCGTTGTCATGGCCAGAGCCGCCTGGTGGCGCCAGCAAATCATGCAACACCTTGCCCTGCCATTGAAACAGGGTGGTAAGATGTTCTAACCTTGATGTTGTCTTCCGTCAGATCCCAAGCAGCAGCCCGAAGTTGCCGAGGCCAGCGCTGATACCGGCTTCAACATCCGGCAGGAGTTCTGCATCAATGGCCAACATCTTGGAGTCCTGCACTTTCGGTAGGATGCCTGTGGGGAAAGCCGATAAGCGCGAGGGACTTCGTCATGAGCGGCGCCTCCATCGGGCAAAATCAAACTATGAATCTTATAGTCTCCTTTGCTGCGTGACTTAGGAGCCTTTATCGTGGTATTGAGAGACAAAGTAGCAAAATCAGCGTCCAAAGAAGCCACAGCATCAGCCACCATCGGGTGGTGGGGGGAGGAGTAACTCGGAGAAGACCGAATAGCCTTCGGGTCGGCCCGAACCTGAAGAGGGAGAAGGACAATCCGGCAGGCTGTCGGCAATCCAGTCGAACACAGCAGAGAGGGAGAGGTAGGTGCCCCATCATCATCATCCTCTTGCAACATTTCCTCATTATAATCGGAGAAAAATAGCTCCTCAGTGTCCTCCCAGGACCGCGGTAGAGCAGTAAATCGTTGACCGAAGCAGCAGGCCGATTGGGCGCCACCGATGACAACTGAAAGCAGCACTCAAAGTAACTGTCGGGGAGCGTGGGCGTGCGGCGGCGGCGAACAGGAGTGACCTTGAGCGGGACCCGGCGGTATCGCCTACCTACGCATCGGTGACCGTGGCGCCTCTCCTATCCTTGGAGCGTCACGGAGGCGAGACCTTGAGTCAGACCGGCGGCGGCGAAGAAAGTATCGAACTAAGGCGAGGACTCCTAGACCGATGATGCTGCCGAGGAGACCTGGAGCGAGATCGTCGAGAACGATGGGAACGCTTCGGCGTCCTGGCGTCGAGAACGCTCTTCCATTAACTGGCGTTGTAGGTTCTCCTCTCTAGACACTGTAGCCTTCCTGGGGATACGGTAGTCTGCCAAAGCGTCGAGTTGGCGCTGGCGCTGGCGTCCGGTACAGGCGTCGGCGTCAGCATGAAGCGTCGGCGTCGGCATAAGCGCGGCGTCCGCATGGAAGCGTCGGCGTAGAGCATCGGCGTTGGTTGAAGCAACAAGTCAGCAACTGGAGAATCAAATTGCCACAGGCGTCGAGCGCCGGGGACAAAGCTGAGCAGCGGCGCTGGAGCGGTGCTAGCAGGCTCCGGCAGCTGCCGGCAAAAGGCGTCGAAGCAACTTCTGAACCTCCGGATGCGACAAAGCGTCCGGGTGGGATAGGTCAACAAAGGTGTCAGACGAAGCAGGCTTCCAGGCGTCAGCAAGCGAGGCGCAGGGGTGGGCCGGCTGATCTATCACAGGAAAAGAAGCGTCCGACCGGGCGTCTGAGGGAGAAGACCGGGAGTCCACAGAAGAAACAGGGAAGACATTTTCCTCTTCCGTTGTGACAAAGCGTTTCTTCTTAAGCGCTGAGGTAGGCCTTGAAATCTGCGACGGACAGCGAATTACAAAGTGACAGCGCTTCGTCAATGGAACAGGCAACAGTCGCACAGTCTGGGCACCAGGGGTGTGGGTCCTTGGCGAACTTCTGCACCTTGCAGATGCAACAAAACTGCGGGTCATGCACACAAAAGCTGTAACACACAAATGTGAAGCGTAAAAACCTAGAAACAACCCCTGCAGGCGAAAAATGGAAGCACCCTCCCACAAGAATGGGCAGCCCAAGTAAGTGGGACAGTCGTTAATAAACAACCAAGATGGCTGCCCCCACACTGAGCCCGAAAAAGCGTGAAAAAACACACAAATTAGGCAAGAAAAAAGAAGGTACACAAAACAAGCATGAAACAGAAGGTGGAAGAACCCTAGGGGTATCAAAACACCCAAACATGCCGCGTGGAAAAAACTTCGGAGCGATGGGGACACACCCAAGCGAGAGTGAAAACATAAACACGCAGGGTAGCCAGGTAAAGTGAAGTTACTTGTAAATTATGTTCTTCACCCACAGAGAAGAGACATAAGATAGAAAAACATACATACCAATAACTTTAATATCTGAAATCTATTAGTAAGTGTCTGAAAACTTAGCGAACCAAAAGCGTCTGACCAGCAAGGCGGCTTGAGTAAAAGTGATTTTGGATGGACGGCTTTAGCTGGCGAGGAGATCAACGTCACTTCCGTTGCCTGTACACTTTCGTCGATACCGCGAGGTGGCGTTCTACAGAATGGCGAATCAACGACTGTCTGATCTCTTTAAGCGGAGCTTGAGGTAATATGCATAAGACCTATGGTAAGGTAAGTTAAAAATAATAATTTTATATGTACGTTTGACAACTTTTATGAATGTTGTTGTTGATTTTATTCATTAGTTTATTCAATTTATTTAATGAATTCCTCGAAACATCGTTACTTTGCTCTTTGACAATGTTATTGTGGACCCACTGCCGAAGCATGTGTCCGAGAATCGTTGTTTTCAATTACATTGCGAAAAATAGTTTATAATTTTAATTCTGCTGATAATATATGATAAATTGAAATTTAATAAGTGTTTTCAGACATTGTGAAATGTGATAGATTTAATATATGAATCATAAGTCAGGTAGGTTCCTAAAATTATGTCTGATTTTGGCGTGACTGCTGCCTGGCGGCGCTTTTAAGCGGCCTCGGTGTCTGGGGACTCATAGCGTTGTGGCTTAAGCGGCCCTGCGGTGTTGAATGCAAATTTTTTATCGACTAAATCCGAATGCGGCGGGAAATCAGGAAAAGTGAAAATTGAATGGGTTAAATCTGCCAAGTCCAACTTGATATTTTTTTCCTCTGTGACTAAATTTGAATAAGTCCAAATCATTTCCATTGAAATCAGGAAAAGTGAAAATACCAAAAATTTGTAAATAGCAAAAGGCACCACTTTGGGATCTGTCTCATGTACTTTTCAAGTTCTGTTGAAAGTATTGAACGATTTTTTAAAGTTATTCTACGGAAACGAAGCCCACCCCTCTTTTATGTGACTAAGTCCGAATCGTTTGCAGGGAAACCGAGAAAAAAATAAATGACAAAAATCTGTAAATAGCAAAAAGCACCACTTGAGATTCTGTTTGATATATATACCAATTTTTGTTGAAAAATATTGAACAGTTTTTGAGTTATGTCCGGAAACAAAATGATTGCAGAAGGACAGACAGACGAGGTGTCGACTATATCCCCCCTCTTTACATCCTGGGGGGATAACAATGGCAACCAAAACCAGCATGAAAAATCAACCACTCGCCAAAACTACTGGTGATTTTCACAATATATTCAACATAACTGCATTGATGACACTTGGTGAATTTATCAACATGATTAACCAGTAATATCAACAGAATACAATGATATGTATCAACCAATCCATCGGTACAGTATATGACCTACTATAAGCTGAATTTTAAGGACCAAAAAAGCAGTCTGTAGAAGGGGGTCGTTTTATCCATGGGTTACGCTTTCGTCAAACTTTTTTCCAGGGGGTAAGAAAACAACATTGTATCACTTAAAATGAACAAACAACAGAAGACGACTTTCCCCGGCGATCAAGTTCAAACATGCACAGATAATATAACAGGATGAATTCTGACATAGTCATTAGTAAAATATAATACAGAATACTATTATCTAACCCAAAGAAAATATATCCTGTAATTTTAGTTACAGTTTTTATGTAAAATATATGTAATCAACACTAAGGTTATACGGACCCTCATGAACGTGGTAAGCAGAAGTTGTATGCACATGGAATGGGGTAAAATATGGAAGCCATTTAAATCCACACATTTTTACCGATGTTACTGTAAACTAGCAGTCAATGGAAAACGAGGCGGTAATCAGTTCGTGATTGTTGAATGAGGTAAAATAAGCAAGCCAGTTTGTTGTTACAATAAAAATTATATTTAGAGAAGCAAAATATATTATGCATTTTCTGTCAACTACACTTCGTTTCGATCCGTGAGTAGACACAATATATATGATTGTGAATTCTTTGAATAATGTGGACCAAAGTTATAACCATTGGTAGCTGCCAGTTGTCTGTGTTTGCCGCGATTGGGACCCCATCACGGGGGATCGATTTATGCACGAAACATACCATTTTGACACTGATTTTAAGGGTCAAGTTTGGGGGTCGTCTTATCCATGGGGTCATCTTATAGACAGTCATATACGGTATTCATCTTATGACAAGCATGCGTTGTGGAGACAAATTATACCCCGATCTCAAGGGGGGACAACTCTAGTGAACTACCTGACTGTACTGGCTGAAGGGCGTCTCCTCGATGACGTTGGTGTCCGTCTGCACCCACCCTGGCAGCATGATGGGAGTCTTCTCCTTCACCTTCATCAACACAGGTCTGCAGCACACATCAGTGAACAATTAAATATAGAGGGGAGAGGGAGGACCAAAGCATGGCGAGGTCACGTGCCAGTTTTGGCGGGAAACAAAGGGAGGTAAGTGAGGGTGAGTGATTGTATGTTCGCTTCAAGGGAATTGAAAGGATTCAAGTTTCCACTTAACCGTTCAGAAGAGAGGATGAGAAAGCAAATAATCATGAGTCAGGATAAGGAAAATTACATGAAACTATAAAAATCATTCCAGCTACGTGACTGTAGTCTGGACAGGACAAACTTGCTGCACACGCCTTGCTCAAAAGACTCTCACGTCAGTGTAGAAAGTTGCACTACACATGATCACGGACAACCATGGGTCCCTTCTCTAACAATGGCAAGCACATTTGGCGGCACTCATACATGCTAATACGGGTCAATTGTTGGGTCGGTTCTCAACTTGTCCTTGTTTGCCAGTAGTGGCATGTTCCCTAGTGACTTGACAGCTGTCCCATCTGATGGGCTCTATGCTGAAGACCTAAATACCCCTTACTGTCCCTTAACGCTTTAACCACTAGACTAACCCACAGCCCCGACCACTCACTTGAGATCTTCTGGGTAGATGGCTAAAAATGGTTCTCTCATCCCAATCCCTGCAACATGACTGAAGGTGGCCTTCCACAGGATGAGGGACTGGTTCTTAATCTGTCGGCGAGGGTGCAGCAACGTCTCCTGCAGCAGCGGCGACACGCACGTCAGGAACTCTGTGTCATACTGCATCGTGTACCGACTCTGGATGCAGGTCGAGATATCCAGCCACAGCTTCTCCAACTGAAACAGAAGCCAGTGAACTACGTTAACCACAAACAAACATCAGGGCAGGTTAGACTCTCAGATATCACCTACTTCAGTGAAAAACATGTGTATGATACTGACCAACCAAAGATCAATATAAGGGCTAATGTAGTTTCTGGGCCAATGATTATCGAATCCTGGCTTGAAAAGGGAGGTAACTCCGTTAAACAAACTGAGTCTCTTCAAACAAACACAACACGACAAAATCACCAAGAAGAAAGAGCCTAATTCAGTTTGAAAATTGTGTGAATTTTTTCCTTTCTTCAAAGATGATCTGTCGCATCTTTCAAAATATTCTGATTTTGGTTAAAAACAGGTGCTTCTGCAACAGGTTTGAAACGGCTGAGTATCAGTTCATGACTTCTGTTTCAACAATGTTTTGTGACCAGTATTGAAAATACAAGTCAGCATGCTGAGCAGAAACATGACTGTGAAGTTGACAAAATTCCCGATATCAGAAGCAGTTATATATCACACACACAGTAAAAGATTCTTATTCAAGACATTTGTCATTCCCACCTCCCAAAAACAACAAAACAAAACTGGAAAGTGGGAAGCATAACACAGACACAATTTTCAGTATCTTATCTGTGAGGGAAAAGTATTATCTTATGGTTGAACGTTTTGTCAGTTTTGTGGAGACCCATGAAGGTCCGGGTCTATTAGAATAGCCCTTCAGCAACCCATGCTTGCTATAAAAGGCGACTATGCTTGTCGTAAAAGGCGACTAACGGGATCGGGTGGTCAGGCTCGCTGACTTGGTTGACACATGTCATCGGTTCCCAATTGCGCAGATCGATGCTCATGCTGTTGATCACTGGATTGTCTGGTCCAGCCTCGATTATTTACAGACCGCTGCCATATAGCTGGAATATTGCTGAGTGCGGCGTAAAACTCAACTCACTCACTCACTCAGTTTTGTGGAGAACAAATTATAACAAATAGAGCTCTTCTACTATTCTTCCTACCTTCTGCATGAATGCTGCATTAAACAGCTTGCTGCACGTCTTCCTGCCAGACCCTGAGAAGAACCAGGAAATGGGTGTGGCCAGTTGTCCGAGCATCCTCGCAATGATGGTCGACACGGTGATGTGCGTGAACAACGTTGACAACACGTCCACAAGTAATGTAGCTCCTGCCGTCACATTTGCCGGTTTCTGCAACAACAGTTTCTGCATGAAAAACTATTCAAGATTCAGAGAAAAATGAGTTCAGACAAGGGCTGTCAGTTTAAAGTATTCAGCACCCGTTCCCTCTCAAGTAGTGAGTTGAGTGAGTGAGTTCAGTTTTAAGCCGCTTTTAACAATATTCCAGCAATATCACGGCAGGGGGACACCAGAAATGGGCTTCACACACTGTTCCCATGTGGGGAATCGAACCCGGGTCTTCGGCTTGATGAGCGAAGGCTTTAACCCCCTGGGTGCCACAGGGACATACATGTCCTTCCCCTTCAACCCTCACGTTGAAGTCCAATGAAAATCAAAATGTCCCACGCACACAAATACACTTCACAGTTTCGAATTCAGCAGGAAATCTCCTGTTGCTTGATACCATCCACTATTATTTTAGACAAAGCTCAAGTGCTGAAAATGACCTTTCAAAATAGGTTTCATCGAAAATGTTGCCATATTTTACACAGTACGAAATTGCGATTCACAGCGTTATTTGCTGTATGTTTTGAAATGTGAAAATCGGAAAATTACTGGAAATACTGAATTTACAAAAATAACATATTCATGATCACTGATATCACTTTTACATGAAATCACTAATCATAATTCTGAAACGTTGCCGATGAATCTAGAATCGGTTGGGATGTTTTCGAAAATACACTTACATGAACGCAGTAAAGAGTGCTTTCTGCCATATTGGATAGTGTTTACAAAATCCCGTTTCGCGATAGCCGGTATTGAGACGCCTATTACATCACATATATTTCATATTCAGCTTCGAAAAATGCATATCTGAATTCCCCATACATGTTAGAATCAAATTACAAATTGTCTTTGTCACCAATACCAACTGTCTAGATAAAAAGAGATGAAACATAATGGGTGTGAAAACAAACGCTGTGCTCGAAAGACTGCGCTTGTTTGAAATGTAAACAATGACAAATTTCGATTTTACACTGCGTAGCATTTTCTGAAATTTTCCAACATTCATCCATCTATACATTGCTTGGAATGGCTCAATACCTTTGGAATATGCATGGAAAGAATATCGTAGCCAGAAATAGGAAATTATAAATAGATACAATGCAATATGACACAAAATCACGCAGAACGACAACTGTAATTATCAGCATTTTTGTCTTCTTCTCATACTTCTTAAAAACATATAACTATACACAGCTAGTCAGAATCATTCTGATTACTTACATTTCATTTTTATTTACAAACGATCCCTGAATGAATGGAAGGGTCCTCGCAAAATCCTGTGTATCCTTAAGAAATAGGTCAGCGGTAGTGATGTCTTACGTCAACATTGTTGTACATATTAGGCAATTTCTTTGAGGTGAAGGTCAGTTGAACAAGAGTAAACACAATCGTTCAATCCTCCCGATTACACTGTCAGTATTATGGGGTATATTTTGTGTGTAGTTCAGATATTTTTTCATGAAACTGACTTCAGTATCTACATTTAGCCTTGTTCAATATCATATCATACGTGCATATAGGGTTTACAGTGTTTTATTCTTTGAAAGTTTTTGATTGTTTGAATAT
This sequence comes from Haliotis rubra, assembly GCF_003918875.1. Taxonomy (NCBI): domain Eukaryota; kingdom Metazoa; phylum Mollusca; class Gastropoda; order Lepetellida; family Haliotidae; genus Haliotis; species Haliotis rubra. Next base: position 500,562 of record NW_025766547.1, on the reverse strand, counting down.
TTGAATAATATTTACATAAGAAATTGACACATTTAGTGCAGTACATTCTATTCTAAACCTTTACACAAGTGTTAGAAGATCAAACGTAGCCATAACTGCAACTACTTTAGTTCCTATGATGTACAATATTCAATGCATTTGGACTAGTATTGCAGTTTCACATGAACAGGTAAATGAACGCGATTTAATTCAACCTTATAAGTAACACTGATAATATTTAATGAAATGATTTATATATATTAGGAAATGTATATGCACACAATTTTAAGGTATTGTCTTGTTCGTTGCATATTTTTGTGTCGTTTTAAACAGAAAACAATAATGTAAATTGATTGGCCAGGTTGGCGTTGTTCGGAAACATTTTGTGATTCTTTATCAATGTTTTCGATAAAATAATCAATTCATATTCGATTAAACATATTGTGATGATAGGATTTCAAACTCTAACTATATTTATATGAATTTTTTTTTTAAAATATATATACCATTTCATGTTTTGGACAAATTTTACATCTATATTCTAATATATAGCTCCATATATAAAAGCTATCTTTTTGCATCTTCCATTGCATACTTATGAAGAGAAATAGCTACATAATCATAAACAAAGAAAATTCTTATCCTAAACAAAATATTTGGGTGTTGTGAAATATTACTTTTCATTTACGTTAAATTGATGCCAAACAGGTGCGTGTGTTGCTCACAATAAGATACACAGTCATACCGTCAATACATATTCAGGACACTATTTAAATGGAAAAATCATTCATTTTTTGTTTTGTCTAAAGAGTGTTAAATTCTGACATCGAGGCCGAGACCTTTCATACAATTAATGGAAATTAGGTGAGATATATACTAATCAGCATCCCAATGTTGTCTTTTTGCTGACGTCGCAAAATAATGTTGTATTATTTTCAGCAATTTCATTACATTTGAAGATATGGCTAGTACTCTGGTAATAACGAAGCAAAATTAGTCAAAATACATCTAAACAAACAGGAGAAAATGGGAATCTAAGAACTAACTTATATATCAGATAGGGCCATCCAAATCGCTACTACGTGATTTCACATGTAGTACGTTGCCATCTTTTCTTATAAATTGTGAAACTACCAAAGCATATCCGCTCGCATTGGGGAACTTTGAACTGGAATAGTTTGGTTCACTGAGAACACAAAATACCGAAAATACAGTGTCCGTATCCACAACAAATTCTCTCCATGTGATCTGAGTTACACTGACCTAGTGTTAAGCATAACGGAGTTATGCCCCCTTATCATTATACGTGTATGACCTCTCTGTCGTCGTTTGACGTCATAGAAGAAAATCTAGTTTTGACATATTTTTTAATGTTGAGCGTATAACGTTCTGCATAAGCACATAAACCCAATTCATATACACTTATGTCGTTTAGATATCAGGCTGTATTTTCCTCGCTCACACTTTCCGTAAAGATGTCAAATTAAAAAATGAAGCACAGTGCTTTTATTGATGTAACAATAAATTTGGAGCAACCACATTTACTGTTTTTATATTTATACCAACAATAGGAAATGTGGACAAATTCAGCAAGGTCTATTTCTCAAACCACCTAGGTAATTGCACTTATATTTATACCAACGGATAGGAAATTTAATATTCTACATTTCTGTGTAATTTTATCGAAGCCTGTCACGTGATGTAGATCCAGGACCATGCGAGGGCATCCACCCGGGTTAACCACTAGGCTAATCCACCATCACGGTACCCCTCTCAAGTAACCCCACTAGGTATCCTAATAAACGTGGAGTGAGTGAGTTTAGCTTTATGCGGCACTCAGCAATATGCCACCAATTGAATACTCCCCAGGGAGTTGAGTTGGTTAAAAGAATGCCAGAAAAAACACATCCGTTGATCAAGGGAACACTCAAACGCCTTGAGCATGTACTAGGTGTGTGGATATGTGCGCTATATAAATATCCTATCATCATCATCATCATCATCATCATCATCATCATCATCATCATCATCATCATCACCTCACGTCTGACCTAATTTTTGAAAACTCTAAATTATTAATCATATTCGGAAAGAGAAGAAATCATGTTTTGCTGTCAGACTCTAGAAGGTAATTATGACATATACCTGCTTGGCAGTAAGAGTAGGCTCTCCTGACTCTGTCAACTCTGCGAGATCCTCAAGCAGGTGGACCAAGAGCTTGATGAAGGACTGTAGATTCTCCATCGGTTTGTTTTTCCGCTTGATCCACTTGGACGGACTCAGAGAAGCTTGGAGATCATTAAAAAAAATGACATAAATTTCCAAGTAATAAAAAAAATGTGTGTTACAGCGCGAGATGTTTCATGATCTGGAACCACACCTTCCCAGAATGTTAGAGAACAAAAGAACTGGGGTGACATCTACTTGAAAACAATATTTACTGGTGGAAAAACATACCATCTGTCAGTAGTCACGGAAACATTGTTGTCACAGAAATCAACACGTAACATAAACTTGGTCTTACCTCCATGTGCAAACCCATTGTTGCTACCAAGAGACGAGAAGTCGACATTGTCTACCACAACCTGACACATCTGAGCCACAAACTCCACAACTGCACTCTCCTGGTAGAAACAAGCAGTGTTTAGGTTAAAACTGGTTTAGTGGATCAGGTTAAAACTGGTTTAGTGGATCAGTTTAACTTACAAGAGTGAAGGAAGTTTTAGGTCATTTTTATTGTTTATTCCAGCAGCATCTGAGCGTGGGTATCACAAACTGCGTTCTCATTTATTACCCATGTAAGGATTCAGACCAATTTGGCACTATCACTCAAAGCATTTACAAGTAATGACCATAGAATCATTCTAAATTATATCACAAAATATACGGCAAGTTTCCCATGGGTGTGAGAAAAGACAATCATTCAAAAAATCCAATACAGCAACTGATTTCCAAAATAAAAGTGGCCACAAATTGTCTTGAACTGTACGGACTCGACACACAAATTACCATAGAACAACAACAGAACTCTCAGAGGCCCAGATAAGCTGCGTATCTGGGTAATTACGCACAGAAAATGTCCAATTACGCATTGAAAAATAATTGTTGCGTACCAATTACGCATTTACAATGTTAGATACGCAAAAAGTTTAAAACAAATGCGTACGGAATATATACTGAACAACAAAAGTTTAGCACATTTTTGTTACAATTAATATCAAAAGAATGATACGAGACAAAATAATGAAATTTGGCCCAAACGTGAACACATGATGACACACTTTACTCGATTGTTGGAATGTTGTAAAAACCATGATGGTGTATGTGCATAACGTGTTTATGCCCATCGGCAGAAAAATCATGCAAACTGGGGTCTATAACAGGGTTGACATGACACACTGGAGTATCAGTATACTGAAACCGCAAAGAATTGTTCAGTTTGAAGCATGAGTCGCCGGCCTGGAATGCCAGAAAATCAATGCAATGAAGCCCTCGGACGACTACGTGCTGGCCAGCAAGTAAGAGACGTCACCAGGCACTTCCAAGTGCATTACAGCACAATTATTCGTTTGCGGCAACGGGTCCAACAAACTGGCCAAGTTAGAGACCGACCAAGGCCAGGAAGGCCTCGTTCTACCACCCCACAGGAAGACCGCCACATAGTGACGTCATCAGGACGACACAGGTTAACAAGCGCCCCACGTCTGGCCAACGAGCTGCGGCAAGCTACGGATACAAATTTTCACCCCCAGACAGTCCGTAGGCGTCTCCATGCAGCAGGCCTACGTGCCCGACGTCCGGTTGTAGGCGTTTTTGTCATTTGGAACGTGTTACCCCTACCCTACAATGTGTAACGTCAGCTTGACGTCCTGGATTGAACGCGTCTTTTGACACTTCCATTGTGCGGTCAAATGGTCACTCTATTTCTATGCGTAATGAATTATAGCATCAAGTGTTACTTGTTGAAAATGAAATACAATTTCCAAAAATTTGCAATACTTTTGTTGTTCAGTATATTTATAAAAAACGCTTGCGTAATGAAAAATACATTGATTGCTATCAAGTATAGGACTAGTGTTGTACTGTCTTAGGATGAGTGAATTTTTATGAACTCATTTCCATTCTAATTAAGTTGGCTTTGATTAGGTATGGCATAAGGCAGTACATACCTGCTTAGTAAACATACTCAAGGACATATACTTAGGTGAGTAAAATCACTGAAATACCCACATATTTGAAAGCAGTGGGTAACGGAAAATGAAATACCCACTCAACATTCATAATACCCACTCCAAAAATATTCAATGGGTACAGTACCCACATGAGCTAAATCTTATCTGGAGCTCTGACTATGTCTGTAACAACACAATATAACAGGAGCCGGAAAACAATACAAGGAATTACGTGCGACCACCAAACTTCCACTTACAACCACGACTATTCGAGTTGTCCTGCTGGGAATTTTAACAGTAAAACAAACGTTCGGTCTTTCTTACCTTTGAGGATTCCTCTTCCAGACAATGGAGGACTTTTTGGCAAAATTCTTCGCATGCAATGTTGGCCTCGGCTGTTGTGACAAGGGCCGAGAGACGAGTGAAACTCCGGTACAGTTCTCCCCACGTCTTCAGCAACGACTTACAGATCGGCTGGGGAGCACACAGGAAAATCAGGACATTTCTAACAAGAAGACAAAGTCATCAATATCCCCCGCAATGGCAAAATACTCTTCATGATTATGTCTACGAGTTATGATTATGTCAAATATTTAGGTGTGTATATAGAAAAGTGGAAGGAGAGTATTGACAGGTTTTTATTCAAGTTCTGCTCCAAGAAAGGAGCACTATCCACCAATTTCAGTCTAAGTCAAACTTGTTGCCATGGAAACACCAAAATCTGGTGCCATTTTATTCAGAATTCCTCCGGAAATTACCAAAAGTCAAACTTGGCACCAGTACACCACCAGATCTACCACCAGATCTATGTGCCAAGTTTGATGAAGAAATATTGAACGGTTTTAGAGTTCTGCTCCGGAAAAGAGCACTACCACCAATTTCAGTCAAAGTCGAACTTGTTGCCATGGAAACGCCAAAAATATTTTATTCAGAATTCCAAAACTACCAAAAGGCACCAGTACACCACCAGATCTATCTATGTGTCAAGTTTGGTGATGAAATAGTGAACGGTTTTAGAGTTCTGCTCCGGAAAAGAGCACTACCACTAATTTCAGTTTTAGTCAAACTTGTTGCCATGGAAACACCAAAAATATTTTATTCAGAATTCCAAAACTACCAAAAGGCACCAGTACACCACCAAAATGTAATTTTAGAGTAAAATTGATATTTTATACTTATCCTGACTCATGCTCTTTTGCTTGTCTTCTTCTTCTTGCGAACATAGTGGAACACTTGTATCTCCTTATTTGAAGCTCCCTTCAAAATAAAATCACTAATTGGTACTCACCACGAGTTGCTCCCCTTTGTCTCCCCTGGCGGGAAAGGTGTCGCCACCCTCTGGCCATGTGCTCCACTCTCTCCTGATTTAGCGAGCCCAACACTTGAATTTACAGGGAAATCCAAAGTGTTATGTGGGGAGGATGGAGGAGCTAACCTCATGAGTCAGGATAAGTATAAAATATCAATTTTACTCTAAAAATTACATATTTTTCCTTATCCTGACTCATGCTCTTTTGCTTGTAGCATCCTACGGAACGGAGGTGGGTAACAGAATACTTTGGATTTATAATTAGTGATTTTGTATAGATATACTGTAATATCCCCTACGGGAACTTCATGAAGGCTTAGATTTAGGATGTTTCCTGTATAAAGAAAACCATAGGTTATATAAAGCCATTAAAGGGGAATTACATTATGAATATATTGAACAATACATATAAATTATATATATATATATAGGTGACTCTGATAGAGGCACTGAAATTGACTATACCAAAGTATATGCTTAAGGTTGAATACTTAAGCTGAACATATATACATAGCCCTAAAACTCCGTAGAGTTATAAGCTAGATGAGTATGTATAAAATACATATTAATCTTGTGAGGATAATATTTTAACGCCTACGAGGGACTGTCAGTTGCTGAGCGAGGACCAGTGGTCCGAAATGGTGAATGCCAGAGACATCTTCTGTAGTGATGTCTCTCAGGTAGTGATTAGCAAATACCATGTTAGATTTCCAATAGCATCCTTCCATAATCGTGTTCAAGGAACAGTTACCGTGTAGGGCGAGGGTAGAGGCCAGTGCCCTGATCTCATGTGGATTTGATGCTGTTGGTGGGTCCAAGCCTGCTGCCTTGTAGGCACGGAGAATGACAGTCCTTATCCAAATAGATATTGTGGTCCGTGACACTTCTGTTTGATTCGTAGGCGATAAGGGGATGAATAAACGTTTGAGAAATCTTCTCCTTGTTTTGGATCGTCGTAAATAAACTTTGAGCGCTCTTACCGGACACAGTGATAGGTCTTGTGTATCTTGTGATCCGAGAATAGAGGATAGCGCCGGGATGTGGAATAATCTGTCTGGTTGACCTGGCAGTTGATTTTTTGCGATGAAATCCCATCTTAATCCGAGGTGCGCTGTGTTATGATTGTCATCAAACTGTATCCTCTCGTAATCCAGAGCGTGAATTTCAGACATTCTTGCTGCTGTGGCTAGCGATAGCAGAAACAGTGTTTTCTGTGAGAGAAATTCAAAGTTTGTCGATTCCAAAGGTTCATAGACCTCACTCGTGAGGTGTTGTAACACTACATTCAGATCCCAAGCTGGGGCGTGGAACTTCCGCTTTTGGTCCTCCAATCGGAAAGCTCGTAGTAAGGCCAGTAACTCTGGAGATCTTGTCAATTTGACACCCGTTCTCATGGTGATTACAGAACTAAGCGCGGCAAGATATGTTGATATCGTTGAACCTTTTAAATGTTTGTTTTGGCGTAGGTAACACAAATAGTCTGCCACTTGAGGTTGTGAAGCCTCTCTTGCTGTAAACCCTTTCTTTGTTGCATAATTTTCGAAACTGTGCCACTTGTCGTCGTACAAGTTACGAGTTGAGTAACGTAAGGCAAGCGTGACTGCTTTTGCCGCCCTGGCAGAATATCCTCTCTTGTTTAAACACATTTGTATACAGTCCATACGTGTAGTTGGAACATTGCTGGGTTTCCGTGCACTTGTTTGGTGTGAGGATGAATTAACAGGTTTGCGCGCTTGGGTAGCTCCAGTGTTGGTTGACCGATTTCTTGAATTAGTATGGGAACCACCACGTTCTGGCCGGCCAGTAGGGCGCGACCAAAGTGAGTTGTAGGCTCTGTGTTTGTCTGATTTTCTGTAATACTTGAGGTATTATTGCTGGCGGCGGAAACGCGTACGCATTGAGGCCTTCCCATGATAGACTTAGAGCGTCCGTTGCCCAAGCTTGGGGGTCTGGGACTGGTGACACGAATGTCGGTAGCTGATTGTTGAATCGCGTGGCGAATAGGTCTATTAGCGGCGCTCCTAATTGCTTGATTATCTGTGCAAAATTTCCTGTTGATCATCCACTCTGTCGGTGATGGTAGATGAGGCCGAGAGAGAGCGTCTGCTAGTATATTTCTGGCTCCGGGAATGTGCACTGCTCTGACATGTAGATTTAGATCTTGTATTAAATCGAACAGTTGAAAGCTTAGGTTCAAAAGGTTCATCGATCTCGTTGAGCCTTGCTTGTTTATGTAGAACGCCACTGTCGAATTGTCTGTATGGATCATTAGGCGCGCATTTTGTAGAAATGTGCTCCAATGTAGAATGGCGTTGATTACAGCTTTCATTTCTAGACTGTTTATATGGAGTTTGCATTCTTGCTGATTCCATAACCCTGATATCGTGTGGTTGGTGAGATGAGCTCCCCAACCTTGGAGTGACGCGTCTACATACAGATGGGTTTTGTATTCCTGCTCTGCTAAACAAATCCCTTCGCAGACATTCGATTTCTTGGTCCACCATAGTAGATGCGGTCTGAGATGTTTCGGTAGACTGAATGGTTGTACATCGTTGAGATGTGCGTTGATGAGGACCTGTAGGGGACGTAACTGTAATCTGCCTGTGACAGTCATGTCTTGGGCTGATGTGAGAAGACCTAGTAGGCTCTGCCATTGTCGCAGTGGTAACGGAGAGAGTAGAGCTGGTGGAATGGTCTGCTGTATCTTGAGCCAACGGTCTTCTGGTACCATAATACGGTTGCGATTTGTGATGAATCGAATACCTAGGAACTGCAGGTCTTGCGATGGTACTAGGTCCGACTTGCGTAAGTTTACTAACCAACCTAGTTGTGTTAGTAGCTTTATGATGTAATTTAACTGTAGTTTGAGACGCAGTGGATCTTGATCTACTTGTATCCCGTCGTCGAGGTAAAACGCACTGCGTAGCCCTTGACGATGTAGAAATTTGATAATCGGTTTCGTTATCCTCGTGAATAGCCAGGGGGGCTGATGATATTCCGAATGGGAGTACTTTCCACTGGTAATGTAGCCCTTCTAGAGTAAATCGTAGGTATTTCCTGGAATCGGGATGAATGGGGATGTGCAGGTAGGCATCCTGTAGATCTATGCTGCCCATGTAGTCCATAGGACGAATCATCTGGCGTAACTGAGGTAAATGTATCATGCGAAACTTCGGTGGTTTGCGTAGATAGTTCTTGTTGAAAAAGCTCATGTTGTAGATGAGTCTGTATTTCTCCGTGGAGTTTTTCTTGGGAACTAGGAAAACTGGGGAGTAGAAACCTGGTTCGACGTTTGCTTGATCTATTACTTCTATGGCCTGTTTGGATAGGAGTGATGAAACAGCCTCTCTTATCTTTGGTAGTTGTTGCGCTTGTAAATCGAACTTGGGGGGTTTGATTGTCAGCGGAGGCTTGGCCTGTAGAGGGATACGAAATCCGTGTTGAAGAATGTTGGAGACGTAAGGGTCTTGCAATATTCCCCAGTTTTCCCAGTGTAGTTGGAGGCGTCCACCCACTTGAGCTGGCTGTACTGGAACGGCTGGGGGGTGGAAGACTCCAGTCGTTCCGAACCTGTGTTTCAGCGTCTATAATTGCGGGAACCTCTGGGTGTCCTGCCTCTTCCTGATCCTCCTCTATAGTTGCCATATGGGCGACGAAAAGAATCTTTACCTCTAGAGCTGGCTATCTTCCTGTCTCTTGCTCTTTGTAGGCCCGTGAACTTAGATCTGCCTGAGTATCTTTGTGAAGTCTGACGAATGACGCTGGCTAGTGTGTCCATCGATCTAATCATAAGGACTTCCCTGGAATCCTTAGAGACTTCCTTGGCGACTTTGTCGATTTCTCCGTCAAAGATGGATGTTGTCGACCACGGGGCTGTATAAAGTGGGGCTGTAAAGTTCTCCCCCCAATTACAGGAGGCGAGGAGGCCTTGACGACGAGCTAAGGTCAGTGCTGCTGAAACAGATGTAAGATGATCCGTTAAAAACTGCTGATCTTTCTTTTGCATAAGTAAGGCAGAATAAATCATTCTATCATCTTCCGTCGTGGAATCCCGGAATCTAGTAATAAGAGTCTCATTGATCGTCCTAGATCTATTTAACCCAAAGAACATACGTCTCGTCATGGTTTCTATATGAGCCAACTTGCGATCATCCATCTTGTAAATCTTGTTCTTTACATCGCTGATGATCTTATAGTTCTCATCGATGTCCTGGGCCTTGTAGAAGGAGTCCATGTTATGCGTGGAGAACTTCTTGGCTTGAAAGTTGGGCAGATGTGGTATCTGAACTTTCGTAGCTTTCTGGAAAGCTGCATCTAGATTCTGTGGCACTGCCGCAATCGGGTCGATCGGGGGTAGAGTGATTGCATCTGGATCATCTTCCTTCATCAAATACGTCTGCGCTGTATTGCCACTTTTAGATGGTGATGTGAGATCTAGGTTATTGACCATCCAATACCGTATCTCTGCATCAGAAAATATGATTCCTCCATCATCCTCAAAACCATCATCATTAACAAATTGTAGATGCTCTTCGGGACTGCGTGTAGCTGTCTGTATATCTGATGAGGTTTGTGGCGATCTAGTTGACTTGTGCGCCGCTCTATGTGGAGATCTGACGGGTGATCGACCTGGTGATGAACGAAGTGGAGATCGTCTATGGGATGATCTTCTCGGAGACTTGTGAGGTGAATGTTGATAGCTTCGCGAAGCTCTTCGGCAGTCCCTCGATGTTCTTCTAGATGATGAGGATCTGGAATCATATGTCCTTCGCGAATGCCTTCGCGAAGCTTCATTTGCGTCCGGTCCGGGGGATCGATGATATGACCTTCGCGAAGGCCTCCGTGATGTCTGATGGTCTGAGTCCATATCTAGAGATGAAATCGAAGATGGTGATGATCTCTCCCGCCGCGAAGGCCTTCGCGAAGGCTGTACATCTAGGTCCTTCGTCAAGGTGGTGCGGGACTTCCTTCGCGAAGGTGACATCGTCTTGGCTGCTACGTTGACGGGGGGTGCCTCTGGGGTGCTGTCTACGTTGGAGCCTTCGCTAAGGCTCGGACCCTGCTTGCGCAGTTTGTAGTGGTCCTCCATGATGTTCATAATCTGCCGCATCATGTCTTCTGGGATGATCTGTGACGAAGTCGTCGGCGTCTTTTCTGCGATGGGGTTCACATCAATGACGTCTGACGTCGGTGTAGAGGCATCAGGCTGCATGGTGATCTCTGCAGAAGTCACAGTCGCTGACACCGGTCGCTTCTTCTGCCGTAAGTCGGGGATGATTATCGGCTGATCATCGTAGAGGCCCAATTCTGCTGCTGGAACGATCTCGGCTGAGAAAGTTCTTGCTGTCTTCGTAGATTTCCCTTTGGAAGTCTGCGCTGCCCTGGGTGTCCTCAATCTGCGTTGAGACGACGATGAGGCCCTCTTAGACTTGGTCTGCAATGACGGGATGTCTGGGGAGGCCGGTCGTTTCTTCGAGGTAACGGACTGCGTCCCACGTTCCTCTACCGCAGGGGTCTCTAGCAGAACACCAGACGGGAGAGGGTCGATCGCTAGCAGCTGACTGGATGGAATATCTGGACTCTCTGCCATGTTTTGCCCTTGTTTGCGTGATCTATCTGCAGCACGTCTTAAGACGCAAAGATGATATTTATTAAATGCAGAATGAGATAAATTAATGCAGTAACTGCAACGTGAATTAAACGCACACGGCGTAGAACAACTAGGGCATATTACATGTGGATCGGAGGCAGAAAAACGTAATCTACAAATCGTACAGATTTTCATCAACGTAAAGCTAGCTGAACAATCACGAATACACGTGAATAAACAGTAGAAATACGATAATTAATCAATACAAATAGTAAAGGATACTAGCTATACCTCTATAGTAACCTATGAGAGGTAAAAACTAAGAGATTATCAAAGGATATGGTGTGTAAGGAGACACAAGGCGCTCTCACATCCTGCTCACTGGGCGAAGAAGGAGAGAGTGAAGCACATGGCCAGAGGGTGGCGACACCTTTCCCGCCAGGGGAGACAAAGGGGAGCAACTCGTGGTGAGTACCAATTAGTGATTTTATTTTGAAGGGAGCTTCAAATAAGGAGATACAAGTGTTCCACTATGTTCGCAAGAAGAAGAAGACAAGCAAAAGAGCATGAGTCAGGATAAGGAAAAATAGTAGAACTTGTTGCCATGGAAACGCCAAAAATATTTTATTCAGAATTCCAAACTACCAAAAGGCACCAGTACACCACCAGATCTATCTATGTGTCAAGTTTGGTGATGAAATAGTGAACGGTTTTAGAGTTCTGCTCCGGAAAAGAGCACTACCACAAATTTCAGTTTTAGTCAAACTTGTTGCAATGGAAACACCAAAAATATTTTATTCAGAATTCCAAAACTACCAAAAGGCACCAGTACACCACCAGATCTATCTATGTGCCAAGTTTGGTGAAGAAACATTGAACAGTTCTAGAGTTATGATCCGGAAAAGAGCGCAACCACCAATCTCAGTCTAAGTCAAACTTGTTGCCATGGAAACGCCAAAAATATTTTATTCAGAAATCCCAAACTACCAAAGGCACCAGTTCACCACCAGATCTATCTATGTGCCAAGTTTGGTGAAGAAACATTGAAGGGTTCTAGAGTTATGCTCCGGAAAAGACAAATGTGCACGGACGGACGGACGGACTGAGTCCATTTTAATACCCCCCGCAAAACGCTTTGCAGGGGATAAAAATATGTGCACTTTCTTAATTTTTGTTTCTTCATTCAGGACTTACATACATCGGGTTATATTAAAGTTATTTGCCTGAACTTTAACAAAACTCCAACTCAGATGACTGGATGAAATTAAATGCTTACCTGATTGAGTCGGGTGCTCAGGTTGTTTTTGACAGGAAACAGCAAGGCTGCATACAAGGAGTCAAAGTTGTATTCCAGAGAGTCACCTTGATTAACTTCGTTTGTCTGGAAATACAGTTCACATAAAAAATCATTTAACATCATGCAAATATAATTCACCATGAAGATCACTTAACCCTTTCAACACCGCAGGCCGCTTAAGCGGCCACAACGTTATGAGTCCCCAGACACCGGAGGCCGCTTAAGCGGCCAGGCAGTAGTCACGTCAAAATGAGACATAATTTTAGGAACTTACCTGACTTATGATTCATATATTAAATCCATCACATTTCACAATGTCTGGAAACACTTATTAAATTTCAATTGATCATATATTATCGGTAGAATTAAAATTATAAACTATTTTTCGCAATGTAATTGAAAACAACGATTCTCGGACACATGCTTGAGGCGGGTCCACAATAACATTGTCAAAGAGCAAAGTAACGATGTTTCGAGGAAATGATTAAATAAATAGAATAAACTAATGAATAAAATCAACAACTGCATTCATAAAAGTTGTCAAACGTACATATAAAATTACTTTTTCCATCTTTTGTGCGATCATGTAATGCAAGTCAAATCACTGACAAGTGACATCTCGGCTCTACGCGCCTCAATCTTCAGCTTCGGACCGCGATGTTTAATGCGAAAATATATGCATGAAGCATTTTTGTCACAGGTCAAAACCTAGCACGATCGTCCAATAAGTCCAATAATTTCACGTTATATGTAGCGATTTCTTGCTTAATATGTTCAGAATAGCATTATTTTACCCAAAACTTTCGTCTAAATCTAAAAGTTTTCGTTTCACGAGGGCGGTATCCATTGCTGTAATATGATTGGCTGCCTTAGGTCACGTGTCTGATTTTGACCAATCCACGACCCTTATAGCAGACTGTAGCGAAAAGCGTCATTAGAAACCAATTTTTATCAATAAAATCGCTTCTTACAACTGTGAAAATACTCTCGGCAAGGGTTCAGTGATGTTGTTGATGTTCAGAGCTTTTCGAGCGATACCGGCATCAAGCGATTAAGCCTCCCATGTTATTCATCACGAAGCCGAGCGCGCAGGTATTTTCCGTTGTTATGTCATGTTACCGGCGGGAAAGCCACAGATATCGGGGAAATAGGCGACCATACATATTATTTAAGAAATCTTTTATAATAATTTTCTGATTACGTAAAAGTGAAAATATAAAAAGAAAAGGCACGGGCATGTTATGACATGTCACAAATGGAAAAAATCGCCTTAGTTTTGCTTCTTTAGGTGGTTTATCTGGGCGTTATAAATGTAAGCTTGCATTTTCATTCAAAATAATTTTATTTAAGTTGTAGTTGTATTATTTGAATAATATTATAAAAATAAACTTCATATTTATCAACAGTAGGATTAGATCTTTTAAATGGTGTATGGGATGTAGTAGCAATAACGTTTTACAAGCTTATAATTTCCTTCATAAACATAGGCTTCATCTATGACCTCAGAGTCTCTGGGAACTCGGTGTCATGGCAGTAAATGCCTCTGGTTGACTGGTGTTGAAAGAGTTAACGTCCCCTTTGCAGTGGTTGAGGAACATCACCAACATTTAAACAATTTTTGTTGACTACAGATTCAAAGTGTGCATGACACAACATCTAGACCTACCTTGACTATATGTTCCTGGAGAGTGTTGGCCAAGATGACAGGAACCATCTAGACCTACCTTGACTACATGTTCCTGGAGAGTGTTGGCCAAGATGACAGGAACCATCTAGACCTACCTTGACTACATGTTCCTAGAGAGTGTTGGCCAAGATGACAGGAACCATCTAGACCTACCTTGACTACATGTTCCTGTAGAGTGTTGGCCAAGATGCTCCACAGTCGCCACAGGGCGTCGGGGTTGGTGATGAAGGACGCCTGTTCATTGAGGACGTTGGTCACAGCCTGGCAAAACTCCAGAACACCCGTCACTGTGCTGGTGCCGCAGTTGATGAGAGTCGAAAACAGGCTGATGAAACTGGAGATGATAGAATGGTACATACAGATATGTGACAATATGTTCAATGCCATTTTAAGGCTTTTAACGATCATTTTGATTGCATATTTAGAAGGGTACCAAGGGTCAGTTACCAATATCTTGTTAAATCCAAAATACCTTGCATTAGTCACACGACCAAAAGAGTCAAGGGTTTTCAAGATATTCATGTGATTTTCCAGGCTTTTCAGGGTTGACAATAATGCCACAACAAAACTGTATCTTTTTACCTTGGTTACAGGTAACTGATCATGCTAAAGGATGTCAATATCATATCCTGGTTGGATAATCACTTCAAATGAATGGGACATGTAAAACAATCAGATTGATTGTGGAAAACTACAATAATAAGGGTAACAAGTTCAGATATTTTCCTATTAATTGCATACTAAAACTTTTCCAAATAAGTAAAAAAAATAATTTAAATTTGATCCCAAATTTGGAAAACGTGTCAGTTAGCTCCATAAAAAAGATACGTTGTTAATCAATTATTTCATCTGATGAATTTTCCTTAGACAACTCTATTTCAACTGAAAACAAAATATATCATGTACATCCATTGTAATGTAACATCATCTAATTACAAAATGAACGTGACAGAATTCCGAGTGACGTCATTTTACATGGCTGTGATAGTTCACCTAAGACGGAGAAAGAGAGCACCTGATAAACAGTTGAATTTTCTAGGTATGGAATTCTCACTTAAACCCACCAATCTTAAAACACGTTTATTTAAGAACTGCGACTTGTTAATGACTTATAGAGAGGATCATCCAGTGTCTTCCCATCAACATTTCTCATTTGCTCACATCTTGACACAGAAAGGTATAATTGGCTTATACTGAAATATCCCATACCAGTTCATACCAAAATTAAGTGAAAAATTTGACATGGTCAGCAACATGTGCAGACATTCAACTCACTTTTCCGAGCTGGCTAAATCTTTAAGAAGTGTTGGCGCCAGCAGAACTTCACAGAGAAACAGAGCAGGTGTGCCCTGCAACAGGAACCAGAGGTAAATCTCACACCGCGCAGTAAGCAGAGCAACGTCTTTAACATGAAACAATGCTGCAATGAGCATGTCCCTGACATTTACAAGTTTGTATTGTTTAATACCATGTTGTGCAATGTGACAGTTCTGTGACAGCAGCCTGCAAATAATCAAGTCCGGACCAGGCAATCTAGTGATTGACATTATGAACAACAATCCACTCTGTACTCATGGTATCAACCAAGTCACCCTGGTCGACAGGTGGAATCTATTCAAATATTGTATCACTTATCCTCTGTTTGTAGTTAATCATGCATGAACAAAACAAACTGTTTTACAAGTGACTATATTTACATTATTTTTAGTTTTATTCCCTTCCAATTGTTGTAACAAAATTGAAGCATTCGGTTTCAAAACCTTAAATGCTACTTATCTACAAGGACTAAAATCATGTAAATTTTATGATAATTTTGAAGTTATAAGCCGCAAAGGGACCCTGAAGTGACTGCCCAACCGTCCACTAGGGCGATAGAGAGAGTGAGGACCAAGCATGAGGTGGTCACGTGCCGGTTTTAGCGGGAATAAGGGAGGTAACTCAGGGTGATTGATTGTACGTTTGCTTCAAACAATTGAAGGGATTCAAGTTTCCACTTGACTGTTCGGAAGAGAGGATGAGAAAGCAATAAGGCACGAGTCAGGATAAGGAAAAATATTTTTTTTACTTGTCCACAGGAATTTCGATATCTGCACCACTGCTTGTGAGCACTAAAAAAATTAAATTATTTTTAAGTGAGATGTGACTAAGTTCCCCTACCCGAACAACCTTGCCGCTGTTGATGTTGTATGCCGTTGATGCGAGGGCCTTCTGGGGCAAGTTACACACAGGCACAAACAGTTTCTGGAAACAGAGAACAGCAAACTGACTCCTACCATTCAAATACACAAAGACACATCGAGACCAGGCAATACTGATGAGGATTATGGCAGGAAACATCACAAGTGTTATTTTGAGCAGCTTCAGTCAAGACAATACTCAGACTTCACATTGTCACCATGGAAGAAATAAACCTTGGCTTCGATGAGTGAAGCCACCACTTCACCCATTGGACTATGCTGTATCCGTCATGTCACAAGTTGTATACAGGTTCATATATTTATTCAAGTTTGGTACAGTACATCGATCTGTGTAGGGTTTAGATGGCTGACCGTTTTCCTGGGAATACACTTGTCCACACATGAGGTTTATGCACATGATAGAGAGCAACGTCCCCTAAGTCTTTATGTGTGGAAACAAACTGTGATGCAACAGATGTCCATTACTGTTGATCCTACAGACTCCCTCCGCCCATATCTATAATGACTGACTGACTGAGTTTGGCTTTACGCCGCTTTTAGCAATATTCCAGCAACATCACGGCGGGGGACACCAGAAATGGGCTTCACACGTTGTACCCATGTGGGGATTTGAACCCGGGTCTTCGGCGTGACGAGCCAACGCTTTAACCACTAGGCTACCCCACCGCCCCATATCTGTAATGAAGGTAACTATTATGAACAACTCCTGTATGATCCCTACCGTCGACAGCTGGCTACAATGTATTCAGCACCTACCATGATAGTTTTGGGCGTGAGACTCTGGCTGAAGACGAGGGTCTGGAAGTGGCCGAGGAAGCTGGACAAGGCTTCTCTGTTCTCTGACCTGGAGGACGACTTCGATGGCAGACCGGAGGTGGTGCAGCAGGCAGTGCCAGATGTACATCAGGAGGGACTCTGAAACGGAGTGAGTGAGTGACTGAAAAGGGAAGGAGGTAACTGTAGGCTGGGGGAAGAGCTTTGGGGAGCACACTAGAACTAGAATGATTTGCTGAAGCTAAAGTAACATCCATGAAAATGTGTAATTTTTATGATAAAATTGATATCTTATACTTATCCTGACTCATGGTATATGCTTATCTCCCTTTCCCTTCGAAAAGGTTACATGGAAAATTGAAAATAACTGGACTGCTTTTCTCATCACTGTGCCAAATAAAGCAAACAATCACAAGGTCCTAGACAATAGAACAATAGAACAATAGAACAATAACAATAGACAATGAGGTTGAAAGCCCTATATGCCTGTCTGACCCAAACAGAACACTTCACAGACTCCTCTCCAAGAAACACAGTCCCAGCTGGGTCGGGTCATGTACCCAGTATGTCAAGACCCCCCACAAATATCCCAAGACACATACTGAATATTCCAAGTCCTGCAGACCACCTACCTGGTATGTGCGATCCCTGTGCACCAATGAGGTCGAGACTGCACGACACTATCACAGATGCATGTTTCAGGAACATCGGCGTCCCACTGACCACTTCGCTCATGACAGCCCATCTGCAACACAACCAAGGTCAAATTAAATAACATCCAATATCATACAGCTGTACTAAGCAAATAGAGACTAAATAAAGTAAGATTTAACAGTGTTCCAAACCATTTACAGTCCTTAACTGAAAGGTGACTTTGCGGGTCATTTTCTGTGAATTTTGATGTTATTTGACTCGTACATTTTGATGTACCAGCTGCACCATCTTATTACCTTTGCTTTAATGTAGGGACAAATCTTCATATATACTAGTAAAGAAAAGGTTAAGGACCATCCACAACCCACCTGTCATACCGAGCATGGCTTGTTTTCACCAATAACAATCACTGGACAGTCTGTGCCATCCTTTCATCATTGGGATCGAATATTTCCAAGTGTTTCCAAACTTACCAAGTGAAATGACGACCTTGGGGAGGTCAGGCATCTTGCTGGGGCACACCAGGATGTGGGCGAGGACATCGCAGCCCTTGAGCTGCAGGGCGGGGAAGACGGGGCGGGACATCCCAGGGCTGCTGACCGATAGGTTGAGGCGTGGAGTGACCGGACTGGACATGGCATTCTTTAGACCTGAAATTTGGATTAAGGAGTCAGCAAGTAGTTTTTAGCAACATTCGACATCTGAAGATTTATTCAAGATGATGGAACAATTACCTACATCTGCAAGAGGTCAGAATCACCAAATATTACACATTGCTATCCAACGTAATGTTAAATACTTGCTGTGATTTTAGTATATGAAATTTGTCGCCACATGAAATTAGGTACTCATTTACTCAACAAACTACAAACCCATGTGTGGTGTTGTCGGCGTCATGGGGTGGACGGAACTGTTTCTGCTGCCGCCAATACAGAACTGTAGCAGCGGAAGCACCACCTGGTGGACACAAGGGAGCACTGATGAATGGATGGATGGATGATGGGTGGAAGGATGATGGATGGATGGATGGTTGGACGGATGATGGATAGTTGAATTGATGGATGGAAGAAGGATGGTTGATGAGTGGATGGATGAAGGATGGATGGATGGGTGAAGGATGGATGGATGGTTGAATTGATGGATGGATGGATGAAGGATGGTTGGATGGATGAAGGATGGTTGGATGGATGAAGGAAGGTTGGATGGATGGATAGATAAAGGATGGTTGGATGGATGGATGGATGAAGGATGGTTGGATGGATACATGATGGATGATGAAGGATGGTTGGATGGATGGATGGTTAGATGGATGGATGAATGAATGAAGGATGGTTAGATGGATGGATGGTTAGATGGATGGATGAATGAAGGATGGTTAGATGAATGAATGAAGGATGGTTAGATGGATGGATGAAGGATGGTTGGATGGATGGATGGTTAGATGGATGGATGAATGAATGAATGATGATATGGATTAGATGGATGGATGAAGGATGGTTGGATGGATGAAGGATGGTTGGATGGATGGATGGATAGATGGATGGATGAATGAATGAAGGATGGTTAGATGGATGGATGAAGGATGGTTGGATGGATGAAGGATGGTTGGATGGATGAAGGATGGTTACATGGATGGATGCATGATGGATGGATGGATGGTTGGTTGGATGGATGGAAGATGGCTGGGTGGATGAAAGATGGTTGGGTGGATGCATGATGGATGAAGGATGGTTGGATGGAGAAGGGATGGATGAAGGATGGTTGAGTGGGTGGATGGATCCATGATGACTGAAGAATGGTTGGATGAAGGATGGTTGGGTGGATGGAAGATGGCTGAAAGATGGTTGGGTGGATGCATGATGGATGAAGGATGGTTGGATGGAGAAGGGATGGATGAAGGATGGTTTGGTGGGTGGATGGATCCATGATGACTGAAGGATGGTTGGATGACTGAAGGATGGTTGGATGGATGGAAGATGGTTGGATGGATGCATGATGGATGGATGGATACAGGATGGTTGGATGGACGGAAGATGGCTGGGTGGATGAAAGATGGTTGGGTGGATGCATGATGGATGAAGGATGGTTGGATGGAGAAGGGATGGATGAAGGATGGTTGGGTGGGTGGATGGATCCATGATGACTGAAGGATGGTTGGATGAAGGATGGTTGGGTGGATGGAAGATGGCTGGGTGGATGAAGGATGGATGAATGAATGGATGGGTGGGTGGATGGATTCAAGTTACACCATACTTTACTGAGTTTGCTCACTTGCTTTCTATTGATATCACTATTGATACAATGACTGAAACGAAAAGTTGGCCTAAATAAAGTGTACACACTCTTAATGTATCATTGAAGTAGTGATATTCTCAAGTTACATACTGATCATAAGACCGATACATTAGTATTTTGATTATTTAACAACAAAAACAAAAACAATCTAAAACATACCTGGTCAAAATTTTGGGATATTTTGGCACCAAGAGCTCTGACAAAATGCCACCATATTTGAAGTTTCTCCATGGCAACGCTTTCCACTTTGGCATTATTAATTTTGAAAACTTGCATTATGAGTTTCACCCTCTTTGGATCACTGATTATACCTGAAAATTAATACGAATAATTGTATCACATGAAACACTACAGAAATGGATTAAATAAACAGCACATACGAACTAAAACAGAATGTCTTCTAGTAGTATCATGGCTGACTATTGAGTTGTGGACATTATCACGACAAACATTGTTCAACAATGCATTATGAAAGCTGATTTCTGATGGTACAAATTCTTCATAGTATCCCCTGGGGTCCAGCAGCTGGTAATCGTGAAGTGCAGGATGAGGGAAACCAGTGATGCTTACTTGGATTGAGAGCAAAGTTGTCTATGAGGTATTTCCATGATTTGAAGGCTTCAATCTTCACCTCCGCCAAGGCATGTTTGAAGCCGAGCTCTGCTAGCGGCAGCATGTGGTTGATGAAGCTCCCATGGTGGAGTTCCTGGAACACCACACAGTTGTTATATTCACAACAACACAACAGCTGGGACTAACTTGGATAAATTTTACTCATGATTTTATTTGTTTGTTTTCAGTAGTTTTGCCAAAAGCATGTTGAAATCATCAGTAGACTGCACTTGCTTAGCAGATTCGAGTTATTGAAGCCTCGAAACAAGCCTTCATTGTCTGAGAATGGAACACATATTATCATAATTATCTTAGGTTTGCGATTATCTTTCTCACACATTTTACGTAAAGTGACCTTCTGGCTTAATTCATTCGCAAATAACTCAACCAAATAATTTAGAAGTCTTAGTCCACCATGGAACGTAAGAACAGACTGTTGTAACAACCATAATTCAAAGATCACTTCGATGAATTGGTGTTTATTCTTAAAAAGACCCGATGTAGATATTATTTCTACTTACCTCTCCGAAAAGCTTCACCAGAATCCTCCACACTCTCAATACGTAGATTTCATTGCCATGGAACAGTTTCTTCAGCTCCGGACACTGTTTCTGTTGAGAGAGTGAGTTTTTATTGTACCTGCTTTCAACAGAATTTCAGTCTTATTACTGCATCCCAGCCTAACGTCACAAGACAGACTCAAGTCATAACATGTCAGGTGTGCACCACTTTGGTGAAAGCCGTGAGTATGGTTGGTTGGTTGTTTAACAACACACTCTGTAATATTCCATCACTATGGCAGCGGTCTGTAAATAATCTGACCAGACAATCCAGTGATCAACATGAGCATCCATCTATGCAAATGGGACATGATGACATGTGTCAACCAAGCGAGTGAGCCTGACCACCCGATCCTTTTCATCGCCTTTTATAAGCATTAGTTGCTGAGGACCAATTCTAACCTGGATCGTCACGGTTACTGAGAGCATGAGTTTGGTGCTGACTAAAGGCACCATAAGCTCGAACCCATAATCAAAGTTTATAGCTTACGAAAAGAATGCAGCTTTGCACAGTACATTATGACACTTTGAAAGACAACACTACCCCTGAACTGGCCCGTCGGAGAAACATCAGCATACACATTATATGACATAATCAGATGACAGTCTGGAAACAAGAGGCTACTACAGTAACAGACCTGTGTGGTCAACACCATGTGAACTATTCCCCCCTATACAGGACGGTACTTACCGTTCGGAAGTCCTGGACAAGTCCGGTCCTCAGCTCCTTATTGCTGACCATCCAGGGCAGACATGTGTCCAGCAGAGGAAGCACTCTCTCCCCGGATCTTGATGGCAGGGTGAGCAACGAGGGTCACGACCAGCTTGGCCCACTTCGGACAACTCGACTTCATCTCGGCAGGAATTTGGTCCACAAATCTGGCAGAAAAATACAATATATTATGTCCCAAACACAGAGTCAGACACCAAGGATAACTATGAATGGCCGACAGCACTTCCCAACAGCTTGCAAGATCACGTTAAATTTGTTCTCAAAGGTAATGTTCAAGGAAATTAAAAAATAAATTCAACAATAGTTACAAGGCAATAATATTATACCAGATAAGCACAAGTATTTTCTGAAGAGAAACATTGTATGATTTACCCGAAACCATGGGCATGCACATTATAGCGAGTGAGTGAGCCTATAGCAACGTTCTAGTCAGATCATAATTGTGGATACTGAATACAGAACACCTTTTACCCATGTGGGGAATTGCACCAGGTTTTCAGCATGACAAACAAATGCATCTACCACTTGGCTAAATATTTTACATAAGAGTGTTAACAGATGGCTGAAGACTCATACTATGAGCTCATATTTAGGTGAAGAAAACATGAGGCTTAACTGACGACAGCCCTACCTGGAGACAACATTGAGAGCTTCGTATTCCACTGCAGTAGACTGGTTCTTCCACTTGCTAAAAGCAAGCTCACACATGACTAGTAACACCGGCAGCTGAAATGATTCCAACATCAATTCAAGACGATCATTTCACTGCACAAGTTTAATGTACAGGACGCACCAACTGTTCAGGATGACAAGTTAACGAAATACTAAGATGAAGGATGAACAAACCGTTCAGGACAATCAACCATCACTGTACAATCAGACAGTAGGAACAAGCTTTACAGTTTTAGTTCTGTTGCTTATGTGTTATCTGTAAGTTTCATAAAAATACAATCGGGAAATACTGAACCAGAATCAAAGATTTAAGAAAGAAAACTCTGCCTAATTGTTAAATGGACATCTCAACCACAATAACTCTTAAAGTGATTAGACAATGACTCAATGACAGAATCAAAATGTTGGTATATATTTGTATTCTTAGCTGACAAGACGACAGCTTTATTGAGGCCATTCTTGCCGAGGACCAATTCTGACTTGGGATCAACATGACATCGACGAGCACAGGTTGTGCGGGGCAATTCAAAGCCTGAACCACGGGCTACAGCTGTGATCAGACCCTGGCCTCACCTCCTTCACAACCACGGCTTCAGCAAAATGCTGTTGACTGAGACACCACAGCGCCCGAGTTGCTGTTGTCTTGTCCTCGGTCTTCTCCACACACTGTCGCAGCAGAGTGAGGAGCTCGCAGCTCGAGGCCGGAGTCAGGAACCTGACAATGTAAGTGAGATAGATTAGTTCTATGCCACGTTTAGCAAGATTCTATTTTTTAATACCACGAGGCTACCCAACCGCTCTCTGACATGGTAAAAGGAAGATTCCAACACAGATTAATACTTGCCCGGGGGACTCATCTAAAGCTCTTTTTAATAACACTTTGACGCTAGTCCTGGTTGAATGAGACAAAAATGTTGTAAACTTTGTATGCATTTTCACAGCTAGTTCTACTGTAAATCATGAAATTAATGCGTCATGAATTTAATGCGAGTGTGAGGGTCTAGTCTAAAATGCGTCACGAAATTAATGCAAACTCAGGAATCTGTGTTGATGATAAAATATGACACCCTGAATCTTTGATGTTGTTCATCTACTTTTCACACTGGTTATTTACCAAATAACCTGAATTGAGCTTGTTAAGCAATGAATGGAATTGAGCTGACGATGTTTTGATTACGCTGCCATGTTTGATCACATGATTGCTTGCTAGTGTTGGGAATTGGTTAAAATCTCATAATTGATGATTGGTTCATTACAACCGATCAATCATCTAAAATAATTGGTTAGCATCATTTATGAAATTTTCCTGGTTATTTTTGTTAATGAAAAAAAATATATAGAAAAAACATGTAGTTCTTTGGGGTGTTTTTTTCGCAAATTGCACAAAATGCATTTGTTAATTTCACATCTTTAAAGGATGACTAGTATGTTAGGAACATAAATTTCTTGAAGTCTTTAAGATAAAATTCAATCATGACATGAAAAATAAGGGTAGCGAGCTTGTAGTGATTAAAGTGATTAATGTAAACACCTGAGCTTCATCTCATGATGTTTTCTTCAAAATGTTGAATATGTGTAAATAGTTAATGACAGACAAAGGGATCAGCCTTGTGAAAAATATTATTAATGCAAACAAATGTTCCAGAATTGTTTGTGTTCGATAAATGAGAAAACATGATCGATTGCTTGGTCGCTTAATCACCATAGACCAAGCTTCGATTATTTTCTTCTTCTCCTATTAATCGGACCAACATTATTGCTTCCCTGCTACTACTAGTCTTAGTATTTAGTTCTAACTTGAAAGGTTTACCTCTGTAGCAAAACTTCAGATAAAGATGTGCATGCATGACGGAAAACTTATGAAAAATATTTCTAGTTCAGAATTATCACCCAATAAAACTGTTGCTCTATGAGAATGACAATCATTGTATTGTTACTTGTCCTCAACTCAATTATGTAGACGCGGATCAACAGACCAGCGTGAATATCAATGGCTATGCATGGTCAGTAGCGAGCTTAACACAGACAGCACTGGCCTGAGTCCTTGGGAGATCATACTAAACTGTGATATCAATAAATCTGTAATGACTGTGCAAGTTTACATTTTAACTCACCATAAACATGATTACGATGGACAAGATAGTAAAATATGGTTTAGGACCAAAGACTCAGTCAAGAATGGGGTTGGTTGATAAAACTGACGTCAATTTGGGATCCAGATTCCAGACATACCTGACTATTTCTGTATCGTGGAGACAAAAGCCGAGCACTTGCAGCGCCCCTTGGCGGACAGCATTGGACTCATTCTGTATATCTTTCTTCAACACCGTCAATACTCGGTCAGCTTGCTTTGTAAGGTCAAGGCTGATGAAACTCAACTCCTTTTCTCGTAATTGTCTGGAAAAGCATTGAGTATATAACATGATACATACCACAGCAGGGCTCCAGATAATTCTTCAACATCAGGAGTATGTACTCTTATTTTTTCAATATAGGAGTACTGGATAAACTTAAGAGTACATTTGAGTACTGAATGGAATTAATGGAGTATCAGTAATCTTGTGTTTCGTTTCATATATGCACCACAACATTGCTACTCTTGTGTAAACAGGTCAATAAACAATAAACAACACTCTTACGTCTGTAAATGATTCCAAGACCGTACAGCATTGCTGTGGTGCGCATATTTTTTATCCGTACATGCTACCGATACGGCCCTTATCTGGAGCCCTGCACACTTTGTCTGCTGTCTAAAGCCACCCTCAGAAATATGATAAATATATGACTGCAGCCTATAAAAAGTCAAGCCTGGACCAGACAATCCAGTGATCTATATTGAAGAAACAAAATATGCTATTGCATGCCAGGCAATCTAGTGATTGACGTCATGAGCACCCCTGGACACAACTGAGACATGATCACATAAATTTACCAAGTCATTCAGTCTGACCCTACCACCATATTCCATTAGTCACCTCTTTTTGACAAGCATGGGTTGCTGAAAACCAATCTTAACCCAAGTAGTCATGATGTAAAATCTCCCCTAAAACTCTGGTGTTTAAATTTAGGTTATGACCATAACACCATGATTTATATTGTTAATATTCAACAGTGAGAACTTGACAGTTCATAGAATTTGGGACAAGTATTTCAGAATACACATTTGTTTGATGATGTAGACTGACTGAGTTTGGTTTTACGCCGCTTTTAGCAATATTCCAGCAACATCACGGCGGGGGACACCAGAAATGGGCTTCACACATTGTACCCATGTGGGGATTCGAACCCGGGTCTTCGGCGTGACGAGCCAACGCTTTAACCACTGGGCTACCCCACCGTGATGATGTAGAAGTTCATATTGAATCACGCTCGGCACCTACGTTGAGAGAGTTGTGTAGGCTTCGATCTTATCATCCAAGTTGGTTTTCTTGGACTCAAGCGTTGTCAAGATGACCGACAGATTCATGCTGCTCGTTGAGGAGGCTGCTACCATCCTAATCTGACATTAACTGGAACAAAGATTCGTTATAAAATAGTTCACATTTCCATTACATTCTTTCCAAGTGATGTATAGCATTGTAGAACAAAACAAGAATCATGATTAAATAATCTCAATGACCACCAACGCCGCAAAAGGGTAGTACCATTTGCATGTAGCTTTATGCCTCTCTATATTTCAACTGTATGACAGCTTTCATTCATGGAATCAAATGATAACAGTGGGTTTCACAACACTTTGTACAATATTTCAGGTTAATCATTCAGCTTGATATGGGAGAACTGAAAGCCACAACAGGGCTCGATTTAGTGCTTTGTTACTTGCACTGGTGCAACCCAATATTACAAAGTGCAACCTAGTTATTAGTCTAACTTGCACCAGGTGCAAGTCAATTTTTGAGTGGGTAAACTTCTGAATAAAACATCTAAATAATTCAATAGCATATTTCTTTCATTACATATTGCAATAAAAATGTGCAACTGGAATTTGACTGGTGCAACTAGGTTTTTATCTTAGGTTGCACCTGGTGCAAGTGGGTTAACATCTCTTAAGCCCTGCACAAGCAGTTATACTGCCAACACGCCTGGAATGAATCTGGTAAACAAAACCAAATTCCTGTATCCTAAACGCATCAAAATTGACAATGGACGCAACAAAATTTATTAACGCATCCACATGGACGCAGAAAAAGTCCAAATACTTTTGTAAAAATTCACATCAAGTAACAATAAGTTATCACTGAGCTTGCTACTAGCTGGGTTATGGTATCATTTGCAATTTAATTACTGTAACAATGTGATGATCATGATACACAATACAATTACAGTATTAATAATAATATTCAAGTGTCAGGGACCCCCATTTTGTTGTCCAGGACCCCTGAAAATTACAAGCATGAGTCCCATGGACCGTCAAATACAGGACTCTAGGTAAATCCCTGAAAACTACAAGGATACTTTCACAGAATACGCCATGTCTGCAACAGTTGAATTACTGGCAGCCATACGATTCCATAGGAGCAGAGACAAAGATGACGAGAAGATCATTGTTGTGTGGTCAGTTGTGTTTATACAATATATAATACAATGTAGGCCTACGTCATATGTATTATGTAATATCTTTATTTTGACATCTTGTTCACGAGAGATTCCGTGTCGACATTTATAACAGACATACATACTCGGGACCAAATAATCGTAAATTAAATACACCTTCAAAATTAAACATTTAAATGCCTTTCACCATTCAAGAGCACGTTGTCTGTGATGTTTTGGGACAGGTCGTATAATAAATACACTATGTCATTGTTTACTTCTCAGTAAAATAGTCCAGCGGTCTCTGGAATATCACTCTGAAATGCTAACAAAATTATCGTGATCGAGAAAGTATTTGACGTACTCGTGTGAAGACCGATGTGAACAAAACGAAAAACTCGCAAGATCAGCATCAGGTGACTATCGTCAGCAACCACCTCAACATTCCGACAAACTTTGACAACAATATTCTCCCGGGAGACACTTGATATATACCTTAGTATCCTAGGCACCAGCTTGTGTAATTTCGTTCACCAAACATCATCCATTGACAACATATATTACTGCTATTTCCCTAGCGCGGTTCAACACTCCGCCATGAAAGTGTTTCGCGGGAAATTGTCATGCGCGCACCGGAAATAGCCGCGGATTGGCTGTCAGAAATGGAAATGACGTGGTGGTGTTTACATCGGACATGCTGGTACTCGCGCCCAGTAGCGATCATAAAATCTTATTAGTAAGTGTCAATAATAGTACTTATCACTGGTAAGATAATATGAGTTATTGAGGATACTATAATTAATCAGTGACTCCCTGTATTTGCATTAACAATGTTGTAACGATGATGATGATGATGATATGTCGACGACGACGATGATATTTGGAGATATGATGATGTTTCAGAAGCCTTCATGGAATATTTTGTAAAAACATTATTCAAATGTTATAACCGAATGTTCATAGAAAACATTGCTAAAACATTTCTGGAACAATAATACACATTAACATATAGAACCGTTTTTCAAAACACTTGGTGCCCATGCATTTCTCAACGGAAACAAAAACATTTTAAAAAATATTATAGTCAAATGTTTACGAAATTGTTTCTAAAACGATTCTGGAACCATACAAATTCACGTGAATAAAACCTTTTAAAAACATTTCTGGAACATTTCGCGGTGTGATTTGGCGATGTTTTTATTACATTTTCGTGTTACTGGGTTGATGATGATAGTGTTAATTGTTTGTGTTAATTGCCGCTTAACACCGCATGAAAATATTAGCGATAATCACATGTTGTGTAACTAATGCTGTCGGGGTACAATATGTTTCAGAAATTACACACTTTGCTGTACCATCATATGTTTGTGGAATTTAAAAAAATAGGCAATAATCCACGAGAAACTGGGAATGACGGAGTATATGTCATTCAGTTTCGTTATATTTACAAAGTGAAAACAAGTCATACCGGCGACAAAGGATGTATCTTTTAAAGATTTTAAACACTATAGGAGTATGACAGAAGGATTCGTACAAGCTGAGATTTCGTTTGAAGCTAAAATTGTTTTGTTGCCTTTCATCACAAGGTACAACGGGTAAGAATCGACAGCCAGCTACGAGCGGTGACATTTAGCAGTGAGTGAATTTAGTTTTACGCCGCTTTTAAATATTTTCCAGCAATATCACGGCGGGGGACACCAGAAATGGGCTTCACACATTGTACCCATGTGGAGAATAGAACCCAGACTAATCGGCGTGACGAGAGAACGCTTTAACATCAAGGCTACGACACCTCTCACTTGAGGTGAGGTGAAATTCGGTTTAACGTCGTTCTTGAGAATATTTCGCTCATATGACGACGTGCATGCGCGTGTACGTGTAGGTGCGGCTGCTTGTACTAGCCCAGACTGAAGCTGGTTTTATAGTGCTAGCCCACTGAGATACCATGCCGCAGTGAAGCATTAATACCCCACTCAGACACATTATACTGACTCCGAGCCGACCAGTCCTTGCTGTACCCATTAATGCCGAGCGCCAGGCAGGGACCAACAAGTTCCATATTTTAACGTCTTTTGGTATGACGCGGTCGGGGATCGAACCCGCGACCTTCCGCTCTCCGGGCGGACGCTCTAACCACTACACCACGGAGGCGGTCCCTCTCACTTGATCAATGTAGATTTCAATAAAACAGCTGAACGTTATGTTCTCAAATGTTCGTTCTGCTAAACAGAACCACTCGCTGACACCTGACTGACTGTCCTCAGGCGGGCTGTAAACCACGTGGTCTAAACTCAGTGATTATGTTAATGGCGAACAAATTGGATTTTTCTTTTTAAGAATAATTTGCATTTTTAGTCATGTGTGTAAAAGATATTCCAAATAAACAGATTGGTTTGTTTTCAGTTTATTAATATCAGCACACATGCAGGTATCGTTAAATAATCATAACAGTATGTCGTGATTCTTTCTCAGGGGACGGGGACGATCGAGTGTGTGTTCAAAATCCGACGACTAGCCAATCTTTCACGGAGATGTATCAGTTCCTATTTCACAAACGACGACTAGTCAGTCTCCCACACATAAGATACGACTATTCAATCTTCCATGCAGATTTATCATTTTCGCGTTTTACAACGGACGACTAGCCAGTCTTCTTTGAGAGGCATTCCTGCTTGACTCAGAGGCCCAGATAAGCTGCGTATCCGGGTAAAATACGCATAGAAAATTTCCAATTACGCATTGAAAAAATAATTGTTGCGTACCAATTACGTATTTAAAATGTTAGATACGCAAAAAGTTTAAAACAAATGCGTACAGAGTATATTTATAAAAATCGCTTGCGTAATGAAAAAGACATCGATTGCTATCAAGTTGTACTGTTAGTATAGGACAAGTGTTGTACTGTCAGTATAGGATGAGTGATTTTTTATGAAATCATTTCCATTATATTTAAGTTGGTTTTGATTAGGTATGACATAAGGCAGTACATACCTGCTTAGTAAACTTACTCAATGACATAATACTTAGGTGAGTAAAATGACTGAAATACCCACATATTTGAAAGCAGTGGGTAACGGAAAATGAAATACCTACTCAACATTCATAATACCCACTCCAAAAAAATACAGTGGGTACAGTACCCACATGACCTAATTCTTATCTGGAGCTCTGGTGACTGATTGACAACGGTACAAGAATCTGTATCGAAACGTCGCTCTCACGTAATGTAAGAAGCTGTTATCCATTAGCTTGTTCAATATTGGACTAACCAGTATTCCTCACAGATATATATTATATTCGTATTTCACCAGCGACTAGCCAATCTTCGAAGCAGATATATTATTTTCATAAATAGTAATAACAGTGATGTATACTATCCAAAAAAGAAACGCATAGGCGATTTGTATTTTTTAAAATCTATCAATTACCTATTGTGTTCAAACAATCGTCAAAATATGTAACTAAAGTGTTGGTAACATGATTTTACACAATTGCACAAGTAAAAAATCGACATTTCCTGAAAATGTTGATTTTGATGAGATTTCTTACAAGGATTAAAAAGGCATCGCCACAACGCAACAGAAATCACCTTCCAGTTGAAATTGTGCAACAAAGAGTATGCACTGTCTGGCAAATAACAATCCAGATTACTTTCGGAAATCGACATTCGTTTTGAAGAAGTTTCAAGGTCAAATCATTACGCCACGTCTTGACGCTGCGACACGGAACATCGCCATTGAAACAATGCACGCTGAAGATTACCAATATTCTGTTGCCAGGCGTCTGAATGTTAGTCTGAGCACGACGTCACGGATTGCAGCTCGTTACAACCAAACAGGTATAATAAATGACCGTCCCCGTACAGGCAGACCTCGAGTCACCACTGCAGCACAAGATCGGTACATCGATCCGGGTACTACATTTGCGTGATCGTACTGCCACGGGTGAGAGCACAGCATCGGACTTCGGAGGATATCCGGTCAAACTGTACAGTACGGAACAGCATGTACCATATTTTAACGTCTTTTGGTAAAATATGGATCGAACCCGCGACCTTCCGCTCTCCGGGCGGACGCTCTAACCACTACACCACGGAGGCGGTCCTGTAATACTAGTATGTAGTTATCAGTTCACTATGATATGATTTGTCACTCCTGTATTAATACATTCAGTTTACACCGACTGCAGATTTGGCTTTATGTCAATTAATTACCCAGACACGAGTGTCAATATGTCAACCCTGACTGTACCGGTAGGCCTGACTATATGATATTAAAGTGTGTCATGGTAGTATATATTATGAAATGGGAGAATACATTAATTGAATAAATTATTTCCATTAATATAGGCCAATACTTACAATGTTGGTGTCCGATGAAGGAAGACAATATTTGATTAATTTATATGATTATGTCATATTTTATGTCACCAAATTGAAATTAGAAGCATATTATGTGGTTATCTCTATGTCATACATCATAAGCTGCCTTTTGATATGCTACATGACTATGTTGTAATAGGTTTATGAAAACATTTTTTCTCGAAATGTTGTCGCAAGCAATTTTGGGAACTCATATTCAATCACCCCACAATGACACTTACAGCAAACAGAAAGAAATGGAACCATATTTTTCCTAAATCCATACACAATAGTGATTATTAGTAATATTGGTTCAAACAATTAACATGTAATTCTCACGGAATTACGCAAGCCCCTGCACTAAACAGTGTAAATTGATCTGGAAAGCTTATTTTAGAATCAAATGCCGTCAAGACTATAATGGAATGTGTGTATTTCTTAGGTATAAAAGGGGAGCAAGTTTTTCCCTTTCATCTCATTTTATACATGTCAGGTTACTAGTCTGTCATACAGACCCTGAAACAAATACATGTATAACCAAAACCGTCCATGCAAGTCTTGAATATGTGGCTAGTCTAGATTACCACAGTTTTAGGAATTGAAGAAAGTCTCTGGTCCCTTTTTCATTATAATTTAGGGACCGTTCATAATTTATGGCTAGGGGCAGTGATGACGATTTTTAAGGAAAAAGCAATTACAATGTGAATGAAACCCCTCTAATAATTTATAAGCTTAAGTTTTTAAGATTAATATGTACAAAATTGCTGACCCCCCAGTGCATGTGTACAAAATTGATGTCCCCCCAAATTATGAACTGTCCCTTATGATTATAATTTAGGACCCGTTTTTTCTGTAAAATATGTGTATTTCAGAGACTAGATGTTAGTCTGTTCAAGTTACTAGAAATCCACCAGTGAGTGTGACGATCAGCATACCCTGTCATGTCTAGTTGCAAGTTGGATTGGGGCGGTGGGGTATTGCTAAAAGCGGCGTAAAACTAAACTCACTCACTCACTCACTCACTCACACTTACTAGAAAACCCCAGTGAGTGTGACGATCAGCATACCCTGTCAGGTCTAGTTGCAAGTTTTGTTCTGAATTTGTATTGATTTGTATACTTAGGTTTTTTTAGGAATACAATTGTTAATTACAGCTAATTTCTTTGATGTTTGGTGGTGTCACGCCTTGTTCTCTTACGAACTGATTCCGGTTAACTTTTACGTTTTAATAGGGGAAAATATATCATTTTGTATTTCACAAACGACGACTAGACAATCATCCTCGCAGATCCATCATTTTTCGCAACCAACGACTGGCCAATCCTTGGCGCAAACTGCAGGGGCCCATGTAAAAATGCTTTTATATAGCGCACAGTGGGATTTCATGGCACTATTGATGACTAGTTTACCGTTACAATTTCAAGCCGCCTTAAACTGAAAAAGGTGTAACGCAGAGTGTGATACAGGATTGTTGAAAAATGGGAGGGTTGCACACTACGTCCTACACCAGAAATATACACTCACTATAACTGACAGATAACTGCAGTCAAATTTGTATACATGTAATGAAGGCCGGATTTAGAAAAATACACACCTAAATATCCCATAACGAAACAAACCCACTCTGTTCCAAACAACAATCTCAGGCCCACTCAGCCAGACTACCATGCTGTCTGCTAGCGGGGGGCTACTTCAGTTTTAAACATATAACAAGCGTGCCGTATTCGTTAACTGAAATATTTACGACGACCTTGACGTCAAAACGATGCCCCTTGCAACACACCTCAAATATCAAACTTAGAAACAGACCAGGATTGTTCTTTGTAATACATGTACACTGTTATAGCGGGGGTGAAATATTGTCGTACAGACTCTGAAACACATACACCGAATATACAGATGATACAAGTCTAGAATGTGAGACAAGTCTAGATTGCTACAGTTTCAGTTTGGAAAATGACTGACACAGTTTGGTTTTAACGCCGCTTTTAGCAATATTCCAGCAACATCACGGCGGGGGACATCAGAAATGGGCTTCACACATTGTGCCCATGTGGGGATTCGAACCCGAGTCTTCGGCGTGACAAGCCAACGCTTTAACCATTAGGCTACCCCACCGCCCCAGTTTGGAAAATGAAGAAATTCTCCGGGCTCCTTTATATTATATTTTATGAAGATAATTTATTAACCGTTTTGTTTTAAATAAATGTTCATTTCAGGGATTAGATGTTAGTCTACGTGAAACGTTTCACACCATGATGTTGACCCCTTGAGTTTGTGTCGACTTTTGTGTTTTGGAATTAAAGTCAAATAATAATTCAAGTACATATTACATCGCGTTTGGCTGAAGACCATGTTTAGCTTCACGAAAATTTTTGCTTGTTTTGAAATGTTGGTGGAATGAACGGTGGTAATATATAGCTAGTAAGGCGTGGCTGTTGATTTAAAACAACACTTCAAAATATTGCAAAAACATAAACGAGAACACAGGTCGAGGTTTCAGCTAGAAACACTGAACGGCTTTTAAACAGATATCAGCGGCTTTCAATCTGCACCTTTCTCTCAAAGTTTGTAAAAATATTGTTTTTAGTCTCCGGTCTGTCTAATTCGTGCGATGTTTTATAAGTTTTAGACACATAACCCAGGAATATTCCAAAGTTCCAAATGGACCTCTGATTGTAAAGCGGACAGTAGCTGAACACTGCATGGTCTAAGGGAAGTAACTCCTTGCGACTCTGCAATAATCAGATGCCATTTATCTGCCCTTAGACCACAAACCGACTTCATGCCGACTCCGTAAGTCTGTCTATTGTGTGAGATACTTTGTGGGTTATAAACGCGCTGAGCTCTCCCCGTGTGTAACATTATTTATATATATATTTTACAATGGATATGTTTCATCAGTGTATTTCAGTTCAGTTAACGGTTGTAGTTACGGCTTACGCGTGTTCGGGGCGTATATATACATATATTATTCCTTAGGTGTTACATATTAGATTACATAGTGTGACGACCGCCTCCGTGGTGTAGTGGTTAGAGCGTCCGCCCGGAGAGCGGAAGGTCGCGGTTTCGATCCCCGACAGCGTCATGCCAAAATACCTTAAACATGGTACTTGTTGGTCCCTGCCTGGCGCTCGGCATTAATTGGTACAAGGACTGGTCGGCTCGGAGTCAGTATAATGTGCATGTCTGAGTGGGGTATTCATGCTTCACTGCGGCATGGTATCTCAGTGGGCTAGCACTATAAAACCAGCTTCAGCCTGGGCTAGTACAAGCAGCCGCACATACACACACACACGCATGCACGTCGTCATATGAGCGAAATATTCTCAAGCACGACGTTAAACCCAATTCCACCACCACCACATAGTGTGACATTGAGATTATCTGCGGAACATATTGAATATAATAGAATACGCTCTCGATATCGGTTTTGATTTACTAAACCAAAAATATTGTCTTCGCAATTAAAAAATATCCAAATTTCGTGTAATACGTATAGAAAGCGAGTATCTATATATCCAGAAAATAAATCCCGATTCCAGTCTAAACTTGATAATCAAGTGATCGATATAGTGAGACACTACCCACGCTGCTAGGACGATACGCTATCAACTATGTCGTCTCTTATAACAAAGCATGTCGTAATGGGGATGTCTGTAACCTGTAATCCCCACGGGCAACTTAAAATATTTAGAAGTCTCCAACTTTTTATCCACGCAATTGAGTACAGAAATGACTAGTTATCAGAATGTATAAGCATTGAGCAACAATGCATAGATCCAGTCTGTGTTCGGCGTGCTCAGGGGGCGGTGGGGTACCCTAATGGTTAAAGCGTTGGCTCGTCACGCCGAAGACCCGGGTTCGAATCCCCACATGGGCACAATGTGTGAAGCCCATTTCTGGTGTCCCCCGCAGTGATGTTACTGGAATATTGCTAAAAGCGGCGTAAAACCAAACTCAGTCAGTCAGTCAGTCAGTCGACGTGCTCAGTGTGCAACAAGAATATTTTCTGTCTGTTTTCGACGTGCTCAGTTTGCAACAAGAATATTTTCTGTCAGGAATAAAACCCTCAAAGAGTATCTCAGTGAAATCTCTGAACTCGAAAACAGATAGGTTCACTAAAGTACCGATTATATCGAATAAGCAACTGACTAAATGTTTATTATTGTTTTTGAAGCAATGACATAAATGAGTACGAATGTGCGCGACAGCCATTTATGGATCTAACCTAACGGGTGGCCACTATATTGATGTCAGCCAACTCCCTTCACTGGAGGCGGCCGCTTTTTTCTAATGTGAATTAAAACATAATTCCGAGATATATTTGTCCACCTCACTGGTGTTTACCGATCACTATTTATTAACGTTTTCGCGACAATGTCGCAAATTGTATTCTATTTAGTTGTGTGTATTGGTTGTCTGTCTGCGTTCAACTACGACTATTTTTACAGATGTCATAATACAGTAGACATTTCAATAGTGAACCAACAAACCGGAAATTGAAATGCTGTTATTCATTCAAACACTTGAGTATATCTATTACAAAAAAAATAGTTTCAGAAATGCAATAAACTATGATAATATGCACTGTAATTCGAGGGGCGGTGGGGTAGCCTAGTGGTTAAAGCGTTGGCTCGTCACGCCGAAGACACGGGTTCGAATCCCCACATGGGTACAATGTGTGAAGCCCATTTCTGGTGTCCCCCGCCGTGATGTTGCTGGAATATTGCTAAAAGCGGCGTAAAACCAAACTCAGTCAGTCAGTCAGTGTAATTCGAGAATACTGGATGACTGTGCCAAGCGAAAAATTTGAGCAATTTGAGCAATTTGAAGCAATTTAATATAAAGATATGTAATACGTTATGAGATACCACGTGAGATTCTACTGTACTGATTATTAATGCAAAGCTGTACAGCAATATACAGTACATTAAAGTTTTCGTCACGTGACATTTCTTTGCCTTCTGATTCGTTCTCACGGAAAATCGCATTTTTTCTCCAGTACGTGTGTGAGAGAAACAATAACAACAGTGGCATCATGGAATTCAGCAGCAACGACAGCAAAAACGATGTCAACAATAACGACAACAGCAGCAACGACATCCGCGTCAGCAACAACGACATGGCTGGACTTATCCAACTGACAGATGCAACATTGCTAACGAATTTTACCTTAAATTGCCAGTTTTTAGGCTTTGTTCTATCGAATTTCTATTGTGGAACACGGCAAAGACCTAGTGTCCGAAGGGGAGGCGGGGTAGCCTAGTGGTTAAAGCGTTCGCTCGTCACGCGGAAGACCCAGGTTCGATTCACATGGGTACAATGTGTGACGCCCACTTCTGGTGTCCCCCGCCGTGATATTGCTGGAATATTGCTAAAAGCGACATAGAATCAAAACTCACTCACTCACCGAAGTGTCCGGAATTATACATGAGGGTAAATAAATCCATTTACCCATTTCTCAGCAGCAGGGTTACTGGTTGGTTATTATGTTGTGAAGGTAAACAGACACATTATAATTGTTCTTCCTCGAATAAATGTTACGTCAGCAGATTGATGACGATAGCGCAATTAGAACAAATCATTTTGTTTAAATGTAAGGATTACTAAGTTATAATGTAATGCAGGTTTTGTGGACTCAAAGTATCGCGTCCTTAACGATAGAAAAACTAGTGATTATCGTTCTACACAGCTTTTAGCAATATTCCAGCAATATCACGGAGGGGGACACCGATACTCCGTGAAATCCGTCGGATGGGAAATTGCATGTGTTTTAATACTTGAAAATATTTCACTTGAGCCATACCTGATATAGCGTACAATTGTCCATTGTGGCATACGACTTTCAAAGGGAATACAATCGAAATTAAGATTGTCCACTTCTGAGTTTCATACAAGCAATGAAATGGCCTTTTATGTCGGAAAGATCATAGAATTGTGTTGGTAAGTTCGGTATATCTTAGCGTAAAATGCTAGAGAACGATTGAACAATATACACAGAAATATCTCAGCCCTGTGTGAATGCAACGACATAATGTCGGATTTACGTTTCAACCTTTTGATTCTTGCTGAAAAGGAAAAGGAAAGTAACATTTTTAGAAATATGGCTATTTCTTTACAACTTATTGCAATTTTTCATCAATCTTCATTGCAACCGCTTTAAGCTTCCACACTCTTTACCGAATGTACAAAAGGAAACATCATTAACTGCACTGTTTTTATATTAATAATGATAATGTGTTTCATTTTAATATGTATCATAACGTGAATGCATACTTTTATCTTCTGCATGCTTATTACCATATCTATATTGAAATTCTTCAAAGGCATTTAGAAGTTGATGTAGTAATACAAGATAGTAATAATCAAGAAGCTGTTGTCTTGTATCATATCTATATTTTAATATTTGGATTGTTTATTCTGTATACATATGTCTCATAAGAGATTGATTGGCTGGGCCTACACTCGTAATTGTATCATGTTCTGATACTGTATGTACCTGTTGAGTTTTATGGTGTGGTACACAAATAAACTTCTTCTTCTTCTGTCAAAGTTGAACACTGATCGGCATTTTAGAAGTTGGTGAGTCAATAATAAAACATACGACGTTATGGATAGCAACTTCTTGTTTATTGCATAGAGCAATGTTTCGGTGTAGATTCTTACACCGATTTAGCTTTTACCTTGAAAACAGTCTAAGAATCTACACCGAAAAGTACTCTAAACAAGATTTTGTTTTATTCATAAAGTCGTTTGCTTTATTATTGTGTTTAGGACAATAAATTTGCAGTATTTCGGAGACTGTTTTGAGTCTTGAAACGTTTTGATGATATTTGTAATATGTTGGTGAAATACATTTTTTAAGAATAAACTTTCTTGTGACATTTCACATCATTTGCACTAACAAGAATCAAATAGCTTTCCATATGTTTGCCTTAGATTTTATTCCAATTTTCTGTGTTTATTCATTACCTTTTGTATTACCACAATTACTGTATTTTAAAATTATTTCTGTTATTAGTAGTATCATCACAATCGGCGGCGACACCGAAGAACAGCACCAAAAGCAGATTATTACGCATTTGCTACTTCATGGCGTCTATTCTTTGTAGATAGTCATTAATTTGTGTCAAAACGAAATCTAATTTCCTCCTTCAAATGTCTGGCATCAACTGTTATAATTATTTCCGCTGATTATTTCCAAAACTGTTTTAACAACAGCAACAGCAATAATACAAGACGTCCAGACCGTAAAGTGCCAACGAAGCACTTTTTCACCCTTCACAATAAACAATCAAGCAAGGGAGATAAGTCGTTGTTTACCTCCATGTATCGGATTAATCCGTGGTTAGATAGGTTGGAGGCGGTACCACCAGGTGGAGTGTACAACTTCTTCTTGGCGCGTCCCAGATCTTGTGCCACTGTTTACAAACACGTGATAGTGTTGACTCAGAGATGTTTACACGTGAAATTAACACCCCCAGCTGACGACCACAGATATCGACAATGATGAGACTGACAGCTTGACATGCGTGTACATATACACATTTAAATTGGAAATTAAAACCATTTCCAAACATTTTGATATCATTACATTATTTATATACGTAAAGGCTTGAAATAATATTTACATTCAGTACCACGTGTTCTTTAAGCAGCAGCTCACATTTTATGGTTAATGCATGTGTCTGTGTGACGCCTTGGTAAAGAGTATTAATTCATAATACATATAAAAGCACGATCTAAAACATATAGACAGTTTATATTAACAACTCTTACGTTTCTGAACATCTGTGATAGCGGAGAATTGGTGATAGGATATTTCAAGTCAAAATGACGCCGCCGCTGGTGAACTAGTTATTGGACAAACACTTTATTTAGTGCAAATCTAACTATTTCAGAATCTACTCACAATTATCTCTTCTCATCTGTCCCTCTTCTGCAAAATCTGCCTCTGTATTTGAACAAATATAATATAGACGAATAAACATATTGAACTCCTCACGGTTGCACATTTAACTGAATTATGAAAATGTATATAATTCTTTCCCGGCAAGAGTTGATTTTTTATCAAAAGAAAAACACACACATCGGAATAAATTCTCTGAAATGCACATACACACAATTGTCAAACACATCCATTAGCTATATCTCGATATAACATTATCGATTAATTGTGATTTATAATTTTATTCGTTTTTGTTGAAATAATTTGCGTGTAATACATAAGACCTATATAGAATATATAAAATGCAATTCGCTAAAAATTCCCCAAAAAGCCCGAAAAACATAAATCTTTAGCTAATTTAGACCAAGCTGTGTTTAAGAAATCACATGACTGACGTCAAATTCGTTTAGTCTTGTGTTCGTTTCCAGACATTCTTTGTCTCAAGATGATGTGCATTTGGGTTGAACAGCTAAGTCGGTAATTCTAGAAATTAATCAAATAATAAAATGATAATTGTCGGAACGATTCTTTCTCTCATGTCTGAAATGATTGGGAATTATCATTTAAGAGAAATATTTGAATTTTCTCGTCAAATAAGATCGGAATATCTGACAGAGTTGATATTTTGAGGAGTAACATAACTGTTTTATACAGAGGTGGTATTGTAATATATAAATAGCTACATTAAATGGTAAATAACTAAAATATTGCTGTGCAGTTTCTGTAATATCGTTGTCATAGAAGTGCAATATACATATATAGAACAGCATACTTCGAACTCGTTGTGTCTCTTCTCCCATGACATCTTCGAGTTCAATACAAAACATCCTAATGCACTAGTATGACGTTTTATATTTATTATATACCCTCTCATCTTGCATTAATGGAGCTTTGGAGAAAGTAGAACCGACAGGGGTTCAATACGGAATCTGGGGTGCAATACGGAATTTGACCACGTCACCCGTATTGCACCGCTGTATTACTGTCCTAATATTACATGGGTATATACTAAATAGGTGATACTGGTGCCGATATTGGTGTGATGTTGTTGTGGTATTTGTGTGACATATACTGCCGTTTAAGAAAATATACACTTGGTAAAACACATGGAAATGTGACACCATGGTCCTTGACACGTTACGTTCGCGTCATTGTTGAGAGATACTTCTTGATATGATTCACGCAACATCGCCTACGATACTCGTGTCAAATCGAATAAGTGTTGTTCTTTTTTCATTTTAGCCGCCACTAAAAGTGGTTTGAATGCCTTCTTTTGCCGGACAGTGTCGCTGTAGTGTGATCTTGCGTTTTTGTGATTTAGATACAACTGCCATATGGGTTGTTTCGTAGCACACACGATCTCTCGACACAAGTTCCAGTATTAATACAGAATACACTACTTCCAACTCTGGATGTGACGACCTCCATTTCAAGGGACAGTTCGTTATATCCGAATGGGACATCACTTATACAATAGTGTCAAACAGTTTCAGCAAAAGTTATTTTCCGGGGAACATTAGTATTATCGCGCGCTAACTTACGGTACAAACGACTTCTCCAAGTAAGGAAATGAATGTTTATTGAGAGAGAGAGAGAGAGAGAGAGAGAGAGAGAGAGAGAGAGAGAGAGAGAGAGAGAGAGAGAGAGAGAGAGAGAGAGAGAGAGAGAGAGAGAGAGAGAGAGAGAGAGAGAGAGAGAGAGAGAGAGAGAGAGGGGACACGAGAAATGGGCTTTACTGATTGTACCCATGTCTTAGGCGAGACAAGCGAAAGCTTTAACCACTAGGCTACTGCCCTGCCGCCCTTAAAGTAATACAGTGAATTAAGTCATTTTTCTTATTCAGATTGTATGACCGAACCGAATTGTCTACGTGATTCTTAAAGCGTCTTTTCGTGCAAATATACATCAAGCGTCATCTGCGACTGGAAATATCGCCCATCTAAAAATGATTGTCGGGAAAAGATAGAAAAATCGATGCCTAATGGTTTTCAGGTACATTGGCTTTTCCTTCAACTTCCTTGTCCTTTCGTCCTTCAGCTTGCAGCCACACGTGCTTGGTCCAAATGTCACATTATCGACCTTTGTGGATTTCATAATGCACCAATCACTATAAATGGTCAGATTATTTACAGAGTGACCACAGCAACGCATTTGCATCTTTTTCTTGCTGACAAGGATCAATAGATTTAATTTCTTTCTTTTTCTGTTGAAACTTGGCAGTGTTAGAACGTGATGGAGCGAGTCCCATTTCATCCTGCCTTGGGCAGGAACGGTTAATAAGGAATCTTCGCTAAGATAGCTTGCCTGATAGCTCTCCGTCTAAGCTTTGTCCCAGTGCGACGGGCACATTTTCCAATCCCCCATCAACGGTTCCTGCTTTTCAGCATACCCTCAGGGAAATCGTCTCCATGGTAACGACCGGTCAGCCAATGAGGAGCCATATATTAATGTTTGTTTTACTAGCGGTGTATCGACGCGTTATGAGGACGGGATTGCCGAGTCGCGTGCAGGCGGAATGAGAGAAATATGTTTACATTCGCCGTCCACGTTTTTCACGTGCAAACCTAGGTCACGAGGTAAAGTCAATGCACGTGCTGCACACGCAAAAATGGACTGGAGGGGTTTGACAGGCGGCCATCTTGGAAAGAAGATAAGGATGGGCTTGAGGCTGTTTTGCTGAATAATTGTCGGGTTTCGATGATAGCCGCGCGTGTGTGAAGCGATTATTTCGGGTGAAATTAGCCATAAATTGATTACGCGAACCGATGTGGCTGACACAGGGCAAGTCAATGGCGAGGGATTTATCAAACTTTAATGTCGTTCCCTGTCTCCCAGCAAATCGATGTCTCCACCACGAATAGTGAAAGAGCTCCTAAGATTTAATTTTCAAATTCACGGCATTTCGGCGTCGCTGGAGACTTCGACATCGTTAATGTTATTGCGAGGCTGCCATTCCCGCTCGCGGCCTGAAAATCCGTAATATTCAGTAATTTTTTGATAGCTCTGTACGATTGAGAGGTTTTAGTTAAGAGATTTGTGTCTGTAAGAGGCAGCTGTGTGGGGCTGGAAGAAGATGGGAGCCGCGTGGTCTTGGAGCACATGGAGATATTGGTCTGAGGTAGTGCAAATCAGGCATGGAATCAGAATATTTTATCTGTTTGCGTAAATTCGCCACAATCGTTGACGTCATTCAATAAAATATGTCAGAATTGTCGTTTGGAATATGCTGTATTTCACAGATTTAATCAAACGCATTTTATAGTACACGTTTCAATTACCGAAAGGAAATTAACACATTTCATAGTTGCTTTAGAAAAGGGGGAATAACTCGATAGAATATTTGAGAGTGGTGTGGGCGCAGATATGTAGGCGGAGAGTGGTGCAGGCGGCGCTGTTGCTGCTGCTATTACTACTACTACTCCTGCTGCTATTACTACTACTACTATTACTACTACTGGGGCGGTGGGGTAGTCTATTGGTTAAAGCGTTCGCTCGTCACCTGGGTTCGATTCCCCACATGGGTACAATGTGTGAAGCCCATTTCTGGTGTCCCCGCCTTAATATTGCTAGAATATTGCTAAAAGCGGCGTAAAACCATACTCACTCATTACTAGGCCTACTACTGCTGCTGCTGCCATTACTACTATACTACTACTACTACTACTACTACTACTACTACTACTACTACTACTATTCCGTTTCATTGGTTGAGATGAATAATTAACATTGGGTGTATAAAGACT
Source organism: Haliotis rubra (assembly GCF_003918875.1). Lineage (NCBI taxonomy): Eukaryota > Metazoa > Mollusca > Gastropoda > Lepetellida > Haliotidae > Haliotis > Haliotis rubra. The sequence goes on along the minus strand of NW_025766547.1, from coordinate 457,443 downwards.
TATTCAAATAAACGATTCATTTGATGTCAACGTAGTGGGGACTATTATATTAGACTTCAAGCTTAACCCTGGACGTATAATATTAATGAATAATTGTTTACGCTGCCCGTGAAGGAATTCCGCAATCCGCTCTGTGACTAAGCTTATACTTATTCTTAATCTCTCTCTCTCTCTCTCACTCACTCACTCACTCACTCACTCACTCACTCACTCACATACACAAACACACACATACCTGAAATACATTTCAAAATGACATGACACCAACCCCATTCAATCTCAGTTGTCATAGCAACTAATCCCACCGACACCGTTGCTTGTATCAAGTAGAAATATAATACTAACTAAATATACATGTATCCTTTCACATTCAAGCCGAATCGGCAGAATTACCTTCCCCAAGTAGAGGTGCTTATTTCCTGATTTATGACGGTCATAATCTCTAACTGTCCTCGTATAACATTTAATATTATGAAACATTCATGTAAAAAAATAGTAATGTGATAATAAAATAAATATATGTACAAAATCAATAAGGAAGCTGGTGAAACGAGTCTTGGCTGTATGCTCTTCCCGTGTGTTCTTCCTCACCCATGTTCCTGTAGAATACAGACAGCCCGATTCCACATCCAGCGGGCACCTGTTTAACCTTCCTTGCGTACAGGAACGACAACCTCTTTGTTACAGCGGATGAGACGTTTCGGTGTAGATGCTAACAACTTCATCCAGCATGTGATAACGGTGTTAGCATCTACACCGAAACGTCGCATAAAGAAGTTGTCTATCCATAAAATCCATTAAAAATCGTTCATGTTCATCATACCAGCTTCTAAATGGAACTGGGGCGGTGGGGTAGCCTAGTGGTTAAAGCGTTGGCTCGTCACGCCGAAGACCCGGGTTCGAATCCCCACATGGGCACAATGTGTGAAGCCCATTTCTGGTGTCCCCCGCCGTGATGTTGCTGGAATATTGCTAAAAGCGGCGTAAAACCCAACTCAGTCAGTCAGTCAGTCTAAATGGAACTCCGAGAAGAGAAACAGCCCACCGGACTAATTTGTCTAAAGAAATATTAAAGATTTCGATTTTCAAATTTGATTGTCCTCAAACTCATGCATGTTCATTTTTCTCACTTTTCGTAAGACAGATTGTACGGCTTCGATTTCCCACAGGGTTGAAGACGAAACTCCATTGGATCGTGTAAGTAACAGAAGATACCCGCAGCAATGGGATTTCTTTTCACATTTTTTAAAAACTTCGTGAAGGATTAAATTAAAGCGAAAGTATCCACTGGGAATCCATACAGATTTGGGGTCTAGTAATTTTTTATTCGCCAACCATCATTTGACCTACCCGATCACAGTGTTCAGTAATATATTGACAAGGACATCGAGGTTAACCGACTGACTGCATCGGCTGATTACACAGCTGCACGTGTCATGTCAATTTCAATTCAAGCATTGCACATATCACTTCATCATTACGTACTGAAACAAGGAGGACTGCACGCACGATCCTGGATGCGACAAACGGGTGATTGATAGGGTGAGCATTTGTCTTCCATGATGTCCAAGAATCCAAGAGTCGCGCATGTTATACATGTTCAGTCGTGCACTGACTTCGCTGTATGGATCTGGTCAGGAATTAGAAAATAACTGAGTTTAGTCCCACCTCCCACCGCCTTTTTTTATATAGCAATACTCCAGCAATGTCACGGCGGGGGACGTCATGTACCCGGGTCTTCGGCGTGACGAGCGAGCGCTTTAACCACCGAGGCAACCCATGCACCGCTCCTGGGCCAGAATTACAACGTGATATGACAAGACTATTGTCTGTTTGCAGTGAAAATGACAAGACTATTGTCTGTTTGCAGTGAAAACGTACCGATGAATTTCACTTTAAACAAAACAGTAAATCAAATAAAGTGAAATTAAGATTGCGAATCATCATAATTTTACCTTGCCAAATGAACATTTGAATCTCAGAATTTTATTCATCTTAGGATAAAAGTTGTTTAACAAACGATCATAGATTCAAATCGCTATTATTGGTTTGTATTACAAGGGGGTAAGCGCAGTAGTTGGAACACTGAAACAAATGCACGTGCGGTACGTGATGAGCGTTAACTTAGACCAACCCTACTTGTTCTCGGTGTTTCATTTAATGTGCATACACCCTTGTAATACAAACCAATAATAACGATTTGAAACTATGATCGTTTGATGAACAACTTTTATCCTAAGTTTAATAAAATTCTGATATTTAAATGTTCAGTTGGCAAGGTAAAATTATGAGGATTCGCAATCTTAATTTCACTTTATTCGATTTACTTTCTTGTTTAAAGTGAAATTCATCTGGTACGTTTTCACTGCAAACAGACTATAGTGATAACAATTCATCCATACAGTTCTCAGTATGTTTTGGTAGATAAAGCAGGTGGATATACCGTTGATATCGGCATGTCATCGCAACTCATTGAGCAGATCGACGCAGCTTATAATGTCGATCACTGGATTGTCCGGGCCCGGCTCGAATATGTACAGACGTCCGTCAAATAAGTCCAGCGTTCTACGACCACATTATTGTACATGTAGATGTATCAATCATATTAGTGTGGAAGTTGATGTAGCGATCATATTGGTGTGGATATGGATGCATTGATCATATTGGTGTGGCTATGTTAATTATGTCATTAACGAGGTGTCTATTTTGATCATGACAGTCAGGAGGTTGAGATATTCAGCCAGGCAGTGTATATATCGATCATATATGAAATATATCACGATCGTATTAAGTGTGTCGCGACTCCAAGTACGGCAATGTAAATGTCCCTCTATATATTAACATATGTCTGCCGTCATGGAGATGGTTTCAGTACAACCATTATCCAACCAGAAAAAGATTAGAATCGCATATTTCTAAAAAATGCATGCCGATAATTCTTTATAGAAAATGTCGATTTCACTCGAAGTGTTGTACATCCCATCCCTTGTCATTGATCAAGTGTAGTCCATTTCACATCAATGCACGTCACGCCTCTGGCATTCTTTAATAATGCACGGACTAAATAGCGACCACACAGTATTGTAATAAACAGATACCCAGGGGTGTGATAAAACTCATATCCACCGGTGCTAAAAATGTCGCGACGCACGAGCTATTTGTAAGGGGATTCCACGGCAGGGGAGGCCGCAGTGTTGAGGCGAGAAAGTGCATTGAGGGAGGGTGGGACGTCATTATCAGCGCCGATGAGGGGTCGACTTTTGGTGAACAGACTTGGAGGGAGGTGTGCATGTGGGTGAAGAGACTTGAAGGGAGGTGTATATGTGGGTGACGGAGGTTATTAATTTTGATATTAAAACAGACAATCCACAGAGAGTATTTCTATGACTAATGAAAAGGAATTATTATCGATACGGGTGGATAAATGTTTCATCTCTGTGTGTTGAAAGTGGTTGGAAATATTTTAGTACAGAGATAGATTAGCTAATTACTTCTCAGTAGACTCATTAGGTAAATTAGTCCAATGTAGTTTGGATATTCGATTTGGGAATAAGTTGATTGATTGAGACAGGAGTTTAGATCCCAACAGCGGACTCGCCGACGACAGGGAGAAGCCAGTCTAATATCTAAACAGCGTAGCGCCAGTTGGGTAGATAGTCTAGTGGTGAAACACCTCTCTGTCCTGACGGATATCAGGGTTCGAAACTACCACAAGGATTTAAAGTAAAAATAAACAAGTTCTCCCGCCGAAATACGATCAAAAACATCCCTAAAGCTTTATGAAAAGCAACCCTTTGAATAAGGCCAAAATGTATGTTCATTTCAAGTCTTAGGATTGAACAATGGTCCTTGTGAGTGATTTCAGCCTTACTACAATGCTGGACTATTCTACCGATACGAAAAGACCAAAGTAGGTAATGCCTGGTTTATATTTCAGCCAACGTGATCTTGAATCAGGATTTTAGATAAAAAGAGCATTCGTAGCTGTTCGCCGAGGACTCGGGTTTGATTCTACATATGGGATCAGTGTGTGATGCCCATGTCTGGTTCTCCTATCGGGACATTGTTTGGATATTGCAAACAGGGGGAGAAGTAACACACTCACTCATAGTAAACAACTTTTTATATGTATTCAGACAGCAACAAATACAATTATTTTGAATTTTATTGGATGCTTTGTCCCAAGTGTCATGACGTGATGTGAATACGCTATGGATCTTCACCTGCCCGATCTAATTATGTCAATATCATTTAGAACTCTTGTATGCCTGTACGTTTACTTGACGTCATTGCAGTACTTATTATCATATTGTTAATTGCATCCTTACTCCATTTACCTATGAACACATGCTTATTTATCTATGAACACATGAGTTGTTAATTATTTTCGTTTACTTGTAACCATCACAATTTTGGAATTGTTTTGTTACTGGGGCGGTATTTATATAAGCATAAAAATGCTTGTTTACCAACCCAGGTTTCTGAAAATAAATATGTTTAAACCATATTCTTCCGTTTTAACTGTTCAGTAAATGTGTTTTTGCGAATGTATAGGATACAGTTTGATGGGATAAAACTGAAATGTGTATATATACAGTATAAACTCAGGAATAAGGAAGAAATGAGTTTTTGTTCTTATCTGCTAAAGATAAAACGGCGCTACTTTGGGCATTCCTCCCAACTTTAGGCAGACATGATGACACATAATGAACATGCCCCCGAATTGTGATAACGCCCATTGAAAGCGCTGTTTTCTCTACAAAACAGGAAGCAAGTGTATTTCAGCCGGCAGTTGTACCCGTGTTGTTCAGTGCAGAGCGGGATTTCTATGACTATTTATATCAAGTGGTAATATATTTATATCACGTGGTTATATATTTATATCACGTGGTTATATATGCACATCACGTGGTTATATATTTACATCACGTGGTTATATATTATATCACATGATTATACATCATATCAAGTGGTTATATACGCAAATCACGTGGTTATATATTTTATCAAGTGGTTATATGTTTACATCACGTGGTTATATATGTACATCACGTGGTTATATATTTATATCACATGGTCAAATATATTTATATCACGTGATTATATATCTATATCACGTCGTTATATATATATCACGTGGTTATATATGTACATCACGTGGTTACATATGTACATCACGTGGTTATATATTTATATCACGTGGTTATATATCTTTATCACGTAGTTATATATGTACATCACGTGGTTGTGTATCTACATCACATGGTTATATATTTATATCACGTGGTTATATATCTATATCACATGGCTATATATATATCACGTGGTTATATATTTAGATCACGTGGTTATATATTTATATCACGTGGTTATATACTTATATCACGTGGTTATATATCCATATAACGTGGTTATATATCCATATAACGTGGTTATATATGTACATCACGTGGTTGTGTATCTACATCACATGGTTATATATTTATATCACGTGGTTATATATCTATATCACATGGCTATATATATATCACGTGGTTATATATGTATATCACGTGGTCATATATTTATATCACGTGGTTAAATACGTACATCACGTGGTTGTGTATCTACATCACATGGTTATATATTTATATCACATGGTTATATACTTATATCACGTGGTTATATATCCATATAACGTGGTTATATATGTACATCACGTGGTTATATATGTACATCACGTGGTTATACATTTATATCACATAGTTATATATGTACATCACGTGGTTGTGTATCTATATCGCGTGGTTATATATGTACATCATGTGGTTATATATTTATATCACGTGGTTATATATTTATATCACGTGGTTATATATTTATTTCACGTGGTTATATATGTATATCACGTAGTTATATACGTACATCACGTGGTTATATATTTATATCACGTGGTTACATATCTATATCGCGTGGTTATATATTTATATCATGATTATATATTTATATCACGTGGTTATATATTTATATCACGTAGTTATATATGTACATCACGTGGTTGTGTATCTATATCACGTGGCTATATATTTATATCACGTGGTTGTATATTTATATCACGCGACTATATTTATATCATATGGAAATATATTTATTTCTCGCCGGTGGGTATCATTACAGTGTCCAAACCACGCCACAATTGATGCCGTGTTTGTAGTCATTCCAAACTGTACTGAATATCGACTGATTAAAAATGTCCTTAATAAGTTATTCTGTTTAAGCAGTACGACAGCTGAATTTTCACCTGAAGGAAAATATTACATCGTCGCCACATCAGTTACTACATTTGTTAAATGTGTCACACACAGCTCCCCTAAGAATAGGGACATTGATTTCCAGTATACACAAAACCGGTTGTCATAATATGTGAAGTGTACATTGAAAGATATTGACATATATATTATCCTCTTTCAAAGTTGAGTGGTATAGATATACACTATCACATTTGCTTATATACATTTGCGTATAACCCAATTTACTATTGAATAGAACAAATGTAACTGATATTCAACGAGTAATCGTGAAGGTTATATTTCTGGAATATCCAATGAACGGTTTCTAAAATTATTCATTTTGTGATAATTATTTGTCATTTCACGATACTGATGTGTCCGTTCTGATAGACCAGGGCCTAGATTTCCGAAGCTCGCTTAGCGCTAAGATAGTCGTAAGGGCATACATTAACATCAACTTACGACTATCTTAGCGCTTAGAGAGCTTCGAAAATCTAGTCCCTGAACATCATTTGGAGACAAACAAATCTCAGAAATAGAATGGTTATCTAAATATTATATCAACAGTAAACTGGCATCGTTTATTAATCAGATATCCTCAATTCAAGATTACCATTGATATCAACGTATTTAAATTCATAACATGTGACATTTTAATTAAAACCAGTGATCCGAAAATCCAATATTCTTCCTTTATACAGAAGCCGGTATCAATTCAGCCAACATGCATCAAGATCCATTGTTAAAAGAAACTCATAAATAAAGTTAATGAAACAGCTCGAGTCTTAAATCAACAAATAAATCTACACGCCAAAGAAACACGTGGCAGAGTGAAATGTACACGACATCACAATGCCACGTGACACGCACTTGTCAATTTACAGCGCCCGCGGCAGACGAGCTTGTAGATAACATGTATATAGCCCCCGCCTCAGGTTAAGACGAGGTTAATGTTGGCAACGGCAACTCATCATTCTCGTGACCTTAAACTGACCAATGGTTCATCTGGACACAGAATGACCTGCTAGTGGTGGCTTCGTTATTTAGATTTAATCCCCGTTGTCGAGACCTCGATGACGTTTATTTCAGTTGTAATTAATTTGATTTATATCTACCATCTGTTATGTGGATATAATCCATGATATAGGATTAAAAACAGACAGTGATATTTATGTTACCGATTTCGTCGTATTTATTTTTAGTGGTAAGAAATACGCCTCGGTATATATTTCAAAGAAAATATACTCGGATATTTAATAGGTGAGTTGTATGTTACAGTGGCGAATAGGGTTTCAAATTGGGATTTTTTCATCTTCAGTGATGTTATACATACATTTGCTTATTGAAACAGACAATTTTGTCAGTGTTTACAAAATATTTATCAAGTCAGGCAGTTGTTCCTAACGTTAAGATCCAATTTACAGTGAAGTGTTACTTGTGCAATGTCCTTAACACAAGATCATACAATTTATTCGTTGCTTTTATTAAGCTATAAATTATCTGTACATAAACATCACGCACCTGTAACTCAAAGTCTCCACGCACATCCCTGTTAAGTTAATGCCGCTAAGAATATCCGCTGTAATGTCCATATCTGTCCACATATCTACTAAAACATTGCATCACGGGCTCTTGTATTCGTAGCACGATGACTTGCTTGGTGGCGTGTTATCGTAGCCCCTGCTGAAAAATCACCGGATTGTGTGGTCCACACAGTCAAAGGTGTACAATTCAAAATCTTTCATATGCATACTAATAAAAACAATGTAAATACCCAATCTACAGTAAATATTCACTTTATAAATAGCAATATACGTATAACCTTATGTGTAAATTGTAATGCATGTGTGTTAAATACCAGCTGTTAAACCAATATCCCTTACAAGTCCCTGCAGTTAAAGTTATGTCTATGGTCTGTTTGCAGTGAAAACGTACCGATGAATTTCACTTTAAACAAGAAAGTAAATCGAATAAAGTGAAATTAAGATTGCGAATCCTCATAATTTTACCTTGCCAACTGAACATATAAATATCAGAATTTTATTAAACTTAGGATAAAAGTTGTTTAGCAAACGATCATAGTTTCAAATCGTTATTATTGGTTTGTATTACAAGGGTGTATGCACATTAAATGAAACACCGAGAACAAGTAAGGTTGGTCTAAGTTAACGCACATCACGTACCACACTAGTCTGTCTCACAGTCCCTGAACCATTAATTTCCCTACTGTCTTCAGTGCTTAAATAAAAGCCAAGATTTCCTCAGGTTCAGGGTCTGTTAACATCTGCAAGAAAACTAACTCACTTTGGGGGTCGGATTACAAAGTAAACATATCTGAATCTCAAATATAAATGGGCCAATAATAAGCCTTAGATTTTTGTTTCAGTGTTCCAACTCTGCGCTTACCCCTTGATACAAACCAATTTTTGAATCTATGATCGTTTGTTAAACAACTTTTATCCTAAGATGAATAAAATTCTGAGATTCAAATGTTCAATTGGCAAGTAAAATTATGAGGATTCGCAATCTTAATTTCACTTTATTTGATTTACATTTTTGTTTAAAGTGAAATTCATCGGTACGTTTTCACTGAAAACAGACTATAAATACAACCCATTTTATGTTAAAACCACACATACGTCTTGAGAAATTGATAGTGTATTGTGAAATTAAAGTTTATGCACACATCCATTGTTAAAATGATGTTGCTCTGTAAGATGTACGACCATTCATACACTCTGCTATATTAATCTCGATACAAATACCCTCTGTAAAATTGATGTTCCAACTAGTTTGTACTGGATACTAAGTCCATGGGTGTATAGTAAATTCTATCCTTATAGAAGTCCACATGAGCAGAGATTAATAAGGACACCTGTCTTGTCAAGGCACACTGTGTTCAAGTTGTCTATATCATATAGACATTATGGTATGACATAATCACTATTGCCTTAGAGTCTTATGCAAATCTTGTCCCTACCTATACGCACGTTGACATTGTATGCGTGCGTTCGTGTGTGTGTGTGTGTGTGTATATATATTATATTATATTATATATACACACACACACACACACACGTAATGTCTATATATTTAGACGGTGTATACGCAGTGCCCATTTATATACTCTGTGTGCGCGAAATGTCCACATAAATTAATATAGCCAGTCTCTACGCAATGTCCAAAAGGGATTCTCTTTGTTGCATAAAAAATTCTTCATTAATAGTTTTTATTCGATTATTGTCAGTATCGTCACTGTTTTCTCGCGGTGTACCGGAAGGGATGACTACCATAAACTCCAGATGTCCCTTTAAAATGTTTAATGGGCACAATTAAGACGTTGCCATGGTAACATTGTACCTGACTGCAACCGTTTAATTGAGACTTCAAACGACTTCCTAACACTGTGACACCTGGTATCTAGGCGATATCCACTTGACATGTATGGTGATCGGCATGTGTCCGATTATATATTGTGTAAATCATTATAAGAATTTACCAAACTGCGGTTGCCATAGAAACCAATCTTATACCTGCTTAAGTTATATTGCCCTGTTTCAATTTCAAGATCCAGTACATCTCAGAGTAATTAAAATAAAATTATGGTTTTATGACAATGAATCTAACATATTTAAACGTTTTCTCACCTGTTTGGAAGGAGAGTTATATCGACCGAGTCGTTTGTCTTCAGAAACTTTGTTGTTGAAGAACTGTAGAAGACAACGCGTACATAAAATTGATGATGGGTATTCGACGGTGATGACGATCACAGCTGCCTTTCAGACCCTAAGTTTGCATTGTTTCCGTGACTATTTTCAGCCTAATAAAGTTTTCATAACCATTCTAATTTCAGTCAAATCTAATTTGTTATGTATACTTCTATTATTCCGGGAGTTTGATATGGATCCGGAAATGAACGAAACATGCGAAAAGAAATTATATATTTTTCAGCACACTGCTCACAGTCAATGAACATGAATTTGTCCATACACACACGATTTGCTCAGAACGCTGAGGTCTATATACAAATTATCAAACGTCGATCTCCATTTTATACGACTGACTGACTGAGTTTGGTTTTACGCCGCTTTTAGCAATATACCAGCAACATCACGGCGGGGAACACCAGAAATGGGCTTCACACATTGTGCCCATGTGGGGATTCGAACCCAGGTCTTCGGCGTGACGAGCCAAGGCTTTAACCATTAAGCTACCCCACCGCCCCCCATTTTATAGGAACTTCACCATGACAACCTCATGTGTAAATATAAATTACGGGAGAATATCCAGCCTCCATTGTCCGCCGAAACCGATTCCATTGGGCGTGCAATAGAAAATATCCAATGACATTATAGGAAGGGATCGCTAACGCTCAGTGATGAAATAATTTTGGTACTTTCGACCTATTATCCCCAAATGATGCATGATAAAGAGCACATTAAAAAAATATATTTCATTTCTTAAATTAGAAACCCCTGCTATGTGCGTATTTGTGTACGTGCCAAGTGAGAGGATGGTCATAATGGGGATTAACTGATGTGACTGGCACCACAATTTGATGATGGGTTTTAATATTCGACATGATATTCGTGAAGGAGACCCGTGAAGACCTGGGTTAGAATTGGTCTCCAGTAACCCATGCTTGTCGTAAGAGGCGACTAACGGGATCGAGTGGTCAGGCTCACTGACTTGGTTGACACATGTCATCATATCCAAATTGCGTACAACGATGCTCATGCTGTTGATCACTGGATTGTCTGGTCCAGACTCAATTATTTACAGACCGCCGCCATATAGCTGGAATATTGCTGAGTGCGGTGTTAAACGACAAACCAACCGACCAACTTGTCAGAGCAGATAAAATTCTTTGTCCTTTGTTAACATGCGGCCAATAAAGACTATCGTGTTCTCAACCCGATGTAGTCACTTTATTATCGATACAACGTGAACGCAGAACTAATTCACTGTTACGATTATGCTGTTACTAACTCACTGTTACGATTATGCTGTTAAGTCACCTGTCCTTGGTGAGGTGAGGTGAAATTGGGTTTAACGTCGTGCTTGAGAATATTTCGCTCATATGACGACGTGCATGCGTGTGTATGTGTATGTGCGGCTGCTTGTACTAGCCCAGACTTAAGCTGGTTGTATAGTGCTAGCCCACTGAGATACCATGCCGCAGTGAAGCATGAATACCCCACTCAGACACATTATACTGACTCCGAGCCGACCAGTCCTTGTTGTACCCATTAATGCCGAGCGCCAGACAGGGACCAACAAGTACCAAATTTAACGTCTTTTGGTATGACGCGGTCGGGGATCGAACCCGCGACCTTCCGCTGCTCTCCGGGCGGACGCTCTAACCACTACACCACGGAGGCGGTCCCTGTCCTTGGTTGTGTGTCAGCAGCGACAGTAAAACAGAATACGTGTATGTGCCAGCAATGATGAAACACTTACATACAAAGTTACCTATCATCCATCCTTAATATGGAGGTAGGGTAGCCTAGTGGTTAAAGCGTTCGCTCGTCACGCCGAAGACCCGGGTTCGATTCCTCACTTGGTACAATGTGTGAAGCCCATTTCAGGTGTCCCCCGTTGTGATATTGCTGGAATATTGCTAAAGGCGGCGTAAAACTAAACTCACTCACTCACTCACTCCTTAATATGGACAATAACGATAAATACATTATGTCAGCATTATGGAACCAACATCTATGTCCGGTTTGGACAGTAATCCGGGTTAATAAGATTTAGGCAATAAACTATTTCCTCTGATGAATTATGTGATATGAATGCACAAGATCGAAGATAATATTATTAAAAATGATTGAAAGGGTGTATTTTGTACGAAGGTATGTTCACAAATTACTTGAAAGAGAAGATTCTTTTCAATCCGTTGATAATCTATTCTTCTTAACTCAAGGTTTGTATAACCACTGAGAAACGTTAAGGACCATCAGATTCTTCACATTACTCATGTTAATCTGTCATCGATTCTTTGATAGTTTGATATAACTACTGCATGACAGATTAACGATTGCAATATGAAAGAGCCTCAGAGAGCCTGGCCCTTAACAGTTTTGAGTAGTATAAACGCTAACCACTTGACTTGTTCGAGGCAGTCTTATCTGGACTTTTCAACATTCTAGTGTGTGTGCACGGCTCACAGTCGACAGCATGTGTACATTGATGGTTATAAATGTTATTTTGGAGGGCCGAAATTCACATCACTCCACGAGGAAAATCTGCTTGTTTGCAAAATCAGCATAGCAACGCATCTGTCCACCAAGATTGTACACCGCATTCTTTAAATGTAAGCCACGACAGTTTTCTCGCTTATCAAAATACGATAAATATAGTTTAAAGGTTATTAGTCTTATTTGTAAAAATCACACCTACCTGTTGACCTTTTGTTGTGGGACACTAACTCGAAACTGGACATTTTAAGACAATGCGCTAGATAATTATTATCATTATTCCATAATCATTTATTTATTTATCTAAATTTCAAAAATAATTTCAACAAGCATAAATAATTTAAAATATGATTTTTTCTGGTTATATTTCCGGGTTATGGAAAGCATATTTTTTGTATATTTCAACAAATACAAATCTTAACTTCATACATTGACACATTAACATACTTGTTTAAGATAATATAACCTTCTTTGAATAAGGTTGAACACTAAATATGTTTTTTTGTTAGGTTTGTTTAAATATAACGATGGGCACAACGTGTTAAGCCCATTTCTGGTGTCCCCGCCGTGATATTGCTGGAATATTGCTAAAAGCGGCGTAAAACTAAACTCAGTCAGTCAGTCAGTAAATATAATGAAATAAGAAAAAAACCTTATTAAAAAAACTTACTTTATTAATATTATGTAATATTGTAGGTGGCAATCAGTCAATGTTAACACACTCCTAAGCACTTGCTAAGGATCAAACAGTTCATTAAACATGACTGTGTTGGCCCTTAGCAAATCATGATGAGTGTTTATGATGGTATAACCTAAAGAAAACCACCACTGTAAACATCACACCCGTATACGTTTTCTACACCTTGTGTACACTATGTCCGTCGCATTCTAAATATTAAAATTCAAACCGCAAATACGAAAGCGTCTAAATGCAGTAAAGGTCACGGTGACATATGGTTAACCAGAAACATGGGTGCGCGGGCGCTTTAATACATAACGGTGCATTAACGAAAGCTCACGCAGATAATTCGTTGCAGCGGTGAGACTGCGTGTTTGAATACATTATCTGCCTGCTGGTTGAATGTCTTCCTGCTGATACGGCAACAACGTACTTGCCGAGGCAACCCTGTCAGCTCCCTGCGAGATGATCGTCATCCCCCAAGGTATCCCTGTATTCAATTAGAACTGTCCAGCATGACCCTAGGAACCCTGTATTCCCTGAGAGCTGATCGGCATCTCCCTAGAAACCCGTGTGTTCATTTATAGAACTGTCCAGCATGACCCTAGGAACCTCTGTATTCCCTGAGAGCTGATCGGCATCTCCCTAGAACCCGTGTGTCCAGCATAGAACTTATAGAACTGTCCAGCATGACCCTAGGAACCTCTGTATTCCCTGAGAGCTGATCGGCATCTCCCTAGATACCCCTGTGTTCACTTATAGAACTGTCCAGCATGACCCTAGGAACCTCTGTATTCCCTGAGAGCTGATCGGCATCTCCCTAGAAACCCCTGTGTTCACTTATAGAACTGTCCAGCATGACCCTAGGAACCCCTGTATTCCCTGAGAGCTGATCGGCATCTCCCTAGAAACCCCTGTGTTCACTTATAGAACTGTCCAGCATGACCCTAGGAACCCCTGTATTCCCTGAGAGCTGATCGGCATCTCCCTAGAAACCCCTGTGTTCACTTATAGAACTGTCCAGCATGACCCTAGGAACCCCTGTATTCCCTGAGAGCTGATCGGCATCTCCCTAGAAACCCCTGTGTTCACTTATAGAACTGTCCAGCATGACCCTAGGAACCCCTGTATTCCCTGAGAGCTGATCGGCATCTCCCTAGAAACCCCTGTGTTCACTTATAGAACTGTCCAGCATGACCCTAGGAACCCCTGTATTCCTGAGAGCTGATCGGCATCTCCCTAGATACCCCTGTGTTCACTTATAGAACTGTCCAGCATGACCCTAGGAACCCCTGTATTCCCTGAGAGCTGATCGGCATCTCCCTAGAAACCCTTGTGTTCACTTATAGAACTGCCCAGCATCTCAACAGGAAACCCTGTATTCTCTTAGAGTTGACCGGGATTCCCCCAGAAACCCTGCATTCTCTTAGAGCTGACCGAGATTCTCCTTGAAACCCTGTGTTCTCACCGAGATTCCCCTGTATTCTTCACCACGACCCTAGGAACCCTGTATTCCTTCGAGCTGACCGGAATTCCCCCAGAAACCCTGTTTTCTCTTAGAGCTGACCGAGATTCCCCTAGAAACCCTGTATTCTCTAAGACCTAACAGATATTCCTCTAGAAACCCTGCATTCTCTTAGAGCTGACCGGGATTCCCCTAGAAACCCTGCATTCTCTTAGTGCTGACCGAGATTCCCCTAAAAACCATGCATTCTCTTAGAGCTGACCGAGATTCCCCTAGAAACCCCTGTGTTCTCTTAGAGCTGACCGCGATTCCCCTAGAAATCCCTGTTTTCTCTTAGAGCTGACCGGGATTCCCCCGGAAACCCTGCATTCTCCTAGAGCTGACTGGGATTCCCCTAGAAACCCCTGTGTTCTCTTAGATCTGACCGAGATTGCCCTAGAAACCCCTGTGTTCTCTTAGATCTGACCGAGATTGCCCTAGAAACCCCAGTGTTCTCTTAGAGCTGACCGGGATTCCCCCGGAAACCCTGCATTCTCCTAGAGCTGACTGGGATTCCCCTAGAAATCCCTGTGTTCTCCTAGAGAGCTGACCGAGTTTTCACCCAAGAAATCCTGTATTCACTTAGAGTTGACCGGGATTCGCCTAGAAGTCTTGCATTCTCCTAGAACTGACCGAGCTCCCCTAGAAACCTCTGTGTTCTCTTAGAGCTGACCGGGATTACCCTAGAAACCCCTGTGTTCTCTTAGAGATGACCGCGATTCCCCTAGAAATCCCTGTTTTCTCTTAGAGCTGACCGGGATTCCCCCGGAAACCCTGCATTCTCCTAGAGCTGACTGGGATTCCCCTAGAAACCCCTTGTGTTCTCTTAGATCTGACCGAGATTGCCCTAGAAACCCCTGTGTTCTCTTAGATCTGACCGAGATTGCCCTAGAAACCCCAGTGTTCTCTTAGAGCTGACCGGGATTCCCCCGGAAACCCTGCATTCTCCTAGAGCTGACTGGGATTCCCCTAGAAATCCCCGTGTTCTCCTAGAGCTGACCGAGTTTTCCCAAGAAATCCTGTATTCACTTAGAGTTGACCGGGATTCGCCTAGAAGTCTTGCATTCTCCTAGAACTGACCGAGCTCCCCTAGAAACCTCTGTGTTCTCTTAGAGCTGACCGGGATTACCCTAGAAACCTCTGTGTTCTCTTAGAGCTGACCGGGATTCGCCTAGAAACCCACACACTCCCCTTAATCACACCTTACAGGTCTGGACTGCGGTTACAATTATGTTACAGAGATGATCCCATATCGTGCATGTAAATTTCACTGTTCATGTAGATTTCAGTTTCTCACTTTCAAGAGATGTACAACCAAATGTTTTATATCGCAGTATGTGAGACGTGAAGTGACCGCGCCATTGAAATATTTCCGTTTGAGGTTCAAAATACCATTTCCTTAATACTTAATCAGCCTGTCACTCTAGATATACAGTGTCACTGTGACAATATTGTACTAACCATTTCTTGTCGTTGTACAACACATAGCGACTCTGTTGTTGGAAGTTAATTTAATAATCATTCTTGACATGTAAATTCATATCGGTTATAACCAGCATCTGTATGTAACCTTGACAAATAAAGTATACATACGTATGGATCAAAGAGCAACGGATTTCAATACGTATGATGTCTTTATATGAAAGTCTCGTCATGCTAGAATTGGTCATAAATGTGAGGGCTCTGGGGTAACCTAGTGGTTAAGGCGTTCGCTCGTCACGCCGAAGACCCGGGTTCGATTCCCCACATGGGTACAATGTGTGAAGCCCATGTGTGTCCCCCGCCGTGATGTTGCTGGAATATTGCTAAAACATACTCACTCACTCATAAAGGTGACGCTACAGTAACAATATGCTACTTTATCCTATATGATATGAAACTCGTAACACTATCTTCTATTGTGGGCCGAGTAGGTCGAGGTCAGATTAAGAGGGTCAAGGTTTTATTTAGAAAACAGATACTTGCGACATGAAACGGAAAGATTATTAAACCGTAAGGCATAGTGTATGAATAAGACAATATATTTGTAAAACTAATTAACAACAAATAATATGTTTGCCCATAATGGTGAAAAATACACATAGGTATGACTAACACAGGTACTTCGTTATTTAAAGTCTTTTTTTTAGCATTTCAAAAATATCTGATAAATATCTTTGTCACCGACTATATGTACCTAAAAGCTATAACCCTCAGATAGTTTGAAGGAATATATCAATAACGGAAAACACCCCCTTTACGGCAACATATAAAAAACCTCCGTAGTACCCACCCATCTTGAGCCCCATCAAGAGTCTAAAGTTTGAAATTCAAGTGCAGCTTTCTGAAATCACGTGACTTTACTTGAATGCGCTGTACCGGCTTCAGCCGACGAGTGTTGCGAGGCGATCAGGTTTTAAGTGGGGCATGAATTGGCTAGTTGCTTTCTTCAGCTGTATATTGAAACGCTCAAATTGACCTGTGCTCGAACAGCGGGCGCTATCCCGTTAAGCTATGCAAATGTCTTTGCTTTTAACTTTCCGAGCAGTTTATACAACGGTTGCCAGGTAACAAATCACCTATAAAATACGTTCAAATGTATTTAAAAAATCTTCACTTAAATTCATCTGAGTGCCTTGGGCAGAGTGAAAGGAATACAGAGGACGAGCGAAGGAGAAAGACGGGCACGAAAGAAGGTTGGGAAAATATGTCTTGATGTTTGGATAGACGGAACTATGGAAAGAATGAGTGAGGGAAGAGGAAAGAGAGGAAGACGAAAATAAGGACGGAATGAAAACTGAAAGTAATGAGAGCGAGGGGGAGTGAGTGAAAGAAGAGGGGAGCGACAAGCTGATATATACCAACAAAAAGAAAGGGGGCGGATTAAAAAAAGAACGAAGGAAAGATTATGGACGAATACAGATAAAGAAAGAAATCGGTAGCTGCCCAAAGAGTACTCTCTCTCACAGTCCCTGAACCACATTATTTTCCCCTGTCTCACTGCCAAGCTCTCTCTGCAGTGCTAAAGCCCTAAATAAAGCAAGTCTAGATTTCCTCAGGTTCTGAATCTCTGGTCTCCCTGGGGCTCCTTTTTAATTTAAATGGGCTTGTTTGTTACTATCAAAATTATATATATTCAGAGACTAAGCCTTAGTCTACCCAAACAGTAGCCATTGTCACTGTATCGTTATCACAAAGACAGTAGCGGGAACACCTTGCACACCTGACACAGACTCGGCACGAGAACAGGGAGATATCAGTTATATATACTGACTGGGAAAAGAAAGTTTACAACGACGTTATATTGCGTCTGAAACAAAGAACTATATATTCGATGGTGGTGTATTTTGTACCATAGTTTTACTTTGGACTTAACATTTGCAGTTCTTGGACTGTTTTTAGACGGGTAACATGTGATAACGTGTTGCAATATTTGCTGACAAAACGAAATTTCAGGTGTAAAAATACTTTTGGAATGTTTAAATATTTGATTTATCATAGCGTATAAAATCAAGAAATAGCACATATTATTAAGTATATTTCCACTGCCTGTGCACGTTTAAATTTATTTTGAACTTTTTAAAAATGCAATTTTTTTCGGGAATTATTATCATATAAATTTTGTCTAACTTATTGTTTATCAGTCATGTCGAATTATTGTTCATCTCGAATCATGATTCCGCAAAGTCGATAAGAATCGCTGCAGTGTTTTGGTTCAATCCAATATTCAAGTGTGGTCAAATTCGGTGTTGATGAAGATGTAGGTAGCAACTGTCAGACCCGCACCATTTCCGTACTTCCTCCGAAATCCAGCTTCCGGGCCGTCACGTGACGGAAAGTCTGAATCCGAGCAACTTGAAATAGAATCACGAAACATGGTGATGATCCATTAACGAAAATAGCTACGAGTTCTGATACTTATAAAGTGAAAAATTAACTCTGGCGATAAAAAACAACACAATTTTTTTTACGGCAATGATACAAATAGAAAAGTGCGTTTTTAAGACTCCAGGAAAGGGTCAACAATCACGTGGCGTCATTTCGACAAATCATGGCTGCGTGGTCAAAGTACGTGCATTACAAACACGAACTAGTTGAAAAAAACCTGGTGATGTGGTACATAAAACGTTATTTCCTGGTTCAAGATGCGCGCGCCGCTCGCAAACTACGTCACTGTGTATCCTAACGCGGATTGTTAGTCACGTGATGTGTGTCACGAGTAAGTATCAGAGCACTGGATTATATTTTTATTAAAGAGCATGCTGATATCTTTGTTCATTGTCATCCGTGGTGTTTCATGGTTCTATTTCTTGTGTCGAGGAGTATTTATTGTTTAACGTTGTTGCACCAGACGCAATAATTCACACATTATGTTATACCTCCCTTTACAGACAGAACATTCTATTTGAATAAATCATCCAACATCAAACACATGCATGTGTATTTGTAACATATATAGTACATATTCATTTACTGCTTTCTGTTTTTCTCGGTTTGTCAGAAGAGATAGATGCCAAATTAATGGTATCTTGTATATTCTCTTATTGCGTACCCCACATGGGTACAATGTGTGAAGCCCATTTCAGGTGTCCCGCCGTGACTTTGCTGGAATAGTGCTAAAAGCGGCGTAAAACTAAACTCACTCACTCACTCTTATTGCGTATAGATCGGAGTCGGCTTATATGTATTACGAGATGGCTGTGATGCCCATATGTCTGTACGTGTCACCCAATAACGGAACAAAAACTATTCATTTATTATTTCGAAAGAGATCAATTTCCATTGTGGCAGGAGATTTCCCAAGAGAAAGATTCAGCATCACATTCCAATATCATACCAACCTTTTATTACACTCCGTTCTCTTTCCTGGACTCCCGCCTTCATGGCAACCCCAGCCTTCTTTGCAGTACATCATTACCCTTCAGTACATCATCACCCTTCAGTACATCATCACCCTTCAGTACATCATCACCCTTCAGTACAGCACATCCTTTAGTACATCATCACCCTTCAGTAGAGCACATCCCTTAAGTACATCATCACCCTTCAGTACAGCACATCCTCATCATCCCCTTCAGTACACATCCCTTAAGTACATCATCACCCTTCAGTACAGCACATCCCTTCAGTACATCATCACCCTTCAGTACAGCACATCCTTTAGTACATCATCACCCTTCAGTACAGCACACATCCATCCATCATCACCCTTCAGTACAGCACATCCTTTAGTACATCATCACCCTTCAGTACAGCACATCCTTTAGTACATCATCACCCTTCAGTACAGCACATCCTTTAGTACATCATCACCCTTCAGTACAGCACATCCCTTCAGTACATCATCACCCTTCAGTACATCATCATCCCTTCAGTATCCATCACATCCTTCTTAGTACATTCCTTTAGTACATCATCACCCTTCAGTACAGCACATCCCTTCCTTAGTACATCATCACCCTTCAGTACAGCACATCCCTTAGTACATCATCACCCTTCAGTACAGCACATCCCTTTAGTACATCATCACCCTTCAGTACAGCACATCCCTTTAGTACATCATCACCCTTCAGTACAGCACATCCTTTAGTACATCATCACCCTTCAGTACAGCACATCCCTTAAGTACATCATCACCCTTCAGTACACCACATCCCTTAGTACATCATCACCCTTCAGTACAGCACATCCCTTATAGTACATCATCACCCTTCAGTACAGCACATCCCTTAAGTACATCATCACCCTTCAGTACAGCACATCCCTTAAGTACATCATCACCCTTCAGTACACCACATCCTTTAGTACATCATCACCTTTCAGTACAGCACATCCCTTAGTACATCATCACCCCTTCAGTACAGCACATCCCTTTTAGTACATCATCACCCTTCAGTACACCACATCCCTTAAGTACATCATCACCCTTCAGTACAGCACATCCCTTAAGTACATCATCACCCTTCAGTACACCACATCCCTTTAGTACATCATCACCCTTCAGTACACCACATCCCTTAAGTACATCATCACCCTTCAGTACACCACATCCCTTAGTACATCATCACCCTTCAGTACAGCACATCCCTTAAGTACATCATCACCCTTCAGTACACCATCATCCCTTCAGTACAGCACATTCCTTAGTACATCATCACCCTTCAGTACACCACATCCCTTAGTACATCATCACCCTTCAGTACAGCACATCCCTTAGTACATCATCACCCTTCAGTACAGCACATCCTTTAGTACATCATCACCCTTCAGTACACCACATCCCTTTAGTACATCATCACCCTTCAGTACACCACATCCCTTAAGTACATCATCACCCTTCAGTACACCACATCCCTTAAGTACATCATCACAGTACAGCCCTTGCATCCCTTAAGTACATCATCACCCTTCAGTACAGCACATCCCTTAAAGTACATCATCACCCTTCAGTACAGCACATCCCTTAAGTACATCATCACCCCTTCAGTACACCACATCCCTTTAAGTACATCATCACCCCTTCAGTACACACATCCCTTTAGTACATCATCACCCTTCAGTACAGCACATCCCTTAAGTACATCATCACCCTTCAGTACACCACATCCCTTTCTAGTACATCATCACCCTTCAGTACAGCACATCCCTTTAAGTACATCATCACCCTTCAGTACACCACATCCCTTAAGTACATCATCACCCTTCAGTACAGCACATCCCTTACATTCTTTTAAGTACATCATCACCCTTCAGTACACCACATCCCTTAAGTACATCATCACCCTTCAGTACACACATCCCTTAAGTACATCATCACCCTTCAGTACACCACATCCTTCTCAGTACATCATCACCCTTCCAGTACAGCATCTCTTCACCCTTAGTACATCATCACCCTTCAGTACATCACACTCCATCAGTACATAGTACATCCATCACCACCTTTTCAGTACACCACATCCCTTAAGTACATCATCACCCTTCCCCATCAGTTGTCCAGTACACCTTTCACCCTAGTACCTTAAGTACATCATCACCCTTCAGTACACCACATCCCTGTCATCCCTTAAGTACATCATCACCCTTCAGTACACCACATCCCTTAAGTACATCATCACCCTTCAGTACACCTATACACCCCCTTCAGTACATCCATCCTCACCCTAAGTACATCCATCACCCTTCCCTTCAGTACACCACATCCTTAGTACATCATCACCCTCTTCCAGTACAGCATCACCTTTCAGTACAGTACATCCCTTTCCAGTACATCAGTACATCCATCAATTCTTCAGTACATCCTGCCCTTAAGTACATCATCACCCTTCAGTACACTCCACATCCCTTCCAGTACACATCATCACTCCTTAAGTACACCCCGCCCTTTCAGTACATCCATCACATCCGCCCCGTCCACTACATACTTCACCCTTTCTGCTTCCAGTACATCATCATCCCCCCTTGTTAAGTACATCATCCCTGTCCAGTACATCCATCATCACCCCCTGTCAGTACACCACATCCCTTCAGTACACCCCAATACCTGTACAGTACATCATCACCTTTTCAGTACACCCCCTCATCCCTCATCCACCCCTTCAGTACATCATCACCCTTCAGTACATCCATCATCTCTTCAATACATCCCTTATTACTCCTTAAGTACACCATCACTTTTTTCAGTTCAGCACATCCCTTATACACCATCACCCCTTCAGTACACCACATCTTCTGTAAGTACATCCTTCCATTTTACTCACCCCTTCAGTACACCATCCATCCGCTTCAGTATACCACATCCCTTCCAAGTATCATCACCCCACCCTTCAGTACATCCATCACCCCCAGTACATCCATCACCCTTCAGTAAACCCCGCCCCGTCCAGTACATCATACTTCATCACCTTCAGTACACCCCAGTACCACCCCACCCTCGTCCAGTACATCCATTCACCCCTTCAGTACACCCCGCCCTGTCCAGTACATCCATCCTTCACCCCCTTCAGTACACCCTGCCCCATCCAGTACATCCATCACCCCTTCAGTACACCCCGCCCAGTACATCATCCCCCTTCAGTACACCCCGCCCTCCCAGTACATCCATCACCCCCTTCAGTACACCCCGCCCTGTCCAGTACATCCATCACCCCTTCAGTACACCCGCCCCCGTCCAGTACATCCATCACCCCTTCTAATAGTACACCCTGTACCCCGTCCAGTACACCCCATCCTTCAATACACCCCGTCCAGTACATCCATCACCCCCTTCAGTACACCCCGTCCAGTACATCCATCACCCTTCAGTACACCCGCCCCGTCCAGTACATCCATCACCCTTCAGTACACCCCCCCATCCCGTCCAGTACATCCATCACCCCTTCAGTACACCCCGCCCATCCCGTCCAGTACATCCATCACCCCTTCAGTACACCCCGCCCCGTCCAGTACATCATCACCCCTTCAGTACATCCCCGCCCAATCCATCATCACCCCTTCAGTACATCATCCCCCTCCAGTACACCATCCCCTTCCAGTACATCCTCCACCCAGTTCAGTACATCCATCACCCCCTCCCCTTCAGTACACCCCCGTCCAGTACATCCATCACCCCTTCAGTACACCCGCCCCGTCCAGTACATCCATCACCCTTCAGTACACCCTATCCCGTCCAGTACATCCATCACCCCTTCAGTACACCCCGTCCAGTACATCCATCACCCCTTCAGTACATCCCGCCCAGTACACCACCGTCTCCCCACCCATGACAAGTGAGGATACATCTGGAACGACCAATAGCGAGTTGTCCGGATCCTGCAGTCGACAAAGGGGCTGTAATCAATACAAATACATGACAAACCAAAGAGAGATTTCTCTGGACTGTACACGGGGCCGGAGGGTAGCCTTGTTGTCAACGGGTTCGTCCGTCAGGCCGAAGACACGAGATCGATTCCCGCATGGGTACAATGAGTGAAGCCCATTTCTGGTGTCCTCCGCCGTGGTATTGCTAGAATATTGCTACACTCACTCACTCTAGACTGTACCCTTGTGTACTGCACAAAGCAGGGGCACCCAGCAAACACTGACTCTGAAGATGTTACGACGCACATGAGAAACTACAAAAAGTACTCAATCACGCAAGACTTGTTTTCATTTGGATAATTGTGTGGTCTTTGGAATCAATATCTCTGAAATTGCATCGTGTCAAATTTCGATTATTGGCCTGTTAGCAAACAGACACGGTGGGAAAGTTATAACTTCGTGTATTATTCATATTGAGTCTAAATATTGAAACAAAATGTATTGAAAATATTTGCTAATGAGATTAAGGAAGAAAGTCAATAAAAGTGAAATCAGTTAGGGCGGTGATGTAATTAAAGCTGTTTGGTCAGATCACTGTCATACTCCCAACACGACTTAATGTTTTACGGGAAGGTTAGACAACTGGATAGAGAAACATGCTTTTGAGGGCGTACGGGATAGAGTGAGTGAGTGAGTTTAGTTTTACGCCGCTTTTAGCACTATTCCGGCAATATCACGGCGGGGTGCACCAGAAATGGCTTCACACATTGTACCCATGTGTGGGGGAATCGAACCCGGGTCTTCGGCGTGACCAGCGAACGCTTTGACCACTAGGCTACCCGACCGCCCCGCGGGAGAGAGAGATGAATACATCCTATCAAATTCTACATCTCACCTCCAAACCGCAGTGACATGACAGGTATATGAATGCTAGGAATCAGCAGAGTGCGATAGGGTGAGTGAGTTAGTGTGAAATTGTAATTACACCACAGCGTTACATCAAGCCTATCACGACCTGTTGGTGTAGGAGGTGTGACGCGGGTCTTTGAGGTTGACCACTCTGGTGGAAACGACGAGAACCTGGTACCGACAAACCAGTGATGACAATCAAGACGATACTGGACTCGAACTCACGAAGCATCATGCCTAAGGAACACCGTACATATAATTCTACGTCAGGGCGTAGCTACTATTATAAAAAAACAAGGCTTACACATGATATTTTGCTAAAAAAACAGAATCTTCTAATTCTTGCCAAAAATACCTACAAACACGTTATCAGAACAATTTAAAAAATGGTACCCCCTCTATGAATCATATTGACTACAATATTCTTTGATAACAAAGTATTAGCGATATTGTCACCAGTAAACATGCTATTCTTCATATGCAATGCTGAATATCCACCAGGAGATTCCTATTGACATTGAGAGGGTTGTTGACGTCTTTTCCAGACAAAACAAGAGAAAAATGATGTCCTTTTAAGACTAAGTGATATTGTGGCTTCATTGAAGTCCTCCGCAACAGTTTGAAACATTACACTACATAACCACCGTTGAATAAAGACTTAACTCATCTTTGTTAATTTTTCATTTGTTTATCATTCATTTAAAATACAACAACCTCCAAATACTCCATGCATGGTACTGTATCAATGCAGTAAACATGCGTTATAACAATGTCAAAACACATTTGCATATGAGGAAGTCACATTTCAATGAAATGGTTATTCTGTCTGAATTAATGGTAGACTACTGTTAGTTCACCTTCTTATGATATTGATACGATAACAATAAGTTATTGAAGTCATCAAACGTCAAACGATAACACTTCAGGTCTCATAAAAATGAAAGTTGGGCAAGCCCTCAATACTATCTAAATATACAGCTTTGCAACCTATCGGTCTTCCACGAAAAATATGGCTTGCTACGCTCCTGAACGCATTGACCACGACACTTCACCTTGCGCATCATACATACGTATTATTGACATCTTACATCGCACCCACATACACGCGTATTACCTCTTAAGGGAGGCACTCTCTACCCATTACACCTACACACACCTGTATATATCCTACACCTTCACACATCTGTAATATCCTACACATTCACACACCTGTTATATCCTACACCTTCACACAGCTGTTATATCCTACACATTCACACAGCTGTAAAATCCTAAACCTTCACACATATCTGTAATATCCTACACCTTCACAGCTTCCTACACCTTCACACAGCTGTAATATCCTACACCTTCACACATCTGCTGTAATATCCTACACCTTCACACAGCTGTAATATCCTACACCTTCACACAGCTGTTATATCCTACACCTTCACACAACTGTTATATCCTACACCTTCACACAGCTGTAATATCCTACACCTTCACACAACTGTTATATCTTACACCTTCACACAGCTGTAATATCCTACACCTTCACACAACTGTTATATCTTGCACCTTCACACAGCTGTAATATCCTACACCTTCACACAGCTTCACACAACTGTTATATCTTACACCTTCACACAGCTGTTATATCCTACACCTTCACAGAACTGTTATAGCCTACACCTTCACACAGCTGTAATATCCTACACAGCTGTAATATCCTACACCTTCACACAACAGTAATATCCTACTGTTATATCCTACACCTTCTCTCTCTCTCTCTCCCTCCTCTCTCTCTCTCCCTCACTCTCTCTGTTCTCTCTCTCCTCTCTCTCTCTCTCTCTCTCTCTCTCTCCCTCTCTCTCCCTCTCTCTCTGTGTTCAAATTGCCCCTCACCACACAAATTAGGCCTGTGATATATAATCCTTTCAAACGGCAGCTTGTATATATCCGTCATGACATGCCGTGCTGCTATAATAACCTATGTGACACACAACGAGCACCACGCTGTAATCAGAGCTTCAAGACTCGGGGCGCTTTCTATATAATAAGTCGTCTTGTACGCGGATGCTATCAACCTGACGGCACTTATAGCGCATTATCGGTCGGCTCTGTCGATGACGTCACAGCTTCATTATCCGCCCCCTCACTACCTTGAGAATCGTGCTGATCATATGTGTCATCAATCTGTGAAGACGCCATGCCCATTACAAGTATGAAAAGATTTTGTAAGCTAATTAAATTCTTATCATTGACGTCATCGGATATCTCAGAAAAAAAAATCAAATCTTTGACTTCAATTTATCCAAAATTAATGTCCTAAAGTTCGTTTTAGATTCTTTTGAGTGGCGATTAGGTTTAGGCTCTATATTTGAAGAGATAAAGAGATCATGAAAATTCATATTAGAATCATAATGTATTTTCGAATGAGACAAGAGTAACGATGACCTCGTTATAGTCGTTGTGACAGATGGAAAAAGATAACACGATATTCCGGACATTGACATTTTGATGTGAAAACCTCATTACCTGCATTACCGACATATGGTAATGCCCCTATAATTATACCGCTCAACTATTGATAAGGATAATTTACCCTTCCATGATACAAAAACGATTCTCATTACGTCGAGTTCATAGTAAGAAATAACTGACAAATGTCATTATCCCGAGTAATATCAATTAAATTTACCGTTTCCGATCTTTGATAATATTACCAAAACAATTCATTTATTTGTTCAAAAACTTTTAAAAACTTCGATGGAGGCGACTTTAGTATTTTGTTTAAGACTATGCAATTTAATCAGCAGTTTCCCCAAACAGGTTTCTTGCCCTGCGCAAAATAACGGCGCGATTTTGTAGATGTCAGCTTGTATGTTGACGTCTCGAAGTATATTCTTATTCCTTCGCCTGGCATGTGTGACACTTCCCAATACCGTCCAAAGAATCTATGCTCAATATAGTTGATATAGGTAACTGCGTGTAAAAAATATTGGACTGAGGTTGTCCGATATAGATGCTGAAAAAACGAAAAGAATAATAACAATTTCAATTTGAAACGGGGGATTTTTCAGAAAAAACATCAACAAAGTTGTTCCATATTTTTATTTACACCGAAGCTGACAAACACATGTATTTAGTGAGAATTCTGTTGAATTGTTGTCAGTTCACCAAATTTCTTAATCAACGATTCGTGTAAATCCCTCAACTCGTTTCCGCCGCTGATGTTTCAAAGATAATAGTGTGTTTTTTAGACACACTTAGCCTCGTGTACAGCGGATGAACACGGCAATGGTTTTGTAATCAATAAGAAAATGGTCTTAACACACAATGAGAACAACCATGAAATGTATTAGCAATATGTTGTAAGCGTGTGTTAACTCACTCAGCACCAGACATGTTAACACAAGCGTTGTAAATTACACGCAAACGTTCAACATTAACACCGTTAAGCTAAGCATATACACATTACCGGTCAATTGTACGTCACAACAGCCGCAAGCTTAAATGATTTCGGTGATTTTACCGTTATAGACAGTTTAGTCGTTGAAAGTAAAACGATGAATATTATAGGAGGATATTTTTAAAGGATAAATAACCTTTCATTCATTTTTGTCGGTTGTTTTTAAAAGAAAAGAACATAATCGATACAAAAACGTGAAAAGAAATGTTTGGTAGCGAAATAGACTGAAGACACTGCAATAGTTGTATGTGATTATAACAGCGTTGTTGTGGCTTAAAAAGTAGTCATTCACTCACTCACTCACTTCATCTTCAGAGTTAGACCAGTCTTGATGACAGCCTCTCCCATCACCTTGATAAGGTGCGGCGTTTTCGGAGTGCGTTTGTTTACAAGGTATGGTGGTTATTTTACAAAAACAAAAACATGACAAATTATTGTCAGTTCGGAAATAAATATAATTGATGCAATAGGTGGCGTTTTTATGTTGGTTTGTGAGAGGTGTTATCAGGAGATTGATAAATAGCGATATATGTGAATTACTGTAAGTCAGATAGATATAGCTAAATCTGTATAGTTATACGATTTGTGAAATATAATTATGAAATGAGAAATTATATCATGTGTAAAATATATTGATACAAATATAAAGTTTTATTAAATGTGATATATTGATGAAAATTGAAACTATTAAACTGAGGGTTATATTCATTGAGAAAATATGCAGTCATGGCGTGAGTGATATACATACATATATTTATACAAAATATGAAAATATACTATTTGTGAGATATATATGTATTAAAGATAAAATTATAAAAAATATAGAAGTGATCAGAATATTCAAGAAATGTTAAATTATACTATTTGTAAAATATATATATATATATGTAATGATGATGTAAATTACTGAAAATACGAATCATTATCTGTGAAAAACATGTTTTGACAAATACATTTGGCTTTTCTTGAGTGGCATGGCAATACTATTTCCATAAGTACCGCATACAGTGTAATAAAATATATACTTTTCAGATAAGGAAATATATCGTATGTTTCACAAAAACGAAATATTCAAAACTCTATGTATTTTCTTATCGATGATAGTCAGAATCCGTAGAGTCAATGAATAACACTGAAAGCTGTTCTGTTACTCTGTTTTCCACCTGAATAAACAATTGATTTTACTTTCATGCTGTTTAAACAAGTTTTCGAAGAGCCTAATTATTTAATAGTGATTCATAAACACGTGCTCTGTCACCGTATGATATGATGTCAATCACTGGATTGTCTGGTCCAGACTGGATTATGAGCAGATCGCCAACATACAGCTACAAAATTGCAGCGGGCAGCGTTATACAAGCAAACAAACCATCACATATTCATGACAGCCGGAATGTACAATCGATTCTGATTTTAGCAGAGATTTCTTACAGATGTGACAATGGTTTTGTTACTTCTTTTTAGAAAAAAAATCAGTTTCTAAAAAAAAAAATACAACTTAGATGATTGTTTGGGCAGACATACCGGAAAGTATTATGTGAAACTATATAATAACGATATCGTTGCCTCGGAAAGCACACATGCTACATTCCCGTTTAATTTATAAAAAAAAGTATTTTCTGCATCGAGAAAACTGGTAATATAAACCAGTATTTGTACATACGGCTACGTTATTTCCACGTCTTATTAAGGAATTCTTCCCAGTCGCCCTGGAGTCATGCATACTTCGTACATGACGTCAATTTGTGAATTTGATTTGCAAAATATGTTTTAAAAAATCCTTTATAGTCTGAAGGAAATTATACAGCTGGTTAACTAATTACCTCGTGCGTCTGTCTGATAGCTTTCTCAAGGTTACGGTGTATATTTCAGGCTTTATGAAATTACCGTTGATGTTGCTGATGGCGCTATAACCGTACTAAATATCTTGTCCAAAGCATGGCGCCTCCTGAATAATACTACGTTAATTTCAATCTTTTATTACATCAAAAGACCCAGCTCCCCTCAATCACAGTCAAAGATCCCTGGCAGAGACTGTTGTCAATTTCAGGGATCCTTGTCGATAGATCAGGGCTCGCCTTGTCTATATCAGCTAATACAATCCGTCCAAGCCAGACAGATCAATACTCTAAATTTGTCGGAAAGAGGGAGCGTCTCAAAACATTGTTATGCATATTTTAGGATATTATTTTTCCCGTCACAAAAAAATACTATTAATTCAAGTTGAGTAATATCAAATAGAAAATAATATTTGCTGCATGAATGCGTTCATAAATTAGAAAAAAGTTTGATATTAACTATTTAAAATTTGTTTTGCCGAATTTCATTTGAAATGGACCCTTACCGAAATGTCATTGATAAATGCAATGCATACCTCTCAGCTATGTACATTTTGCACGGGAAAGGTTCCACGATTCTACTCGGAAAATTGCAATTTGTTATGTTGGCTGAGCTACGGAAAGGGAAACAATGAAGAAAATATAATAAAAAAGGTAACATTGTGATAAATCCATATTTTTCCATAATGTGTCTGTCTGCTAATGGTGAAGAGACTTAGAGGTAGATATACGCATGTCTATATCGCGTGTATCCCCATGATGCACAGCTAAGTGGTATTAGACGTCAATTAAAGTAAGTCATGGGCCCATAACGCATGCAGCGAGACACATTGGAGGTAAAACAGTTAGGTTTCTCCGCAGAAATGTTTAAAAGTAAAATGTTGCATTACGGTACACTACTACTGCTACTATTGCTCGCTGACTTGGTTGACACATGTCATCGTATCCAAATTCCGTAGAACGATGCTCCTGTTGTTGGTCACTGGATTGTCTGGTCCAGACTCGATTATTTTCAGACCGCCGCCATATAGATGGAATATTGCTGAGTGCGGCGTAAAACTAAAATACACTTGTTGGTCCACACCCACACTCCATTAATACACACACACTGGTCGGCTATCCTACTGTTATCCCTACAGCTACTACTGCTGCTGCTGCTGCTTCTATCATCAAGTAACCGTGTACGTCATATGAGCCTATTGCAAGCACCATCAGGAGTACATTCGCGTCTGAAGACAAGATGATTCCTACCTAGGTTCGGTCATCTTCCACTTCATCGTATCATGTAACGTTTATTTTTGTTCAAATCAGCATTTTTGAAATATGACGCGAAACTGACGTTTTTTCCGATTCCTCTTTACAGATATCTGGTGCGTAGTCTTGAGACATCGACTGAAATACCGCTGAGGACGATCTGTAGTCTAACCACGATATTACATTAATGTAAACATCATTACACCTCTTAACAATCGTAACATCCTCGCAACAACCCAGGTTCTTCACCATCTGTTTTTTTATAACATGATTCGTTCAACACATTTGATTGTCCGCATTGTCTCTGAAATAAACTACACTTACCACATGTTCTATACTTTCATGGGTTAGACTAACGTTTAGTCTCTGAATATATATATATAGTTTCGATAGTAACAAATAAACTTCATCTTATAGGGGCGGTGGGGTATCCTAGTGGTTAAAGCGTTCGGTCGTCACGCCGAAGACCCGGGTTCGATTCCCTACATGGGTACAATGTGTGAAGCCCATTTCTGGTGTCCCCCACCGTGATGTTGCTGGAATATTGCTAAAAGCGGCGAAACGCCATAGTCATTAACCGACTGCTTCATCTGGGGGTTTTGCACTGCAGGGAGGGCTAGGCAGTAGGAACAATAATGTGGTTCAAGAACTGTATGACAGACTACCACAGGGACTGTATGACGGACTACAACAGGGTGTGTGTGACAGACTACCACAGGGACTGTTATGACAGACTACCACAGGGACTGTATGACAGACTACCACAGGGGCTGTATGACAGACTACCACAGGGACTGTATGACAGACTACCACAGGGACTGTATGACAGACTACCACAGGGACTGTATGACAGACTACCACAGGGACTGTATGACAGACTACCACAGGGACTGTATGACAGACTACCACAGGGACTGTATGACAGACTACCAGGGACTGTATGACAGACTACCACAGGGACTGTATGACAGACTACCACAGGGACTGTATGACAGACTACCACAGGGACTGTATGACAGACTACCACAGGGACTGTATGACAGACTACCACACTGTATGACAGACTACTGGGACTGTATGACAGACTACCACAGGGACTGTATGACAGACTACCACAGGGACTGTATGACAGACTACCACAGGGACTGTATGACAGACTACCACAGGGACTGTATGACAGACTACCACAGGGACTGTATGACAGACTACCATACTGACTGTATGACAGACTACCACAGGGACTGTATGACAGACTACCACAGGGACTGTGTGACGTATGACGGACTACCACAGGGACTGTATGACAGACTACCACAGGGACTGTATGACAGACTACCACAGGGACTGTATGACAGACTACCACAGGGACTGTATGACAGACTACCACAGGGACTGTATGACAGACTACCACAGGGACTGTATGACAGACTACCACAGGGACTGTATGACAGACTACCACAGGGACTGTATGACAGACTACCACAGGGACTGTATGACAGACTACCACAGGGAGGGACTGTATGACAGACTACCACAGGGACTGTATGACAGACTACCACAGGGACTACCATGACAGACTACCATACTGACTGTATGACAGACTACCACAGGGACTGTATGACAGACTACCATAGGGACTGTATGACAGACTACCACAGGGACTGTATGACAGACTACCACAGGGACTGTATGACAGACTACCACAGGGACTGTATGACAGACTACCACAGGGACTGTATGACAGACTACCACAGGACTGTATGACTGTAGGACAGACTACCACAGGGACTGTATGACAGACTACCACAGGGACTGTATGACAGACTACCACAGGGGACTGTATGACAGACTACCACAGGGACTGTATGACAGACTACCACAGGGACTGTATGACAGACTACCACAGGACTGTATGACAGACTGTACAGGGACTGTATGACAGACTACCACTGGGACAGACTACCACAGGGACTGTATGACAGACTACCACAGGGACTGTATGACAGACTACCACTACCACAGGACTGTATGACAGACTACCACAGGGACTGTATGACAGACTACCACAGGGACTGTATGACAGACTACCACAGGGACTGTATGACAGACTACCACAGGGACTGTATGACAGACTACCACAGGGACTGTATGACAGACTACCACAGGGACTGTATGACAGACTACCACAGGGACTGTATGACAGACTACCACAGGGACTGTATGACAGACTACCACAGGGACTGTATGACAGACTACCACAGGGACTGTATGACAGACTACCACAGGGACTGTATGACAGACTACGACAGGGACTGTATGACAGACTACCACAGGGACTGTATGACAGACTACCACAGGGACTGTATGACAGACTACCACAGGGACTGTATGACAGACTACCACAGGGACTGTATGACAGACTACCACAGGGACTGTATGACAGACTAGACAGGGACTGTACAGACTACACAGGGACTGTATGACAGACTACCACAGGGACTGTATGACAGACTACCACTGTATGACAGACTACACAGGGACTGTATGACAGACTACCACAGGGACTGTATGACTGACTACCACAGGGGACTGTATGACAGACTACCACAGGGACTGTATGACAGACTACCACAGGGACTGTATGACAGACTACCACAGGGACTGTATGACAGACTGCACAGGGACTGTATGATGACAGACTACCACAGGGACTGTATGACAGACTACCACAGGGACTGTATGACAGACTACCACAGGGACTGTATGACAGACTACCACAGGGACTGTATGACAGACTACCACAGGGACTGTATGACAGACTACCACAGGGACTGTATGACAGACTACCACAGGGACTGTATGACACAGACTACGACAGGGACTACCACAGACTACCACAGGACTGTATGACAGACTACCACAGGGACTGTATGACAGACTACCACAGGGACTGTATGACAGACTACCACAGGGACTGTATGACAGACTACGACAGGGACTGTATGACAGACTACCACAGGGACTGTATGACAGACTACCACAGGGACTGTATGACAGACTACCACAGGGACTGTATGACAGACTACCACAGGGACTGTATGACAGACTACCACAGGGACTGTATGACAGACTACCACAGGGACTGTACTACCACAGGGACTGTATGACAGACTACCACAGGGACTGTATGACAGACTACCACAGGGACTGTATGACAGACTACCACAGGGACTGTATGACAGACTACCACAGGGTCTGTGTGACAGACTACCACAGGGTCTGTGTGACAGACTACCACAGGGACTGCATGACAGACTACCACACTGACTGTAAGACGGATTTCACCACTGTTAAGAATCGAACCCGGGTCTTCAGCGTGACGAACGAACGCTTTAACCACTGGGCTACCCCAACGCCACGTGATTCTTCATGAATGTGGAAAGGTTTGTAACTTCACTGATTAACGACACAGCCAGTCAGTCACTAATATTCTGATTGATAGCAGAGAATAGCACAATGTTTTGAAATGTAGCCTTTGAAGGACAGACTACCACAGGGACTGCATGACAGACTACCACACTGACTGTAAGACGGATTTCACTAATGCGGGAGGTGACCCGCGTGACCTCCCCGTTTAGCATATGACACTTCTTCGCTGTGTATTAATCCCCAACGTTGATAATCTAAACCGGGGAGGTTTGTATCATCATTTCATTTTGATCAGGTAACTAATTAGCCTATGCACGTGCTTCTGACAGGTGTAATCGGTTGGGCAAAGCTACTCACTTTTTCACGAACACCTTGTATCATCATTGGAAACCATTCAATACCACACTTTATGATTCAGTTTGGTGAAATCGTACAATCTGCTCGGTTTTGAGCCGAGATTCTTCATGCGTGGTGATTGTGGTTTTACGCCGCTTTTAGCAATATTCCAGCAATTTGTACTTATGTTAAGAATCGAACCCGGGTCTTCAGCGTGACGAGCGAACGCTTTAACCACTGGGCTACCCCAACGCCACGTGATACTTCATGAATATGGAAAGGTTTGTAACTTCGCTGAATAACGATACAGCCAGTCAATCACCAATATTCTGATCGATAGCAGAGAATAGCACAATGTTTTGAAATGTAGCCTTTGAAGTAACAAGACCAAATTATTTATATTGATCATGGATATGCATGGACTACTATTCGTGTACTGATGAGATTGTATTTAATTCCTAATCCCTATTCATATAGATTAAAAAAAATATAAATATTAAAAAACAATTTCAAAACTGTTAAAAGCGTTTCAATTCCCCGACGGTCACTTCCGCTCTTAAACATATCACTGGACAGTTGTTTCTGATGTGAAATAATGCAGTATCCCCTTTGAAATGTGTTTTACAAGGTAACTGTTTTATTGATTTATCATCTCAAACTGGCTTCCACAGGAGATATTGCGTGGGTAATATCAAACACTTGGCATCAACCAGATCGCTACAATGAAATTGCATCACGATGATTTGTACATCTTTGTGATGTGATCGGTTATCTTGGAGTCATAATAAAATGAATCACTAACTCTTGTCACTAAACCCATTGTTAGTTGTAGATAGTACACACGTTTATAAAAATTTAATCTCATTGCCAAACCTCAGCGTTTTTGACGTTAAAAGACTCGCGTTGATATATTTGATATCAATTTACTATGGGGATCATGGGAGATTCTCTGCATGTACTGTGTCTCACCGACCATTACGCAAGTTTCAGCAGTCTATAGGACGTTGAAAAAAAAGAATTAATATGAAAGGTTGAACAAAAACTTCTTAATGTATGTAAGTATGGGAGGATTTAACAGGACCAAGTTTCTCATCTGTCAAAATCAACTATTCCGGCGATTACAGTTCACGCGAATGTAAGATACCTCCACGCTCTCATATTTTACTCTGAAAATATATCTCTTTGGTAAATATAAAACAAGCTGAGAAAAGACACCTTGACATAAATACAGCTTAGTAAATCATCCCAGGTAGGATCCGCTCGAGACGAGGAATATTTTTAAGATGCCAGCGTTGTCAGAATTGTCTGAAAACTGAAGAAATTATGTTTTTTACACAGAGAGCGTGACATTTCCTTACAGCTATGCACTAACAACAGCTGTGATGTTTCCAATGGAATTCAAATATATATCATAAACCACAATCTATCATGGCGCTTTTTTCCTTCCCCAAAATAAATAAAAATTTACAAGCTTTATGCCTCAGGGCATCTATGCCCCGGTGACAGCTGAATGAAACATACCCGATCACCCCATACAGTTTACATATTAAATAACGAAATATAATAAATTTGAATACTTGAAATCGTTCCAGTTTCACATCTAGGTCAATCTCGAATTTGTATTCAGGATTCAAAAGGGAAACTGCCAATAATGAAACTGTGTATTTGTGTAATGCCTGTAATGTTTGAAAATATTACATACCGAACATTTTACGTACATAAGGAATCCAATAAATTGACAACACAGAATTAGAAACTGATGTGGAAGCTATAAACATTTAATTAAATTTCCTTAGCGAATATTCTCGCATCGTCGCTGAAGGAAGAAAAACAATTTTCAAAAATGGATTCGTAACAGTCATAAAATGCATTCATATGGAAGAAAAACTGATATTAGAGACCATCCACATGCACTAGGTAATTCAATTATCTGCCAAATGCATTCTGCACATTTTACTGCCGTTTGAAATATTCACTAAATCCGCTCATAAATACTACTAAAAATGTCTTGAAAGGAGGAAGTCACTTTGTGTTTCACAGGGGGTACAAAATCAGGACCAAACATTAAATTATTAATATTTCAACGCCGTGTGGCGTTTTTTTTGTTTTGCATGATCAACTCTCAAAGCGCCTTTCTTGTAGTTTAGTTTTTTTAAAATTCGGAACACGTTTTAACCGAACGCGGAGCAGAATGAATAAAACATGTTTACAACAGGCGCGGCAGATAGTAATTACGATTCTCATCGTTTACAAACTGTTTCATCTGTTTGAATTTCTTTCGGTAAATTATTTATACTTCCTAAATGTAGTTGTATTCATTCGATGTGACGATTAGAATTTATCGTAAATTTTTCATCCATGGTTCTATTCGTATGGAGAGAAAGATACATGAGAAAACAGTGGGGTTATGTCTCGAAATCTCACTGTGTTGACCTGTCTCAGACTCCTTTGTCCAACATACTTTTCAGGGAAACAAATATTTTTTTTAATTCTAGTAAAACAAACATGTTACATTTGTATCAAAATTCATCCTCCTTGCCTGTGGTTTGATGAAATGTTTATTGTTTGGAAATGACTTTGATTTCATAGTAGAGTAAATACGGTATTATAAACACATGTCGTTGTAATGATTAGTTAACACAAGAATAACAACCTTCCAACTTTAGACACAATTAAAAAGGGAATTTTAATTAAAGATAAAATGAAGAAAGATTCTTGGAGACGAGGATTATTTATGCAGACTGTCTAATTTGGTACGCATGATAATGCTCCAGATTTTTCAGAAGTTTCGAGCGGTATTTGAACATGAAACAAGTGAAAGGCCTTGGCGCGACTCCCGCCGAATTGATCTGTGTTCTTCTGTGTTACGTTTATCCAAGACGACCATTTAGTACAATTGAATACCGTCATTCCGGACCGCCCGACTCCTATACCATTACTGTCGGGAACGTCTTTGTATGACATCAGCGCCATCACGGGCACTGTGCAGCTAGTTACGGTAACGGCTGGATCACAGAGATGCGTGTAACAAGTCTTGTCATCATTGATCCCACATCTACACAGCAGTATGCAGCTTCTAACCTCATCAGACATCCTCGACCAGCAGCAGGTCATTATCCATCTACAGAATATCACTGTCTTACATCATGACATTCTCCCCAAACAGCAGGTCATTCTCCATCTACAGAATATCACTCTCTTACATCATGACATTCTCCCCAAACAGCAGGTCATGACATTCTCCCCAAACAGCAGGTCATTCTCCATCTACAGAATATCTCTCTCTTACATCATGACATTCTCCCCAAACAGCAGGTCATTCTTTCCCAAAAGCAGGTTATTGTCCTCCTACAGCTGGTTATTGTCCTACTAGAGCAGGTCATTTTCCTACTACAGCAGGTCATTGTCCTACTATGTATAGCAGGTCATTTTCCTACTAGAGCAGGTCATTGTCCTACTATGTACAGCAGGTCATTGTCCTACTATGTACAGCAGGTCATTGTCCTACTAGAGCAGGTCATTGTCCTCCTACAGCAGGTCATTGTCCTACTATGTACAGCAGGTCATTGTCCTACTATGTACAGCAGGTCATTGTCCTACTATGTACAGCAGGTCATTGTCCTACTATGTACAGCAGGTCATTGCCCTACTAGAGCAGGTCATTGTCCTCCTACAACAGGTCATTGTCCTACTAGAGCTGGTCATTGTCCTACTACAGCAGGTGATTGTCCTACTAGACCAGGTCATTGTCCTTCTAGCGCAGGTCATTGTCCTACTACAGCAGGTCATTCTCCTACTATGTACAGCAGGTCATTGCCCTACTAAAGCAGGTAATTGTCCTACTACAGCAGGTGATTGTCCTACTAGACCAGGTCATTGTCCTTCTAGCGCAGGTCATTGTCCTACTACAGCTGGTCATTCTCCTACTAGAGAAGGTCATTGTCCTACTAGACCAGGTCATTGTCCTACTACAGCAGGTCATTCTCCTCTCACAGGTCATTCTCCTCTCGCAGAAGGTCGTTCTCCTCTCACAGCAGGTCATTCTCCTCTCGCAGAAGGTCGTTCTCCTCTCACAGAAGGTCGTTCTCCTCTCACAGAAGGTCGTTCTCCTCTCACAGAAGGTCGTTCTCCTCTCACAGAAGGTCATTCTCCTCTCACAAGGTCGTTCATCAGAAGGTCGTTCTCCTCTCCGTTCTCCTCACAGAGGTCATTCTCCTCTCTCGCAGAAGGTCGTTCTCCTCTCACAGCAGGTCGTTCTCTCCTCTCACAGCAGGTCGTTCTCCTCTCTCTTAGAAGCAGGTCGTTCTCCTCTCACAGAGGTCGGTCGTTCTCCTCTCCCTCAGAAGGTCGTTCTCCTCTCACAGAAGGTCGTTCTCCTCTCTCACAGAAGGTCGTTCTCCTCTCACAGAAGGTCATTCTCCTCTCTCTCAGAAGGTCGTTCTCCTCTCACAGAAGGTCGTTCTCCTCTCACAGAAGGTCGTTCTCCTCTCACAGCAGGTCGTTCTCCTCTCCTCTCAGAAGGTCGTTCTCCTCTCACAGAAGGTCGTTCTCCTCTCACAGAAGGTCGTTCTCCTCTCACAGCAGGTCGTTCTCCTCTCTCAGAAGGTCGTTCTCCTCTTCTCCTCTCACAGAAGGTCGTTCTCCTCTCACAGAAGGTCGTTCTCCTCTCTCAGAAGGTCGTTCTCCTCTCACACAGGTCATTCTCCTCTCACAAAAGGCCGTTCTCCTCTCTCAGAAGGTCGTTCTCCTCTCAGAAGGTCGTTCTCCTCTCACAGAAGGTCATTCTCCTCTCTCAGAAGGTCGTTCTCCTCTCAGGGTCATTCTCCTCTCACAGAAGGTCGTTCTCCTCTCACAGAAGGTCATTCTCCTCTCACAACAGGTCGTTCTCCTCTCTCAGAAAGGTCGTTCTCCTCTCTCAGAAGGTCGTTCTCCTCTCACAGAAGGTCGTTCTCCTCTCTCAGAAGGTCGTTCTCCTCTCACAGAAGGTCGTTCTCCTCTCACAGAAGGTCGTTCTCCTCTCACAGACAGGTCGTTCTCCTCTCACAGAAGGTCGTTCTCCTCTCACAGAAGGTCGTTCTCCTCTCTCAGAAGGTCGTTCTCCTCTCACAGAAGGTCGTTCTCCTCTCTCCTCTCACAGAAGGTCATCGTTCCAGAGAAGGTCATCCTCTCACAAGGTCTCCTTCTCCTCTCTCAGGTCGTTCTCCTCTCACAAAGGTCGTGTCGTTCTCCTCTCACAGAAGGTCGTTTTCCTCTCACAGAAGGTCGTTCTCCTCTCACAGAAGGTCGTTCTCCTCTCACAGAAGGTCGTTCTCCTCTCACAGGTCATTCTCCTCCTCTCGTCAGAAGGTCGTTCTCCTCTCAGAAGGTCATTCTCCTCTCTCACAGGAAGGTCGTTCTCCTCTCACAGGTCATTCTCCTCTCACAAAGGTCGTTCTCCTCTCACAGAAGGTCAGGTCCTCTCCTCCTCTCACAGAAGGTCGTTCTCCTCTCACAGAAGGTCATTCTCCTCTCACAGAAGGTCGTTCTCCTCTCACAGAAGGTCGTTCTCCTCTCACAGAAGGTCATTCTCCTCTCACAAAAGGTCGTTCTCCTCTCACAAAAGGTCGTTATCCTCTCACAGAAGGTCGTTCTCCTCTCATAGAAGGTCGTTCTCCTCCTACAACAACAGACAGTCAGCACCCGTGGGTTCGATTGTCTCAGAGCTTGTATAGTTGGTCTGACATGTTTCAGGGTGTGTGGTGGAACTCTGTTAATCTTAACGGTAAACTCAGGCAAACGCTCGCACATTCACGTGAATATAGATTACCAAGGTTCCGATTTAAAGTATTATTGATAAGGATTGGTTCCATGTATGCAGACACCCCCACAAGTGGTGATTGAGAATAAACTGTGTCCGTATTAACAAGGATTTACAGTGTGCAGGTGTTGAAGAACTACGCTAGAAGGAGCATCTATATAGCTCACAGTAGCATGGTGTTCCTATCAAACACAACAAAGAAGGGAGATACTCTTTGTCTCCAAAGACATCTTGGGATATTGATAGAGATCCAATTTCTAGTTTCCACAGAGTTGTCCAACCCATGCATTGTCTGTTATGGTATAACGTATGTATCAACATTAAATGGCGTTCATGGGAATTTCTTTAAAATATTACACTTTGCGACGAAATCTCACGACACAGAGCCCAAAGCTTGTATCCCATCATTCTCTTCCCACAGAGGTTACTCCTGTCATATCTTCCTACGTAACCTCTGTTCTAATACGGCCCTTTCATGGTGTGAGCGTTCAAGGCTCGTGATTGGAGGCAATCATATTAAGTTGTGCAATCAGCGACGTTGTTTCAAAAGTGATCATTCGCAAGGCCTCGGTAATTTCCGTATGCTTCGAGAAAACTAAACTTCTTCCCCTGCGCGATGCGCAAACGTTTCTTCTAGACAGAACTCAGTCATGTTATGGCGGATCAGTGGCGTCTCCATCGCCCTCGTTGACAATGGACAAGCTAGCCATTAAACGTCTTGTGTGTAACATCAACACAAGTCCCCGGCAGATGGGGGGATATTTGTGGCCCCACATTTGCTTGTGTTAGTCAAGTTGAATCTAAGTCGATGTAACACGTGTTCTGATTGGATAGAAAGAAGGGAGATAATTCGTGTTGCGATCTTTTGCCGCTAGGGGATTTTACGAGAACCGGGAAATATGGCCGTATTAGAACAGAGGTTCGTAGGAAGATATGACAAGTAACCTCTGTGGGAAGAGAATGGTATCCCATATACAGCTTCAAATTGTCAGTCGCTGAGTAAGTCAGTTTTGATTTTACGCCACGTTTAACGTTTGCAAAGCCATGTAGTAACTGGCGACACACTGAATGCTCACACACACTGTACCCATGACATATTGGTTGCAAGGAAATAATTAATGAACGTCTTGATTTAGAAAACTACATTTCAAGCTTAAAATGCCACCACGTGTTAGAGACACGATAACACCAACTCTACCAAGACTTCAGTACTGGATTGTGATTGGCTAATTGAAGTCCTTCAGTAATCACGTTATATACCTCTGATTTTCCAACACAGTGTGTATTTTAAAAAAATCTTAATAACACGGTTATGGTAGAATGGAGATAAACATACTGTGTTGAAAAATCAGAGGTACATAACGAAATTATAATAGATCTAAATTTGATTTAAAACCGAACGCGTCTCCTAAATATAAAGCTACGCTTCAACAAAGTCAAAATGGGCAATAATGTTTCATTAAATATAAACAAAAGGAAACCACTTTCACCAAGGTATATACTTTCCCGAAATCGAAACAGGAAACTTTCAAACTATGGCTAACGCCTGAGAAATAACCTCCGATCTCTAATATGTGTTTATGAGTCCGGTTAATGTGTTAATGGTTTATACTTATATGTATATGAACATATTATACCACACTGATGTTGCACTATACTTGTATATGCAGTATACCTTGTATGCAACACGCAGGAAAATACTGTACCATGCATGCATAATAATACGCAGGGAATATACAATACATGCATGCATAATAATACGCAGGGAATATACACTACATACATGCATAATAATACGCAGGGAATATACAATACATGCATGCAAAATAATATGCAGGAATATACAATACATGCATGCAAAATAATACGCAGGAATATACAATACATGCATGCATAATAATACGCAGGGATATACAATACATGCATGCAAGATAATACGCAGATATAAACAATACATGCATGCATAATAATACGCAGGGAATATACAATACATGCATGCAAAATAATACGCAGGGAATATACAATAATACATGCATGCAAAATAATACGCAGGAATATGCTATACATGCATGCATAATAATATGCAGGAATATACAATACATGCATGCATAATAATACGCAGGGAATATAAAATGCATGCATGCATAATAATACGCAGGAATATACTATACATGCATGCATAATAATACGCAGGGAATACACAATAATACATGCATGCATAATAATACGCAGGAAATATACAATAATACATGCATGCATAATAATACGCAGGGAATATACAATACATGTATGCATAATAATACGCAGGGAATATACAATGCATGCATGCATAATAATACGCAGGGAATATAAAATGCATGATTGCATAATAATATGCAGGGAATATAGCATACATGTATATTTGATAATACGTATAGAATATACGATACCATGCATACATAATAATTCGCTGGGAATATACTGTACTGTACATCGTAATAATCTTCAGTGTGATGAATGTATCTTTTACGTAGATGATGATAAGTTTAGACTGTGGCCCTGTTATGCTTCCATAACTGAATTCATGACACTATGCCCACATTGTGTAATCAGGCAATACTTCGGTACTTTACGAAATAAAATCACTTACACATTTAGGTTGGAAACACCCTCATCCAGTCACGAGATATCGACATTAACACACACGGTGTTGGAAGGTATGATTGGAAAGTGTATTATTTGAACGAAACATCGGAAATGATACGAGTCCTGGTTTAAATGGGTTTTACAGGGGGTTTCTCGAAATATATTCAGCTGTATTCGAGGTAAATACTAACTTTATATGGTGTTAATACGCATGAGGTGTATACGAGGTCCATACAAACTATAATTTAGATATAGCGTATGAGGTACATACGTTTATACGAACCTAATGCGGGTTTATACGGGGTTTTTTTTTACAATGTTTATCACATCATAGAAATTGAAACCTTTTGTTTCCGGACACCTTCTCAATGTGAGGAACCCCTCCGTACAAAGAAAGAGAAGCATAACGTTTTGATCAGTATTGATACGGAAATATGACAACAAATTCAATAATTTGAATAATTCAATAAATTAAAAACATTAAACACAATATTTACACAGAAACAGCGAAGGTGTTGAAGGTAGTTCTGGTGTCAAAGCTGATAGTTCTGGTGTAAAACATTGATGGACAGATCGCTGAATGGAAAGATTTCAGAAATGATGTCATGGATTAAAGTAAAATGACTACAAATTAGGCCAACGTTTGCAACAAGTACAGATTGCTAACATCTGAATACCTAAGTTCTTTCCTTGTTCACTCAGCCCAATACCTCCCTAAGGAGCTTTTATATTTTACAGCTTTACATTAAGACAAAACTGGATTGAAAACAGTTGTAAATGATTTAAATGTATCATGTAAGCATATTTAAACGTTGTTGGCAAAACACTGAAATATTGTCAAACGTCATAAATTATATAACAAGGTGCTCTGTCAAGTTTATTAAATGACTATGTATGTGAATTATGGGCCGGATGACCTACATTTCCGAAATAAAATCAATCAATCGAAACCACCTCCACTGCGGAAAAACAAACAAACAAACAAACAAACAAATAAATAAATAAACGATGCTCACCACGGCTATGTTACCATCAACAACAGATCATTGTAACTAGGAAACGTCAAAGCCAGAGGAGAACAAGTCACGATTATGTGCTGCAACTCTCCAGTGGGTGTTTGAAGGGACAAGCATTGATGAAAATTCTATACCTGAATCACTGCTATATCGGAAGCGCGTACCACGTAATTGAGTGAGTGACTTTAGCAATATCACGGCGGGGGACACCAGAAATGGGCTTCACACATTGTACCCATATGGGGAATCGAACCTCGTCTTCGGCGTGACGAGTGAATGCTTTAACCACTAGGCTACCCCACCGCCCCCAACGTACAACTTACAACATTTGTGTAAAAAATAAATGATTGCTGCTGAAAAAGTAACAGTGGAAACTAAGATAGTGTCCCACTTTTCACATGACCGCTTCCAAGAAGGCACGTAATCACTATTACGCACTTTATTACCAAAAAATGCTGAAGGAAAAAAACAGCACGAAAAGATAGCATGATCACTTACAGAGATATAGGTCAGATATACCTACGTGCTTACTGGAGAAGATCGC
Organism: Haliotis rubra; assembly: GCF_003918875.1. Lineage (NCBI taxonomy): Eukaryota > Metazoa > Mollusca > Gastropoda > Lepetellida > Haliotidae > Haliotis > Haliotis rubra. The sequence goes on along the minus strand of NW_025766547.1, from coordinate 412,811 downwards.
CGTTTACTATCTCCCGGTTTTAGGGCATTAGTAGATTACCAGGTGTGACGTCATGCTCAGATCAGCGCGTGTCTTATTTTTTTTTATGTGACAGATCGCGGGTAACGCTTGTTCCATTATCTGGTTCCCCTGTGGAACTGTTGATGGTAACTGGGTCTCCCGGCTGGTAAGTTAAAACGTTAAAGTCCATAAATGTTATAGATATCTCGTTAAAATTTGCAGAAACTGTTTATAATTTGCCTGGCTATTCTGAGTATCTTTATTGCCAAAACCTGGTGATTTAAGAGCCATTACTAAAACAGACATCATCGTTTACTGTTAAGTTTCTTTCACAATCATTACATAAAAGAAAGCACTCTTGGGTTCTTCATCCCCGAGTCTGCTTTAATGCAGTTGAAGTGTTTTGCCCTGGTGAACTTATAGTTTTTTAACGTACCCATCAAACATCATAATATGGCTCGTGCCGTGAAACTACTGCACGCAAAGACTGTTAACAGATCTATCTCAAGTGTGCCATATTAGAAAAGAAAAGAATCGCCTTTCCGGGATGTAACGAAATCGGATATAACGATAAACGTCTGTGTCAATCTCGTCTAAGGGCGCTGGGTAGCTTAATGGTTAATGTTGTCGGTCGTCGCGCAACAGCCTGGGTTCGATTCTGAACATGTGTTTAATATGCGTAACCCATAAGTCCAGTTGCCTGGCGTTCACTCACTCGAATCCCAGTGTAAATATATAAATAGTTATTACATGTTCGTATGTAACATTTTTTAATTTACATGAATCGCTAACGCTTTCACAGGGGCGGTGGGGTAGCCTAGTGGTTAAAGCGTTGGCTCGTCACGCCGAAGACCCGGGTTCGATTCCCCACATGGGTACAATGTGTTAAGCCCATTTCTGGTGTCCCCCGCCGTGATATTGCTGGAATATTGCTAAAAGCGGCGTAAAACTAAACTCAGTCAGTCAGTCAGTAACGCTTTCACAAACTGGCTCCATCATCATTTTATAGTGTTTCATGGCCACGTGTTTATGGTGTCGTGTCGTACAATTGACGCTGCATGTTCGTGGAGATTACTCAGGAATATCGGAAGGATTTTATCGTTTTATTGCAAAAGCTACATAATGAAATCTGATATAACACGAGGTTGGAACTGTCTTGGAAAATGTAAAATAAGGATGAAATAAGGAAAATAGGAATGAGGATGAAATTGAAATTGAATTTGACCCAAAATTCACAAAACGTTTCTGAGCTGACAAAAGTCGCTGAAAGATTGCCAACTTGAGATCCAAAAACGTTACCATGGTTACTGTATCAAATACATCACTTTGTAAAAGGCATTCCATGTTGGTTTCATTGTTAGCCATCATCAAACATAAATGTATACAGTCCTTTGTTGACAGTTTAGATATTTATCAAAAACCTCCTGCTATTTCGGTGAATTGAATAGATTTAAGATAACTAAAATCTAATTCAGCGTCGTTTTAATATAACGGTTGATTACCAAGTCCTGACAGTGCCTCATTCGTCTTTATGAAACTGTAGAAGTTATGTGTGATGAATTCACTAATTTCTAAAGAATAAACGTTGTAAATCAAATAAACCTTCCATAACCACCAGAGTTCTATGCTAAAAGCGGAGTCTATTGAGCGATTCCCACAGTACAACAGAAATATCATCCGTACATCTGCCATAAAACGTTTTAAAAGCTTTACTGCATCCAGTCTGTTTCACATTTGGAAAAATAACAGTAAAACTGGAGAACGAATGGACAATATGATGCTAGCCGCAGAATGGTAAAATACAATACGTACTCAAAGATTCCATTTCAGGAATTGATCACAGTAATGCTTCAAACTCAGCGTATTTAACTCATGGAAGTCGTTGACACGGTCACATACATGAAATCAATGAGTGAGTGAGTATGGTTTTACGCCGCTTTTAGCAATTCCAGCAATATCACGGCGCCATGAAATCAATATACCGCGTCAATAATCATGATAAATATCATCTAAAAGCTGTCTAGTATTCGACTCCGACCATAATTGTACCAAAGGGAGAGTAACTCATTAATAACAGAAACCGGAGATACAACTGAGAGGTAGCCTTTTCTGACATATAGCCAGTCCGTGTCCATTTTGTTATTTGGACAAAAACATCGTTACAACAAATAAAACCTCAGTGAAGATTTGGGGTTTTACGGTACAGACGTAGAACGTGTTTCCAGTTCGACGCAACAGTGGCAAATGCGATGCCATATGAGTTATACTATACCTCCTAATGTGTATCATTTGGTAAACTAGTCTCTGTAGGTGTTTGGAGGTGCGAACCACAGGGCTTCGAACCCCTGTGGTGACAACCGCGGTACAGGTAGACTAACAACTAGTCTCTGAAATGAACATATTTTACTGAAAAAAGTTCATAGTAAAAAAAATTAAATATAATGAAAAGGAGCCCTGAGACTTTCTGCCTGAAGCTGAGGAAATCTAGACTTGCCACATTTTCTAGACTTGTGTGGGCTTTCTTGGATATATTTGCTTCAAGGTCTGTACGACAGACTACGGTTCAGGATACGCTAACCATTTTCGTGAACTCGTGCCGTCACTGTTTAATACTGGGTGCCTATTCTCGAAAGTGTCCCAGCTAAGACAGATCCTAACTAGTTAGGACAGAAGTTAGGACATCCTACCGTTAGGATAAGACCCATTCTCGAAACGATCCTACCTCTGTCCTAACTTGAGCTACCGATCCTAGCTGGGATAGTGAGCTCTTCAGCAGGTGAGATAGAAAAACATTCATTAAGTTGGGGATTCCCCTAAATATTACCCATGATTCATTCCATAAAACACAGACATACAGTGAATAAAGGTAACTACAATCTCATTTACACGATAAATGGTAAGACTAGAAATCGATGTAAAAAGCTTGAAAGCGGTGAAATTCAGCTTTTGGTGCACTTAGTAGATCAAGAAGAAATTATAATTATATAATTATAAGAAATATAGAGTGACTTAGTACTTGAATAGATTTAAAATATTTAATGAGATTTTTTAATATCTATTCGTTCGAATTACCATACTTCCAGAAAAAAGTATTATTAAATGTTGATATATTCGATATTTTCATCACACTATAGTAGTTTTAAAGTTCTTGAAAATTCATTTATTTGACAAGGAGATAACACTTTTACTTCATAGTTTGAAAGTATGCCAAAAAGAAATGTGCACATAATATTTTCATTTTTAAAAAAAAAAATTATGTTTAATCATGACCTGAACTCTCATTATGCGTCATCTCACAAACTGAAAAATCACCTAGGAAATTAACAGAAGTTACTTCGCCTGTCAAGTTGGCCTAGACATTGACATTTAAAACCCTTCTTAACTCATCAAAACTGTGTGTGTGCTGTTGTAAATTTAAATGTAATTTAGGCGAGTTATTGTGTTTGACAACGTCAAAATTGGTGAACAAACAAGAACCACACCACGTTGAGTTCCACTAAGATAGACTTAGGACAAGTCAGAACCTATCCTAGTATTTGTCCTAAGTTAGGATATCCTAGCGCTAGGATACATTTCGAGAATAAGGTAGGACACCTACCCAAGACCCTAGGATGAAAGTTAGGATATCCTAGGGCTAGGATCCTTTCGAAAATAGGGGCCCAGATATTTATTATCCACATGTGCACATATCACTTTTGCCTAGCAACCATTGTTTCAGTATTTCGCCGTCTGTGACGTCATTAAACAATGGAACGCGACGTCAATGAACAGGGCCGTCACACTTGCTTACCGTGTTTTACTGCACAAATGTACATGAATAAAATGTATAATAAAGAAAGTATTACACGAGCAAGTGCGTCATACGACTGATACGAAACTCGCTCGGGCAATACACGGTTTCACACTCGTTTCGTATCAGTCGTATGACACACTTGCTCATGTAATAATCTCTATATATAAACATATTCTTATGATGTAATCGGAATCGTACAATATATTATCATGTTAGCAGAGATTACTTGTTATTATTGAATGAATATTACTTTGTCGGGGATTTTTATGTGGCATTTTAGCTGTAGTATCAATACGAAGAGAGTTAATGCATGCATAGATTAACAACTAGTCTCTGAAATGAACATATTTTACTGAAAAAAACGTTCATAGTAAAAAAAAAATATATAATGAAAAGGAGCCCTGAGGCTTTTTTAATTTTTAGAGGAAATCTAGACTTGCCACATATTCTAGACTTGCGTGGGCTTTCTTGGATATATTTAGTTCAGGGTCTGTATGGCAGACTAATCCATGCATTTCACCTTTCTTAGTCTTTCAATTTGCTATCGCAGTCAAAGACAAAAGCATAAATCGCAAAGAACGTGGTTTTATATAAGATTGATCAAACACACCCAGTACTGATTCCAAGATACTTTCCTATATAACATGTGTTAAAATATTGATCAGTAAGTAATGTGTAAGCTTTTTCTCCCACTAGACATGTTATAGATACATGTGTGTCTTGAATTCACTGATGTGTTGGGTCGATTAATTCAATATATATGAAACATATGCTATATTAACGAGTGTGTCCTGGATTCAGTCCATGGTTTTTATTGATTAATTCTAAATATAGCAAAACAAGATGCATATACCAGCTACATATGGATTCAGTGAGTGAGTGAGTGAGTGAATGAGAAATGAGTGAATGAGTGAGTATGTTTTCCAGCAATGTCACGGGGACGGACAAATGAAATGGACTTCAGTTTGGATTCAGCAAAGAGTTGGGGGTGAATAATTATATATATGTATATTATATATATGTTGAGTTCAGTTATGTGTTGGGTTGCCTAATTCCATAAATATTTTTTTTAAATGCTATATGTACACGGGCGTTTTTTTGAATTTTCAAATATGTGGGTTATTTTTTGGTAATTCTTGTATACATGTATATATGAATATATTTTACGAACCAGCGTGACATTTATTTAGTACAGAGTTATGTTAATTATTTCTCCAAATATAACATATGTTAAACAGGCAAATGAGTCTTAGACGTAACCTAACACAATACATCGTGAGAGAGGTATCCTTTAAGTTGTATATCGGAATCTGTACCAGTACAACTCTCGTGCGTACCACAAAGAATGTGGTAATTATTTTTGGCTTGGACTGTAGCCTGTAATACATACAAGTTATTGTTCACATTTATTTTATATGTTACGACGAAAAAAACAAGGTTAATTTCACATCCATTTATAGAGGTGAAACTTGAAGGTAGTTAATATAATATATCAAATTCGGAAACACATGACTTAGTAAACATAGAAGACTTGAATATGGTATATAATGCTTTTATCAGAGCCTCGTATGGCAAGTATACTACCCATCAAAAGTTTCGACTCGCTTAAAGCACCCACTACATGTTATGTAAATATATATGGTTACATCGAGGATGAATTTCTCCACTAACTTCGGGGAACCAACAATCCCCACATGGGTACAATGTGTGAAGCCCATTTCTGGTGTCCCCCGCCGTGATGTTGCTGGAATATTGCTAAAAGCGGAGTAAAACCAAACTCAGTCAGTCAGTCGGGGAACCAACTGCAATCTTTATGCAGATGAATTGCACGTTGATCATACACATTATACATAGAATTGCTGAAAAGCATGTGCAAATATCGTGCATGAACAGCTGCGCTTTGGTGTAAAGTTTTGTTAAGAATTCGCCAATTTTCACTGAGTTTCATCATTTATTGAACTCATGACAATAATCTTGTCAACGTTACGAATTTGTTTTAAAATACATCAGTTCATGTGTAAATAATCGAGTCTGGACCAGACAATCCAGTGATCAACAGCATGATCATCGATCTGCGCAATTGGGAACCGATTACATGTGTCAACCAAGTCAGCGAGCCTGACCACCCGATCCCGTTAGTCGCCTCTTACGACAAGCATAGTCGCCTTGTGTGGCAAGCATGGGTAGCTGAAGACCTATTCTACCCCGGATCTTCACGGGTCGCTATGTCTTTATGCCCTTTCACAGACGTAGTACCGGACTTTATTATACATCGATAAACACCTTGCACATTTAGGCAATCAAGCTTAAGTGTTTTCATTGGGGAGTTACAAACAAATGAATCATTAGTCTACAGTTTAAGAAATACATAATCTTTATAAGAAAACGTTCAACTTTATGGCTTACTGTTTCTAGTCTATAAAACAGATAGCTACGTATTTAAAACCGCATAATTAATATTTTTCAATGTAATCGCTATTATGCATGCATAAATCTATACCAAAATTCCGATGTATGCTGTGTGGCCCTAAGAACTTAAAATTGAATAAATTCTGTCTGTTTATAGCAGATAGCGACGTTTCAATGAGGATTCGTTTACCGTTATCTCGCTGCAATGATAACGGTGTAAGAATCAACATAGAAAAGTGGCTACATGCAATACACCAGAACGTTTTATCAACAAAGCTGCATGTTTTCGTGTTACTGAAATGCTAAAAGGACAATCAAACAGTTATTTGCCTTTTTTTTAAATGTTGGCTGTAATTTCGTTCTGCAGCGATATTAATGTGAGTAATTAGAAGTGTGAAAATATCTGTTAGATTAAAACAGTTAGTTACAGTTGGGTTAAAATATCCAGGTGTCATCTGTGATCGGTCATTCGTGTCAATCGTCATATATTGACAGATATAGGACAGAAATATGAATTATGATCAATTTAAACATGTAGTTTGAAAACCGCACTAATAGATAGAGGAATTATTTTGCGCTTCAAGAATTAAAAGAAACATGAATATAAATGTGAATTTTAAATAAAATTAGTTTTAACAATTACCAGTCTTTTGTTAAGCTGCATAAAATCAAACTATTTCAATGCAAAACAGGTATAAAAAAAATTAAAAACGCTTCTTAACATTGTGGCCTTGGGTGTTATGAAAGGTAACGCCCACATAATTAAAATGAAAATACCCGGCTGGATAATCACGGGCAATCTGTTAAAAGTTATTATCCAAACCTGTTTGATGCATGTGCAACCGCTAGCGTAATTATGCACTTTGTGCACATTGCAGATCATATCATGTTTATGCAAGTGAGTTAAAAACTAACAGCTCCCTCCTTTCGTTGAGTGCACGAGCGTGCAGGAATGCATCGCTGAGTCTGTTGTAATAAGCAAGGCAGTTGGTGAACACAATGCATCTCTGTGAATAACCCTCTCATGAAAACAAGCCCGAGAGTGCGCAGACAGACAGCTACAAATGCTCCTACCAGCCTAAAAGCAAGTAAACCCTTTGACGGAATGTCGATCGAACCAACGCTGTGTCAATTAACCAAGTCATGTGACCGTTCAGAGAGGCAGATCTGTATTGCGGACTCGGAATAATATCTAGCGAGGATGTGTGAATTTATCTGAATTATTCCCCTGGACGCGAAGCTCTGAAACTCGGAGGTAAGCCATGTTGATTTCTACTCTTTCGCTAGGCTATGTATGTAGTTTTCGAGCACGCGAACCCGTGCAGCAAATTCACCGCTATACGAAGCCGGTTGAGTTTATTTTCGGGCAAAATGGCGTCCACGGCAAACCGCATACAAGCTGACTGTTCAGGTCGAGTATTGATCCTAAGGCCTAGTTTCGCATGTGAGCCTGCTATGCAGTAGTAGCATTGAGAGCGGTGACAGCTCCTGCATTCTGTTTCAACATCACAGCAATAGGCTACAGTTGTGACGCAATGCCTGTCATGTCCGACCCCTAGCGGATGTCAGGAAGAGCTGTATGTATCTCACACTTTGATTTACTGCGAAACATTAAAAAAACAAACAACCGCAACTAGGGTAGGATGTGGTTCAATCACGTTCTGCACGTGCATGTTGAATACAGTGTTATTTTGACTGACAGGTGCGTGCATGTCGCTATTGACATCGTGTCCTGTTATTCCAGTTTTATCCAGCGGATGCACACGTTCTCATGGAAACGTCAAGATCTGAAATGTGTTTTAAATGTGAAATAGACACAAGAAACGCTAATAACCTTGTTTACCGTTATGCGTGTTTCGTATTACGACATATCGTCAAGTTTTAACTGTGAGGAAAATGTGAAATAAACACATGACAGTTATTAACATCGTTTACTGTTATCTGTGTTTCATGTTTCTTTTACACGCGTTGGTATGTAAACGTGGCGACTTGGAATGTTTGAAAGATAGGAAACAGAAACAAGGGTCGTGATAGAGCTGTAGCCACAGCCACCGTCTGTGGTTGATGCTGACAAGCAAAATGATGTTATTTACTGTTAATCGATTTGTTGATGGAGTGTTGAAGTTGTCATTTTGAGGAGCATCCTCGTCCCCAATCTAATTCACCCCTCTCAGAAGATATGTTTTCACACAGGAAATAATCCATTAAAATGTTACAAGTTCGAGGCATAAGAAGTTCAACATACTCTCAACAATGTGCACGGACTAGCTATCAACGGCAACGGGTGGTTAGACTGGTTGAGTTGCCTAGATCGATGCTCATGATGTCAATCACTGGGTCGAGACTCTATTATTTAAGGACCACTGCCATTTAGCTGGAGTATTGCTGCGTGCGACGTTAAGAAAAAAAGCAAAAAACCCCCAAAAACCACCCCAACACCACACACACCACACACACACAAAAAGAAAATTAAAAAACATGAACAAAGTACCTGCTACCCTCATAAACTGCCTTAAAGCTATGTTTTCCGCAGATCGACCCTTGTCTTTTCTTGTCCTCACACACGGGTAATCACGTAACTTGCTGACATTAAGGAACATCAACGCTGATGAACAATATTTGAAATATAACGGTTAGCCGAGTTGAATTGACGAGTGGAGAATATGGAGTACTGCGTCAATGAGCATGAGAGTTCTATGTTTGCAGTCTTATTAACCTGTTTGTTTCTACCGGGTTGTAAACAAAAGCGAATCAATTCCATGCATGTGCCAACACATTTACTTGCTTCGAAATCTTGCTACTTACAACAGAGTAGTTATTTAGCGTTGAGTTGCTACACAAAAAGACGTGAAGAGGTGGTCCAATTTTCCTCCCAGAAAACAAGAAAAACACAACCCGACAAATTGCTGGATGAAAGAATTTTTCCAGGGGCTATATAAACACAAGCGAGACGCATATCGGAAACTCCTGCTTGTTGCCTTCGAAAGGGGAACCATATTTTTTGGTCCACGTTTTTCTTGAGCATTGCTTACAAATGAGCCCAGCCCAGCCCCCATATCTCGTGCAGCACGTGCGAGACACCTGTGACGCACGCGCGAACGTGATGTCGATTTCATCTGAGCCATATAACCGACTGTCCAGACAGTCTCAGGCTCTGCCGCACATTGACTAATCTCGGCGTCATGTTTAGCACTAAACAAATCCCAGTTTATTCCGAATGAGTTATTTGGCTGGACAAAGTGTGAAATTACATCGCTATTTCATTTTCTAAAACGAAATCGGAGGAAACATACCTAAACAGTTCACGGCACACGAAGAAAGACACATCAAGCCGTTTAAACCGGCATGCTCTGTTGGCATTTCCACTAACTGACATTAATATATGTTTGATACGTTAAATTTACCTTCCAACGACTCCGTATAGACGATCATATAAAAGTCATAAATAATAACAGACTAACCTGACGTCAAGAACATATATGTTTAAAGAATATATTCGTCACCCAGTGATTTAGAATGTTAGTCTATAATAAACAGCATCGAATGACTAAACAGATTGAAAATATGCACTATGAATATTTTGATATTACAATGAACATCTCAACGATTAAATGGCTTGTATGCGATAGTTATTTCACTCTACAGCCTCATCGTTTAGCTCCAATTACAACGCGAATTCAAAAACTGATTTTTTTCGGGTGAGTCATTACATAAACATGTAAATCACTGAACAAACTAGCCCCGCCTGCTATTTTACAGCCTGGCTTGCCTCTCGCATAAACCTGTATTAATATCGCTAATGTTGTGAGAGAGATCCGGCAATACGACACCTGAGCTGAAAGCGAACCTGTTTTGAGCCTTTTATCTGAACAAAACATATCGCCAGCGTCTATATTGCTGACTCAAGCGTGCAGTAACACCCGACTTTCAGGTTTTACGATATATTTCAATTTGAAGTTAAGTTTTTCTCACGAAGACAAACTATGCATTCAGGCTTTGCGTGCGTTGTTCGCGGAAGATATGTTTCAGATTTGCTGACTTAAGTTACCCCTATTTCAATAAGCGTCGGCTAGTTGTTCGACTTATTCCTTGATGTTACCGATGGGTTGGTGTGGCTTTTCGGGACGTATGGAGTTTTATTTTATCAAGAATTTCTTTAGTTGAAATCTGTAGTTAAACCGGCCTCGCGTGCACAGGACCCAGTGTGAGACCTGGAACCCCAGTACATTCCCAATATAACATATCACGGATACACATCCACTCACTGAACCTCCCCCACCCCCTCCATTAATCCCACCCCTCACCCACTCTGCCCACCCCTCATTCTCTATATTGTACTGCTTGCTGCTCTTAAAACCACCACGAAATAATCCTAAACGTGATGTTAAACCACAACGAAATACTATAAAAAGAAAATTTTAACCACAACGAATTACTATAAAAGTGATGTTAAACCAGAATAATCTTATCTGTTACACAGTTATCCTCCTAAAGTGATGTCAAACCACACAGGAAAACCTTTTCAAAGTGATGTTAAAGTCCAAAGTGATGTTAAAGTACAAAATAGACCTCTCCAAAGTGATGATGAAGTACAAAGTGATGTTAAAAATGACCTCTACAAAGTACATGTTAAAGTACAAAGTGATGTTAAAGTACAAAATAGACCTCTCCAAAGTGATGATGAAGTACAAAGTGATGTTAAAGTACAAAATAGACCTCTCCAAAGTGATGATGAAGTACAAAGTGATGTTAAAGTACAAAGTACATGTTAAAGTACAATGTGATGTTAAAGTACAAAGTACATGTTAAAGTACAATGTAATGTTAAAGTACAAAGTACATGTTTTCAAAGTGATGTTAAAGTACAAAATAAACCTTTCCACAGTGATGGTAAAGTACGAAGTAAACCCTTCAAAGTGATGTTAAAGAAAACGTCAAAGTGACGTTAACCCACCACGAAATCAACACCACCAGCGAAACAGTTGTATATCGTCACCGTTAGTCGCATGTTCTCACTTACATTGACGATGTTAAACCATGTGTATGTAATTGTCAGCCAAATCACAACTCACCAAGAAGGCACTGTACGCGCTTCAGAATGGAACCCAACATGAAGAAATATTTAAAAAAACATTGTATATTTCGTTTATGTAATTTGACACCTTCCATCACGCGCCGGTGGTTATAACGCAGTAACGTTATCCAAGGTCCATAAAAAGACCTTATTTGAATAATGCACCTTTGAAATTTGTAGTTATCAGCACACCGCAATCCCGTTCAGCGACAACCAGGAGGTCTGTGCTAAACAGTTATTGATTTCTGCAAGATCATCAAGTTTCTCTAAAGGCGATGACGTCATCGCGCAACATCGAATGCCACGGAGCCCTGTTCACGTGTTAGGAATCCATGTTTTATTTCTCGAGAGAAAAAATCTTCAACGATAATTGATTTTTGCGCAAATGCCAAATACAGCGAAGGTACAAAAAAATAATAAAAACCGGAATTGTTTCAACTGGACGCAGTTATTTTTATTTCACAGATGATTTGGTAACGGATTTATACCACTCTAAGTGTAAAGTAACAAAATATTGAGATTAATGACAAAATGATTCAAAGCTAATGGCTATTCACTGAGTATTAAATCGGCTCTTTGGTTTAATGACATATCTTGATATCATTATCCTATTTGTACAACACCGAAACTAAAGTCAAATATAATTATAAGTAATTTGCGAAAAGTCTTTGAAATAATTAAGACTAATTAGTCCTGGGATATCTATTACTCGCTGGAGATCGATATCATCTGATTGAGAACACAATCACATAATACCCATTGACATATACATTACGCCCTTGTCAATTGCGCATATAACATTATGTACTGTATTTTGTCAATAATTATATATCTCGAGGTGCAATTATATAAATGTACATACTATTTATTCACAATTGCCCCGTAATCACGAAATATGTCATCCGGATTAGGGGGGAGAGTTCTTTTGCATTTCGTTCACAGGAACTGACAGTCACGTAAGATACATCATTATATGCATCGTGTGCCGACCGTCAAAATAGATTCTCGAACAGAACTCCTTAATAGATGCGCCTGTAACTTTAGAAGTGTGTTTTATTTCATTTTGAGATTCAAGTTTCTTCATGGCATTTAGATCGATTTTGGAAAATTGAAAAATGAGGAAGACGAATGAAATCAGATTTTTTTTATTTAACTGCCTTTGTCTAAGGTTCCGCTGTATCTGATTCTCTGAAACGTTCCCATGATACACAGCAACTTAATGTGGTTTAGATTGTAACACGAATAATCTCTTTTTAGAAAATACATAATAATTAACTTTGATAATATCTTTAGAATCTCAATAAATGTATCTCAATAGAATCTCAATATTTTGTTACTTTAAATGAATTATTTTAATGTGCGTTAATCATCTTAAAATACTTTGTCAGTTGTTTCAAAGTGTTATCTTAATATACTCTTAGTGCTAATGTTCATCAGAATAATTTTAATGTCGCCACTGTAGCTTTAAATCTTCAATTTGTTTTATGTATCCACCTTTTATCATAACCTCAGATATCGGAAGTTGTTGCCAGCTATATTAATAATAGTTAACATGTATTGGTGTTTTGGGGTCCATGTATATGTATTTTTTGTTGTATTGTATGTGTTTTCAATGTTAATATGCAATCGTGTGCAGCAAATTTCCTTCGGGATGATAAAGTATAATCTTATCTTAATAAGATTTCCCAGAAATCACAATTCCAATAAAACTAAGTATGATATGACTTGTATCTATAGTATGGAAATGTTTTCTGATATATTTAAAATAATATAAGTTGTGGAAAAGGGTAAAGAACGATCGTCTCACAAACCGAAACGAACAGACAACTGAAATTGAATTGCAGCAATTCACTTAGATTAAGTAGATTAAAATGAAATCTTTGAATTTTCCTTTTGACTTAAACGTTTGCTATTAAAATGTAAAAGAATCACTGCGGGCGAGCTTGGTCTTTGCGTGCGTGGTAATGATGTGAAGTCGCTTTCATCTGACTTCAATATTGCAAAAACGGAATATCTCATATCTCAAATTCCTCTTAAGATAGTATGGTACTTTTGATGGTGTTTTTCAATGACAGTGTTCTATACAAGTTAGCTATCTCATTAATCAACACTCATCATTGGTTCTCTGTACTAAGTAGATAAGTTGAACATCGATATTTTCTAGCGTTTCTCGTATATAAAACCATACTTAATTCACATAGTAAAGGTGCTTCAAGATTATTTTCAGTGTTAACCGGATTAATGTTTTTGTAGGTAGTTGGCACCCGCGGAAAAACGATGTCCGCACCTAATTATATCCCAGTATAATTTGTTAGGTACAAGAAAGTACCGGTATACAACGTTAAATATAAAATAGATAACAGTTATTCGACGCTGATGCATTTAATACGGGCGTCAAAGTTGTTTATTGGACCTTACGTTTGTAGTGTTTCAGCGTCCGCTTTAATTCTAGCAACGTTTCCACAACGTTTGTAAATGGACAAATCGAATTTTCAATTGTATATACTTGCAGTTAGGCAATTGTGAGGCAGTTAGTTTATTGACGGAATGCCGATATAACTCCAACATGCCATATGTTGCCAATAATTAATCCATCATAAACTACAGTCACTAATATGAAGTATGGTTTTAATATTTTAAATATTATTTTTTCTATTAATATTACGTCGGCATAAGAACAAGCGCCATGCAAAAAGCGATCAAAATTATATTTTGGAAGTAGATATTTTTGTATACCATTCTAATATACCATGTTTAGTGTACACATCTATCACGGTGCGACCAGGGTGTGGCAAGGGGAATATTTCGTTGTTTGACGTTCAACATAAATTTGTAATTATATCACAGTCACATACACTGACAATTTATAAACAACTGGGAAGTATACATTTGAATACTCATTTATTCGAAATATTACAAACGTGGTAAAACGTTACAAGGATGCAAACAGTCGCCCCTAAACGCACCTGTGATCCTCGTATCGAACACACAGCCGTCAATTTCATAAACATGGATGCGTTTTATTTTCCCAACATTTTACACGTGTTACTAGTTGTGTACCCCTTATCCTCTCTAAAGGTTATCACGACAGTTCCCCGGCAACAATGATAAATAAATAGCTACAATTGAAAACTATTTCTCAATTATTGCCTCATAATTCTAGCATCACAGAGAGCGTGAGAGGTTATTGTATTCGTGTAGTGCAGATATCATGTATAATACATAAACGTCAATGTTTGTATTTTTTCAAATTATTTTTTCTTCAGTCGAGTCTGCGTCTTGGCGTCACATTAACTCTACGCTGCTCTTAAAGATAGAGCTCATCTTAATGAGAACACTGTATAAAGATATTAGTACGATTTATATGCACATAACGACATTGCACAAACCATGCGACTCACCCATAAAGCTATCTAATGTCATATTGAGGAAATGGAATCATTAAAATACGGATGCGTAAAATATTTATAAAACCTCCCAAAATTAGTAAAAATGATTAAATGATAAAAACGGTTCTACTGAAGATAAAACGTGTTGAGATAAACATATTAGATTTTATATTATTAACGGAGATAATCCTTTAAATTAGGTATTGCGCATCTCGGGATGATGTAGAAACCAAATTAGACATGTCAATATGTTTTTTCCGCTAATATTGTAAATATGAATGATAGCAGGAAACTTCGGCCGTTAATTCCCACGTCATACACAGCGTCGGGTGATAAATTCCTACTTCATTACTTTAATGCCGAAACTTTGACGTTGATAAAAGATTTAATTCCGCTTGTGACGTCATTCTTCTCCCACTTACAGACTGCTGATTCTACAACTATTTCCAATGCCGTGCAACGAATGTTTTAAGAGAAGTCGTATGGAAATTATCATCGTTAAGTCTCTTCGTTAGATAGGTCTGTTTGTGGATCTATTTCTCGTCGCGGGGGTTAAAAAACCGAAATGGTTTCGCAAATGTAATAGCGAAACTTGAGCGGGCCATTTTACGGTTATAAAAACATATTAGTAACGGTTGAGCGTGCCCTAGTGCAAATTTGATGGTGTGTAACTATTAAAACAGTTCGTGTTTCTGATAAACATGAAAGTTATCTAAATTTAGATACTTACTGGTGTTTCTGGAATAATGTTTTGAAATTGTGGTCTAACGACAAATAGGAAACGGTATTACGTCTGGCACACTCAGTAGAACAAACCTACCGATATAGTTTATGAGACACAAAAAAATGTTTATTTTAATTAATGGATATTTCAGGCCACAGTTTCAAATATGATGAGGATGTATCGGTTTAATATTTTTGTTTCAAAATGTTAACTAATATTTATAATTTCGTGAAAGGACGTGGTACACTGTTTCTATTTTCCCACTTGAAATGAATAATTGTAGTCAAGAAAATATTTGAAATGTAGTAATATGAAAGTTGGGAGACTAGTATTTTCTTCCAGTCGCTTACAATCTTTGGACATATGATATATGCATTTCATTGTATCCCAACTGCGAAGATCGATGCTCGTGATGTAAAATGTAAATCACGGGATTGTCTGGTCCAGACTTGATTATTTAATGCCGGTTGCTGGTTGTAGCGTTAAACTCAAACAACACTATGAACATGACGGTGAGCAAAAAAAAGCTGTATTTTCTTTGGTGTGGCGTGCCACCTTTATCTAGGAGCCAGCAATTAAAATAATGCTGTATGATATGTATAAATTAAGTCTTCGAAACCTTTAACCTTCTTTTTGGCACACAGGAATTCTTCATGGCCCTTGTTGAAGGCTAAAGGCTGAAACGTATATTTTGTCATTAAATACAACAATTCTCAATTGTATGGATACATCTGGTAACTTCAGAATGATTTAACAACGTTTCATTCTTTTCGGAAATATATTCCTGGTGGCCGGGAGACAGGGTAGCACCTTGCACATAAATACTTGTAGAAATAATAATAGTTATTGAATAAAACCGAAACATGTAATCCGGAGCGGAACGAAATAATAACCTTTTACGAACTAAAACTGGAATTGTTAATATCGATGATAGTAAGGGTGGGAGTTTTACCGTGAAACTAGACCCCATTTTAACAGTTTGCAAAACCCTAATAAAGCTGAGGGTCTGGTCTTTGGAAAAAGTATTTAGTTAAACGGGTTTCAGAATTCAGGCACGTTTGTTTGATTGCCCTGTCTTTGCTCTTCCCAAAATGATTGTGTGAAAGAATCATGAGGACAGTAGAGAGTGAGATGTTTAGCCTTGTGCTTGTCTGGTATTATCATTAGTTTTTATTTCTCTGTCAGTTGTTTCGACCGTGAAGGCCGTCCAGGGGAGCGTGACGTACTCGAGCACCATACATGTATTTTCATTCGTTGTGGCATTGCGTTGGCGAAAGAAAGGTTATATCCGAGTCGTGAAATATAAACATGGGGAATACGACGTTGATGGAAAAAATATATAACATAAAATAAAGAAAGAAATAATCATGTAATTAATTAAAGGGTTTTAATGGTGTTTGCTTTTAATGAAATAGTTTCAACTTTGCTTCTGAATGTTTAATCTTTCGGCGTTACAAAGGTCTGTAAAGAGTTGCCTCCCTTAGTGATGAAGGATCCACTCAAGATTCATCTTGATCGTCTGTGTTTGGCAGCACCATAACCGTGGTTTCACAAAACCTGTAAACAACAGAGACCTGTATCACTCTGGGTTTCCCCCAACAATTAGGCTGAAAAGCCGTGTTAACTGGAATACTGCTCAAAAGTCACTCACTCATTCAAACGTATTCAAAGTGAGCGCATGTTGACCGGCAAGATAGTTTACAGATTATTTGGCAGAACAATAAGGAGCAAATTCCTTTATCATAATTTCTATATTAGAATCAATCTGGCTCCCAATGGTAATTCGCTTGAGCCGAGCGCCCCTTTAAAGATTTATTGCTCTTCGTATAATGTTAAGACGTTGGTGTTTGTAACTAAGTAATCTCTACTGTAACGGTTGATATATGCTGTATTCTCGGGGCAGCTGATGTGTTTGACAAGAAGCTATAAACGTACAGGGTCTGACAGTTTGTTTGCTGACCCTGTATCACTTTCAGACAGCTGTGCCACTTACTCAATCGAACAACTGCCAACGATATTTCAACCAACTCTTGTCAATACATGTTCAGAGCCATTGATGCTGCAAACGGGCCCTAACCGAACTTTTCCTTTGGCTATTTCGCTTAATACCCCAGAAATCAGATATCACGCCCCACCATGCTGTAAATGAGATATTCAAGTCTAAGAATCAAGGCTTCGTTAGGATAATTACCAAAAACTGATATCAGGATGTCGTAAAATTGACGTAAATGATTATGCTCAAGGTGAAGGTCATCCATTATCGACGTAGTTTTCACAGCGCATCTGAGAGTTTATTGCTGTCCAATTGGGCATCATTTGTCAAAAGGACCATGTTGAGATGAAAGAAAAATAGTTTAATTGTCTCGAAATGTTTCCGAGTTCGCCACATAAGAGGTTCGCAAATCTTGTTAACGACAAGCCAGAAACCGCGCATCAAGAGACTCATCAATGGCAGAAAGCCTCCACGTGTCGAGAGAGGAAGAATGAAGCTGGATGGGTCATGGTGGCAAGAGAGTAATTGAATATTGACCAACAGTGGAACTTTCTAACAAATAGGATCTTGAAGCTGTTTTACAGGCAAGAGTCTAATGTCTGTTGATTCAGCTCGTTAAAGCACTAGAACCGATGTAATCATGACGCCAAGTTCGTTTCTTTAGGGATTCCTGATCCATTACCTGAGTGTCCCATCGGAAAAAACACATCTACTTGTGCAACTGGACACTAAATACCTTTCCAGGCTTTTAAGGATCATTGCTGTGTGTTGAACTCTAGTATATTTCAGAGTGTCGGTGCAAAGAGTCGAGTTCCGTTCAAATCCATTAAATGAACAAATAACATACTATAGTAGTATTCCAAACGCTGTGAAGAGTTGATATCTACAGACAATATGGGAGTGTCATATTATTAAGATATACTTACTGTGAGCGTCTTATTATTAAGATATACTTACTATGAGCGTCATATTATTAAGATGTACTTACTGTGAGCGTCATATTATTAAGATATACTTACTGTGAGCGTCATATTATTAAGATATACTTACTATGAGCGTCATATTATTAAGATATACTTACTGTGAGCGTCGTATTATTAAGATATACTTACTATGAGCGTCATATTATTAAGATATACTTACTATGAGCGTCATATTATTAAGATATACTTACTGTGAACGTCATATTATTAAGATATACTTACTATGAGCGTCATATTATTAAGATATACTTACTATGAGTGCCATATTATTAAGATATACTTACTGTGAACGTTAGACTGTGTCTATTAAGATATATGTAATCCACGCGTCATACTATCAAGGTGTACTTACTGTGAGCGTCATATTATTAGATATACTTACTGTGAGCGTAATATTATTAAGATATACTTACTGTGAGTGTAATATTGACAGTATTAAGACATTCACTGTGAGTGTTATACTGTGACTATTAAGACGTGTAATCCAAGCGTCATACGATCAAGGTATACTTACTGTGAGCGTCATATTGACTGTATTAAAATGTACATGCAGTGAGCATCATACTTTGAATATTAGGTTATACTTTCAGTGAGCACCATACTGTCTCTATTAAGATGTAATTACAGTGAACGCCATACTGTGAATATCAATATATACGTACTCCAAGTACCATACTGTCAATGTGCATTTACTGTGAGCGTCACACTGCCTCTCTTATGAAATACTTCATACGTCATACAAATGCATCCTGCATGCGTCATACAGACAAGATGTAGTGTCATACTGACTCTGTCAAGACATTCTTGGCTTAATGACTACGCATACTCTTTATTGTGAAACCACATGAACAGATAGTGATTTGCTGGATTTGTAATTTCACCTCAGTAATACAGCTTTGTCGGACGGGCTTCCACAAGTAAACCCATACCGGAGTCAAACATGGACCTTACTACCTCTACCACTGGGCCAGCAACTACTACTAAAGTTACATCTAACTCTTCTTGGCGAAGTTACAACAAAAACTGTTTATAGCATCTGGAAGATTTATGATTCAGAGGGTTGTCTTTTCGCACCGCTTTGTTTGGATTGTATCGTAAACTTCGAGCCATCGAGTGTACATTATTTTCCTTCTGACTGATTCCACCTCAGACTTTGGGACATTAGGTGCCTCTTTATATTTACATCTAACTTGGCTAAGCTGGTAATGTACGTAGCGCCGTGAGCAGGCAATGTGCCTGGATATGAGCGCCTTATAAGCGGACTGTTACTATTACTCTAGGTCGAACTTCGAAATATCGGGGTTTTATATAGTTATTTCTATTTAGACTGATTCTTACTTGAATTCGATACATCAGATTCATTGGTGTTGATCACCAAAAACAACTCTGTTGTTTGTGTAGAACTAAATTATCGATATTACCCTGTCATTCCCAATGAGCAATGCGCAGTTACAATGTAGTTAAAATGGAGCCTTCAAACTAAATCATTCTATCCTAAATTCTCTTAAATGTTCCCATTAAACTGCTCAAAAATGATAATTTGGTCCGGTTTATTGGTCACAGGGAACTTTGTTAGATGTTGTGTACATCGGTTGTAGCTCATCTAGTGCGTGCATTATAGAACGTTATCGTCAAACCCTTTGAACAATCTCTTATGCAGTGAACTCGGAAGTTCCAGGGTAAAGCTCTCTCCAAAATTGCAGCACCGGAAACCGGAGAGTGCGCATGCGTGATTCGTAGGAGATTTATGTCTCTCCCTCAGGCAATTTGGAACCAACTTCACACACGAGACGCGAACCGTGTTTAATGTTTTGTGAGTTGTACTGGGTCACACGCGTGCGCAGATCGATATCTCATGCACGTGCAAGTCACATCCAGCCTCAACTTGAAATATTAATTACATTTTACACGTCCAAGCGGGATGTTTTATTCGGGTTCGTGGCGGGTTCAAAGCCCGGATTCCAACGGACGGGGAGGATACTATGTCATAGGGTAATAATTGCACCAACACCGGAGTCATCGCCCTATTCTTCAGCCGATTAACACCTTGCGAAGGCATCCGAACAAAGTCATTCATTTTAATCTGCGGAGAATTTATTTAATCAAGAAAACTGCCTTCTTTTGTTACATTCATTTGCGTGCTACGACCCCGAAATACCGCTGTTACTCGGGCAGCTTAAATCGAAGCAACTGTGATATTAAAATCCGACGCGGTCATTCGTTGCAAAGCCGAAAGGATATGACCTCCATTTTGTCCCCATTTATCATTGATGTTTTTTGTTAACATTTTTTTAGCTTTCTTTGTTTCGAGTTCATTGTTTTTTCATTCATGTTAATAAGTTTTGAAAAGTGGATTGAGAGACGTGATGTATTTCACAGGAATATGACCTCATTATTAAGCACCGGGACGGAGACAAGGCACATATGATGGAAGCTTTGTCCAGTGATAGGACAATTTACGTTGGTTTGCATATTGTTTTGTTTAAGTAAGATAATACAGCGTTTGAATATTCTTTTTATTCCATTTCTGTTCAACGATATCATATGAGGAAGACGTTTAATAAACAAAGCCCGACACTATCAGGGTAATTTTCAAATAAATACAGATAATGTGTTTGGATTGTGGGTATACTGGGGAATGAAGATCATATTTGCTCAAAGGGTTACTTTATCTTTCTTGTGACTTACTCCGAAGACCCGGGTTCGATTCCCCACTTGAGCACAATGTTTGAAGCCCATTTCTGGTGTCCCCGCCGTGATATTGCTGGAATATTGTGAAGCTTAAAACTAAACTCAAAAGTCAATGTCTGTGACTTAATTTTAAACAATGGATGAGAAATGACAATGATGTATGTTTATTCTTTTATTTCACCGGAATTCGGAAGATATGTACTTGAGAGGAACGAGTTGATGCACAAATTGTGTAGTGAACATTTCATCTTCTGTCACTTCAAATTTCCGTCATTTTGTACACTTAATTTTGTGAATTATTAAACACTGCCAAAGGTACCGTGATTTAAAAGGACAACGTATGACAACCCAATGCTTTTGCAGATCAAGCATGTGCGAGTTTGGCTGCAATAACTTTCAACGTTACGACTGACGTAACGATACAAGCCGCTGATCTGACACCGATGTCGCTGGCAATGGCTGGAAGACAATCATCATTACAACATTGAAACTTACATTTATGATGAGAGCGTTGTAACTGTCGTTTTACTGGTAGCACTGATAATCAAGACGTTAAAACTGACGGCAGTTATACTGACGACGTTCATGAAGACGTTAACAGTGGCAAGATGAAACTGACAACTGACGCTGTGGATACTGGCGTGCCTGGTACTGACAACGTTGAAATACTTACGTCGATTGATATACACTGATGGCGTTTACATACTTGTCGCGTTGATGCAGCTATTTCGTTGATATGATGATGTCTTTGATGTGGTGATGCGTTTATGTACTTGAAGGGATGATACAGTTAGTCCGTTGATGTGATTATGGTGTTAATATTCTTCTGTGGTTGATATGTTGATGGCGTTTTAAAACTTTTGTCATTGATATACTTACTCCGTTGTTATTCTTGTGTCGTTGATAAGTTGATGGCGTTTTAATACTTTTGTCGTTAATAGGGTTATTTCGTGAATGTTATCGGGTCGTTGATATACTGATAGCGTGGATTGATATAATCGTTTCATCGATATCCAGACAGTGGTGACATACATATTCATAGAGAGGCTTCGTGCAGTGTCCAGTGATATCACAGCCAGGCATGAAAGGGGAAAATCCGAATTCCCCACATGGGTACAATGCGTGAAGTCCATTTCTGGTGTCACCGCCGTGGTATTGCTGCATGGAATACTGCAAAAAGCGGTGTAACTCACTCACTCACTTACTCCGAATCAGATGTTGGTAGATGATGATTTTAGTCGCGACCACGGGCACAGTCAGAGCAGGTCTGGGATTCAAACCAGCTGCAGCAGCAAAGGAACGCACAGCGAGATCCGGTGCTGTGGTCGTCACGTGGTTGCATGACAATAGGAGTGATACTTGAATTGGCAAACACAATATCAGTTTAAGACTGAAACCTACACGTTCGGGAAACCTACACGAGTGCCAAACCACAAATCCTAATTAGGTCGAATTTGCTATATGCACCTACAATCATAGGATCCATCATGCCAAAGGGAGACAACTCAATATGCGGCGCCTTAAATGTCTGGGGCACAGCACACAGCTAGTTTGTAATGGATCTATGACAAGTTTGGTAGAAATTATCAATGTCAAAATCTAAATTGAAAACGAACGGCTACTCTTTTCTAATCAATATCCGAGTGGTGTTTTTTTGTGTGCGCGGACCGCAGTTTGACATATTAGTCAATATGGCCAGAGGAAGTAGGATTGCTGCACAGCATGAATCATGATAGGATATTAGTATTTCTAAGGTGTTAAAACAAATGTTCCAACATCAGACGAAAACTTCAAGAGTTAACGAATATTTTCATTTTATATCATGTGATGTTTATTCGACAGTACAGTACAATATGAATCAAAAACGGAAAAACACCTACCTACCATAAAGGTACTTAGAATACACCCAACATACAGGTACTGAGAATACACCCTAACATACAGGTACAGAGAATACACCCAACATACAGGTACAGAGAATACACCCAACATACAGGTACTGAGAATACACCCAACATACAGGTACTGAGAATACACCCAACATACAGGTACACAGAGAATACACCCAACATACAGGTACTGAGAATACACCCAACATACAGGTACTGAGAATACACCCAACATACAGGTACTGAGAATACACCCAACATACAGGTACAGAGAATACACCCAACATACAGGTACAGAGAATACACCCAACATACAGGTACTGAGAATACACCCAACATACAGGCACTACCATGAGAATACACCCAACATACAGGCAGAGAATACAGAAATACACCCAACATACAGGTACACCCAACATACAGAGAGAATACACCCAACATACCGAATACACCCAACATACAGGTACAGAGAATACACCCAACATACAGGTACAGAGAATACACCCAACATACAGGTACAGAGAATACACCCAACATACAGGTACAGAGAATACACCCAACATACAGGTACAGAGAATACACCCAACATACAGGTACAGAGAATACACCCAACATACAGGTACTGAGAATACACCCAACATACAGGTACAGACACCCAACATACAGGTACTGAGAATACACCCAACATACAGGTACAGAGAATACACCCAACATACAGGTACTGAGAATACACCCAACATACAGGTACTGAGAATACACCCAACATACAGGTACTGAATACACCCAACATACAGGTACAGAGAATACACCCAACATACAGGTACAGAGAATACACCCAACATACAGGTACTGAGGAATACCCACATACAACATACATAGGTACAGAGAATACACCCAACATACAGGTACAGAAATACACCCAACTGATACAGGTAACATACAGAGAGAATACACCCAACATACAGGTACAGAGAATACACCCAACATACAGGTACTACTGAGAATACACCCAACATACAGGTACTGAGAATACACCTAACATACAGGTACAGAGAATACACCCAACATACAGGTACAGAATACACTACATGAGGTGCTGAGAATACACCCAACATACAGGTACTGAGAATACACCTAACATACACCCAACATACAGGTACAGAGAATACACCCAACATACAGGTACAGAGAATACACCCAACATACAGGTACAGAGAATACACCCAACATACAGGCACAGAGAATACACCCAACATACAGGTACTCAAGAGAATACACCTAACATACAGGTACCGAGAATACACCTAACAGGCGCAGAGAATACACCCAACATACAGGCACAGAGAATACACCTAACAGGTACCGAGGATACACCTAACATACAGGTACCGAGAATACACCTAACAGGCGCAGAGAATACACCCAACATACAGGTACTGAGAATACATCTAACAGACATACGCAGCGAATACGCGAATACCTGTCTGAATATTTATGTCGGTTTAACTGCCACGTATAACAACGTAATAACTCAACAGCGTATATTTATCGATCTACTGCACATCAGTGATGCCAGCACGCACAGAACGGTTCAGCTGCAGAATACCATGACAACGCTGTCCTAAATCAGGACCATTCAGTCGCAAACATGTTTAAAATATGAAAGCCATAACAGTATGTGGAGGTGTATCATCGTACACGTTCTAAGGGCGGCAACATGAACGCCAACGTGGGTGGTTTCAATTTCGAGCTGTTGGGCAATAGTCGCTGTTATGACTATGTACCATCCCGTATTTAAATAACCTACAATAAATGGCATTTCAGAGTGAGTGGGTGAGTGAGTTTAGTTTTATGCCGCACTCAACAATAGTCCAGCTATATGACGGCGGCCTGTAAATAATCGAGTCTGGACCAGACAGACCGGTGATCAACAGCATGAGCATCGATCTGCGCAATTGAGATACGATGACATGTGTCAACCAAGTCAGTGACCCAGACCACCCGATCCCGTTAGTCGTCTCTTACCACAAGCATGGGTTACTGAAGACCAATTCTAACCCGGATCTTCACGGGTAGTGGCATTTTAGAAATTGTTGTGATGTACAAGCGTATATTGTAATAAAGAATGTGTATATCCGTAGAAGTATCCCACTTATATCAACAAATGATTGGAGGGTTGTGGGTTGGCATTGTTAGACAGCCGGTCTACATGAAGAGTCAAGCGTAAAGAGTTGTGCCCATTTCCCGCATCAGGATTCGGTGACACGTGTTCGAATCCCTGATTCGCCCCTTCGTATGTAATCTTGGGCGGTGGCCTAGTGGTTAAAACGTTCGATTCCTCACATGGAAGGTAGTACAATGTGTGAAGCCCATTTCTGGTGTCCCCCGCCGCGATACTGCTGGAATAATGCTAAAAGCGGCGTAAAACCATATTCACTCACTCACTCGTATGCTATCTGCCCATGGGACTGATCGATGCTACATTGCGACCTGATTATGAGTCTATGTTTGTCAGAGTCATTCAGGAGGTTTCACAAAACATGTAAGAGTCTAGGACCTGCATCATCTGAAACTGACACGTAATCATATACCTGTAGTGAGTGAGTGAGTGAATATGGTTTTACGCCGCTTGTAGCAATATTCCAGCAATATCACGGCGGGGGACACCAGAAATGGGCTTCACAGTTTGTACCCATGTGGGGAATCGAACCCGGGTCTTCGGCGTGACGAGCGAACGCTTTAACCACTAGGCTACCCCACCGCCCCCATATACAAATGTACCTGTAACTAAATAGACATAGTTGTCAAACCACACGAAATTACAAAATGTTAAAACTGAAGTAATATTGCTGCGAAAAAGATGATATCCCTACTGAAAAACTTATTCTCCACAAAACACAAGTGTGTACAAGTCTATGATTCCGCCTCAATCTCACTCTAAAACTTGCTGTTCCTATTCCACCGTGTGTAAAAAACACGAGTTGTTTTCTCGTAGCAAAGAGCATTACGAGACGTAAACCTTTACAGCAAATGTCAAGGGGTGTTCGGTGGCTCAGATGCATCTACTGCCGCAGATTCACCTACCATAAAGGTAATTCTTAGAATACACCCAACATACAGGTACTGAGAATACACCCAACATACAGGTACAGAGAATACACCCAACATACAGGTACTGAGAATACACCCAACATACAGGTACAGAGAATACACCCAACATACAGGCACAGAGAATACACCCAACATACAGGTACTGAGAATACACCTAACATACAGAGAGATACACCCAACATACAGGTACACCTAACATACAGAGAATACACCTAACATACAGGTACAGAGAATACACCCAACATACAGGTACTGAGAATACACCTAACATACAGACAGAGAATACACCCAACATACAGGTACAGAGAATACACCTAACATACAGGTACAGAGAAATACACCCAACATACAGGTACTGAGAATACACCTAACATACAGAGACAACAGAGAATACACCCAACATACAGGTACAGAGAATACACCTAACATACAGGTACAGAGAATATACCCAACATACAGGTACTGAGAATACACCTAACATACAGAGAATACACCCAACATACAGGTACAGAGAATACACCCAACATACAGGTACAGAGAATACACCCAACATACAGGTACAGAGAATACACCCAACATACAGGTACAGAGAATACACCCAACATACAGGTACTGAGAATACACCCAACATACAGAGAATACACCCAACATACAGGTACTGAGAATACACCCAACATACAGGTACTGAGAATACACCCAACATACAGGTACAGAGAATACACCCAACATACAGGCACAGAGAATACACCCAACATACAGGTACTGAGAATACACCTAACATACAGAGAATACACCCAACATACAGGTACTGAGAATACACCTAACATACAGGTACTAGAGAATACACCCAACATACAGGTACAGAGAAATACACCTAACATACAGGCACAGAGAGAATATACCCACCATACAGGTACTGAGAAAACACCTAACATACAGGTACTGAGAAAACACCCAACATACAGGTACTGAGAATACATCTTACATACAGGTACAGAGAATACACCCAACATACAGGTACAGAGAATACACCTAACATACAGGTACTGAGAAAACATCCAACATACAGGTACTGAGAATACATCTTACAAACAGGTACTGAGAATTCATCTAACATACAGGCACAGAGAATACACCCAACATACAGGTACTGAGAATACACCCAACATACAGGTACAGAGAATACACCCAACATACAGGCACAGAGAATACACCAACATACAGGTACAGATAATACACCTAACAGGTACCGAGAATACACCTAACATACAGGTACTGAGAATACACCTAACATACAGGTACCGAGAATACACCTAACAGGCACAGAGAATACACCCAACATACAGGTACCGAGAATACACCTAACATACAGGGTACAGAGAATACACCCAACATACAGGCACAGAGAATACACCCAACATACAGGCACAGAGAATACACCCAACATACAGGTACTGAGAATACATCTAACAGACATACGCAGCGAAAACGCGAATACCTATCTGAATATTTATGTCGGTTTAACTGCCACGTATAACAACGTAATAACTCAACAGCGTATATTTATCGATCTACTGCACATCAGTGATGCCAGCACGCACAGAACGGTTCAGCTGCAGAATACCATGACAACGCTGTCCTAAATCAGGACCATTCAGTCGCAAACATGTTTAAAATATGAAAGCCATAACAGTATGTGGAGGTGTATCATCGTACACGTTCTAAGGACGGCAACATGAACGCCAACGTGGGTGGTTTCAATTTCGAGCTGTTGGGCAATAGTCGCTGTTATGACTATGTACCATCCCGTATTTAAATAACCTACAATAAATGGCATTTCAGAGAGTGAGTGGGTGAGTGAGTTTAGTTTTATGCCGCACTCAACAATAGTCCAGCTATATGACGGCGGTCTGTAAATAATCGAGTCTGGACCAGACAGACCGGTGATCAACAGCATGAGCATCGATCTGCGCAATTGAGATACGATGACATGTGTCAACCAAGTCAGCGACCCAGACCACCCGATCCCGTTAGTCGTCTCTTACCACAAGCACGGGTTACTGAAGACCAATTCTAACCCGGATCTTCACGGGTAGTGGCATTTTAGAAATTGTTGTGATGTACAAGTGTATATTGTAATAAAGAATGTGTATATCCGTAGAAGTATCCCACTTATATCAACAAATGATTGGAGGGTTGTGGGTTGGCATTGTTAGACAGCCGGTCTACATGAAGAGTCAAGCGTAAAGAGTTGTGCCCATTTCCCGCATCAGGATTCGGTGACACGTGTTCGAATCCCTGATTCGCCCCTTCGTATGTAATCTTGGGCGGTGGCCTAGTGGTTAAAACGTTCGATTCCTCACATGGAAGGTAGTACAATAATGTGAAGCCCATTTCTGGTGTCCCCGCCGCGATACTGCTGGAATAATGCTAAAAGCGGCGTAAAACCATATTCACTCACTCACTCGTATGCTATCTGCCCATGGGACTGATCGATGCTACATTGCGACCTGATTATGAGTCTATGTTTGTCAGAGTCATTCAGGAGGTTTCACAAAACATGTAAGAGTCTAGGACCTGCATCATCTGAAACTGACACGTAATCATATACCTGTAGTGAGTGAGTGAGTGAATATGGTTTTACGCCGCTTGTAGCAATATTCCAGCAATATCACGGCGGGGACACCAGAAATGGGCTTCACAGTTTGTACCCATGTGGGGAATCGAACCCGGGTCTTCGGCGTGACGAGCGAACGCTTTAACCACTAGGCTACCCCACCGCCCCCATATACAAATGTACCTGTAACTAAATAGACATAGTTGTCAAACCACACGAAATTACAAAATGTTAAAACTGAAGTAATATTGCTGCGAAAAAGATGATATCCCTACTGAAAAACTTATTCTCCACAAAACACAAGTGTGTACAAGTCTATGATTCCGCCTCAATCTCACTCTAAAACTTGCTGTTCCTATTCCACCGTGTGTAAAAAACACGAGTTGTTTTCTCGTAGCAAAGAGCATTACGAGACGTAAACCTTTACAGCAAATGTCAAGGGGTGTTCGGTGGCTCAGATGCATCTACTGCCGCAGATTATTACGCAATGTACACTCCGCGACCATTCTGGTGCTGGAGCACTGGGAATTGTATTTCTCTTATATTAATAGTTACACAAAAACAAGGATGGTCCTACTTCTGAGCCCAGTTTGTCGCCCAGTTCATTCGCTCCCGGATCTAAAACTGACGTTGTTTTTGTACTATAAGCAGAGTCTGTATCTGCCAAAATAAATAAACGTTGTTGTTCGTTAATAGAGTTCTTCTGATCTTGAGACCATCCCTTCTGGTAATAATGAAAGACAATGGCGGGGGGTTTTATACTGCGTAGTAACATCGCTCCCTAAAATGCACTTGAAAGATTGGCTAAAAACTTATCTTTCGCCAAGACTGACGCGTTTGAAGTGGTAGGTAATTGAATTCTTGTATCTGACGCTTGAGAGTGTCTTTCTCTTTGGCGTAGACAGTTCTCGTTGTTTCTTGGTAATCTCCTAACGACATTGGTCTGTTGATATTTAGTAATATCTTTGCGACAGTGGTTTGTTATTGAACGTTCGGTCATTTTACGATATTGAACTGATGTTTATAGTTTCGTCGACTTTTTTACGACATTGAACTGTTGTTGATAGCTCTGAAGCCTACATTATTTACGACATTGGACTGTGTTGATAGTTCGGCAGTCTCTTTACGACACTGGACTGTGTTGATAGTTCGGCAGTCACTTTACGACACTGGACTGTGTTGATAGTTCGGCAGTCTCTTTACGACATTGGACTGTGTTGATAGTTCGGCAGTCTCTTTACGACATTGGACTGTGTTGATAGTTCGGCAGTCACTTTACGACACTGGACTGTTGTTGATATTCGGCAGTCACTTTACGACACTGGACTGTTGTTGATATTCGGCAGTCACTTTACGACACTGGACTGTTGTTGATATTCGGCAGTCACTTTACGACACTGGACTGTTGTTGATATTCGGCAGTCACTTTACGTCACTGGACTGTTGTTGATAGTTCGGCAGTCACTTTACAACACTGGACTGTTGTTGATAGCTCGCCAGTCACTTTACGACACTGGACTATTGTTGATAGTTCGGCAGTCACTTTACGACACTGGTCTGTTGTTGATAGTTCGGCAGTCACTGTAATGCATCCATGTTGAATGGATAGAACGTCTGCCCTGGGAGCGGAAGGTCGGTGTTTCGAAACCCCGCCATACCCAAAGATGTTACTTGTTTGTGCCGTGCCTGGCGCTCGGCATTAAAGGCACAATTTCACACATTTTCGACAATATTTTGGCCTCTTTTATATATATTTGGACATATGCACTCACTTTAGCTTCCCGTTGACGCAATAAAAGACTTATTATCCCTTACGACTTGCCTGAAATTGATTATTGAAACTTCGAACTATGGAACAGCTTCCAAATATGGGTCTCGCTTGAAATAATGATCGGCCGGTAGAGGGCGCGAGAGTCGATTTAATGCAGCGTTGCATTAATTCATTCGAACTTTTTAATGTTATATCGTAATCTATATACGTTTTTATTTGTTTTCATTTTATTTATTTTTATTTATTATTTTATTTTATTTAATTTATTTTGGGGATGGGGTTGGGGTGGGGTGGGGGTATTATTGAGAGAAATGCATTAATTTTTTTTAGAGAAGTGTTGTGTGATATATAGTGCCTTTAAGGGGGTACTGAGGCGAGTTTTTTTGGCTCCAATTCAGTACTATCTGTCTCAGTAGATTATCCTTGCTGGACTTCGACATGGAATATCGGTGCGCTTTATTTGAAAGCGGAGGTATTAAAATGCGTTTTCTGATAAAGTCAGAAAATTTATCACTATTAATGTCAGTTCAGAAAAAAGCCAATCTATACTTGTTATACCAAGAAACAATTCATCATATTAGAATACTGATCAAGTATAGTCAGTAGAAATATATGATATTACATTTTCATACGGCTTCTCTGAGCTTTCATTCATTCATTTATTCATTCATTCATTCATTCATTCATTCATTAATCCAACGACAGATATGTGACCGTAAACACATACAATTTCCGGGAATCAGGACAATTCCGAACCCGGACAATTGCCACCCGGACAAATGCTACCCGGGCAATTCCCACCTAGGACAATTCCCACCTACGAAAATTCCCACCCAGTTATTTTCACTACAATTCTCACCCAGGCTTTGAAATATTGACTTTGGTGTAATATTGAAAATGATAAAATATTGAAATTTTGACATTAAAGAAATTTGACTTGGATGAATTTTTCACTTTGATGTAAAATTGACTTTGATAAAATGTCAGCTTGATGAAATTTGAACTTAAGTGCAAACATACCCTAACAGACTGTGTATAGACTTCCTACGAAGTAGGGGCGGTGGGGTAGCCTTGTGGTTAAAGCGTTGGCTCGTCACGCCGAAGTTCGAATCCCCACATGGGTACAATGTGTGAAGCCCATTTCTGGTGTCCCCCGCCGTGATGTTGCTGTAATATTGCTAAAAGCGGCGTAAAACCAAACTCAGTCAGTCAGTAAGTCCTACGAAGTGTTGCCCACAACATTAGAATGTAGCGAACTTGAATTGAAAGTAGTTCACGCTATAGTGCTTGTCAATATCAGTAAACATGTAAACATGTCAATATCAGTAAAATTTGAAAAGTTGCTGTAAACTTATGTATGTCACAAAATAGTGCTTCCTTATTTAAACAAAATGCTATTATTTGTTGTGTATTAAATAGGATCAATAAAACTTGATTAGTGCAGCCATACTAAAGCATGTCATGAAGAAAGTAATACTTGATGTTTGTTTCTATATGGAATATTGTTATATGGTATTTATGTCAAAATGAATAAATGTTGAAACTTCATGTTATTTTTATTTCCACCCATACTGATATTTTCAAAATACAAAATATCATTATGGATCGAATATATAGTTCATGAAAATGTAAACATATATTATCTCATTAATTTCATATAGAGAAATCTATACTATCTCCTGAAGAGGCCGCCATGACACCTGATCTTACCCTGCCGCATCTAGGACATTGGTTATCAACGAGACATTTGTTTCTGTATATTTACTCTGAACATAAAGATGTGTGGGTGCTTGATAAAATCGTTCTAGCGTAATTTTCTCCCACTCATGATCCAGCCCAACACACAGAAGCTGCAATCTCGCACAGCTGTTTGAGACGAACTGCCGAGATAAAAAAATCAATGTTTGTTGCTTCTATAACAAGAAAAGTACCACGCGAGTCGCGATGAGTTCGCGATGTGTAAGGAGCTTACAAGCGGGTGATAGCACAGTGTCCTGTTTCTGGAGGTATGGCTTTTTTCGGTTTCAAAGGAAAGCAAGAAGCCAGATTGTTTGGTATTAAAGTTATTTCGCACGTGGCTTGTTTAAAGTAGGCGAGAGGTCCCAAAATAATCATCCATGGTTGGCGGATTGAAACGCCTCTGCGTATAAGCACATAGGAAAGTGTCAGTTGGACATGGTATACGATTTGCATAAACCTATAAGTTGATTGATGATATATTTCTCCATTTTTTCCCCAGATTTTACAAGAGGAGCACCTTGTTCGGCGATACATGGTATCGTCTATTTATTAATCCAGTAAATCTTATACGTGGCATGGGGTCAAATGCCTCTATTTTGACTAAACAAAACTGACTAACAAAAGGTTCATAATAGGCTCGAATTCCTGGTATTGGAAACCACGACCAATGGATCCTAGTACACCTAGGGGAGACAACCCT
The DNA here is from genome assembly GCF_003918875.1 of Haliotis rubra. Classification (NCBI taxonomy): domain Eukaryota; kingdom Metazoa; phylum Mollusca; class Gastropoda; order Lepetellida; family Haliotidae; genus Haliotis; species Haliotis rubra. The sequence goes on along the minus strand of NW_025766547.1, from coordinate 379,928 downwards.
TTACAGCCAATCCAAGATGTCATGTAACGTTCCTAACATGATATATTCATTGAAGAATTCCTGATTAAAATGTAAATTAATACAATTTGATTTTTTAAAATGTTTATTGCCTAGCACCTTTAACCAATACGCCTGTCATACCACGCTGACCTGTAAAACATCGAACCGAGAACAGAGAGTGAGTCTGGATCTGACAATCCAGTGATAGTACGTCTGGACCAGGCTGTGCCGTGATAGAAAGTCGGTCTGGAACGGACAACTCACTGACACGATAGACTTTTACTGACTTTATAAACACTTAAAAATGATATGTTAATCATGCATCACTTTGTCTCTCTGCAAGAGAAGAGGATCCAGGTTAGAATTGATCTGCAGTAACCCATGCTTGCCGTAAGAGGCGACTAACGGGATCGGGTGTTTGATACAAGTCATGGTATCCCATTTGCGTAGATCGATGCTCATGCTGTTGATCACTGGATTGTCCGGCCCAGACTCGATTATTTACAGACCGCCGCCATATACATGGAGCTGGAATATTGCTGAGTGCGGCGTAAAACAAAACTCATTCACTCTTACTATAAGAGCAGAAATTCGCTGCTAAGAAGCATAGATGCTTGCAATATCCGTGGACATAAGGGTATCGTTCTGAGTAAATTTGAAATACCTCGAGTATCTACAGTAGCCGGAGATCAGGATTAGTTTAATCGTGGTTCGATTTATGAACGCAAATCGTCCAGATAAACATCCCCATATGACCCTGAGAGATTGGGTCATCGTATTCAAACGGCACTGCTACTTGATCATGCCATCAACCACTGGTTTGGTTACAGATCCAGGTTCGATTCCCACATGGGTACAATGTGTGAAGCTCATTTCTGGTGTCCCCCGCCGTGATATTGCTGGAATATTGCTCAAAGCGGCGTAAAACTTCACTCACTCACTCTTACATTTACATTTGACCTAGCGAGATACTAGTGAGGTCACCGTGACCTTCAAGTGTTTTGTTGAGGGATACCGTTTACAAGGAATTACATGAGTGGGAGGGACGTTAGCCACGAGATAAACCAGTAACTAAATATTGTTCAACATAGCATCAAACCCGCCCCGCTCAAGCCCTCGTAAATGTTCACACAGCAAATAATTGTTTGCACGGGTGATAAAACTATTGGATATTTATTCTTATTTCGTTTCCCTGGCGTTGACTTTTTATATATAAGAAAAAGTCCGTGTTTTATGATATACCGACATTTTCCTGCGCCGGTGGATGCTAATGCAATAAAACACCAGCGGGACACAAGGAATATAATTATGTCGATAAGATTTATTGTGTTTTAATTCACATTAACTGTATGGAGGCTGTGGAGAATCAATGGCCGTGCATTAGAACATAACTACATTGGTTATTCATTAAAGCAGTCAAAGGAAATTACTCTGTAACATTGACTCATTACTCCAGACCTCCGGTAATCCGGACAACTTCAAACGGAGCCGTACGGATAAACAGGGCTCCGCAATACACGACTGTGCGTTATTTCACTGTGTCATGTCATATTTTATTTAATGTTATTTTATTTTATTTTATTTTATATAACACGATGCTTAATTATTTTCCTAATTATATGCTCTTTATTGTTCCGTTCACTACCATCAACTCTGGGGCGGTGGGGTAGCCTAGTGGTTAAAGCGTCCGCTCGTCACGCCGAAGACCCGGGTTCGATTCCCCACATGGGTACAATGTGTGAAGCCTATTTCTGGTGTCCCCCGCCGTGATATTGCTGGAATATTGCTAAAAACGGCGTAAAACCATACTCACTCACTCACTCACCATCAACTCATATCAACCAGTACTTGTGCTCATTTAGGGAAATACACCGACTGTTCATCGGGTATCGGTCAAATCATGCACATGTACCGTTATACTGAGCTCAAAGTCATAGACATATATTTCCTAAAGATGCATGCAAGTGCGGAATATGTGAAAATAAAGGTGAAGTGTTTTCCCAGTGTAAATAATCCCTTTAATGATAACGAAAGATCACGTCTCTACGGACCACAGACCATATATTTCCAAAGGTCTGTAAAGTGCCATTTTATGTATAGCTGTCGAGTTCCCGTCATTTTAACAAGGCCTTTCCCTTTGCCACTAATCCTCCAATGTTCTACAAAACCCATGGTGGCCATTTTGAGAATATATTTGGCCATATATATTATTGAAGGAGACATCAACGAGTCCCAGTCGTAATATAATTCATTTATGTAAAAGCGGTATATAATTTCTTCACTGTCATTCACTAAACGTTGCACTTAATGCATCTTTGAGATAAAGACGCTGGAACGTGATAAAACCAGTGCTTATCTTCAAAGAAACGGAATTAACACCGCATATTTAGTCCCGCTAACATAATGACATCCTCGCCTGGCTAGAAAGCCTGGGCCACGTGAAACAACATCCATTCCGGCTATTTATTCGTACAACTCTATCTGTGTTAAACGAATACTCCAATAAACAAACTATTATGCTGTAGTAATGACGTAACGATTCCAAGTGGTGCCGCAGTTGTTTAACAAACCGCAGTTCTATGCTGATGTGAGTGCTAGCGAGTCTTGGGCAGTCGCCAACAGCGATGCCAAGTGTTTAGCGAAGGCTATATCGGTTACTGAATTCACTTCCTTGATACTTTCATGGGAAGCTGGAAGCTGAAGTTATGGGGGTAGGTTTACGTGAGCTGCTGTTGGTTGACCCACGTCTTTCAATACGCCATTAAAGTCAGTGCGTGAACACCGACGACTGCCACTGCATCTTGTACTGGGAATCGAACCCAGGACTCCGATTAAAGAGGGAACGCTTAGCCTCTTAGTTGGGTTCAGACAAGGCTATGTCTCAGGACCATACGTTTTCCTTTTGTATTTGTATTTTCTACATATTCTGCCTGTAAGAATGTTTAGTGCAAAATAACGAGATATAAACACCTGGGAAAAGTACAACCCCCGTTAATTGTATAGTTCCCACTACAAGATCACATTCTTGAAACCCATTAATCTCCCAATACAGCTTAATCTATATAACGGACAGACATCATTTGCCAGTGATCGAGTAGTTGTGCTGTTTTAGTCATTTATTGAATGATATCAGTTTCATGCTTAAATGTTTCAAAAATGTACGCGTAGAATGATAATATTCTACTCAAAACAAATTAAGGAACACCGCAAATTAAAGACTTTGTGTTTCAATAGCCAAAGTCGTGACAAACACATTATAGCCGTCTAAAATCGTTTGTTCGTTAATTTCTTTTGATTTCTTGTATGAAAACAGAAAGGATAGTGCTTAACTTTATTTTCGGCGTATATGTACACAAACATACTGGTAGCTGCGTGGATACATTTTTTCCATAATCTGTTGTGGCATCATGATGTGGCTTCTGTTAAAATTCTGTCATTTCGTGGCTGATTCTCTTTAACAAAGAGATAACATTAACTAACGACTAGACACTTTTGTTCGAGCAAATGATCCTCATTGGAGTTGTTCCGTGTGTCTAACGCTCATGGGTGAAATGAAAGCGACTGTTCTCCTTGCCTGCGGTCAGTTTGACGTCGATTGGCGAGCGATTCTCTTCAACATTCCCATCGACCGCGATTCTAGTACCAATGGTTCCCTTTTGTCGTTGTAATTAACATTTCGGAATTCATCGTTAAATTTCCATCTCAAACTCTGATTCATCTGCTGATGTTTTAAAATGGTAGAATCAAACTGTAAGTCATATGCCAAATTTTGGCATCTAAACTAACGGCAAAAAGAAACTCGGACTTGACCAAAAATTACAAACGTTATCAAAATGTTCCTAGACTTGATGGAAACAGTCGCCGTTACGCTGAATATAAGTTGAAAATACATAAGTGATACCCGTATCAAATACTTCACCATTGAATAACAATTTCGTGTTTGTGTCCCTCTCTGCCGCCGTCAAACATGGGTGTACTTACTTTTGCCCGACAGTTTACCTGTGTCTTATCTCTATATTACTTGAGCGATAAAAGAATTCTGGCACACTTCAGAATAATCCTCTTTCTGGCACCACGTGGCTGGCTACCGTTATGTTATTGTTGGCAAGTGGGAGTATTTCCATGGAAACGCGTTTTTAACAAATCTCAATCTCTTAACGTGAGACGGACACATTCAGACAAAACAGTTTTTTAACGAAAACATTCATTTCCAAAGCTTTGCTAACAGTTCAAAGCTGTTTACGTCTGAACACGATGTATATGTGGAAGAAGTTCCTCTGTGAACGCCTTTAATCTCCTGCCTTTGAAGTGTCTGCCAGTTTCCATTTCACAAACACCGAGTTATTTATTCCCATCAGGTGCGAAGAAAACTGTTCTTAAAAAATGGTTTTAAAATCAGTTATAGTTTAAGAATGTTTGTATTTTGGCATACGCACCTCCTGCGTGCTGTCGGTTCGCATTTTGATCTGTCTGAAGTTAGTTTTTCAAAACGCAATGTCTTAAATCAGAGATTGCATTAGATATTGGACGAGTACAATATCATATTTATCCATATAAACTTTACTTTTAACCATATTTTTCAAAGTGACAATATTGTGTCAAGGCATCGTTCTGAAAATAGCATCATCAAACCTGAGGTGGTTTCCTGAACAAAGTTTCCAAAGACAGTGTAACCACATTTCAGCCAGTGCTAATCATTTTAGAAAGAAGGTATTACAGATTTTTGCCTAGTTTATATGAATCAGTAAAACGTTTTCAAATCGCCGAGAAATCAATCAATTATCGATACACGTTGTAACCCACACTCAAGAAAGTTGGGGCGGTGGGGTAGCCTAGTGGTTGAAGCGTCCGCTCGTCACGCTGAAGACCCAGGTTCGATTCACATGGGTACAATGTGTGAAGCCGATATCTGGTGTCCTCCGCCGTGATATTGCTGGAATATTGCTAAAAGCGGCGTAAAACCATACTCACTCATTTACTCAAGAAAGTTGTCTCTGTACAATGAGTTATTGTCTCAGCTCCACCCGAGAGGAACTGGACAATAAATAAACATACACGTAACGCGCTCATATTATATAAACAAAAACGGGTACTTCGACATACACTATTATATTCCCATTATCAGATTACACTACCCTTGGGGAGAACATCAACTACTGTTTTACAACGTCGAATAAACACTCGCGTTAACTCGATTGTTGCCGTATTTAATTAACCCTATAACAAATCGTATCTGTCATTATTGGGCCCTTCGTAGAACTGTTGTTATAACCGTTCCCTGTGTCGAGTGCATCACGACCAACAAAGGTAGCTGTATTGATCTGTGCTGTCTATTGGAGATGGTGTGTACCTAACAGTCGACAAGTGTGATACGAGCTCTTATGCTGGAGTTATTGATATGGATTTCTACTCGGAGAACTGTCGAGGGATTTCAGCTTATCGGAAACACTTCCGATCGGAACCAGGTACAAGTGCGTTTGTTTGTTTGTGTCAATGTCGTTTCAGCTCATTACGCTCTCACTTTATTCGTTGAAAAATAGTTTTTGCTGATTAAAGTCGTTCTGTAAACGCAGCTGAATTGTGTTCAGAAAACTGTAAAAAGTAGAATGGCTCAGATAATAGGTTTGCCAGTAATTGTGATTTCCTGTTTACTTGTAATAAATTGTTACGATAAAATGGAAATCAATACATAACAATGTATTTCAAATTGCGTTGATAGACATTTTTTTCTGTCCGATTAAAAATACGAATAGCGATGTCCTTGGTTGAAATCGTCACACTGCTCATTACACTGCTGGTTCATTGGTTTGAGGGGAGAACGATGTGAATTGTATTAAATGCAGGTATAGTTTGTGTGTAAGAAATGTATATTTATGAATACAGACTTGATCTCGTCACTATATGGCTTCAATAATGTCGATGTGACGAAATGCCCAACTAAACTGTAAATGTACAAGGCTAGAAAAGCCTAGTTTTTATTTCCTCACAATTACCATTTTATTTGACGTATTGTAGTTACACATTCCATCAAATAACCACATTTATGCTAGAAAACTATCCGATAAATGAAGAATAGATGACTCCGTACGGCTAATTAACGGACGCAATTACTGTTGATAATGAAACTGGTGTCTGTTTCTCGTGTTAAACAGCGCCTGAAATCGACATGACATAAACCATCCGCCTGTTAATTCACAGAAGGGCGGCCGTCAATAAACGTGAAATGTACAAGCAATGGATGTGCTATTGACAATTCCTCTATTGAAACCTGTTAATTTCTATATTCACGAGTCCAGATTGGCATTCAGATTGCTTCTGTCTGAAGGCTGGGGCGTACTATGAATATGATTGATAAGGATTTGACATTGACGAAGAGGAAATTGGCAGTGAAGTCCGAGAATTGGTTCGACAGGACGTCCTACAAATTAATACTCTGAACGTAGATTATATTATTTTTAATGTCCGACGGGAAACAGAATAGCAAGTGGATACAGATGCGCTAAGGATTGCGTAGGTCTGGATTAAAAGTACACCCGAATGCTTAACTCTGAACTAATATAACAGAACACTTCACAACAACGCAGTATTGTGGCGTCGTTCATGTCGTGGATACAGCGGCGATGGCTGCCGTATTTGGATTTGCAAATTGCACTTATTTCCGCAAAAGAACATTTCACGCCAAAATAATTCAGAAACGTGATGCTGAATTTCCGGGAACTGCTGTTGCCATTTTCTGCATCTATCACATGGTTGGTTCTAATGTATGGAATCAGGACTCATCCGACTCTATGCCAATATAAGGCTTAACCGACTGTCCCGAATGTATCATGTTAATTTGTCATGTATCTTGCACAAACCGCTGTGGCAACCGGTTTAAACGTTTCGTACCTCGCGAGTCCGGTTTAGACAGATTTTACTGTATACATGTTATGACGTTATTATACAAAGGAATTATAATGGTAGTAAATACATGTATTTGACTGTATACGTGAATAGTGTTTTAAGGTGTAATTGGAATACTCAGTCGATTTTGTTAATATCACCACGGTGACATGAACAGAAGCTTGCCCTTCTTGTCACTGATCGTTTTAATTATTAGACATGTATTAAATGGCCATACATTTATATACCTTCTTCACAATTCTTCACTGCAGCCATCTTGGTGACTTTTTTAAATGGCATTTAGAAGCTGGTATGATGAAAAGGAACAATTTTTTAATGGATAGACAACATTTTTATTGTAATGAATGGGACGTGTCGCAAGTCTCGCTTGATAACGGTGTTAGCATCTACACGAAACGTCGCACCCATTGCAATAAAGAAGTTGTCGATTTCATAAACAAATTGTTCCGTCATCTTTGTGACGTCATGATGTTCAATATTATGTTAAATGCTGCATAATAACCATGTAATCAAACCGTCATAACACGTATATAAACTGTGTAAACAAATATCTATATTCCGATTATTCTGAAAAAATACTCAGATCAAAGAGTCTCCGCTAATAAAATAATATTTATTTTATGATCAATATATATACACTAGTATTAAAAAAATAACCTGTGGCTTTTGCTTCTGAGTATACTGGTTTGCTTTGTCAATCAAGTTTTGATATAATCTTCTGAAATGGTATCTTTATATGAAATCGAAAGGCAATATTTGAGTGTGAACATACACGACTATGTTTTTTTACGGCAATTCTTTTTCTTTACCTGAGTTTTTAAAAATACTCTTCCGGTCTCAGTCGGTTTATTGTGGAATGTGGACAATGAATTAATTCGGAAGGGGAATAAAGAAAGTGTTTACCGATTAGAGGTCTCTTAGCTCGGAGTAAATATGCCAGTGCAAACTTTTGAATCCACCATGGTGGCCCCAACCCGGAAGGGTAAACAAACGAAACGAAAAGTGTGTCGAAGTTGATAACAAAAGCCTACAGCAGTTGGCTTCGTATATGATGAGAAGGAAGCTGGGGTGTGTTTGTTGTGGGCGTTGGCTGTATATTTGTGCAGGTATTTTGTTGAGTGTGGGGACGGAAGTAACAAAATTAGAAACTTTAAAACAAATTTCTCCATTGAGATATATTGGCATGTTGCCACATTGCGAATTATGGACTAGATAGACGATGGAATGGTTACTATTTGAGCACAATATTTAGCTGTTGACATTTGGGAAAGAATGGGTATAGCTTTGCTTCGCCTTCAGCAATATTACAGCAATAACGACAAGAATGTGGACTTGCCATGTCGATGAACGATAATGTATATATGTGTTTAGGATAGGGGAGCAAGCATACACTCCGAAACGTCGTGTTATTCACAATAAAGAAGTGGACAGCCATAAATCCATAAATCTTGCTTTTCTTAGATGTGTTATTATTATCATTGTTTTGCTTTTGTTATGAATGATAGAAATAGAACGATCAGCGTCAGCGGACTGTGTTGAAGTCTGAAGAGATATTCGCTTCTTACATAAATGTCCGTTTTTACAAATATTGAAAAATCGAAAAAATATCACTAATTCACTTGATGGATTATGGTTTTCTTAAGAATGCATAAAACACTTTGATTTGTGGATAGTTTACCTTAGAGAACTAAAGAAAAGCTATATAAGAACCGTTAATATCGTTGGAAGTTTTTTTTTTTTTTTTTTTTTTTTTTATTCCAGCATAATGGGTACAATCACATGGGTACGAACAGGCATCAGCTGGTTGTACAAGCTTCATAACAAAGTTCAAGGAGATGGACATTGAAAAGTGTAATGAAGTAATTCTATGGCTGTACAGATATACAGTATTATATAAAATTGCTGTATAAAACCAGATATATCGTTGGAAGTTTACGCAGAAATACATGCAGCCATCGTAATGTATGTATTTAATAAACACCAAAAAATATAAATAATGGGAATAGTTATGCTTCTTCTCGTAGTAAGCATTTTTTTTTAAAGCCACGAATAATATTTGAAAATTCAACATACAAAAATTAGAATGTCATACATTTCTAATTTTTTTGGATTCTCTAAAAGGAATTCTTTGAGGGATACTTAGTTTATTATGTTCAACTCTATTATCTTGAATTAACTCCACATCCGACAACTGAGTGATTTTCTCTTTGATTTATTTGATTGAATTTCTGTCTTTTGTTCGCCATAATGAACGCTAATATGTACACGTTCCCCCCGTGTGCTGATTGGCTCTCCTGGGACCCCCCACGAGGGCAGGAGAACGCCAAACGCCAAAATCCATCTCATCAATATTCATTACTAAGCTGGTAATGACCCCCATTGTTGGACTGAAATCAATTTCCGCGTCTTTTTTCGTTTGTCATATTATTGGCGGTAATTATCTAACTGAAGAACAAGAGATATGCTGGAGGAATGCATCTGTCTTTTTCAGTGGCAATCTCCGATCGTTAACCTTACCATTATTTTGGAACCGCCCCGTCACCTTACTTCAAGACAATATAAATACACTGCTTACAAAGAAGGCGCAACACTTTCCCGCGCTTCTATATCATAATGAGAGGCGTAATGACATCGATTTAAATTGAAAGAAATAAGTGGAAATAATATTCCTATAATTGTGACAATTATCCTGGTAGTACAGAATTATAACCAACAAATGGAGGGGAAATCAGTATTGGTAAAAGTCTCCTGGCACCATCCCCATCTGATAATTGACACGTTCTGATGATATGGCCGGAATCGGACTATGGAATCCTGTATTAGCTAGATTTTCTGTGATTACGGAAAGGGCTTTGTTTCTTTTTGTTTCAACTTTAGGATAAACCTGATTATGAGCAATGTTACTTACATGTACTTGTGTTTGCCTTTAGTATAATCCCCGAAGAAAACTGGTATGTTGTCATGAATTAATACCTTCAGACAAAGTCACACCTTTCTGTTTATGTTCCCTTAGGTCCATAGCTATTCTAATCTTTTTTAACAATTCTGATGACTGACCAAATAATTGTTTTTCAATTTAAATAATTTCGCATGTGTGTCAAAACTACGTGCTTAAACTTAAACTATATGTGCAAGATGAGATTTTGGCCACATTTTCAGAACCTATCAAGAATACTCAATATTTTTTCAGGTATTTGGAAAATGTGATATTTTATTCCTTTTGTTGGTGTTGAATATATTCTTGCCTCAACGATGTACTCAGCATTCTCAAACACTCGCACCAATTCAACAGAACTGAAAACATGTTAAAAAATCACAAAGAAACCTAAATAACGTGGCAAGTCTAGATTCTCTAGTTTCTGACTGTAAGGGGATTATATATAGTATGATAAGATTTTTTAAAATCACTCAAATCATAATTAAAACTATATTTTAACAGTTATACTAAATAAATTTAAGATACATTAATAAACAAAATAACCCACCTGAGAGCCAATGACACAGTTTTATGACACGCTGCTCAGAGAGGGTCCATGCCATATGTATTACAGTGTTGCTGAATAATAACAAAATAATAATATCCCGGACGGGACAATGTACGTATATCTATCTTCCTTATTGCAATCACAAACCAGTTAAATCAACCGTTCTGTCTTACAAAACGCAGTTGACAGCCCATTCACAATTGTCACATTCTGTAAGTTTATGTACAAGTTGTCAAAACCATCTTTCATTTCATGCCACACATATATTTCAAACACCTTTACTTACATTGAAGTCCACATAAAGCGGCAACTAATTGAAATCTTGGCGATGCAAAATAAACTCACTGGAGCCAACGGGATAATACCCCTTCAGTGACATTCGGCTATCTCCGACATTAGGGTCTAGTGGAATCTGACAATAAACGGAAGCTACAGACCATGTCTACAAATACCAAGCCTGTAGGCTGTATTAATGTGGTCGGAGCAACTGTACTTCATTCTTTGTAAAGTAGATCGTAATTCGACGCTGAAGTAGCCAATAAATACGGAGGCATACAAGCACCTTGCAGTACTCCCAGTCCAGTCAAGCGTTTAACATGCTGTCTATCTGTCGTGTCTTCACCTCCACATCCGCTGTCTTCGTAGAGATCGCAAAAATGATTAATTCAAGTGAATGGTTCGCCTATTAAATAAACTGTCATATAATATTGCAGTTCTAAAATGCTAATATATTAATTCGCTCTTTTTCAGAAAATGATACATTGATGAACGTATCGTATGACAAATTAGCGAGTGCACAAATGTGTTTTGTTGAAGTCGTGGTTGTATGAACCTGGTTAATGAAACTGGTGGTTGATGGCATGTGCACGGACCGAGACATTGAGTGACACATCTTCTATTATCCTTGGTAGTATATACCAATTTCACTTTCCTAAATACCTTGGACCCGATCGCGACTTCAGCTGCAGTGGCAGCTAAGTTTTTATCATCACAGCAGAGAATTTGTCTCGTTTGTGAGCTTGAAATTTATCGTGTCAACTGAAGGGTTAAATGGACTTTTAGCTGGGAAAGGCGAGAGGCACTTATACTGAAAGACGTTCCCTTTTGCGTTTGAAAGCGTGTGTGATGTCATGGACGTGTGACACGTTAACATATATCAATTGTATCGGTGTTTTAATACAAAGTCTTTCTTCAACGTGAGATGAACACTGAAAACGATGTGATTTGATTTTGCTTTCATTTGGTGACGACTAATTCATATCATTTTTCTCGAGTTCTTTGTATGAGTCTCCCGAAGTAGCATACTTGTTTTGGCATCTAAACTGTCGGGTGAATTATACTCATGGAAACGAATAAGGGAACACATGAAAGTACAAGTGTTCCTTTGTTAATTTCAAGAATTTCACCCACAGTGCAGTAGAAAGTTTGTGAAGAATCCTGGAAAAGAATAAAGGAACACTTGTACTTTCATGTGTTCCCTTATTCGTTTCCATGAGTATATATTCTATGCGACTTTAACAAAAAAATATATACCTTTCTTGCAAAAATCGGAACATTATCTAACCGAAAAAACCGCCGCTGTCCACGGAACACTGAATACCAAACATCTGAAACGCAACTACGACCAACACAACCAAAAAAGACGTCATCAAAACGTCATTCGACTCGAAACATTCACCGAAACACCGCCAACTTAAACATGTGATACCCGTATCACCATAGTAACCATTAATTGTTGTTTAATGTTTAGCCACCATCACAATTGTGTAATTACTTTAATGGCTATTCACTTTACAGATGTCATTATTCCTAATCTGCGGAGCTATCTCTGTTGCAATAAAATTTACTCGGGCTTAATTTGACGAATCATTTAAAACTTTGCGTGGACAAAATGCGCCAGAAAAATACAGTTAGTTCTACAAAAAGCAGAAACTAATAGCAAGCATAAACAGACAAAGATATGAACATCCAAGCTTAGGATTACCATCAGAAGAATAATTATATGTGAATGAATCCTCAGGCCCAGAATACCGTTAGATTTCATTTCTTAAAAACAGCGGTTTGGACAGACTGCTCATTCATGAATAAAAATGGACAGTTTTCGGCTTAAGTTGCAGTGGACAGGGGATTTTGTTAATTATTCGTTCTTAGAACTGATTCTGTTTACAGCCCCTGGATGATTATTGCCAATTTCTAAAAGACAGCGATCCATCCAATCAGGCCAAGTGCACCCGTTACCATGACGCTGTCATGTCCAAAACCAAATTCAAGAGCCGGCTGACCAAACCATCTGCTTCCAATCACGTTAATGCGCATGCGTTGTGGTGCGGAGCTGTCAAGATGGCCGCGATGTCTCTCACTCGCGGGTTTGTTTGGACATATTGCAGGAATTAGTTTATCTGACCTACCGAAAACGTGTATACTGCCTCGATAGAGATTGTGTCGGTGTTATCAGCCTCTTTTATTTGGAAGGGGTGTCTGTGAGATTGCTCCCTATTGAATGTGTTCTCTTATCGGCACGCGCTACCGACACGTGACCTTTTAGAACGTGCTGAGCGCGTGATTTAGTGATTGTAACTGCCGATATCTTCCAAAGAGGATCAATTTGAGAATATTTGCTTAAAGAAAGCGGAAGCGAAGTTGGTGGCAAAACAATGTAGTTCCTTTCCTTACATGCTTATATTGTCGACCGCTCAGAAGTATTAGTCCGGGATGTGTCTCCCCTGTGCAAATGATGATCTTTCGGAGCGCCTTTAATGGTTCTCAATATTTCGGTTATACACAACCCATCATCGCCAGATATGTTTATTTTCGACCAGTATCATCTAAACCAATTTCTCTAAAACATTTGTCAATTAAACACGTTCGTCTCAGTAAACTTTCCCGATGTGTAGTAACTGACCTGGTGTTGCGTAGTTTTTGTAGCATCAAGTGAGATTTTTTGAATTTTCGAAATGATATCAGGATGGTAACAAAACATGCGTAACCCATTGCGTCAGACTCCGGATTATTTGTGTAAATGTAATGAGATACACGCAACCTAGATGGCTTATTTGTTTGTTTGTTTGTTTGTTTGTTTGCTTGTTTGTTTAGCGCCACACTCAGCAATATTCCAGTCATATATGGCTGTGGTAAAATAAACGAGTCTGGGCCAGATAATCCAGTGATCAACACAATTGGATCCAGTGAACTACGCAATTGGATGGCATATACAACGATACCTGTTATTTCAAAGGTTATTGACATAGTTTCTAATGATACAGCCGCAGAATAAATTTATCTTTGAATTACTGTCAAACCAAAATCTAACCGTATAAACAAAATGCACCGTTACGAAAGTCACCATTTCAATTTATTTCTTATTATTAATAACGTGCGTATAAAGTGCTCCGCATCCAGATTTATCATAAGTCCGGTCAGTGTGCACACAGTTTTTTTAAATATCTCAGCTCCCTAGGGAGTCCACAACATAAACTGCTTGGAAGGCGCTAGAGTGAGTATGGTTTTACGCCGCTTTTAGCAATATTCCAGCAATATCACAGCAGGGAACACCACAAATGGGCTTCACAAATTGTACCCATGTGGGGAATCGAACCCGGGTCTTCAGCGTGACGATCGGACGCTTTACCCACGAGGCTACCCCACTGCCCCTTACTTTAAGGCGCCATAGACGCTAATAAAACAGTCACTTTACTATCTAATCCTTACGATCTTATCTCATCAGTCTCGATTGTTACTTACATAACTACTGTTACAGAGATCAAACCAGTGAAATATAACGTACAGTATACCTAGGGTAACTACATACGCTTTGGAAAATGTCTGATATATAGCTATAATTGGTTTAAATAGGCAAGGATTGTAACGATCGCCTCCCTTGTGAGGATCCATAATTAAACGCGATGTGTATACTTACAACAGCGATATATTACTTCCCCATACAATAGCCAACAGCACAGTTCTATTTTTACATTTCTATTAAGAGCAAGTCACAGACCCAAGCGAGTTTATCGATTGAGTCAGGCTCGCATATGTGGCTGAGCATGTTATGGCCTAATTTCCCATATAGCAACGGCAGCACGGTGGCCGAGTGGTTAAGGCGTTGGACTTAAGATCCAATGGACGTATGTCCGCGTGGGTTCGAACCCCACCCGTGCTAATATTTTTTACTTATTTTACATGATGTGCAGATGCATTTGACATAATAAAGGGTGTCTGTACGGTCGACGGGCTTGAAATACAGAATTAAAGGGTCATAAACCACTAACAGCTTGGAAAGGCTGTACATTGTGATAATCAAAGCGTTTTGTTAAAATATCCCTAGGGCGAGCAAATTGTGTTTACTGCTAAATTGATTGAATTATGACTTCGCCTGAAGAAAAATAACCAAAACAATGAGAAAGATTGGTATCATCACGCATGGAGCAAACGTAGTGATGCTATTTAATGTTTCCGACAACAAATTCACATTCGGTCTTAATGCTTCATTAACCATGTTAATTCTAGGTTCGTTCACACCTAATTATGTACTGATATGATTTGATCTTCCTTGCATTCGTCTGTAATTTGGATTTGAAAGTCATAGCCACGCATTTGAGGCAACAGAGTTCAATATTACAAAGGCAGAATAGGGAATAATAATAAATCAATGTCGGCAAGATGCAGAAATAACATTATATATGAACGTAACATCAATATAAGAGTTGACAGGATGATTGAATAAAATGCCCGTGAAGGAACAATCCCTCGTGATCTAGGACATCTGTAACACACAAAAATCTACAACGTCAGATTATGTCACTGTCGACGTACGTCAATTGGACAATGTTAGCTCTTCAGCGGCGTTATCTGTGTAGCATACGGTATTTTATTCAGTACAGCTTTAGATAGACTAAGGCTTAGTCTCTGAATATATGTAATTTTGATAGTAACAAACAAGCCCATTTATATTGAAAAGGAGCCCTAGGGAGACCAGAGATTCAGATTCCTGAACCTGAGGAAATCTAGACTTGCTTTATTTAGGGCTTTAGCACTGCAGAGTGGGCTTGGCAGTAGGGAAAATAATGTGGTTCAGGGACTGTGAGACAGACTAAGCTTTAGAGTACACCCTGTGTTGTACACATGTATTCGTGGATATTTCTGACTCTCGTGAAAGTAAAAACAATCAAATCAGCGTCACCACTCCCCTCTCACCTATCTTCTAAAACAAGGAACATTTTCAAATAAACTATTGGTTATTTCCCCGGTTTTTTGTTTTCTTCAGGTAATCAGGAATTATTCTGTCGTACAAAACTGCAATTTATAACACATCGTGATACGTATTTCGGACATGAAAGACAATGATACGTATTTCGGAAATGAATGACATTGATATGGTTTTACGCCGTTTTTAGCAATATTCCAGCAATATCACGGCGGGGTTCACCAGAAATGGGCTTCACACATTGTACCCATGTGGGGAATCGAACCCGGGCCTTCGGCGTGACGAGCGAACGCTTTAACCACTAGGCTACCAAACCGCCCCGATACGTATTTCGGAAATGAAAGACGATTATACGTATTTCGGAAATGAATGACGATGATACGTATTTCGGAAATGAATGACGATGTACGTATTTCGGAAATGAATGACATTGATACGTATTTCGGAAATGAATGACATTGATACGTATTTCGGAAATGAATGACTGATACGAATTTCGGAAATAAATGAAACGTAAAACTAGTTCTCGGAAATTCATTCCTTTCGGTGAATTCATCTGTTTAAGGGAAGGTGGCAAATTTCTGCGAAGATGTATTTCTTACTAATAGGTTAATCATATATATATAAACTACATACAAAGCTGCTATCCAGTCGCTGCTGAAAACTCATTTATTAGAAATAACGTCTTTCAGTACAGATATCATGTAACTGAATGCTATATTTTGTTCTGAAGCCTCATATCGATATCAATATTTCAGATGTATTAAAAATATACAATATTTACACTGCAGAAACTTGAGTATGATGTAAATAAATTAAAATATAGTGTGAACAAAATAGATTGTTTTATGGAGTCACATTTGAATTGAAGTCGGATGTTACGAATATCGGCTTACGAGGGATCATTCTACGCAAAAAAACTTGCACATAACGAAGTGATTAAAGTCACCTCGAATTTCGTTATATGCGGTTTAATGTCATTATGTTCTCGAGCGATGTGTTCGAAAAGCTGTTCTACTTGTATTCAGCCCATTTCTGGTGTCCCCCGCCGTGATATTGCTGGAATATTGCTAAAAGCGGCGTAAAACTAAACTCAGTCAGTCAGTCCTGTATTCAGTGATCAGTAAAATAAGGCTGACAATTTATCATTCATTTCTTCTGCCTGGTATTAATAATATACCACAGGGCAATACATCATATGCACCAATGTTTAAAGTGTTCATTCGATATACGTGTATTTGATACGGGGAACATGGTTGAGTTTTTTGCATTCGGTTTGACGTTTTCTCGTTTTTATCATTTGCAATATTTTCGGTAAATTATCATTTATTTTTCTTTTGTCCGGCAGTCATATCTATCTCTTGTACATTAATATTGTAATTAATAAAACAGGTTCCCGTCCTTCTGTGAGGAAGCCAATATCGTCTATACTTCAGTATCTCTAGATAAACATTAATCAGCTGGGCATTATATCCGAGACAGCCATCGTGTTTTTAATAACATATTCCGCTATCATATGTTATATTTCCAATTCACGAACTTGCTCTCGTTAATTCAATATTTTCGTATATGTCTGAAACATATGACATTTACCGTATTTATCGAAAGACGTCTTTATAATGAAAATGAAAATTCAGACAGCCGCGAGATACAAACCAACATAAATTATTGATACCAGCTATTAATTTTATCAAAATAAGTTGCATAAAACATTGGCAAACGGGTCTTTAAGATAATTGCGCTTCCTGATGCAAACAATCAATTTTACGACAATCTTGGGATTTTAATGGTCCCGAACATAGTGATCATCGCTTTTGAAATAAATTTTACAATTTTATAATTGAGAATAGAATCTGAAAATGGCGACAAGGATGTCACGTGCCTTAATTGCTCACTGATCATGCGTGGTGAAAATTATTGCGAGAAACGAAGCGAAAGCGCTTCAACCTCTATTCCCGTAGCTGCCACAAAAGAAGAAATTTCGTTTTGAGTTTGACTGAATGTTTATATTTTATTAGGGTTTAATAGCAGCGGTGTGTTTAATGAGGCGTTTGGGATAATGACATTTTTGCCGACGTTGTCACACGGTCTAAGAAATATTTATACTGGGTTAAGTTTAGCACTCCGGCTGCTGGTTGGCATTGGGCGTCCCAGCGTCGGGATCTTAAAGGGGCAGTTAAGTCAGCATTCAAGTAATGGGGGTGTATTGTTTCGAATTTGGTTTGGAATTTTGTAGACTCATACAGAGCATGAATGTCGTGTTCGTTACGTCATGGGGAAGGGTGTTTCAGTTTCTAGTGACTGAGAGTCAAGAAATGTGGACCTGTGCGGAGCTTAATCTGTGTCACAGTTGGGCTTGTCTGGGATTCTCTTCGAATCAGGCGTTTCTAATTTCGATAATGATAACATTAACTGACAGTACTATGTAGACGAATTCATACCGCTTTTTCATTCGACAGTCAAGTTTTTAAACACGCATTTGATAAGACGATTAAAATCGATTGAGAAAGTAATAAATTGTTATTACATTGATTACAAACATTTTATAAAAGTACTATAAAGGAATAAAATCTATAGTCTTTTGTCGCGTCATCATTGCAGAGCTAGTTTGCATAATTATTAATAAATTGGACTAAATGATTATCTAACTGTAGCGATATTTTCTCAGTGCTCTCTGCACTCTTGTTACAGGGTCAGTGAGCAGTCAACTACTTATTACACTATTGTGCGCTGCCTATTATCGCGGTGAGGAATTCAGGGTGGCGGAGCTTGTAACCTATGACCTCCTACGCGGAGCCACATATGTGGTTTGTGGTTAAGCCAACTGTGTATGCAAACCGCAGACATTCATTTACCCCAGCGTAATGGCCTGTGGCTCCAATGAGCACCAATGATATATCGTGGGGCGTTTATTTTCTCAGTTTATCGGCGAGACGTCACACCTCCAATCTAGTCGCACGATACAGGACATTTGTAAACAACAGAAATTGATGACGTAATAGGTTATCAGTGGTAGTGGGAAAGATGGCATACTTAAATTGAAACTCGGGCAGACAATTTTGCATCGGCAGTTGGCGTTCAATCGAGTTCAGATTGAACTCGGTGTTTAAGTTTTAGTGCACCTGCTTGAACCATGTCTGACCAGACTAGTGACTGAGTCACTTCGCCCTGTCTGTGTTTTTGTGAAATGTCAGTTCTGGTAATTGAGAAATTGGGCATCTGCTTTTCAGATAAAACAGTTAAGTTATTAAGATAATATGGCGTTATGCTGCTGGTGTATGTACGGGCGTTTGTGTAGCTGACATCGTTTCTCGGTAATCAGGGTGGTCTGGTAAATCTTTCAGTGTCGGAGATACATTAGGTCTGGGAAAGAATGTGCGTCTTTCTTGGACAGGTTGATGAAGATTTATGTATTGTCATTAATGGAGCCGACATATATTTTGAACACCGACAGTATATTCTGAGAGAACTTTTAATGGCAGCTTACCCCGAGGGTTTAGGGTTGTTTACTGGACAATAGCCACACATCTCTGTGAACTTCAACAGGTTAAGGGTTCGAGGCCAAGATTCGATTTGATTGTGATTATTGTTCTATACCAGAATTTGGGGCGGTGGGGTAGCCTAGTGGTTAAAGCGTTGGCTCGTCACGCCGAAGACCCGGGTTCGATTCCCCACATGGGCAAAATGTGTGAAGCCCATTTCTGGTGTCCCCCGCCGTGATATTGCTGGAATATTGCTAAAAGCGGCGTAAAATCAAACTCACTCACTCACTCACTATACCAGTATTTGTAGTTGTTGTATCTGACATTTGTCTGCCCTCTCAAGTTAAACCAATGTGCTAGGAAACGACTGCAGCACTGTCCAGCGCTGTTGAACCTAACTCACTACTACTGCTGTAACTTCTATCATAACACCTGCAGCAACAGCAACTACTCCAGCAACTACAAATAACGTTGTGTCGAAGCTGAAGCCACCAGCAAATACGCCGAGCTATCCGAGGTGCGACACAGCGGTACAGATGATTAAATAAAGGATACACAAGACCAAGCTTATAGTTCGAGACAGTCGTAAATTCCACACATCACAGTTCGACTCTCTGGTGTTTTTAACTGTTGTTAATCGACAGCGCACTTGATAGGGCACGTGTCAGTAAACTACTTCTAGTATCTTCTTTGAGAGGCAGTTTAGAAGTTGTGTGGATGAAGGAAAACCAAGTTCCATGGATAGTCAACTACGTTATTGCAATGGTATTCTCCATGTTACAACTCTTTGTACCACTTGCTTGATAATGGTGTTAGTACCTACACCGAAATGCCGCACTCATTGCAATAAAGAAGTTGACTATCCATAGATCACTTGCTTGATAAAGGTGTTAGTACCTACACCGAAATGCCGCACTCATTGCAATAAAGAAGTTGACTATCCACATAACTTGGTTTTCCTACTTCTAGTATACCAGTAATATACGTAGTAGAAGGCAAACTAAGGGTATGAGGACACTTCCGGGGACATTTTCTGGATTTATCGGAATGGAATTGCTCGGTGGGAACACATTCTGGTCGTAGGAGGCGACGTTGGTTGTAGATTGTAGACCTTGTAGATTACGTGTCATGGTCGTTGCTTACAATATCGATCATGGTATTGTCTGGTCCAAACTCGATTATTTGCAGACCGATGTCATATAGCGTTGAAAGTACGGCGATAAAACAACAAACACACTTCTGAAACTAGAGGCTACAAGAACATGCACTATCACTCCTAATAATTTTCGCGAAACAAAAATTTAAAACATAATAATATATCTTAACGAACTGTTAAATGTCACCATCACCATCAAACAACATCATCATGATAAAGTAATTATCATTGTGACGTACTTAAGATGGGCTTCTGTTGAAGTATACCTTACATCTAAATGATGACTGACTGACTGAGTTTTGGTTTTACGCCGCTTTTAGCAATATTCCAGCAACATCACGGCGGTGGACACCAGAAATGGGCTCTAAATGACGAAACATGTCTTAATGATATGATTGCAAAGGTGCCAACCTTCCTGATTGCTATATTGACTAAAACCGGTTTTAGACAATCAGTCGACGTTCTGGCACCATGAAAGCCCCGTGACCAATCTCCGATGAAATGAGGCGTCCTCCCTCTAATCTCCATTGGTCGAATTTTCCCCGCTCAGAAGATTGATGTTCGTGCACTTTTTAATTAAACCAAGCAATGCGACAGAAACACATCGGTATCTCGACATTATTGACTGCAAAAGCTCAAGGCAAATCTATGCGCTTTCAAGCGAACGCGAGTACTTGAAAATCGATGACGCTAGTCCCAATAAAATCGTGCCCTTTGCGAGAGTCGCTAACGGTACCATACGTCTGCGATTTGGAAATTATGAAAGCTCTGCAGCAGTAACGATCGGGGATCAGAGGCGATAGCAAATTAACAGAACACTGGCCAAGTACGTGACAAGACTAGTCTGAAAGAGGGGAGCTTTTACTCGATATTTTACCCTGGGAAAACCTCGCGAAGACTAGCCTCTCGCTGCGGAGCGAGCGATAGGCGAGCAACATACCGCTACGTGAAAACGAGGCTGGTCGCTCACTGGGGTTACAGTGTCTAACAATGTTGGCTGCTTGAGCGGAGCTGCGAGGAGTATTACGTGTTTAGCTGAGCTGGAAGAAAGTCGAAGTCATTAGCTCCACTGTGAACCTTATCGTGTGTGCTTCAAAATGCGGAATGCGGACAGCCATGGGTGTCCGTGTTGTGTGAATGTTACGATATGCCCGCTCTTGAGTCCAACATCCAGAGCTCGGTAGAGGCTTGAATCATCAACAACAAACATATACCAGTTTTCCTCTTTCAGAACATGGATCCGGCGAATGGGAAGATGCGAATTACGGAGTTAAACCCCCATTTGCTTTGTGCCCTGTGTGGAGGATACTTAGTGGACGCTACAACTATCGTGGAGTGTTTACATTCGTGTGAGTACCCAGTTTTCTTTGATTTATAGCGACGGCGAATGAGGTCAGATTTGTTGTTTACAATCTACAGAGAGCTGGGATTACCTGGCTGACGGCCCACCTCTGTCACGGTCCCCCCAAGTAGGGGAGGCTTCCCCCATTTTCATTGTGATGCCGTCATATGTATTTTGTTATTATACAGGCAATGTGTACACCCTTTACTCAGAACCATTGAGGTCTTGAGTTGTTTGTTGGATTTAACTTGATGAGTTTTACGATGTTTTATTGTGTCAGGTGTTTTATTGTGAAGGGACGTTAAGTATCTATTGACTGTTCCGTTGTTAACCAATTGATGATGTACGATGAATTGTTATATTTAACAAAAAAATCTTGGTGGGTGACCTCGGACCCAAATATGTGTACAGACATCACAACGCGAGCACACCCGGATCCATATCTGTACGCCGGGACTCTCTCTGTACAGACTGGGTTTATCATTAATTATTCTCTCCTAAACATTGTTTATGCTACACAAATCTCTTCAACAGTTCTCTCCAACGTGTACACACTTAACGCTAGCTCGAGCCTGTTGGCAGTTCTAGAACATATGTCGATTAGTTCATCTCCAACACATTGTGTTTGTTGATAACACAACCTTTGTAATTTGTGTCAGTCTGTAATGATTACCCTATCATACCGACCAGGTATGTCAACTTCAGAGAGAACTTACCTGGGCGAGAACCAAAATGTCCGTGCTTAGCAAAGTCCACAGTGTGTGAAAAATCTTTCACATTAATGATTCAAGAGTGAGGACTAGAGTCAATCAGCTTTCGTAAAACTTTCCTGGTTGAATGTTAGCGTGATATGCATCACACAGTATATCCACTTGCTGACTACACTGACATACCATAACATACCATGTGAGCTCGGATCATACCATGAATGTTTAAGGAAGTGAATGCTCCCGTCACTAGAAGCCACGCGATCAGTACGTGGAGGGTAGATAAGTGCATCATACTGTTTGACCTGGCGATCATGCAGCGTTGTGTCATGAAATACCAAGTCACAGTGCTCAGTAGGTTAAGCCACTATATCACTTAGCGTTACAGCCCACAGATCTTCATTGTCTGCCTGTAACTGACAACCCTAGAGGTATCACTATCTAGGTGTTCTCTGAAGCAGTTCAACACCATCGTGACATTCAACACAGCTCGACCTTACACGAACCTATAGTCACCACATTGCTGCGTGTATGTGATGTTCACGACAACCAATGCTATGTCATTATGTCCGCAATATTCAGACAAAATCATCTTGTCCCTCGCATTCAACGCTACATCACTATGACCATAACATTCAACAAAAAATCACCTTGTATGTAGCATTCAACGCTGTATAACTGTGTACGCAACATTCAACGCAAAATCACCATGTAGGTAGCATTCAGCGCTTTATAACTAAAACTATAACATGCTATTTAATGTCACTGTCCTCGATATTCACCAGGGTACGATGTGTGAAGCCCAGTTCTGGTGTCCACCGCCGTGATATTGCTGGAATATTGCTAAAAGCGGCGTAAAACAAAACTCACTCACTCACTCAATATTCACCGCAGGAAGAGTATGTCTGCAACATTCAACGCAATATGACAATATCACCGCCATTCAACGTTACACTCTCATACCCACGACCCCTTTCCCCATCACAAGGACAGGTCAACTGTCCACCGACCCCCCACTCTAACCGCCCACTACAGAGCCAGGGACAGAAATCAGAATATGTGTCAACCATTGCGAGAGTTTATTGCTGTAAGTGTGTCAATCGATATGCCATTGTTGAAAATGTTTAGCCTATTGTACTTGTATTGCTGAGTGCCCGCTCAGCTGGCTGGTGTACAACACGTGTTACATTGTATCTGTCAACAGCTCGTCCTCCCACTCAGATGCATTAAAACTGCATTACAAGCACGGTTTATAACGCTCAGTGACAGGTGTATGCGGTCTTGCAATCGAATCGAACGATCAGTTGTACAAGTTATGAGAATCAGTTTGCCACTTTCAACAGTAAGAGGGGCCGTAAGCTGAAGGTAGGAAATATGGATCCGTACGCCACAGAATAACTGTCACTTTCCTGGTTAGGTGACCTGTTTCTGAGTGAGTGAGTTTAGTTTTATGCCGCTCTTAACAATATTCCAGCAATATCACGGCAGGGGACACCTGAAATGGGCTTCACACTGTACCCATGTTTGGAATCAAACCCGGGTGTTCGACGTCACGAGCGAACGCTTTAACCACTAGACTACCCCACCGCTCCATCTGATAAAAGACGCGGTTGTCAGGAGATACCCCGCACTAACCTGAGACATTGTGTCTGTGTAATGACTGCATACGTTAAGGGGACCGACATCCTTTAACGTTAGCAGACAAAGAGACAACCGTCTAAATACACGCTGTTCCGCTAGTCCGAGACTACTAAGTTATGCTGATGTCAACGAACATCCGAAGATGTTGGGACCCGTGAAGATCCGGGTTAAGAATGAACCTTCAGTAACCCATGCTTGTCGTAAGAGGCGACAAACGACCGGATCGGGTGGTCTGGCTTGGTTCACACATGTCATCGGTTCCCAATTCCGCAGATCGATGCTCATGCTGTTTATCACTGGATTGTCTGGTCCAGACTCGATTATTTACAGACCGCCGCCATATAGCTCGAATATTGCTGAGTGCGGCGTAAAACTAAACTCACTCACCCCCGATGATGTTTGTCCTCATTATGAAGTAGAATTGTAAGGCAGTAGTGCTTGTCATTCTTATCAAACACAATAAGTGAGGATATTCCGAATTAGCTTTGAAAATCTTTACCGCGTGGAGAATCGAACCGGAACTCCGGACCGACGGAGCACACTAACCACTTGGCTAGTCAAGTGGGATAATTCTCGTATAGCTGACATGCTTGGCTCATTTCCATTCATTCAATATTGATCATGGGATATTTCTTTTGGTTCCTAATGACGCGCCTCCATGCATTGGTGATCGTTAAGTCATTTTCATCTTTCACAAATCCAGTTATGTTTGAGCAAAGTAAGATGTCTTGGAACCGTTTTAATTATGTGCATGGGAAATTGTGTTCAGAAATAGCCACGACTGGAATGAGTTAAAATACAGTTTCACTGTATGAAGGCGCACAAATCGCAGGCGCACAACCACGAAGTGTCAGCAATCGCGATATTCTAAAGACCAAGTTACTCAGTTATCATTACATTGAATATCAAGTTTAGAATAGACAGTAGTACCCTTGTCAGAGGATCATGACCGAACACTGATCATGTACTATGCTGGAATATTTACTGTTATTGCCTTACTTAATTTGTACAAGGTGTCTAATAGATATAATAAATCTGCTGTTATTATTGGCAGTTATCCAAACAGACGGTTACTTCATACATATCTATTTAATGTATAATGCATGAAGGTACAACCAACCACAAACAACCCTTGGCGTATTATTGGGAGAAATTTCCGCATATTTTGCGGTTAACAATTTGCGGCCATAATTCGTTTTAAGATTCGGTCAAGATTTGGTCATGTAGAAAATCCGGATTTTCACACGTTTCGCCCGCTATATGAGAACACGAACATATCTTTTCTCTGCCCCTTTAATAAACATTTAAGTGTCAGTAATTGGTGTGGTGTGTTTACATGATAACAAACATTATCGTTCTGTTCAGACCGTACTATAAAGTCGGTCTGGACAGCATGGCGGTTAATGACATAAGATACCGTGTATTTTTTCTTATTATGAATTCATGGGCTCTATTGTAACGTATTTTTCTGTAATCGACATGCATATATGATTGTCCTTTTTACGTCGAATCAGACTTCAGAGAGACTGTTATTTTCAAATTTACTCTGCCGTATTAGACAGAATAATCTAACTGAGATCATGGTTTCTCATTGTATTTCAAACCGTACATGTACGCCCATCACCTGTCAATCAAAACTTAATCCTCGGTCTTACATATGCCGTGCGTCAAGAAATGATGTCAAAGCCAACATTTCAAAATGTCTCCGAGTCAAGGTCAGTTTGAAGGTCACGTGATACACCAGGAAGCGATTCAGCTATTGCACTAGAAGCAGAACGATGATCAAATCAGTGAAGGCCAATCGATCTTCTCCCCAGCGCTGAGAACAAATGTACCTCGGTATGAAATGTAATACAAATCTTGACGCAAGTCCCTACAGTTACACAATGCGTCGGCGGTGTGTTGTATTCTAAATGTAGGTGTATTATAATAGCTGGAAATTGTTTTCAGTTCCACGGTTGTATGTGTGGGTTGAATTGCAGTTGCATAATCTCTGCATATGGTTGACCCGCTGGGTCTCGTTTGGGATGGGATTGAAGCTCTTTCTGTAATCATATCCATTTGGGATCAACACTGCTGTGATATTTTGTCCGTGGTTTTGGTAGTATATTTTGATGTAGAATATATGCCTTTTCCATAGAGAGTGAGGATGGATTTGGGCAGTTTAACGCCGGCTATCGAAGGACTGGACTTCACACGTTATGACAACTCGGGGAACGTTAGTTTTGTGAGTTACGAGGAATCACTTTACCCAGTAGGCCACCTCACCGCCACTTTGTGGAGTTTTATGCGTTTTCAGTACTATTTAAGCTTGATCAAGGCGGTGACACCGAGAATTGGAATTGGATTCAAATTCATGTGTGGAATTGAACTTCCACACGTCGTCAGCGTCGTGAACCTCAACCACTAGGGTATCCCTTATGTCGAACAGAAACCAATATAACCTCTTTTAGTGAATCTGTACGTTTTAACGGCACCTTTCGTAATCCTCGGGTTAGGCTATGACGACAATTTAGAAGAATTACATCAGTAAAATGTTTTTATGAAATATCTGGAAACATCAAATCACATTCTCTTTGTCTTACTGGATTAAATTTGAATTATTCTTGATTAAGGGAAACAGTTGGCTTCATGTATTGAACTTAGTTTATGGGTTTGGCTTAAAGTTGTGACTCGGTGGTGAAGGTCAAAGGTCGTAGTCAGGCCTTAACAGATCATCGAAACACCCCGCAAGACATAGTCGCCTCAGGGACAATGTGTGAAGTGCTTTGGTGGCTGTGAGAGAGGCATCAGACTAGATCACCAGGATAGGCACGTCAATGAACGTAGTTGCACTCGAAAATTTCAGTTTGCACCACCGCATTCTGTCAGCAGAGTAGGTAGTGCGGCTGTGATGACGTGGCGGTGGTGATGGTGCTGCTGATGGTGCTGTTGATGATGATGATGATGATGATTATGGTGATGGACGAAATATGTGTAGTGCCGTAATCTGTGATACCATGAGAGTAAATGTAGCTGTACACTGCTTTAAGGAATATTTAACCATCAACCAGGAATGTTGCAACTAGGAGGGGATTCGAACCCAGACTAGTCGCGAAGAGCAAACACCTTATCCACAGTGCTGCCCCACAAATTAAGAAGATAACAGAAAATGCACAGATTGAATTTTGGCGAAGCTAATGACAAACCAATGGCAATGAAATACCATTATTTCTTCACATGAAGTTAAGATGCACTTTTGCCTGAGGGGTGCGTCGGGGCAATTGTGTGAGACGCCACTTCAAAGACCATAAAAACGACAACAGAAACATCTCACAATTTCTAACGCACAATTTATCTTGAACAAAACTCCCCATCTCTATAATAAGGATTCCATTGCAAATGATTTACAACCAGGGTCTCGGCCCGTCCTCATTACCGCTGCTTGGCACGGGGACTATTAATCTCTACGACAATTAATGAACATCCAAAAACCTCCACATGCCAGGATGCAGCCAATCAGATGAGACATGGAACCAACGGTTTTTATTGACCATATTTCTTTAAATGAATGCTTCTATAATTTCCACTGTCATAATATCTCATCTCGTTCCCTCTCTTTCCCTACAACCACGATGTGAGCACTGTTGTCCCATCGATCGGAGATGAAATCACATGGTGGAGAAATGACGAGATTTTTGTTGTCAAACTTCACTGATGTTTTCACAAAAAAACTCAGAACGGGATGGAATCATGCCTTGGCATCATGGTGCCTCCAAATGTGGTTTCACAAATCATGAGGTCGCCGTCAGCAAAGGGTTAAAATATTCTCATTTCTTGTGTTTGTGTGTCGTATCTCTCAGGGGACCGGCTTGATAAAAGACATATGCCGAGATTTAAGGGTAATGGTTTTACTGGAACTATGTATTCCCCAAAGTGACGTCATTTTGTGAAGATCAAATGTAGCGTTGAGGACCGACTCGCAGCAAATCAACTCTCGTGGCAGTCTTTGTGTGGCATTCGCCAAAGTCGATTTGGATCGCTGAGAAAAGCCTGTCCGTATTGAATTCATCGTCAGTAAAACAAATTACAATTTGGGGCTCAATGAAGAGATCTTGAGTTCAAAAGAATTATGTAGACTAAGATTTAGTTTAAAGTAATAACCTTTGTTTTCAAGCGAAACCTTTCATCCTCCGTCTCATAGCAGAATCAACGAAACGGGACTTTTCTAGTTTTGATCCATGGTTTGGTCAAGACTCACCTTCGCCTTGAGAGAAAACATATTTTGTCAAATATGTATTCCACCGTCCTGGCGTACGAGTGCTGCTGTTGATACTTAGGCAACCAGGACATATTCTCCCGTTAAAGTGCCAGTCCAGAAACGGATTCCTCGGAAAGAGACGAATACGGTTATAGATGCTGAGACACTACAACATTGAATACGTAGGGTTTGCAGCATTTTACGCCTTTAAATTTTGTATTCTTTAAAACACAAAATGTTTCTTTTGACACGTACGTATATAGTTGTGAAGTAGTATTCAATTTGTACGTTCTGCCAGTGTCACGTGTTGAACCCGCATTCATAATCTGGTCATGTGACCAACACTGGAGAGAAGCTATGTCTATGACAATCTCAGAAGGCTGAAGATCCATCTGTGCGTGAACCGACATTTTAGGGGCTCCAAATTCTGGTCATTTGAACAAGTGCTCTTGATACCCACAATGATAGCGACCAAAAAAATACATGATACATTTTCTTCACAGAACAAAGTAATGATATGCGATTAAGATTTTTCGAAATGAACATCGTTTCCATAACATAGAAAATTGGGTTGTGAGTATTAAGCCACAGTATGTGCCCCTTAACCAGAATGTTCAAGTCGTGGGTTCGAATCCTAGATTCGGTCTGGTCTTGAGTGAGTGTTGACATGTCAGTGCCATATCGCAGTGTGGGTTTTTTAAGACCTACATTGCTTCGGGTCTTCCTCCCACATCAAACAGACACGCCATGGTATGACTGGAATAGGGCTCAAACAACTCACTCACTCATAGAAACGTCTCCCATCAAACCAGACTCCCCAAACCAATTACACAGAGATCAACATACCTACTTCAAACACATGGTAACAATTGTTTTATAAACAGCTAAAGCACGTGAACGAGTACTATTTGACCCATATGACGGTCAACGTTCGAGTGTTCCCAACATTCGTCTAGACCGACGTAGACCTTCACCCCGCCACCTAGCGTCCTGAAGTAAACGCATGTAGCGTTTTCTCCTGCAACTTGTTCAGACAAAGGTTTTCAATTTAGCTCGAGCATTCTCACGTGCCTCCCAGGCAACCAGAGGCTCAACGGTCGGTGCTTAAAACACGCCAACTTGTAGATGCCGGGCTGAGCATTGGAACAATCCGGGCAATTCAATTGGGCTGTTTTTGCAACTGTGAAGAACGCAAGCCAAATGTTGTGGTCGCTATGCATGTTTGTTGTGAAAATGGGCATTTTCTGAGACTGAAAGCAACATCCGTGTCCGCTCGTGGTATCTTTGATGTAGAAATGCCTTCTCAATTGATAACAGCTCGATGGAAATGATAACACCGAGATGGTGATGATAAGACTGTATATTGCCTTTGACGTTTGCGCTGCCTTGCGGCGAGACTGGTTTTGTCGCGGTCAATAAACTCGGGGAGCTACTATTGAGGAAGGTGAACACACTTTAGACCAGACACGGAAATGAAATGGAGACTTGCACTGAAATAGACGAGACAGGATTTTCTGAAATCGACACACGATTTATGATAGACCGTGATGAGGCAGCGAGTTGAAGACGTACACTGTCACGAACACCGACACTCTGACTGGAAGCTGAGCTTGTTAAGGAAACAATTTGATTCAGCTTTTTGCTAACTCTAATTGTATTTTGTCTGGCGTTTCTAAATGAATGGGTACCGTAATTCCACAGAAAGAGTGTCCCAGTTAATACACATCGTCTCAGATAGGTAAATAAATATGATGTGAGATTAATAACCATTTTTCTGGATATCACATTTTGACGAAGGAAAGTTGAAAAGGGTCTTTATATTCTGAAAGGGTTGAAAATTGTCTTGTTTATGTAGTTTATAGAATATTCTACATGGAACGGTTGCTCAATAAATATCTATCTTGTATCTTGACACCGGATCCTGATATTAATACATAGTTGACAACAATGCATGGACATTCATTCCGGACACACAGAGGCTGAAACAAACATGACGGAAGACCCGGTCGGAAAGGTGTAACATCTAGTGACATTTACGCTCAGTTCGTGACCGACATTATGCCAGCTCCATTGTTTCACTCATCTCTGATTAGCATAAGTGTAGATCGTATACACGTATCTGATGAATATACATGTTAGGGGCCATGTTCCCACCATCACCAGCCCTGATATCCGCATCGTGTAATACCGTATTGGTGTGGTTCTAGAGAGGCATATTGGTGTGCTAATTAAGGGCCATGGCGTACTCAATCTGGCCCTGAACATGTTGAATAGTTATACTGACTGACGTGTATTGATGTGAAGGGGATTATTAGCGTTAATACTGAAAAGACGTTGTGTCGAATTGCATTATCTCGAAATCTGTTATCTTGTAATATCGCTAAATATATACTTTCACGGAAGGGGACCTTGTTACCAATAGCGGGTAAATTATTCTCATTTAGTTTATACATAAAGCTCGTAGGATAAGGACTATTTTTATGGAAAAACTTGACAACGACATTAGAATCTATGTCGAAACATCGCCTATACAGAATAAAGAAGTTGTATATCCATAAAACTAGTCCTCATCCTTCATCTACCCAATCACGATATGGCTGAAATATTGCCGATGTGACGTTAAATCTTAACTCACTCACTCACTCATCTACCCAACTTCTAGAATGCCAATCAAAGAAGTCATAAAGCTCGTATATTGTGTATTG
Source organism: Haliotis rubra (assembly GCF_003918875.1). NCBI lineage: Eukaryota > Metazoa > Mollusca > Gastropoda > Lepetellida > Haliotidae > Haliotis > Haliotis rubra. The sequence goes on along the minus strand of NW_025766547.1, from coordinate 349,064 downwards.
TGTAATGTGAAAATAACATGGCGCGTTAGACATGTGACTGTATTCCATCCATGCTGGAATCGGGGCCATGATCCGGTGATCTGTAGCCCCGAATGCGCATTAATAACAACGATTAAGATATCAGCATCGTACTAATTGACAGGGTGTAATGAAAGAATGATTTATGGCGGTCATACTTGATTCTCCATTAGCATCCGATCACAGTAACGCCTCAGCCCTCTCGACAAGGATCAGACTCATCCACATCCTCACCAAGGGCTACAGTCCAATCATCACTCACACGGAAGCTGAATACTTATCTCTACAAAACACCCGTTCTTCAATACTTCGATCATGATGTAAGTGCATGTACGTTGACACGGATCTGAACAGCTTTACAGGGACATGTATACAATCAAGTCTGAGTATACTTGACTTTTAAAACACCTCTGCAATAGTGAAGGGAGATTTTATTCCATTACAATTAATCAATTAACTGCTTCTGTCCTTAAAATACTGTTTAAACCAATTCACTGTCTGTTTCAACAAACTCTGTATTTCGTAGCCTGCGGATAACAGTAACTCCGCGTTAAGACACCACGCCCCCTTATAAGATGTTGATAATACAGGTTTGTCCATAAACTGTGTCCTTGAACTCTGCTGAGCATTGCTGTCAATGTCACGTCAGCTTGAGAAGAAGCTTTGATGAGTGACGTAACTAGATGTAGAGCGTAGGAATGAAAGTCATCGAAATTTCAAATTTCTGGATAAAATCAAACTTCATTCATGAATGCATCTATATCTATTTCAAATGACCTTGTTTGGATAACATGAATATTGTCGATATGAATCGTGTGGATTTATTATTCCGAAACATTATCAGGTGAATCTTCAGACAAGTAATGGCGCTTATTAAGGGCCTTACACGCATCAGTGCGTATTGATACGCGTCAGTACGCGTCGATAATGATCTTGGGATTTCACAAGTGTTCTCAATCTTTGACGTTGCTTTGAAATAGCATGCTCTCTAAGAGTCAGAATCTAATTCGGTTGAAATAACTTTGTTATGGTGGCCCAGCCTTCCAAGAAGGAGATCTGAAGAGAATATCTATGTAGTCATTGCCGCTTTATTTGAAATGCCACGTGGAATTTAACCTCTTTCAATGTTTATTTAATAAATACTTGCAAGGGCTCAGCGCTCTCGGGGACTGTTATTTTGAACTTTGAAATGTAGAGAAAATTATATGGGACAATTTATCCTATTGTTCAGCGGAGTAGATTTAATGCCAAATGTTTTACGAGCAGATTATTAGCATACGCTTGGAATAAAATTGTCTTGATTGTTATCTGTGGAGTTTGTGGACTGGGTATGGATGCTGTAGGAGAATTCCGTCTGTAATGAATAACGACTTTGTTTGCCGCTTTGGAAAATATTTTCGATGTTTTGAAGTTTTTGCTCATTTGTTAACACTGTGTGGGGTTGGAGCTGAATACGCATGCTACTGATTGCTTAGAATGTGACGTCGAGGATCGGATGTGACGAAGCTGATGTCGTGAATCGTATGTGACGAAGCTGATGTCGTGAATCGGATTTGCCGAAACTCATGTCGTGAATCGGATGTGACGAAGTTGACATAGCCCGTGTGGAATGGAATGTATGAAAACTAAAGGCTGTCAATTATGACTCGGGTGTGACGAATTATTACACTTGGATATGCCGAAGTGTTGTCGGCTGGACCATCTGATGTGACGAGATGGTTCTCCGAAACAGTCGGATATGACAACTTATGGGATTTTTTAAATTAATTTTTATTGGGGATGGTGGGGGGATGGGGTACAGGGCACGTGGAAGTACTGTTTAGAGAATTCTGGATATGACAAATAGCGACATTTATATATGTCGTTATCTATATGCATTTAGGGGTTGTTCGCTCATCAAGCCAAAGTCCCGGGTTCGATTCCCAGCGTGGAACACCCAAAGTTAGTATACCCTGTCTACCTAAAACCAAACGCTCTCCTTCCACCGGCAGTTATTAATAATAACAGTTCCAGTGGTTATAAATGTCTCTTGATTTTACCTCGGAATGTTTGCATCTACTGGCTAAATACGAGTTGTTATTCGTAAAGGCAATGGAGGGGAAACTCCGTCCTCATTGAAAGGCTGTTCATTCATCGAACAACACACGCAGACATGATTTGTAGACACGGTAATCGATCATAGGGATATATTCCCCGTAAAACGCAAATAAAACATTCATTATCCCAGTGTGTGATGCGGTTATACAGACATGGGACCGCTACACCAGCTATACTCGCTCAAGCAAGGAAGTAGTGAAATATACTGAATCTCATAAACATACAAGTCGTAATAAAATACCCATAATGTTATGTAAATCCTTGCAATATCACCCAGATATGTCTATTCAGTGATATTCGATCATCCACCAATGTGTCTGGACGACGGCTATACGACTATAATCCCCCAGCTTACTCACCTATCACGTAGGCCTCTATATCAGAATGAATGGAAATCCATTTCATTTTAAGCGGTTCAAATGCCTGGTTTGAGCGTCTCTGCCAATCTTAGCGGTAAATGGTCTAATCTGAGCGATATTGCCCTGATAGAATTGAGTTACTGTCATCTGAGAAATTTAAGCTAGCTTTAAACTTTGACATTTTATTTAAATAATTTCAGTATAGTTCGCAATTCAGGATGCTATTGAGATGGGCCATGGAAACACGACACCAAATATGTCCACGGTGTTCACAGTCGATACTGGTAATGTACTATTGTAAATGATATATAAGGAGTGATGGTCTATTGTCGTGAGAGGCCGTATTATGTTACCGGTTTCAGTTTAATTGAACTTAAGCGACGATCTCTGGAAACAGACCTTGAGTGATCTTCAGGAAAATGTGGTTTGTCATTTGAATGGTGTTTTGTGATGAAGTTTGTTTAAACACGCTGCCTCAGACAACGCTTGAGACAGGATCGACCTGAACTGAAATATTGAGATAAATGTAAGGAACTACCGGAATAGTGTGTTCTTTTGGCCCTTATATGTTAAAGCATGACGACGTTCTGTGATCACGTGACACATTACGCTGCATGGGTCTGTGGCTGTAATAGGGTTTATCGTGGTTTCCAAGATACAGCAACGCATTCAAGTTTGTGTGTGGCTGTTTGTACTAGACTACGACTTACGCCTGTTTGATAGTACGAGCCCACAGCGATGACATGACGCAGTTGAACACGGACAGCCCATTCGGGGAAAGTATACCGACAAGGAGCCAGCCGAAAAGGACTTTTTAACCCGTTAGACAGGGCAACAACAAGTACCATATTTTAACATCGTTTGATATGACGCAACCACGCCATCGAACCAGGAATCTGAGCTCTCCGGGCAGACACTGTGTCCACTTCCCTACGGAGGCTCCTGGTTTTGTGAGTTCGTGGATTATATGGAACATATCGGACTCCAAACCCTGGTACTCGATATCTGGTAATATCGATGTAGTTAATCTCCGATGCATGAACAGGTCGCTTCGTTTAGATGTGTGGATGTGGTCATCACTGGATGTGCTACAGTTTAATTCAAATCTACTTCCTGGTACCCATTATACAACCAAGTTCGCGGATGGGACGAGATAACACTTTTTTAAATGATCACAACTTATCGAATCTTTTACGAACTTTGAATAATATTATTAGTAATAATTATAACGTCCTTTGAGCCGTTTAAAGGGGGTGACTTAAGAATTGTGTACAATTATCTACATTTACGGTGTATTAGGTCACTCAGTGTGCTTTTCAACGATATATACATTTGAAGGGCAAACGCGAAATAGATATATATTTCGTTTATATGCATCAAACTGTGATTAGAATGAGAACATTCTCTGTTCAACGTCGTATCGTTTTACAAGAGAAACACGACATATTTTCTGCCTGTTCCCGCTCCAGATTTTTCCCAAACAGATTATACCACGTATCTGCAGTGTGGGGCCACAGGTGTTGTTGTATGATAAGTCAATTCGATTGGAGGTTTACGACTCTGTCTCACGACTAGGCCCAGCTTGTAACTTCACCGTCAAATATGCATTTTTACAAGGAAAACACAGTCATGCTGGGCCTGTGATCGGGTTAACCGAACCCCGGGTTCACAGCGGTTATTCTAATCGAACACGCCCATGCTTTCGTCTGTGCTTGTCTGTGATAGTAGAGATTGTGTGTCTCCTGCGAAAAGAGACCAACCAGCTGAACGCTGTTAAAGGAGCTACGAGAAACACGTGAAGACTGGCGTTGGAATGTTAGACCTAGACTAACATCTTGTCTAAAAACATGGAAATCGTTTCACACTTATATAAAATTAAATCAAATTAGAAGTCAGAACAATTCTTAATGTTCGGGAGCGGATTAAGTTTAGATTTGCCAAAAAATACTAACCCCAGTTGGACTCGTTTCCCCTTTAAATTTTCATTTAAATTACTTTAATTTAATCTCTAAAGACTGGCGTACATACCATGGATATTGTATCAGCTAGATATTTGTACTACACGTGATATATACCGAATCCCGGTCGTTGAACCCATCAATTTATTCCGATGAATTAATGTATTTATTGAAATGTCTAATACGAGTAAGTATATATAGAAATTTGAAAGCGACATCAGGCCGAAATTGATATGATGGGTTCTTGATTATATCTGTGATATGAACAGGTGAGGTTGAAATTCATCGTATCTGTATGACGATGATATGAACAGATGCGTAGTTGATTGTATCGAGCATGACGGGTCAATGTCCGTTACGTTGATAAACGTGTGGAAAAGCCTTGTGCGGGGATGTTTCATATCAGATGTTTTTCCTCAAGACATATATTACTGTTATCTGAAATGATAAGCTGAACAAATTTTGAACACGTGACGCTTTTAAAAAAACTATAAAGTCACATGTCCAGTAATGAAAATCATATTATATATATATTTTTTAAACTTCTTTTAGCTTGAGTAGAGATAATCTTTTTCACTCACCGGATCCGGATTGGCACAGAGAGCAGAGTAGGGGATAGTTAGTGCAAAATGTTAAAACGTGAAGGAAAAACATCTCTAGGCTCCAGTGATTGTCTCAGAGATCTCAATGGTATTGCGATATTTGTACCTCGCACTCACTGGAGACGGAATTGCGTTTCTTTTTTGTTTCAGTATAGATCTCAAAGGATTGACAACAAATTACGCGCCGTTCTGACTCTAACTGTTCCTGTCTGAAATATGACGACAATCTTTCCACGTTCCATAAAAACTAAAAAAGCTATCTGTTTTCATGTTTGCTCGTGGGCGAGTTTTCCCTCAACTCCCGTAGCACTATTTTTTTCTGCGCCGGGATGAAGATGAAATTGAGTAAACCGGCTATACAGCCCGCTCAGTTTACGTGACACGTTTTTTCTAATGAATGGTGTTGTACAAAACTCGGCGATATCTGTCGCCGATAGCATAGCTTGGAACTGAATTACGCGATTAATTTACTATGCTCAACGAGGTCGGTGTCTGATAACAATACACCGACCATTTGTCTGTACGATTAGGCTTGTTATCATCTACTCATGGCCGACATTGCACGATTATTACCGAGACTGGCCGATGTAATAGCGAGACACAGTGAGCAGTTTATTAAAGGTTAAGTACCTGAGAAGACCAGCAAAGCATCTTATGTCTTGGACACAGATCCATTAGTAGGAAGCTGTTATTAACACTCGCGAACAAACACAAGGATGGATCAAGACTTACGTCAAAGAATAAGGATGTTTTTTGTGTAATAAGAGTGAAACTGCTTACAGCTTGCTGTGAGTTAGTAATACTCACAGCCGTAGTTGGTTGTAAAACGTGACCTTTTAGCCAAAGATCAAAGAACACGGCAAGGGCAGATAACTCTCACCTGTGACTAATTTTATCGGCCAAAATGTTTATTTTAGAAAGAAGGAGTATTTGATAGTAGTGTAAACACTTTATATATTTTACTGTATATACTGTTTTCTAATTGTTTATGTGTCTCTCGTAACCCTATATGGGTGGCTCGTCAATGAATTTATGTATAATAATTTATTTTTATGTTGCATTGCACGAGGTGAGACCTAAATAAACTATCTGTCTGTCTGTCTGTCTGTCCCAAAACGTTTACACCTGAGTGAGTTTACAAGCTAATTTCCAATTTGCGTGACACAATTCTAAAGCTTATAACGCGTAACTCGAGGTATTACGTCGACAATAAAGTTACTGAAAGTGAACAGGCTTCGATGGTGATATGAACGAGACCCGGAATGCTCTTACAATGCTTTACACATGAACCCAGCCAGGCGTGACACTCAACTGGGTATGGCTTATTACACTTGACTGGAACCAGTGGTTGCTAGTTAGTCGCGGGCAATCAACTCCCTTGTGTCATTGCCTGGTAGATCTGATGTGAACAGATCGTGTTAGCAGGGCCAGGAGGTATATGGCACGGTTTTCCCGGGGTCACGACCACACGTCCTCCTGCTGTTTGGTGGAATATCTTGTCAATATCGTGTTGATTTCAAACGACTGGTGTTTATAGCGAATGTATTCCCTCGAGTTCATTTCAGGTTCTTTTCTTGAATAAAGAATTCTGGGGAGCCTGTAGTGATTGGACGTCACATCAAAGGCCCGCGTTCGATACTCACTCACACTCGCTCACTCACTCAGGACGTAAGGAGTCCAGTTGTTCTGTTTAAATCGGGGGTAGATGGTGTGTTTTTACGTCGCTTTTGTCAATATTACAGCAGTATTTAAAAGGCACCAATAATATGGTATTGTGTGGGATCGAACCCTGTTTGCCGTGTGATCAAACGTTTTGACTATTAGGCTACCTGCTGTCCCTTTGTCGTAAGATACAACAATCGCATTCATTTATGTTTTCCTGATCTTAAGTAGCAGACTACTCTGTCATCTGCGTTTAGATGCCATAAGAGTTTGGATTATGCAGTCTTTTTCTGTTTCAACTGGTTTCAAATATCCGTGTTATATTATTGTAGGCGAACAAGTGATCGATCGATTATTGACTCAGCGATATGATCCTTTGAAGAATATATTTTTTCCATAATAAATGGAAAATTTTGTACAGAGGTACAACATTATTTATTCCCACGCCGTGTAAGTGATAAATGGTGGGTAATGTAGCGGCCAAGAACTGCTACAGAATGTGTGTGTCATATGAACGTGTTTCGTGTAATGATTGGCGTTTTAAGCTTCAGTTTGAAATGGGTCTTTGAGAACCGACAGGTAGCCCTGATCGAGATGAATGTACTTGAGATATGAAACGTTCAACGTAAAGTGGCTGTGTTAGTAGGAGCTGTAACGCTCCCTGTCCTTACTTGGATTTAACATCACAGGAGTAGCTAAATTCGTGATAATTACCAGCAAACAGCTGTAATAAGGAACTATGTGTTGCCCTTACCATGGTTAACCTATTTACACAATGATGATAGGCTCAGATAACTATAGATATTCTCAATCAGGGGCGGTGTGGACATCACAGCCGCCCAATTTCAGCGACCGATTGCGTAACAGATTACAGAAGCTGTTAACGTAATGCTTCCAGTCTCCTCCACTTACGGATCGCTAACTCTTTCCAAATAACTTCTCAGCATGGAGAATTCAATCAATTATCCAGGTCATTTCGACCTCGATCAACCAGAAATTAGATCAGGGGATGCGTTGGACTAATTTCTATCAGAAGCGCTACCAGAGAAGTCGGGTCATCGTTCGCGAAGGCTGAGTCCATTGATAGATTTCCCTGGTTGATAGTGCGCCGCGCTGCCCATTCGTTTCAAGGATTCACTTAAATATTTAAATAGGAAGCTGTTAATGCTATCAGGGCATTGCAAGGTCTCATTTTGTTGAACTAATTGGCAGATTTTCTTCAGCATCAGCGGCAGCAACGATACCAACAACGACCCAATTCCCCAAACGACTTTGGACAAGGGGACTGCAAATTGCCATCGCTATGCATTTGGATACGAAACCCCTGCAGGTTTCCCATCGTTCAAATCAATAAAGGGCATTCAACAAATAGCTCTGTGATAGCCAGGATTACTTCCAGATTCCAGGTCCTCAAGACGTCATCCAGTGGACATTAGCCTCAGGTCCTCCACATGGACCATGATGTGTCCGTGCGGAGAGGACTGGACATCTCTCGTGCCACGGACCATCATAATCATCGGAGCTGCGTCAATATGCTCCAGAAAAGGCGCGGGGATTTTATTGCCAGTTTGATGTTTTTGGCCGCGGTTGGACCATTCAAATCGTCTGTATCCCCATTGATTATCAACAACCATGATGGTTTATGTCCGTGGATGTTACGCGCCTGGTTTGTGGACCTCGTTAGCCGGGACAGATGCTAATAGGTTGTCAATAGCAAAATTGAAATTTGTATCAGGACCAACATCAAACGATGCCATGATGTCACCGTAATGAATGCGTATAAAAATGTCATCGTATTTCTTGGTTTATGACCGGGTCGTTTACATGTACTTTCTTCTTACCATGTGCCGCTTAATAACGATCTCTGTCGCATCGTATGTCAGACCTTGTGTCAATTTCATGTCAATATCAAAATAAATCCAGTGATAACATATGATAATATCGTAAAGTATATATATTAAAACAAGATGAAACTGATTACAATGTACAACAAAACCAGTTACAGAACTGCAAATGTATTATCAAACACGTTATATCTTATTAGGTAAAATATATTTGTTTACAATAATGAATTGATTTATGTAATTGATCGTCCATATTTTGTGAGATCAGAACGTTAACTACACATTCGTTGCAGTTTAAGATGTATCGTCCAAACAGAAATAGCCGAAGCGGCGATAAGAAATACTCACTCACTCACTTACTCCAAACAGACTTACGTCTAATTATACTGCATTCTCTATCTTCCTAGTCAGACATAATACTTACAGTTATTTGACGCACAAAGCGAGGAGGACGATGAAATTATGATTTATTTATGAATGGTGTCAATGAATGTTCGTGGATCAAAAGATACGATGACAGCTACGTGACACTGGAATCAATGATTTATGCATATGTAATAATTAAACCTTTAGTGCAACTTGATAGAAAACAATTATTGAGATTGATCAATATAGAAGACAAGTTGATTACTTCTTGTTTTTACCGGGATATTTTTTCAGAGAATGAATCATTCGTCCTGGCATAGTTTAGCCTTTCTCTCTATTACTAGGGACGAATACCCTCCCACGGTGTTGACTGTAATGGAATATTGTATAAATGGAAGTGTCATAACCATTATGATACAAATACTGGCAGAATTACCCGGATGTTCATGTTCCATTGTTTTATAGTCATGTGTTAATATAATTTATTCATATATGAAATTGACATAATGAATATTGATGAATTATATCTTCGCGATGCTAATACGATACCTAGCGTAACGATCTGGGTTTCACATAACATACATTCGAGCGTTTCGGGTATCATATGTGGCAAACTACGAAAAGCGATGTCCTACTAGCTTATTGTTATGTCATACAATACAACCGAGAGATACAATGATATTATTACATACCCATTTAATATTACCACAGCAATACGGCGAGCTTAGGCAATTTCCGTATTGCGCTCCGATTCCATTATTGCACTGCAGTCGTACCTTGAGTGAGTGAGTGAGTGTAGTTTTACGCCGCACTCAGCAATATTTCAGCTATATGGCGGCGGTCAGTAAATAATCGAGTCTGGACCAGACAATCCAGTGATCAACAGCATGAGCATCAATCTTTGCAATTGGGAACCGATGACATGTGTCAACCAAGTCAGCGAGCCTGACCACCCGATCCCGTTAGTCGCCTCTTACGGCAAGCACAGTCGCCTTTTGTGGCAAGCATGGGTTGCTGAAGACCTATTCTACCCCGGATCTTCACGGGTCAGTCGTACCTTGAACATCAAAAGCATTCGACAGGCGGTGTGACTTCTAAAGGGTGTCGCCAATAAAATCTTTGAAACATAGGTATTAAATGAAGTTGTTTTCTGAAAAATATTGTTCTGTTTGTTTCTTTCGTGATCAGAACCTGGCACATGACAGATGACATCGGACGGAGGAATGCGATCTCACGTGTACATGTAGATACGCCCCTTGAGCGAGTGACACTCAGTAACCTCAATGCGGAAGCTTCAGTAGGGCCTACTGACGTTTACAGTTAGATTAAAAAGTCTTTGTCATTAAAAGGGTATGGAATAAATCTAGAACGTCACACTAGTGCAGTTGGACCTTATGTATTGAACTCGAAGAGGTCATAGTTGGAACGAAAGACCTCGTTCTTCGAAATTTTGTTTTTGCCTTCCATGAGATCTTCTCGTTGATTAACGGTATGACGTTGTATATATTAACGGTTCATGTGACAGTTGACATTCATTTCATTGGCTAATGCAGTGAGCACTGGGGATTGTGTTGTCAATAACGTCCAGCACGAGGTAACAGTGCTTCACTACATGACTGACATGCAATTAACATCAGTGAAGGCATGTTCATGTCAGCTTGTGGCACGGACTCGCTTCATCACAGGACAGCGCAGGTGGCATCCGGGGATGTACATTTCACAAATGCTGTTCATTTCCAGGTGCACATTTCAGTCCTTCATGGCGGTCGCACGTGGAAACCCACGCTATCATTCGTCCTTGTCAAGGGAATAAATGGGTTATTACATGTGAAGTCTCCTCGGTCTGGAATACAGGACTTTTAGAGGCTGTATACGTCACAAGGAGGTCTTCAATTTCACATTGTGCAAATTCCACATTACGGTTGGCATTCTGTACGGGGACAGTTCGATATATTAACGCCATTAGTGGTTGCTGTGGTCGTAAATTAATATAACAGCATCATTCTTCGGAAGGAGTTCATGCAGGGCAAACATCGTTCATCATCCAATGTTTGATAAGGATACTCACGATGTAACTTCTTTGAGTGGCATTTTAGAACCATGGAAGTACAATATTGACAAACTTTATGGATAACAACTTCTATTTCATGAGTTCGACGTTCGACATTCCTGATTGACAGCAGTACAAGAATCGGTATCGAAACGTTAGATCCATGATGTTTGTCAATATTGTATCACGGTTGGTCATTGGTGTTTTAAGTAAGTCGAGTCTAATCTTAATCTTTGCAATAATGTGTCTACATAACTTCATCTAACTAAAACAGGTTTACTCAACGGTGCCACATTAATTATTTGTCCTCTCGAGACAAAACCAACTAAGCATATATGACTGTGCTGTTTACATTGTTGATTCAGGTTGTTGATTTCTGAGAATCTTGACCTCTCTCGTGAAACCTGTCGCACAAGGTCAAGGCAGTATTCGTGTCAGATGCGGGTTTAACAGTTTGAATGATAAATCGCCATATCTGGTTGTCGTGTAGAAACATGTTATTCATTTATCATTGTCTGTTTTCTAATCAATTGCACATGATTCTTAGTATTCATCTCAGAACCAACGACACTGCGATCGCTTTATGGCATTAATATATATCGCACCTTGCGACATTGCGTGAATATTTAACGCACCTTGCGACATTGCGTGAATATATAACGCACCTTGCGACATTGCGTGAATATATAACGCACCTTGCGACATTGCGTGAATATATAACGCACCTTGCGACATTGCGTGAATATATAACGCACCTTGCGGCATTGCGTGAATATATAACGCACCTTGCGACACTGCGTGAAATATATGGCGCACCTTGCTGCAATGCACACACGTGCATCACGTGCAATATGAAAATGTCGGATTCCCATAAATCACGCGATGTCTATACCTTACGTTGCTATTGCACGACAACCTGACACCAAATAATAATTATTTTTCACTGTACAGACAGACATTGTCGACATGCTTGACACTGAATTGCAGACAACCTGCGTTGTTGACATTCAAAACAGCCGCCCCGTGATGGGAGCTCAGCCTTTACCTATCATTCCCATATTTTAATTCACGCTTGCAGTTAGTTTGAAATTGACATTTAACTAAACCGTTATTTTTGACATTTGATATATGTCATTGTTTGATAAACAATCAGCCCATGGACATGCATGCAGCTAACCCGAGCCTGACCCTAGCCTCACATCTGCAAACCAAATTAAAACAGATGTTCCGATGTTATGAGGTATTTCGCCCCCCGTGTCTCATTAAAGCCATCGCCCCTTTTGAATCTCAAGGGGATTTCCAAAAATGGGGATGACTGACAGATATAGATATCCCGGATCAGCTGTTGTGAAGGATATACGAGAGGCTAACGGGCACGCGATACGCGCCTTAACTTACATGGTTTTACCATTAGGTGAGAGAACAAGATAAGAAAATATGCCAGATCCATTATGCTTATAGTGGGGCTGCACGCTCCTTTGTCTATTCCTTGTATATTTCACATTTAGAGAACTGTCATACCCTGGCGGTTCTATTTCTGTTTGGATTTTTATGTGGTTTTTTTTGTGTATGAAGTGATCCAGTTAGGTTTTTAGCAAATCTTAAAATCGTCCCAATGTCTTTATACAAAACATTGCCAATGTTGATCACGTGAGTGAGTGAGTTTAGTTTTACGCCGCTTTTAGCAATATTCCAGCAATATCACGACGGGGGACATCAGAAATGGGCTTCCCACATTGTACCCATGTGGGGAATCGAACCCGGATCTTCAGCGTGACGAGCGAACCGTTTAACCACTAGGCTACCTCACCGCCCCTGGTCACGTGATGGTCACTCCAATTGTAATACATTTTCCTGTGTGTCGCCTCCTAAACTTGTCTTGGTTGTTCTGTGGTATAATAATCCAGATATGGCAATAAAAACAGTCCAGGTTTCACCACGGAAATTCGATTACATGGCTTTTCACGGCAAAGTAGCGCGTATAACCTCAGACTATTGAAATAAGCACCCATCAGCTGTCAGTCGGCTTGTCAAGACACTGCTATTGACATCGATCTCCGAGCTGTTTGCTACCTCAAGGTCAGTGCGTAAAGCCAGACTTCAATACAACTTGGCAACGGCTTATCGTGATACCCAAAGAGGTATTTGCGTGTGTGATTTTGTCTTAAGGTGGGTTTATGTTAGCAACCAGAACTGATAGTCTTGCCTGACAAGATGCGAAGCTTCAATCCTTACAATTTTAGTTCATTCGAAATATTCACGGAGACACGTGAAGAACTCGGCGGTGTAATGCTTTTGTAATTTCAGTGGAATGATTGGAATTTTCTTTGAATTTTGTATTCTCGACAAGATTAATAATGTAGAATTTAATACCTCGCATGTGATCAAGCGTAGATGACTTTGAAATTACAGTCAAACATCATGGTGTCCAAATTGATGGGAAGCAGGTTAATACTTCGAGTTTTTCACAGTTCGACACAACCGAAAAATAAACAAAGAACGTGAAGGGACCAAGCATTTACGTCGACATAACGGTGTTCGCTTGTGGTTGGTATTGAACTACATGATCGCATGAGTGAGGGAGTACCAGGGACCTGATAAAGGGCGCCCATGTACTGTTTATACTTGTGTTGGGAATTGGTTAAAATCTCATAATTGATGATTGGTTCATTACAACCGATCAATCATCGAAAATAATTGGTTAGCGTCATTTATGAAATTTGTTAATGCACAAAAAAATAAGGCAAAAAACATGTAGTTCTTTGGGGGTTTGGGGCAAAATTTCAGTCTTTAAGATAAATTCAATCATGACTTGGAACGAGCTTGTAGTGCTTATGAAATGTAACTCACAAAACCAACCTAGTGAAATATACTGTTAATGAAAACAAGTGTTCCAGAATTGTTTGTGTTCGATTATGAGAAAACATGATCGATTGCTTGGTCGTTTAGTCACTGCGACCAATCTTCGATTATTTCAATTAATCGGACCACCACTAGTTTATACTGAAAGGTATTTAGAGGAATTGTTTTATTGGTATTTTAATTATATTGTTTTTTTTCCCATTAACATTGTATTGTTCCCTTAAGATCCATAGAAACCTATGATAGTGAATTCAAATGACCGTTGGGTCGATGGGGTAGCCTAGTCGTTAAAGCGTTCGCTAGTCACGCCGAAGACCCGGATTCGATTCCCCACATGGGTACAATGTGTGAAGCCATTTCTGGTGCCCCCTTCGTGATATTGCTGGAATATTGCTAAAAGCGGCGTAAAACCAAACTCACTCACTCACTCAAATGCCCGTTTGCTATATTCGGGTCATGTTTCCAGGTTTGGGTGGACGACACGCATTTTTCTGTTGTTTATTATTTTTTGTTTGTTGTTTGTTTAGTTGTTTTTTTTGTATTTTATTTTGTTCTGGGGTTGAGTTTTTTTGTTTGTTTTAGGGGTGGGGGTGTGTGGGGTGGTTCGCCTTAACATCTGAGACCCTCATCTCTTCAGACTTTCTTCTACATGAGACTGACAAGTAATGAAGTAACTGTAACATTGAATAAACACTAGTGTATCTATCTCTAATACTTTAACCGCCGTGATGTTGCTGGAATATTGCTAAAAGCGGCGTAAAGCCAAACTCAGTCAGTCAGTTTGAAATTACATTTTGAATTTATAAAGTTTCAAACATGGCTAGCTATCTTATGGGGCTTAATGCTACTTAGCTGCAGTAAAAGCTTAACCGTTTTGCTCTAAAGGTTTCCAAACGGAGATATAAATCAGGAAAAGTAATATTTCAAGCTAAATTGTTTTAAGACATCGTTAAGGCGCTGAATGATTTATGCAAATAGCATATCTTCATGTGTTGCTGGGTTTAATTAACCTCAAACCAGCTGCTGTCGGGTAAATCCGCCCATTACTAATGACGCAACTTGTCTATTTCACTCTGAAATGAACAACCTTCTTAATTCGAGGAAGCCCGGGTTACTTCTCCATCCATTATTGAAAGGTAATCCGTTAATAAACCATCCCTAAAATACCCGTCACAGCGTGACTTCGGTCAAAGTGTCAATCATTAGGAAATGCAGAATGGGAGAATCGATTTCGCTTCCTGGTCATCAATTACGTACTGCTGTAGCGTTCCGATCGCCTAACGGCTCTATTAGGTTAAGGACATCGAGTATGTTGCTCAGCAAATGTTGCAGCATCGACCAGTGATGGAGTATTTAGTCTGGAGAATGTAAGACACTGTGTACACTTTATCACGGCCGCTTCCATCGCGAGACAGTCAGAGAGAATATTCAACCACTTTACCTCTAAAGACACTGTGAGGGGTCTCTCGGGGGTATCCTAAGGGGTATCTTGACAGTGCATCGGCAGACGGTTCGCTTGTTCATTTGTAGACCGTACTCTTTTTCAGCCGTTCGTGGCAAGTCCGGCCTTTACACGACAGAGTTCGCTGTAGAGGCCTTATGACACTGCGCTTGAGATGTAGAACTCCTGCGACACTGCGCTCGAGATGTAGAACTCCTGCGACACTGGGCTAGAGATGTAGAACTCCTGCGGCACTGGGCTAGAGATGTAGAACACTTGCGACACTGGGCTAGAGATGTAGAACTCCTGCGACACTGGGCTAGAGATGTAGAACACTTGCGACACTGGGCTAGAGATGTAGAACACTTGCGACACTGGGCTAGAGATGTAGAACACTTGCGACACTGGGCTAGAGATGTAGAACACTTGAGATGTAGAACACTTGCGACACTGGGCTAGAGATGTAGAACACTTGCGACACTGGGCTAGAGATGTAGAACACTTGCGACACTGGGCTAGAGATGTAGAACACTTGCGACACTGGGCTAGAGATGTAGAACACTTGCGACACTGGGCTAGAGATGTAGAACACTTGGGCTAGAGATGTAGAACTGGGACTGGAGAGATGTAGAACACTTGCGACACTGGGCTAGATGATGCAGAACACTTAGAGATGACACTGGGCTAGAGATGAAGAACACTTGCGACACTGGGCTAGAGATGTAGAACACTTGCGACACTGGGCTAGAGATGTAGAACACTTGCGACACTGGGCTAGAGATGTAGAACACTTGCGACACTGGGCTAGAGATGTAGAACACTTGCGACACTGGGCTAGAGATGTAGAACACTTGCGACACTGGGCTAGAGATGTACACTGGGCTGGAGATGTAAAACACTTGCGACACTGGGCTAGAGATGTAGAACACTTGCGACACTGGGCTAGAGATGTAGAACACTTGCGACACTGGGCTAGAGATGTAGAACACTTGCGACACTGGGCTAGAGATGTAGAACACTAGAACACGCAGCAACATTGCTCCGTTATTTACTTCCGGCTTAAGATGTGTGTGCGCAGGGCTAAAACAGTCTAGGGTCTAGTAAATCTTCAAAGTTTCATACTGGGCATGTACACTGTATTTCCAAATGTCCTAATCTGAAATATCAGTGTTAGACATGATGGCTACAATTTCGTGTTGTATCATGTGTTCCCATGGGTTTCTACTGAACACCTAACTAACCATTGCCCAGGTTTATGTGGTGTCCCGACAGGTGTCGCCATCGTGTGGTCATGCGTCATAGACACCTGCTTTGGATTTTGTCACAATCGTACTCTTCTTACGGTCTACTCCCATTTGTGAGAACTCCCAGTTGTGAGACTCCCAGTTATGAGACAGTGGAGTAGGTTATTAACAACGAAAACACACCATACTCCCCTGTTTGATAGAATGGATTCACCCTAGCTAATTACTGATTTGCTATGTAACTGAATCTTGTGGAGGTAACCTAATGAAACTTTATAAGATAAATTGATTAACATACTCAGGTAAATGTCTTTAATAATTAAACACTTTGTGTAGGTAACTTCGTGATCAAAGAGAAATTAATTTACCTACTCAGATTTACTCCGTCTCCGAAACTACAAGCTATAGTTTAAGAAATATATTTCATTTTATATGTTATGTTGCATGGGAGCGGTGTTAACATAAGCAGTAATACTTCACCAATCCCAATTCATTTTCATAAATAATAATAAAATATGTTTAAACCAAAATGACAGTGGAGATATCTAACGACTGTTGAACATTTTACAAGTATTTTTACATTTCTTTACCAATGTACTATATACGGTACTGTGCACGTCTCATACTATTTTAGACAAATGCGACTTCATCTGGAGTTGCGTCCCTTTGATGTGCCAGGAATATATATTCGAGGGTCCGAATCCCAGATTTTCACTGCTTGTATCTGCCAGCACAATACCCGTGGGTTTCATCCGTTAACGCCGTGGTCTGGCAGACCTGTTGTTTATTGTGGAATTAAGACACTCACTCACTCACTCATACAGCTAACACACCACGATGGATTAGAAAATACATACCGGATCGAACTCACTCACGAGCTCTAACACTTGACACATGTTTTACTTTATACGACGCGACGCGCTAAATATATTCAAAGTATAGAACCGTTTGAAAGCGTTCCACGTATACCCGTACCCGTACGGAATTTTTACCAATTCAATATTCACAAACCCTGAAGGCGAAATCTTTGCATTCCAGTATATAAGGGAATAGATTCGTTATTTACATATAGCTGATAGCAACTACACGAACTGGATTCTTGTATCTTTTATTATTTTTATTATCAATGCACCGAATTATATTATCCAGAACCTGAACGGCCCAGTGTAGCACATAAATATTATGCAATTCCGTTACAGCGTTACGGGGAAGCCTTAAACTGGGGCGGCCGGAGACTTCCGGTAGTGCCTGGTGTTTGTTATTGTACAGAGTGCAAAAATGATGGAAATTTGCAGCATATCAGCTGTTGTACATTGCAGGAGTCGAGCTGTTTACTTCCACGTGCTCTACGTATTACAGCTGAGTTTTTCTTCTCCCCGTTCTTTGTGCCCCATCTAATACAACGTGACGGACATGAAACAAATTTCCAATTCCTGGGTAAACCGTATTGTTTAGTGTTGGGCTTATCGCTGTTTCCAATTCCTTGATTATTAATTAATTAATTATTATTATATTATGAATATTTCTGTTATGGATCCATTTTGGGAACAATTTCACCATGTTTTGATGTCTCTTCACACAGGAGACCGGGCTGGTCATCGTTCTGGCGAGTCTTCCACGTTGTTTTGAATGCAAGGCCGTTTTGATTATAAGTCACGGTTTGACTCCCGTTATGATTTCCTCTCTCATTACGGGGGCGTTTTGGTAGCTCAAAGGTTAAAGCGTTCGCTTAGGTTCGATTCTCCACATAGGTACAATGTGTGAAGCCCATTTCTGGTGTCCCCCGCCGTGATATTGCTGGAATATTGCTAAAAGCGGCGTAAAACTAAACTCACTCATTACGGGTTGGGTAGCCAAGTGGTTAAAGCAATGCTCAGTCACGCCGAAAGTCTGGGTTCGATTCCCTACATGGGTATAAGATGTGAAGCCCATTTCTTGTGTCTTGCATCGTGATGTTAATGGAATTTTATTAACACCGGTGTAAAACCACACTCACTCACTCATGAGCATGCCAGTTATAACGCGTCACTTGCTTTAACTGGTGGCACTTGGGATTCTCTTGAAACAGCCGTTAAACCCTACCGCTCGCTGAATCTACACATTCCGTATGACATGAGGACTTATCCATCACAAATATTCACACGTGGAAGATTTAGAACGTAACGCAACTATATAGATGGGTTTCAATGTCAGCTCAGCCAATGAAATCCATCCATTAAATAAATGTCATTCCTGTTCGGGCCAGTGTTCAAATCATGTGGAAATGTCAAAACGACAAGATTTTTCAACGCCCTTTTAAGTTAAGTTCATTCGAGGCCCTTTCAATAAATCATCTTTTTCAGTTGTAAGGAAATCACTATGTCATCTTGACATTCCGAACAACATCGATCTTTCCTAACAACTAGTTATAAGGTTTTCAAGACCGGAATCGGAAATAGCCAGAGGCTATACCTTTTTAACACAGAATTGATTCGCACGGGACTCATATATTTTCACGATTTAGATCCGCTGGGCTGTTTTTAGAAGAGCATTGGAAAGTCGGTTTCTAGAATTTTTTTCGTTGGAAATGAATTACATTTGAAACATTTTGTTGAAATGTGGATGGACTTTAGTAAATTGCATTCGCAAAGGCTGTCGGGTAATCGATGAGGGTCGGTCTTGTTCACTGGTGGGAATTGATCAAGTTTCGTTTGAAATAAGATTTATTGCGTAATTGTCGTGTTCCGTGATGCAGTGTTCGATATGCACTTTTTCCTTCAATCTTTTACTGGTTTGAACACGAATGGAAATTTGGTATTTTCGCTCGACTCGAATACAACTATATGTTGTGTTTAATGGAGCACTGGCAATGCGAGAGAATACATAGTAAGCTAATTCTGTAGTAAATAATAGTTACATGGGGGTGACATCGCTTTCAGGTTAATAGCACTTATACAGTACGTGGTTGCGTGTGCTTGCTCCCAATTGCGTAGATCGGTGCTCATCTTGTTGATCACTGGATTGTCTGGTCCAGACTCGATTATTTACAGACCGCCGCCATGTAGCTGGAATATTGCTGAGTGCGGCGTAAAACTAAACTCACTCACTCACTATTCTGGATTTATGCAACAGTTAAACATGGATAGCTCTCACGTTTACATAATACTGAGACGAGCCGACCAGTTTCAGTTTTATCCTGTTAATACCGACCACAAGGCGGGGTGACAAAAAGCACCATCTTTAACGTTTCCTGGTGTGATACATCACGGCGGGGGATCGAACCTCACCTTCCGCTCTCCGGACTGACGTGGTATCCACTACACCAACGTTTCTTGGTGTGATACATCACGGCGGGGATCGAACCTCACCTTCCGCTCCCCGGTGACGTGGGGATCGAACCTCACCTTCCGCTCCCCACTGACGTGGTATCCACTACACCACGGAGGTGGCTTAACAAAAACAGTTACATCAAATTAATGATTGTTTCGAAAAGTAATTAACAGACAGACCGGCGAATAAATATTTCATTTCTTTCGCACGTTTAACAGAACTGTTAGGTGCATTGTTTTTTTTAGTATTTTGTCAATTATGTGGTTTAAGTGTAAACACTATAAACATCAGTGATACTGTCCCGCTTTGTAAAACTCAGTGCTGAAATTTATCGTACAAATTTAGCTTTGTTTGAGGTTTTATGCCAGAGTAATTTTTTCAGTCATATCAAGGCGTATGAAATCTTTGGCAAACACGCACTCAGTATCCATTGGCAAATTCTATATGTCCAACTAATTGTAAAGATGCCACCTTACAGAATTGATTGCTAACATTGTCGGAACGACAGCCACCGTGTTTGAAAGTTACAAGCAGTCGACTGATATTGACTACTGGAACACTGAAATAGACACGCGGACATGTCGAGTGCCATCCAAATGTCATAAATAATCTCAGTAATTACCCTGAGAAATTTGCCAATCCCCGTGACCTCGTGGGTCTTTGAACTCCATAAGTGCTAAGAGGGCTGCTTTATGGGGTCGTAATCCCCAATGTCAGGACAGCGGGTGTTTGGGGCTGGGCTGGGCTGGGCTGTGTTCCTTGTCCTGCTTGAACATGTCTCGGCTGTGGGTTTTCCTGTTGCGAGACATTTGTGACGCGTCTTGCACCCCTGCAACAGCGTCGCCTCAGGCTGGGGTATCAACATTGACATCTTACGAACATATTTTGCTTTGTGTCCCCGGGGAGTATTGTAATTAGGGATGCCTTTCCAGGGGGATCATTTTAACGGGAATTCGCATTCTTTTCTGACTTTTTTTGTAACTTCCTACGCACGTACTCATCTACGCTATACAAAATATGTTAGGGTCATAAACATCATTTTAAGAGTTTTTATGAAACTGCTTGCTCAACCTTCAATGCAAATTATCCCGAAAAGGTCATAAGTCCCAATATTATTACGTTTATTATATGTAGACTCCCATATGATGCTTCACCATCCTTATAAAATGATATCCTTGATATTCCTTGGTCATCCTAAGTATCATATCCCAGTTCTTTGTGCTCGTTTTAATTATTTATCATAATGACATGGGTACGTAGTACAGTGGACCCTCACGTCTTGTAAACGATCCCGCACTCAGACTCCTGCCATCTGTATCTGACTCGTGATTACTCTCTTACCCTCCAATTATCGTCCCACCCCTTGGACACTGACCCACCCTCTGCCCCTCCCACCTGTAACAGGACTTCTGTGAGACGTGGGTTGCTGTGACCGCTGTCCAGTCGTGAACGTTGCTCGTGAGAAATCCAGTGGAGAGCTTTGTCTAGTGTGTTTCACACTCCCTCAACCGCATTATTGTCACTACTGCCCAACCCCTTCTGCAAAGCTAAAGCTCTAAATGAAGCAAGTCTAGATTTACTCAGGTTCTGAATCTCCAATCTCACTTGGACTCCTTTTCAATTAAAAAGGAATATTGTTTTGTTTTATCAAAATGATGTATATTCAGAGACTAAGCGTTAGTCTGAGCTTGATCGTTACAGCCACGGAGATGTATCTGAAATATGACAGAATTACTCACTCACTCATTCACTAAATTGCTAAATTCGGCAACATTCGGCTAAATCCGGCTAAATTCGGCAACATTCGGCTAAATTGCATCATCTAACAGCATGTCCATGTCCATGATTCGCTGCTGACAGTAACCCCAATCCCTTAGTAACCCCACTCCATCACCTCCCCCACTCCATCACCTCCCCGTCCCCCACCCCCACCCCAACACTCGCTGCCAAACTGCGCCTTTCTGAAACGTGTTTGTTTCCATACGAGAGTCAACAAATGAATCCTTTACCCCCTGCGATCACCGTTCCTGACGCCCCACCCCACCTGGTTACTTCTTCTCCCCGAGTCCCCACGTACCAGCGTTTGTTATGTGACGTGTCACAGTAAATGGGGCACCTTGCTGCGACATTTCAGTGCGTATGTCTTCATCTTCAATCAAAAATTAGGTCACCTAACACAAATTATCTTTACAAAGTTGTTTTATTTTATCAATTCAATACAATGCTACCATCACGCGAGAAAATGCTCCCATTGTCGTGAAACTACATCATCATATTCTATCGCTGTTCTACGTGAAATCCATTTATTCGCTCTAAAACTGCGTACCTTCGCCCAGTTGCCCAAGAGTACTTGTGTATCAAAGAAAACCAGTAAAAATGTTTTGGAGCTCTCTGAGTCCTCATATCTCTTGCAATCAATCAATCAATCAATCAATCAATCCACAGCAACAACGTGCATGCTTGACACCAGCATTGTTTTTCTGGGGGAAAAAAGCACAGCGAACTTTGTCAAAATTCTCCCGATATGTCTCGATTATATTTCCAGTTCCCAAGCTCTCGAGGCAATTCCTTGAGGGCAACCCAATCTACTTTCTTTGTTAAATGTCAGTTGAAATTCAGACGCTTCTATGGAAACGGGAATTTGAGACGTTCTTTGAATCTAGATTCTCGAATAATTGGAATTGTTTTTTTATATTCTGTGTCATTTCGGATTTGTATTTCACATACTGTCGATTTCTTTCATAAAATTCGCGAAAGAAACGAGAAAGATGTGTAGCCACGTGAAAACCACCAATCAAATTGATCTGAAAAATAGAACACATTTTTACAGTTTTTCAGCTGGTGAGCTGATCTCGATTCTCTGCACATTTTCAGCCCAGCTGCAAAATTTGGTTAAAGCTGCGTAACTTGTCCACATACCTATCAGGCATTAGCGATTTATACAGTTTCAATTCTGATAAAGCCCAAATTGTGTTTTTAGCGTAATCTGTGGCCAAGTGTTAATTTCAAGCCTGGGTTGAATCAGTATTGCGTCTCGTTATCACATCACGTGAACTCGAGGCTTGTATATTTCACATCTATCAGGCAACGTATCGCCTCCGTTGGAAACGTGGGCGTTTTACTGCGCAGAAAGAAACTATAATCTGCAGAGCATAATGGCCAGGCGACTGCAACCGGCGGCAAGTCAATGAATAACACATTTGAAATCTTATTTTTCAAAGAATTCCTCCCTACGTGCTAATCGGCAACCAAAAAGAAAGTCTTCCAGGAACCTCGCGCAAAAACATGCTATAAACATGCCTCCATGCTGCAATCTACACATCGAATCTCATTATATTCGGTGCTCTACGCGCAAGAAAATGGTGTATGTCTGGTTTATCCGATCGACGATCTTTTGTAGAAATATCACAAAGGTTAATCTGTGCTAAAACCTCTGTTTATCTGGCATGAATCTTTCTCATGCGATACGGAAATACTGTATTTTAATCAATGTTTTTTAACTCCACAGATTTTAGATTCTGTTATCATTAACGAGAATACGATCATCTAACGACTGTTTGAAACTTCGCAACTTCGACTGATTAAATACACCGTCGAATTCAATTACAATAAAAACAAAACAATGTCCATCTTTTACGAATAATGTTGCTCTTTAAATCCAACAGCGATTCATTCTAAAACATTAAAACATAAATTACTTATTAAAACATCCATTTTCAAGACACAAAAGGATGGTTTCATCTGGAAATAGAAAAAACGTAATGGTCCAGGCGAAGACAGGCCTTTGAACTTGAGAAATAATAACCTAAGTTTCGGCTCAAACTAATGTCCATTAAAGCGCTCGCGTTGGCATTTGAACCCCGAAGAAAAACTCGAAGGCATGGTAATGAAAGAACAATGTCAGGAACCAGGCTTCCAAAACATCCATAAACGTGTGTGTTAGGGCCACGCGTAGCTGTAATTGGGCGTGTGAGTTTAGTGGTTTCACATATGTTTTAGAGGTCGTTGGATCTCGTCACAGACCTCGCTCGTATTTGCTTTGTTCGAGTGCGAAAGTAATCGAGGGGTCTAACGAGGCTGAGTTCAGATGATGGGTTTACCTCTCGTCACTGCCGTGGCAGTTTACTGTTGTGGTTCTCGGTCTAGTCCGAGACGCGATCCGGGAGATCTTGCCGAGATTTGAGAATACGTATGTTTATCGAAAACCTTGACTGAAGGCGAAAAGGGATCCAAAATGATTGTTACATGAAGAGTGTGCTTATTGTTTCGGGCATGTGTGTGTGTGTGTGTGTGTGCGCGTGCGTGTGTGTGTGTGTGTGTGTGTGTGTGTTTTTTCATGATAAATTGGGATTGGAAAAAGGTAGAACACAAGATGGTTAAATTCCCCACATGGGTACATTGTGCGAAGCCCATTTTTGCTAATATTGGTGGAATGTTGCTAAAAGCGGCGTAAAAGTAAACTCACTCACTCACTAATGGACAGGGAAGAGGCGTAGTTCGGATGAATCAGGTTCCGAGATTTGGTGATGTGAATCAGATGGCAACGAAAGCATTCTCAAAGGAACCGAAATTAATAAAATAATCAACTAATTCATAGACATTAACAGTGGTTGTTCTATAGAAAAGGCTTGTAGAAAACAACGTCAAGATAATGATATATCACAATAAGGTTTCAAGCGAGAGTTACCCATATATTCTGGAGTCAATTACCTCACAGAATGAGAATGAGATGGCTGGAATCGAACCAGGGCCTGTGGCGTAACGAGCGAATGCTTTGACCACTGTGTTACCCTTCCGCCTCCTCAAGGAAAGAAAGTGCGTTGATCGTTGTCACGTAAGGAACGTAGGAACGATGATTCCATATCTTATCAGGCCTCGTCATCGTGTCACCCCTACACAGAATACAATGGTCAAGTGAGTCGTCCCCACCCCGGGGCTTCTTCACCCGAGGGGTCAGGTCAAACGTTAATCGGGGTAAAATACATCCGAGCCAAGCAACCGCTGAAATGAATTTGGGACGAAGTTCAATCGCAACAAACAAGTCCGATCTTGTTTACCTCTTCATGCATTGCATTGACCGAGATGTGCCGAATGACGTCGTGTCATGCACGGAAGATGAAGGAGGGTACTTTTAATGGGATGTCACTACTTGTCATAGCTGTAGTAGAATCAGGAGAAGTTTGTGTTTTTACGACTTTACGTCATGAAGTGCAGTAAATGTCAAACTTGAACAATGATATGAAGGAAAAGGTCGGTGCATTTCCGCACTTTGTGAAACTTTTTATAGCGTTAGCTTTGATGAACGCTTCTAAACGGAATAGCGTTTCAACAAAATATACCCTTAAAACGATTGGGGTATTAAGGGTCTTAGGCTGCAGACTCTCAGTCTGATGAAATTAGCTTCACGCTAATCCATTTCTTGGTAAGTGTCACATATAGCAAGAAAGAAGACAAAATAGACCCATTCATCAGATGTTCAGTGCCACGGGACAAATTATGGGTATTTGATAGGCGATATAAAGTCAATGATTGCCCATCGCCGACAGCTCGAAAACCACAATTTTTCATAAACGACATAATCTTACACATCAGACTTGACTGATTGGAAGTTTTCCTATAAATAATTACATAATTATATCCTGTATTGAGAATGATCGTTTCCGGTATGTGTAGACGTTTTCTTTGCCTGTCTTCCCTTTGTTGTGTTGGTTTTGTAGAGTTACGGAGGTGCCAAATCCCACTCACCTGTACCCCAAAACCTAGTAATTTCTACCCGGGTCTCATTGTTTACCTCGGAATCCTTAATACTGCTTAACACAATCTGAAAATCATTGAGAAATGGTGCGATGTGGCGTTTCATTATTGAAAAAATGTCCTGGTCCTTATACCCTCTTAATAAACCCCAAATCCCCAAATCCCCAAGCCTTCGTCACGCGGGGTCAGAATGTCAACAGTTTGTGAAATGTACGCACGAACAAGCCGAGACATGAAACGTATTCAAATTAGCAAAAATACTGTGAATATGTATGTATGTAAATTAAGACTTTGATTGCGTGTACAAGACATGTTCTGTCTCCATTAACAGCTTATTTCAGCTCACAGCTCGAGCTGCTAACTGGATGAAATATGTGCAATTAATTATACACGTGGTAAAGTACGACATGAACGAACAAATAGAATATACATGAAAAATGTTCTCATGAAAACAAACACCTGAGTAAACAGACACGAGACACTTGAGTCCATGATGAAATTGACATAGTGTATGCGTGCACATGCGTACCCTGACCACGTGACCAGATGAGTTAGTTCTCGCAATGCATGCTGATTGGATTTGATTAAAATACGTT
Source organism: Haliotis rubra (assembly GCF_003918875.1). Classification (NCBI taxonomy): domain Eukaryota; kingdom Metazoa; phylum Mollusca; class Gastropoda; order Lepetellida; family Haliotidae; genus Haliotis; species Haliotis rubra. Next base: position 322,902 of record NW_025766547.1, on the reverse strand, counting down.
CTTTGTTGGTTATGGTAATTAGAACGAATTAAAACAATTTACCATCTCATTTCGATAGTCAATTGAGCGCGAAACACGATACGTGTTTTCCGAAGGCTTCGTGACATGTAGAAGTCAGGTGCGGGAGTTGTGTACTGGGTGTAGAATGAGGTCTGGTTGAGTGTTTTAAAGTGTTCAGTCCCTTGAATGAAAGGAGGCGGGGGTTGGGGTTAGGGTGAGGATGGGAGTGGGCGGGGTCAATATGGGGAAAGTGATAAATCATTCCAAACGACTTTCAGTGAGTGACTCGGGTTTTACGCCGCTTTGAGTAATATTCTAGCAATACCAGACTTCACATACTGTACGGATGTGGGGAATTAAACCCGTGCTTCGGTCGCAACAAGCTACCGCTTGAACCAATAGGCTAGCTGTGGCCCGATAAGGACAGAAAGTGCGATCGGAGTTGATGAACGTAATGCAGTGTCCTAACCTTTAGATGAATAACTATTGCCCCTTCGTCGAGACAGGATCCGCTGACACTTATCGATACTTACTGACTGTGTAGCTTCGTGTTTTTTCTCCCACGATGTCTCCCAGATTGAACTGATAGCACGTCATCGTTCTTCTGGAATCCTACACTGAATTAATAATACGGTACTTTACAACAAAGATACGAGTCGCGTTCGTTTATTGAAAGATTTAACAACCACTTTGTTTTATCAACTCCAAGTAGCGTCGTTTAATGTCTCTGTGAAGCATTTAGCGGTGACATTTGCCCAATCATCAATTAGCAGTATGTCCCGCGTTCCCATGGGAAAGCTACCTTCGACATAGAACCGAACATTAAATTAATTATTCAAACACAATTGAGATATAAACTTGACACTGTGCAAATATTTACTGTTAGCCCATAATCTCTTTATAACTGTATTGACTATTGCTGACATTAATTGTTAGTGTTTCGCGATATCTACCACAATAATGCCCCCATGACTTACAGGAGACGGGGTAGGGGACACCATGAAAATCCAATCCCCTCCCAGCCCCTCCTTGCCTCCCCCTTCGTCGAAAAATAAAATATGGTGATAGAGTTCTCGTGAGATCTCGTGCAAAATTGCTGACCTTTCCAGTTACAGTTTATGCAAATGAGTGTTCGTCTGACGTCATGGTCCGCGCTGACGCCACCATGACAAAGGGCTCGGGTGACCCCTTACCCCCAGATTTAAATCAAGCTTCGCTGAACCTCATCCAGAATTAAATACGGTTTATAAGGGGTCGTCTCAAACGGCGTGCGAGATTTAATGACAGACACGTACGCGTTTTCCCATGGGAAACATGTGATGGTATCCATATCCATGGAGGTCATGTGTTTTATTAATTCTTAAAAAAATATTTTTAAATATTCTAGTGTAGGAATAGATTTATGTTCTGGACCTAAAATATATTTATGTCATAAAGGCGCGAAAATGTCCTCATTATAGATAATTTGTGTGTTGGCATACATCCACAAAATTAACATGAACCTTGATTTTGTGTATAAGAGCAGGGATAATCTACAATCGTTATATAGTCTCCCTGATAAGAGCAATGCCTTTTTATGAGCTCTGGGACTTTTTACTGTTATTGCATATTAGAGTTATAGGTCGCACAAGTACAGAACTCTCTATTAAATAACCAGTCCCCTTTGAGATGCCCCCTTGCACGTACGCGGCCCTCTCACACCCGTCCCTCCCCGTGCCCTTGTCTATTGCACCCCTGGGATTCAACATAGCGCCAGTCGTGCGGGTATCACTGACTCTCTAGCCTTGTGATATTTCACACAGTGTGTTTATAACTGTCAATCAAACTCCGATCTCCACCGATTCAGTGATTACTTCCTTTTGTCCGCCTAACAAGGCGGTAGTGGTGTAATTTCACCACGTGTAATTGTATATTGCTGTCATTGTGTTGGAGAAGAGTGTTCATGACTCTGGCGAGATTGTTTACAGTGTTTTTGTGAACTCCAACACCAAGCCCCGATACGAGTCTCTTAGAAACAGCTCCCATGCCCAGTCTTGCAGGGGTGTGGCCTCTGTGCCTGGGGGTCGGGGTTCGACACCTGAGAACCCTGGAGTCATATAGCCTACCTTACAAAACAAATCTATGACATTAATCTGCACAACGGTTATACTGATCAGGTTATATTAATCACACACAATGACTCGTGAAGTGACATGTTTCACGTTCCAAATACCCAATGACGTGATTTATTTCAGGTATTCGGTAATCGATGTCCTATTATTATTCTTGTTCTCTGAAGACAATAAAACAAGCCCGCAATCAAACTCCGTACTTATTTACACCACGTGTTATGGCGATCAACAGCTCAGCCTGTCTGATGGTTGGGTGAGCGATACGCGTGTTGTATGGTGTTCTGATGTTGCTCTACGGGGTAATCTCCCTTGTTTCTTGATCTACTGGGTGGTCTCTCCTTTGTTCCCGTTGTTTCGGTACAACGTATTTGTAGACCTGCCAAATTTGGCGTTGTAATCAGTTGGTCAGTGTGGCTATTACGCTACAATTCGTTGTGCAGAGTTACGTGCCTTGGGCATACCAGGAACCTATGAACATGGGTTCGAATCTCGGCTCGCCCCGATTACGTTTCTAGGTTTGTCAGCACGGTACCAGTGCCCCTTGGTTTCACCAAAGAGGGGACATGTCTGTACCTACATCACCTCCGTCTTTCCTCCCAATAGCTGACACGCCGTAATATGAAGGGAATACTGTTCATGGTGGCGCTAAACCCCCCTCACTCCCTCTTCCACCCACGTCACTGCTCCTGTTATTGTTGTGATAATGGGGCGGTAGGGTAGCCAAGTGGTTAAAGCGTTCGCTCGTCACGCCGAAGGCCATGGTTCGACTCCCGACGCGGGTGCAATGAGTGAAGACCATTTCTGGTGTATACCCCCAACATCCACGAGTGTCACTTTCATCGGACACCTGTCAATCATCCCGCTAGCATCTGTCTTAATATCCCACACTTGGTCTCAAGGAAACTTAATCAGCAAATAATTATACAATACTATGCATTCTAGTTTGGATTCGTTTAATAACCGAAACTTGATAAAATGCATTTTTGTTTGCCTGGAGTTTCATAATATGATAAAGAACATTATTTAAAGCAGTTGGCCAGGCTAATGTTTCGTTTGCACAGAAAGGCGTACATATTCATAAAGGAAACAGGATTACAAATGTATACATTTTTCAGCTTCGTCCTTTATGAAATATAATATTCTTGCGTCCTTGTTTAGTCAGGATTTAAACATTACATAAATGTAAACTGCTCATTTAGAAATAATGCGTTCACCGCCCCACCCTTCTATAAAATATTCATTCGCCAACATTTGACAAGCTAGCACACCTTTCTCGTGCTGCACGCGCTCTTCGTGCGCAAGGCTGGTTATCCGCATTGTGACCTGTCAATCAAATGCAACCTTCGCCGCGCCTACAGGTCAGTGACCTACTTCCGCCGACAGCCTGTTTACAGTGGTATAATTATTATAACACCCATACGTTAAACAGACTGGCCGGACTTACATGCTGCAATTACTGTATAACGGGGCGATTAGAGTATAACTTTATTTTTAGCCGATAGTTATACTGTACGTGTATTTGGATATGTCTTGGTTATTTTTTAGACGATATTTGGCGTTGTGCTATTTTACCCGAAAGTAAATGTAAGGTAAGCCACATGTAACTTCGAGGTTCGGGCAAACACGCGTTTAAAATGGATCGTTTTCAATTTGTACAATAACAGTTTAAATCGATTTTTAGACTGTGTAATACATTACATGTTTTGAAACAAATATGTGATATTAAGTACCCGTACATTTGGAAATTGCCGCCTCTCCGTAATGGGATGTTTTGGGGATATTGTTTGGTTGTTATGGGTTTTAGTTTATTTGCAATAAATATATCTTGTCTTACAATTTTAGAGACAGTTTATGAATGTTAAATAATTTTCTTATCTTTTTACTCTATATATTCATAGCATTGATCCATACGTATTCAGTAAATTATGACCCTTTGTATGATCCACTAAATACCACCGTTCGTTTGTTCTACGGGGAACAATGCCCAATATTAAGATGTTGAGATTGTTTATTAGTCATGTCTGAATGGAAAACTGTTCAATGTTCAATATTTCGAGAGCTACATTACCATTTTGTTAAAAAGAGTTACACTGTGTGTTTGTGTACTTGTATTTCGTTAACAGAATTTCCTTTTTTTAGGTGAAACGATTTTCTGTGGTTATTATGTCATGATTACGATAGTTACCTATTGATAAATGTTTGATCGGCACTCTAGAAGTTGGTTGAGTCGAAAATAAAGCATACGACTTATAGATAACAGAGCTCGATGCAATAAACAAGAAACATGTTAGCCATAACGTCGCACGCTTCATTACATATGGCCGTTTAAAGTCGGACCACTCAATAATGGTCGAACCAAATTTTGCATCGTGTTGTATAAGGACGTTCGGGTTACAAGTAGGTATCTGTTTACTCGTGAGACGCCCCCTACCCTCATTAACATCGTAACTAGTCTCTCCCCGCAGCCCTGATCGCCCAGGGGCTCAGGTCTATTTGAAACAGAATATCATTGACGTCGTAACGCGAAACATACAAAGTTAATAAGAACCTCACATCTCGACTTTATCGCATTCACCTCTGACCTTTCACCTTTGAAAATCTACAACCCAAGGGCATGAATAAATCACGGTCACTTTTCGGGATCTTTAGCAACAAGACGTTAATTTGCAACAACAAAGCCCTGCTAACGTTCGCAATTGGCGAAATATTATCCGCTGTATAAACTTAACCATACACTGAACAATCCCGCTTCTCAACAGGTATTACCAGATCAAAGACTGTAAATCGACCATACCTAAACAATTTGACCTTTCAAGTTGCCGACAGGTGCCCCCCGTATGTCATAAACTGGGGTTCGTAAACTCCAAACACTGCCAAGCGAGTGGAGAGTTAATGATGAGGTGATGAGATTATGGTGTCAGCGAAGCCTTTTAGACGTGTGAGGAGAGCACATGCAGCGTGGGACAATAAGCGAAAGTTTATTGGACGATATCTACTTCAACGTAAACTGTCATCTAGATACTGCAAATACCCCTTCACCTTATCACGCGACTTAGAAATAAACAAACATTTGTAATTAAAACCTGACAATCACCACCCCGACATCAAAGGAGTTTTGAAGGACAGGTGTCGAGATGGCGAAATCATGTGAGCACGACGTTAAGTTAGTATCACCAGAAACGTGATTACAGTGTTGAAATATCAAAGTTCATTTAGCTTGTGAATATAACTGAACAAACCACAGGCATGTAGCAACCGTATGCATCTCTACATGTTTCATAAATATGAGAAAGTAAGATACTTTATGGATAACAACTTTCTTATTATATATGATGCAATGATGTATAGATTATTTTCTTACTCACCAACTTCTAAAATGTCAATCAAACAGTTCATGAATATAGGTCGCCATACGACTTAATAAATGCCGATTACGTTAGATATTAGCTCATTCACTCATAAACGTCGACTTATTAGATAATACATTTTATTCACTTTTTGTGTGATATCAATATCGTATCAGTCTTTGACACCGTTATCGGTTTTTAAGTTGCAGGACGTCGAAAATGTGTTTGGGTTAATGCGATTGGTCTATTGGCAGACACGTGACTGTATTGACGTAACGACTAATCCGATTGGATAGTTCTGTTGCCTGCGTGGTTATCTCTCCCAGATGGTAATTTGTTTTAAAATATTCTAGCAAAGTTTGACTCTTAGCTTCTGTATAAACAAGCATATTTGGCTGAAATACCCATAGATTAGATAGATGCGAGCCGGGGGCAGGTGATTGGAGACATACCTCGAGAGCGGGGATATATCGCGATTCAGCGGATCCCAATACAGTGGAGTCTGATTAATTGCTGATTCAGCACTCTACAATGGAACGTGAGCCCGGACAATGGATCACTGTCTGCGCTGTGGACCATCTCTCTGTTGATGCGATTGGTATTCTGTAAGACCATTTGCGGAATCTACGCTTTATTGTCGTTACTGATAAAGACCAAATTAAAATCTTCTTTAACAAAATAGTTGAAATGTTATGCTGATAGTTCACACAATTTGGGATTTAAAGCATTAACGACAAATTTTACTTAAAGAGGCATTTCGGAAGTGACATTTTTCTACGTTATGGTCAAAATTATTGACGAACGCTTTGTCTGTGAATATATATGATTTTGATAGAAACAAACAAATCCTTGTAAACTGAAAAGGAACCCCCGTGAAAAGGGCGATTCAGAACCTGAGGAAATCTAGACTTGCTTCATTTAGGGTTTTAGCATTGCAGGGAGGGCTAGGCAGTAGGGAAAATAATGTGGTTCAGGCTGAAATATTGTGTAGACAGACTAACATCGCCCACGCATTCACTATGTCCCGTGGTCGAAGGGAGCCTTGGTCTTAGGTCCACTGTGGTCACTTGTTTGACATCCAGTTTGAACAAGCTCACTTTGTTGACTAAGAGCTGGTTCGAGTAGAAAGACTGCTATTATATTACTACTGACACCGCTTGTACAACCACGGGTGTTCAGTCATCTGGGGCGCCTCCATGGGCTGTACATATTTGCTTCCCACAGACATGTCAGTATCCGTTTGTCCTGGGTTCGAATCCCCGGATCTCCGCGATAATGCCCCTGTGTCCGTCAGCACCTACATACACGTGGGGTTTCACCAACGTCGTACACCTCAGCGACATGCACCACGTCTGGCTTTCCTTTAAGACAAGTTGGTGCACCACGGAAAATGAAATATTGTTTAAAACCTGCGTTAAACTCACATATCTACGTTTGCATTGCATACCTCCCTCCACACGCACGCACGCACACACACACACACACACACACACACACACACACACACACTCACCGCCCACAGGACTATATTTTTGTTGCAAGGACTGGTGTCCTTTCTTACTGTTTGTACGAACGCCTGGTGTCAGTATTTCAGCGACCCATCCATATAATATGATCACTATTTTGCCTGGTGACAGTACTGAATTGTTTCGGCAGATGCTGGAGACTGAATATTCGTTGACGATTTGGACTGTGTGTGGCTCGGATTGTGTGTTGTGAATACCTGCTTGTACGAGCCGTTCCTGAGAGTATGTTTGGCACAAGAGCAGATTATTGAGGATTCCACAGTATTTAGTGTGTCATACAGACCCTGAAACAAATATATCGAAGAAAACCCATGCAAGTCTAGAATATGTGGCAAGTCTAGATTTCCACAGTTTCTCAAGGCTCCTTTTCAATACATTTTATTTGTTTGACTATGAACTGTGTTTTCTGTAAAATATGTTCATTTCAGAGACTAGTTGTTGGTCTGGGCAGTAATGGCATCGATGGCACGCTTATGTTATCAACCATTCGTTTTCATTCCATTCTTTCTGACTCATTTTCAACATATCAGTAAAATAGGTGAACTGATTGCATTATTCATTCAACAACGTCTACTCTGTCTGCTACTACAGCTTCTACTACAGCTTCTACTACAGTTCATCCGAATACAAAAGAGTTCAAGGGTATCTTGTAGCCGCAAAGCAAAGCGTCTCTTGAGATATTTTAGTCGCACGCACTGAGATAATCTCGAGCCAGGGTGAAATGTAACACCACACATATTCATGCACTCTGTCCCAGTTGTGTCTGAACGACAACACTTCATGTCGGGGACTCGACAAAGCAGGCGACTCTATTTGACCACAGCACCTCTTCCATTCACGCGGCACGTCCACTCGGGAAGCTAGTACGGCGACGTTATGTGGACGACCTTTCCATATTTACTAACGCTTGGTGAAAGGTCACAGAGGTCATGTGGCTGGCGATGCGGGGGCGTCTCGCAGTAGGATGTGCCCCTTGCAGTTTGCTGCGTGAATTCTGTGCCATCTACGATGTGAAAGTTCAAATGAAAATATTTTGGCCAGCGATCTTGAATCAATGGTCGATTGTGCTGTCTGATAATTGAAAATACGAATTGGTTTAAGTGTTACGGTTTGAACTTTGTGCACTGATTGTGTAATCTAATCTTTGATCTTCTGTCGACTCAGGAGTAGGTTAAGCTAGTAGGGTCTTGGTGACATTGGTTCACTGCGACTGTTACGACCTTTTCCCTGTGCGGGTTGTAGGTCCAACGTCGTGGATGTCGCTGATGGAAGTAGGATCGGGCATGGTGGTGGAAGGGTGGGGCAAGCTGTTGTTTGCTGATTGGAGAGTGGGGCAAGTATGATTGGGCTCCGAGAGTGCTGGGGTGAGGGGCAAACGTTGGTACGTAATAGGAGGGTGGGGCAAGTGTTGCTTGGTGGTATGAGGGGCATGGCTGTGTTGAGTCGAAGCAGGGTGGGGCAAAGTTGGAGGGCAGGACAAGGTTTTGATGGTGGTAGGGAAGGTGGGATCTGGTGGCAAGAGCATATATTGTATTACGGCGAGATGTTACGCGGCAGTTGGAGGGGTGGGGGTGTCAACGTGTTGCTTGCTGGTATGATGGCGTGCATGTCTTGGTAGAGTCGTATCAGGGCGTGGCACGGCGGTGCTTGTGGGGTGGTGGAAGGGCAAGCTGTTGCGTAGTGGTAGTGAGGATGGGTAAAGGTGTGGTCTGGAGCCAAGAGCATGTTATATGGAGGTACTTGGCGGTAGGAGGGTGGGGCAAGGTGTTGCCGGGTGTTAAGAGGATGGGCCATTTCTTTGCAGGTAGGGCTGGATGTCGGTTCTAACATGGAAACAGTAAACATTGATCCTTATTATGATTCATCACGGACCTTACCCACAGGTATCATCACATACACAGATTCCGCGATATGTTTGTAAACTTACTGCGGAAGCGACGGACTAGCAGTAATACGAGAAAAGCCCTTGATCATCAATTTTCATAAAGGTGTACTTAGCACCCAGGTGCTAAAGGTCCGCGGAGTAAGCTTAACCGGCGATCTAGATCAGTCGGAGATGAAGGAATGGTTCTCACGCCAACATCACATTGACGCGCCTCCGAAATAGGTTTCATAAGAAAAAGGTTCGACTAGATATTGCTTTAGGGAGGAAACCAAATCCGTCCGCGCTGTATCTGAATGTGTCCCTTCATATCAGTCACAGATTGTTAGGTTTCATTTCGGTTAAGGGTCGTTTAACCTCTCCGTCGTCATTCTGAAACCCGAACAAAATACTTATTGTCAGAACAAATTTCTGGGGTTTTTATGGCGAAATGATCCAGTTTTACGTGCGTGCGTGAGTGAGGTTTCTGTGTGCGTGCGTGTGTGTCGTGTGTGTCAGTTTGTGTGAGTGAATGCGTGCGTACACCAGTGCAATGGCGGTTCTACATACACGACACACACATCATGCTCACTCTGAGGCGACCAATCCATCCTCTATCCAGGAGGATCGAACCCGAACCTCCCGCTGTCCGGGCTGACGCTTTACCCGCTAGACCACAGAGTCGGTCGCCCTGCATCAGGCGTACACGCACTGATATGACGGCAGTACACAGGAGTGGCCTTATAACTCCCTCACTAACTCAGTGATATCCGGAACTAATAATTTGGACGTTTCATAAAATTTAGCCAATGGGCACGAAAGGCTGCGATATACCTATAAAACATAGAGGAGCATAGATAGCTGTGAATGTTGATGCATAATGAATTAGCTTGGAGACGCGAGTGAAAGTAAGAAAACGAAAATTTCTCTCAACAGGCATGCGGCATTATAATCATGTGTTTAAATCACATTATGAATCACTTTTATCACTGGAAAAGGGCCGAACATTCACATACTGTACGCAGCTATTTCCCTTTACACAAAACGGAAAAATTTTTTCTTAGGACGGCCAGGGTACTCTTTAACATTGACGTTCTATATTGACATACATATTTTACTGTTATAGTGTTAACAATGAAGGTGATTATGATCTTGGAAATTGCTCTGAAGAATTTGTGTAATTTTGAGACATATTTGCTCCATGTGTTGAGATTGGAACGCAATTCATTCGCTCCTTATTCACCTGAAGTTTGGGAACATATAATTAAATTACCATGGATTGATCCATCTCTTAAACCTTCTGAGCTGTGCAAATAATTACTTTCTACCAAGCGGCCGGAGGTACAGGCCTGTCTTAACATAACTCCAGCCTCTAGTCCACTTCAAGCCCTTAGAATCTTTTCAGCAATTTTCCTAGCTCTAATATCACCTCGTCGCTCTATTTCCCTTGGTACAACCTTGCTGACTGTACTAATCGATAAAAGGAAATTACATTCGGGAGAAAAGAACACGGGCCCGACCCAATTTGTGCCCTGCGAGAGGTCGTCTAAAGAATTGGCTGGTGCACCCTGATCATGTCTCCGCATGCGCTCACACCAACTGAATTTTAGATATCGTAAATAATATATTATATCCGTTTGTTATCGGGGAGTTCATTATTTCCCATCTTATTGCGGATGTTAAAAATGTATTATCATGCGTGCGGAAATTCTATTATTTCTTGGAGTGTAACTATTTATTCTTTCAACAAATAAACGCGTGGTCTTGGCCAAAGGTCACATTTCATTTGCTGGCTTCCTTGATCTGGCGCACGGGGAAGTAGACACGTGGTTATAGCTTCGCCCTCAGCAACAAAAATCCGTTCGATTCCCGAAATGAAATTGTCTCGTGAAGCGTAATATTATTCTCCCTGTCGTCATAGCAACGGACTATTGCGTAGATATATCTTAAACCCACTGAACGTGTGTTAAATGCCATATTTTTTAAGCTTCTATTCTTTCACGAAATTATTATCTTATTCTTTCGAGAGAATAAGCAAAATGTATTTTAAATCTCGCAAATGGTTGATAATTCCTCTTTTTTATGCAATTTTGAAATGTTTGAAAAGTTGTTTTTATAGCTTCAATTATGACTGTTGAGTAGCGACATTTGTTGCCGATTTCACGTCGACTGGGGAGTTAAGGAAGATTTATGTCACAGTTTTGTCACGGAAATAGACAGTATGTCAAATTCACATCACGTTAACGACACGTGGACGAGATAATAATTTCACCTGAGTTATATATCACTCCCCACAGACACAGCCAGGAGTATTTCTTCGCGGAAATTAACATAAACATTGACCCGTTTTTATATTGCTTTTTTCACTTTTTGATTCGTACTGTGAAATCTGTTTCAGCAGATATTTCTTCTTATGGCTTTGTCGCTTTAACATTTATGTAATTTCTGCTGCTAATATATTCTCTGCACGTGCAAATCCAGTTCTCAAAGGTAATTGTCCGCAACGTATTTGGGGCAAGTCACGTGACCCCATTTGGAAACCGTAACATGTGTAGGAGGGGAAGAAAGAGGGAGATGGACGGCAACTGAGTGTAAAAAGCGCATACATTTAAACCCAAGTTTACACAAGTTCCAATACGTTTTTAAGATTCGTAGATTATTGTCCCTGTAGCTTTATCTTAGAAACTAGTAATTAGACCTATTTCATGGGGTTGATCTAGTTTCTTCCGATACGATTCCGAAAATCTTCTGTTGTACGCCCTACGAATATTACTGCAGCTGATATATGTGCAATCCAATCCGAATGTTGTATTTCAACTAACCGACTGTATACACTATTCTAGGTTCGGTGGGGTATCCTAATGGTTAAAGCGTTGGCTCGTCACGCCGAAGACCCGGGTTCGAATCCCCACATGGGCACAATGTGTGAAGCCCATTTCTGGTGTCCCCCGCCGTGATGTTGCTGGAATATTGCTAAAAGCGACGTAAAACCAAACTCAGTCAGTCAGTATACACTGTTCTTGTGCAGTTCATATGTACCACAGATTGCCGGGATCATGTATACACTGTTGTATATTTCATTTATAACCAATGTTGTATATTTCAGCTATAGACCATGTTGTATATTTCTTGTATAAACTATGTTGTACATTTCAAATATACACCATGTTGTACATTTCATGTATAGACCAGGTTGTACACGTCATGTATACCCTAAGTTTTATGTGACCAGTTCAGCAGTTGTACATGTCACCCTCAACACTCTCTGTTCTCACTGTGATGTCCCTGTATGTTTCAGTCTGCAAGACGTGTATAGTCCGGTACCTGGAAACCAGCAACTATTGCCCCATCTGTGAAGTCCTCATCCACAAGACTCGACCATGGCAGAATATAAGGTGAACAAGGGTGGTATAGTGGTGAAAGTGTTCCCTCGTCACGTCTCAGACCCTGGGGACCGAGCCACAAAGCGATCGTAGCGCAACATCATTCGTAATCCTATGATAAACTGTATAGTTACGATAGGTCGTAACGCTACGAACGCTTTGTGGATGGGGACCCTGGGCCCTTATTCTCGAAACGTTCGTAGCCCTATGAATTCTTAACTTTGATCGTAGCCAATGTGTTGAGAATGGGCTTAAGAGGTTCGTAGGGCTACGAACGTTTCGAGAATAGCTAGCCTGGTTCGTATGTGAACTGTTAAGTCCGTTATATCGGTCTCTGAAGCCGTGATCACCCTGGATGGAATATTACTACAATCGGAGTAACATTATACCCACTAAGTATGCGGCGTACATCTTTATCACACACAGGATGTTTTAGAAATCGGCTTATGTGCTGTTCACTACATCTGCTAAACGAAACATGTTTAATTATATGTGTGGCCCGAATATTGCATAATGCTGTATCTTTAGACAAACGGTATTACACAAGAAAGCCCAATGTCTTCTATTTAGTCACCTCGTCTTATACGCCCAAGACCTCTTCCACAAACACCATATCCCGAACAGTGAGTGAGTGAGTTGGGTTCAACTCTGCATCGAGTTGTAGATTCACTTTGTGGGAATACAAACTGCTGCTGCTGTAACACACTTATACAGTGAGGGGGCGGTGGGGTAGCCTAGTGGTTAAAGCGTTCGCTCGTCACGCCGAAGACCCGGTTCGATTCCCCACATGGGCACAATGTGTGGATCTCATTTCTGGTGTCCCTCGCTGTGATATCGCTGGAATATTGCTAAAAGCGGCGTAAAGCCATAATCACTCGCTTATATAGTGGGGAAGCGATTTGGGTTCAGTGATGGGCAGAGCAGTATATTTATCAATAATGGCATGTCATCAGGCGAGAGTGTTGTTGATATTACATGTCCTGTGCCTGGTGTGACAGTGAGAGCAGATTTATTCCTCACTTACCACAACGTGTACACATGTTGGGCTTTATCCAGAAACGCAACCTCATTGTCGGATAAAACATGTTATCAGTGTAACACTTTATAGTGAGTGAGGGCTTTTGTCGCTGCAGTTATGAAATGACGACCACGGCGATCGATGAATAATCGGTTCTGATTTCTTTCTTTCTTTCTTTTATTTTATATGTTTTTACTACTTTCACTCTTTCGTTCTTTCTTTATTTATACATGTGTAAATTATTTTTTCTAAAAAAACTGGAAACTTCTTCTTGTACAAAACGTGTGCCGAATGTATAAAATGACATGTTTATTTCAGATATGATGAAACGCTACAGAATATAGTATATAAAATGGTGCCAGGACTGTTTAAAAGTAAGTATATGTGTCAGAATATATGCGCTACGTAAACTGTCATACGTAAACCATCAATATCTGAACACTGTGATATATACAACACTAATCTCTGAACACTGTGATATATACAACACTAAGCCTGAACACTGTGATGTATACAACACTAATCCCTGAACACTGTGATATATACAACACTAAGCCCGGAACACTGTGATATATACAACACTAATCCCTGAACACTGATGTATACAACGCTAATGCCTGAAGACTGTTATATATACAACACTAATCCCTGAACACTGTGATATATACAACACTAATGTCTGAACACTGTGATGTATACAACACTAATCCCTGAACACTGTGATATATACAACACTAATGTCTGAACACTGTGATGTATACAACACTAATCCCTGAACACTGTGATGTATACAACACTGATCCTGAACACTGTGATGTATACAACACTGATCCCGGAACACTGTGATGTATACAACACTAATCCCGAACACTGTGATGTATACAACACTAATCCCAGAACACTGTGATATATACAACACTAATCCCTGAACACTGTGACGTATACAACACTAATCCCTGAACACTGTGATATATACAACACTAATCCCTGAACACTGTGATATATACAACACTAATGTCTGAACACTGTGATCTATTTAACACTAATCCCTGAACACTGTGATCTATATAACACTAATCCCTGAACACTGTGATCTATATAACACTAATCCCTGAACACTGTGATATATACAACACTAATCCCTGAACACTGTGATATATACAACACTAATGTCTGAACACTGTGAGGTATACAACACTAATGTCGGAACACTGTGATATATACAACACTAATCCCTGAACACTGTGATATATACAACACTAATGTCTGAACACTGTGAGGTATACAACACTAATGTCGGAACACTGTGATATATACAACACTAATCCCTGAACACTGTGATCTATACAACACTAATCCCTGAACACTGTGATCTATACAACACTTATCTCTGAAAACTGTGATCTATACAACACTAATGTCGGAACACGGTGATATATACAACACTAATCTCTGTACACTGTGATATATACAACACTAATCTCTGAACATTATATACATACTCTAAATATATGTTATCTCTAAACGATGTGATATAAGACCAGTAACGCCAGTAATCCCCGAACATGGTGATATACACATCCCGTATCACCGATACGTCAAATATCACCCACACAAACTCCCCTCCATCAGGGAATGAAATATACATCTTGCTACACTGGTACATATATACTCATAGAGTGTGATTGATTGCCATTGACATATTAACTCGTGTACATTTCAGATGAAATGAAAAGGCGGCGAGAGTTCTACGAACAAACCCCGTGCTATGGTAGGGATTGTTTATTTCTCTATCTTTATTGACTTCTTTTGAAATACACGCCTTTCGATAATAAGTACACTTCTCGTTTGTCACAGACGGCTCGGCCCCTGGTAATACTACACTATGGATTTATATCAAGATATCTGTTTTTCTCATCCTAGTTGCTATAACTTGTGGTTCTTTGAAGAAATAATTTCGTTTCTATGGTGATTGTATCAAGACGCTCGGCAATTAATTATTCCAAATTGACACGTTGGTGACAGTTAACGCGATTATACATTGCAGGAAGTGAAATGTAGTTCCTATTATCGGTGATGCCCAGCCAGTGATGTACGCCCTGTATTAAACACCTCACACTGGGCATGCGCAGTGAAATGAAATTGTAATAAATCTACCAGTGTGGAAATACTCATTGCAGCCCACCTTCAAAATATTTATATTTGGTCAAAAAAATTAAGTATAAATAACTGTATAAAAAGATGACATGTTTATAAAGAAACCATCCGTTTTTAGACTTAATTCCTGGAACAGCTTTGGATAAACGTGGCGCATTCTGCATAAAGCGAATAAACCTGAGCTGACATTTTGTCGATTTCAAATTCTTTAATCGGATTTCATGGACGTTTCTGTGGGCGTGGGTTATTTGGCAATGATTTAGACCAGTTAGTTGTCGTAGTAATTCGCTTTGAGTTACGTCCCTTAGACGTACCAGAAACTGGTGATCGTGGGACCGTGTGCAAGAATACCCCGGTAATGTGTCTCGGTTTGTCAGTACCTTAACCACGCTTGTGTGTTTTTTCCACGGTGATTTTTTTTCCAAAATGACTGCATGACTTGGGGGTTTCCTCCAGCATCAAGATGACATGTGGTATTACCAGAATTCTGTTCAAATACCGTCCACTCTCTGTGTTCAATACCGTTCACTCTCTGTGTTCAATACCGTTCACTCTCTGTGTTCAATACCGTTCACTCTCTGTGTTCAATACCGTTCAGTCTCTGTGTTCAATACCGTTCACTCTCTGTGTTCAATACCGTTCACTCTCTGTGTTCAATACCGTTCAGTCTCTGTGTTCAATACCGTTCAGTCTCTGTACTCAATACCGTTCAGTCTCTGTACTCAATACCGTCCACTCTCTGTGTTCAATACCGTTCACTCTCTGTGTTCAATACCGTTCACTCTCTGTGTTCAAATACCGTTCAGTCTCTGTGTTCAACGGTTCACTCTCTGTGTTCAATGCTGTTCACTCTCTGATTGTGGGCAAATGCCGATTTCATATGTCGTTCCTTTCTCGTCAGAAGCCCGGAAACGCGAAGGGAAAGAACTGGATTTCAAAACCACAGACCGAGTGATTCATTCTCCTGACGAACAAATCAGCTTGTCACTCGAACACTGCAGCCAGTAAGTTTGTTTCACAATATATAAACCTTGTTCTATATTTGAGGTGAATCAGTTTCGGTTTCGAAAATCTTTTCGAAATCTCACCACATGTGTATTCAAGGGGAAGGCCTTGTTCGTTGGTTGGATTGTTGTATAACGCCGCACTCAGCAATATTCCAGCTATATGGTGACGGTCTGTAAATAATCGAGTCTGGATCAGACAATCCAGTAATCAACAGCATGAGCATCGATCTACGCAATTGGGATACGGTGACATGTGTCAACCAAATCAGCGAGCCTGACACCCGATCCCGTTAGTCGCCTCTTACGACAAGCATGGTTTCTGAAGACCAATTATGTTTTCTTGTGTTGGTGCTCATGCCGTCGGTCTCTAGTTTGCCGGAAGTCTTTAATGTATTAATATATGGGTTACCGGTGTATAAATGAAATATTGCCGACTCTATAATACAACATCCCCGCACCTTCGAATAGCCCATATCTGTATTTTTAAGGAAGCGTTAGACATTTATGATCACTAAACGTGACATTGCATCGATGCTCATGATATCAGTCACTGGATTGTCTGGTCCAGACTCGATTAATTACAGACCGCCGTCTTATAGCTGGAATAGTGCTGAGTGCGGCTTTAAACAACAGACAGTCACTAATTTGCTTGGACACATAGGGACTGTCACGCTACTTTCATTTCATTTCTTTTTTTGTCGTAAGAGGCTTACTGGACCGAGTGTTCAGCCTCGCTAACTTGGTTCATGTCATTGAATCCCAATCGCGCAGATCGATGTTCATGAAGTCAATCACAGGACTGGTTGGTTCAAACTTGATTATTTTACAGACTGACGTCATATAGCTGGGGCAATGATAACTGTGACGTTAACCAACCAACCAGTAAATAAACACCGATCCACTTTGTGTCATACAATGCACAGGTAACTGATACATATCGTAGTCTGTTTGTTTCTAGTGGGAAGCCATCCGTTCACATCAAGGAAGAAGATGAACCACAAAAGGTATGTCCGCATGATTGAACTATCTCTCACGTTGGCACGATTTCCACTCGTTGCGTCCCTTAGTCGTTCAAGGAAAAGCTGCTTGTGGGGTTTTAATCTGAGATCCGAACAAAACCATTGAAATATGTATTCATAGTTCTCGTTACCGCTGAATAAGGATATGAGAATATACAGGTCACGAACTTTCGCGAACTTTGGCCGACCAATGAAACGACCAATAAGAAGTCGACATCAGCCAAAATCAGCCAATCAGAAAGCAATTTTCTCTAACTTAAATATTTGTACATTGAATATAGGCATTTATATATTTTTTTCTTGCATTACTTTTCAGTTGTTTGACCGCCGGTATCTCATGTGTCCTGCCGCTGTCACCGTATCACATCTAAAGAAATTCATCCGCATGAAGTATTCCCTTTCTGAGATGATTCAGGTATAGTAGCTGTAGTACGTCTTTCTCTCTTTGTCTGATGCTTCAGGTATAGTAGCTGTAGAACGTCTCTGTCTCTTTCTTTGTCCTGATGCTCAGGTGAAGTAGCTGTAGATAGTATAGTAGCTGTAGAACGTCTCTCTCTCTTTGTCTGATGCTTCAGGTATGTAGTGATGCTGTAGAACGTCTCTCTTTCTTTGTCTGATGCTTCAGGTATAGTAGCTGTAGAACGTCTCTCTTTCTTTGTCTGATGCTTCAGGTATAGTAGCTGTAGAACGTCTCTCTTTCTTTTGTCTGATGCTTCAGGTATAGTAGCTGTAGAACGTCTCTTTTCTTTGTCTGATGCTTCAGGTATAGTAGCTGTAGAACGTCTCTCTCTCTTTCTTTGTCTGATGCTTCAGGTATAGTAGCTGTAGAACGTCTCTCTCTCTTTCTTTGCTTCAGGTAGCTGTAGATGCTTCAGGTATAGTAGCTGTAGAACGTCTCTCTCTCTTTCTTTGTCTGATGCTTCAGGTATAGTAGCTGTAGAACGTCTCTCTCTTTCTTTGTCTGATGCTTTGTCTGATGCTTCAGGTATAGTAGCTGTAGAACGTCTCTCTCTCTTTCTTTGTCTGATGCTTCAGGTATAGTAGCTGTAGAACGTCTCTCTCTCTTTTTTTGTCTGATGCTTCAGGTATAGTAGCTGTAGAACGTCTCTCTCTCTTTGTCTGATGCTTCAGGTATAGATGCTTCAGGTATAGTAGCTGTAGAACGTCTCTCTCTATCTTTGTCTGATGCTTCAGGTATAGTAGCTGTAGAACGTCTCTCTCTTTTCTTTGTCTGATGCTTCAGGTATAGTAGCTGTATGCTTCAGGTATAGTAGCTGTAGAACGTCTCTCTCTCTTTCTTTGTCTGATGCGTTCTATAGTTGCTGTAGAACGTTTGTGGAAGGACATGTATTGGTGAGACACTATACAAGATAAGTCGTGAGGTGTAACTCTCTGCCGTTATACGTTATTAACTGATTGCAATGTTTGTCAGAATATGACAGGTGGGATGATTTATGGTTACCTTAAATGAGAAGAAGGGGGTGGGGAGGGGAAGGGGAGGGTGCAGAGATGCAGTGTACGCTTGATGCACAATAATGTGGGGTGGCCTAGTGGTTAAAGCGTTCGCTCGTCACGCCGAAGGCCCGGACTCGATTCCCCACATGGGTACAATGTGTGAAGCCCATTTCTGGTGTCCCCTGCCGTGATGTTGCTGGAATATTGCTAAAAGCGGCGTAAAACTATATTCACTCATTCACTCACTCTTATTTCATACGAGGAAGTTGTTGGTTTCAGTTGTACATGTTTACCTTGACACGGTGTACATGTTGCTGTGACATTGACATGATGCTCATTTCTGATTGACGTAGATAGCCCCAGTCGTTATTTGGTGAATCTGCTCTTTTCATGGCAGTTTAGGTATGGCAGGTGGTATCATTTGATTGTAGGAGTTTATTGGTTTCGGTGGCTCACGTTAACCTTTGTGTACATTCATTGTGACATTGACATGTTGTACATTTCAGATTGACCTAATTCACACCGACTCCCCTCTTCGTGACACGTGGTCTCTCATGGATGTGGCCTACATCTACTCATGGCGGAGGGTGAGCGTGATAGTTACCCTGCTTTAGGGCACACAGTATTGTATTTGGAGCCCTGTATGAGGATATTGAACATGACCTATTGAAAATTTTAGAAACTGAATCACAATTTAGATCCGGTTTCATTGGATTCGGTGAAGCAAAATTTACATTTTTGTCTTAAGTGAATTGTCAGATTTTGTGATTCTTCGTTGAATCGGACTTTAACCCTTTCTTTAACAAATGTCCAGATCAAATGTCATTGCGGACAGTAATAACCCTTGGTTCTGCATTAACGGGTGCCCAGTGTATTGAGAATTTCAAATGAATTATTAGTGATGTGTACTTGTGCTATTGATATGGAAAATACTGATTTCACGAAGCATATTTTTCTTGCCTTTTACAGCAAGGAATCCTGAAACTGTTTTACTCTTTCTACAAGTTTCTTCCCAAAAAGCGGAAATTACCGGAACTGAGCGAAGGTTCCCGACCTACCGATGAGCCAGAAGTCCCTGCTAAGAAACACAAAGATTCACCAGACTGCCAATCGTCGACAAAGCCAAATAATGTTGATGTTCCTTCAAAACCAAATAAACCCGACACATTTCAAAACGGAGAGACCGAAAAACCGACGGAAACAACCGAGCCGGTCTCCGGTTGTCTGAAAACGGATGAAACGTGTCACTCGTCTGCATGCTCAAAGACTGATGACGACACTGCCGAAGCGGAAAAGGAAATAGATGTCATAAACTCAAACGAGGCTGAGAAAACGGCTTCCTGTTCCGAATGGCGCGAGGCTGCTGCGCACGAAGCAGGTGTTTGTGAAAAGGAGGCTGATTCCGCCATTGATTATTCAGTCTCCGAAGGGGATACCCCCGAGAAAGACGATAAAGACTTCTCTCCTGTCCAAACACCCACGGAAAATAATGGATTCGCCCGGTCGAGTCAGTGTAGCGACTCTCCAACGGAGTACGAGAGTTCACCGGGAACCGAGAGCAGACGACCGAGCGAATCGGATCACGTGACGCCCATCAAATGGCACGGACCGAATGATTTGATAATGAATGGGCACTTCAAGGTTCCGAGTGATCATTTTCCTGGCGATATGAAATCAGATACCTACGTGATGCCGCTGGATTACTCTCAACCCTCCTAATTTGTTTCCAAGGAGATGCTGTTACCGAATTCAGAAAGTTGTGACACCCATTGGATATATCGCAGCTATATGGAATCTATATCATGGAAATATACATAGTGTGCTGTCAATATTTCAAAATGACGTCCAGTGTTCATGTATAGCATTCATATGACGTCATAGAGTTCATTAAGGATGACGTCACGTTTCATTGAATGACGTCACGACGTGTGACTCAAGACGAGTGTGTTCTGTTGGGATTATTTCATCCTGGCATTTGTTCATATTGGAGGTATTCGTTTCCCATGCCATACATGTTCTGGAGATGTGATGTTGATTTCATGTCAATTTCATTTTTCAACCAGCCCCAAACCCCTCAACCCTTCAGCCCGGAGTTCATTTCAATACCATAATTCATGGAATACAAAACTGAAAAAACAACTGACCTATGTATGAACTCTTTCTCCCAATTAAATGAGTGATACACAGTGTTCAAATATTCATAAAATGTGACGTCATGTATTGTTTGTAATTGTGACGTTCATCTTGATGACATCACAGTTTGACGTCATCCTACTGTTTCATCGTCACGGATACCTATATATTTGGATATATACCCCTGTCTTGTTCAATTGGTGGATAATGCTGTGTTTATTTGGATTTACCTGTTCTTGCGTCATCGGATTTACTCCTCACTGGATTAACATGACGTCATATTGACTGTGACGTCATACAGACTACTTGGTTTCTATGGGAACCGTTACTATTAGTATTTTGTGCATTATAGGGCATGAAAACACTAAAGATTTTGGGTTCTGTGACCCACAGGGCACATTCGCATAAACACTCATCGGTAACTTAAAAATATATGTCCAAATACAAGGGTTTGCAAATCATGAATAGAATTCCATAACGTCATCACGTCGATATATGGCTGAATCAACGACGTTAAACACCGTACTCTCCCGCCATATGGGCCACTTCAGTACACTCTGGGTTCGAATCCAGACCCATCCCGACTATGTTTGACAGCACCATAGAAGTGCTCGTTGGTTTCTCAATGAGATAAATGTCTAACTTCGGGTTTTCCTCCCAGCTAGGAACGGTGGGGTAGCCTGGTGGTTAAAGCGTTCGCTCGTCACGCCGAAGACGGGGGTTCGATTCCCCAAGTGGGTACAATGTGTGAAGCCCATTTCTGGTGTCCCCGCCCTGATATTGCTGGAATATTGCTAAAAGTGGCATAAAACAAAACTCACTCACTCCCAACTTCACTAACTGTGATAGTGCATGGACACTGTTAAACTCAACTCTGTCATCCCGAGCGCTCATCTACAGATACAAAATGATTTAAAAGTAAACAAAATTAGAAAAAAAAAATCGAGTTTTTAAAACACGTTAATTTAAACTCTGGAGCAGGTTAGTGTACACATGGCTGCCAGATGGGGATGGCTAATACAATATTTTTCTAACATATAACCACAGAAAAAACGAATTTTGCATCAGAAATCTGTGTAACAAATGCGGGCCAGGTTTTCTAAATGTGTGTTTCTATTTCTGATGTGATTATTTCGGAAACGGGATTTGCGTATATACAAACTCTCACGTCATATAGTACAGTTGTCCAGTACATGACTACCACCTTTAGGGAGAGTTGAGTTTCTTCAGATTCTTGTCATGATATTTTGTTTATAGGAACATTAAACAGTAGTTGTCGGTGGTTTTAAAATAAAAAAATGCGCACACATTTGCATTTGCAAACCCTTGTCGATGAACATACTTCGTTGTACAATCAGGTGTCGTTTACGGTTACATGACTACGAAGCAGCTGTATATTTTGTCGTCAAATGTTTTTCTTAAAATTCTTAAAAACACTTGATGTTTATAAAAGGTAAACTGAAAGTTATATTAAAGGAACTCACCTAACAGTAATACATCACCATTCACCACAATAGTGAAACCCTGATAAACCGTACGATACACATTTGGACCAGATAGATATAGAATGACAGAGTCGTATTTAATTCGTTTTCACAAAATGGTACAAATCTGGATAAACGGGGTTCAGTTTATCGAACTTTCATTCGTGTTTTTCAACCCTCAGACTATTAATTATTTTCAATAAGTCAAATAGATCTATGAAATAATCACTGGAGATCAAGTATATTCATTCTGAATATGCTAAATACAGTCATGTAACCGTTACTGACATTTCTGAAATGACCCCTTATAAGGGCATACGTAGCTTTAGAGGGAGGCTACAAAACCAAAACGGACACCCTTATATGGCGTAAACTACGTTAGGTCTGTAGATATTGGTGAACAATTGGTGTACTTGTGTAAGATGTACGGTAGGTTTAGTTTGTAGGTTGCTATGGTTACTTACCGTCAATATTGGTGACATGACCCTGTAGCTATGCTTTGTGTGGTACACGTAATATGCACAGAATTTAAAATGTACTAAGTAATATTCATTATGAATATGAAATTTGAAAAAAAAAATCAGAATATTTCTGAATTAAGTTATTATTTGAATGTTTCATTTACAGTAAAGGGTGACATTTAAATTGAATTGATGTTCAGATGATATTAGCAAACGAAAAGTTCTTTTTTCAATATTCTTTGGTAATATATTCAAGTTTTATGAAAAGTAGTATTTTAAAACAAACAAAGAAATATTCTTTATAATTGTATTTAAGTTTTATTACACTTGAGAATGATGTGATGACAAATGTGATAACACATATGATGAACGTTTCTTCATCACCGTGCATGTTGTTCTTACATGAAGGGGCTCTCCGTTTTGGTTCTGTAGTCATAGGGGCAACCATTTCATATTTTGGGGGCTGTGTTGTTTTAAAAACAATAGCTCCCCGCCTCCAGAATATCAAATGGAATATCCCTTGTGTTTGTTATATGCTTTACACCCTCACCATGGCACAAAAAACTTTATTGGTTACAACATCATATGTTCTGCAATACTGTCAATCAAAGTAGAAATTGACACGTTTTAGTTTGGTATTGTTGGTTTTGGAATGGTGAAATATGCAGCGAAGTGAAATGTACATGAAATAGACACGTCAAACATGGGGTGATACTGAATCTTGCTTGACATGTACACCGTGAAATTTACGGCGTCGTACTCTTGACATACGAGGGTTCTGGCGTTAGTAAGTATTTTGTGACAAACATAAAGTAATTTTTAAATACCAGTTTGTTTATATAGAGGCATAAACGTCATTTGATGACGGTGTTATTGAGTTATTGGAACAGGTGTGTAGTAAAGATGTTATATATTACGAACTGATCTTTGAAATAAACAAGCACGATTTATACAGTCACGCAGATCGTAGCAGACCAACAACTCAGTTAAATGTTTCCTTGAAATAGGATCTTTTGCAACAAACTTGATATACACAGATGCATTATTTACAGTGTATTCGTTCTACAGAAGGAGCTAACTCGCAAGGATTTTCAAACTAGCAATATTTTACTATCGCCATTTACGCTGAAATCGATAAGGGTTCTGATGGATAGGACTTTGCTTGGGGTTGGTCTGGCAGCTGACCAGTTGGAAAACAACATGCATGAACACCCGTGGTCAGTTGTAGAGATTGTCATTATTGTCTTGCTGATACAGAGTATTTCCGACATGCTGCTCTCACTGTTGTCATGGAGGATGGGGAAATTGCACAGCAATACCAAATTGATTTATTATATATTAATCAAGTCTCGAATTTTGTTCGTTGGATATAACAGAAATTCTCGGCAATCGGTTGCTACTTGCAGTTAACCCTCTTTAATTCTACCTAAAATATATAAATATAATGTAAATATATCGTTTAAGATGAAATAGGTTTAATGTAAAAAGACATGTCTGATTAGACCCATTCCACAATTGAGTTGTAGGTCTGTGTTTGTTTCGGTGGCAATTGCAGAATTTAATTAGACACTTGCTTTCAAGTGTTAGGTTTCGACTTATTGAAGATAATGACTGAATTTATCTACACAAAGAATTTTAATGCTAGTGGATGAAATCCCCTTATGATTGTTTGGGGGTAAACTAAGTTTAATGCAGCCATTTCGAAGTACGGTAGTCTCGATGCACCTTTATCTAAGGTACCCAGAACTTCGAGGTAAAGAGTCAACCTTGACATAGGACACCACTACAATGAATCCCAACCAACAAGACATGTATAGGGACGCACGAGTCACACCGGAAAGGGTTTGTGCACTTGATGTATACAAAGCAACAGCTTTATTCAGTATGTTAGTCAGAATACGATTTTAACTTTTTTGTAATGAAAGACAAAACTGAAAAAACCGAAGCTGTAAAACCACCCAGTATATAAACCGGATATTTACCAACCTCAACATATTTCATTCCAAAACCAACATTCCCACCTTTCATTTCCCATAATATTTCCATTTTCTGAGTTTTATATATAGTGCTTAGATATAGGATAACATATGATCACGTGACCGGATATGACGTCAATGAAATCAGCATCATGTTTGTATATCTCCTCCTGTTATTCTGTTCTCGTCTTATATAGTTTGTTTTTCAGTAGTAGATGGAAGTTGACCGAGGTGAAGAGGGTATACGTGCAACATACTAAACAAGGCCTAGTCATTCCCGCGGGAATGTATAAAATTGACAACAGTAGTAATGTTCCTTGTCGAAAGATCCTGCGTGGTTAAGTTCTATAAAAAGACAAACATGATATGAATACCAGAAGTAACAGGACAGTTGTCCAAGTGCCAGATAATTGTACATAATCGCTTGATATCGATTCCCACTACATGGCCTTGGCCTATCGCTATCCTTCGTCGCGACCGGCACAACTTCGGGATTCTCTCCCCCAGGAAACAGGCACGTCGTGATATTACGCAAATCATTATAAAGTCAAACTGATTTAATGCAGTTATTATATTATTTTGAGATATAACCGTTTACAAATTGCATTCATCTCACAGGTACTGTGTTTGGTAGGAAAAGGGTGTTAGTGTGTACGGGGTTTTGTGAGGACACCAAGTATTACAGGGATAGATAAGTGTTGGATTGTCCTTTGGCGAATAATTTTATGAATTCCAACCGCAGTATCAAGCTGAAAGCAATTGGATGAGAACCTGATATGATATTTCTGCTTGGTTGTGCGGAACAATATGTACACTTGTACAGTCATTGTTATGACAATCAACAGGCGGATTGAGGGAATGAAATTTATTTGCGTATATGGTTGTCCAAAATGCTCTGCTTTAGACGTTTGATTTCGGCTGGTGAGTTTGAATGTTTCGGGTTTTTAATCAAAATATGTCCAAGTAAGATGTCTTGAGTATCCTCCGAAACAGATTCTGCTGACAGAAAGGCGACATATCTGTGAACATTATGTGAACTAATCACTGAAGTAAACTAATGAAAACCTGTTTCCGTTGATAATATGAATAGTTTCACAATGAAGCTTCCCCAAAGCTAGCATCGCCAACAAAACATACCCTTGAATTCGTTTTAGAAAGCAGTGATAGGTCAACATGTGACATCCGAAGTTCATAGAACATACTGGAAAACTCATTTTTACCCAAATTACAGTACCATTTTGATTAATCGATGCAACCAGCGATGAGGAAACAAACCAATACAATTCCAATTAACCGGGGTTAAAGTGACCACATTCTATAATTCGTTTAAACCGAAGTTAATGTCATCGTATTACATCATTCGTTTAAACCAATGAAGACGTCATCACAACACATTCGTTTAAACCGAAGTTAATGTCATCGTATTACATCATTCGTTTACACCAATGAAGACGTCATCTCAACACATTTGTTTAAACCGAAGTTAATGTCATCGTATTACATCATTCGTTTAAACCAATGAAGACGTCATCTCAACACATTTGTTTAAACCGAAGTTAATGTCATCGTATTACATCATTCGTTTGAACAGAAGTTAAGGTCGTCATATTAAGCCCATCTCTGTTGTCCCATGCCGTGATATTACTATATTATTGTATTCACTCGTTCGTTTCAACCCGAGATAAAGTGACTATCCTAATACCGATTGCATGTATTTATCACAATGATCACCATGATATGTGCCACGATCGCCACGATCGTCAGTGTGTGGCACCTACAGGCTGTGTTTAGTATGTTGCACGTATGTTGCTTGACTTCATATGACCTAAAACCTAAGAATAACGTTTCCATTTCAAGAGCTTTAAGATGTATTGAAATGCTTGAAAGACCTTTCCCTTGTGTTCTCATGTTCTAGGAACTCGTTCTACGAACTTGTCCCGTGACGTGACCATTCCTACTTGCCAACAACCTAAACAAACATCTGCAACTCAAACAAAAGGCAGATCATTTCATAATATACTACTCCAAATTCGTGATATGGGTAATCCGCCACATTTCAGATTGATTATACTGATATTTACTAATCGGATATCTTTAACTATTTGTAGTAGAATAAGATCTACATATTGAGGATTACTGGAAGTACTCGTTGCCCTAATGAAGAAGACCCGTAAGAAAAGCTTGATCATTTAATGTACGTATAATTGGAAAACACAAAAAGTTAATATTTAAGAACATCGTTTAATTTCTTCAGTTGAATAATAAGAACCACAAGAACGCTTTTGCAAGAATTTAGTGATAATGTTTATTGCCTTGTAAAATCAATGGTGGTTTCTATGATATGTGCCGCCATTAACGCATATGAGCATCACCCTGGATCTCCATGCTCGGTAATGCATTAAAGCTTTTACGTAATAACGCATGTGAAATGTGACAGTAATCGATAAAATACATTACTAGTAGATTACCCACTATTCATATTTCATAGCAAATCGATACATTTCAAAATGTAACGTTGATGTTGATCGCCTTCGGACAAGTTTTTCTATGTCGTTCATCAATACAAAGAGTACACTGGTTCTTTTTGTGCGCTGTTGGCGTCAGTTTAAGCCGTAAAGAATTATAATAATTACATGACTTGTCCGTGTCTTAAGATGGAGAGTGTTCTTTACAAGGGTTTGATTCGATAATTGAAATTAGTATCAGTGTCGTATAGTGTATGTAATGTCCGGTGTATTGCCATAAATATATACTGAGAGCAACAAGTAAAGGAACATATGAAACTTCAAGCGTTCCTTTAATATTTTCCAGTTTTCATCACCAGATTCGAATAGCGCTATGGGAGGAAATCTGAGAATAAATAAAGGAACACTGCCACGAAGTGGTGTTCCCTTATTTGTTTCCCTCAGTATATATTAATTTGTTACTTAAATGGTATCATTTAAAGTCTGGTCAAATATGATTATCCCAACCGTCCAACAGTTATGTATTTTATCAAACACAAATCAAGGTATTATGCAGGTTACAGGTGCTCAAAGATTAGTCGAGCGTGCAATTGTAGAATTGGGTTGTAAGTTACCTAACTAGAAAGTTTGAAATTAAATAATAAAATGTAGAAATCGGTAGACTACTTGAATAAAACAATACTCTTCAAGTTTATCAGAGATTCTAGGTTTTCTCTAGATTTCGGCATCTTCCGTTTAAAATTTAGTCCAATTGTTTTCAATATTGTTACATTGCCAGCATTGTTCAGAAGGACAATGATGCATCCGGACGTCTTCCGACGTGTGAATGGTAGATAAGCATTAAGATATACCAGTCAGATAGTGTGTGTATGAAACCCAGAATGGAGGACAGAGGTGTGATGTTTTAACCAATATGTACACATCCTTTTTTGTTCATTAACTGAAAAAAATTCAGTTTATGTAAGACATCAAGTTGTCCGGTGACAATTCATCGGCGTTCGGTGTCTGTAGAAATGTCTTAGTTTTTGATGGTCGTATAGCATTTTAAGCACATGGGAATGGTCTTTAAGCGAGTTGGAAACGGTGGACACGGAGAATACAAAGACAATTATTCCTATTTTAAAAATGGAACTATTTATGAGAAATAATCAAACCGTTAAAGATTCTTTGTCTTTGTAGTTTCCGATTTTGACACAGATGTTTCACGTCGTTTTAGAGTGGGTTTTATCACGTGATAAACCTCTGGTACATGCGCGCGCAACTGCCTAGCAGCCAGGCGTTCAGTGTAAATACGTGGTATTTAATTTAAATATCGGAATTGGGTACAAAGTATCAGATCTAGGGACAATAAAGTGTACAAATATTGTGACTTGTTTTGTTGTGTTTAATGGCATCAATGTCTGCCTCGAGATGCAGGCAGGCAGCAGGATCATTCACGATGAATCAAAAGACACTGTATTGTATAGAAATGTTAAATTTCACACTTCCGGGTGTCTAAAGGTGTCGATTTTGTTGTCTGTGTGTCTTCCTCATGGGATATACGATAACACATCAGGTTATGGTGACAGAACAATACACGTAGACTGACGTGACAAGACAATACACATCAGACTGACGTGACAAGACAATACACATAAACTGACGTGACAAGACAATACACATCAGATTGACGTGACAAGACAATACACATCAGACTGACGTGACAAGACAATACACATAGATTGACGTGACAAGACAATACATAGACTGACGTGACAAGACAATACACATCAGATTGACGTGACAAGACAATACACATAGACTGACGTGACAAGACAATACACATACACTGACGTGACAAGACAATACACATCAGACGTGACAAGACAATACACATCAGATTGACGTGACAAGACAATACACATCAGATTGACGTGACAAGACAATACACATCAGATTGACGTGACAAGACAATACACATCAGATTGACGTGACAAGACAATACACATCAGACTGACGTGACAAGACAATACACATCAGATTGACGTGACAAGACAATACACATCAGACTGACGTGACAAGACAATACACACCATACTGACGTGACAAGACAATACAAACCAGACACAATACACATAGACTGACGTGACAAGACAATACACATAGACTGACGTGACAAGACAATACACATAGACTGACGACATGACAAGACAAATACACATCAGATTGACATGACAAGACAATACACATCACAGACAAGACACACACATCAGATTGACGTGACAAGACAATACACATCAGATTGACGTGACAAGACAATACACATCAGATTGACGTGACAAGACAATACACATCAGATTGACGTGACAAGACAATACACATAGACTGACGTGACAATACACACACAGACTGACTGACGTTACAACAAGACAATACACATCAGATTGACGACAAGACAATACATCAAAGTAACGCGACAAGACAATACATAAAGATTGACGTGACAAGACAATACACATCGGATTAACGTGACAAGACACGTTATGATTGACACAAGACATCAAAGACTGATGTGACAAGACAATACACACACCAGACTGACGTGACGAAATAATACACATATGGACTGACATGACAAGACAATACTCATAGACTGACGTGACAAGACAATGCACATAGACTGACATGACAAGACAATGCACATCAGATTGACGCGACAAGACAATATACATAGACTGACGTGACAAGACAATACACATAGACTGACATGACGAGACAATATACATAGACTGACGTGACAAGACAATACACATCAAAGTAACGCGACAAGATGACGTGACAAGACAATACACAGACTGACGTGACAAGACAATACACATACACTGACGTGACAAGACAATACACATCAAAGTAACGCGACAAGATGACGTGACAAGACAATACACATACACTGACGTGACAAGACAATACACATACACTGACGTGACAAGACAATGCACATAAGATTGACGTGACAAGACAATACACCACATACTGACGTGACAAGACAATGCACATAGACTGACATGACAAGACAATACACATCAAAGTATCGCGACAAGATGACGTGACAAGACAATACACATAGACTGATGTGACAAGACAATATACATACACTGACGTGACAAGACAATACACATCAGATTGACGTGACAAGACAATATACATAGACTGACGTGACAAGACAATACACATCAGATTGACGTGACAAGACAATACACATAGACTGACATGACGAGACAATACACATAGACTGACGTGGCACGACAATACACATCATAATGACGTGACAAGACATTACATATAAGATTGAATTGACACTTCAATACACGTCAAACTGACGTGAGAAGACAATGCAGTTCAGATTTATATGACAGGACAATACACACCAAATTGTCGTGACAAGACAATACACATCAGATTGACATGACAAGACAATATACATCCAATTCACATGACCGAACAATGTACGACGTGTTTGGACAAGAGACACTAAATTGACGTGGCAGGACAACACATATCCTACTGACGTTGCACGTCAATATACCTCAGACTATCATGCCCTCTCAATACACTCCAACTGAAGATCATCATAATTCACTTGACAAGAAGCACATGTTTAAAACATACACACTTATCACACCTCCAACTGACGTATACACGCAGTCTACAGCCTACATGGATAGATAACAGATGTTATAACGTCATTGATGTCATACATCTTACTGGATTATACACACATTTCATCAGGTGATAGGAACAGATAACAGATGTGACATAGATATATCATCATACGTCTGACTGACGTATACTTACAATATACACCAAGTATTGTGAATAGGTAACAGATGTGACATAGATAAATCATCATACGTCTCACTGACGTATACTTACAATATACATCCAATATAAGTATTGTGAATAGGTAACAGGTGTGACGTACTTACAATATAAACCCAGTATTGTGAATAGGTAACAGGTGTGACATTGATAAATCATCATACGTCTGACTGACGTATACTTACAATATACACCCAGTATTGTGAATAGGTAACAGGTGTGACATTGATAAATCATCATACGTCTGACTGACGTTTACTTACAATATACACAGTATTGTGACTTACGTTTACTTATAATATACCCAGTATTGTGAATAGGTAACAGGTGTGACATTGATAAATCATACGTCTGACTAATATACACCCAGTATTGTGAATAGGTAACAGGTGTGACATTGATAAATAAATCATACGTCTGACTAATATACACCCAGTATTGTGAACAGGTAACAGGTACATTGATAAATGATATACTTACAATATACACCCAGTATTGTGAATAGGTAACAGGTGTGACATTGATAAATCATCATACGTCTGACTGACGTATACTTACAATATACACCCAGTATTGTGAATAGGTAACAGGTGTGACATTGATAAATCATCATACGTCTGACTAACGTTTACTTACAATATACACCCAGTATTGTGAATAGGTAACAGGTGTGACATTGATAAATCATCATACGTCTGACTAACGTTTACTTACAATATACACCCAGTATTGTGAATAGGTAACAGGTGTGACATTGATAAATCATCATACGTCTGACTAACGTTTACTTACAATATACACCCAGTATTGTGAATAGGTAACAGGTGTGACATTGATAAATCATACGTCTGACTAACGTTTACTTACAATATACACCCAGTATTGTGAATAGGTAACAGGTGTGACATTGATAAATCATACGTCTGACTAACGTTTACTTATAATATACAGTATTGCGAATAGGTAACAGACGTGATACTTACCCAGATATCATACATCTGACTGAAGTATAGAGACGATATTCAGTCGTGGATATGAATTGACAACAAATGTGATACTGACACAGATATCATACATCCGACTGACGTATACTCACAAAATACACCCAGTAATGTAAATAGGTAACAAAGGTGATACTAACACAGATCTCACTGACGTATACTCACAAAATACACCCAGTAATGTGAATAGATAAGGTGGTACTGACGCAGATAGCATACATCTGACTCCTGTCTAATCACAATGTACATTCAGGGATGTGAATAGATGACAGATGCGATACTGACAAAGATACATACCCAATGTACAGCCTACATGAATATATATTGAATACTGCCACAATTATCACAAACGGGACGACCCAGTCCGCTGGGAAGAGCTATGATCATTTGCAAGGTACCATATTTGTCTTGAAACTTTTCCATCTTATTTGAAGCATAATCGTCTAGGCTTGAAAGATATCGAATCTGACACAGACGCACCCCCAGCCAAAGATCAAGGCGAAGATTACAACATTTGTGTAGACGAAACGCGGGGATTTGTTTGTTCTGAGGAAGTTGTCTGAGTATATGCAGCAGGTATAATCTGGCGCTGATCGAGGAGATTCTATGGGCCATGACAGTGGGTTGAAGAATAAACTCTGGGCAACACAGTTTCACCAATTGAGAAGTGAAGGCGAGGTGAGATCGGATTTTACATTCCTGGGCTGTCGTCCAGGAAGATTCTTTGTACTGTCGCTGTCGTAAATCCTGTTGGTTGGATGGGATTTGGAGAATTGCAAAGAAATAAGAAGCCCTTGAAGCCATGAGAACTGAGGAAAAGAAAAACAGATTTTGACAGGCATTGTGCTAGTACACTCAGAAGTGTCTATTTATAACAATAATTGAATATCGACAACAAAACCGCAGTGTCTAAATCCGTGTATGACAAAGTTATTGACACCCTAGATATAGTCTGGATATAAAGGCTTTGGGCACCAGTAGAGTCTGCGACTGGTATCAGGTGGGAAGAACAGTGACAGGAACAATCTGCAACTTGCATCAACGCATTCCTTCCGATTGGGATCTATAGTTCTTCAGTTATATTCCAACGATCCCCCCGCATTAGTCTGTCTCACAGTCCCTGAACCACATTAATTTCCCTACTGCCAAGCTCTCTCCTGCAGTGCTAAAGCCCTAAATAAAGCAAGTCTAGATTTCCTCAGGTTCTGAATCTCTGGTCTCCCTAGGGCTCCTTTTCAATTTAAATGGGCTTGTTTGTTACTATCAAAATTATATATATTCAGAGACTAAGCATTAGTCTACCCCAGCATCTACAGGCACGGGCGTGAGAGCAGTGGAACCAGTGTCCCTGGATGACGTCATGACGGAGCTGAGTACACATCGGCTCCTCGTTACAATTTCTTCGTTACAGGCACATACTCTCTGGTTACAGATACATCGTCTCTCGTTACAGACACATACTCTCTGGTTACAGATACATAGTCTCTCGTTACAGACACATACTCTCCGGTTACAGACACATA
Organism: Haliotis rubra; assembly: GCF_003918875.1. Classification (NCBI taxonomy): domain Eukaryota; kingdom Metazoa; phylum Mollusca; class Gastropoda; order Lepetellida; family Haliotidae; genus Haliotis; species Haliotis rubra. The sequence continues at coordinate 289,117 of NW_025766547.1, read as the reverse complement.
CTCTCTGGTTACAGATGCATATACTCTCGTTACAGATACATCGTCTCTCGTTACAGACACATACTCTCTGGTTACAGATACATAGTCTCTCGTTACAGACACATACTCTCTGGTTACAGATACATCGTCTCTCGTTACAGACACATACTCTCTGGTTACAGATACATCGTCTCTCGTTACAGACACATACTCTCTGGTTACAGACACATACTCTCTGGTTACAGATACATCGTCTCTCGTTACAGATACATCGTCTCTCGTTACAGATACATAGTCTCCTTGTTACAGTCTCCTCATCAGAGTCTTCTCGTTACAGATAGATTGTGACCTCGTTACAGATACATAGCCTCCTTGTAATAAATGTTATATTTGGGCTTACACTTTCTCAGTAAAGTACAGATTGTAGTACTTTTGTTCAGCTGAGTCCCATCTGGGATTCGAACCCACACTCTCAGAGCCAGGCACCAAATAGCCAGCACATAAAGTCAGGTGCCTAACCGACTCAGCCACCGCGGCTTCCACAAAAATGGAAGTCGGACAACTGGTAGTCTTGACCACGGACTTCGGGTACCCCTCTGATAAGTGTAAATTGGCACGGCTCCCAAGGCCGAGAAGATATGAACACACACAATGCCATTTGGAAAGTGGTCAAATGTAACACATGTTATATTTGGGATTACACTTTCCCAGTAAAGTGCAGATTCTAATACTTTTGTTTAGTTGAGAGACACGTGAAGATCCGGGGTAGAATAGGTCTTCAGCAACCCATGCTTGCCACAAAAGGCGACTATGCTTGTCATAAGAGGCGACTAACGGGATCTGGTGGTCAGGCTCGCTGACTTGGTTGACACATGTCATCGGTTCCCAATTGCGCAGATCGATGCGCATACTGTTGATCACTGGATTGTCTGGTGAAGACTCGATTATTTACAGACCGCCGTCATATTGCTGGAATATTGCTGAGTGCGGCGTAAAACTCAACTCACTCACACGTTTAGTTGAGAAAGTGTTATCCCAAATATACCGAGTATAATAAGTTAAGCGCCAGCCTATGTCAAAACTAAGATGTGAAGCGGTGGAAGTGTTAGGCTAAAATAATTGGGAAGACCAATCCATATTTAGAGAAGGTTCATCTGGTAACTGATTTAGAGATATCATAATCATTTGTATTTACAATTAAAGGAAATATTGTTAAAGAAATGATGGCACTGCTTTTTAAAGCAAAATAACTATTCCTATTCTGCTTATACAACACAATTAAACTTAGGTTTCACTTGTCAAAAATGACAATCATGTGACCATATAACAGTCATTTCTGATTTTCACTTTTCAAAAGAATTTAACCTTTTTGAGGAAAACAAAATGCATGTTTTCCAAAAGCGCATATATCCTGTTTAAAGTAAAAGATAATTTCCATAATGGTTTTGTTTTTAAACTAAAAGTACTAAACCAAATTATGGTAGTTGGTTTTTTTCTGAAAGATTTCCTATGAGACGACCTATATTGGCAAAATATACTGAGTGGTGCTTAACTTTTTATTCACAGTATATAACATGTGTTTTATTTGACCACATTCTAAAATGGCATTGTGTATTCACTTTCTGAATTTCACGTATATACATTTTTCAAACAAACCGAGTCTTGATATGTCTATTGTCCAATTTGTTTTCTCGAAAATCCGGGACAAAAATATTTTCCCCGGCATGTAATGAAACAATTAATTTTATCAAGCATATCTCAGCAATTACGGTGCATCTATTTCAGTGTTTGGGCTCAACGCAAACATAAATAATAGCAGACTGGAGAAAATAAACAGTCATGTAATATTTCCAAGCAATTATCGTAATAGAAACTATTACATATGTCAGCATTCGCCATACATGTGATCGGTGAACACTGGCTTAGTCATCTCGGGAGATTCAAGATAACGAGACGAGATATTACGAGATGCAAGAAAGTCTTTCGACCTAAGAAATATACTGACGGAAAGTAATAACGTGACATGTATAAAGGAAAACACGTGTTTGTATGAAATTTGTTATCAACCCTGAAGAACAGCAGAGATAACGGAGCAGTGTAGGGAAACAAGCTGGACCTACTGATGAGTCATGTCTGTAACAGAAGGTTCATTATTGAACAAATGAAGACTATATTTCCTTTGTAACGCTTCCGGTTGACCTACAGTGAGGCTAAACATTTTTACTGAACCGCCAGATAGCCAGAACCGCCACAAACCGTTATCTTTCAACAAAGTGGGCCGCTGGGGTAGCCTCAGACTAATGCTTAGTCTCTGAATATATATAATTTTGATAGTAACATACAAGCCCATTTAAATTGGAAAGGAGCCCCAGGGAGACCAGAGGAAATCTAGAATTGCTTAATTAGGGCTTTAGCACTGAAGAGAGGGTTTGGCAGTAGGGGAAATAATGTGGTTCAGGGTCTGTGAGACAGACTAGGGTAGCCTAGTGGTTAAAGCGTTCGCTCGTCACGCCGAAGACCCAGGTTTGATTCCCCACATGGGTACAATGTGTGAAGCCCATTTCTGGTGTCCCCAGCCATGATATTGCGAGAATATTGCTAAAAGCGGCGTAAAACTAAACTCACTCATTCAACAAAGTTTAGTTGCAGAAAGTTCACAAAGATTGTTCGAAAAAAGCCCTGGAAATTCGTTTAAAACATGCCGAAATAGAAACATCAACATGCTAAACTGTAATAAGCCACTGCACAATAAGGAACACAAAAGAAGACGGCTGGTATAGGAGTCGGTTACAGACAGTGTAATGGGCAAACTCACATTACAGAGCTGTCATGCAGACTTGTAATATAATGTCAAATTCTTCATTACAAAATCTCCCGGTTTTTTCGTTTCATTTGAGACCACGCTAAGCGCAAGCTAGCTTATACTGCTGAAGAAGACGTGGATCGACGTGGGCGCTCTCTGGCCGGTCGATAGCGCCTCTCTGCAGCACGTGATATTGAAATTGACACACTGTGACTTCCATTCTCAGGATTCTCATTTAATGAAATCGATTTAAGAGTCAGCGTGACCTGCTATAGCAAAATGAACACGGTTTAGGGTTATATTGATTCATAGTTCGTGTTGCTTACGGTTTAACATTGGAATGTGTTTGTTTACACAAGAATCAAGCCTTTTCATCATGCTTTTATGATTTGACGTGAATTTCAAAACTGATGCGATGTCATTAATAGGCATTTTAACTTGTGCAATCGACAAGACTATTGCTACAAATACCCGTACAAGAAATGATAGTGAGATGCAATGCATTACAAATTGTGCGTGATTGACACGCGTCGATTTGAAATGGACATGTTTGAGATGATGCAATTACTGGAAATTACTAAAGAATCCAGATTGGCAAAAGAAATTAACGAAAAAAGTACTCAGCGTGCATGTAGTTGTTAAAATTGTGACGTTATCAACGGTTCGTTATAATTACTTCATGAAAATGTGTGTTTTCCAATAAGGCGATTAAAAATAAATATCTTTCGAGAATCCATGTTAGAAATTATCAACGAAAGAACTGCTCTGGATGAAGGTTTTGGTTTAACACCAGGTCAACGTCGAGTTTCACCATGAAATTATTTTGAATTTTTCAGATTTAGATGTTAAGTGAAGAGTGAGTGAGTGAGTTTAGTTTTACGCCGCGTTTAGCAATATTCCAGGAATATCACGACGGGGCACACCAGAAATGGGCTTCACACATTGTACCCATGTGGGGAATCGAACCCGGGTCTTCGGCCTGACAAGCGAACGCTTTAGCCACTAGGCTACCCCCACCGCCCCGTCAGTGGTAGGATGGATAGGGCAATGGGTTGAGCGTTGGGTTTATGCCGGTTCGATTCCCTGGGAGTGAAGAGTGCTTTAACATCGGATTCACTCGTATTTCACCCCTGGGCAAGTGCTATGCCTGCTTGTACTGGTACTGCGGACTTAAGATCTACTGACACCCCATGTCGCAGGTAAACATGGTGTCCTTACTCACAGTATACAGACTCCAGTTATGTCCCCTTAAACTCGACCTCGAGGCAGGGTGACAAAAAGTACCACCTTTTAGTGTCTTCGGTATGATTCGACCAGAGGACCAAACAAAATAATATGCACGTGCATTTGAATAATGTATTGAATATTTTATTGTCTTAATAGATTTCAAATTGGAAATACAATTACTCACTCTGGATTTTTCATTTTAACTGTAATGGTTCATCCAGAAAACAAAGCTACAGACAGGCAAAAGTATGTCTCATCTCATCATTTCAAGCCAAGATATGGGATGTTGGTTCGCGGCCAATTTCAAGATGGCGTCAGATCTCGTTTTGGTCCCGACTTGAATGAATCACAAAGTGCACGACTCTGCTCTCTCTCACACTACAACATCAATCCCTAAAGATACTCAGGTATTCTGCTGCCTGCACAATATTATGAAATGAAATACCTTACCATAAAGCCCATCTATGATAGGACGTTTTTTAATTTTTTTTTTATTTATTTATTTTATTTTATTTTATTTTATTTTATTTTTTTTTTATTTTTTATTTATTTTTTTTTTTATTTATACGTAAACTGTCGGTAACAGAAAGTAGACACCCTTGCTTTAGGTGGTTGGAAATAAAACGAACAGCAATGGTATTCGATGGTTCTGTGTTTGACACGGGTATCACAGTTTGGTCTGGATCTAAAGTTTGATACCGTTGGTCAAATCCAATTTTCAAATGTATACCTCTTTTGCCAGGCTGTTCACATGTTCTTAATTTAGAATCAGTCTGCGAACTGGTGAGCATGTACAACAACATTATCATAACGTATATCCAGAGAGACGTGGGGATAGCCTAGCTGTTAGCACGTTTGAAAATCACACTGGAGATGGTAGTTTCGAAAAAATAATAAATAACACACCGGGGTCGTACTGTCCGCTTATCTAGACTTGCCTCATCGATAGAATTACTATACATCCACGGGCTGAGCATTCAGTACAGCCTTGGAGCAAGGCTACCTAAAATGTATGCGTCCATCTTCAGCCGTACTAAACACTTGTACGCGTTACATCTTCGAAGAGTGAGTGAGTTAAAATTTAAAGTCACATCGGCATTATATATAGCGGCGGTCTGCACCAGACAATCCAGTGATCCACAGCATGAGCATCGATCTACGCAATTGGGATACGATGCCATGTGTCAACCGGGTCAGCGAGCATGACCTTCATTAGTCGCCTCTGCCCTGACCCCCGATCCCGTTAGTCGCTTCTTACGACAAGCATGGGTTACTGAAGACCAATTCTAACCCGGATCTTCACGAGTTCGTGTTTTACAGATCCTGAACACCTGCAAAAACGTATTTGTGTCCTCAAGAACATCTCACACACCAAAAACGTACACTACACGCCAAAAACCGTTACCCTCCTACCTTAATGAATTATTTAAAAAGATATGTTAGAAGGTATTGGTTTACAAGAAAGTTGAACAGCGCAACTTTATGAAAATCACGAAAATAATTTTCAAATGCATTCATATTTAGGTGAAATGCATCTTTTCCAGAAGATTTAAATTGTCCTATTTTCGTCGATGCCGAAATAAATTAATAACAGTGATTTAGATGTCCAAATGAAAGGTTGAAATAAAACTCTGCTTTGGGACAAAGATAAACCATGGAAAGTCACCATTTTTCTAGTATTAAAACAAGAAACAACTGTTGTAGAGTGTGTAAAATTGTAAAATAATCATTCCTATGATTTTAAAACATTTTCTGCTGATTTGCATTAGTGAAAACAAGCAAAACGTTTCTTTATATTGTGAAAAAAATGTTTAGGAACTTCTGCAATGGTCTTTGTTAACATATTTGCTTGCAAAGTAACATTTTTCCATTTTCTGTTTACACATAGCAATATCAATCGCAAAAACGCAGCAATATTCAAGCGGTATTTGCATCCATTTCACATGTAGAATGATTCTATAGGGTATGAAGAGAGCCTAGAAAAGATGATATGATACACAAGTACGAGATGTAGGACATGATTAATGCTCAGCTGAAGAGAGAAAGCGTCATTGGGATGGTGCAGATGAGGTCGACATACAATGCTGTTGCCAACGCCCTCGGATGCCACCGTATCACGGTTATAGGATTTATTCAGGGCTTCAGACAGACTGGGGTCACCGTAGACAGACCCAGAAGTGGACTTTCTCGCATCACAACGCTAGCTGAAGATAGGTACCTCCGTCATTAAGGAAGGAGGGTGACGTTTCTTTTGGCGTTTAGTGTATGTCAAAACACATTTAATCCAGTGTGCAAACATTTAATAAATAACGACGTTGAAACACACAGGTCAACCAAATATTATTCAAAACTGCAACTTATTCATGATATTTTAAATACAGAAGCTATGAAATTTAAACTATATGATAAATCGAATAATACACATTATATAAACAAAGTACGACAAGTAAACAATAAATGTAGTGTATAAGAATGCTCTGCAGAACAGTTACTTGCAGATGGAAATTGTAATCGTTGCACAAGTCCTCGGTAGTTTTTGACCAGTTCTGTCTAACTAGTTATTGTGTATTCAAGTGGTTTGAACGATTCCTGCATTATTCGTATAATTATTCAAGGTTATTTCGTAACAAGGCTTTAGGCCCACGTACATTATTTGACATGATTATGTTCCGGTATATTTATATCCCACGGGACTTCCTTTCCCTCGGCTTGAGGATATGTTCTAGTAAAGAATATTGATAGACAACAATTCCCGACTGTCACAAATAACGCCCTCTACCCCTTCCAATATCGTTATCTTCACTATGAGTTCCCATCATCCTAAAAAGAGACCATTATGTTTTGAATAAACGCCACCCTTGACGATGCTGGATAGACTTGATTTAACGCGTTGATCAGTCTTCAGACGTGGTCCTGTTTTCCCAAACGAACGCTGCCTGACGTGACTTCCCACGAATCTCGTCTCCTCGTCGTAAACAACTGATTACTACCCTTAAGTCGTATATTTTGTTTCACATTATTCACAATCACCCTAGTTCTCCTCGGCTCACTACCCCCATCACCCATCCTCTGGCTGGACCGCCCCGTCCATTCAGCCCCATGTTACCAGACAATGACCCCCCTCCGACCCTTCGTAACCCCCAACTTACCCCCATGACCCGTTCTGTCCAGCCAGATAAACTCTTGACACAACTTTTATTGACAGGTTTTCTGTTACCTACGCGCAGTAGATTTGCGTTTAATTAAATATATTGTGTCTGTAGATGGAACTCAGTCGTAGGCAAAACTCCTGACACTGACGCTTATCAGTCTTCATCGAATCCTGCTGGCCACGCCCTTCCAATACCCGTTAACATAACCCGACACTTTTTCAGCCTGTTTACCCGAGAATAATACTCCTGTAACTCGGTTAAATAGTCCCCTTTCTGTTATTGACGTCAAGGTACCCTCCGGGGCGTCCCTGTCCGTATCAATCAATACTGCTTCTCATCCCCCACCTTCCGCTTGTCCCCCCACTCCCGTACTCCCGACCCCACATAGCTACATGTACCTACCTCGTCAGACTTAGAAACATCCCTAGTTCATACTAAGCAACTGTTCAAGCAGGTACTTACTACTACTACTACTACTACTACTACTACTACTACTACTACTACTACTACGACGACTATCACTACTACTGCTACTACTACTACTATTATTATTACTACTACTACCACTCACTACTACTGCTACTACTACTACTACTACTACTACTACTACTACTACTGCTACTACTACTACTGCTACTGCTACCACTACTACTACTACTACTACTACTACTACTACTACTACTGCTACCTACTACTACTGCTACTACTACTACTACTGCTACTACTTCACTACTACTGCTGCTGCTACTACTACTGCCGCTGCTGCTGCTGCTACTACTGCTACTACTGCTCACTACTACTCCTACTACTACCTGCTGCTACTACTACTCACTGCTCACTACTACTGCTACTACTACTACTACTACTACTACTACTACTACTACTTGTTACTGCTACTACTGCTACTGCTACTACTACTACTACTGCTACTACTACTGCTGCTACCACTACTACTACTACTGCTTGCTACTGCTGCTACTACTACTACTACTACTACTACTACTGCTACTACTACTACTACTACTACTACTACTACTACTACTACTACTACTACTACTACTACTACTGCTACTGCTACTACTACTACTACTACTACTGCCACTACTACTACTACCACTACTCCTACTGCTACTACTAGAAATAATAGCAACGATAACAACAACAACAACATTATGACTGGTTGAGTGGTATGGAGTTACCTTGCTCCACGGTCTGGTCCCCAGGCTGTAGTTCCAAGTTTGTAAGTACTCACTGTTAGATATATATGTACCCTATTACTTCAGTTAAATGACTGGAAACCTGTTTGGATTTGACCAAAGTGTAGCCAGCTGGCTAGATCCCTCGTACAACTCCACACAAAACCCCAGAAAACAAACCAACACAAACATCTCACCTTTCACAACCTCCGGGCAACCTTGCCAGACCTCTCACGCAAGTCCGCACCCAATCTCTCACAGCACCAACCACACAAACGCTCAAATATGTGTACATACCCCAAAACAACCGCACATACGACCATCCAAACATCTGCCACACAACTTACTACACCTAACGCTAAACCAAACCCCCCACCCCCACCCCTACACAACCTCCCTCACGGTGTCGGCCCGGGAAAGCGAAATTTCAACATTCCCTATTCCAGGTAAAGCGAAAACCAAAGTTGTGCTAGAAGTGCCGCGAAAGCGAATTGCTATTACCGTACTTCAGATTAGCGCGCGACCCCAATATTCGATCTGTTAGCCGCTTAACTGAGATGAAGTTTCAGTTGTTTCAAGTTTCAGCGCTTGATCTGTGACAAGTTTAAGCATCGATGTAGGAAAACCCTCCGAGAAAAGAAGTATTGGAGCTTTGTAGTAAAATGTGTTTGTTGTTTGACTTATTTGACTATTTTATTTAATCCACCGCGCAAAGACGGTTGTTCGAGCAGATCTCACTAATTCTCAGTTAACTGGGACAATTGCTGTCGCCGACATTCGATTTCAAATTTGATATTAAATCTAGGTGTATCTGTGCAGGTATTCTAAATAACACTAAATTTACAATAAGTATGAACCTACATTAAGACAGCAGTAAGTTATAAGTGCAGCGTCAGAAGCAAACATCTGGTTCTATGGCGGCATGTTTGCAATGTCGGTAGTGCGTATTCTGTGCATTTTAGCTTGCTGCAAAATTTTATCCAAGAGAAGTTTTGTTATATTTAGTGTCATGAAGAACAAACTTTTGTGCTTAGTTGTCTAGTATTGCCGAAATATCAAATGTGAATCAAAATTTGACAAGTGAAAGTAGTTTTAGGTTGTTATCGCCCTATATAATAAGTAACAAATTACGTCAATGAATGCTTAACGATGTAAGTTGTCTATGCACGATATTTTCAATTCCACCTCCACATGATCCATCCATGTGACTTATCGGTGAACAGTCTGTGGCTCAAACATTTATTGTTATTTATATATTAAATTTCTACCATGACTACGGTATCAGACGACGACTCACACTTCTTTGTTTTTCTTATGTACTGAGAGTCCCGGGAACGCGAAATTCAATGTTAACTGTAGCTTGAACGTTCCCGCGAAAGCGAAACCTAAATTGAGGAGGTTTAGTCCTGATTTCGCTTTCCCGGGCCATAACCTCCCTCACACATCCCCCGACATTTCCACACACAAGCCCCATCCGTTCAACAGCCTCCTTCACACATCCCCCGACATTTCCACACACAACCCCCATCCGTTCAACAGCCTCCCTCACACATCCCCCGACATTTCCACACACAACCCCTTCCGTTCAACAGCCTCCCTCACACATCCCCTGACATTTCCACACACAACCCCCATCCGTTCAACAGCCTCCCTCACACATCCCCGACATTTCCACACACAACCCCCATCCGTTCAACAGCCTCCCTCACACATCCCCGACATTTCCACACACAACCCCCATCCGTTCAACAGCCTCCCTCACACATCCCCGACATTTCCACACACAACCCCATCCGTTCAACAGCCTCCTTCACATCCCCGTTCAACAGCCTCCCTCACACATCCCCGACATTTCCACACACAACCCCCATCCGATCAAAGCCTCCCTCAGCCTATCTCACACATCCCCCGACATTTCCACACACAACCCCATCCGTTCAACAGCCTCCCTCACACATCCCCCGACATTTAGAACACACAACCCCCAACCGTTCAACAGCTTCCCTCACACATTCCCCGACATTTCCACACACAACCCCCATCCGTTCAACAACCTCCCTCACACATCCCCCGTCATTTCCACACATCACACACTTCACAACCTCTCACAAATTCCCAACTTATTTCAATCCGTCAGACAGACTAACATCTAGTCTCTGAAATGAACCTATTTTACTGGAAAAAATACTGTTTATAAAACAATAATAATAAAATATAAAGAGTAGGAGTCCAGAGCCCATTTTCCTGAAACTGTGGAATTCGAGACTTGCCACACATTCCAGACTAGACACTCTTGGATATATTTGTTTCAGGGTCTGTATGACAGACGATCCGTCAGAGTACGTCACACACAGACCACTCACACAGCCACAAAACCCACGTAACCACCACAACCCCCTCACAACCCCTACCCAACTCCTCAACCGTCTCATATTTCAAAATCCATCTCCCACTTCTGCGACCGCTCCTTCATCCAACCCCATCTTGGCACCAATGTCTCCAAGAGGAACCTGCACAAATATGAAATGACAACCAGTAATGGCGAACCGCTGATCGTAGAACCTCCTGTCCCAGATCCACCTAGATGATCTCGCGGGCAGATACCTGACTGTTCCGCAAATTCCATGTGGAGTCGAAGTTTCAGCTTTAGTCTGCTACATGTCGTGACTTGGCAATCCAATCATCTCACACCGAGCCAGGAATTCTGGAGAAAAACGTTCAACAATATTACCCGTCTTCCGCGATCACACAAGTGGACATAAAAAACACTAAAATTGATGACGGCCCAGACACTTTGTCACTGTACGCCAAATTCCTCTCAATGTAAGGAAATAGAGTGATGACGGTATGAGCGGGTGCGCTGATGTGACGAAGAAACTAATAAAAGAATAAATGAAATGGTAGGAATTAATAAAAGAAGGAATGGGATACTAGATGGCAAGACACCAAGGAAGGAGGGATGTAACGAAGATAAATGGATTGATGTTGTGATGGAAAAATATTATGATATTCACAGACAACATGTACCTAATTGAAAAAATGAACTAATTGTTTAGTGAATGATAAACCACAAAATACGTACAAATTGACCGAAAAGCTTTGACTATTCGTGTTGTAAAGAATGACTGTGTGAATAATATACTCATGCCAATAATGGTTGTCAGCCCCCTCCCCAACCCAACCCCACACACACCTCACACCCCCTCTCCAATTAAAAAAATTGAAGGGGGTGAAAATCATTATTGGCATGAGTATATATTAGAAAGGAAGGAAGAATAAAAAGGGATGACTGCAGACTCCGAAGATAGAATGAAGGATTAAAGAACGAACGAATGCGTGTTTAAAGGAAGAATGAAGAAATGAAAAACTAAACAATCCATATTTTGAAATTGAAAGGAAACTTAAACCCACAACGAAATGGTTTCAGAATGCACAGGATGAATACATCGATTTTTGTTTGGGGTGGACACAAAAGGTCATTTTACTTTTCTTAACCCCTAGTTTTCCACAGGTCCTTAATCCTAAAATCGATACGTTGCAGTGACCAGTGAAGAAAGAGACAATCACACGTGTTTTCTGCCCCAGTGACCAGCCCAGGATATCAATCACCCGCGTGTCCGACGTCCCTCGTTCTGGCAGCAATTACTGGCGAGTAAAAACCTGACAATTGTGGTGTGAGGGATGGGGAGATTACTGTCCCCCGGGCTAGTCGCAGGGAGAGTGGGGAGGGAGGGGGTAATTTGTCAGAGTTACGGAGATTGTCACAATTCGTTGGCAGGGGAAGTCATCTGTGAAGAAAGCATTGATGCGGGCGGAGTAGTGGGAGGAAAAGATTGAAATGGTGTAGGGTGGGTTCGGGTGCTGGGTGGGGGGGTAGGGGTCGGGGTGTTGGATGGGGGTCGGGGTGGCTGGATCGGGGTTGTGTGTGGGGTCAGGGTGTTGGATGGGGGTCAGGGGTGGATGGAGGTTGGGTGGGGGTCGGGGTGTTGGATGGGGGTCAGGGTGCTGGGTAGGGGTGGGGTGCTGGCAGAGACTGATGCCTCGTAGTTTTGGCAGTACATGCGACACGGGTACGGTTGTGTTGGCGTAGAATAAATGCTTGGGGAGGGAAATATGACACAGGGGCAGTGAGGGACAGTAAAAGCGATGAGGGTAAGGCCGGTGGGTAAAGGGGTGGGGCAGAGGCATGGGTGTGGTCAGTGGATAACGTAGGGAGGCGGATGAGACGGGGCAGGGAAAGGATGGACATTAGAGGCGATTCAGTGGAGGAAGATTCTACAAGGATTGGGAGGGGCGTGAGGGTGTGCTGGAGTGATGATGGTGTGACAGGGTGAGTGAGGGGAACGCGATGTGAGACAGCAATGTGGTAGGGAGTGTCACAAAGGGCGGGGACAGGGGTGAACGTCTAGTTGAGGGGAGAGTGTGGGGTGGGTAGAGGAAGGGAGTGACGGGTTCTTCACGATGCACGGTAATACATAGGTGGAGAGGGGGGTGTTGCGGGGAGGTGAGGAGAAACAGGGTGTCTGTTGGAGGGGTGGGGAGTGCTGCTCAGCACTAGCGGAGAGGGTGTGGAGGTGGGGAAGAGAGCGAACTACAAGAATCTCTGGTGAAATGCAGCACGGCGTGGTCAGTCTAAATCCAACAACGTCGAAGCTGACAAAGCTGCAATTACCAATAAATATAATTCTGTTTTATAAACGTCAAAATTAAATTGATAACCCCAGTGACATCATCACCACCAGCGATTCAAAGCAATGAAATACAATATAACACATTCTCAGCACCGCGACAAGGATATCGACAAAAGGATGATTTCAGAAATCTTTGTATAGACAGTGGGATGCACTCGGCTGCAGGAACAGCATTTTAAAATCTCATAAATAAAACATTTAGCATCTCCGTTACCATGACAACGATGACGTCAATTCTAAGATGTATTTTCAAGAAAACCCAAAGCTTGGCATCTCGTAATGAAATCTTGAAAGAAACACTTAATCTGTTTCTTAGAATTCCCAGCATTGCCCCATTTCAAAATTAAATATTGTTAAAACGTTTATTCAAATATGCAGCGCAGACGAGGATTTGGCATGTTAATAATTCTCGTGACGGGGCTCAATCTCCTCTAGTATTATTCAAGGTTTATAAACTTAAGAGGTTTTATGGAGACTGGCTAAACCCTCTTTCTGAATGTTCAAATTGTGTTTGCGGAGAAAGGAATTTATCCACAGATAAATCATGTTTCTCCGAAATTGCAGTTTATGCTTCATAGACAAAAACCTCATTTCGATGGGGTTTTGATTAAATTATTTCAAATTGTACTGAAATTCTCTCAAATAAGGTGGTGTCGGATAGAACGGGGCTGAAGGCATATTCTGTGATTGTGATTTGTTTGTTTGTTGTTTAACGCCGCACTCAGCAATATGCCAGCTATATGGCGGCGGTCTGTAAATAATCGAGTCTGAACCAGACAATCCAGTGATCAACATCATGAGCATCGATCTACGCAAGTGGTATACGATGACATTTTTCAACCAAGTCAGCAAGGCTGACCACCCGATCCCGTTAGTCGCCTCTTACGACAAGCATAGTCGCCTTTTGTGGCAAGCATGGGTTGCTGAAGACCTATTCTATCCCGGATCTTCAGGGGTCCGTAACTACAGCGTGGACCTGCAGTGTGTAACTACAGCGTGGACCTGCAGTGTGTAACTACAGCGTGGACCTGCAGTGTGTAACTATAGCGTGGACCCGCAGTGTGTAACTATAGAGTGGACCCGCAGTGTGTAACTATAGCGTGGACCCGCAGTGTGTAACTATAGCGTGGACCTGCAGTGTGTAACTATAGCGTGGACCTGCAGTGTGTAACTATAGCGTGGACCTGCAGTGTGTAACTATAGCGTGGACCCGCAGTGTGTAACTATAGCGTGGACCCGCAGTGAACTGTAGTGGACCTGCAGTGTGTAACTATAGCGTGGACCCGCAGTGTGTAACTACAGCGTGGACCCGCAGTAAGCTAACTATAGCGTGGACCCGCGCAGTGTAACTATAGCGTGGACCTGCGGTGTGTAACTATAGCGTGGACCTGCAGTGTGTAACTATAGCGTGGACCTGCAGTGTGTAACTATAGCGTGGACCTGCAGTGTGTAACTATAGCGTGGACCTGCAGTGTGTAACTATAGCGTGGACCCGCAGTGTGTAACTATAGCGTGGACCTGCAGTGTGTAACTATAGCGTGGACCTGCAGTGTGTAACTATAGCGTGGACCTGCAGTGTGTAACTATAGCGTGGACCCGCAGTGTGTAACCATAGCGTGGACCCGCAGTGTGTAACTATAGCGTGGACCTGCAGTGTAGCGTGGACCCGCGGTAGCGGAGTGTGTAACTACAGCGTGGACCCGCAGTGTGTGTAACTATAGCGTGGACCTGCAGTGTGTGTACCTAGCGTGGACCTGCAGTGTAACTATAGCGTGGGACCCGCAGTGTGTAACTATAGCGCGTGGACCCGCAGTGTGTAACTATAGCGTGGACCTGCAGTGTGTAACTATAGCGTGGACCCGCAGTGTGTAACTATAGCGTGGACCTGCAGTGTGTAACTATAGCGTGGACCTGCAGTGTGTAACTATAGCGTGGACCCGCAGTGTGTAACTATAGCGTGGACCCGCAGTGTGTAACTATAGCGTGGACCTGCAGTGTGTTAGCTAAGTCATGTCATTTCGCATGCTCATCACTACACTTCCTGACTACTGGGTGTCTGGCTACTGGGTGTCCATTACTACATGGTGTCTGATCACTGCACTCTTGACTACTGTGTCCGACTCTGATCACTGCACTTGACTACTGGGTGTCTGACTGAATGTCCGAGTGGTGTCTGTCACTGCACTTTTGACTACTGGGTGTCTTGCTACTGGGTGTCCGACTACTGGATGTCACTGCATTTCTTGACTACTGGGCGTCCGACTACATGGTGTCTGAACACTGCATTTCCTGACTACTGGGTGTCTGGCTACTGAGTGTCCGAGTACTTGGTGTCTGATCACTGCACTTTTTGACTACTGGGTGTCCGACTACATGGTGTCTGATCACTGCACTTTCTGACTACTGGGTGTCTGGTGTCTGATCACTGCACTGGGTCCGACTATTGGACTACTTGACTACTGGGTGTCTGGCTACTGAGTGTCCGAGTACTTGGTGTCTGATCACTGCACTTTTTGACTACTGGGTGTCCGACTACATGGTGTCTGATCACTGCACTTCCTGACTACTGGGTGTCTGGCTACTGGGTGTCCGACTACTGGATGTCTGGTCACTGTATTTCTTGACTACTGGGCGTCCGACTTGATGGTGTCTGATCACTGCATTTCCTGACTATGGGGTGTGTGACAGCCGGGTGTCCAACTATTTGGTGTCTGATCACTGCACTTCCTGACAACTGGGTGTCCGACTACATGGTGTCTGACCACTGGCATGTCTGGCAAGTAGGTGTCTGACAACCGGGTGTCCAACTACTTGGTGTCGTCTGCTTATTGTGCGTCTGGCTAAAGGAAGTACATAGTAGGTCATGTGTTCTTTTAGAAAATTCCAGAGAGTTACAACACGTCTCCCATTTCTATTGTTTTGGGAGAAAACACTGTAATAGCAAAATGTCACCACCACCACCATCATCATCATCATTATCATCATCATCATAAACATCTTATCACCGGAAATTCCAAACCTTAAAAAAAACGGTCATGAAAATTCCTCAATAACCATGTTCCTATACGTGGCAACTCCCTGTATGGGGACGGTCAGGTCGTTGACGTGGTGGAGTGAGTGTCATCACATTCCGGCAGCGTGGGAAATTAGCAAAATTATTAAGTCCCAATAAAACACCCACGATCAAGACTCATGAACGACCAACTTCTAATAGCTGTGATATTGATGAGTATGGCAACGAACAACAATATCAACAAACCCTTCCGACGACCCCGGCCGCGTCATACCAAAAGACGTTAAAACATGGTTCTTGTTGGTCCCTGCCTGGCGCTCGGCATTAATGGGTACAAGGACTGGTCGGCTCGGTGTCAGCATTATATGTCTGAGTGGGGATGGTATCTCAGTGGGCTAGCACTATAAAACCAGCTTCAGTCTGGGCTAGTACAAGCAGCCGCACATACACATACACACGCATGCACGTCGTCAAATGAGCAAAATATTCTCCAGTGCGACGTTAAACCCCCATTTCACCTCACCTCACCTTCCGACGTTCTTGAAATACATGTTCTCGCAACCCCATCAGGACGACGCCACCGGCAGCATCAGCACCATTACACGTGGATGCTTCAAGTACACTCTTACATAATCTCTCAACCATCCAGCTTCCAAACAAAAAGGTGAAAAATTACAAAAAATTAAAATCCATGAAAAACAGAACAAATTCCCCTCTAAACATAATTATTTAACTATAATGAATATATGGCAAATTAATTGCATTCATTTTGAAACAGTAGTTGTGTCAGCAACACTTTCAGATAAAAATTTCGAAGATAAAAGTAAATGCAAGGCAAAATCAATATTAATACAATAACTGCCTTGAGCCTAGCTCAACCGTTGCGTCATAATGATCTCCTGTGTTTCAAAGAAAGTTCTAAACGACAATGCTCGTGCTATTTGCTTAGCTAAAAGGGTTGCGAGATGCGGTATTAACATTCTTTAATACCGTGCTTAATCGTAATTGTCCTGAGTGAACCCTATTTAATTTGAGAGAAAATCCTGCATAATTTAGTTTTGACGGAAATAAACTCGATCTTGTAGGCTCCATACTACATTTCATTGACGCGTTTTCAATATGTTTGTCAATATATCGCTGAAGGGATATTTGTCATGCATAAGTGATGCTCAAAATCGCATATTGTAAAGTCTCATTTATCGTTTTTCATCAGTGTTAAATTTAACAATTAAATGATTAAATATGCACGACATCAATAAAGCACTTACGGTCGGTGTCCTTTAAAGTATTTGATAAGGTCTGAAGGAATTCTTTTGGGGTTAATGGTGCTTAAGAAAGACTTTTCATCAACAAATATAATATTCCTAGTGATAATTTTTCCAGTTAAAATAGAGATGAAATTCGTACAAATATTGTCCTTTATAACGATTAAGCATTTTACAATAGTACAGAAATTGGTACATACATATAATCATATGTCAGAAACATTTTCATAATTTGAATAATTAACTGTTGATTATCAAATTGATGCAAGGTAACAGAGATAGTATATTCATAAAAAGCTACAAGTTTTTGCGTTCGTGACTACAGGTTTGAATTTGCTCCTAAACGATTATAACGGTAATTTACAAGCTGTTGTGTACACTCATTCGATAATTTATCACCCTTGTGTGTGAGGAAAGAGGGGAACAAATAGCCCCTTCCCCCTTTCCAGCTCCCCTCTCCACAATAGACGGAGACTAATAATGGCCTCTCGTTCTGCCGGAAATAGAACTCTCTTGCCCCGAAGGCGAAATCACAACCTCTGTAAGGTCAAGGTGACATACCACAGGTCGGGTCAGCAATGGCGGTCAGCGGGAGATTAGCGGTTTTAAACCTTTAAGACACAATGCCCTGTGGCGTCGATCAACAAGCTTCATGTCCCACAATGAAATGACAGGCCGATGTCTGTGGGCTTTGATGAATGTCAACACATTATTAAGTACCTAAGTGCTGCTTTTCAATAGCCTTTTCAACTTTTCTGTGTTTTTTAAAACTCTAATCGAAACTCATGAGCTCAAACTGATTCAGACCCATCTGTGATACAGACGAAGGAACGCTTGCCTCGAGGGAATTAGATTGGTGGTTCGACCTCGGCCTCAAACAGACGGTACTTGTTGTTACCTTGCCTGGTTTAGGCATAAGGAGGATGAAACAGGGACTGACTGGCTCCATGTATGTGACTGACTGACTGAGTTTGGTTTTACGCCGCTTTTAGCAATATTCCAGCAATATCACGGCGGGGAACACCAGAAATGGGCTTCACACATTGTACCCTTGTGGGGATTCGAACCCGGGTCTTCGGCGTGACGAGCCAACGCTTTAACGACTAGGCTACCCCGCCGCCCCCATTAGCTAGGACGACATGCAAACACTTAAACGCACGCGCGGCTAAAGGCACTTTTTATCACGTAGCAATCGCATTTTCACCACGTACAAGACTCATCTTCATCACACATATTCATCAGGTACAAGGCACATATAAACTCTTCATCACTCGTCACGTACAAGACACATCTTCATCACTCATCACGTACAGACACATCTTCATCAGTCGTCACGTACAGACACATCTTCATCATATACAACACATATCTTCATCACATACAAGACATATCTTCATCATGTGCAAGGCACATCTTCATCACTCATCAAGGACAAGACACATCTTCATCACTCATCACGTACAGACACATCTTCATCACTCGTCACGTACAGACACATCTTCATCACATACAACACATATCTTCATCACATACAAGACATATCTTCATCACATACAACACATATCTTCATCACGTACAAGACACACTTTCATCACTCATCACGTACAAGTCACATCTTCATCACATACAACACACATCTTCATCACTCGCCACGAACATCTTCATCACATACAACACATATCTTCATCACATACAAGACATATCTTCATCATCACACGACAACACATATCTTCATCATCACATACAAGACACATCTTCATCACATACAACACATATCTTCATCACATACAAGACACATCTTCATCATCACATACAACACATATCTTCATCACATACAACACACATCTTCATCATCTTCATCTTCATACAAGACATATCTTCATCACATACAAGACATATTCATCACTCGCCACGAACAAGACACATCTTCATCACTCATCACAAGACATATCTTCATCACATACAACACATATCTTCATCACATACACAAGACACATCTTCATCAGTCGTCATCACATACAAGACACATCTTCATCACATACAACACATATCTTCATCACATACACACACTTCATCTTCATCACTCGCCACGAACAAGACACATCTTCATCACGTACAAGACACATCTTCATCACATACAACACATATCTTCATCACATACAAGACACATCTTCATCACTCGTCACATACAAGACACATCTTCATCACATACAACACATATCTTCATCACATACAACACATATCTTCATCACTCGCCACGAACAAGACACATCTTCATCACTCATCACGTACAAGACACATCTTCATCACATACAACACATATCTTCATCACGTACAAGACACATCTTCATCATTCGTCACATACAAGACACATCTTCATCACATACAACACATATCTTCATCACATACAACACACATCTTCATCACTCGCCACGAACAAGACACATCTTCATCACTCATCACGTACAAGACACATCTTCATCACATACAACACATATCTTCATCACTTACAAGACACATCTTCATCATTCGTCACATACAAGACACATCTTCATCACATACAACACATATCTTCATCACATACAACACACATCTTCATCACTCGCCACGAACATGTACACATCTTCATCACTCATCACGTACAAGACACATCTTCATCACATACAACACATATCTTCATCACTTACAAGACACATCTTCATCATTCGTCACGTACAAGACACATCTTCATCACATACAACACATATCTTCATCACATACAACACATATCTTCATCACATACAACACATATCTTCATCACATACAACACATATCTTCATCACATACAACACATATCTTCATCACATACAACACATATATTCATCACATACAACACATATCTTCATCACATACAACACATATCTTCATCACATACAACACATATCTTCATCACATACAACACATATCTTCATCACATACAACACATATCTTCATCATGTGAAAGACTCAACCGATCGTAATATCCGTGCCTATATCAAATGGTACCCAATGGGAGTACCGTATACATTACTATATGATACAGGAAGTGAAACGTCACATTACACTGTAACGCAATCAAACATATAAAAACGTATAAACTGAATTTAATGAAAAGTAATTTTAAGAAGTGTAGCTCTGCAGGGCGGAGGAAATGGACGTCACTGGAGCCGATATCCCTGTCATTCGATCCAGGCCATCATTACGTAGTTAATTAACCGCTGAACGTAACATGGCGCTCTGGAGAGAGCGTCTTATATTGAAAACATAACGCATAGAAAACCTTATCGCGGTTAATATGAAAAATAAATAAATCAACTTAACGAAAAACACATTAAGAAACTTCACACATGCAAACAGTCCTAATTACGTCCTATAGGGGATTTTATTATCAATATGAGTATCGCAACTACCTACTTTCTAATCTGGAGAGCATAGCTCAGGGGTCACGACCTGATAAACTCTGACCTTACAAATAAACAATGGCATAACTCTGAAGCAAAATGAAGGATCAAAGTTCTGTTATCGCCATCGCGCAGCCCCGGCAATGAGTAAAATCGGCAGCGCATGACGTCATAGAAATTCCGGGGACTACTTTCACTCTCGGAAGGATATCCCGAATTGGATAGATAGGAGGTTGGCTAAGCTGATGCATCTGGTGATATGGTTTATATAACGGGGGCTGCATCGTCAGGATAATGACCGTATCTTGTCGTGTCTTGGACTACTGATCGAAAGGGTTTTTAGGTAACAATAAATAGTGATTTTCAATACTCCCTGATGTACAAGAGATAAATGATTGGATAAAATATACTCATCTAAAGTATGATTCACATTGTGTTCTTGGTATGAATTTTTGGGTTTCCATGTGGCATTAGCAAGGTCAACACACCGTAGTGTAAGTAGTGTTGGTAAAGTGTAAGTAAAGTGTAAATAGTGTTGGTAAAGTGTAAGTAAAGTGTAAATAGTGTTGGTAAAGTGTAAGTAAAGTGTAAATAGTGTTGGTAAAGTGTAAGTAAAGTGTAAATAGTGTTGGTAAAGTGTAAGTAAAGTGTAAATAGTGTTGGTAAAGTGTAAATAGTGTTGGTAAAGTGTAAATAGTGTTGGTAAAGTGTAAATAGTGTTGGTAAAGTGTAAGTGGAAAGTGTAAATAGTGTTGGTAAAGTGTAAGTAGTGGTGGTAAAGTGTAAGTAGTGGTAAAGTGTAGATAGTGTTGGTAAAGTGTAAATAGTGTTGGTAAAGTATAAATAGTGTTGTGAAGTGTTTTTAGTGCTGGTGCTTTTCGTGGAGTAGGTGGGTAATGCAGTGTTAGTGTTAGTGTTAGTAGTGCAGTGCAGTGCAGTGCAGTGCAGTGCAGTGCAGTGCAGTGCAGTGCAGTGCAGTGCAGTGCAGTGCAGTGCAGTGCAGTGTAGTGTTAGTGTTAGTGTAGTGTAGTGTAGTGCAGTGCAGTGCAGTGTTAGTGTTAGTGTCGTGCCGTGTAGTGTAGTGCAGTGCAGTGTAGTGCAGTGCAGTGCAGTAGGTGCAGTGTAGTGCAGTGCAGTGCAGTGCAGTGCAGTGTAGTGTGTGTAGTGCAGTGTTATGTGTAGTGCAGTGCAGTGGTGTAGTGTAGTGCAGTGCAGTGCAGTGCAGTGCAGTGCAGTGTAGTGTAGTGTAGTGCAGTGCAGTGGTGCAGTGCAGTGCAGTGTAGTGTAGTGTGTAGTGCAGTGTAGTGCAGTGTAGTGCAGTGTAGTGTAGCGTTGCAGTGTGTAGTGTTAGTGCAGTGCAGTGTAGTGCAGTGCAGTGCAGTGCAGTGCAGTGTAGTAGTGTAGTTGCAGTGTAGTGTAGTGCAGTGTAGTGTAGTGCAGTGTAGTGCAGTGTTAGTGTTAGTGTAGTGTAGTGTAGTGCAGTGTAGTGTAGTGTAGTGTGTAGTGTAGTGTAGTGTGTAGTGCAGTGCAGTGTAGTGTTTGCAGTGCAGTAGTGTAGTGTAGTGTAGTGTTAGTGTAGCGTAGTGAAGTGTTAGTGTAGTGTAGTGTAGTGCAGTGTAGTGTAGTGCAGTGTAGTGTATTGTAGTGTAGTGTAGTGTGAGTGCAGTGTAGTGCAGTGTAGTGCAGTGTGTAGTGCAGTGTGTGTGCAGTGTAGTGTAGTGTAGTGCAGTGCGGTGTAGTGTAGTGCAGTGTAGCAGCAGTGCAGCAGGTATAGTGTAGTGTAGTGCAGTGTGGTGTAGTGTAGTGCAGTGTGAAACTGTGCAGTGTAGTGTCGCAGTGCGGTGAAGTGCAGTGTAGTTGTAGTGCAGTGCTGTGCAGTGTATGCAAGAGTGCGGTGCAGTGCAGTGCAGTGTAGTGCAGTGTAGTGCAGTGCAGTGTAGTGTATGGCTGTAGTGCAGTGCAGTGTAGTGTTAGTGTGGTGCAGTGCAGTGTGTAGTGTAGTGTAGTGTAGTGTAGTGTAGTGCAGTGCAGTGCAGAGTGTTAGTGTTAGTGTAGTGTAGTGCAGTGCAGTGGAGTGCAGTGCAGTGCAGTGCAGTGCAGTGCGAGGCGCAGTGCAGTAGTGCAGTGCAGTGCAGTGTAGTGTAGTGTAGTGTAGTGCGTAGTGCAGTGCAGTGCAGTGCAGTGCAGTGCAGTGCAGTGCAGTGTTGTGCAGTGCAGTGCAGTGTTAGTGTAGTGTAGTGTGCAGTGTAGTGTAGTGGTAGCAGTTAGTGCAGTGCAGTGTGAAAGTGGTAGTGTAGTGCAGTGCAGTGCGGTAGCAGTGCAGTGCAGTGCAGTGCAGTGCAGTGTAGTGCAGTGTTAGTGTAGTGCAGTGTTAGTGTGCAGTGCAGTGCAGTGTTAGTGTTAGCGGTGTAGTGCAGTGCAGTGCAGTGCAGTGCAGTGCAGTGCAGCGCAGTTGTTAGTGTTAGTGCAGTGTTAGTGCAGTGCAGTGCAGTGGTAGTGTATTGTATTGTATTGTATTGTATTGCAGTGCAGTGCAGTGCAGTGCAGTGCAGTGCAGTGCAGTGCAGTGCAGTGCAGTGCAGTGCAGTGCAGTGCAGTGTTAGTGTTAGTGTTAGTGTTAGTGTTAGTGCAGTGTTAGTGTAGTGCAGTGCAGTGCAGTGGTATTGTATTGTAGTGTAGTGTAGTGCAGTGCAGTGCAGTGCAGTGCAGTGCAGTGCAGTGCAGTGTTAGTGTTAGTGTTAGTGTTAGTGTAGTGCAGTGCAGTGCAGTGCAGTGCAGTGCAGTGCAGTGCAGTGTAGTGTAGTGTAGTTTAGTGTAGTGTATTGTAGTGTAGCGTAGTGTAGTGTAGTGTAGCGTATTTGATTTTAGTGTAGTGTAGTGTAGTGTAGTGTAGTGTAGTGTAGTGTAGTGTAGTGTTAGTGTTAGTGGCGGTAGTGTTAGAAATGATGGTGGTAGTGTTTGTGTTACTGTTAGTAAATCCTAAGGGTGGTTGTGGTAGTCGTGGCGGTCGTCGAGGAAGTCGTTGTGGTAGTGTCGATGTTGTCGTTGTTGATGGTTGTAGTGTAGGTGATGGTGGTAGTGATTTTAGTAGCAGTGATGGTATTGGTTGTACTAGTAGATGAGTTGTTGTGGTTGTAACTGTCATATCAACTCCATTAGTCTTTCAGAGTTTGGCTCTACGAAACATAACAAACCACGGAAAGAAAAGAATAAATTGACATTTTTAAACGGGGTTGTCTGATAAACAACAACAACAACAACAACAACAACAACAGACCCTTCAAACAAATACACAGATCATCTTCAACCCGTGACATGTGTCTCAGCTTCGGGCCGGTGAGGTAGCCTAGTGGTTAAAGCGTTCGCTCGTCACGCCGAAGACCCGGGTTCGATTCCCCACATGGGCACAATGTGTGAAGCCCATTTCCGGTGTCCCCCGCCGTGATATTGCTAGAATATTGCTAAAAGCGGCGTAAAACTAAACCCAGTCAGTCAGTCTCAGCTTCACTGACTCATGAACGTAGGAGCAAACCATATGACCACGTGATCATCACGTGATACGTGACATTGTCGCTTTTATCTGCTGTTTATGAATCACGGTATCGTTCAGACATATTGTTCTCAAATGTGCCGACTAAGCATGTGATGCAACCGAGATGCAACCCAGATTGTTACAGACATTTAAAGTGTGAACAGGTTGGTAGCTGTCGGAGAAAGCGATCGTTCATCATCGGAAAATCTGACTCCCCACACGGGAGCAATAAACATACGTCATTTCTGCCATATTAACTCACTAAGGGAATATCACTACGAACTGTTGTCAACAAACAATACCGAAAATGTAGACAGTACAGATAGATGGTACTCACTGACACATCTCAATGAAATAATAGCACATCTTATAGGTCAGGATGGATTAATTCCGAAAAATACATTCGACTTTCGTTAATGGGTCTAATTCCCTTTCCGGTAAATCTATTACAAAGGATTCCGTTTTAAAGAAATATTGACATCGGAACCAAAGTTTTATATGTAAATGACTCGATTATTTACAGACCCCCGCCATATAGCTGAAATATTGCTGAGTGCGTCGTAAAACTAAACTCACTCACTCACTATATATGTAAATAGTGTCCCTAGCCCCCTTCCAAAAGACATTTTCTGTTTTTAAATAAGAATGTAATTAATATATACGTTTTTAAAATAAAGCTCATTTGGACTTTGTACTTAAAATGTTTATGAATGCAGACTTCATCTCTATATATGGCTGGAATAATGCCGATGTGACGTCAAACCTAACTCAAACTCAACCAAACAACTGCTTGTACGGTACGCTATTTACGATACTGTGTGTTGAGCCTAATGACATATATGTGTACAGGTATAAGACTGGATCATTGCTTCTATTGTGTGATCGAATAAAGCAGGGGCGGTGGGGTAGCCTAGTGGTTAAAGCGTTCGCTCGTCACGCCGAAAACCCGGGTTCGATTCCCCACATGGGCACAATGTGTGAAGCCCATTTGTGGTGTCCCCGCCGTGATATTGCTGGAATATTGCAAAAAGCGGCGTAAAACCAAACTCACTCACTCACTCGAATAAAGCTGTGAATGAGTTTTCGTGTTCCATACCATTCTAACATGATATTTTTTCTGCTTCCTGATTAATACAAGGTAAGTTCACACAATACAATTCATAGATACAAGTAATTACTAGCTATATATATGTATTAAAATGAATATAACAGCGTTACATCCACAGATGTCTGTATGTATTTCGCTTCTCGTTCGTTACGATTTCATAAATGAAATTTCACTCGTTACTTTTCAACATTTTTATCAGCTGTACTTACGGATATTGATATTTTTACCCATTTTCTGACATTATTAAATTTTAACATTTCCATGTTTTAAATATTTAACAATAATGTGCTTATACATTATTAAATCAATTGAAATGCAAACATGTGTATCATCCAGAGTGCATACAGATAAGGTACCATCAGTGATGGTGATAATGTATATATTTCAATTTTTCTGCTAATATTTATTACACACACAAATATTTATTTTATTCATATATATAATTATATTTCTCATTTCTCATGATGACCACATTGACAGTGTGAAACCGGTTAGAATTGGAGAAATTATATCTGTACTAAGGATCTTCAGACGTGTGTGTGTGTGTGTGTGTGTGTGTGTGTGTGTGTGTGTGTGTGTGTGTGTCTGTCTGTGTGTGTGTGTGTCTGTGTGTGTGTGTCTGTGTGTGGAATGCTGCATGTATTATATTTTCTGTCATTAATGTATATAGACAATCTTTGGGAATCATAAAGGATTTCCTTTCATTGGAATTCAGCCTTTATGCCCTTAAAAGCTGTAAAATAAACTGAAATAATAAAAAATAACTAACATTCATATGTAAAATTCAGACCGTTATTTCCAATATATTTTTACAACATTCTTAAAAATTCTTAGTAAAAAACGCCAGTAACTCCAGGCCATAGTTTTCAGTGTTACTCCACACAAAGACGGTTCTACAATCCTGGGCGGAACACCGGAATCCTATTTAGGCGAAGTTGAAGAATCAACGAAGCTTCCAAGTACACATACGATAAATTAACAGGCACGTGCTTTCTCGTTTCGCTCGTGTGGCAGTTATATGCAGGGTTAGACCTGGGGCTAAACTAATGTTCAAGGCAAATTGATATACCAGTTTCTCCTAATTACGTGTTTTGAATTTTAGATGGAGAATTCGCTTTGACTATGTTTTGGACAAAAACGTACAAGATCCTTAAAAAGAAATTAGCCGCTGTTTAAGCTACACGAAAACCTCAAAAACAGGAATATCTGTACGCCAAACATTGGCCAGGGGACTTATTAACAAGCCAAGTTCCTCCTCACCTGATAGTGTTGATGCCTGATATTGACTATTTCCGTCTGGGTTGAAATTTACAAGTTGAAATCCCATCGGAGTTGCTGTCTGTTAAACTCAGCAGACGGAACTCTCCTGTCTGTTAAACTCCTGTCTGTGGACTCACACGAGCCTGCAGGGAAGGGAATTTAAGATGACCCGAGAAATTGCATCAATAGGAGCTACATCGGGGGCGGGGGAGGTTAACAATTTACAATCAATATTTGTTTAAGAAAATGGGAAAAAATCTGATTTAGGCTAGGGAACAGACTTTGAAGTGAGAGGTTACTGTGTCCTTTCTGATTTTAAGACTGTATATCTGTTAGCTCAATGCGTGGATCATATGAAGATATTTTTAGTTAACGTTTTTCAAAGACGTCGATTTTTTCAGTTTTCGTAAACATATGGTTAAACTCTTTGTTTACTTTTAAATACAAAAACACGAAACAGGAAGGGAAATGGTTTAGTGTTAGCTGTGTGTATATACAAAAATGTAATTACATGTAACACATTGACGGGCAAAAGAAAGTATTCACTTTTTTTAATTTTACAAAAACATCACAATAATTACACGGCTTAAAACATCCGCCGAAACACTGCAAACTTGAGTTCCAAAACACAACTATGACACAACATGAAACACATTACATTCACATAACCACTTCTTCTTTGTTTCAGATAAGTTGTACTTTACTTTGCAGGGTTGTTTATTTCGGATCAAGTAAACAGTTGAAATTTGATTTAATGGATGTTTATACTAGAGACGTGCATAAATATTCCATTTTGACGTAATACACATTATAAAGATATCTGTCTCCATTTCTACATGCAGTCCTAATTACCTTTGCAACTAAAAAAGCGACATAACGTGATTTTACGCTTGAACGGCAAGCAAAATGCAAAGATTAGTTTTTATTTGTTTTCGCAAATTCGCTTCAGAGATCTTCATAAGTTAAACATGCTGGGGGGAGGGGAGGGGTGGTGGTGGTCCATGTACAGGTAGTTCTTTTGTAGCCGTGTAAATGTATCGCTGTCTCGTCACGAATAAAAAAAAAAGTTTTATTTTATAACAACCCACTGATAGTGTGTCACAGTGTAGTCAAGTTTTTTTACTTGTGTAAATATATTATAAAAAGAAGAATGATGACAATTGTTATGGATATACAACTTCTTTTATTCTGTGAATTCACAGAATATTCACAGAATAAAAGAAGTTGTATATCCATAACAATTGTCATCATTCTTCATCAACTCAACTTCTAAAATGCCCATCAAAGAAGTCATATTATAAAAAGTAAACAAATGAACGCACACGTACGCACGCGCGGTAGTGTATGTTTCTGAATCGTTATTGAGCGTTTTAGATAAGTATTAATTACCCAGTAACAAATACATGTATAACGACTACAACACGACTACAACACGGCTACGACACTACTACAACACGGCTACGACACGACTACGACACGGCTACAACACGGCTACAACACGGCTACTACACGGCTGCAACACGACTACAACACAACTACGACACGACTACGACACGGCTACAACACGGCTACAACACGGCTGCAACACGACTACGACACGACTACGACACGGCTACAACACTTTCCCGTTGTCTTGTTGCTGTTGTATCTTTGAATTGTTTGCATGATACAGACTTATTTGAATCTTAAATTATTTATTTACAGAACAAACGTCCGACATGCAGGCTATTTACATTCATAGACGTGTATCTCTGCAGAAATAGTATAATATCGCATTTTGCGTCTCTTGATGAGTTCATACTATTCTAAATTCCAAAATAAATGTAATATTGCAATCATGACGACGGTATTGGTAAACGATGAACTATACGTGTTCATTAATGGTGGGTGTAAATAATATATTCCTTTCTGAGCAAAGAATGATAATAAAAGCAGAGAGATTACCTTTTTCCCCACTATAGGATTCAGGGACAAAAACTATAAAATGCAGTTTGTGTGGAGTTCTATCATGTTTGTAATTATACAATGTAATTGTGTCTCAGACATCCTGATGTATAAATATAAAAGCAGTATTTTCATACCTGTGTGTTAATTTAGTGTTCCATGAGCTCATATCATCTTCAACTGCTTACACTCTGATGAAAACCTAAACGCTTTTTTTCAAACAAAAATAATTAAGAGCATAGATTCCTAAGCGAAAATTGATATTGCCTTTCAACGTGTGTTCTGAAAGTTATTTACAGATACCAGCCGCAAATGACTAAAGCGGTCCGGGCGGGTTTCAGTAGTTCCGATAGACGCCAAAGATAAAGCACGTGAAAAACGTGCGTGTGATGGAGCGATGTAGATTTCATCAATCATTTGCTCTGACATGTTTGTGCAACTGTTCTACTGCTTCAAGCGGTGATCGAGTGCGTGTCGATTGCAAATGCATGTAGAATTAACGACTACATCTTGCACTTGTAATTCCTTTCGAAAGACAGTTTAAATATTGGCACTTACAATTTCTTTCATTTGGATACATGTTACGTGTAATATTTCGTACGCATTTCGTACTTTTCGTTTGCTTCAAATATACAGACGGGTAAAAGTAATCAATACCTGGTTTGATGCTTGATGATAAGGAAACAGAAGAGAAACAAATACTTATTCGGTGGCGATGCATATGATACGGGCAGCAGGACCTAACGTTGGCAGGGTTCCGTCCACTGTTTCGCAGCCTAGTTGTCTCGATGGAGTTTGTAATTTTTGTCGAATTAAAATTTCCAACCCATTATTTCTTTTGCGCGGTAGTTCAAGCATACGCAGGATATACTCAACTGTTATTTATGATTATTTTTCGTACCCACCTCACCTAAAAATCAAAGGTTATAACAAAGAATGGATGAAATGAATAAAATAATTATAATAATAATACACATTTAAGATTTCAGTATAGCTAGAAATATTTGGCAATTATTATAATTTTCGAAACTGACAAGCAGGATTGTTCGTTCCACAGAAAATGTCTTTCAGAAATGTCTTGTTCACGGTAAAGCAACAGGACTATATTTTACCAGTGGGTGGTTATTTCCATGAATCTCTGTAACTGTCACGTTTACTTTTGAAACATGTTTTCAAAGGCAAGACACTTCATGGATGTTAGCGTCTCTATTAGACTGTTCTGCGACGTCTCTGAACAGATTCTTATACACATGCTTCTATTGTTACTCACTAAACTGCCAATTTTACAAATGCTGCGTGTGATTACGGAAGTATAATCTCAATAATCATAATCATATGCGTAATTATTTATTGTCACGTAAAGCGCGATATAAAATCGCATAAAATACAAAACATTTTGAATGATACTGTCCCAGTTCGGAAAAAAGTCTTTCGCAAACCTTTTTTGTTTATGATCGTATGATGCAGTTTTTAAATCCAACATAAAACGGATTCCATTACAAATGCATAAAAAGTCGTATCGAAATTAGTACATTTCGTTTAATTGTGTGTAGACACGGGATAGACTGTTTTCAAACGGAAACTATTATCTTCCTAAAGTTGTTTTATTTTAACCACCAAATATTTAGTGTAATAACAGTCACGTTATCAGCTGAATCGCAGGAAGGTCATTAAATGTGTTATTGCCAAAACGAATTAGATACACAATTATCTTTCACATGACGACTCGGAGCGGTAATATTTTAAACAAATTTCAATCTTAGCCTTGTCAGGTTGTATGTCGTTAGTTTGTGATGTATGGATTCACATAATTGTTTTGATTTGGGTTTCATTAAAGGCAGATAGTGATTCCTATTAGCTTGGCAGAAAATATTCATCATGTATTTTTAATAAGCTGTTATGTTTTCTTTCAAACTATCGAATATCAATTACCTTGCAAGACATTTCTGATATCAGTTGTCGGTTTATTATACTCGTTAGATAACGAAAATGTAATTCATTTCTCATATTATAGAATTTGTAAGATATATGAAAACTTTACGTTGCTGCTTATGAAACGATGTATTTAAATATATTAAGGGTGATAGATCTGAGTGGTTTCAGCCCTCTTTGACGCTCTGAGGGCGTGTTTGATATACACTCTGAACAGATCTATCAAATACAGATTACATCCAAATTTATTGTTATTGCTTATATATATTGTACCATGTGTTAAATTAGATATAATTCATAGAACAAGCATTAAGCGCTGTCAATCTATTACGTTTCAGTTCTTTCGCACTATCATTCTAAGTGAAGTTCAGCTGAAGGAAATTGAAATCTTTTGTAGTTTTGAGACGACCCCTGCTCTAATTATCGCATACTTGGCTCTATGCCAAGACAGCGATGCAGCCGAAACACGATCACTTTCACCTGGTCACGTGTTAAGTACGCATGCGCAACATCCTACTTTAAGCTGACGTGAGCCCATATAATATCTCTACTTACACCATTAATTTTATCTGAATACATTTCCCCACTCAATCTAACCCACATTACATACACACGACTTTAAAAACAAGGTCTTACGTGATGACTAAATATGGTAATTTTAGCAGGTTCCCTTGGCAACGAGTATAACCCGCGTCAGATGTTTCAACTCACGTGAAATCGACAGATGAGCGAATATATTTCACCTCGTATTGACGGCAAGACGTGCCACGAAGCCAGTTCATTTCACCGTGTACTTATCAATATCACGTGCATTATTGCCTCCGCGCTCGGCCAGCTCAATAACACATGTATCACACGTCAGATCGAGTTGTAGATTGCATTTATCAACCGTCACAGAAAATGCAATAAACACCATTTCCGCCGCCCTATTCGCTAACAATTCATGGCAAATATATGCCTTAGCAGACACCTTCAACTTCGACATGTCTGGCCTGCTAAGATAATGTAGATTATGACACGAATGAAACAAACATTATAATTAGGTATACATCATGCAAATTTCATTACACGCCCTGCATGTTTTCGTTCAAGTTGCGATGTATACGGGCCATCTTTAGCTCGGTAAAATCACCTCTAAATATATCCCGCGATCGATATCAGTCATATTAATCATCCTTATTAGGTATAGACGCTAATTATATCAATTAAATATAATTACTAATTCCGACTCAACAATCACGAAGATTTAAACGGAAGGGATCTTTTCTCTGTCTCGAGTATCAAACGATAGAATATATTTGTTGGGAAGGTTATACATGTTGTTGATAACAGATGCATATTTCACGTTCAGTCTGTGTTTATATGAATATGATGATGCTCAAGAGAAATCATGCATTTAGGGGAATAAACACGGGGATTGGTTGTAGAACGACAACGCAAATCGTGATGTGCATACTCGCCGTCCACGTAGACGATGGAGTGGCAGGTTGCAGTGTACGTAGCACTATTCATCATCTACTCTGATATCTTTGCTAAAAAATATTCAGGTTGAAATAAGAGAGTGTATTGCATAACGGATTTATGGATGTCCTGACACGTTCAAAGTAACACATTGCAAGGATATTACCATATAGATTGTTGCTCAATATACTGCGTATATACAGCGACTTAGTCTGCGGCGCGGCCTGGCCGTCCCCGTGATCACGTTGAACATCGCATCATGCGTACAGTGTGTGAAGCCCAGGTCTTGTTTCCCCCGCGTGATACTGCTCCAGTGGTGCTAGAAACGGTGTAAAACAAAACCCAATCGCTGATAAAAAAAACTACATCTAACGAACGAATAACTCGAATTAATAAACGCTACATTGTAGGACTATAATATATAAATGAGATCGGAGTGTATGTCAGTATTAACATGCATGTTCTATGTCTATATAGCGTGCTGACAGAAGAAAGAACCCTGGAAAATTGGATTTTGCTAACATGTTACCAGGCGGACAACGGTCACCGAGATACTGCTCAATTCACAACCCGTGTCAAATACATCCCCACAAAAACCATTTTTTGTTTTTCAGTTTAGGCACCATTCTCCAAACAATATATTGTACCGTTATCGCCTACAAGACTGAATTCTGTACACTGTGAAACTAGTATCTAAAGCTGTTGCTTTGTAGCAGTATATTTTAATGTAATGTTTCATAATAAGCGTAACTACTTGTATGTATATTGGCAAAGCCTATTCAATGCACCACGGCTGACCCGGAAGTAAACGTACTTTATACATATGTCACGTGGCGGAGGTCGGATCTATCGACTGTGAAATTAACAACTCTTTTTTAAAGACCTATCCATCTAAAACAAGTCTAATCAATGCTATGACTAATAAACAAATGAAAATGAAAACCAAAAAAATAATAATTAGTATTAGTTTGATTTTTTCAGACAGAAATTACGATGTATTAGAATAGATACTCATGAATATTGGATTCCGCGAACAGCTGATGTCATCTCAGATTTTCAATGATCCATTCAATAAATTTTCTATACACCAAAGACGTATTCTACACCAAACGGAATTTATTTCTGTGGATAGTCAAGACCTTGTGTTCTTTTACACTGACGATCTATATGGTCTTTTGTAGGATTCGAACCTCACGGAGAAAGATAACGAATGTATTTCTCTGCCCTGGCGATATGATGTATTTGAAGTCACGTCAAGACTAACAGTAAATCCGTTTATAAACGGGGACATTTGGGCTTTTTTAAGTGTGTTATTTTAATACATTGAACAACAGAGCTGTGGCAGCTTTTCGTTCAAAGAAACGAACAGGAAGAAACATTACCTCGAATCTTAACCAAGGCTGTGATTGTGTATTACTGGCCGGACATGACAGCATGATATATTATATGAATACATAATCTGCTCCAGTTGGTCACACACATTCTACATGACACTGAAAATGTCGATTCTGATTGGGTAATAATAGGTCTTCTTTTTCCCCTACCGAACCTCCTTTTTAAATATACAAGGACTTCTCACACAGATTCCATGCGAATGAATACATCGGTAGCCTTCAAATCGATCCATTACAATGGCTGCAGTAACCATGAGACCTGTATCTAACATCTAACTCTCTGTTTATACATCTGAAGCATCACGCAGAAGCGCTCGGTTCCAAAATATGATAAGTGGTATGTCGATACAGCAGTGGAACTAGGTCTAATTTCTAAACACAGTAAGTTTTTCTCCTATTTGTGCAATTGACATTCGACGTGCATTTCATAACGCTAAAAAGCGACGTTCACGTGCGAAAATCATCTGCACGTGCATCACACATGACCGACTCATTCCGTTTTCACAGCTGAGGTTTTCAGTATCTTAAATATGCGGTGAAATAAATATACATCGTTTCGACATGTTGGGAGGCAAGGTTCGTTGAGTGTTAGCTATGGTTTAGTTTGGTTGACTCGGAACAATGGTGTCTAATCGTTGAAATTGTTGGTCAGAATCACTCCAGCTGACCATTTCAACGATAAGGCTGCGAGTCCTCGCGCTGTACGGAATTTCCCGGATAATGCACATTGCAGGTACACAGTCCGATGAACAGTTAATTTAAACAGTCAGCTATAAAAATATATTTGCAAATATTTTACACGTTAGTAATGTGTTTTACTCTGGGAAACAGAACCAAGGAAACACAGAAACTTATTCCGGGTCTTGGCATATTTACGAAACAGGATATTCCACGGATCTTGGAGTGTGGCGAGCGAGGGCAACTGCGTCTTATTTAATGGACCTTCGCCATCAGAAACAACATCAAAGACAAGATAAAACAACATAGGAGTACTAAAATATCAACAGCACGTCACGGGGTATTACCGTAACCTGATATGTAAGGCGTGGGGTGTGACTTACGTACGTAATAACATCACATCGTGAACATTTTGACACGTTAGTGCCATAAAATCA
The DNA here is from genome assembly GCF_003918875.1 of Haliotis rubra. Classification (NCBI taxonomy): domain Eukaryota; kingdom Metazoa; phylum Mollusca; class Gastropoda; order Lepetellida; family Haliotidae; genus Haliotis; species Haliotis rubra. The sequence continues at coordinate 254,626 of NW_025766547.1, read as the reverse complement.
ATACCCCTGCTTACAAACACATGAAATCTTTACCGTACTTGTTTGTGTGCTAATTGGGAGACAGACACTTTATCCTTATGTATTGTGACATATGCTGTTCATAGTCAAATTTCCATCTCATCTATGGCATATATGGTGATATATACCTTCAGACTTATCCCTACCGACTTTGATGAATAAGCCTCGATAACAATCACTTAATCCTGTTGATCCGACCTGGGCGAGTTCTGCATCACGCGATGTGTAATATATCATAGGTAAAGGATATATATATCCACGGTAAAGGATATATATCTTTATCGGTATTAAACTGCAGTGAATCATCTTATATTCAGGTAATGTTTCCTCTTTCATACAGCGTTGTTAATTATAAAAGGTCAACTCAAGAGAATATCCAGTTTCGATTATCCGCTGAAACAAATTTCATTTGTCGTGAAAGGCAAAATGATTGTGAGAGTTAAAATTACATCAATGGATCGGTGACGACACGAGGGTTTCCCGAGCAGAGTAAGCATGTCTGACTCTATCGGTATCTCAGCCGATGAAGATGTATTTTATCAAGTAAGTGCGTCTGATAAATGTAACGCTATGCTTTTAGCCAAACATACTCATGTCAACAATGGTTGTCACCCCCTTCAATTTTTAATTGGCGAGGGATGTGGGGTGGGGGGGTGAGGTGTGTGGGGGTTGGGGCGGGGAGGGGCTGACAACCACTATTGGCATGAGTATATTAAATTGTTGAATTATTTGATATAGCTGTGTTCTTTTCTATCTCAGGGTTAGTATCGTCGGTCGTAAATACATGTATATGTGGCCAGGGAACAGTTGTGTTTGTGTTGCAGTTAATACAGTTACACAAAAAAAACCCACAAAAACACCAAAACGTACAAACGGGATTAAACCAGTAACTATGGAGACAGTGCCGTATCAAACAAAGTATGTTTTAATTTTTTTATTTATTTATTTATATACATTTGTATAGTGCCAATATCCAGATCACCTGCTCAATGGCGCTTGGTTTTTCCCTCGATCATTGGATGTCAATCTCAAACGGCACATTGTATTATCAATCTCAACTCCCTGGGGATCATACAACTCATGCAGCCACTAGGCACACCGAGTTAAAGTGGCTTTCCCATCCTTACCCAATTGTACATTTTTAGCTTAGAAAATATCTCTTAGGTTTATCCATAATGTACTATCCATCACTATTTGTGTACTATTCTTGTACTTTCATACACTATTTACGTACTATTCTTGTTCTATTCGGGGGCGGTGGGGTAGCCTAGTTTTTAAAGCGTTCGCTCGTCACGCCGAAGCCCCGGGTTCGATTCCCCACATGGGTACAATGTGTAAAGCCCATTTCTGGTGTCCCCGCCGTGATATTGCTGGAATATTGCTAAAAAGTACAATTTCGAGTACAACATTACCGGGAATATTGCTGAGTGCAGGGTTACACAACAGGTGAACACTTTTCATAAAACATTTGTGTGTAACGGGTAATAACGATATATATGGACAAGCTGAACCTTTTAACGAACACCTGGTGTTATCAGTGACCCGTTCATATAGACTCGTTCATATAGACTCGTTCTCTATTTGGCCGGACCCGTAAAGGTCGGGGTTAAAATATTGATCTTCAGCAACCCATGCTTGTCGTAAGAGGCGACTAACGGGATCGGGTGGTCAGGCTCGCAGACTTGATTGACACATGACATCGGTTCCCAATTGCGCAGATCGATGCTCATGCTGTTGATCACTGGATTGTCGGGTGAAGACTCGATTATTTACAGACCGCCGCCATATAGCTGGAATATTGCTGAGTGCGGCGTAACACTAAACTCACTCATTTACTCTATTTGACCGTGCGTATATTAATACTAAGCCTTTTGCTCCAAGTTTAATCTGTGTCGACACAGAATCCAAGCTCACTAGTCTGCCACGTTGACGTTTAAAAATTGTGATAGCTGTCAGCTGTCAGTCACGATGAAATCTTAACTAACTCACTAATGCTGAACAACGTCCACTGTAGAGGTTGTAAAACGTAATCACTTACGTTCACGTGATCCACTTTAAACACAATACATACGCCATCCCTCACTCTTCAAGTGCGGAGTCTTATATTTGACGATTCGTTGCTATGACGACGCTGTATTTTATATTTGGGACAGACCTTGAGTCAGCAAAATGTGACGAGAAAATATTGATGTTTCAGAAAGTTTCCAAAATTAATGTATTCATCTACGACATTGAGCTACACGTATCTGGCACAGCTGTTGTGTATAAACTAATAACAATTTACAATGTAATTGCGGAAAATCGAAGTATGGAATATACATATACAAACATTTAGAAAAATTGCTTGTACATATTGTCAAAAACAGACAAACATTTAACAATAACATTTTTCTGCATTAATCCCAGATAATTTGATTTTTAAAAATGTTCAAATATGAATAGTTTGTATTTAATTTGAACGATTTACGAATATGTGAACGGGATTTTAACAGCTGTTGCATACGTCCAACAAAATATAAATTTGTTAGAAACGAAGCCATGATGTGAACAGCAAGTTGCGGAGATGTGAACAGAATGAAGTGAATGCATTACGGTGAATATCACCGTATGATCTTTGTGGAGATATGTTATCAGTTATTTATGTCCCCGGCACGGACATCTGTTGCCCAATATTTTAAATACCATTAAAGTTTACAAAATCAAACCATATATCAAATTATTGCAAATTTGTCTCATATTGTTGTATGTACCTGTCAGATCAAACACACAATTGTACAAACGTATATCTTTGATGTTAGAACGTGCAATTTAATATCAGATAGTCAAACATGTACAGTAAACGTCAGATTTTATATTCCACTGCCTTAAACACTACATATGCACCCGGCTATTTTGTTTCAGACTTTGGTTGTAAACATGAATGTGGAATTATATCGATAGTAACATTACATGTAAGGCACATTGTGTAATAATGAATGCATTAATGTTGTTGCTCAAGTTTATCATTCATTTAGCAAAACAGCAACTGTTGCCTCGGCCTATGTCTTCAACTACTGAAGCAGCCATACATTAACAATACAACTGTGTTTATCCTTATATCGTTACCAATACGACCGTCCGGAATAACCAAGCTTCGGATTCGTCCGTGTTGAGTATTGGGTGTAGGGTCTGAACTGTTTACTGACTTTCACAATTTGAGGTTTTGCTTTTTCTAGTTACGTCTATTGGGGTTCACTTCTTGGAATTTGATGTCACATTTCTTTGTTTCAGACAGTTTCGATCCTGAAGTTGACAATCTTATATTACTTGAGAAAACAACAAAGGTTAATGTTTTCGTGTTTTATATTTTTGTTACAGCTATTGTTATTATTTGCGTTTCGCCGTTACATGCCTGGATGCCTGGTGTCATTTATGTTAAACATTCTTAGGAATATGACTATTGCTGGTCAACATGGGACTACCACATACTACGTCCTTCACATGGAGTTTCCCCAACTCCTTACTTTCCTTACACCACCTTACTTTCCTTAGAACACCTTACTTTCCTTACACCACCTTACTTTCCTTACACCACCTTACTTTCCTTAGAACACCTTACTTTCCTTACACCACCTTACTTTCCTTAGAACACCTTACTCTCCTTACACCACCTTACTCTCCTTACACCACCTTACTTCCTCCTTACACCACCTTACTTTCTTACTTTCCTTACACCACCTTACTGTCCTTACACTTTCCACCTTTACTTCCTCCTTACACCACCTTTACTTTCTTACACCACCTTACTTTCCTTACACACCACCTTACTTTCATTACACCACCTTACTTTCCTTACATCAGCTTTCCTTACACCACTTGGTTTCTTACACCATCTTGACTACACCTCCTTACTTTCTATACACCACCTTACTCACTGGCATCAGCTGTACTGGGCAGACTTGGTGACTCGGTTGACGATCGTGCGTCGCCGCTCACGACACCAATCACCGGATGGTTTGGTTTAGATTCACTCGGTTGCAGGTCGCTGTCGTATATCAGGGGTATTGCCGTGAGTCGAGTGCTACCGATAAAACAGCGCGCGTTTTATCCTTTCAAGGGCACGTGATGTCATTACTAATTTCATTTATCTCATTGTATATCATTTCCATCACTACATGCTATGGAATCTATTGGGGACAGATAATCGGCATTAATTATTCAGTGGTAATTTAATGAATTTATACCTTGTAATTAACTGTAGACAGATTGTTTTGTCAAACATCTGTCAGGAAATTAAATAGTCACTTGGTATTCGAAATAACACGCGAGGACGTGTCAGTGTGGCAGCAATCAAAGCATTAGTAAAGTTGTCACGTTTTATTGTATACATGGGATGGAAATTTACAAAAATGGCCAATCAGTGAACCAAATTATATCAGATGGTGGCCTCCACGACATATTCCCCTACTGTTATAGGGGAAGATTTGCCTTGTCTTTGCATGTGTTTATGGGTGCTTCTGGTGGGGCAGGATCCGCTTATGATTTCTCGAACAGCTTGTAACAGTACTTTTTTTTATACGAACTGATGTACTTGTGATATTGTTGGAATACAGTGCACTCTGTTTTAAGCCGATATGCTTCATAATTATAGAAACTGTATTGTCGCTTATATTTGATATTAATTCACGAGGCGGGACAGGAGAACTTTACTGGAATTGTCTAACCTGAAATATAAGAATCGATTACAAATAAATATTGGTATGAACCTGGCCCGACAAGACCCCGCTGCTTCTGACAATAGCAGGTGATGGCTCTATCGCATGACTGAGGCCATACAAGCTGCTAAAAATGTTATTATGGCCCTCAAGTCTAGCTTCATTAGAATTTCTAACAATGTACAATTCCGTGTCTCAAGACTATTTTTGCAGTCCAAAATCAGTTTAGGTTATATACAACAAACGTTCTTCGTGAACACTTCAGCCTGTCAGCCAGTCAGTCTGTTTAGATGGGCGCCTTTTACCTACATATGGTGTCATAACAAACCACCAACCATGTGCCAAGTCTACTTCGATTATATTTTGATAATTTTGACAATGTTCCAGTTTAGTCATGGTGTGGTACACCAGTAATAAGTTTTTGTTGATTTTGTTCGTTAATTCATGCGCTAAATCCATGTTAAGAATCGAACTCGTCTTTCAGTGTAACGAACAAACCCGGCTCTAAACATATCCAATAAATGTGATTCGCGTTTGTTTGCTGTTTCTTTCAGAAAAAAATATTTAGAACTATTTCGCCACAGAGATGGTGCTTCGGAGACGCTATGGAGTGACGAGACCCGGCGTGACGCTTGTCTCGGTGGCGTAAATAGAAACCTGGCGTCTTGGAGAGACACAACACGAAACATATGTTTTCAAACATGTTTTAAAAGATTTCACAAGCGGCGAGGATCTCATGTTTAAACCAAGAGTCTGAGTCAAAACACCTTTTGAGATGTGGAAATTTCATTTCTCCTGGACTAATGAGTTCCTTTTGTTAATTTATGACGCATTCATTCTTGCATCTGCAGCAGTAATATGTTTCAGTTAAAATATTTATGCTTAACTCAAAACCCGTCCAAGAACAATTTTTAAAAGAGATTACGAAACGATGGGTCATCAGTTTTCATTTGATTGGAACAAAAATTACCAAGATTATAACAAAGCGTTTTTATGTAAAACGTATTTACGTCTCATGCCAAAAGGTATATTATCAAGGAGGAAAGAGTGAGTGAGTGAGTTTAGTTTTACGCCGCACTCAGCAATATTCCACCTATATGGCGGCGGTCTGTAATTAATCGAGTCTGGACCAGACAATCCAGTGATCAATAGCATGAGCATCGATCTGCGCAATTGGGAACCGATGACATGTGTCAACCAAGTCAGCGAGCCTGACCACCCGATCCCGTTAGTCGCCTCTTACGACAAGCATGGGTTGCTGCAGATCAATATTCTAACCCGGATCTTCACGGGTACAAGGAGGAAAGAGGTGAGATGCATTTCAGCATCTGTATCATTTGAATGCCACGTTTCTGTTCAGCCGTTACTGCCTGTGTCATGTGTCCACCGAAACTGCTAAAGGACAAGACTTGGAAGTCATACTAACTCAGTATTCATAATAAACAATGTATACTCATTTTACTTGTTGCCTCCGTTCATTTTGTATATGTTAAAACGCGAGTGTTGGGGAATTAGCTCGCTTGGCAAGAGGTATGACTATACCAACCCACACACAAACACAACACCTGAGTAAAATAAACAAGGAGTTTATTACACAGCAGTCACGGGATGATTTTACATAATCAATCAATAATGGTATGGTTTATAATTAATTATTAGAACATGTTAACAATGTAATCATCTATCAAAGTAAATAAACATTACATGTAGATTCGTTACACACGACACATACTACATTAATCGCGACACATATTCAATGTACACAACAATAGTTCAGTACACTACACATCACCCCAGTGGGGGTTCATACAATCTACATTCTGTAACGGTCCCAAACAGCATAGTATTCACAACGTAATACAATAGTTAAAATATCCCACACACTCTATACATTCTATAATAGTCACAAAACAGTGTAGTGTCAATCAGTATTAAATAAACAACCCTAAACTGTAATACAGAAGATATGAGACACATACTAAGGGAAGCCTCGTTCCACATAAACCTGAAGGTACTGCCAAGGGTGGTAACTTATAGCTAAGGTATTTACAATAGGTTAAAGTTAACATAGAATAACAATAGTATGTCAAAGTAGAAGGAAGTAAAGTTTCTTACCTGTGTGAAAAGATGTGACCAGATCGTACCGTAGAGTAAGAACCTAGCCGATTTCAACAACTTAATCTGATAAAGATGTATGTCTGATAACATCACATAGATCACAATACATACTCAATATATGAAAACATGACAAATATGAACACAACGAAACAATGACCGGAGAACATACAACATACCTCACATAAACAAAAACGTCCTTGAGAAGTTCACGTACACAGTTCACGTACACAGTTCACGTACACAGTTCACGGTGAGAGTCAGAACCAAAGTTCACAGATATTGTCACACACATTGGAAGAAACTTGCATATGATTCGTGATGTATGCCTAGGTTGACTTGAACTTGAAAGTTGGTTCACTCATATGAATGTTGGGTTACCGATGATGTCCTGATTATCGGCTGACATCTTGATGATGACCGGGTTGTCTGGGCTTCTGCCTCTGGTCATCTTCTTCTGTGATCCATGATGACGACCGCCATGACGCTGCCTTTGTCGTCCATCATGTCAACTGTCGGTGCTTTACTGCGATATGGACCGTGTAGGAAGTGGGACCCTATATATAGTGACTGGAGGGGTACCTGTAGTGTTGGTACCTGGGGCATTGGTTTGCGGGATCCTCCAGTTGCTCGTCTGTTCCACCCGGTTCTGTGGTGGAGTCTTGGGTTGTCTGTGGATGGGTCGTCTCGGTCCTGCGTCAGATGTTGTGATGTTTGTGGGTTGGTGTGTCGCCATTGCCACTTTCGGTCCCCCGCCACTTATTAAGAGCGAGCTGAAGTTTCAACTCGCTCAGCAGAGCCAACCCACACAACACCCGAGACCCGAGTGAATTTACTAGACAGCCACGCCCTGATTTGTGACTGTCATCCGTAATATACATGTATATCTATTCTAGCTATCGCAAATAATCGCGTTTGCAGATAAAACTTACGATAACGTTGTTATTGTGAACGTGAGATTATGTCGTTTAGTTGGATCGAAGCATCGATGGCCAGTCGCGAGTATGCCACGAAGGTATATGTGGCACGCACACGATTTGACCAACGTGAAATACAAACAGCCATAAAGTCAGATAAACGTAATGCACCTTGGTTCTGTTAGCTTTAGAGATACTGGTCCCGGATTATGTCCGATGCTCGTTATCAATGTGACCCTTGGCAGGTTTCAGATTGAGGAACGTAGTCGGTTAATCTGTAATATTTCCAGTTTTCAATAACGCATATCGTTATAAAATATTGGTAAAACTTTGTCTAGATTTTCCGTGTTAATATATATATGAATGTAGTGATGTAAGCTGAGGATTTGTCAGAGCATAATCTATAACCCTAATTTGCAAACGTTCTCATAGGATCTCATTTTTTTGTTTGTAGGAGAAATATAAATACAATCTGGTGCCAAAAATCGGTCTACGCGAAGATTTTGTAATCAGCTACTTGCGTCAAAATGAGACATTGTGGTTGTGTCATCAGTGTATAAACCAACTGTTGGGCTCACATAGATAAATATTTGTCAGTCTGCAGGCAACGGAAGTTATCTTGGAGTGACGGACTGCCCATTATCGCGAGACCAGCCCCCCTTTAATTTGAGAGTTTATTTACGGGTTTACTTTACAGTAATAATCTGAATAATACCTATTGAAATTTGGAAAGGATCGCTCGTATAATTGTTTTTTTAATTATTTTGTACGCGCGTGATGAAACGTATCGGCATATTAAATCTGTATGAACACATATCTTTTACGTACAGTAGAATACGGTTATAACTGGCACAGATATAACCCAGTGCTATGCTATAAAGAAGCCGGCACAATTAAATGCAGTAAATGTTTATTAATTATACTCTTAGATCAAATGCCCTCAACTGTCATGTCGATCATGTTACTTGTAATACTGCTGTTTGTAAATATATGCTCTTGTTCCACCATTGTTGTTTTTTAAAATTGAAATCTTGAAACCTTGCCAATACACGCGACAAAACTCTTTCCATATATTCTCACCTCTAGTTACTATTCATACCTAGATACATAAAATCTCATCGAGGAACTATTTGTTTGTAACAAATTCGTGTCTTTGATTAATGAGTTCCCATTCTCAAGAACCCCCCAAATCAGTTTAATTCCGTTAGTAACAAACGAACAAGACTTTGTGTCGGACAATACCAGTAAATAACCGGCCTGTAATTATCAATACAGTGACCTATCTTAACAACCTAATTTAATAACAATCATGGATAGGCGTTTATATCTTTAGGAGATAAACATATACTGTGTTGGAAAAACAGAGGTATATAACGAAATTTTAATAGTTCTTTTTTTATTTAAAACCTAATGCTACGCGTACGGTTTTAAATCAAATTTAGAACTATTATAATTTCGTTATATACCTCTGTTTTTCTAACACAGTATGTGTATCTCAATTCTACCATAACTGCGTTATTAATATTTAAAAAGAAAATACATACTGTGTTGGAAAATCAGAGGTATATAACGTGATTTTATACCTCTGAATGGCTTTGATTAACCAATCACAATCCAGTATTTACTGAAGTCATGGTAGAATATGTTTTGCCTTATGGCCGGTTTGATAAGCTCTGGTTAAATGTTACAATTATATGGCATGAATTTTGAATTTTCGTCCGACGAAGTAAGATGTTTAAGGTAGTGACAGCGGAAGACTGTATTGCTGTACACAGAGTGCCAACACTGACCAGAACATTTGTCAGTAAAACATTATAGGGTTTTGTTGAATTTAGACTATTCGTGTGTGTCAACATAATAGTTCTATTGCGGTGGTGTTTTCTATTCCTGATAAATCGTGCGTCGGTGGAACCTGGTTTTTTCTATTAAGGAACTATTGTGCGAGGATCGAACCCACTTTTTCTGTTGATGATATACTGGGACGTAGTAGCATTTGTTTGGTTATAATGGTAACTCGTGCTACGACTGGAATTGCTAAGGGTGAATCTTAAAGCAATGTGTCATTACTGTGATAAAATATTTCTTAATTTATCGCATGCGGTTCTATTCGGACAGTTTTTCTGACAGAAGCGAATATTATACTGCTTACATGGTTCTCGATTTTATGAAGATTCATGTTATAAACATGTAAAAAAAAATATAATTTCTACACATTCGGCCAAGAATACGATGAGTCAGCACATTACAAATGTAGGGCTGTCTTATCTGTGGCCAATCAAAGCTTAGGATCGAGCACTGGGCTCTAACGAAATCGATTAAAGTTGCGATACATCCGGTTTGTTTGTTTGCAAACTCAAATTGTCAACAACATCTCAATGTTGACACAGACACTTCTTCAGAAACAAAGGAACATGACTTTAGACAATTTCACACCACCTGTAACGACTGTACAAGCTGCCAAACGGTAATATTGCTTGAAAAAGATTATTCCAGTGGAATACAAATTTCGATTTTATAAAACATAATTTCAAAGACTAATTACCAAAAATAAGAAAAACAAGCTTCTGCAAAATATACATGTAAGCGTTAAAGTGACAAGGGCTAGGTGTACAATGTAATTTTATTGTAAAATAGACCTGTCCGCGTGTAGGGACAAATATCCTGACAGATTCATGCACCTAATTTAAATGCTGCACACGTCGACCTAAGTACAGAGACAGGTACTATGTAGTATTATACAGCGTTTCTGAAGTTTCACAGGAAATACATGTCGCACTGACTAATCCTAATCACGTGTAGCTTCTAATCTCGTGTAAAGAGTATATCGTCAATATACACTACCGGACAAAATAAAGTACACAACAATATCAGATGGTGCCTGCAAATGAAACAAGATATGGTTGTTAGATGGTGATGTATTTGATACGGATATCATTGAACTGTTTTACAGTGTTTCCTTGCTTTCAACAGTGTTTCCTTGTTTTCAACAGTGTTTCCTTGCTTTCAGCCCCGTAGTGTTATGATGACGAGTATTCACGTTTTGTTAAATCCAAATTTCACGAGTATACGTTTTGCTCGTCAGTTTCCTTCTTGTTTAAAAATATGTGGCAAAATACTAGAAACGGGATTGCCACTGGTATGGCGATTTGACGAAGGTGCTATTGTGAGATTTGATAAAGTTGGGGAAAAAACTGTCATTAAAAAGGAAGTACATACTGCAAAATTCACTTGATTCACCTTGATATCTGTATGAAATACTTCACCACTGGATAATCGTTTTGTTTCGTTTTGAGTCATCATCTAACATCGATGTATACTTTTTTCTCGTTAGGATTTTACAAGGCGCAAAAGTTAGGAATTGTAAATTTCAGGTAGAAAACTATATAATTTAATATTATTATTCTTTTACGTTGGTGTTACAGAATAGCAAAAAAAGAAATTATAAGAAATCATACACAGTGTTTTATGAGTGGATCATGTGATTAATGAGTCACGCTATCCTGGCGGTCTGAGAGCTTTTTAATTTTTTAAAGCGAAATGGATAAAAAAAGTAATACATAGTTGCATACAGACTAATTCGTTAGTTTAGGCACATGCATACAAGTGTTGCAAAATCGGCAAGTTATGTAAACTCATTCCTATACCCCAATGATTAATCTGCTCGTGTTTGGTGTAAATATAGGATTTGACGCCTACTTGATGAAATTTTAATAACGTTGTGCGTGTACACACCCTTAAGTAACGGTATGTAAGGTTATCGGGATCCTAACCTGTCTCAAACTCAAAGGATGACACACTCATTTCAAACTTGATAAATTATCGCTAAAGACCCGGCAACGAGGTCTTGCCAAACTGTCAACCACGTTACTCGGCCGTGAAGCGGTCGGTGGTATTAGTATGTAAAGTATATTATATTGTCGGAATTTTTGATGGTATGTATTGCAAGATGCGACAGATAAACTCCTCCATTTATTACCATTTTGAGAAGGAAAAAGATATAAATTTTACCTTTATCTGCGAGTAAAGTTGACAGTGATAGAACGTGACGTTTAATCAAGACAGGAATCACTTCCCCGTGTGACAAAGCAATTTAATATTGTCACATCAAACGGACGCCGCGGTGGATTACAGTATCAAAGAGCTATAAGCATTGTTATTGTTTTGCGAGTAATCTGTTCATAGACATGACAGTTTTAAACATACGAGGGTTATATTGGGTCGTATATGTCTACAGAATCGTCCATTGTTTCGGCGTAATGCATTTCCATGATAATTCAAGCGAGAATCGTTTTAAGATCGAGAGGAATTCGTTTCGCGGGACATATTGCGACATCAAAGAAAGACCGACGGCGTCTTTAAGCTGTTGCTATTATCGCCAAGTTCAAGTCTTACAGAACAAGGCTGTATACGACAAAATTTAATAACTGTCACCAAGGGAGATTTATGTCCTTCGCCGTGTCTGTCGCCATTGCGCTAAACCCTGTCCCAAATCTGCGCCTTCCCCCTTTTATTTAGCGAGGGGGTCATTTCAGTGTAGTCTAACATTTAACCGGATCGCAGTGCTCTTGTACATAAATATTTTTATTCGTTGTGAACGGGCCCAGTTGCTTACACAGCCAGTTTTGACCTCCCAAATTGGTCACTGGGTACCCTTGACTCAATCCAATGAATCGGGACATTTGCATAGCGTAAAATTCATGGAATATCGTCTGTCGTGAGTTGAGGGTCGCTTGAAAAGAATCCATCACGATTTTTGATTTATGACCATGCAAGTTCATCCTGACGCGATTTCATTGCCGACCACCCGAAATAGCCTTAAGCGCATGCGCGTAATATTTCCGCATGATTGCCTCGCGGATGGCATCTGTTTCGAGGGTAAAAGCACGTGAGCCGAGGGAGGGGTTATTATTTTCGCAGGCAAGGAGATCATTATAGTACAGTCTCTTTGCTTTCTTCGTATTGTGAGCCGTTCTCCCGTGTGATAGATGATTTCTGCGTTCAAGCAGACTGTAATTATACAGTTTATTCTTATTTGTGGATGGAGCTGCTTGGTCTCTCCTGCCGACTGGATAGTGTGTTCGCTGGCACAATAGCGGCCTCGCCTGGTCCCGATAAGAGCACAGCGGAGCGGTCTGTCGACGAACATTTTCGGGGCTCCTTTGTGCTTCGGGTCTTGATAGAAATAGGCTCAGTCGGCAGATCCCGGTCCGCCTCGACAAAGACGAGGGACAATTGGTATTAATTAGTTGTAATTCACAGCGGAATAGCCCCTTCTCCGGGAGGGTAGCACAGCATTCAAACTTGAATATCCCGATTTTGTGTAAAGCTCTTTAGGCCCCCTACTGCACGCCCGACGTCGTTGATAAAAATGTTTGATCTTCGTTGGGAAGGGGGCTTCACTTGGACAGGAGATCCGTTGCCTAGAAAGGGCTTAGTCAGCATAATAACCTGTTAATAGAGACAATATCTTTGTCCCGTTTGAAACCTATGTATAGATCCCTTGGGGGTACGATCGGTTCTAATTAGAACTGAAAATGGATTTTAAAATGGAAACAATCCGGCATAATGTGTCTATGAAACGGATTAATGGACAAAGGGTCGAAGCCCTTTCTTTAACTATCTGAACACTTTAATTGATTTTCTTACATTTCGTTTATTTTCACTAAAGAGATTAGTCATGATGCCAGATCAACGCTTTTTTCAACGTTCAATGTACCGTACTCTTAAATCTTTATTCCAACCCTTTGACATGTCCATGGTGGTTGACGAATTATTTCCACGATTACAACTAACACATGATTTTTTTAAACGATTTATTTTTAACAGATTTGGTATAAATAACATGTTATTTTTAGAAATTTAAATATTTTACAAATAATGAACAAGGGAACGTATCTAAAAAAAATTGAAATTCCTATATGGATGGCAATCGCAGCTGTTGTGCAAATTTACATAAAAGAAACCAAGTCATATGAGCCCTATACTGACAGTGACACGTGCATAGTCAGATAACAATATGTCCGCTGTACACAATGATATCTGGGTTACTTCCTTCCTTCCAGTTATACGTTCTGTCTTTCTTTCCTTCCGGTCTTCTTGCGTGGGAGGTTTATGTATTTGTCATAACACAAAGAGAAAATATGAATTTTATGAGAACTGAATTCTGAGGACCTAAACCATTGATCAGAACGTTTGCCGTGTTTTAATTTTTAAAAATATAAATGTCAGCATTGAATATAGAAGTGTTCCTGGTTATAACGACTAACACTAATGCTTTTGGCGAAGAGTCAAAAACTAAACATGTATATATCCGATGCTGTAGAAGCAGAGAAACAGAATTTCTATATTCTTGAAAAGGGATACACACAATCATTAGAGAAGGATAGTTGTTGTTAAACAATCATTAAAGAAGGGTAGATACGATGAAACAATCATTAGAGAAGGGTAGATATTGCTAAACAATCATTAGAGAAGGGTAGATACGGTGAAACAATCATGAGAGAAGTATAGATACGGTGAATCAATAAATAGGGAAGTGTAGACACGCTGAAACAATCATTAAAGAAGTATAGACACGGTGAAACAATCATTAGAGAAGTATAGATACGGTGAAAATCATTAGAAAAGTATAGATACGGTGAAACAATCATTAGAGAAGTATAGATACGGTGAAACAGTCTATAAGGAACTATAGATACGGTGAAACAATCATTAGAGAAGTATAGATACGGTGAAACAATCTATAAGGAAGTATAGATACGGTGAAACAATCATTAGAGAAGTATAGATACGGTGAAACAATCATTAGAGAAGTATAGATACCGTGAAACAGTCTATAAGGAAGTATAGATACGGTGAAACAGTCTATAAGGAAGTATCGACATGGTGAAACAATCATTAGAAAAGTATAGATACGGTGAAACAATCATTAGAAAAGTATAGATACGGTGAAACAATCATTAGAGAAGTAAAGATACGGTGAAATAGTCTATAAGGAAGTATAGATACGGTGAAACAATCATTAGAGAAGTATAGATACGGTGAAACAATCATTAGAGAAGTATAGATACGGTGAAACAATCATTAGAGAAGTATAGATACGGTGAATCAATAAATAGGGAAGTGTAGACACGCTGAAACAATCATTAGAGAAGTATAGACACGGAGAAACAATCATTAGAGAAGTATAGATACGGTGAAACAATCATCAGAGAAGTGTAGATACGGTGAAACAATCACTAGAGAAGTATAGACACGGTGAAACAATCTATAGGGAAGTATAGATACGGTGAAACAATCATTAGAAAAGTAAAGATACGGTGAAAAATATATAATGAAGTAGAGATACGGTGAAACAGTCTATAAGGAAGTATAGATACGGTGAAACAATCATTAGAGAAGTATAGATACGGTGAAACAATCATTAGAGAAGTATAGATACGGTGAAACAATCATTAGAGAAGTATAGATACGGTGAAACAATCATTAGAGAAGTATAGATACGGTGAAACAATCATTAGAGAAGTATAGATACGGTGAAACAATCATTAGAGAAGTATAGATACGGTGAAACAGTCTATTAGGAAGTATAGACACGGTGAAACAATCATTAGAAAAGTATAGATACGGTGAAACAATCATTAGAAAAGTATAGATACGGTGAAACAATCATTAGAGAAGTAAAGATACGGTGAAACAGTCTATAAGGAAGTATAGATACGGTGAAACAATCATTAGAGAAGTATAGATACGGTGAAACAATCATTAGAGAAGTATAGATACGGTGAAACAATCATTAGAGAAGTATAGATACGGTGAATCAATCATTAGGGAAGTATAGATACGCTGAAACAATCATTAGAGAAGTATAGATACGGTGAAACAATCATTAGAGAAGTATAGATACGGTGAAACAATCATTAGAGAAGTATAGATACGGTGAAACAATCATTAGAGAAGTATAGACACGGTGAAACAATCTATATAGGGGAGAGTATAGATACGGTGAAACAATCATTAGAAAAGTATAGATACGGTGAAACAATCATAATGAAGTAGAGATACGGTGAAACAGTCATTATAAGAAGTATAGATACGGTGAAACAATCATTACAGAAGTATAGATACGGTGAAACAATCATTAGAAAGTATAGATACGGTGAAACAATCATTAGAGAAGTATAGATACGGTGAAACAATCATTAGAAAAGTATAGATACGGTGAAACAATCATTAGAGAAGGAAGTATAGATACGGTGAAACAGTCTATAAGGAAGTATAGACACGGTGAAACAATCATTAGAAAAGTATAGATACGGTGAAACAATCATTAGAAAAGTATAGATACGGTGAAACAATCATTAGAGAAGTATAGATGCGGTGAAACAAGTCATTAGAGAAGTATAGATACGGTGAAACAATCATTAGAGAAGTATAGATACGGTGAAACAATCATTAGAGAAGTATAGATACGGTGAAACAATCATTAGAGAAGTATAGATACGGTGAAACAATCATTAGAGAAGTATAGATACGGTGAAAAATCATTAGAGAAGTATAGACACGGTGAAACAATCATTAGAGAAGTATAGATACGGTGAAACAATCATTAGAGAAGTATAGATACGGTGAAACAATCATTAGAGAAGTATAGATACGGTGAAACAATCATTAGAGAAGTATAGATACGGTGAAACAATCTATTAGAGAAGTATAGATACGGTGAAACAATCATTAGAAAAGTATAGATACGGTGAAACAATCATTAATGAAGTAGAGATACGGTGAAACAGTCTATAAGAGAAGTATAGATACGGTGAAACAATCATTAGAGAAGTATAGATACGGTGAAACAATCATTAGAGAAGTATAGATACGGTGAAACAATCATTAGAAGAAGTATAGATACGGTGAAAAACAATCATTAGAGAAGTATAGATACGGTGAAACAATCATTAGAGAAGTATAGATACGGTGAAACAGTCTATTAGGAAGTATAGACACGGTGAAACAATCATTAGAGAAGTATAGATACGGTGAAACAATCATTAGAAAAGTATAGATACGGTGAAACAATCATTAGAAAAGTATAGATACGGTGAAAAATCATTAGAGAAGAGATAGATACGGTGAAACAATCATTAGAGAAGTATAGACACGGTGAAACAATCTATAGGGAAGTATAGATACGGTGAAACAATCATTAGAGAAGTATAGATACGGTGAAACAATCATTAGAAAAGTATAGATACGGTGAAACAATCATTAGAGAAGTATAGATACGGTGAAACAGTCTATAAGGAAGTATAGATACTGTGAAACAATCATTAGAGAAGTATAGATACGGTGAAACAATCATTAGAGAAACAATCATTAGAGAAGTATAGATACGGTGAAACAATCTATAAGGAAGTAGAGATACGATGAAACAGTCCATAAGGAAGTATAGACACGGTGAAACAATCATTAGAGAAGTATAAATACGGTGAAACAATCATTAGAGAAGTATAGATACGGTGAAACAATCATTAGAGAAGTATAGATACGGTGAAACAATCATTAGAAAAGTATAGATACGGTGAAACAATCATTAGGAAGTATAGATACGGTGAAACAATCATTAGAGAAGTATAGAGACACGGTGAAACAATCATTAGAGAAGTATAGATACGGTGAAACAATCATTAGAAAAGTATAGATACGGTGAAACAATCATTAGAGAAGTATAGATACGGTGAAACAATCATTAGAGAAGTATAGATACGGTGAAACAATCATTAGAAAAGTATAGATACGGTGAAACAATCATTATCGGTGAAACAATCATTAGAGAAGTATAGATACGGTGAAAACAGTCCATAGGGAAGTATAGATACGGTGAAACAATCATTAGAGAAGTATAGATACCGTGAAACAATCATTAGGAAGTATAGATACGGTGAAACAATCATTAGAAAAGTATAGATACGGTGAAACAATCATTAGAGAAGTATAGATACGGTGAAACAATCATTAGAGAAAGTATAGATACGGTGAAACAATCATTAGAAGTATAGAGAAGTATAGATACGGTGAAACAATCATTAGAAAAGAAGTATAGATACGGTGAAACAATCATTAGAGAAGTATAGATACGGTGAAACAATCATTAGAGAAGTATAGATACGGTGAAACAATCATTAGAGAAGTATAGATACGGTGAAACAATCATTAGAGAAGTATAGACACGGTGAAACAATCATTAGAGAAGTATAGATACGGTGAAACAATCATTAGAAAAGTATAGATACGGTGAAACAATCATTAGAAAGTATAGATACGGTGAAACAATCATTAGAGAAGTATAGATACGGTGAAACAATCATTAGAGAAGTATAGATACGGTGAAACAATCATTAGAGAAGTATAGATACGGTGAAACAATCATTAGAGAAGTATAGATACGGTGAAACAATCATTAGAGAAGTATAGATACGGTGAAACAATCATTAGAGAAGTATAGATACGGTGAAACAATCATTAGAGAAGTATAGATACGGTGAAACAATCATTAGAGAAGTATAGATACGGTGAAACAATCTATAGAAAGTATAGATACGGTGAAACAATCATTAGAGAAGTATAGATACGGTGAAACAATCATTAGAGAAGTATAGATACGGTGAAACAATCATTAGAGAAGTATAGATACGGTGAAACAATCATTAGAGAAGTATAGATACGGTGAAACAATCATTAGAGAAGTATAGATACGGTGAAACAATCATTAGAGAAGTATAGATACGGTGAAACAATCATTATAGACACGAAAAGTATAGATACGGTGAAACAATCATTAGAAAAGTATAGATACGGTGAAACAATCATTAGAAAAGTATAGATACGGTGAAACAATCATTAGAAAAGTATAGATACGGTGAAACAATCATTAGAGAAGTATAGATACGGTGAAACAATCATTAGAGAAGTATAGATACGGTGAAACAGTCATTAGAGAAGTATAGACACGGTGAAACAATCATTAGAGAAGTATAGATACGGTGAAACAATCATTAGAGAAGTATAGACACGGTGAAACAATCATTAGAGAAGTATATATACGGTGAAACAGTCTATAGGGAAGTATAGATACGGTGAAACAATCATTAGAAAAGTATAGATACGGTGAAACAATCTATTAGAGAAGTATAGATACGGTGAAACAATCATTAGAGAAGTATAGACACGGTGAAACAATCATTAGAGAAGTATAGATACGGTGAAACAGTCTATAGGGAAGTATAGATACGGTGAAACAATCATTAGAAAAGTATAGACACGGTGAAACAATCATTAGAGAAGTATAGATACGGTGAAACAATCATTAGAGAAGTATAGATACGGTGAAACAATCATTAGAGAAGTATAGATACGGTGAAACAATCATTAGAGAAGTATAGATACGGTGAAACAGTCTATAAGGAAGTATAGACACGGTGAAACAATCATTAGAGAAGTATAGATACGATGAAACTATCATTAGAAACGTATAGATACGGTGAAACAGTCTATAGGGAAGTATAGATGCGGTGAAACAATCATTATAGAAGTATAGATACGGTGAAACAATCATTAGAGAAGTATAGATACGGTGAAACAATCATTAGAGAAGTATAGATACGGTGAAACAATCATTAGAGAAGTATAGATACGGTGAAACAATCATTAGAAAGTATAGATACGGTGAAACAATCATTAGAAAAGTATAGATACGGTGAAACAATCATTAGAAAAGCATAGATAATCGGTGAAACAATCATTAGAAAAGTATAGATACGGTGAAACATCATTAGAGAAGTATAGATACGGTGATAGAAGTATAGATGCGGTTGAAACAGTCTATAGGGATAGTATAGATACGGTGAAAAAATTCATAAGGAGAGTATAGACACGGTGAAACAATCATTAGAAAGTATAGATACGGTGAAACAATCATTAGAGAAGGTATAGACACGATACGGTGAAACAATCATTAGAGAAGTATAGACACGGTGAAACAATCATTAGAGAAGCATAGATACGGTGAAACAATCATTAGAAAGGATATAAGACATATTAGCAGAAGTGAGATACGGTGAAAAACAATCATTAGAGAAGTATAGACACGGTGAAACAATCATTATAGAAGTATAGATACGGTGAAACAGTCTATAAGGAAGTAGAGATACGGTGAATGAATCGTGTGTTAATTGTAAGGAGGATACCAGAAGAGTGTATTATTTCTATTATGCATCAGTAGAAGTAGCTGTAGTGACTGTTATGGTGGTGATGGTGATAGTTGTAGTGGTAGTAATTCATGTTGGTGGAGGTTCTGTTTGTTGTTTAACGCCGTACTCAGCAATATCCCAGCTTTATGACGGCGGCTTGTATATAACCGAGTTTGGACCAGATAATTCAGTGATCACCAACATGAGCATCGATCGACATGAGCAACTGGGATACAATGATATGTGTCAACCAAGTCGGCAAGCCTGGCCACCCGATCCCGTTAGTCGCCTCTTACGAAAAATATGGGTTACTGAAGATGAATACCGGGTCTTCACGGATTGTTATAGTGGCGATGATGGTGGTGGTTATAGTGGCGGTGGTTGTGTCAGCGATGGTGGTGTGGGTAGTTGTAGTGGCGGTGATTGTGTCAGCGATGCCGATAGTGGTTGGAGTAGCGGTGGTTGTGACGGCGATGTTGGTGGTAGTAGTTATAGTGGCGGTGGTTGTGACGGCGATGGTGTTAGTGGCGGTGGTTGTGACGGCGATGTTGGTGGTAGTAGTTGTAGTGGCGGTGGTTATGACGGCGATGGTGTTGGTCGAGATGACGAAGAAAGGTGTATTCCAGTGTGAAACCACTGACAGCTGGCCCTATGTGTGAACACCAGCACTATACGGAGTACATTACTTCATTACAATCACTCGTTAATCCGGACACCTGTTAACCGGGACGTCTTCAACGCGGAGGAAGTACAACTGGGAACAGACTGTCCAGTCTTAGCTCGTTTGTAGCGATGAGAAATAAACGATATTGGAACTTTCGTATGCATGGAAATCTATCCGATACGATCCTCCCCGTGTCAATAAGATTACAAAAATACTTTCCATGCCGTTTTATTGTACTTTAAGTATAACAGCTAGCCACAATAGCCACAGGCCAGTTAGCATGGGATCAGAGGCCGGCCATATTGTCAACTGAACACCCTCTATTGTGTCTGGCCATATGTCACTAAACGCCCCCATATGGCAAAGCGAGAGACCTGTCAAAAACAGCTTGGGTTTCTGCCCATATGCATAAAAAACGGAGAGGCGTGAACCAATAAGCGTTGTTTCCGGTGTACCGTGGGTATGAATGAACAGTTGACTCCGGCACAGTGGAACCTGTAGGAAGGTGCGATCACAGGGTTCACCAACACCTGGTGTCACAACACCGTGTGTGAGTGTGGAATGGAATTGTCCACTTCTATCAAGCACCACTAGTCACCCAGTTTAATTGGACTCTGATATTTTAAACATACACAGACAAGGATGTGTATACTCCTAAACCACCACCCCACCCCAGCTTACCCCGCCCCACCCACTTTACTCCTAAACCCGCAGAGTTTACCTACACAGTTTACCATCCCCACAAGGTTTACCCCTTCAACCAGACAGTTTACCCCTTAAACCAGACAGTTTACCCCCACACACAGTTTACCCCTTCAACCTGACCGTTTGCCCCACACACACAGTTTACCCCTTCAACCAGACAGTTTACCCCTTCACCCACACCGTTTACCCCTTTCAGCCACAAGTTTTACCCCTTCAACCAGACAGTTTACCCCTTCATCCACGCCGTTTACCCCATTCACCCACAAGGTTTACCCTTCAACCAGACAGTTTACCCCTTCACCCACACCGTTTACCCCGTTCAACCAGACAGTTTACCCCATTCACCGATACCGTTTACCCCCACACACAGTTTACCCCTTCACCAACAGTTTATCCACACAGTCTACCCCTCCTCCACACAGTTCACCTCTCACCCACCCCAAATCTACCCCTCCCCACAGTTTACCCATCTACCTGCACAGTTAACTTCTGTGAAGCCGGTGGCATGTTGCCTGTCACATACCCTACGTGATATCCGATACCGTAAACGTGGCTGAGTTGTGTGGCTGATTCTCCCCGAACAACATTATTGTCATTTTACGTCCATCTCAGTGAGTTCCGTTATGTTCAAAACTACATTTCATTCCGCTGTCTTTAACCGGCTCTCATTGCCCTGTTAGGCGCTAATACTGCTTATGCTTTGCCGTTTATTCATGAGGTGAAATATAATATGTGTCTGTGCGTACTGATCGCCGTATCTAATCAGGGTTATAATCGAGTGAGTTTATACTGCCAGAAGCTCTCCCCCCACTGTGCTATACACAAAGCTGTTGCAGGAAAATGTAATAAACGTCATATCATAGATGTAAATAGCAGCGACAAACTCCTTTCCATGTCTTAAGAACTCTCTGGTAAAAGCAGACTCGATTGTACAACTGTGACAATATCATGAGCAGATATTTGTTTCAGCAGTATTACAGCTGTACGATGTTGTTTGTAAACAATCGAGTCTGGACCAGACAATCCAGTGATTGTCACCATGCGATACGATGACAGAGCATGTGTTTATGAATCACTATGAAATAGTGATGATACCAGGGTCCTAGATTTTCGACGCTGTCTTAGCGCTAAAATAGTCGTAAGTTAAAATGTATGGCACTTACGACTATCTTAGCGCTAAGAGAGCTTCGAAAATCTAGGCCCTGGTGTCCGCGAAAAGATGAGCGTATCCTGCCCAACCGGTCTTGCCAATTGTTCACCTGAAATAATTCGGGAACGTATTGTACTCGTGAAATAGGGAATTGCATCCGACATCATTTTTGTCACTGATGAATCAAATGTGGACATTTCCTCCATAGGAGCGGAGACATATAAAGCAGATGAAAGAGATTATCAAAACAAAGTTGGCATATTCCCTAGCAATTGTTTGTGGTTCAGTGACTGATTGTGAGGGGTAAGTGAATGAAAATTGTCTCCACCAATGTCTGCTCACCTGTATCTAATCAAGGTATACACCTGATGCACCTATGGATGAAAGCATGAAAACGCTCCACATCGTACCATGACCCTCACTGAACATAGTGGACATTGTGTCCATCCGATCCCCCAGTCGGCTCTCAATAGCAGGGTCGCTCCACACAGTGTACCTACAGACGCGTGGTTTACAGAGGTTCAGCTGGCTTGTGTGTCGTGACTTTGTCCACGGAAGTAAAGTTTTACAGGAATGAAATTTACAGAATGCGGGTGTCCTTGGGATGTATCCAGTATAAATTCCCTTTATTCACGGAGGGAATAGCGGGAAGCATAATATTTCTAATATTCCTACCCTCACCAAGCATGTGTTATCATATATTTATTACAAAAAAAACAAATACAGCATACAATATAACCGTTTCATATTCGCTCACTACAGAAGTTAATATGTTCTGTATAAGAAATACTACTTCAGTTCAAAACCACATGTCAAAAATAAGACTATGCAGGTACCATTTCCTGGTGCCATTGTCTGAGAGGTCTGATGACTAACTCGGGATAAAGTCGTATATTTCTTCATCACTGTTCTTCGGACAGATGGTCACTACCAAGATTTGATCTTCATCGTGGCTGATTGGTGTCTCTCCGTTGGGGAATACAGCAATAATGAGAGACTGTATTAATCTGGGGCTTAATTCATGGCACGTCGTCAGGGGAGGGTATCGTGGTTTGCATTGACCAGTTGAATTGCAACAGAAGGTTGGGCGGGTGTCTTTAAATTGCCAGTGTGGGACAATGAACTTTATTATTATCATTATTTTTATCGACAACATCTTCACATCATCATTAAACTGAGGATCAGCATCATGATCGCCATTTCCACAATCATCACTACTTGTTTTATCAAACACTATCGTCATAATCAACAACGCCGTCCATATTGTCATGTTGTTTTCATGTTTGTTCTTCACCCTAAGCACCGACACCAGCCTCAACAATTAATATCTACCTTGCTGCATCTCTTTTCTCGTTAATCTAACTTCAAATCATATTGTTCGATTTTACATAGATCAAGAGTTTTGAACTTGAGTTTGGACATTCGGTTACAACAACTGGACATGATTTGTGGTTGACCGTTTCGTGATTTAGACATTTTTGGACAGAAGTTCGATTACATTTTGGAAACTGCTAAACAACCTGGGTAAAAATATTTACCATGGTAACGGATCCAAATACAAGCCTAGGTCATTTCCTCAAAGAGACACTGGCATATTCTACAAATCACAAACAATAAGAAGTACCAGCAACATTATCGTCATCGTCATCATCATCATCATCATCATCATCAGATTCAAGTAGTATGTATAAGTAACAGTTTATGGATTGCATACAAATTAGTGAAATGATAGGATTTCTTTTGCGAATAGTGAGAATAACATGAATGCGGTTTTAACTAAATTGTTCATGAAAGTAAAGAGTTAGTGCGTGAGTGAGTTTAGTTTTACGCCGCTTTTAGCAATATTCTCGCAATATCATGTAGGAAATCGAACCCGTGTCTTCGGCGTAACGGGCTAACGCTTTAACCACTACAGCCCCATGGAAGGAAGGAAGTGGTTGATAAACAGATTAGTTTCAATAATGTTTCTCGATTACATTCTCTCCAAAATAACAATAAGGAGGAAAACTTCAGGTTAGGTTGAATTGATCCATTTCTAAACAGATGAGACAGGAGATTAGCTATGCCTTACAGTTTGTTGTTGTAGAGTGCAAAGGTTTTGGGCGGATACCGTTATATCAGATTTTAACTGTTAGATACGAAAACCAACTTTGAATCGCTTCGTTTCAAATAGGTCGCTAATACTTTGTATATGACGTATATTGATTGCTATTGCTTTTGATAATTAATTGCACGATAAATATGATATTGGAGTCAGCGATGTTCCTCAGTTGTGCTAATTTCGTAAGCAAATTAAAACGAAATGAGAATATTCATGATGAAAAGCCATTTAAGCTAAATATGTGCATTACTTGCAAAAGATTTCAATCCAAAATAGCTCATCTGAAGACTTTGTAATTTCATATGAATACAGTAGAATACCCCGAGGCATCAGAGCGCTAGACAGATATCATCGGGATTCTTCGCGCAAACAGTCTGCGTCATCATATCATCATATCTGTGTTTATCTATTTAACATTCAAGATCCTACTAGGCAAATGATTTCATCAAATACATTCAATAAATATTTATTACTGCCGTTCTCATAAGACACCTGAGATTTGAAAGAGTGAAATTATTATTTCGCACAATAAAAACACCTATTCACCTATATATTTCATGGTAGAATGGAGATAATCCTATTGTGTTTACATTGTGGAAGTGATTATATTGTGGAAGTGATTATAGTTGGTTGAATGCTGCTAAATGTTTCATTTAGCAGCGTTCAACCAACTATAATCACTTCCAAAATGTAAACACAATAAGATTATCTCCTAATTATATGCATGAATTATTTTTAACCCATTGGCATTTTTGTAAAATATATATATATTTTTTTGCATCACTTGACAGATATATTCAAAATGATTTTTAAACTATATTTACATACAAATGAACGCACAATCGTCAATCTTTAGACAAAGTATAATCATTCCTTTCATGTAAAATGGCTCGTTTTATGTTTATTTCGTTAAATCTCTTGACGCATTGTTTTTCAAACTACCTGTCTCAAGCAATTGGATTATTTTCAGATCAGAGGAACGATTGAAAAGTTATGTTAATTCATCTTTTCTCCCATTTATCGCATGTCAAACCATTTTGCTCGTTTTCACATATACATCACGTAATGGAATTGTTTTGCAATCAGGTGGATACGATCTCAGGCGACTTGGACATTTTGGACAATGCTAAAAACATATAAAAAATCCAATTTTTACTGTGGAAACGGATCCAAAAACAATCGCAATTCCTGGCGCTGAGACTGTACTGCACTGGATAGTATATTCCACATACTCACAGAAACTAGCAGTACCTCAGCCAACCCTAGTGCCATCCATCACACGTCTTTATAAGTTCATATTACCCAGTAGAACTGCACGATATGTTTACCTGCCAACTAATCACGAAGAATTGTACATTGTCTCTAATGAAGATATACTTCGAGAGCAAAAGACCGTGAAGGTCTGGGTTAGAATATTGATCTTCAGTAACCCATGCTTGTAGTAAGATGCGACAAGCGGTGATCAGGCCCATTGACTTGGTTGACACATGTCATCGGTTCCCAGTTGCGCAGATCGATGCTCATGCTGTTGATCACTGGATTGTCTGGTCCAGACTCGATTATTTACAGACCGCCGTCATATTGCTGGAATATTGCTGAGTGCAGCGGGAAACTAAACTCACTCACTCACTCGAGAGCTAAAGGGGTGCTAAATGATAGGTAATAGTCTACATCATTTAGTAAATATTGAACAACTTTATAGATAACAACTACTTCATTTCGTGAGTGCGACACTTCGATACAGATTCTTGCACCGTTGTCAAGCACAAGAACCTGTATCGAAACGTCGCACTCACGAAATAAAGAAGTTGTTATCCATAAGGTTTGTTCAATTTGTTCGCCCCAACTTCTAAATTGCCACTCGAACAAGCATTTAGTGACGATTGACAATTACAAGCAGTAACAATCAACAGAAACATATTCTTAGCAGTCAAACAGAACCATAAAAAAATGTCTTCGTGTTTGTCTGTGTAGCTTAAGGACGTCAAACATGTTATTCAAAGCAGAACGATCCAATATAGAACTGTATGAATTATCTTAACATTCTCAACACCAATCGTCAAAATGTGACTCTAAAAAACCATCACAACCAAATCCCGTTTTGATGTAAGCGCTCAATAAGGGCGGACATATATAATATATATATAATATTATATAATATATAATAATATAATATAATAAAATAATTATATAATGGTAAATACATTCTTGTTATCCCCATGTTATCCAGAGTACCTCAGTAACATTCAGAAACAATGGAATTATCCATGTTCGATTAGAGATAGATTGGCCTGTCACGATTTTCATTTGATAGTACATTTTACCTGTATGCGGCACAAATATCAACATATTGTACTGACTAATATTTGAATCACAGAGCACACAAAACAACAGACTGACTCTTAGTTTCTGAGTACATGTATATATAAGTTTGACGGAAACAAATAATTCCTTGTAAATTTAAAAGGAGCCCCAAAGACAAGGGAAATTCAGAACCTCAGGAAATGTAGACCTGCTTCAATTAGGGCGAGAACGGGGTGGGCGGAAGGTGAAATAACCCGGTTCAGGGACTGTGAGACTCACAAAACACTAAAAATGCATTGTTTTAAATACATACATCGACAAATACACGGGAGAAGGAAATTTGACAGTTTTTCTTTTTAAATAAAGTGTCTTCAAAGGTCAAACTGTAAATAACTCTGCAAACAATAATTATTGATGAATTTACTTTTGCATTAAATAGAACAGTATTACTACTGCAAAAGAGCAGTTTTGTTGCTTCTTGTAATGTGCAGTATACTTGCCTCGTCACAGGTAATGTAGCTTTACTCTCCCTGGCGATCTGAATGAAAGATGTTATACATGTTCAATAATTTGGGTCTGTCTACATGCTGATTGTGGAAGTGAATTGTTTTAAACCTGAGAACTTTCCGACGATATAGCAATTAATATGTTTCTGTGCTTCGTCAGTAATATTTTCAATATTCCGACAACCGTTGTACCATTCGTCGACAGTTCAACCATGTGTCTCGTTCGTATCTGCAATATGCATACGTGAACGAGATCTTGCTGATGCACGTGCGCTTGTCGACACGAAAACACCATCCTTGTCAATACCTGTCACTAGGTGGAACCTTCGTTGAATCTCTAACCTTACAATAAACAGAGAATTATATAGCTTTCTTGTGTTTTTATGTGCGACAAATTATATTATATTGATATGGGGTGCGGATGTTTATACAAACAAATAAACCGGGAGAGAAAGAATGACGCGCCTTGTGTTCTTCAAGCTGTCAGATTTGTGGTGTCAGTTTTATGTCAAAACTGCCGCAGGTTCCACGTGCAGCACGTGCGTTTGACAATCATTGCCCGCCTGGCTCACCCGCACTGCGCCTTATCACCAGTTCAATGAACTTTTGGAAACTCTGTTGTCTGGAGATAATTCTAGATTTTATAACATTACCAAACCAGTCGATATTGCGTTGATTGCATTTACGCAATTTTAGGTACTAAAAAGACAACATATATTGTAGCTAGTTTCTCAAATCTATTGAAGTATTTTTATACATTCACCGAATATGTATTTTTCAGATCGCAGCTGTGTGATATTTGGAGGATGTCAAATAACCTAAATGTAAATTTCGGTTTGCTAACAAATACATGTATATGAAGTGTGTCAAAAAACAGAATAGACGGGTAGTAGTATAGATAGTGTATTTTTATCGTTATGAATTTTCAAACATCTTGTAAATGTTTTTATTTGATGATTTATCGATCCTTCGGGCCTGGCGAACATATATCACCAGTTTCAGAAGACAAAGTGAGTGAATAAATATTTTTTATTCATCAGCAACGTTGAAGCTTCTCGGCGAGTCGAAAGACAAATATCGGTAGTGTAGCATTAGATTTTGTAACAAACAATTCATTAGTAATAACGTATCGAACTTAAACGAAAGATGCTACATCCACGATATCTGTAAAAAATAAAATAAAAATGAAAGTTTAAAGATCAGTAAAGGTCGAAGAAAATGGTGATTTGTTCAGATCGATATTTTAAAAATAATTCATGGCAGACTAAACTGATTTAGATTTTTATAACATTTGTTCAATCGGTTTGTTCCGAGTAAGAATTTGGGTTGTTTTTTTAGCATTACATTTTATATTGACAATTTCACGACTAAACGAAATAATGGGTGTTTTGCGCATGTGATGTTATATTATTCCGCCAGACAATATTGAACACAGTTCTACAAATGATTCAACTATTATAGTTCACAGAGATTTATTTGTATTTCTTCAGGCACGGAACTAATGCAGCTAAACGTAATCAGGTCACGTGCTTCATTCTTTAATAGAACTAACGGAAACTTCGACGAAAAAATGATTGAATTTAAATTTTGAAAGTTTTTGTTTTGAGTACACTCAATCTGGAATGGAATTTTTTTTAAATATTGAATATAACGGTTTTCCAGCGACAAAACCCATAACTATATCCCGAACCGGTATTGTTGTGAGATTGCTAGATGTTACCAGAGGTATGTTTTGGTTTACGGGGTAAGTTCCCCAAACTTGATCATAACTGTCATATTCAGACCAGGGCCTTGTAATATGATAGGTGGTTGTGACAGAAAAGACAGGTAGGCGATATTATACAGGGAGTCACTATCTGATCTAGTCATGTCTATTTTCTAGTGACATATGGCTCTTTGATCTAGTCATGTCCATTTGATCTATTAAAAGAAAATATCGTTGAGGAAAGAGACGTGTATATCTGATGTAGATATATAAAAGAGTAAGTATAGTGAATATTTTAAGAGATATTTTTTTAAATAGATCGTGTCTTCACGACAAAAAGTCCCCCTAAAATATTAATGATCCCCAAAACAACGAAAACGGTAGTTGGGTAGCCTAGTGGTTAAAGAGTTCGCTAGCTACGGCGAAGGACCTGGTTCGATTCCCCACATGGGTACAAAGGGTGAAACCCATTTCTGGTGTCCTCCGCCGTGATATTGCTGGAATATAGCTAAAGCGGCCTAAAACCATGCTCAATTATAACGAATAGACCTAAAACACCAACTCACATTGCGAAATTGAACCAGGTTACTTAGTTGATCAGAGCCACTTTAACCACAAGCCTACAACGCGGCCTCGACAGCAGCTGACGTCACCCACATTTCACGTACCTAAAGCAACCTGTTAACATATATAGTAAAAAAAGATAATATTTATTCCCTGCAACAGTTATTTATAGCCACAGACAACGGCGTTGTTAAACGGAGATGAAATCTCTTTTGACACTGGACTTAAAAAACGCCATGTTTAGGGGTGGAAAAGTTATTACACGTATTAAGATTCAGCCGGAAATTTATGTGAGAATGTTCGTCGGAAAGAATCCTGAACGTGTCGGTGGAGAACGTTAATGCCAAGCTTCACGACGGAACAGTTAAAAACATGTTTAGTGCTCCTTTTTATCGTCTATAAACAAGGAATAAGCTTGCACGAGATTGCTTGAAGGTAGGATAAAATTGCTATGTAGTGTATTAACGGGAAATTTTAAAACTTTAAAGATACACATTTCTTCTAAACTACAGTATGTCAAGCGATCATCGACGATCGGTCGAAATGCGCATTATTATTTAGTATTTGAGATCTGGTGTTCCAGATTTTAGAACGTATAGTGTAAAATGAATGAGTGAGTGAGTGAGTTTGGTTTTGGCAATATTCCAGCAATGTCACGGCGGGGGACACCAGGAATGGGCTTCACACATTGTACCCATGTGGGGAATCGAACTCGGGTCTTCAGCGTTACGAGCGGTCGCTGTAGCCACAAGGCTACCCCGCGGCCCCGTTAATTGAATAGGTCCCATTGAATATGGTTATTTGTTGTAATATTTGTGATAATAATTTACTAGCCTTCTACATATATTATCGCAGTGATTATTCTGTGTAAATTCTCAATGGAC
Organism: Haliotis rubra; assembly: GCF_003918875.1. NCBI lineage: Eukaryota > Metazoa > Mollusca > Gastropoda > Lepetellida > Haliotidae > Haliotis > Haliotis rubra. Next base: position 224,054 of record NW_025766547.1, on the reverse strand, counting down.
GCACTACACAAAACCGGACAATAAATATTCTGATCATTATAAGTGTAACAACCATGACTTGAGTCGTTATTTTATTACAGAATGATATTTGTAAAGTTCGGCTAAATGTCTGTCATGCCTCTGAAAATAGCAGAACTTGAGTTAATTACGGACACCCTATTTCTAACACATAAGCTATGTTATGGTCAGAATCGTACAAATGAATCTTTTTGTGGACATTTCTTATGTGTATTAAATACTTTTTTGTCACTTATTTACTTACACTATATATTATATCTTATTCATTCCATAACGTGTGGGGCGGTGGGGTAGCCTAGTGGTTAAAGCGTTGGCTCGTCACGCCGAAGACCCGGGTTCGATTCCCCACATGGGCACAATGTGTGAAGCCTATTTCTGGTGTCCCCCGTCGTGATATTGCTGGAATATTGCTAAAAGCGGCGTAAAAATAAACTCAGTCAGTCAGTCAGTCCATAACATGTTCCCCACTTAGAACAGTTTTGCAAGCTAATGTGGTTGATACTGTTAGTAAAATAAAAATACACCCATTAATATAAACCTTAGACAGCTACTTGGACATGTATTCAACTGGCGCAAAACTTGGGCAGTTTCAGAGTATCATTTAGCATTGAAACTACGGGTGATACAGTTGTATCAGTGGTAGTGTCGTGCGAGTTGGGGCGGTGGGGTAGCCCAGTGGTTAAAGCGTTGGCTCGTCACGCCGAAGGCCTGGGTTCGAATCCCCACATGGGTACAATGTGTGAAGCCCATTTCTGGTGTTCCCCGCCGTGAGGTTGCTGGAATATTGCTAAAAGCGGCGTAAAACCAAACTCAGTCAGTCAGTCGTGCGAGTTATATTAATAACCAATGACTAAAGATGCACCCTGGCTTGAAGCCTCCTCCTTGAAGCCTCCGTGACATAAAACTCCTAAAACACATTAAAGGGAAAAACCGTCTGATAAAACACGCAATGTAATATGAGATTCAAAATGAGGACCTTAGTGAGTTCAATTGTATATGTTATCTCCTTTTCAGTGGAATATCACGCCCATTCACATAAATGAGCTCGCAATGCTTAGCAAGGAGTTGTCGCGCTTTTATTTATAGCCGCATGGCCTGGCTTCTTCACTGAACCGGGGCATAAATACACCCATGAAATTAACCCAGTTCGAGCCAACATTGTCACACATGAAACGTTTTGTTATTTGGTATGTTTGTTTGATTCAATTTATGTTATATCAGACACTAGTGGTGGTCTTCAAACCAGCATCCATTAGTCCACAGATCGATGTCTGTTAGACGGATTTTATTTTCAAGCTAATTTACCTGACATCTGGGTCTGATAAACCACTGATTGATATCATGAACACTGTCAGTCACTGAGCCTTATCATCCAATTCTCTTTTTGCCATCACTGTGTTGTCATTTAAATTTTCGGCGGGGTGGGGTAGCCTAATGGTTAAAGCGTTCGCTCGTCACGCTGAAGATCCTGGTTTGATTCCCTACATGGGTACAACATGTGAGCCCAATTCTGGTGTCCCCGCCGTGATATTGCTTGAATATTGCTAAAAGCGGCGTAAAACCATACTCACTCACTCATTTCTATTTTCAATTACATGTAGTACACCGTTAATTTGTATTTTAAAATATGGCGGATTTTAGGGGATATATCGTAGTAATATTGGTTCAATATGCGACAGGGGCGGTGGGTAAGCCTAGTGGTTAAGGCGTTGGCTCGTCACGCCGAAAACCCGGGTTCGATTACCCACATGGGCACAATGTGTTAAGTCCATTTCTGGTGTCCCCCGCCGTGATATTGCTGGAATATTGCTAAAAGCGGCGTAAAACTTAACTCACTCACTCACTCCAAATGCGACAAGGTCACCAGTCGCGTGTGCCAGCTGGGAGGAGCAACCAATGGGTGTTTGGTGTCAAGCTTGGCCCTTGTTTGTTGTCATAGCATCGGTCACTGGATTGTCTGGTCCAGGCTCGATTATTGATTGACCAGGCACACGTGTACCATTTGTCAATGAATTGTCATAAAATTGTCATAAAGGGCAATCTGCTTGTTATTTCCTTGTGTAGTTACTTTCCACTTGTGGTGGTAGATATAGATACATATGACTTCTGCATGTGGGTGTTTGTGAGTTGTAATAACATCGACTTTCAGCATGTAGATCTCCATAAGCTGTTATAACATCGACTTTCAGCATGTAGATCTCTATAAGTTATTATAACATTGATATTCTGCATATAACATCGACTTTCAGCATGTAGATCTCCATAAGTTGTTATAACATCGACTTTCAGCATGTAGATCTCCATAAGTTGTTATAACATCGACTTTCAGCATGTAGATCTCCATAAGTTGTTATAACATCGACTTTCAGCATGTAGATCTCCATAAGTTGTTATAACATCGACTTTCAGCATGTAGATTTCCATAAGTTGTTATAACATCGACTTTCAGCATGTAGATTTCCATAAGTTGTTATAACATCGACTTTCAGCATGTAGATTTCCATAAGTTGTTATAACATCGACTTTCAGCATGTAGATCTCCATAAGTTGTTATCACATTGATATTCTGCATGTAGATCTTCAGAAATTGTATAACAATGGTTTCCAGTTCGTGGGTCTTTGCGAGTTGGCAGAACTATGACTCAAGATCATTCTCTTTGGTCATTGGTGTAAACAAGTCCCAACTTTCCCATGTTTATAGAACGTGCTGACTAAAGGGGGCGGCCGGGGGTGTGTCAGTTAATTGGCTGATGATGTGTGGTCGTGCCCCCTTTGGCTGGGGGTGTCTTTTATATCATCAGACTCAATCAATTACAGACCGTCAGGACGCAGCTTGAATATTGTGAGTGAGTGAGTATGGTTGTACAGCAATATTCCAGCAACATCACGGCGGGGGACACCAGAAATGGGCTCCACACATTGTGCCCATGTGGGGATTCGAACCCGGGTCTTCGGCGGGACGAGCGAACGCGCCAACCACTAGGCTACTTCACCGCCATTCAATATTGTAAACGATGGTGTAAAACACCACTCACCCACTAAATCCCTGAATGCATTAAAGGAGACACGAGTCGGAGAGCGGAATTTATTACTGTACATTAATAGGCTCTACAGAAGTCAGCATGACCAAGTCATGGAAACTAGAGAAAATATGGTTTGATCGTGACGAATACAATGGCTCATATGTCATACAGGCTTGATAATGATGAATATGTTTTGAGCGTTATGAAGACCTAGAATTGGTTTTTTACTAATAGCGCAACCAGCGCCCTCGAAGAAACTGACAGCTTCCATTCTTCTTCTTCGTCACGTGCGTGGATACAGCACGTTTATTGTTTTGCACGTGATAATGGTGCATTTTAATCTTTCTGAAGAGAAGCAATTTGTTTGTGTGTACCAAAACAGCTGTTATTTCTGGCATCAAAATTGTCATATGTTTTACTGTAAATTAATAACGTCTTCATGCCATCTATTTAGTCAGCGGCAAATTTAGACTCAAACGTGTGCAACGTATTATGACGTCATACGTCTTGTCATAGAAGACAAAGCTGTGACATCACTCCACCCGCCTACATATTACAAGATGGTGAAGATGGTAGGTGATCCATCAGATACAGTTTCTTGTTTTCTCTAAACAAAGCTTTACTCTAACTAAATTTGGGGCGGTGGGGTAGCCCAGTGGTTAAAGCGTTTGCTCGTCACGCCGAAGACCCGGGTTCGAATCTCCACATGGGTACAATGTGTGAAGCACATTTCTGGTGTTCCCCGCCGTGATGTTGCTGGAATATTGCTGAAACCAATCTCAGTCAGTCAGTCAGTCTAACGAAATTTACGATGGCTTTTTCAAAACAAAACGACCGAAATATTTCACATATAAATACCAAAAGATTCGACGTGTTTAACACGCCGTGACTTTCCTAGAGTGTCACAGTCACGGGGACACTCGTCACCTTGACCGTCTCTTCACACATCGAGCCTCAGGGGCGGGGCCAAAACTGGACACATGTATTTCAAATCATGTATGTTTTTCGATTCTTAACCTGTCAAAGACATAAAATAATACTTTTATTATCCCCCCTATGGCATGAGATACATTGTTTAACCGATGTTCCTGTGAACAACGATATGACTACACTTTTGTGGTGTTCCGATTAATTGAAATAATCGAAGATTGGTCGCAGTGACCAAACGACCAAGCAATCGATCACATTTTCTCGTAATCGAACATAAACGATTTTGGAACTACTGTTTCAGTCTTTGAAATACATGACAATGGAACATATCTTAGAAGTTGTCAGGGCCTGAAAACATGTTTATTTCTTAGAAAACTCACTCCACTAACTGAAAAGTCATGGCTGAATATTTCTCTAAGACTCCAGGAAGTTTATGTTCACGATATATTAGTCATCACTTTAATGTAGCAAGGTGCATCATGTTATACTTTTCTGCAGTAACAACCTGGATAGGAAAATCGATTTTTTTCGATGACTGTTCGTTGGTAATGAAGCAATCATCATTTGTGAGATTGCAACCAACTCCCAACAATTCTACACTTCCTTACAAAAGACAGTATACACCCATAAGTGAGGATTGCTTGAAGAACCAGACAAGAAATGATTATTCGATGGTGATGTTTTGATTTGGGTTTCATCGTAGTGTTGTGAACCTCCAATTTGTTTGCAGACAGTTTTCAGCCAAGTCACGTTATGATAACGACCGTAATGGAACATTAAGTCAAGTGTACATTTCCATTGCCCGAACTTGTACATGTATTTCTAAAACGTGGCCATTATTCTTACAGATGAACTGGCGAAAACCCAAAGAATGAACATCCTATAACGTCTGTATTAATGTCGATGTCGACGATGTCGTGGATATCTTCACCAGGCCGACGTGACATAGATTGAAGATTGCGCGGCCCGACGTTAGGCAGTATTCACCCACTGACTTCATTACTTGCTCTGGAATGAAACATTCACCGACAGTTGTGTGTGTGTGGAGGAAGAGTCGATATTCCATTGAAGGACTGTACGTGGTACCAGTAAGGAAGGTACTCGATGTCAGTTTATATCAATTGTTCAATCGTCTCTCTGCTCGTCTTATGTGGATCTTTAAATTAAAAGGCTGCTTGAAAGAGTTTGGGTTTCCTGCTCGTGAGGATGTAGGAAATCCGTATGAGAACAGGTTTCTGCAATGGCTGTTTAAGACGAGGATCGGTTGGTTATTTGTGGGTGTCCTCCTTTAATGAAGACAAACGCCGAATCGTAGTAAACCGGAAGTGACTAATATAATGCGATATAGCAGCAATATTGAAGTCTGCGACGTGAAACAATACTCATTCTCATCTCATAATTATATTTAGGCAACCTAGAGCTTAACATATCTACCCGTGAAGATCCGGGTTAGAATTGATCTTCAGTAACCAGTGCTTGTCGTAAGAGACGACTAATGGGATCGGGTGGTCAGGCTCGCTGACTTGGTTGACACATGTCATCGGTTCCCAATTGCTCAGATATATGCTCATGCTGTTGATCACTGGATTGTCTGGTCCAGTATTATTTACAGACCGCCGCCATATAGCTGGAATAGTGCGGCGTAAAACTAAACTCACCCACTCACTCTGTCATATTTCTACATTTACTAGTCATGAATATTGCGTTTTGAAAGCCTCGGTGCATTTCAAATTTAATGAGGGTATAAAATAAGTTTACAGAACATAGGCGGATCAAGAGGGGGTGGGGTGCAAGTTCATTAAATGACCATTGAAACTCTCGTGAAAACGGGTGAAAATGAACTGTACACCCCCTGTACACCCCCTTTCTCAAAAGGCTGTATCCGCCCCTGCAGAAAAGGTTAAGTTGTAAGTGAAAACAGATAAATTGTCTTTGTCTGTCGACTGTGTCCAGACCGATGAGGTTGTCTTCGTGTTGTGTGTTCACCAGTCAGGGTGAGAGACCGATTCTGCTCAAGTTGGCTGAGAAATGATCGATGCTGAGAACATTAGGTCAATATAAACCACGTACCGAGACATGCAGGCTGAGCGAGCTCGGACTGGAATACTCCAAGCTCAGAACGATTACGTCCAATGTATAGCTGTGGAATAACCTATTGGGGTTTTACAATAGCCTGTCTCCGTCGTCTATCTGCAACAATACAACGTCTCCGGTCAATGTTGCCCTAATCCGCGATGACCGGTAAGACCATCTGACCCCATGACCCCATTTCGTCCTGTTTGTGAGGTCAACGACCTCCACAGAGGGAGGGATCGAGACATTTTCAAACGTCTACTGGAATCAGGACACAACGTTCTTCTGTAGTCTCTGTAATGATAAACGTTTAAGATTTTCTGCTTTTATCCCAATTTTAAGTTCCAAAACTTGAACATTTCTATATTTTCACAAACTAAGAAACAGACATGCCAAAGAATTGCTTGCTCCAGGGTCTGTTTGGCAGACAACCAGAGCAAGATTGCTTTAGCGGCTCACCATTTCAGTTCAAGTCCCCAAATAGAATGTTTAATTGTCAACACCAATCTAACTTGTTTATGTGTGTGTTACTGCCGTGCGAATGAAAACACCTGCTTAATATGACTTATTTAGTTTAGCGTAACTCAAACACTGTAATTCATATTAAAATGAACAAATGTTGTTTTTACTTTTATTATGCAAACTGTGAGTGGCAGGTGCCCTTTTGGCGAACACATGGTGGCATCGCTGATTGTGCGCGTTCCATTCATATAATGTTCACATCTAGTTTGCCCTTAGGTCCGGGTTAGAATGAACCTTCAGTAACCCATGCTTGTCGTAAGAGGCGACTAACGGGATCGGGTGGTCAGGCTCGCTGACTTAGTTGACACATGGCATCGGTTCCCAATTACGCAGATCGGTGCTCATGCTGTTGATCACTGGATTGTCTGGTCCAGACTCGAATATTTACAGACCGTCACCATAGAGCTGGAATATTGTTGAGTGCGACGTAAACTTAACTAACTAACTCACTCAGTTTGCCCTTAACGCTCATAGGACTATGTTAGGGACACTGTCTATTGTTTGGCGTTATATAATTTAAGTACAATATATGCAGCATATGAGTTCTTCCGATACGATAAACAAAGTTCGGAATCGTCTTGTTTCGTGTTATTACGCGTACCGCTCGTTGGCAATGCCTCAACCCACCAAATCCGATTACCTGACTCAAATGCAATGTGCAGGTATTTGTTAATCGATGTGTTATTATTCCACCGCCCTGTAGAAGTGTGTCCGTACTCGTTACACCAAGCATTAAGCTGCATGTCTAGAGATCATACCGTGTTCACTGATATTTATAAGTGAACCATTCCTACAACTGCCACCCTTATACTGCATTTTGTCGTCAAATGGAATCAATTTCGTCGGATAATCGGCACTGGTTATTCTCTGACGTTGAAATTAAATGTTCACATTTTGATATTAATTTAGAAATTGGGAGACATGTAGTTTGTATGAAAAACGACGTTTTAACGACATATCGGGCAGCTCGTTGCACCTTCCTAAGCTTAATACAGAGTACCCCAAAATATATGAGTCTACATTTTGCTAAATGATTCGGATGGGCAAGAAGTATCGCTAGTCGCTGTTTCACAAAAGGTCGTGGCGCTGAGATATCTTACATCCAATTCTTTGTAATAGATTACGACAGTCCTAACACAATAGTCACTTAATGAAACCGGACCCGAAACGCCGTTTAAATAAATAAGAAGTTGGTGTAGTTTAATTCGATAAAAAGAACGGAGCATAGCCTAGACTAGTTTTCAATAGTCTACTGTTCTAGCAGTTATGACCTAACAAACACCAGTTATTCACACACAAAACACCTCGGCCACTAAAACAAAAAACATTTCTCTGTTGTACTCCGATCTTAGAATGACATCTAGTCTCTGAAATAAACGTATTTTACAGAAAAAATATTTTACAGTCATACATGATAATCATAAACTATTACGAAAAGGGGTCTTCATTTTCAGAAACTGTGGTTATCTAGACTTGCCACACATATATATTTGGCTTTCTTGGATATATGTGTTTCCGGGTCTGTATGACAGACCACCCTGATCTGTATTGAACTGTAAACGACTGTAAGCTGAGGTTAATAATATCGCATTAACGGAAGTCTTTCTACAGACGAATGTTTTAAATAATAAAAATAAGCTACAAAACCACATTTCTATAATATCAGGCAATCTCGGCTGGAAACGGCGTCCATTGTATAACGTTAGCCATGTTATAAACATGTGTTTATAAATTACTATTCAATAACCAGATACCAGATGTTCATGACGAGTTATTCACTGAGTGGTTAATTGAACACCTGTCTGTCACCTGGATCGAAGCTCTGCTGCAAGCATTTAACCCTATCCTAAGATATCGTTTGTGTTTTTGGGCCAAAAGTCCCCCAAAAGTCGAAACGGAAATATTTTTTAACCTTCTTAATTATGGTTCCAACATGGTTACATAACTTCGCAGAGACTGTTGGAACTTGTTCGTTATAGTCGCAGTTCGTTTTTAAGGAAACCGCTATTTGTGATTCCACCCCAGCCATATGTATCGTACTATAAATCCGAGAACAAGCTATTTTTCAGCATGGGTTTGTTAGACATTGTTTGTAATATAAAATACAGGTACATTTGAAAATAGCACATATTGAACAGGATTGTACTTTGTCTTTAGAACGAAGTAGTACGAGCATTAACGACCGAGTGAATTAGATAAAATTCAACCCAGTATGTCCGTCTTATCCGAAACTTTTGAAAACGAAACTGGATGGTATTCGACTGTTGGATGAGAAACTACACCAAATCAGTCAGTGTCCGGTCCTTCAATAAAAGTGATATTGCTGGAATATTGCTAGAAACGGCGTAGAAGCATACTCAGCCAGTCAGCCTTCAATACAACGATCAAATCGCAGATGCACGTGCAGGAAGAATTATGCGGGCTTTGTCAAACGCAGCACGGATACATGCACAAAGCATGAAACTGAATATTCTCATGTATCAGATATCTATGTAATGAATACACAATGCAATGTGATGTATGAGATTTCAATAGAGCTTATTTATGCTATATTTTTAGTTATTTATTGACTAATGTTTAACTGTCAGGATGTATTTTAACTCAGACCACGCATTAGTATGTTAGTTTAAGCTGTATTTGAAGTAGCTGGACATAGGTTCTTCTGTCTCGTGATTCAAGTCGCAAAGCATAATGGTTAGTCGGTAGGAGACAAGTATGAGTTGTTAATCATAATAAACAATGTTATCATCACAGTGAGTGAGTGAGAATGGTTTCACCCCGCTTTTGGTAATATCCTGGCCACATATTATTTACACACGTGGAGGACATAATGTAGGTTCGGCATGACCAACACTTTAGCCAAACGAGTACCCCACCAAATTACAGTTCGGCTGGCCATTGCTGTACCAGGTATTGTTTGTTTGTCAACCGACTTGAGTTGCCTGCCGCAATTTCAGCCAGGAGAATCTGTGTTTGTTCGAACATATTAACAGGCACAAAGTTACATCATGTCGTTTATTTTTATTTTCTATCACAATCTCCTAAGTAATCAAATACATTAATTTGTACACATCCAAACTAACCGCAGACTTATTTCGTCGTTATCGTTCGTTTCGCGATCCCAAATGAATAAAATCGTTTGTAACCAACTGAATCTTCATCTATAGCCAATCGAAATTTATCGGTAATTTGAAACTTCTCGTAAGCCAAAGACGAACGAGGAAGAAGTCTGAACCAATCACAATCATCTGGTAAAATCCAACGAAGGAGAGTTATCCAATAGTCACGAATCAACACAATTTGTCACAGCGTCTAATGCATTAGCTATAAATGCAAGTAAAATGGCAGTTGTCTTGCTCAGCACTAGGTGATGCGCTAAGTTCTACAGAATAACTTAAAATCAGTCTTAGACCGTTAATACAATCTATGTACACTTGACCTTGGAGTCGTCCAGGAACACCTGCCCAGAGGGTTCAGTCTCATGTAAGTAAATATATACACCCAACATGTCACGGATAGTAATCCACACGTCTTCGAAGTGTTCATTATTAAAAGGCCAGATTGAAATATGGAGAATACATCTGCTTGCACAGGTAAGTATCCGGTTCATGAACATCACTTTGTACATTCCGATTTGGGCACACTTAGTACACAGAGATATATATTATACATCCACAGAATATCGTTCCACGTGTATCCTTCACATCAATGTGTATTCAAACCACCGGTTTTCTTCACCAATACGGTGATTCCATAAAATATATCCTTTGGAGCAAGCTCACACACAGTAATATCCAATCTTGGCAAGAATCTCACAACGCTTAAGTCGCCACATTCATATCCGGTCTCGGGCTAAAACCTCCGTTCAATTTCAGGGGTTGGGTTTTGTCTTTCTTCACCAAATTCAAAGGTTCATCCCTTCTTGGAATTTTAAAAAGTCCAGATTCGTCAAGGGTGGCTTTGCTCAGGTCGTAGGCACCATGACCGTTTGTGAAATGTCCGTTCATATTTGGCATTGATAACTTCTTTGGTTCTGCCTGTTTGCGACCAACAGAGTGGGTCTTTCTGACCTCGGTTTTGCCATTTTCGATGCTTTTCTTGGGTTCAATAGTCTGATGTTTCTTCGGGTCTGCTGGCCTCTTTGTTTCTGCTTGTTTCTTGTTGTCATTCCGCACATCATTCAACATCTTCTTCACATCTGTCGGCGGTTTCTTCACCTCAATAGTGGTTTTCTTTGGTTCAATTCTCCGAAGTTCGGTCTGGGGTTTCTTGCCATCCGCTTGCTTCTTAACCTCATTAGCAAGTTTCTTAACATCAGAAGGCTTTCTCACTTCCTGTAGTGGTTTTTTCACCTCCGTGGAAGTTTTCTTCGCTTCTTGAATACTCTTTTTGGCATCATGGGAGCCCTTTTTAGCGTCAGTGACTGTCTTTTTCGTTTCTGGACCTGGTTTCTTGTTCTCCGTTTGTTTTTTGGGTTCAGATTCTTTGGTGGTTGATTGCGAAACAACTTTCACTATATCTGCCTGACATTTAGACACAGTTGTTTTCACAGAGTCTTTCTCTTTGGAATTGGTGAGAACCTTTCCTTTCGGTTCCACGATGATTTTAGGACAGGGTGGATCTTTCGCTTTGGGACATGGGGTGTCTTTAGCTTTAGGACAGGGTGGGTCATTTGATTTGGGACAGGTTATTTCTTTCCCCTTGTCTTCGGAAGTGTCTTTTTCTGTTTGTACCGTTGGTACGTTCAACATTGTTGTTGCGGTCACAATTTCGTTGTCGTTGTCGTTGATCGTCTTGGCGGTTTTGGTGGGCACGTGGCAGCAGGATTCGGCTTCTTCTAACATAGCTTGGTCGTGCAGTCTTTTCAGTTTACGCTCATATATGGTGTAGTATAACCTCATCGGGCCTCTCTGCAACAAACAAAACCAACTTAATGTTATACGGCATATATGCATGGTACTAGTACATTAGTCTTTTAGATACGGGGGCTGGTAGGAATCCATTGCAGATGGATGCTATGCTATGATATTCGTTCGAGACGAATATGACGATTTGGCGAACACAAAGCGTAGCGTGGCTCTTCGTGTCCCTATTGGGTATGTAGGTGTTCATGTTATCAACAACTGGTATGTCGGATAAAGACCGGATGATATGTCTGTGACAGTGAGTGAGTTTAGTTTTACGCCGCTTTTAACAATATTCCAGAAATGGGCTTCACACATTGTACCCATGTGGGGAATCGAACCGGGGCCATCGGCGTGACGAGCGAACGCTTTAACCACTTGCCTACCTCACCACCCCTGCTAACAACAGATAAAACAATTAATTATTTGCACCTACGTACATTATTTCCTCATGTTGGGGTTACATCACAGGTGTATAAATGTTGAAGTAATTTCTTATCGAATGGATCATTGTTCAGAATTCGACTACATAGGATATGATATGGTCTATCCTGATACACTTTTACGCCAAATTCGAGATATAGAATTCAGTCACACAAGCACATGCTGCTGAATGAGTTCAAATATCTCTTCAAGTAAGAGACCCGTGAAGGTCCGGGTTAGACTATTGATCTTCAGTAACCCATGCTTGTCGTAAGAGGCGACTAATGAGATCGGGTGGTCAGGCTCGCTGACTTGGTTGACAAACGTCATCGGTTCCCAATTGCGCAGATCGATGCTCATGCTGTTGATCACTGGATTGTCTGGTCCAGACTCGATTATTTACAGACCGCCGCCATATAGCTGGAATATTGCTGAGTGCGGCGTAAAACTCACAATCTCACTCACTTCAAGTAAGAATTTATACATCACACATAAAAGGTCTACCAGCTTTTGCGCAATGCCTTCTCACACAATTCATCAAGACTACTGATTACAGGAATCGAACACGATCTCCCTCCAATACAACAGCCATAACTATTCCGAATGAGATGAAAAATCAATACGTGGATGCGGTAATAGAAGACGTTTTTCATTTCAGGAAGAATAGACCTTGAGTCTGCCGCGCTGCTGTCGGCGAACACAATACGCATGTAGGAACATTGATGGAGTAAGGTTTGTTTGCTTGCTGGTGGTGAATGCCGTATTCACGTATATACAGCAATGTGACGCTGGTCCAGATGTTACAATCCAGTGATTAACATCGATCTGGGATAGGCTGACAGGCATCAACCAAGTCAGCGAGCCTGACCACCCGATCAACTAAGTCGCCTCTTCCGAGAAGCGTGGGTTCGAAGGAGCAGTTGTAACCCGGATCTCCACGGGTGGGTGGAGGATGTTACACGCCTAAACTACAGTCAGTGAGTGAGTTTAGTTTTACGCCGCTTTTAACAATATTCCAGCAATATCACGGCGGGGAACACCAGAAATGGGCTTCACACATTGTACCCATGTGGGGATTCGAACCCGGGTCTGCGGCGTGACGAGCCAACGCTTTAACCACTAGCCTTCCCCACAGCCCCTTTTGGGTTAATAAATATACATATATACATGTGTGCGTGCGTGCGTGTGTGAGTGTAAATGCGTGCGCGCATCGTTCTTACGTAACTTCTACGCAAATAGATATCGACCCACGGAATTTCCTTTAAGAAGTACATTTGTATATATAAAGGTAGCGTGGACATAAGTACATACGCACAATACATTTTGTTTCCTGATATATACCAGAGTGATATGTGATATATATGATATACGTACCCGCCTCCATGTGTATATATATGCAATATCCATCAAGGTGTAATATTCCCGTAGGGCTTCGTCTGTGTGGAAAATGTCGATCTGAAACAGAAGCAAGACTGGATTATAGCGACATAGGGTAGTGTTACATTTTCCGGCGTCCCTGTTCCATAGTGTACAGGCTGGTTCAGCACACGGCGGTTTGTTTAGTAAACATGTTCAACGACGGACCAGGCAGTTTCAACAAGCTTACAGGAGGGGCCAGTTTAACAGAGGAGTGAGTGAGTGAGTGAGTGGCGTGGGTTCACACGCTTTGACGACATTTCGGGACAGATGTGGTCAAGGTCAACACTTTGGTAGAACCTTCACAACAAACTCTAATCGACACAACAAGGGTTAAAATCGGGGGAATTGAGCAACAAACGACAAACGACATCTGCTATCTACCAAAATGTATTAATACATTATTCAATGGATTCGTAACAAAATATTCAAACTGCCTGACATTTGCGTTTATGTTTCTACATCGGATTATTTCGGAAGAAATCGAATATTCAAGATGTTAGCAAGTGTTGGAAAATTTAACAAGGAATATGAGCACGCATGATCTGATAACGACGTTAGTGACCACACCGAAACGTCGCTTATATTAATGATAAAAAGTTGTATATCCACAGGACTCTCCCCGTTGTTCACACCGACTTCCAGATGCCACTCAAAGGAGTTAAGTTAAAACTGTTTCTCGTGATTTCTTCTCGTCAACTCTAAACAGTGTAGGAGAGAATCGTTGAATCTCACATATTAAAGATGGATTTGCTCCATCGGGGCTGCATATTTGTACTACACTGCCCTCATTACGTAATTCGGATTTGAACGAGATAAACTATACCAGTCAGCTGTAACTAGGTCAGGAGTAAGATAAACACAATTGTCACTGTCGGGGCAGTTCGTCAGTGTGTAACAGTTGAACTAGTCTGTCTCACAGTCCCTGAACCACATTAATTTCCCTACTGCCAAGCCCTCTCTACAGTGCTAAAGCCCTAAATAAAGCAAGTCTAGATTTCCTCAGGTTCTGAATCTCTGGTCTCCCTAGGGCTCCTTTTCAATTTAAATGGGCTTGTTTGTTACCATCAAAATTATATATATTCAAAGACTAAGCATTAGTCTACAGTTGAACTACCCACACCGTGTAGGTCCCTGGACGTGGTAGGCATTAGAATACCATCAAATGCAATGGTTTTGAGATGATTTTGTCGAGAATTTTATAAAACAATCACAGAATTGTTACAAAGCATACGGTTTTGAGCGGGCCATGTGTCTACAGCAGCGTTTAAATTATTTAAAGCACGCATGTATTGACATAAAAAAATATCCTATACATTAACATTTTTTCCTTTCCGAAATTTTTAAATGCTAATTATGTGAATGTTATTTAATTCCACACACGGCAATATTAAATCCGCGTTAATAACCACGCCATGTGCCGACTGTGACTGACGCGACCCGTAACATTGGAACATGAATTGACGCAATGAGCCGATTCACAGAACCTGAATGCCCCATCCTCGTTTTAGTTGGCTCCGCGACAAGCGGTCTTACCGTCAAATCTCACTGTATCTGAGTTTTTGTCAGTCATTACAGTACAGCGTTATGTTTTAGCTACAAAACCGTAATCAATACAATACAAATATTTATATTTAAAATACAAATATTTATCGGATTTGAAGGAACATTATTCATCCTATTTTGGTTTGAAGTAACAATACATAGAAATTCAAAATATGTCTTGTCTGGGTAAAAACGGTACTGCAAATAGGAATATAAATTTAAACTTGTAGCGGTATTTGACAAACGCACCTTGGTATACGTTCTAACATGAATATAACACGAGCATATGACGCTATCACAAAGCACGATTACGTCATCGTGACGTCGACGTCATTAGGTTACACCAATACTGGACGAGTGAGGTTGGTATATCGAGACTTGAGCGGTTCTGCCGTTATATCACGGCGTGTCTCGGTTGATAATAAATGAAAAGATGTTTATACAAAATAGGGCATATACGTAAACCTGGTTAGACAGCGGTACAAATGTGTGGCACCGTTGATAACACGTGTGAAGTGTCAGTGCACTTCTTTCAATAAATATTGTTCGAAATAGTGATAATTCCGCTGTTTTTAGAAAATTATACGGATCGAAAAACGAATATTCATTTTGCATTAAAATCATATCAACTGTAAATATACCACATTAACATTCAAGGTCAAATCTAGGATCGGCAGATAAATAAAATAGTCCGCGTGTTTTTTTATTATTATGTTCGGTTGAGGATGAGGACAGTATTGTAATTCCATCGATTGTTTTCATTCAACAAATATATCACGTTTCACATGTTGATACAACATGGCTTGATGTAACTTCTTTAAGTGGCATATAGAAGCTGGTATGATGAAAAGGAACACGTTTTATGGATAGACAGACAGATTTTGATCATTTGCTTGATAACGGCGTTAGGATCTACACGGACACGTCGCTTCTTTTGCAATAAAGAAGTTGTCTATCCATAAAAAGGTGTTACTCATGAATTTTATGTAGACATATTCGTGTTAATTTTGCAAATTTTGGTAATAGTGAGTGAGTGAGTGAGTTTAGTTTTGCGCCGCACTCAGCAATATTCCAGCTATATGGCGGCGGTCTGTAAATAATCGAGTCTGGACCAGACAATCCAGTGATCAACAGCATGAGCATCGATCTGCGCAATTGGGAACCGATGACATGTGCCAACCAAGTCAGCGAGCCTGACCACCCGATCCCGTTAGTCACTCGCCTCTTACGACAAGCATGGGTTACTGAAGACCAATTCTAACCCGGGACCTTCACGGGTCTTTGGTAATATAATTCAATTGAATTAAATAGACATCGCATATTTATGAACGAAATTCAACATTACGAACAGATAACTGTACCTGGTAGTTCAGTGGCAGGTCGTATTTAAGTCGGATGAATTTCTTCAGATGTGAGATTGTAACTGCGGCCGGACACTGTAGGTACCGGACGTCCCGATTCTGTAACAAGAAGTAATATCTGACAATTATCTTTGTAACTGCTTAAAACTTTCAGCACAGGAATCAGCAGACTTCATAACACATTGAAACAGGAGGTATCCTAGCAGTATTTCCTGTGAATGTCGCTACTTGTGCATCGTAACGTTAAGACAACAAAAACATGTGCTACAATCAAGAAAGTGTGCAAGATTTATCGTTTTGTCAGCAAAAATCTAGCAAAACCACAGCAAGGCACCCACAAATGGGTCAACACGGGGAATCAAACCTGAGTCTTCAGTGTGACGAGCGAACACTTTAAACACTGGGATGCACCACCGCCCCGAATTAAACTAGAACCGTAGATAACGTATTTCCATACATCGCCTGGTATGACCTGTTTTTAATGCTATTAAAAACAACAACATTCTACACAATATTCCATTCTTAAACAAAGAAAATACTTCAGACAATGAAGAAATATATACGAAAGAATAGTTTCAATATTTTCGAAAAACCAGCAAAATAAATAAGAAAAGACGCCGTTTTTACGCCGTTTCAGCCTCTCAGCAATATCAAAGCGAGAACACCACGAATTAGCTTCCCAAATTGAGCCCATGTGCATAACGAACACGATCGGCAACGCCGTCCCTAATTGACCGTGAAAGATTGCAGTTTGATTAAGTTCCAGCAAGGCTACGTTTTCTTCCGTTCTTTGCTCAGACCCTTCTGTCTCCCTACCTCTCCGTTCTTGGGGCTGGAGATTCCTTTCTTCAGATGCTCCTGCCTCATTCTCCGCAGTACTTCGGGATCAGGAATTCCTCTACAATAAACAAAGGGTTTCAATTTTCATTAGGGAACATTTGTGAGTTGTAATAACGTGTGTCGTAGTACTTCTTTGCATTCCCAAAATCTTTTTTTAAAGTTTTATTTTACGTTTCCGGCAGTCTCTGACGTTATATGCTGGGACCTGGAGAATTCTGACAGATTTGTAACAGAACAATTCAGCCGCATCCACCTATGAATGGACATTGTATAAATGTGGGACTGAACACAGGTTCGCAACGTGAAGATCGACCGCTTTGGCCACTGTGCCCCCATATAAGTGTGAATATGGTGACATATAATGTCAGTCACACACATACAATCAGTAGCAGATATATGGTGTTCAAAGGAAGCCTTGCGTCAAAGTACTGGCCTTAATCAGTAGACGTTATGTCCGATCGCCCATCTTGAACTCTACGTCAGCCAGCAGGTTGATGAAAACTGGTGAATGTTGTGTTAGCCATATTGCAGCCATACACCATATTCAGATGTAGCAAATATTCAGATGCAAGAAAGTCCTTATTTAACTCCCTTTCCTCTAAAATTAATAACTTTCTCAGACTTACTACCACTGAAAAATTTAACCTCCTTTTAGAAATAATGATCCAAATGGTATAGAAATATTTGCTACCACATGTACAACTTTAAACAAATATAGAAGATCTGATTGTCCACGGCCATTATTATTATTATTATTATTTTTATACACATTTGTATTATTTTATGTTTTGTTGCTCATCATATATATGTGATTCATTATATATCTTGTTTATGTAGTTTATAGAATACTGTCACTGTTTCTGTATGGAACGTTTGCACAATAAATATTTGATCTCTTGATCTCTTATCGCGGTTAACGGTAAAGTCGCGGCGGCCCAGTGGGTTAGATCGCGGATTTTGTGAGCTGGTGATTAGGTGTCTGACTCTGAAGGTAAGGGCTGGAATCCCGGACGGGACTCAGCCTAACAAATGTACTAGAATCAGTACCTTACTGTCATATGCAATACTAAATATAACATCGATACAATGAATACCTGAGTGCAAGACAATGGTCGGTTAAAACTCGGAGCCAAACAGGAATTTACCGGAAACCTTTATCTTACAAACTGCAATATGTCGCAAAAATCTATAGAAGTGTACATTTTAAGGAATTAATGCTGAAAATTTAAATTAAATTTCCAATAACTGTTTTATAAATATAGTAAATGAGTACGTCAGTCGTGGCGGAGAACTGTATTCATTGTCCTCAGTTTGAAACCATTTGATAACACAATGAAAGACTGCGATGCAGCCATATGTATCTCAGAATCCCACGGGGTACTTCTGGTGTATTATCTTCAACTATCTCCTGGGAATGACGATGGGTTCTTATCAAACGAACTGGCGCACCTTTGTGGCTTTACTATTTGATTGACAGAGAAGATCTTTTCTCGGCCATCATATCAGCTTGTCGGGACCTGCTTGGTTTATCGGGGAGCAATTCCCGGAGGAATCTACACCGATGGCGTTTAGACGGTTCGGTGTAATTATTGAATCAGGGTTCTGGCCGAGTCATGAATAAATTACCTGCTGTACGGGACGCTGAAGACAGCCGAAAAGATTGGAAAATATGATAAACAGTGGCTTAATGACAGCAATACGGGTTAGTCGGTGCAGGGAGGTGTATTTGAGGGGAGGGGCGAGAGGGGAGGGAGAAAGGAGGAGAAAGGAGGTGAAAGAGAGAGGTGAAGGGAGAGAGATTACGCGTAGGGCGAGGAGTTGTCAGTGACGGACATCGTACATCCCGTGGCCACTAACATCAACACAAGGATCATAACTGCAGAAAGAACTTGGATTCGAACTCACGACAGGCTGTTACATCTGACGTCAGTGATTTCACATCCAGTGACTTAAATCTACTCTTAATACGACACCATTTAATAACCCGGGGAAATTTCTCAACCTTCAACAAATCACTTCACTAATTGGGAACTTCCTTACGTTAACCGCGAAGGTTTCCACCAAACTATTTAATCATGTATTTTGTCTTTGACAAGTGAATGACGTAGGGACGGTGGAGTTAATGCTGTAATTGGACGCTTCCTACGGAGGAACCGGAAGCTCTTCTAGCGTCGGCTACATCAGGCAGTCGAGGATGTGGTAGATGCCGACCACGTATTGCCATCAAGGCGTTACATCATCGCTTAATCTAGCAGTTAATGAGTGTTTTTGACGAACACCGACTTTGAATGAAAAACACACGAACCGTAAACTGTAAATGCTAGAAATACTTGGAATGGAATCGTTTAACCAATTAAGAATATTCAGCACGAAGGGAGTGTGTGAGTGAGTGAGTCAAACGTCTTTTTTTTAAAATATTACTTTGGCATGTGTGTGGACAATCAATATGGTCTTCACATATACCGTGTGAAGAATCAACCTCGGGTCTTTGGCATGAGGAGCGAATGCTCTAACTGAAAGACTACCAGATGACTGTTTCTGCAACAACTGGATCAACCGAATCTTACAAAATCCTTCCCCACACAGATTCGTGTGATATAAACCTATATTTTCCTCAACTGGTCGACGAAATGTATATGTATGTCTAGAAAATATGTGACACGGAAATAAACTAATTTTCTTCTTCTTCTTCTTCCTAACTACCTGTCTACTTAACTAATCCCGGTAGAAATAATCCTCCCACATTTGCTCACGGACGTCGGTTTTTCTTCCTCTCTGTGGTCATCGTCAATACTTACTCTTGACAGTATGCCAGCGACATGCTGATGTTCTCGTCTGACGTATAGATGAAGCGTTCTGCCATCTCGTCCCCTCGGGCTTCGCTCGGGGCTTTAGGCGCGTCTGGGGAGGAGACAATATATAAAACATGAGCACCTGGTGTTACCTACAAAGCTTTGTTAATCAGGATATGACACCGCGTGGAGCCACAGGAATGGTTGAGAATGCTGGTGTTACAACACCAGGTATCTATCTGTTCATACGGCCACTCCGCTTGGTGTTGGAGGAAAGGGCACCGCATACCTTGCGTGAATCTCACGAGCAAGGTAAGCTGTTTGTTGTTGCATAGGCCATCAGCCATCACCTTCTGACATCATTACATCAACTGGGATACGACGGTATGCATCAACCAAGTGTTAGACTGACCAACCCGTTAGTATCCTCTTACAAGTATGGATACTAAAAGATCAAATCAACCCGGTATAGTCACGGGTACCTTTTCAACTCGAAAGTACGTGTTTGTTCCTATGAAAATATATTATTTATCATCAGACACAAAATACTAGTCTAGGTGACGTGAGGTGAAATTGGGTTTTACGTCGTGCTTGAGAATATTTCGCTCATATGACGACGTGCATGCGTGTGTATGTGTATGTGCGGCCGCTTGTACTAGCCCAGACTTAAGCTGTTTTTTATAGTGCTAGCCCACTGAGATACCATGCCGCAGTGAAGCATGAATACCCCACTCAGACACATTATACTGAAACCTTCTCAAGGGCAGTTGAGGAATTTCATGGTCTAAAGAAATTTATATATGTGTAAGTATTCACAATTATATGATTGCTTAAAAATAATTCAGGAGATAATTTCCCATTTTTTTCCTCCTCGAGATAACATTTTCCTGTGCGCCTTCTGAGGATGACGCCAGTGTACATAAGTTGTCAATGAAAGAAAAGTATCATTTTAATCCTGTTGCTTTCTTCATATAAAAGACATCCACAGTATTGATGACAGTTCTTGAAATCACCATCATGATGAATAAATTCTATGATCGCCATGTTTTCTCACCTTTGGCTGAATTTATGGCAAAGTATTCTCTCCTTCGCTTCATCTCGCCTGAAAAAGGAGGCCAATATAGTCAGATTATTTTCGTAGAATATCCAATCAGTCGCATGACGTATCAGCGGTCAGGGTCACGTAACAGGCCAATGTCTAACTGTCCAGACAGTAGCCCGGGTGATATAGCTATTTATCTTCTGAATGATAATAATAAGCTTATACAATGTACGTTATGAGTTAAGATAAAGATATGATCTACATATTACTGGACAAAAGTATCGCAAACAAAACCACGTTCATTAACGAGTTTTGTTTCTAGCCTATTTGGCTTGAGATATCTTTTCATGATTTCATGCTATACTTGTATAGTGACAACATCATTGAAATATTTAAAAATTAATAAAACAGAACGATATTTACCTTAACCTTACAAAATTACAGGTACACATTTTCTGCAGTGCTAAGCATATCAGGTTGTTTTACCCGGAATTAAAAAAATTATTCCATCATAACAGTATATTTGTTTGTTGTTCAGTCAGAAATATTCCAGGTTCAGGAAAGTAAACGATGGTGTACGTCCAAATTTAATCGCCTCGTGCGACCAGCAGATCAAATGGGGATCTATCCCGGCCCTCGAAATTTCAGTCTCCATGGATCCGCCTATACCACAACAGGGAGTGAGCAAGTGGGTATGGTTTTACGCCGCTTTTAGCAATATTCCAGCAATATCACGGCGGGGGACACCAGAAACGGGCTTCACATGATGTACCCATGT
This sequence comes from Haliotis rubra, assembly GCF_003918875.1. Lineage (NCBI taxonomy): Eukaryota > Metazoa > Mollusca > Gastropoda > Lepetellida > Haliotidae > Haliotis > Haliotis rubra. The sequence goes on along the minus strand of NW_025766547.1, from coordinate 202,387 downwards.
GGGGAATCGAACCCGGGTCTTCGGCGTGACGAGCGAACGCTTTAATCACTGGACTACCTCACTGCGCCGTACCAAGTGAGAATCGAACCTGGTCCTTACAATGATGAAAGAACGCTCCACCCTATAAACTACCCATCACCCGATGTAACCCTTCAACTTACCTTTGTACAGCCCCGGAACTAGCTTGTAGACCAGGTCTTGGAGAGTCTTATCGGCTCTGAAAGTACGTAAACTGATATAAAAGGAGGTGAGGAGATCTGTTTCAAATATCAACAACACCAACAGACACGAGTTATTCCTGATGGTGCCAGTCCAGTAATATATAATTGACATATATTTTGTCTGTACACACCCGACAGCTAATTCAAAACGTTGAAACAGTACGAATCAAATATCAGAATTGGAGTAAACAATTATTCTTAACAGATGGTGGTTAGGGGTGAGGGATGTTTTCGGTATGACGAACGCTGTTGTCGCTGCATGCCGTCCTTCCAACGCCATGGCAGCTATAGACTGCTTAATTAAATACTGTATTGGAAAACAAATTAAACATATACTAGTATTAATTGGATAATATAATACGCAGTTCCAACACACTGCTATAATTAAGTAATATGATATTTGAAAAGTAATGCAGCCATGTGCTCTCTTGTTTAAATAAGAAGCATGAAACGTGATCGAATTGATTTAATACATATATGGACGGGGTGTGCTCGCGTTGGGACAGAGGGATTGGCGAACTGTCTGTCATGTTAATACACTGCCCAAGTTTTAAAAGGTATAATCAAACATATGTTTTTGTGTAATACAGACTTGACTTTACGAGAATCAATTTTGTACGTCATGGAAAGATAAAAATATCCCTTTCAAAGAATTAAGTTTGTGTTGCGTGGCACGATAAAAGTATTCCTCTCAGAGTTGAAGTAGTATAGTTCGTCTTGGTTACAAAAGACCACTTGATTTCTTCAATATTTACTGCAGACAACACTCCCTTAATTCAATTTTGCTGACAGAGGTAATGTAATGTTACAAAGAACGAAACATTATTGTAATGTCCACTACCCTGATCGAGTTAATGCATCACACAGGCCCCGTGTGACGAGTCGTAGACTAATATCTTGTCGCCGAAGTACAGTTATGTATGAAGTTAAATGGAAATAATTATATAGAGAAACCATCACATATCTTAATTTGGGGATCTGAGGAGGGATGGGTGTACTCTGAGATGGGATGAGAGTGAAATAGGGGTCTGCTCATCAAATATACGCTCTGGGCCTACAAGGGAGACGAGAGCATTATGAGGCGCCAACACGCACGTGGACGCGTTGATCGTACATTAGTTACCGTTTTTTAACAAACGAAATACTTTTAATATAATATTCTGGATATGGAGCGATATTAACAACGTTAAGGGAATACTTTTGATCTGTCACAAAGAAGACATCGTTTTAGATGTCAAAATAACGAGTTTTTCATTCGTGACTGTGCGTGCGGATTACGGAAATAGACGAGTGGTGTTGAATGATTCCCGAAAGGTGCGACGGTGGCAATGACGTCGCCTAGTGGCTCAGTGTGATATTACAGGTATCTTCAGTCGGGGGCTTCACCTTTCGTCGCCTGGACCTGTGATTACCCGGAAGGTAATCAGACCATGAGACATGTGTCATGTCACACATGGTGCAGATGGGAGGCACTACATTCCCTATAAACACTTCAGTATTCGTCCGTATTTTCTCCACGTACGTCTGGTTTCATTACGAGTAGGCAAAAGCTGCATCCGCTATTACGAAGCGATATTGAGGATAAACTTTAACAATACTATACTTAAACGTGTTTGACGAAAAAAAGACAAAATATGTCAGATTTAATTCCCAGTTTAGACTTTTTCCGTGGTTTGGTGAACGATTGACTTGCGTTTGCATGTGTTCTTGATGGGTTCCAGGGTACAGCCACCTTTTTCGTCAACAGCTGTCGTTATCACAGTTAATCCTAAATATATGCTTAGTATATAATCGGGATCATACAATTGTCTCAGACCATAATAGACGATTATGAAAATGTGTTTTGTCGCTATTTGTGTTCAAGTAGGTCCGTGGTATCTACAATTGCGTCACTATACTTTCCGCTACTGTCTCGGACAATTACGCACAATACAGACAGACAGATAATTTATTAACGTCTCACTGCATGTACAATATATAAAAATTAGACAAACACCAGTAAAAGCACATGCACCATTCCTTATGGAATTATGAGACTAAATCTAAAATATATACAAGCTACTAAAAGTCATAGAAAAACGTTTGCGCTAAAAAAGAAAATTAAAGAATATAATGTCTATATACAATTTAACTGCTATACAGCAACCATCGCCTTCTAGATAGAATAAGGACTAAGGCTTTGGCAACACTACTAACAACTTCACAATTTGACATTAAAAAACAAAATTTCTGTTCTTCGGTAAGATTGAAAAATTCACCATAGATAGTTAACAATTCCGATCGCAGGTCATCGTACATCGAGCACTTCAGTAAAACATGCACTTCATCTTCAATACAGTTATCATTGCACAACGGACAGGTGCGTTCTTCCACAGGTAATTTTTCATAACGCCCCGTTTCAAGTCTAATTGGAGCAAACCCACATCTAAATTTGGAAAAAGCGCTTCTATAACATCTTGGCATAAGAATATCAACACATACATGATCCTATTCATGGCACATTCTTAGTCACCGCGAGAATACGATGCCTGGATGCTGGCTATGTCGACGTACGGAGACAGTTGATACAAATTTCTTTTAATTAAGTAGAGTTGGAATACGTCCATATTGAAGAAATCAAATTAAAAACTAAATTTAAAGCGCTGCGAATTGAGCTTCATCAGACACAGTTCCCTTTGTTAACCATGCGGCGGGTGGTTAATGACCATTTCTCTATTTCCAGCAAAGACTATTTGCTTCTATAGCATAGTACCGCAGCCCCTACTGTTAGATGCAAACTAAACATACGATGTGCTCTACGGTTTTCATCGAACCTAACACCACACATCTGAATTTACCATGAGGATTTAGACTAACGCTAAGTCCCTGAATATATACAATTTTGACAGTAACAAATAAACCCATTTAAATTGAAAATGAGCTCCACTGAGTTAAAACACTCAGGCCTGAGCCTGGAGAAAACTAGACTGGCTTCATTTAGTTCTTTAGCATTGCAGGGAGGGTTGGGCATTAGGGACAATACTGTGGTTCAGGGGCTACATGAGGATTATGTGCATTCCTGCATCACGTTTAATCACAAAATACCCCACCCCACCCCTCCGTCCTTCATAACATAACTAGGTATACTGACACACAAAATAACGCAAGGTAGAACTGGGGAATTAATGTTTAGCGAAATGACAGAAAACATTGAGGGATTTGGTACGTTGGGGCCTAAATGCATGAGGCATTGCGATCTTGTCTGGGTTTGAATCCTGATTCACGTCGGAAATATGCTTCCAGTCACTTGTCATCAATTGTCACCAGTTATCAAGAGTCACAAGCCACTGTGTATTTATAACGAGTTTCAGTTGAATTGGCATTTTAGACTGACTGCCTGAGTTTTTAACCGCTTTTAGTTTCCAGTAGGCGGGGGCATTTCACACATTGTACATTTGTGATTCGAACCCGGGTCCTGAATAACGATGTGAAAAACAACAGAGGCAACTACCTGCTTGACAAATGATCTATACCGCAATAGATAGATATTGGTAGCAGGCCTCCATACAGTATCCTGTCTATATACACAAACTCGTACATACCTGATATTTTGATGTGGGCGGGTCTTGTGGACCATGACGTCACAGATGGGGCAGTACTTGCTCGTCTCGAGATACCGCAGGATGCACGTCTTGCAGACTAGAAACAATGGAAACAATGGTTATCAGTTTCTACATGCGGTTAACGCGGATTTATATGTCAACGGCCATTGGCAATGTTTCAGCAACAGAACGACCACTGAGGGGTACTGATAATGACACGAATATCACAGTAGAATCCGAAAGGCATTTTAAGTACGTGAATATATGTCAACCTACCAATATAATTTCATTCACTGTAATTACCGTTTCCGCATAAGCGTATTGGTCTAATTCCATCGATATTTCAGGATAATTCCAAGTAATTTTAAACCGCCATGCATGAAATCAGTAACATGATTACAAATATCTCAAAGACTACACCCTAACGCCAAACACAGTTACAGAACCGGCGTTCAAGCGAGCCGTTAAAACAGACGTAGAATTTCAATGAAAACTTCCAAACCGAACACCAGCGTTAATTCTGCAAGCCGTTGATCCTACCAGATGCCAAGAAACAATTCTTTCATCAAAGAGCTCTTATGCACTCCAGTCCAGTCTCTGTTCAACTTTAAAAATCATTTGGAACAGCACAGATTTGTAAACACATTCCATCGGTTTAAACACGTCGGGCTGAGGAGCGAGTTCGAGGACCGGCCTACACGACGTTCGCAGTTCCACTACTGGCTTCCGCGAGAGAAAAGCGCAAAAATCGAAACGCTGCTATATTTAGCCGTCTAGAGCGATGACTTACAAGAATGCAGGCATTCGATAATGGTGGCGGCATCGATGAAGTAGCCCCCGCAGAGAACGCAGATGAGGTGGGGGTTGATGTCGGTTATCTTCAGGCGGGTTGTCCGATGCATCTGAAACAAACAAGACGAATTAGTATTTTCTTTGTGATGTTATGCCCGTTGCCAAGGGGGAAAAGTATTGTAGTCGCCTTCCCAGAAGGCTTATTACTGGCCCCTGCAGACACAGCGCGTACATGGCGTTGGGCGAGCGCTTGGTATGTTAACTCCGTGAAATGTAGTCGGAAAAAATATTCTAAACGCTGTAGATAACCTATATAATTTTATCAACATTGTTGCCTTTTCCGCTAAAACGCAGTTTGATATCTAAAGATAACCCGATTCCGGAAAGTGGAATATTATGTAATAACTAATTTACACGCCACTAGTAATTGCCTTTGAATAACATAAAGTAAAGGATAACCGCTGCTATGGATGTAATTAAGACAGAAGGAGGGGAGAGAGCATGGTTTTACGTAGCGCAGTAAAGTTGAAATCGTACTGAGAGAAACTGATCTCCGGCACACGCAACGTGGTGGATTCTTCCACCGTGAATGGATTTTCTACAACAGCACAGAGTGCGCATCGTAAATAGGCTTCATATATTGTACCCGTTTTGGTATCGAACCTTGGCCATTAGGCGTAACAAGCGGACACTTTAACCACTGGACTACACTGATGATGAGAATGATGTTGTCAGTAACAGTGCTATTAACACAAGACTGTAGAGAAGTAACCTTCTTGAAAATCACATACATATACCCACAATGCCAAGAATTTTAGGTGTAGAGTAAAATACGTAATTGCATCGTCTTATCTAAAATATTTTCTCATATCATGAAAGTTTTGGCCAGGAGTCGGAGACAATATTTATTTCAAAGTATATAATATATGTTCTTTTAGAGGGTTATTTTTCATGAGTGAAGTGAACTTCAGTATTTGTTCCAATTATACCGTACCGACCGATAGTCACACAGGGCTTATTAACACCAATTATACATTCACGGTCGTTGCACAAAGTAGAAATTCAATAACGTTAACAGCTTCAGGAACACGCCGGGTCAAAGGCTGACCTTTAATTGGCACCTAACATGCAATAAAAATTGAATTACCAGAGGAAAAGTAAACATGATGTTTAAAGAAGAGTTGGTTTGGCGCCCCTTCCGGGTGGCTCGGCCTTCAAATCTGTTGTGTTAAATGTTTAAATTTAAGAGTTACAAATTTAAAGAGTTTAGAGAAATGAGAATGCTTCACACGCAAGAGCAGAAAGAGTGACGTAATTTGTGGTATGCGGTAAAATATTAAAACGAACTTACGAATATTACATTTTTTTATAATTTAGAAAGACGTAAGTTTTAACAATAAGCACAGAAATAACTTAATTTAAAAGTGGTGAGAAGACGGCCTAGCAAGACAACACGGATTTCTAGTTTTATGTGGGCTGCAATGTAGTTAGTACACTAAGCCCGCCGTGTCTTATCCTTTGAAAGACGCGGCATGACAAATACCTTCTTCGTTTGCGCTGACGTGACACCGATGAGTCTGTTCATGTAAATATATGCAAATGTATGCAAATGTGATTAGCTAAAACTAGGGTCGAGGGTAAAGGACTGTGTCGCCTGGAGAACTGATAACGGTCAGGGGGAAGGGATCGAGGGAGGGGCGTCACTCAGTCACTTCTCATCAAATCACTCACGCCGTGTCAAAATGGGCAGAGGGAGATTTGCCACGGTCCGCTGCGACCAGGCGATATGAGTCGCCCGTGGGCCATTCTCCGCTGGATCAGTGTCTTGGCTCCACACATACATGTCCAGACGCTCGGCCTTCGTAAGACGGTGGGTTAGAAGAAATTGGGGATAATTTATACAGCAGAGAGACAGATTGCTTGGCATTTGACCAAAGCTTTCGTAGAGTGGGTCAGGTTTTTTCAAAGCTTTGTAATAAAACTGAAACATTTATCTTGTCGGGTTTGGATAGATAACAACCCTGGCGGCAATCGGGCAGCATCCAGACGATTCCATTAGCTGAAGAGATTTGAATACCAGCAGGCTGTTAATAAATAATGCCTGCCCAGACCGGCAGTATATTCACCGTGTAGGGCACTCCTCGCCATGTTCATCCTCATGTATCGATTTTTGGAAGGAGGCGAGCAGACGACACATGAACAAGAGACGAAAAGAAAACTTCATTGTGGCGTGGATGGTTGTGTTATGGACAGGTCACCGAGGGAAAAGCCATGTCTCAACGTCTCCGAATCGTAGTATGCGTTGGTGTGAGATTAATGTTATGTGGAGAAAAGTCACCGATTCGTGAAAATGGTTGAAAGAATTCCCATAAAATAGAAGAATAAATTGCGATATGATTTTCTTCGTTAAATCTGATCCAAATAGTTCATACCACACACACTAATACGTATCTGTAATCAAAGAGAGTTAACAATAAACCATCTATCATTATGTCTCGTAAAATAATTCTTTCCTTTTTACAACTATGTTAGCTTCACATTTCCTCCACGACGTGCTTGACCAATTTGCGATGTTGTCCAGATCCTATGACGATCATTATCGTTTGACAGTGGTTCATCAAACAATCCGTCCATTTCTTCCACTAAAGAAAACAAAAGAAGACGAGCACGTCCCACATTGAATTGGTTCGACCCCGGAACAGGAAGACGTTACACGAGCCTCACTCAGGAACGGGAAAGGGACCTCTGCTGTAATCTTAGCCCATCGTACAAGCTTTTCAAGGATGAAGAGGTACTGCATCTAATTTCCGATTGTTCCCCAGAAATGGATTCCGGCTATATCTGAAGTGGAAGCATCTACTGATGGGGATGGGATCAGATCCAGTCATGTGCTGGTCTGGGTGGGCGCGAGGAGAAGGTTGGTTGGAGAGATCTCCAAGATGAATCGATACCGAGGAGACTTAGCCTCTCTCCCCTTTCTCTGAAGAAGCGATGAGATAAAGTAATCCTTTGGCTTGATTCAATGGGTTCGGATTGGATTTCTATGAGGCTGGGTCGAGCCTAGGGCCCTCAAGTGTATAATTAATGGAAACAGGGGCGACATTCATGGGAGATCTCAACCTCGCCCGCCCTCAGGCTAGTCAAAAATATCTTCATCAGAAAAACAAATGACGTTTCTCTAATCCCCCGTGCATCACTCTAATCTCCAGTAGGGCACGGAAAGTGCCGAGTTGGCGCGAACCCCCACGATTTTTCCCGACCTCCCAGTCGACTGATGTCAAGAGTCGCTGCGCGATCCTGTCGTCTGAGCGACCAGCCTGATTGAGGGAAAAAGGGTTGCTAGGTATGACGTCACCCTAGCAACGAAGATTGATCATGTACCCCCTCCTCCCGTCAACCTGCAATGGAGAGTTTCAGATAGCGCCTCTCAGCGGGCGTTGAAAACGGAAAATTGCGACAGACTTTTTTCATTTGCTTCTGCGGTAAAAGCCATTTCCTCTTGAGGGCTATTGTTTCTGCTGGAGTAGAATTACACTGGGACCAAATCGTGATGAGTAAAGATATCATTCAATATCAGCAAGAGCAGCGTTTAAAATCCATCTTCCAATGTTATCCTATCGACGGCCGTCATTGTAAAGCATCCCCGTTCTCATCATGTGGGGGTTAGTTAAGACGAGAGCTGCGAATAAGAATCACACAAGCATGTTTCAGAAAATCAGAAACTGCATCTTTCTGTCCAGGCTAAACCTATCTTCCATTTTGGGTGTATTTCGTAGGTGGTACACTAGGGTATATCTAAGTGATCCGTATTATATTATGAAAATGGATTCAAAAGGTAAAATATTGGGGGAACTAATCTCTCATGTTCATTCAGCAATATTACAAACAAAAATTCTAGGAACAATGGTTTCGTGTCAGTATCAATCAGTGTATCTTTTGTATCAGTGCTCTGAAGACAGCTGGTACATAAGTACTGGATACAGAAATCTGTGGACACTATCTTGCACCTTTCAAGAAACTTTGTATTATAAATTCTTCACGTTATTAGCACATGTGTTTATGATCGTTTAGGAATCGTACAGCGAACTTTGTCTTCAGAGGAGGCGATTCACGGATGTGGACACATTTCCTTTATTTTTCACCCTTGTCGCATTTGCTTTTACATTTTTACATTTCATGGTGTCCACTACGATTACATTTGGGTATTTATACAAAGTATCGTAAATAATAAATAACGTATAATAAGTAACGTATATGCATTTCAATATTCATATTAATATAATTGTAACTATTTATACCTTACAATAGTTTCGAAATTCGAGAAGGAAATTATGCTTGTTTTCGATCGCATTCAGCAGGCACGCTGGGAGATTGTTGAGATTGAGATTGCCTGCATACCCATTAGTTCCAATAAACAGACAATGCGACGTACATCGATGCAAACCGAAATTCCTGTACATTATTACATTGCATCAAAACTTGTAAATGTCAGTATTATGACTAATTAATTTAATCTATGGAGATGAGGTATTGTCTCAGTTTCTGTTTGCTGATGATTGTTCCAGAGTAAAAGAAAACAGGTTTAATTTCAAGTCCATATCAAGAGCGAAAGTCAGACGTACATCTTATATATTGTAGCTTCGACTCAAAACTGTGAACAGACCGATATTATCATTAGACTTTATGTGTTCGAAAACACACACAAAACAAAACACCACGTAAAATATCTTTTGCTACGACAAATATGCATTCATTTTCTGTTGAATATAAGAACCATTTTTTTTCTTTGTCCTGGTTGGTTAATAGGTGGAATCGGGGACCTGTTCAGTCACATCCGATGTCCAATTTTGACATATTTTTTTGTGTAAAAAACTATTTCTATTACATAGCGTCGTACGATCTTGTCAAGTTATTGACGCGTTCGAGTTTCTGGAAATAACAAGACAGCTTCTGATGCTTCGATTTTTATCACGAATTCCCTTTCTTCTGCTTCGTTACCAATCTCGACTACAAATTTCATTAGCTGACTTTTGTAATTTACTGCAAATGACACGTGCACTCGTTCGTCAGCCTTGTCACAACTGTCTCGCACGTGACTAGCCCATCACGTGACACTTGGTCACGTGCCGATTTTGACATTCCGTGACCCGAACCATTGAAAAACATAGCATTCGTCGGAAGGGTATGAGGACGCATATTTCACGTTAATTGTTGGATGCTGACGGACGAGGAGTCTACACATGTATCGCTAACATCTAGCATCTAAGACGTGTAATTATTTAACGAGAAGGGTGCTGCAGGCTCTTAGAATCGCCCAGGAAAATACAGCATTTGAGCTTCTCGGCATTGATGAGAGAAATACGACGCACAGAGTCGAGAGGACCGAAACACGATATATTATTCTGCCTTGCTTTAAACAGCTAATGAACCCCTCTGAGACGAATGCTAGCATCACACAGCTCTGTCTGTGCCCACGTTCATCACATGTCCAAGGCATGGATCGGGCTTCGTGCTATCAATCATGAGGTAAACTGACTGGATCATATACACGGATTTCACATCTCTAGAATACTGCTGACGGGCTCATTCATCCAGAGTCTTACAACTCTAAAGGCTGGATTAATTGTAAAATTTGAATGAAAACTTAAGATAGGTTGAAAAAAGGGATCATAATTGTTGCAATTTTAAATAACTGTTTTACAAGTACGTTTAAGAACATAGCACAAAAAATATAATTTTCTATTATCTGTAAGAAACAGAAATTGGTTGAAATGATAACAGATATTGGTACCTGATACTACCTATAAACTATCACTGGATTGTCTGGTCCAAGCTCAATTATAGCTGGAACTGCTGACAGCGGCGTCAAACAACAAACCAACAGACCAACCCTATAAACTGAAACTATGCTAATATAAACTCACTATCACTAAACTTTAGCTGTTACATAAATGCAGTTAATGGTTAAAGTACTTCTGGAAAAGGTTACACAACATTTCAATCTTTTTGTTACGTTCAAACTCTAAACGTATTCAATATTGTGACAAAACACATTTGTTTTTATTTACAAGGGGACAAGTTCATATTGAACCACGGACACCAAAATCGATTCCCAGCGCCCATGGCACCAGTTACTTGACTAGCCTTTACATTGTGTCCGCGGATTCTTTATAACATTTACAGTGACATGCACACGCGTCCATCTGAGGGACGGGGATCTTGACCAGGGGACCTCTTGTCCAGAGGGTACCAGACACATCTGGACATTTGTGAAAATCAGACAAGGGTCATATGTACTCATTTCTATAACCCATTCGAAGGTTCGAGGTATGACAATAAGGAAATTCTGTTCGACGTTTCCCGACGTGTAATAACCGTCCATGATTAGATGTCGAAGATTTTGCGTGCTGCATATTGAACAACCTAGTAGAAATCGTTCGACGAAAACTTAAATGAGCTCAATTAAATGTCACTCAACCAATTGTTGAGGAAAAACCCTCTGCATGAGCCATGTGTTATCTGGATTCGATTGAGGGGACCGTTATCGTGTGCATGTGTAAATTCTCCTTCACAACTTTACGCGGTTGCCCCAGTCAGTGACCGTTAACACAAAGAGCAGTTCATAGCTATGTACAATCACGTTCGCTGTATAGAAGAAATATTAAACAGTTTCCAAACCGAAACCGTAACGCCGAAATCCACACTACGAACCTTTACATAATTTCATATCAGGGTGATACAAAAACAAAATTTTCCTGAAACGAAAAAAAACATGTAACTAATGTAAAAGACGTATAGGATAATAAAAAAATGTAACTTATCTGATAGACGTATAGGATAATCGCGCAATCGCGTGTAGTATCTGTATTATCCCAACACAAAAACTAAACGTCGCATATTGAACATTAAAATCCAAGCGCCTTTCTGCTCCGACGTTATTACAATCCCACAGAACAAAACAATGGGGATAAATTACTGTTATTAGTCACGGATTGTCAGGCGATTAAACCCTTCTGCGCTCACTGCTGAGGATCGTTGCAAATACAGCCTTGCATCATGACTACACCTGCTACTACTGCCGAAATAAGAAGGCAAATAATAGCAATGCGGACCTAAGATTTCGCCACATGAAATTAATACCATGCAATGCCTGAATGAAATCTATTACCGCTGATAGGCTTCCACTGGGGCTCCCGAGGGGTGGGCCTATTTACCGGCATTCAAATTACATTAAACGTGCAAGCTTCTTCCACCTGGGCTTATACGTCGATGATTTGTTGTTTCAGTTGAGAGCACTTCTGAATATACACCAAAACTGAATATTCTTAAATTATCATTGATGTGTCGGTGTTTCTTCTGAAAGTAGGCCTTTTGTTTTTATTTCGTTGACAGTGACATGTATCTATGATTATGAGTCGGTCACCCCACTGTCTCAGTAGAGACCTGCGTTACTTCGGGCCTTCCTCCCACGTAAAACAGACACGCAGTCATCTAACTCACTGCTGTTAAGATTTTCACTTATTCACATCGAATATAGCGTGTTCTATTTTCACGAATATTATCGTTCAATGTAGTTCCCACTCGAAAGAAATTCCCCGAAAACCCTCTTAGATAATAATTTTCCCTCAAGCCATCCAAAATAAATTATCAGTATTTACACTGCCGAAGCATCCACCGGTGTCATTCAGCAAGCATCTATTGAAGACGACCAGAAAAGTTATCACCTTGGAAACGAGCAACGCATTTCCTGTCTTCGTCGCGAAGCTAGCATCACCGTCGCAGACTACGATTTCAAAGAAACTCCCAACGCCATTCACGTCTCTCGGCTGCGGTAGTTGTCATCGAATACTGTTTAACTCGAGTCAAATGGCAGAAACCCGTGCGCCAACATACAGGTCGAGCGAACCGAAACAAAATGAGAATCAAATCGGGCCAAAGAGCGAGCTCTATGTCGTTCTGCTGCAACCAATCGCCCTAACGATCGTCTTTGTTGGCGTTACGTAGCCCCAAGCCCTGATCGAGGACATGATAGCTACTAATGACAATTACCGTTCGAGTACAAGGTGCACAAGAGCAAGGACTAATAATCACTATTGCTAAATAGAAGTCGATTTTCGGAACGGAAAATATCACAGCGATATAATATTCATTGGCATGTTCGGGTAGTTAAACATGTATTTTTGAGCCGTTGCTGTGTCAATATTTGATACATGTATCACAGGTGATGATGATATCCATGTCGACGTTTATGTCTGGAATGTCGTCGCAGGATCACCACTGACACGGTCGTTGGAGCAGTCGTCGTGTTTTCTGTACAGTTTCAGTTTTGTAAAGAGAGTGAGTGAGTTTGGTTTTACGCAGCTTTTAGCAATATTCCATTAATATCAAGGCGGGGGACACCGGAAATGGGCGTCACACTACCCATATGGGGACTCGAACCCGGTCTTCGGCGTGACGAGCGAACGCTTTAACCACTAGGCTAACCCACCGCCCCAGTTGTGTAAAGAGAGCCTTGTCTGATCAATACACAATGTATAATTCGAAATAGTGTACACCCTTTACTTGTGAGCGTAAACATGATTTAAATGCATGTGATTACCCTGTCAATTTATGTTAACAGAAATATCTACTGTTTCTTAAGTCATCTGGACAATGCGTATTTCTAATATCAGCGTATTCATTCTTACGTTCGAGTCTGCACGTGAACGGAAATAATAAGTCATCCCAGGATATGCACCTCACAATGCCCGTTTTAACAGTGGCTCGTAATAGCCATAACTGCCGCAGCTCCCATAGCCCACGACCGTGCTTGAGTTTAGGTTTGGACGCAGGGTTCTTGTGATATTGTCAACGGCGCGACACCTTCAATAATTAGTGTTTAGGTCTACCGTGGACGCAATCCAAACCCCTAAATTAAATACCTTGATTAACTTCACATGGTCTTAGTCGTTGTCTGAGTAGTTTTATCGACGTACAAAATATTGTTTCGCGAATTTTAAGAACACCCAATATGGTAATTTCCGTGTACGTCAGAGTCTGATATCTTGACATTCACCGCCCTCGCTCCTTTCCGTAACCATTCGGCTTTTCCCGGAAAAGCACGAATGATGTAGAACATAGGGTACGGCGAATCTTGTTATTAATTGTTCAACGGATTCATGAATTGTCACCATATATAATATATACATTTTAAAAATACCTTAGTGTAGAGACATTTAGCGTAATTTTTATTTTTTAAATTTAGTTTTCTGAGCTTTATCAGTTCCAACGAACAACTTTGCTAAACCTATACCAGGCTCGAACGGTATCTTGGGTCTTCAAAAATACCTTCTTGACAATGCTGTTGTTAATATTAGAAGAAAAATGGTTTTAGGAATTAGAAATATACCAGCAATATCACATCGTAGAAATTTACTACACACATACCCAAGTGGAGAACCGAACAGCGACGTGGGTGTGACAAGGGAATATATACCACTAGGCTACCCCGCCGTCCCAATGATCAAATGCAATAGGAAGGTGTAAAAGCCACATATTAAATACAATCTTACGGCATAAAATACAGACATGATATTATCAAGGTCCATGCTCATTTACTGTCGGCATTTGGAAGGGGGCTTGAGGGTTGAGAGGGTGTGAGCATTAATACACACCAGAAAGGTATAGTTTAACAGCATGTCCGTAGACGCCAAATGTACAAACTCTTACACACTTTTCACTCATGTAGTGGTGACTTCAATACCTATTCGACATAACCACATATAACTTCACTCTGCAAATTTGGGCATTTCGTGTTTTGAGATTAAAAAGCACGAAGCCGAACAATAGGAAATATATTTTACTGTATTTTTGTGCGTATTTGTTTCCTCCTGCTGAATGAAATCAGACCCAAAAATATTTGTAAAAAATTCAAAGAGGCCAATGCAGTGAAAAATAGGTTCAGGTGAAAGCATAGTCTACTTTATGTACCTAAAATAAATAATGAGCCAGTAATTATCATCATTATTTCGTGCGGCAGATGGAAATGGACAGTTTTGCTTCCTCAAGTACACATAGACTCTTAGGCCGCGCTATTAGTTGGAGTTTTAAACCACCACTGGATGGATGAATAACATTACGGCAATCTATAAGGTATAGGGCTCTACGGAGACTCCTATAATTTAATTTGCGTTCACTTCACCGACGAGAGAGCTCCTTAAGTAATCCGCTGTCGCTACGACGAGAGATTCGGGTACAAAACACAGCTGGTTTGAGGGCTAATTGTTTGTATATGGCCATTCGCGCGCTAAATTATGGTCCTCCACGTCCGTGTTACGTCACGATAAGGATTGATACAGTTATGCCGTCATCCTGTGACATCACTATGGCAACTGTTAGCCAATCAGGATCGCCCAACAAGGGTCACAAGTTCAAGGCGTATTTGCATGATACAGGCATTCGCAGTCCCCGAAGCCGTCCTGGCTTTTCCCTCATGGCCTCAATCAAATAGGCACTGACAAGCCAGCGAATTGAAGCAAAAATTGCTTTAACTTGCGCTCTGAAAGGGCAAAATGAAACAATTCCCTTCCGCCATTTTGTTGTCGGTGAAAGATTTCAGGGTCACGTGATGTTTGCAGGGGGTCATCGGTCGTCTGCTCAAGTTTGATCAGACGATCACGTGTTTACTTTCCAATTCTTAGCAGCATGCACGATAATGACTTGTCTGTTGGGGTCCCCCTGTACAAAAAGCGTTGGAGGGTGCCCCTTTATCGGGCTTCTTTAATTAATGAATATTTACCCCTCCCTTTCCAGGCTGATTGACGAGCTGTCAAGATGGCTAACAGCAATTTCAGTTAGTCTTTGATAGAGTAACCAAAATATTTTCTCTACAAACGACGGAGACATTTTATTTGCTGACCGTAGTACATCGTATTTGCTACCCGGCACGTGGATCAAAAACGTCTTGACAAATGTAATTATTCTACACGAGACGTTGTCCTAACGGTTTGCAATTTTACGTCCATTCTCTGCAAACAACGACCATTCTACGTTAGGTTCATTATAGTTTCAGGAAAATTCAGTTATTAATTTCGTAATATTTTAGAAAACATTAATTACAAATTAGATCATATGCACTTGGAAGTAACGTTTCGTGTGGAAAAGCTAGATACATGAAAAACTTGCAGATCAGGGTTGTTTTTCTCTCATTGGCTTGAGTGTGATATTCTGTTAGAATTCGGGTCTCTGTTACTGTTTAGCCGGTTGTATATTTTCGTGTGCAGCAGAGACGAGTATTTAAAATACTGCGTCATTACCTTCGCCATCATCGTTGAATATGTACTAATATCTTAGACATCTTGACAAATGCGATTTACCATACATCCTAACCCTTTATGTTCGGACATCGAGTTATGTATATTATATATTGATTTATATACAATAGGTATCGATTGATAGAAAATGATTATCGATACATCTGCAATGATTATTGATTTATATGCAACGGCTGTCCATCCACATGCAATGTTTGCAACATTCAGTCATTACACAAATCTATTTAAAAGGAATGATGGTGAAATTCCCTTTTCTAAAGTCATTCCCAACAAGGCCAACCACAGCATTTAATAACCCATCATTTCCAGCGTAGTTATCCGCCACTGACAGCGAATATAAATAATGAATATAGCCTCAATTACCAAGTCACCCCCTGTGGAGCCCCACGTGTATATAATTGCGTTTCTTGGACAAGCTGGACGCTTTCCTCGACACAACAATTGATATGGATGACCAGTCTCCCTGGACAATTACTGGCAGTATTTGGATCTTCACATTTTGAGGGTAGTCCATATAAATTAATAGCCTGTATATCGAACTGTGGTGTCTTGGTCTGACAATGAAACATCGCTGTCTGATCGCAAGCCGACCTTGCTAAAATGTTGGCCATGTTTGTTTACAATGGTGTTGCTGAAGAAAAATGCGCAATAATCAGAAGCTATTTTGGGCGATGAATGTCATCAGGACTATTTGGAGGAATATTATTATTATGTTTGCATAATCACGAGATTATGAAATTTTACTATTATTATAATATAAACCACAGGTGATAAGACCCTCTGGCTACAACGTTGTTAAATGAAAATATAGACATTATTAATCATTTTCCCATTTTGATAAGACTAATATTGATAAAAAGCCATTATCAATATTATCTCACTAATTGATCTGTGTAACATTTCGTGTTGCCGATGGGTTATGGTCGTAATATCTTATATAAGTATGTCAAATGTGCATATCGAAACATATTGCACCATTTTATGACATCTTTACTAATCCCTATGTTAGTACTGTGAGTCACGGTTGCGTTCTATTGCATAATTACCTACAGCGATTTTTGTTAACCCCGATAATCTGTCAACACACCCTAACATGACATTATGATCATAAATTGCGTCAGCAGCCATAAAAGCTGCCGAGAGAAGATGTGCATGTTTGTAATTGACTTTAAAACTCATTAACATACCATAAATGGTTCATCAATAATCTGGCTGTGTTATCTTTGCTGGGCAAGACCACCACACGAAACGTTGAGAAACACAACAGCACAACCTCACTAGACCAACCTAAAACACATTCACACCAAATAACAAGAGACGCTTGAGTAGCGATAGGCAAATTAGCTTGCAGAATTGCCCAGGATTATTATGATAACAAAAGGTTGTTATGTCTGCTCTCTATTCGCTCTCGCTTTTCTCGTGCTAGAGCTGGAGCGTCGATATTGGGTCAAATTATTCTACATCCTCTATTGCGGAAAATTCCGGTAGTTTACGGAATATGTTCCTGGATTTTGGGGGGTCTGTGTGAGCAGAAAACAAATATCACCGACGGAAATTTCAGACAGGGGTAAGTGTGTCCCCTCGACGAGTCGGGAGCGATACATGGTAAACAACAACATTTAAAGCTGAGAGAGAGAGTTCTATGGACTCGCTGTAAAAACGTTGTCTTTGAAATTGATGTGTACCGCCTTTCACAAAATGAGAGTTAACCCTAAAGGGGGCATTCTGAGATCCTTAGCCGTGGTCCTTCGGGCTATCTAGTACATTGCACATGTGCTTTTCCATAAATCCAGGCCCTAAGCCCTTATCACTTCACATCCAAAAGCAACCGATGCTTTAACAGCGATAGGTCAATTTGGCAAAGTATCAAAATATTGCAATCAACATTCACAACGTAAAATATTTTCTAAGGTAACTACACAACCGTGAGAATACAGACCCTTGCAAACAACTGCCGTTCACGGAGACGCCATAGCCAAGCGAAATTGTCAATCCCGACAGCGGGGCCTGTTCGTCTGCCGAGTCGCGAGCGACGCCATGTTGGATAGCCAGTTGTTAGCAAAGCAGACCGCTTCGGAATTGTCGCGCGTTCTGGAGCCCCAAACACGTCGTGAAATATTAAGATTTTACGAATTATTGTCGTATAAGGATCATACTTCAAGTTGTACTTACTGTATCGGTTGCTCGTTGCTTCTTTTATCCAGAAACACTGAATATATCCGTCTCTTCTCGAAGCACCCAGTCCAGCAAATCGACTTTATCACGTGACTTGTCATAGAGCCAGCCGGTATTATTTACTTTGGTTTGTTATTTATAGACTCATAAAAATTCAGCCAATGAGAGCGCAGCTGGCCGATAGGCTCGCGAATATGTTGCTCTGTGATTGGCCAAGAGCTCAAAGGAGCACAGACATCGTAGAATGTGAGATTACAAGGGAACAATGACAGAAATCGCTGGCCCTGGGTCGCGTGCTGAAAAACACAGGGGTGTAGCGATAAAAAGATAAATTTTTAATCAGAGAGAATGAACGACACGGACGGGAAATGGCTTCAGAGAGATACTAAGGCCATTTTTCATAACCATTATGTCAAATTTTCACGCGAACTAAATTCCCCAAGCCACGCCTTTGAGCCGTGTGGAGAAATATCTTAACGTTATTAGGCTTATATCGGTGGAACTTTAAACAAAGAAGGAAAACCCTTTATGACATAATGATTAATGAACGGAATATGATTTCTCATTAATATTTTGATCTGAAATAGTGTTTGGGCAACCCTTCAATTAAATTTAGGATAGGACCTTTATAAATTCAAAACGTCTTTTATCCGTGAACAAAGAACTTGGTTAAAATTCCCCAAAGAATATTTCTTTCTGCATTATTTATTCCCTTACTGAAATACGATTATTTAAGTGAAACTTAAACCTAAATTAAATTCGCACTTTAAGGGATTATAAAACTACCGGTATTCGTTTTTAATTATTTACCGGCCTTTAAAATTTAAATTTTATATTTCTTTTACTTTACGGCAACCAACATCTGTTTTGAAATTAAATACTGCATTTTGTAGGACGTCTAATCAAGCAATAAAACTCTCAGATTGTTTCCAAACAACGTAAACAATGAGCCAAACAATTTCAACTTCGTTTAAAACATTAAGTGTTAGTCCTAACATATTGTTCATATTTCACCTGAACTCCTAACACACTGTTCATATTTTACCAGAAAGAAATCTGCTACAACCTAACAGAAAGTTTCAAAACGCATACTAAATTAGCGTTTAAACGGAAAAGGTTTATTTGCAACATTTTCATATGTTAAAGATGAAATCAAGTAACGGTGGATTGAGGAATAATTCCTTCCCAAACTTAGAATATGCATTTGGAATGTATTTCTGTATTTGACAGACCAGTCAACGTATGTCAAACAAGTTATAACCTGGTTGGCAAAATTAGATTTATCTACAGCACACACTGCCCAGTTTGGCGACGCAAGTCATGTCTGTCCTGATTACTTGGTTTAAGTTGTAACCTTCACTGACGTAAAGATACAACAATACAACTACACAACTTTAATATACAGATTCTGAATATATCTCTCGGGCAATTATTAAATTTATAGAGTCAACCTGAAGGAAATTAATAAATATCTGTTTAAGGTTTCTAATAATATACAGACAAGCCAGTTTTCGGTTTATGTCCATGCTTTGACTGAACCGTAAGAATAACATCTATCTGTTCGAATTTTTAGTTTTTAGTTTAAATGTTTAAATGGTGAGTGAGTGAGTGAATATTGCTTAGCGCCGCATCGGCAATGTTGCAGCTGTTGGCTGCGATTTAAAATGGTTTGTTCGAGGATAGAATTAAAACTGTTTAATTTCAGCACAGCCAATATTGGTTACACATACAATACATTTTCAGATATAGAACGATAAGATAAGGTGTTGCAATTTTACTACGGGAAACCTCGGACCTTGTCTCTTCAAGTGCAACAATGGCAAGTTTTGAGGCGTACTAGAATGACACTGAAAATTGAAGCAACCAATTGCTTCACAGAATATTGTTATAATATCATGGTAGTGACAATAAGAAAAGTTTGGTAAGGCAATAAAGATAAATGAACACTACCACACCTGTTACAAAATGCCTGACAAATTGGATTTTATCACCTTCCCCGAAACTCGACATGCTAGCATGCATATGTTGACGGCATGTGTTGCGCTCCCATTACGGAACGTCATTATGGCTACGTCATACATAAACAGTGTGTTTGTTTTTCGAAACGTCGATTCTTTTTAAAGTTAAAGCATTTTAACACGTGTGTTTTTACTGACGATCGTTGTATAGGACAATGTACACATTTAGCATGTTATCAAAAGTTAGATGTTAATTTTATAATCTAAAATATTGTTTGATATTTGGAGCCGCGGCCCGTCAAAATATATGGTGTCAGAAATATTGAATATTTCTCTCACGCACCAGGGAAATTCTATGACACTGTACACATAAAATTTTAATGAAATTTTGAAATGAGTTGTTGCGATGATTTATCTGCATGTCTTTGAAAATGATGTCGTATCATTAGGTATGTTCTTTTTAAAAAAACAAATAGTGATTTAATTTGGTACTGTTGAAACGGGTTAAATTCAGTTTTGATTGGAACGTCATATGGGGGTGATGCAGACAGCTTAAGGGTGCAATGAACCATTATATAATAAAAACATATTTTTTCATAACAATATTAAGTTCAAAAGGTAACAATGACAATAGAAATAAAATAAAATTTCCATAGAATTAGGTCAATTTACGTTCTAAAAATATTGGCTAAAATATAAATAATTTTAAATCGACACATTAATTTATATTGACGTTAAATTGAGACCCGATTAAAAAACATCAATTCTAGTTTGGACGATCCCCAGTTTTAGAATTTAGATTCCAAATATACTATGAGAATAATATAGGGAAATACTGTTGATATAATTTCGATTTGTAAAAAAAAAATGAGCATGCATTATGCATGGAAATATGCGCTATACAAATGAACAATTATTATTATTATTAAGTTGTTGGAAAATTTGTACGGATACTGCGTATCTACGGACGTTCCTCGTCACGTCGTTGTAGACGCTGTAGCCGACGTTTTGTGGGAATATGATTCAAACAGTCATCTCTTCCTGTACAATGTAGCCTCTTTGTTGGGTTCGACAATGCAGGTTTCCGGGTATCGCGACAGCGGGTTCGTCAAACTGGGGTGGATTGTAATAACATTTGCATGTAATATCAGTCTGAAAATGACAATAACTGAGATAGATTGACGCGATCCGCGTGGCGAGTTCAATATACATTCAACTAAATAATCAATTTATTGTCCAAACAGATGACTGGACTGGACCAAATACATTTTTGATTTGTATTTTGTCGATTTATCGCATTTTCCATGATTTTGTCACTGATATTGGATATAGTGACAGAAGATGGTAATCGTGACGGCAATATTGGCATGGTACAGACGGATTTGAAAAAAAGGCTACAAAGCCCCTTCCACATTCAAAAGAAATCTGTGCTGAAAGCAGAGCCAGTCTACAATTCCGACTGTATCGTGTATATCTTTATGATCACTATTAAAATAGTAACGATACCACGTGTTTGCGAGGTAGCGTATCCTCCCGCACAAGTGGCACCCGGCATAAACACAAGCAAAGGCTAGTCAATTGTTCACCTTGACTAAAATCTGGAAATAGGGAAATTCAAATGGGAATTTCATCGGACAAAATTTGTGTTATTGGTGCGGCAAATTTTGAAGTTTCCTCCATTTGTCTGCCAAATAACGTTTCGAAAACTTCATCAATTAAAAACTATTTTGTCAGAACAATTATTAAGGTGGTTTTTTTTCATAACATACATGTTACGGAGCATGATAGCCATACTGATGGTTAGGACTGCACGGTATTACCGGTGGAACGGTATATCGCAAGACGCCTTTCAAACGATATGTATTGTTTCGGAGAACCGGTATTTTGGGTAAAGAACATATACTCATGCCAATAATGGTTGTCACCCCTTCAATTTTTTAATTGGAGGGGTGGGGAAATGAGGTGTGTGTGGAGTTGGGGTGGGGAGGGGTGACAACCATTATTGGCATGAGCATATATGGAGTCTTTGTGATTATCTTAGACTTTCATTCGCAACAAAAGTTTTCCTTCGTTATTCAATGACAATACGGCATTCTGTAATATTATATTGTATAAAAAGACAACAGAATCCCTGGCTATGCAAATTTATTTTGAGATTGCTGTAATCTGAAGCATATCATATATATATTTAGGGACTTTTAATGTAGAAAATAGGACTGACATGTACAATGAGTGTCAGTCACTGTCAAACACTAAAGTTCCCAATATATCGGAATACGGGTGGAATACGTATCGAAATACGGGTACCTCAATCGCAATACAATTTATTTGCCAATACACCGCCCAACTGTTGGTCGTGATGTTTACTAGGTTGTTAAAAGAAATACATACAGTGACTGTCACACTGGCACCATTGATAGGATTATTTGAGATCTTCCCATGATACACGATACTGACTGCCCTAATATTTCAAACGTTTATTTAAATTAGACTGACATATTTGATTATCCATATACAAATTTCGGTATCATATATTTTGATACACGATACTGACTGCCAGAATATTTCAAACGTTTATTTAAATTAGACTGACATAACTGATTTTCCATATACAAATTTTGGTATCATATATTCATCTGGTTTTAGGAAACATACTACATATTTTACAGTACTTCCATAGCATTTATATACTTCCATCACAAGTTTAGTCTCACTTAAAACACTCACTACATGTTATGCATATATATGTGGTTACATCGAAGATAGATTTCTCCTCTAACTTGGGGGAACCAACTGCAAACCATATGCAGATGAACTGCACGAGGATCATGCATCAAATTGCTGAAAAGCATGTGCAAATATCGTGCATTTGAACAGCTGCGTTTTGGTGTAAAGTTTTGTTAAGAATTCGCCAATTTTTATCATTTATTGAACTCATGGCAATAATCTTTTCAACGTTACGAATTTGTTTTACAATACATCAGTTCATGTGTAAACAGTACCTTTAAACAGTATGGAATATTTTGCAAAATGTAGTTGAGACCAGTTGCATGAAGTAAGTGGCTATATTACCGCTATTGAGTCTAAACATTTGTTGGGAAGTATAGGTCTTCATACCATTTCTGTGGAACCATGCTGGAATCTTTATTCCAGACTGGTCACAGACACACCTAATGCGTTCAATAACACATTTAACCCATACACATAATAATCAGCGTATACTGTACTATCTTCCAACAATAGACTTGTCAGCTGTTATGTTGCGAAATAATCAATTATATTTAGGAAATTGAATGAGTGACCGAGAATGCATATTTTTTTACATCGCCGATATGGCATCCGAAACAGTTATTGATAGTGTACATTCTAACATGGATGCCCCACAACCGGCGAGTGCTATCTAAACTACATTATGAATCGTATATTCCTATAGAAATATTTTCCTCTCGGCACTTATTAAAGACATTAATATAATGATGAAACAAAATAAATATTTACAAAATAAATAAAAAATACAATAAACAAATTTGTTGCATAATGTATGGTTTTAATAAATTTGTACCGCTTTCTTTGTATGTGGATATGTCATAGCAACAAGGGATTTTCATTGAACGGACTTGTCATGTGACTTCCATACACCCATAACCGACTTGTTATGATGAGATAAGATATTTATTGCATAGCATTCCATGAAGAAACAGTGGCAATATTCTATAAGCTACAAATATTTACACAGTAGGTACAAGAAATATAGATACATTTCACACATAAATGATGTACATTATAACAATTTTTAGAAATCATGTGGTATAATGACATGGAAATAATATATGAGGAGACTATGGTAAGATATAGAATTCATTTAAAGTTGTAAAGATGGTGACATATTTTGGAAATTAATTCAGGACTTCTGTTCGTGAAAATTATTAGGAATTGTTCTTTTTTTGAGAGTGTAGTAAATTCTTGGTCATAATACAGCATTATGTGTATAAGTGATTCCCTTTCTTCGTTATACTTGGTACATGATATTACATGGTGTTGCTCATCGTCTAAGACACTGCACATTTCACAGAGACGTTGTTCTAATGGGGTTGCAGGTTTTGTATATCTTCCAGTTCAATTTTGAGTTTATGATTACTTAAACGTAGTTTTGAAAAATGTGATCGATGAGATTTGTTTTTTCAATGAAATAGATAATTTTCGAGTTTTATAGATGACTTGACCAATCTGTATGTTCTTAATTTGTTATTTGAAGTAGGGGAATCACTTATGTGAACCCTGTTACGTTACAAAGACGTCAGTACAACAGCATGGCAAATACCACTACGGCGGGCGTTGTCAATTTCTTTTGACCTTGTATTTTAGCGGAAGGCATACGGTCAGTAGGTCAAGTTTATTTGGGCGGAGGGGGGTTTTCAGCACGTGAAGCCAGTCACGCAGAGAAAACTCTTTACAAATCGTACAGACTAGGTGTCTACCCCCCTGTTTATAAACAATAAACTCAACTGATAATACCGGGAAGATTTATATGTGGACTTTATCTCGACGTCAACATGTACGCGATATCTCATAAACTAAACATAATATAGATTGCAACGTTAACCGCTCTCTCCGTTATCGGGTTTAAAAACATGCTATATGGAATCTGTTTAAACGTTTTTGATGATATAAGCTGGGAGAATACATGCTGAAGTTATTTGTTGTTTTATGTGTTTTTGATCGTTAATCTTCAATCTTTTCACATGTGTACTTTATACTTCAGAGATAAACATAATATCGCACGTACCGTTAATTGCTATCGGATGACGGGCATGAAAAAATGACATAAAAAAACCCAAATCAAGTTGTATCCAATTTAACCTAATTTCTACAAACACCAGAAATATAACGCATTTGTCAATGATTTTAAAATCATATTTTATTTATAATTATCCACGAGAAAGAAATCGAAAATATATTGCAAAATTCTGAAATCAGAGAGCGTAAATTTCTGTTTCGAACATAACAAGCTTCGAAAATGTAGTCAAAGTTCCCTTTTCAATGAAACATATTTGTATGAAATTCATAATATTTCTGTACCTTAATTATTGTACCTGAGTACATGTGTAATTAACCATTCACAATGTTCAACCCGGAAAATGCTTAACACAAGAGGAATTACCAGAGAATCGCCTCTAACGAAGTCCAGACTAATCCACTGGTTGAATTACGTCATAGTTCAGTCTAATAGATCACTTGGAGGTCGGTAAATCCGCAACTGACACTATTTTCGTTGTAAGAGTTAAAACGTTGCTAAAGGGACACAAAGAAAAATGCTCTCATAGGTTATGACAGCACATTAAATTTCTCTGTTTCGTCATTGTTAAACATCACTCCGCGATTCAACACCTCAAGATCTGAACTTTTCTTAGCAAATGAAACAAATACGAAGGATAATAATTGGTTTGACCATAACATGAACATAATATTACACGGATTTGGAATACGTTTAAGGGAAATGTGCTGAGGATAAAACCGATTTCTTTAGGGTATTCTGATGTGGTGTGTTATCGGCTGCGTTGTATATTCGGAACCTGAGTACATCTTTTAAAGAACATCAAATTCACATTTCAGGGGGAAATAGATATATTTTAAAAATTTAGATTGATAAATTTATACTCGCGTCGTTTAACTAAGACAAACTAAGGACAACATTTTAAATCAACCGTAACAAACGTGATAGCTACTGGGAAGGAGGGGCACTTACATAAAATTATACAGAATAATGTG
Source organism: Haliotis rubra (assembly GCF_003918875.1). Lineage (NCBI taxonomy): Eukaryota > Metazoa > Mollusca > Gastropoda > Lepetellida > Haliotidae > Haliotis > Haliotis rubra. The sequence continues at coordinate 176,579 of NW_025766547.1, read as the reverse complement.
TTCATGGTGGGTGTGTCTGCGACTGTCAACTTAAACTGTAACTACTACTACTACTACTACTACTGCTACTGCTTCTGCTGCTACTGCTACTGCTACTGCTACTGCTGCTACTACTACTACTACTACTGCTACTACTACTACTACTGCTACTACTACTACTGCTACTACTACTGCTACTACTACTGCTACTACTACTACTACTACTACTACTACTACTGCTACTGCTACTGCTGCTACTGCTACTACTACTACTACTGCTACTACTACTACTGCTACTACTACTGCTACTACTACTACTACTGCTACTGCTACTACTGCTACTGCTACTACTGCTACTACTACTGCTACTACTACTGCTACTGCTGCTACTACTACTGCTGCTGCTACTACTTTACTGCTGCTGCTGCTACTACTACTACTACTGCTACTACTACTGCTACTACTACTACTGCTTATACTACTACTGCTACTACTGCTACTGCTACTACTACTGCTACTACTACTACTGTTACTACTACTACTACTACTACTAGTACATTTACTGATGTTCATGATGTTTACAATCTTGTTGTTGATAATGATAACAATAATAATAACCAATAATAATCTCTGTCCATGTATTTTTTTGCAAGGTAAAGTAACACGTTATTAATCTTGACAGATAGAGTCTGATCATCATCTGTAATTAAAAGCGACAAAACCTTCCCAAGTCCATAAGAAATCTTTGCTAAAAGCAGAGTGGATTGTATATTTCCGTCTCCGTAATGCGCACGTGTTGAATCACTACCCAAAACAAACAAACAAACAAAAAAACAACATCAAGGCGTTTTCACAGGTAACAAACCGAACACAAATAAATATCCACGAGGAGAGATCTGTCATTTGATTTTGTAACAGTTGCAGCAGACATTTCTTGTGGCGATAAAACAGGTTTTGCCCTTTATTTATTTTGAATGTATAATTATGTCGACCTTTGTACTTGGTTAGATTACTTCATACATACAATGAAATTAATATCTTCGTTGCCGTAATTATGTTTATGTTTATCTGAAATGATTTCCGGGTGTCAATCGCAGTGTGAATTTGGATACTTTTTATAATGAAAATATGAAACAGACGTACAAAATAAGTTTGCTCATCATATGAAGTTCAAACACAGCTGTTCACTGCGAAATGAACCACGTAAATGAAGTGGCCATACAGTACCGGCGTGTGGGAGAGCGGGTCATGTTTCAAAGCGACTTGAAATCCAAACGTGTTAATTTCACAGGCGTTCCATACAGGGATCGTGTTCTCCTTTGATAGAGGCTTTAACAGCCAATGGCTCATAATTATATCCACTCAGAACCCCCGGATTAATAAACGATATGATGTGGGGTTTTGTTGTAATACGACCCGCGGAAGAGATATGTTTAATATTCGGGTGCTATCTTCATTTGAATGTATTTGGAAAGAGAGATAGCATGAAGAGTGCTATCATTTATCATAATAGGATCGCATGTCGGGTGTTGCCAGTCGCAACTGTAATCCATGCGAGTAGACAGATTATCATATAGATGGACCGCATGTTACACGTGGAAAAACATATTCGTAAGCCATGCCTTCCATATGTATAATGAAAGAGAAAACAATTTACATATCGTCCATATTGTGTGTTTTAAGTCGAGACGGGTTAATTTGATACCATTTATAATTTTTGACATAAGTGTAACAATTAGTACAGTGTATTGGGCATCTGTACAATCTCTGTAAAAAATCAACATCCTTCATAATTTATTATCAGTGAACTCCTAATAACTGAACTCAGAATACCTGGACAGTGTCTCGAACTGGACAATACTTTCGGTCCCTAGGTCACTTTATATAGTAATTTACACAATGTAACTGGACATGCAAACCGATTAATGTTAGATGAAGTGGACAGTAGATTGAAGTAGACTTATGATTCTCAAGTTAACAGAACGCCGTTAAAGAATGAAGATAATTTATAAATACATAAGAACATCTAACACACCTCTGCGTATTAACTTCTGTTTAGACATGTTTTATTTGTTCAGTATTCAGGCTGGATTTCTATTTCGCCTAATGAAACAGTAGCCCTGCAGTTGAAAGAAAGTTTAGACACAGCGGGGCATTGCCAACGAAACAAAACGCGTTTGCTTCCAACTGGACAAATATAGAAAAGAGTTTTTTGCACATTTGATTAAAATATTGAAATGTTCTTATTTGATGCGATAATTATATCTTCAGTATTTCACGCCATTCACGTCATATCAATGCCTGTGGAGATTATCGTTGAAACCTAGATCTGTGTGTCGTACTTATGAGAATATAACCGATTGTTTGTACGCTGTGGTAAACGATACACATATATTTAGGCACGAGGGTCGTTAATATAGTATGATACGGGCACGAATATAATATTCTATTTATTACCGAAGTCGTCAAATTGAGGAAAATAAACCCAAATCTACTTTCAAACATAGGCTGGCTACCCACCGTCGCCGCATGTAGAACGTAACGTCACAGAAGAAACGTGACGTCATAACATTGTTCATGACGTCACGTCACCACGATAAAGTGATATTTTGCCCTAGGGCATCGTATGAAAAATATGAACCCCGATATTTTCGCCCTCGATGGTGATAAATTGTGAAGAAAAAAAATGGATATATCGACTGTATGCATTTTACTTTGTCCTTTCGAGATAATTTTTAGCCGAATTACATTCAGTGTCTTTTTCTACTTTTCGAGAAAAGAATGATAAACACATTGGCTATTTTCACGAATGTGCCTAAGGATTTAGCGATGTATCAGTTGTATTCATTAACGAATATCACGACAGATGATATATACCTCACCAATGTATGTGGAGAAGTTTCATCGGTAGTATATATCACTCGCGTTGAGGCCATGAAATATTGGTAGAGGTAGAGTAGCCTACAGATATTAAAGGTTTAACAACTATCTTTATTGAACAGAAAAAGCAGTTATCGATGAAATCATTTCAACATATATCACATGCGAATGTTCTTTTAATGATGAACTTTTTGTTCTAACTATTATTGTAAATATAATTATATGTCTTGAACTGTTTGTGCTTGTGCAATGATTTTTCAATCATTAAATATTATATAAGTTACACACGATTCCCACGACGTACGTGATATACTTGAAAGAAAAGAAACTAAATTTATGGTGTTCAGATATTTCGGATCGCTGAAACATGATGAAAACTGGTCATTTAATGGTGTGCATATTGAAACGGTGTCTCTTTATAGATATTTGGGTATTGTGTTCACGCCCGAACATATTTGGACTAAATCACAACTCTTGCTGCACAGCGTGACAACACTATTATTGCATTGTGCAGATGTCAAAAGAAAGTTGGAAATATACCACGTGAAGATTTAATTAATATATTTGATGCAATGATTGTACATATAGTGTGTTATGGTGTAGAAGTATGGGACACCTCATATCGTAAAATTATTGAAGACGTACATCATAAAATGCGTAAGAGGTCTGTTATCGTGGTAAAACAGCGAACAACGCTATTGTTTTGTGAGAGTGTGGCAGAGCCTGGACTAACAACTAGTCTCTGAAATGAACATATTTTACTGAAAAAAGTTCATAGTAGAAAAAATGAAATATAATGAAAAGGAGCCCTGAGACTTTCTTCATTTTCTGAAGCTGAGGAAATCAAGACTTGCCACATTTTCTAGACTTGCCTGGGCTTTCTTGGATATATTTGCTTCAGGGTCTGTACGACAGACTAGGCAGAGCCCTTCTCCACCCTGTGTATACCACAAGGGCTATCGAGTAGTCGTAAAGGCTACTTTATTTGGATGAACACAGACTGCCTCGCCAATGATATTTAATGGTCAAATCACTGTACGACTCTGGTCGCACCACATGGGCTACTCATATCAAAAATATTCTGTTTGGGCTTGGATTTAGATATGTGTGGTTAACACAGGATGCTGGCAATGTGAAGATATTTATTCGCCTATTTAAGCACACATTATTTGACAGCCTTCAACAATCATAGTGTCGCTATGGCAGCGGTTTATCTGATTCCTTCTATTATATTTCAAATCTCTGTTAAATACAGAAAAGTACATGTGTATCTTACGCTCCCTATCCATATACACTGCGACTATGCAGGACTCATTTCAGATGTAGTAGGTTTAAACTTCCTGCTGATTTTAGGAGGAACCCAAATGTTCCATACATTGAATGACTGTGTACATATTGTATAGGAAGGGTAAGATCTCTTATTGGAGATGGATTTCATAGATTGCTTGAGCAATGTAGTTGTTTCTAAACCCGCGGAAATATGTATTTTAAACAGTATATCAAGTCCCGCACTGTAGCGTGTTTTATCGAAAGTATTTCATCTGAAACTTTCAATGCTGTATATAACATATGTCTATTTTTATATAAAGTTCAACAGCTACGAGAAACGTAATCAACTATTCCACTGACATGAGCGATTCCGACAACCGAACATTGCCTGTGTTACGGGCCTGTGGGCTTATCACTGAATAAACTATCTGTCTGAAAGAAACAAAATCATTTTTATTTGGTTAATGATGATAACCTATCAATAAAAGATGCTTATTTATAATAGAAATAAAGATTTTATATGATTGTCTCATTTTCGCAAATTATCAAAATCAGGTTTTTAAAGGCTTGAATAAACTGGAATGACCTTAAATGTTCGTGGAAAACAACTTTAGTTCTTTGTAACGGTTTTCGGGGTTATTTGCCCATTCATCAGATCAAAATCCATAGCAAGAAAATATTTATGAATATTTGACAATAATATCCCGGAGCAGGCACTCTAACCCTGCCACTTACAACCGATCGTCTCCAAACAGAATTTCGCGAAGAGAAACAGCGGAGACAAACGAACACACCCGAACCGAAGCGGAAACTTACGACCAATTAATAAAGTATGTCTCGTGTAAGTATCAAAGTGGGCTTATCGTCGCAGGAGCAATATACCAGCGTCATTATCAGAGTAATAATTCATCTAGCGACCTTTATGATAATGACCTCAGTGGCTAGCCACTTTGGCAGCTTATGGTCAGTGTGTTTAGCTGATTTATGACCCCAAGGGGAGCTCAACGCCGGCCCTGCTGTCTTCTGGAGCTATAAAAGCTGCTCGCACCGAGGTGTAGTTGATAAACCAGACGTTGCTCCGTCAGTGCCGAATGTTTTCCCCGTACTTTAATATCCTCGGTTTATTTTACACTCCTACAAGAGGTCGGACTTGAGATACCGATGGTTTATGTCCGACGGAGTACTCGCGCTGTTGTAGTTAATTTTCCCGGTGTATCTCGGTCTATATGGATTATTTCGGGATTTTATGGCCTTCGAAATATTTGTATATCTGAGCGATGAATTACGGTAGTTGGTGAACTTTTGGAGGCTTACAGACTATATAGCATACACAGAGGACCGATACTTGTCAATTACGATAGGGTTTATATTTCTAAAACGATTATATGTGTTTGTTAATATATCTGCTATAATATAATGATTTGTGAAGGTATACAGGGGGCACTGAATGTAAACGTCATGATCAAAGTGACCGGTTATTTGGGGTTTTCGGATATATTTAGCAGTGAATGTGGTCAATAACGCTATTAATATTACATATGCATGTCGTTTTTGACTTTCTGTTCGTGCTCGTCTTGAACGCTGCTTCACACGTATCTAAATACACGCTGCTACATGAATGACAATCATAAGTTCGGGTTGCAACCACGTGATCAAAACAGCGATGATATATTACTACAAAATGGATATTTTGTGCATTTTTCAATTTTTGACATTACTGTAAGTAATGTCTCCGGCGAGCTGGAATGTGTTAATGTCATCACACACGCAACTGTCCTCTCAAGGTAATCATCGTGATTCTATTTCAAGAGAAGAGGACTAACATGCACGACCTAAAAGTCTAATTGTTTTTCAATTGATTCTTTATATTAAGTATTTTAAATTGGTAGTATGCAAATTGTGCGTGTTGTTGGTACTAGAAGAGTACCTTTTCTGGACACTTGTTATTTTATGGCGTTGACGTTTTACATAATTATAGTTCATTAATTTGTTCTGCGAATTCGCCGTTGAGTGAAAATGAGCACCAGATCGAAGTTGCAGTGCCTTTTACTGGGCTTCTCGTTTATACCGGTGTCAAGCGTTATAAAGGGGCTGATACATGATTCGGTGTCATGATGGATCGTAGCCGATGTCCATTTTAATATATTTCATTTTATCGGAGGAAAATGAATTGAGTGAGTGAGTTTAGTTCTCAGCACTCAGCTCAGCAATATTCCAGCTATATGGCGGCGGTCTGTAAAAAATCGTGTCTGGACCAGACAATCCAGTGATCAACAGCATGAGCATCGACCTGCGCAACTGGGAACCGATGACATGTGTTAACCAAGACAGCGAGCCTGACCACCCGATCCCATTAGTCGCCTCTTACGACAAGCAGTGGTTACTGAAGATAAATTCTAACCCGGATATTCACGGGTCGTAAAATGAACTATATTAAAGTAAATAACATTTCTGATTATCTGCTGTATTTGAGTGTAGAATATCTGAAAAAATGAAGCAAACGACTAAAATTTATGGATAACAATTTCTTGTTTATTGCATAGAGTGACGTTTTAGTGGATAAATACTTCTTGTTTATTGAATAGAGCGACGTTTCGGTTTGGATTCGTTCACCTTTATCAAGCTTATTGTTAGCTTGATAACTGTGTACGAATCTACACCGAAAAGTCACTCTTTGCAATAAACAAGAAGTTATCATTAAAGCCGTATGCTACATCCATACAGCTGGAATATTGATGAGTGCCGCGTAAAACTAAACTCACTCACTCACTCACTCACTCACTCACGTATGTTTCATTATTCACTCGCCAACTTCCAGATTGTCGATCAAATAAATATCTAAACTATTGCCTTTCTACAGCAATCTGAAACCAATGTAAATTCGATTTCGTTTGTTGTTGGGTTTGGTTGGGTGGAGGGCTGAGGGTGTTAGCCATTGGATAGCGATTTCCTTGACCTTTGACTGTAACCATGGTAACATAAAACAACCCACACTTCTAGACCAATAGATGACGTAAAACTATACTTAGAGGCAATAGATTTACCACTATGCACAGTTTATGTACATTTGATATTTTCTGTGTGCAGTGTATGTTTTACTTTATGTACCAAGACTGGTATACAATGTATATCTTTTCACAAATGTTTGGGTGTATTTATATTAGTACAATGATTGTGTCGTAAATAATATCGTTTCAGTGATTGGACAATGTAAATACACATACGTTTGAGTTGGAAATAATATTTCAGCAACCAGTATGCCAACAATGTTTCATTGCAATGGCAGACCGTACATTCGATTTTTCCGCTATTAGGCTATATTGGTATTATTTTTGGTCATCTGTGTGTACATAATATTTGTCCACTGACGGGTTCGTAAAGCAGATTTCTACAACTAATAGCTCGTGTAGTATTTTGTACAATAATTATGGCTCACAGTATATCTTACCAATCGTTTAGTGGACCATTTTATTTGGCGCAAATACGTTATAAAAATATCTAAAAAACCCACTATCTTCTATTGTAAATACCTGTGTATATAAATTATATCAAATAATCATTCAAAGACGGATCACGGCCAGCTGATTTGCGTAAAGTGTGTCGTATCCCCTAGCAGAGTTCTATGTCGATAACGGGTTTGAATCTTATTTTGTTCACTCAAATTACAACGCCGATGTCGTATTGGTCATTACTCTCATATTAAGCGGCATTATTCGACTGATGATAGTGATTCATAAAAGCATGTTTATTAAATAGTCAGAATTGTCCGAAGCTTATAATTTTTTAAGGAGTTTTGTCGCTTTTATTTTCCTTTGTTTAAGACATTGATACACGTCCTCTTTGTACTTTGATAATTTAATCCTACCTTTGATTCATAATTAGGATCCTGCAGGGGTATGTTCTGGGCCATATTGAATTTATTGAAACGGACAATAAATATAGTAAACTGCTAAACACCAGCCTACAGGAAGGCGAAGTCCAAATAGTTGCAAATCAGGTGGTGTAAGTGTATCGACCTATCTTAACACATACGGTTGAAGGTAGTCTGTCTCACAGTCCCTGAACCACATTATTTTCCCCAATGCTTAGCCCTCCCTGCAGTGCTGAAACCCTAAATAAAGCAAGTCTAGAGTTCCTCAGGCTGAATCTCTGGTCTCACTGGGGCTCCTTTTCAATTTAAATGGGTTTATTGGTTACTATTATATGTATTCAGGGACTAAACGTTAGTCTAGGTTGTAGGTAACATTAGAATAATTTGGCTTGCTTTTGTGTGTGTTTCGGTCAGGTCCCAAGGGAGGGGCAACGTACGGTCAAATTGTTATGACTGACTGAGTTTAGTTTTACGCCGCTTTTAGCAATATTCCAGCAATATCACGGCGGGGGACACCAGAAATGGGCTTAACACATTGTGCCCATGTGGGGAATCGAACCCGGGTCTTCGGCGTGACGAGCCAACGCTTTAACCACTAGGCTTCCCCACCGCCCCTCAAATTGTTATGAATTGCTGGTATCATCACTATTTGATTGTGATATATGAGCCGATGTTTATGATGTCGTCGAAGTTGTTCATCTGATGGTTGTGAACATGGATCTAAATCATCTATTATTTTCGACCTTGGTGTATAGTAGGGTGTGATAGAAATAGACACAGCCTGTACTCGGGAAATATATATTTTTTTCATGGCCCAGAATATCATTATCTTTACCTGTCTTTAACAAACAACGCCGGTGGCTTCATGTACACCCAGTCCGTGGGGTTAATCCTTGCCCCCGGGGGCAAAGAAATAAAAGGATGGAAACATGAGCTGGATACCTTAATTCAATGCAGTCAAGTGCATTTGTGCAATGCCGTTCCTTGCGATTCTGTTTAGCACATTTCGACAAATTTATTAGTGTATAGGACACGTGGCAACATAGTGACGCATTTCATCAGATATTTCAAATCTCAAATACGGATTAAGGTATCTATTTACGATCTAAACGATGTATGGAAAGTACAAATAATAGTTATGTTAATCTTCTTAAGTGTTTTCACGAAACGGAAAAATACCAGGAATAATGTGTATTTTTATCCACCGTCTCTTTTCTATTTTATTAACTTGTATCTGTATATGCATCAGTTAAATATGTGCCCAATGGTGAACTATTTTAGCACATTCATTAGAGCCTTGTATGACTACGGAGGCTCAGGTCGTTAAAACACAAGTCGCCAATAATTTTAGGTAATATATAAAAGCTCATTTAGTCAAACATATTGTAGCTGTGTGCATGATGCATAGATGTAATATGAGGCAGATTTGCTAAGTCAGCTGACAACGTTAACCGTCATCGTTGTAGTTCCCATATTTCTTATTATCAGTATATCTGACATGCATGCAGGTCATTTCGGGGTCGTACAAGGGATGAACAATTTCCGACAAGTGCGTTACTGAGTGAATGTTGTTCAGCGCTACTCAGGAACGTTGCAACTATATAAAGGAGGCGAGTCTGGACGTGACAAACCAGTGGTTGAAAGTATGAACAACCATAAATGATCATACAGTCAGTCAGGTCGTCGAGTCAGACAGATCCATTGTAATTGTTTTACGAAAACATATTGCTGGTGACAAAGTTTAAATTCAGATTACTATGCAAAATTTATTCATAGAACTTCAAATGCTGCTTACAGATATTTTGAAATTATTACGTAACTGGGTGTTATTACAAGGAACCAGAAATAAGCCCTTGATATCAATAGCAAATCAATTCAATAATAATCTATTCATCGTTGGCAGGTTTTCGGGCCCCTATCCGTTTAAAAGAATAAAACGTTGAAAAAAATAGACCCAACGAAGTGAGAGATCCCAGAAAGCTACCATTCATGTTAATTTCGGCTTTAAAAGCATGACATTATAATGAGAACATGATATCTGGAGTAGATTTCATCAGCTGGGGTGAGATGCTTTACCAAGGAAAAACTGTTGAAGCCTTGCCAGAAATTAGTTCCGTTGTTAAGTGATCAGATTGGAGCGTGATAACTTGAACTGCCGCGATTTCAAAATGCTAATGTTTTGAGTAAAAGCGGAGTCAAAATCAAATTAAAATATCATTATGATTGTTATCGTCTACACGTGTAATGAAAATTATTTTAGAAATGTCTTTCACGCCTAGCATTTTAACATACAGACGTGATGTCTGTGCTCTGTCCAACGGTAAGCTGAAGAGTTGAACATGTATTCATACCCGCCGGCTTTATGATGTTTACAATAACGGTTTTATTTATTAAAAGCATATATATATTACCATAACTATCACTTATAGTAAAACGTTTTATTGAGTAATAAGGCTAGGTATCCGACGTATGTAATGAGTTATTAAAAATATAACACTAATTCTTACAAAGCGGTTATTTTCTATATGACGGCAATGGGCAGGGATGCTGGGTGGTTAGGGTTGGTACGATTATTTATTACCAATTTATAAATCATATTTTAAAATATTTTGTTCATGTGTACTGTCAAACCAGCTATAAAAAACAGGTATGTTTGCGTTCTACGCTTCAGATTACAGAAATGAAAACTATGTCTTCATATAGTGTGAATCATTTTGGGCGTTCGGAATATTTCATCTGTAACTGCTCATTTTTGTCATTTTTTGCCGTTTATAAGAAAGAAAATTAGAGGATATTTACAACCCCCCTCAGTCGGTCCAGAGGTACCCGGCTTCACCCATTGTACCAATTTGAGGTACTAAGACAGGGTTTTCGTGCTATGAGCAAACCCTATAAGCACAAAGTAGCCATAATAATTTGATGAGATAAAGACATATATTTTCCCAATAACCCCACATAACGCAATTCATCCATGTAAGCACAATAACCAACCTCCATGATTTACATATAAATGCTTTCCCTCGCTAATATTACATTTCGGGATCGATCCCGTCAAAGAATTTAGATACCACCTCTTCCGAAATGGCCGAAATTTTGCTGAGAAGCTTAATATCTCCGAGAATAACTGACCCACTACATTTGAGCTCCCGGCAAAGAATTTTGATGACTCTGGGATTTAATCCCACAGACGCCACCTGCAACCCGAATCCGCGTGAGCTAAAGGCTAATCCCACAATAATAATTACATATTTTTGTATTGAATACGTTAAATGCATTATGTTCGATTTTTTAAATGTCTCTGATAAGCGGCCGCCCGTATGTAAAAAAATGGAGTCTAATTCTATGGCGCAGAGTCAGGAAAATGTAATTATTCCAGGTCCTATTTCCCGGAAGAATATTATAATACCAGACATGATGAACTGAACAGGAGATAGATAAACACTGAACTCAATGAGCAAGGAACGAACAACTTTCTTATCGAATTAACACACTCCAACTAACAATAGTTTCCACAATGTTCGACTCCGTCATGGGTTTTCTATAAACATGGCTGTAAACTAAAATTGTTTGCGCCAAATATTATCTCACTAAATTTGCCCCCATTTTTGTTATAATCACAACTCTCTTCGTTTGATTAATATTCCGTTACACCAGTCACGTGACTTGGACAATGGTTTCGCGTGAGTCACAACGCGCCTTCTTCGCAATATGAGTAATGAGACCTCCCTTGCACGTGGAGCACGAGCCCTTCTTCTGATTGGCCATTACATGCATGTGCAAAGCTTAGTATTATGCAGGTCACGTGGGCCTGTCTACGATTTCTTATTGAAAAGATGGATTGTGAAATCGCACGAAACGAAAGGGTAAGGGGTGTTTTAAGAGTCTCTTTGTGAAAGCCGAAACTGGCACCGCCGAGAAAGGGGTTCGTTTCGTTTGAAACTTTGAAAGACTTCAAAAGGTTCCTCAATTTTGAAAATTTGAGCTTATTGATGAGTCGAGACCGTCTTTTCATGTCAACGGAAATCTAATTTTGTTTACTGTCTTCATTAAAGCACATTAATCAAAATTGAAATATTCTTCCATGATGAAATGCGTATAATTAATTCATTTTTTATTATTTTTTTACGCATGTGAAATGGGATTTGGGATTGAGGACTCGGGTGCACATGCGTTTCGTATAGTCAATGTGCACATGTTCAAGTATGATACGCTACTCTACTACATCTTCACGAAAACCCATTTCACAAATTAATTTTACTGCAATGCCCCTGCGACGCTCCAGATTCTTATCACAACTAACAGAGAAACCAACACGTAATTATGTTCACCCATACCCAGTAGCAGCAACACGGGATCCTCCTAGTCGCGCGCAAGTTAATGTAACAAGCAATGGACAGTTTTCTTCATAATGAATGTTGTCTTCATCTGGTATTAATAAAATTAAATCGGAAATCAAACGATGTTTGAAAAAGCTGATGTCACGTAACCCTATACTAGATACGTATGTTAATTATAATATCTATGTTATACTTTTTAAGAAACAAAGATATAGTTTCATACTGATGAAGCGGTAGCACAACACCTGCAGCAACAGCAGCATTCTACTCCCATTTGTGAGAACTCCCAATTGTGAGACTCCCAGTTATGAGACAGTGGGGTAGGTAATTAACAAAGAAAACACACCATACTCCCCTGCCTGATAGAATGGATTAACCCTAGCTAATTACTGATTTGCTATGTAACTGAATCTTTTGGAAGTAACTTAATGAAACTTTACAAGATAAATTGATTAACATACTCCAGTAAATGTCCTTAAAAATTAAACACTTTGATAATGATAATAAAATTTGTTTAAACCAATATGACTTTCAAACTTCATAATAGTCAATAAAAATGTGTTATCATAATTACATATTCTTCTGAATAAATAAAATATTTTATGAACTATTTCTTCTTTGTAAATAAAATCTTTGATAATCTATTTTATTAATCAACTCATCAATGAACTATGCCTCCTGTGGGTACTCTTCAACAACTGGGCTGATCCCACTTTCATTGTGGGGATGTGGAAACACCACCTATGTGCACTGAACCATTAATTAATGTGTCTCACAACTGGGAGTTCTCACAAATGGGAGGACACCGATCTGAAATTGCAAATGTATGTTCACCTTATCCTTTCCAATTACCTGATGCAGTTACCACTGATGACCCACACACGGAAGAAGAAATGGAATCCCCCGTGTAGGAAGAGTGGATTTCAAGTTTCCTCCCCATTGACATCCTTCTCCTGTCCATCATCTTTCTAATAAGTTCTATTTCGTCCATGTCACTTTATAATCAAATCTGTGATTTACCGATTCCGACGAAGGCCAGCAAGACAGCTTAATCAATCATTTCCACTGATCAGCTTGATAGATTTAATGACATTATTTCTATCACTTTCAACACGGTCGCATGTTTTAATGACATTGATTGCTGCGTGTAAGCTTCTGCTGCTGAAACACCGGCGTAACTCCAAATAGTTTCCAAAGACAAAGAATGAAAACATCAAGGGTTCTGGATATAGCTTTGGTAGAAATTACTTTCCTGGGCAATCAATAACAAAACCCGTTAAAAATCAGCTTGAAAAAAAATTGAGTAAGAAAAATGCATGATATTGAAGGGAAAATACTAAACCGATTTCTCGATTCCTTGAGGCAAAGGTATTGGTTTGTAAACAAAGGTAAAGAAATCTGTACAAGAAAAATAATCTCATGAAAACTGACAGACTATTCAAAGCTGATGAAAAATAATTTTACAGACGTTTATTGTAACCAATGGCAGTAGTAGGAAAAGATCTACCATGGATTCTAGTAGGTTTTGAAACGGTTGAGGTCAGTACCCGGCAAATGTAACCTTGACGAACCATGGGAGAGGGATGTGAAAAGGCAATTAAAACGTCCAAATCTTGTAGCTCCAGAGCTTAGTGGTATTTGGAACTGCTTCTGGAAACCGCGTGTCCATTTACCTGTACCTAACCGTTTGAATTCACTTTCGTATTCAGGGGATATTGCAAAGGTAAAAGAAGCATCTTCCGAAGAAAGGTGATTTGTCTTATCCTGAAAAATCTCACCATATTACCTGTCTGTGTCCACAGGACAAACTATTTACAGGGTGCCATAGAGATGTTGTGTCTTCAAACTGCGCTTCCAAAAATGTCGAGGTCGATGTTGAGGTTGCAGGGATCAAGTGCTGCTTCAAAATATGACCCGTAAAGAGGCAAAACCTTACCAACTTAATTTCTCATTTTGTTGGATCAACTACATGTAGCAGGTGATTTTGATGCCATTGGAAGATATTCACCTACCTGAAAAACAACTTGCCCTATACATCCCAGAAAGTCTACTTGTTTTACATCTCCCCGAAAAACTATATGTTTTACATCACCCCGAAAAACTATATGTTTTACATCTCCCCGAAAAACTATATGTTTTACATCTCCCCGAAAAACTATATGTTTTACATCTCCCCGAAAAACTATATGTTTTACATCATCCCGAAAAACTATATGTTTTACATCTCCCCGAAAAACTATATGTTTTACATCTCCCCGAAAAACTATATGTTTTACATCTCCCCGAAAAACTATATGCTATACATGTTTTACATCTCCCCGAAAAACTATATGTTTTACATCTCCCCGAAAAACTATATGCTTTACATCTCTCCCCGAAAAACTATATGTTTTACATCTCCCCGAAAAACTTTATGTTTTACACCTCCCCGAAAACCCGTTACACCTCCCCCTAAAAGTACTTGTTTTACGGAATTTTAACCTCAACGTGAGTTGTATTTGCAGGGACAGATGCTAACATTGGAATCCATTCAAGGAATAGTTCAGGGCGATTTGTTTTGCCCCTTGCATTTTAGTTTTTCGTTAAACTTTACAAAGATGGAGGCCACCATCCTCGCCTCCAGAGAGCATCACTCCAACATCTCATTGACATAGATGACACCGACCTCCTTGCTAAGGGAGAATCCACACCGAGAAAAGAGATGCTCGTTGTCCACTAATTCTCCAG
Source organism: Haliotis rubra (assembly GCF_003918875.1). NCBI lineage: Eukaryota > Metazoa > Mollusca > Gastropoda > Lepetellida > Haliotidae > Haliotis > Haliotis rubra. The sequence goes on along the minus strand of NW_025766547.1, from coordinate 161,516 downwards.
TGATATACTGAAAAGTCCATCCGGCTCAACAAATTTAACATTCTGAAACGTGCTGACTGACTGACTGAGTTTAGTTTTACGCCGCTTTTTAGCAATATTCCAGCAATATCACGTCGGGGAACACCAGAAATGGGCTTCACACAGCGTACCCAAGTGGGGAATCGAACCCGGGTCTTCGGGAAAATACTGCTAGTGACGAGCGAACGCTTGAACCTCTAGGCTACCCCACAGTCCCTCTGAAACGTGCACTTCAGAAGAGGTAGCGTCAATTATTAGGAATTATTGACCATCACTTGGAAGGTCAAGCCGACGCGTACCCAGGGATTCAGGTTAGAGACAAACCCCAGAATACTCACAGGACAAACTCCACTGAATGTAGACTGAAGAAAATCTGGAGTTCAGAGCTGAATGTTCGCAACAAAGTCAAAGCCACAAAAACTGTACCCGTCCTTGTGCATTGTTGGACAAGACATTCAGGTATAGACACCCCCACACAAAGAAACATGTCAAACAATAGATCTCATCAGTCACTGTTGGATGGTTCTCTTTTGAGGCATATGAAGGCTAGTGATGAACATAATGTGTTCCAGAGTGTGAGGCCTATCAGGTGAGGTGAGGTGAAATTGGGTTTTACGTCGTGCTTGAGAATATTTCGCTCATATGACAACGTGCATGCGTGTGTATGTGTATGTGCGGCTGCTTGTACTAGCCCAGACTGAAGCTGGTTTTATAGTGCTAGCCCACTGAGATACCATACCGCAGTGAAGCATGAATACCCCACTCAGACATATTATACTGACTCCGAGCCGACCAGTCCTTGTTGTACCCATTAATGCTGAGCGCCAGACAGGGACCAAGAAGTACCATATTTTAACGTCTTTTGGTATGACGCGGTCGGGGATCGAACCCGCGACCTTCCGCTCTCCGGGCGGACGCTCTAACCACTACACCACGGAGGCGGTCGTGAGGCAATATGAAGGCTAGTGATGAACATAATGTGTTCCAGAGTGTGAGGCATATGAAGGCTGGTGATGAACATAATGTGTTCCAGAGTGTGAGGCATATGAAGGCTGGTGATGAACATAATGTGTTCCAGAGTGTGAAGCATATGAAGGCTAGTGATGAACATAATGTGTTCCAGAGTGTGAGGCATATGAAGGCTGGTGATGAACATAATGTGTTCCAGAGTGTGAGGCGTATGAAGGCTGGTGATGAACATAATGTGTTCCAGAGTGTGAAGCATATGAAGGCTAGTGATGAACATAATGTGTTCTACAGTTTCCATAACGGGCTGGAGATGCAGGACATTATTTCAAGGTTAATTTTGTTGATGATTCTGTATTGCATAAATTTGTGTAAATCAACACAGTCCCAGGTTTTCAAGGGATGGTTTTCTGAATGTCCACTGCACAGGGTATATCCGCAGTGTGTTGAAAAGAACAGCTATCATGCAGATATATAAATAAAGTATTTTATGTCTATACATTAAATACGTCATAATTACATTTTATGTTATTTATATAACACGCAGCGCAATAGAATACAAAGCCTCGACGATCCTCAGAAATATGTTATTCTTAGTGGAAAATTTAGAATAACATGTGAAAATTATATGAATAGACTACATGTATATAAATACGTTATGAGGCTGGGAAAGTCGCCGAAACACTGGAAACAGAACGAGACTAACAGGATCGGGTGGTCAGACTCGCTAACTTGGTTGACCGGACATGTCATCATATTTCGTTTGTGCAGATCGATGCTCACGTCGTCAGCGAATTGATTTTCTGGTCCAGATTCGATTAATTACAGAAAGCCGTCATGACGAGGACCTAACCCGGAATCCCTCTTGAGAATAATTACAAGAAACACGTGTGTGCCACTCGTCATGCATGTCCACCGGGGCTGTATATGTCGCCTTTATATGTGACAAGATTCATGTCCTCATGAATGTTGCTGAGTGCGACGTAAAACTAACCTCATTCACTCACTCATGACGTCATATATACATGCATGTAAGAGGTGAGGTGAGGTGAGGTGAGGTGAAATTGGGTTTAACGTCGTACTTGAGAATATATCGCTCATATGACGACGTGCATGCGTGTGTATGTGTATGTGCGGCTGCTTGTACTAGCCCAGACTGAAGCTGGTTTTATAGTGCTAGCCCACTGAGATACCATGCCGCAGTGAAGCATGAATACCCCACTCAGACACATTATACTGACTCCGAGCCGACCAGTCCTTGTTGTACCCATTAATGCCAGGGACCAACAAGTACCATATTTTAAGGTCTTTTGGTATGACGCGGTCGTGGATCGAACCCGCGACCTTCCGCTCTCCAGGCGGACGCTAACCACTACACCACGGAGGCGGTCCATGCATGTAAGAACTGATATACATGTATAATACACTAAGCATCAATGACTGAAATGATACCCGATGTCTGATACAATTCCCTGTTTCGACTTATATACATTCCTGATATTTTTCAAGTGAACAATTGACTAGCCCTTGCATGTGTTTATTACGGGTGCCACCGATGAGGCAGCATACAATCACCATTACGCGAACACCTGGTATCATTACTATTTTAATAGCGATTCATTAACACATGTCCATCATATAGTCAGGATTGTGCAAGATTTCTAATGCGCATGGAAAGAGTGTCGCCGTGTATATTTACTGTATGTACATATATACCAATGGTTTAAATACATGCCAAGATATATGACAAGTTTTATGGATAACAACTTCTTTCTGTTCTTCATCACGATGTTTCAGAGCCAATCCTTGCTGCTTCATCGGGTGTGAATACCAAGATATACATATATGAAAAATAGCACATATATTGAACTATAGAAGTAGTTAACTGCATGCAGCGTATATCACAATACACACCAAGATATACAAGCACTGACGTACATACACCAAGATATACAAGCACTGACGTACATACACCAAGATATACAAGCACTGACGTACATACACCAAGATATACAAGCACTGACATACATACACCAAGATATACAAGCACTGACGTACATACACCAAGATATACAAGCACTGACGTACATACACCAAGATATACAAGCACTGACGTACATACACCAAGATATACAAGCACTGACGTACATACACCAAGATATACAAGCACTGACGTACATACACCAAGATATACAAGCACTGACGTACATACACCAAGATATACAAACACTGACGTACATACACCAAGATATACATGCACTGACGTACATACACCAAGATATACAAGCAATGATGTACATACACCAAGATATACAAGCACTGACGTACATACACCAAGATATACAAACACTGACGTACATACACCAAGATATACAAGCACTGACGTACATACACCAAGATATACAAGCACTGACGTACATACACCAAGATATACATGCACTGACGTACATACACCAAGATATACATGCACTGACGTACATACACCAAGATATACACTGACGTACATACACCAAGATATACAAGCACTGACGTACATACACCAAGATATACAAGCACTGACGTACATACACCAAGATATACATGCACTGACGTACATACACCAAGATATACAAGCACTGACGTACATACACCAAGATATACAAGCACTGACGTACATACACCAAGATATACAAGCACTGACGTACATACACCAAGATATACAAGCACTGACGTACATACACCAAGATATACAAGCACTGACGTACATACACCAAGATATACAAACACTGACGTACATACATACACCAAGATATACATGCACTGACGTACATACACCAAGATATACAAGCACTGACGTACATACACCAAGATATACATGCACTGACGTACATACAGCAAGATATACATGCACTGACATACATACAGCAAGATATACAAGCACTGACGTACATACACCAAGATATACAAGCACTGACGTACATACACCAAGATATACAAGTACTGACATACATACACCAAGACATACAAGCACTGACGTACATACACCAAGATATACATGCACTGACGTACATACACCAAGATATACATGCACTGACATACATACAGCAAGATATACAAGCACTGACGTACATACACCAAGATATACAAGCACTGACGTACATACACCAAGATATACAAGCACTGACGTACATACACCAAGACATACAAGCACTGACGTACATACACCAAGATATACAAGCACTGACGTACATACACCAAGATATACAAGCACTGACGTACATACACCAAGATATACAAGCACTGACGTACATACACCAAGATATACAAGCACTGACGTACATACACCAAGATATACAAGCACTGACGTACATACACCAAGATATACAAGCACTGACGTACATACACCAAGATATACAAGCACTGACGTACATACACCAAGATATACAAGCACTGACGTACATACACCAAGATATACAAGCACTGACGTACATACACCAAGATATACAAGCACTGACGTACATACACCAAGATATACAAGCACTGACGTACATACACCAAGATATACAAGCACTGACGTACATACACCAAGATATACAAGCATACAAGCACTGACGTACATACACCAAGATATACAAGCACTGACGTACATACACCAAGATATACAAGCACTGACGTACATACACATACACCAAGATATACAAGCACTGACGTACATACACCAAGATATACATGCACTGACGTACATACACAAGATATACAAAGCACTGACGTACATACACCAAGATATAAGATATGCAAGCACTGACGTACATACGTACATACAAAGATATACAAGCACTGACGTATATACAAGCACTGATATACATACAATTAAGATATACAAGCACTGACGTACATACACCAAGATATACAAGCACTGACACAAGCACTGACGTACATACACCAAGATATACAAGCACTGACGTACATACACCAAGATATACAAGCACTGACGTACATATACATGACGTACATACACCAAGATATACAAGCACTGACGTACATACACCAAGATATACAAGCACTGACGTACATACACCAAGATATACAAGCACTGACGTACATACACCAAGATATACAAACACCGACGTACATACAAAGCACTGACGTACATACACCAAGATATACAAGCACTGACATACACCAAGATACATACACCAAGATATACAAGCACTGACGTACATACACCAAGATATACAAGCACTGACGTACATACACCATATACAAGATATACATGCACTGACGTACATACATACAAGCACTAAGATATACAAGACGACGTACATACACCAAGATATACAAGCACTGACACATACACCAAGATATACAAGCATACGTACATACACCAAGATATACAAACACTGACATACACCAAGATATACACACTGACGTACAACACCAAAGATATACAAGCACTGACGTACATACACCAAGATATACAAGCACTGACGTACACCACCAAGATATACAAACCACACTGACGTACATACACCAAGATATACAAGCACTGACGTACATACACCAAGATATACATGCACTGACGTACATACACCAAGATATACAAACACTGACGTACATACACCAAGATATACAAGCACTGACGTACATACACCAAGATATACAAGCACTGACGTACATACACCAAGATATACAAGCACTGACGTACATACACAAAGATATACCCATGCACTAACACCTACAAATACATCAGACAAGGCATAACGCCCACCCTGATCTCTCGTTCGGCGAAGCCATTATTTCCTCAACCGCGATCGTTTATCTGAGAACCCAGACAGCGCATGTCTGTATTCATCTGGCTCATCTATCTCCTTCTGTCGATCTTATCTCTGTACTTCAACTTCGAGATAGAGAAGTGTAGAGACATCGTATACGGCTGGTGGGCAGTCTGTCTCACAGTCCCTGAATCACATTATTTTCCCTACTGCCCAGCCCACCCAAAATGCTAAAGCTCTAAATGAAGCAAGTCTAGATTTCCGAAGTTCTGTATCTCCCATCTCACTGGGGCCCCTTTTCAATTTAAATGGGTTTATTTGTTACAGTCAAAATTATGTATATTCAGGGACTAAGCTTTAGTGTAGACTAGCGGACAGTGAGGAACGATAACAAGACGTGGGTGAACAACTTCTTCATGCTGTGAGATGACGTGGTGATGAGTGATGATGATTTCATCTTTGTGCCGCCTGCAGTTTGTCAAATGCCTGTTGTTGGTGTCAGGAACTATTTTTATGTTCGAAATTCAAAATCAATACCTTTTAGCGCTTGTTTAACTTTTGAAATAATTCAGTGCCATGAACGAGGCGTCTCGATCGTAGTGGAACGAACGACTATAGTAAATGTGTGAGATAAAATATGGGAGATATATGACCTTATCGCTCACATCGACTTGTGGAACGAGACCAAAGATATAGGCGAGGGTAAATAAAATTGTTACAGATGATTCTTGAACACCTGGTGTTCGTCAAGTCGTATCTGCGCCATTTTCATGGCATGGTGGGCGAGTGGGCGCATTGTGGGCGAGCTGGGGGCATGGTGGGCGAGCTGGGGTATGGTGGGCGAGCTGTGGGCATGGTGGGCGAGCTGGGGGCATTGTGGGCGAGCTGGGGCATGATGGGCGAGCTGGGGCATGGTGGGCGAGCTGTGGGTAGGGCGAGCTGTGGGCGAGCTGTGGGCATGGTGGGCGAGCTGTGGGCATGGTGGGCGAGCTGGAGGCATTGTGGGCGAGCTGGGGCATGATGGGCGATCTGGGGCATGGTGGGCGAGCTGTGGGTAGGGGGGCGAGCTGGGGCAGGGTGGGCGAGCTTGGGGCATGGTGGGCGAGTTGTCTAAAGCGCCTCGCAAGTAAGCGAAATGTAAGTAAGCGAGCTTGTGCCCGGATGTAAAACGTTTGGAGCTAACATTACTTGCAGGCTCCTTCAGTGTTGTCACAAGCCCTAGTGTGCAGTAGACAACCCTGTGCACTTAAAAGAACCCACTCATCCGACGGTAGGTGACCAGATGGTGGACACACATGTGGAGACACCTAGTTGCAGGTATTGTAATGTGCAGTATCATTGGACAAAATACTGTGACTATGTGTCCCAGTTCACCTTGTGAGGATGAAGCGGTGTGATAACTCGCTTCGCCTACCATGCTGCATGAGTTGAATACTCCCCAGGGAGTTGAGTTGGTTAAAAGAATGCCAGAAGAAAACACATCCGTTCATCAAGGGAACACTCAGGCGCCTTGAGCATGTACTAGTTGCGTGGATATGTGCGCTATATAAATATCCTATCATCATCATCATCATCATCATCATTGATGAACAATTATCAGCGTCAGTGCTTGGATACGTGGGGTCAACGCTACACCCCGAGTATCCAAAACCCAGACTTAAAACATCCTAAGCATCTCCAGCCCCCTAATCCAGGACATCCCAACTCCTCAACGTCCAAAGATCCCTACTCCCCAACGCCCAAAGATTCCTTCATCCCCAACGCCCAAAGATCCCTACTCCCCATCGCCCAAAGATCCCTACTCTCCCCAACGATCCCAACGCCCATCCCACTCCTCAGCGTCCAACGCCCAAAGATCCCTACTCCCCAACGCCCAAAGATCCCTACTCCCCAACGCCCAAAGATCCCTACTCCCCAACGCCCTCATGTCCCAGACATCAGTGAGAACAGATCCACCAGGTACACGGGCATCTTGCGGCAGCTTTCCTACCCGACTAAGGAACGCCCCTCCTTGTCAGTTAGTGGTCCAATGGGTGGTGCTGACACTGTTTATCTACAGCCACCTGTCTACGACAGATTGATAGAGATAAACACTGTCTCACACAACAAGTGATATGTACTGATACACAGAACAGGAGATAACCAAGTCCTGATAAATACACATAAGGAGTCATACACACAATATAGATTCGTGAATGATACACCCCAACACCCCAACACCCCACCACCACCACTCCCTAACACTCGATCCCATCAACCAAATAAATAGCACTAAATATAAATGAAAATCGTGGTGTGTGATTTTAACTTAGATTTATTCTGATTTTAATATTTTTGTCGCTTTATTTGTTAGATCAACAATAGCTCAATCAAATAAAAAACAAAATAAAATTATGATTTAAAAATATATATTGCGCATCCTATCCTAGACACCCATTGTTTTTTAAGAGCGCTCGTTCATATGCTCCTTTGAAATAGATGCATGGTTTGGAGTATTGACCGGTATATGCTCACAATAGAGCAAATTATAAATACTGGCACTAAAATGTCCGGATGACACGGATATGGTTGTCTAAAAGTGTATCCGTGAAATAAAGATTGGTACACGATGAAAACAACACACGTCAGCGAAGTTTGAAATGACTGAGTGACTGACTGAGTTTGGTTTTACTTTTACAATATTCCGGCAACATCACGGCGGGGAACTGGGCTGTAATATTCAGGTTTAGAGATATTTAAACAAACTTGAATATTCAGGTAGAGATATTTTGTATCCACACTGTGGTTTAGGCAAAAAGGTATTTTGTCTCTTTCTGACGTCTTGAAACTATAAGGTATCATTTCATCAAATGGTCGTAATTCAACAGCAGAAACAATGAATTTTTACGGACAAAAAATGAAATATGTTGAGTTACAGATTCATGGATACATAAAGAAATGCGCGGACGAAATATATGACGTGAACGCCAGTTCCAGTATCTACGGGAACAGATTCCATAGGGTTCAATCATTTTTAAAAGGATGGAAAAGGCCACATGAATTGACCACAGAAAACTAATGACGACACCGGGTGTTCGCGAAAAGGTAAACACGCTACGTTTCCGCCCCGCCCGTTGCATGAAAAGGTGAGTGTTTTTTGTGAACGCCATACCGCAGTAAACAGATGGCATCCATTGTTATAGAGAAACACATGAACCAATCTGTAGTACGTTAAATCACTTTGGCTTCTGCATATTAAAAGCTTACCACACGCTTGTAATCTGTTTAGTACCTTCACGCGTTCTGATGCACTATAGGAAATTCCCTAATCCTCTTTCTTCCGAGGGAGTTAAAATATGCCCCGGAGGATGATGACCTTGACACTGACGTGTCTGGACACCTGGATGAGTGTGACACACTTAGGAAATTAGCACAAGTGTGTAGATTTCATGCTGGGCACCTTCATGTCAGATTCACAGACGCTGTGCGGATATACACTCCGAGATTTAGTAAAAGTCCGCTTATATGGCGCTCATATCCAGGCACATTGCCTGCTCACGGCGCTCTGTACATTACTATCCCCGGTCATAGGATACTTTCGTACTTTCCGTTACCTTTTCAACCCCCTGGGGATCACACAGCCATGCTGCCTGTTAGGCGCAATAAACTAAACACTCACGTTACCAGCACATCCTCACGGGTACCCATTTTACAGCTGGGTGAACTGAGACAATGTGGATCTAACTATCTTGTCCAAGGATACTACACAAATGTGCCCACCCCGGGATCCGAACCTATGTGCCTCCACCGGGGATCGAACCCGGGCCTTCAGTGTGATAGGCAGACGCCTTACCACTGCACTAGTATGCATTATTATCTTAAACAATAACAATGTTTGCATTCAAAGTGATATTTGATATTGATTCTCGAACACATGCTCACGATATAACCGGAATCGTACAATGGACTCTTTTAGCAGATATTTCTTTTGATTTTGCAAATGTTTTTTTTTGTCACTTATATTTATCCGGCTCACTTCACATACTCCACTATAATCAGTTCGAAAAATAATCACTTTTATTTGGATTTCATTCGAGTTTAGATTTTAATTTTACTGAAAAGGTTTTTATTTCAGGCAATAGTAAATGCCTGATGAACTATATGATGTATTTTCTTTCAATATCTTTATTGTGTCATCGAAACGATATTGATAAATATTCATAGTAAATCAATACAATACAATACAATACAATACATCAAAACCGAAGCAACGAAAGAAGCATATATTAATCACAAAACGCGCAAGAATTGATGCATGATTACAACCTGCTGTAAATATACGTGGAGCCTTTTCATTGGTGGACTTCTAGTGGTTAAATCAGATTTAAGACCGACATAATGCTATGGTGTTTATGACATATGGGCAGCAGTTTACTTGATCAAACATATCCAGTTGTCTGAATTCCTCAAAACAAAAACCGTGCCACGGGATCTGAATATCGTATTCCTTGTAAATCGTATTTGATTCGTCATGGTCAGGAAAACTGTGATGTTTCTGTTAATGGTTGAGCTTCATGAATGTATGTGGCATTTGGTCGGTATGTGTAATGCTTTTTAACGACTAAACGTTCTAAACGACAATAACGACAAACATGGCATGATTTCTTCTTTGTGAAGTCGTCCGGATTACAAGACTCCGGGTTAATTTTGGTTTGTCTAGTCCAATCATTTCGTTCCGTTATCGCACGATGCGTGAGTATATGTATACGGGATCCGGTATCTGTCTTTACTGACACAACATAAACTGTATGCGTTTACCCCATGAGATTAACTTAACAGGTAATCACAGAAAAGCTCGAAAACATATTGCATCATGGGCTCGGGTTAATCATTTGTAACCTGCTGTTGACATGCATCCTTATTTAATGTTTTGTTCTCATGCACGTTGTTATCCAGTGTTACAATGTTCTTAGTAGGTCTTCTGTCATGTACGCTGTCAGTCATCAGACATGATATATAGATACCCCGTAAGAGCGTTATGACTTAAATGTTTTAATCCTGTTTAAGGTTTTTCTCTGTTTTGTTTTCTTAATTTCTACGATGTTGCTCTGTCTGATATGGATTTGTTAAAAGAAAATCAATCAGGTGCTGTTCGCTGTGTTTTCTTGTGAGACAGATATAAGTCATTTATAAGCCGCATTTCTATCTCGAAGCAGAAATACAAAGAAACCTACTACATAATAGTACAAATACCATTAACGACTTCTCGTAATCTGTTTTGCGGGTGTTATTTGTCATTTGATACCTGCTAATACTATTTGGAGTTTCAAGTGTCAGACTTTCAATGTCTCTGACCTTTACTCTACAACGACGACATCTAAATATTTGATTGAGACTATGACTACGACGACAATGAAGTGTATCGATCAAAATATATGATTCAAGAATCTTCCTTCAGCAATAAAGCGAAATTCGTATATTTCACTCTGTGATATTTTCCCTATATTAATTTCATCCTCATCGAGAGATATTTTATCGCTAATTTAATATTTACTGTCGCGTTTTGTCTATCTGTGTAAAGCTGTTAATGTAAATATTATTACCCGATCACATCCACAGTTTAAAATATAATTTTGAAAGAAGCGATAATGTACAGTTAATTGATCTGATCGTCTCGTTTCGATTGATTGTCACATCAATATCGTTTTGTAAACTCTAATTTTCACACAATTCTTAAAACTAAATGCCGTTAAAAAACTGTGACTAGATTAAATTGTGCCATATATTTTCTAACGAGAGAGGCAGCATTATAACTGCCATCATCAACATTAATTCTTTACATTATCAAACAATCTTTAAGAGTTCAGCGTAGACGTAGAATTGTTAGGTTTCGTTAATATGTCACATCGGGAATTATACAGGATACGATATATAAATATTTATACATGTATATGTATTTAGTCGCTATATGTAATGTTTTTCAATGAATAGACGTTCTAAATGCCCATTAACGCAGCAATAACGACAAATATGACATAAATTATATGATTTGTAATTCATATAAATGGCAAAACGACGGTAATAATACACAAATGCAAAATAGTTTAACTTATACACAAGAACAAAATGAATTCATTTGGCAGTTTACTAAATTGTTATTCAGTTAAAATAAATTGGATTTTAATCGTTCCAGAAATTATTGGATAATCCAAAAATTAATATTACATCTTCTGTAAAAAGATATATTCTTAGTTTTATCATTTATGGGGATTTTATGACCGTTCAACGAATGAATACACATTATGTGAGAACATTAACACACTTACATGTTTATCATCCAATTTGTAGGATCTACTTTGCTGAATACAAAATATTATAATAACCGGGTTTCCTGAAGGATTTCTCTGCACAATTAACGATAATGCTTTTAATGTTCATTTAATGGTCATTAAACCAATATGTAGTGTCTCGTTATCTGAAAACGATAGTGACAATGTTTCGATCCGAACGCCACAATAAGCGAATGATATGTATCTTACACAATGCAACCCCGTTAAACCGAACAGAGGCGCTCTCCTTGAAGCCGTCCGGACTATAACTTCCGGATTAATATTGGTTTGTCTGGTCCAAGCATTTCGTTCCATTACCGTAGGAAGCATCGGTAGATGTATACAGCATCGAATGTTTCTCCTCACTAACACAACACAAAATGTATGCGTTTACTCCTGGAGATTATCTGAAGAGGTAATCATAGAACAGATATTGCATCATGGGCTCGGGGTAATCATTTGTAACCTGCTGTTGACATGCATCCTTATTTAATGTTTTGTTCTCATGCATGTTGTTATCCAGCGTTACAAAGTTCTTAGTGGGTCTTCTGTCATGTACACGTCAGCCATTAGACATGATATATAGATACCCCGTAAGAGCGTTATGACTTTAATACTTAAATTCTGATAATTTCTTTCTGTTTAATTTCTTCATGTGTTCTTTTTTAATTTGTGAAATAATCAATAAGGTGCTGTTCGCTGTAGTTACAGGGTGTACTTCTTGAATCTCCTATTGCTTCTTCACTGTTTTTCGTTAATACAAAATCCGAGAAAGTTTAAGGGTAGTAATTGCTTACTCTATTCGCGAACACCTGGTGTCAATACCTTTCAATGCTATATCAATGCTATATTGATATTATATTCACCGCTATTTTGCAGCTATAGAGTGAAAATAGAGACGAATTAATCTCTGGAGCTGAAGTTTCGTTTTTCAACATATTTTGTTGATAGAGGTAAATGTGATGATACACGATTACCCCCACCCCACACACACACACACACACACAGAGACACACACACACACTCGTAATGGAGCTCTGTACTTTGATGTTAATAAAAATATTTACATTAAAGGAGTAGGTTGCTGAACTAATACTCCTGAACATTGCCCCCCACATAACGTGGATTACACATTAACAATAAACCCGTCAGGAGATGATTAAAAAGTTTAAAAGTTGTGTTAATCAAATTTTAACTGCATTGAAAATTATAGGTTTTATCGATCGAACATGGGTCATTAGATTACGTTGAATGTTTATTGTTTCAGTTGTTTTCTTTCAGACTTTTTAATGTGAGGGTAACAGGGGCTTGTTGGAAGGTTTGATGTGGGTTCGGAGCAATCAGCTGTTGGTACACACAGACACCAGCATGGGAACACCTGAATGAATGGTCCCTTATTGTGTTGGTGTTTCTGGAGTCAGTTAAACTGTATGACGATACATGATATCAGCAAATATATATGTACACGTGGACAAAGTCTTAGTTCATTTAGTTATGTATTAATAGCACGATTAGTTCATATTATTCATGAACAAGTTCCAAGCGTTCTGTGTTGTCGAACAAATATTACAACACATCTACCCACCAATACTACAAGCATGAGTCACAGTAGAAAAAAAAAAATGTATTTTCATTTCTAAAATTAAACCATCAACCTTGTCAATGTCACTTTCTATTAACAAGCAAACACTTATTCCTTTACGCAAAGAAATCACATTTTCAAAAAAATAGACCCCACGCGAAGTTAATAGAAAGGCAGTTTATACGGTAATTATTGTAAAAATGAAAGATGGTACGAAACAGCGGCTGGCTAAATAAGTCCCTTCATTTGCATAAATGTGATGGCTTTGTTTCCTTATCAGACAACACTCATGGGGCAAGTAGCCCTCGGGGTATTTGCGCATGCCCAATACCACTGTAGTGGTCTGATAGAGAAAGCAGTATTGTGCCCAACTGCTCAAGAATTTTCAATTGTTGAAATCCCTTCTCTGGACCGCCATGGGCGATTTACAGCGCCTGCAGCTTCAAGTACCACCGCTAACAAATATCGCAAGAGCTCCATCTTTCTTGTTCGTATTGGTGTCGAGGTTGCCATTCAAGCTAATGTCTATATTTGCTGTGTATAAATTCTGAAAGGATTTCATCTACTCTGAAATATTTATGAAAGCTATAACGTGGATTACAATAATATTTGAACACATCCTTGAGCAAGGTGCAATTCTTTGATATGAATATTTAAACATATTTTATGTTCGACATAGTTTTGAAAGATCCACATTTCTCGTTACCAAAATACGAAATCCATTCCTGCTAGCTTTATTAAAAAAAGATTTCCCTCGCTGCTCGTAATCATACGTCGAAACTGTAATGTCGACTTGTGTTAGCCTAAGTTGTATTCATATCACATTACGTTATTTGGTTTACTTTGTAATTGAATACGGAGTTTCGCCGTTTAAACAATAATCCAGTTTTCTCGCGGCTGAGTGTATACGTTAAGTGTGTGCTTCAAGGGCGCGAGACTGCAGGGATTGAATCACGTGTTAAGCATAAGGCGTAGCCGCGTGTATAGTTCATGTTTTCTCACCGCTACAACTCAAACATTTAACCTAATTTCATTATCGTCCAGATATTGTTACTGTTTTTTCTCTTTACATATTTGGTGGGGGCGATTTTCTTTTTGTTTTTTCTTTCTGTTTTTTCTTGTGGGTATGTTTTGTACCTTGTGTGTAACGCCGCCCTCCAGCTACATGACGACGGCATGTAAGTATTTCTGACCAGACAATCCAGTCACTGATGTTTTGAGAGACGGTCCCGGTCGTCGGGGTACGACGTCATCAACCAAGTCAGCGAATCCGACCATCTGATCCCTTAAATCGCCTTCATGGCCGACATAGCTGCTTGGCACCATGTATAATCCGAGATTCAATCGGGACCGAGCTAAAATGAAACTAACTCTGGAATAAATGTCGAGTTATCAAATGTTCGTGACACGCGTGGTAAGCTAGTGGTGATAGAGAAGATAAATTTACAATTCACTGTTGCATGGTCTTAAACCACACTTTCACTTTCTGGATTTAACGAGGTGTAATTGCATCATGAAATTGTTTATCATTTGACGATATTTTGACACCAAACTCAAGTTGCTATTCGTGAAACTGAAGGTTTCTGACATAAAATGCTGATATAAAATCAGTTTTCGTCGCCTTAAACGATATATCGAGTTATTTTGTTTCTACTTAACGAGATTTCACTTGACAATTATCCTACACATTAACAAAGCACCATGATATGTTCATTAAAATATGTCATCAACAATCAAGAAGAATTCGTTTAAATATAAAAATGATTTATGCAAATATGATTCTCACAAACAACTAAGTGTTGTCTCCCTTCACATACAGGCAGTAATGCATTCCTCCCTTACAAGACACATCTATTTAAGCTGAGTAAGTATGTGAGAGAGCGGGTTTGATATACTGCAGAAATAATTCGTCTTCTCGTTTCTCCATAGCTGAGAGTAATGCCGTCAGTCACACCATCCGCAGCCATCCTTCATCGTCAGATGCACTTGTGTTTCTATGGCGCTTACGTCCTCATGACGTCACTGATTTATGCGAGGTCAAAAGGTTAAGTGACAAAATATGTATTACGTGAAAAGGTTGATGTGTTTGCCTGTATGGTTCTGCTTTTTGCAAACATATTTTGTAATACATCGCCCAGACTTGTAAATACCACACTGCCATTGCGCAAATACGTGTACATATTCGAAATATCGCATGTCTGTCACGTGATCAGAAACAACATGTGGTGTATGCTCTTACATAACACTGAAAATGTTTAATAAATAATTGAATGAAAAGTTTTGTATATCATGCTTGGATGCCCTGGACCACTTCAAGTGAACACCGAACATCTGTGTGGTCAGGTACAGAAGGAAAGTGTTCACTAGACTGTGCGCCCGCCAGGTGTTCACAAGGACATGGTCGTTAGGCAAGCTTCTAAAGAAAACCCTTTTTTTGAGAGAATGCAGATTATAAGATTATTTGAGAGAGAGAGAGGGAGAGAGAGAGAGAGAGAGAGAGAGAGAGAGAGAGAGAGAGAGAGAGAGAGAGAGAGAGAGAGAGAGAGAGAGAGAGAGAGAGAGAGAGAGACCCCGAGCAGTTGTCAATGCTGTCGCATTTATTTAGATTTTTTAGGAACGGAGTGAAAGTACTGAAAATAGAAGTGGTACCTCACTCGCTCTGCCCTCTGTATTGTTATATATAGAGAGGATATTATATGAGTGCCCATGTCATACCATGTTTACAACACGAGTGCCTAAATGTTGGTATTTCCAGAGCGAGAGCGAGGGATATACCGAAATTTAGGCACGAGTGTCGTATATATAGTATGATATGGGCACGAATATAATATTCTGTTTATTACCGAAGTCGTCCAAATGAGGAAAATAACCCAAATCTACTTTCAAACACAGGCTGGCTACCCGCCGTCGCCTCATGTAGTACGCAACGTCACAGAAGAAACGTGACGTCATAGCCTTGTTCATGACGTCACGTTACCATGACAAAGTGATATTTTGCCCTAGGGCATCCTATGAAAAATATGAACCCCGATATGTTCGCCCTCGTAGGTAATAAAATGTGTGTGTAATGTGTGTTGTGCGTGTGTGTAATGTGTGTGTGTGTGTGTGTGTGTGTGTGTGTGTGTGGTTATGTCGTACGTATGAGGCCAAACCTTGCGTGTGCTAGTAATGCGATACATACTTTATTATCAATTAAAAAATATAATTTACAATTCAAGAATTCAAGATATTTGTAATATTGGTAACCATGGTAACACCTATGTTCTGGCAACACCTATATTCAATGAGAACGCTTCCGGAAATGCATATTGGTTCGCGTTTTTGACAAATTTAGAATTTGTGAAACTCGATACGAACGGCAGAGTGCATCCGATAGCCCCGCAACAGCAACCTAAACAGCCCTGCGTCTAACTGCACATGTGAACGCTTTAGGGGGAATTCCTTACCCTTAGCTGCCTTACCCCCTCCCGGGCTGCCTCTGCCCCTGGGGCTAAACAAACAATAGGCTCGAGCAATCGACATGGATCCCTCTCTCCATGTGGTGTTCGTTTCGCCTCAAATGGAGCTGCCAGCTCTGAAATGGGCACGAGCTGCTTATATCGATGACCCCTCACCTTTGTAAGCCACACCCTTCCAGTATTCGTTGTTTTGGTTGTTGTTTCTTTGTTTTTTGTCGACTTCAGGTTTAAATTAATTCGAGGACAACAAAAGAAACTGTCGAAAGTGTAAACTATTTAAATATAATCAGCAACATAATTAATTATAAAGGCTTTATTTGTTCATGTTCTACACTGGTTAAATATTGCTGGGAAATTTCGTTTATATGCAAATATTGTATTATAATTTTTCAGTGCAAATATTGACCCTAGATGTACATTACTCTCTGGGTTCTAGTGAAAGAAGAAACACTATTATACTGTTAACATGAAGACAACACAGGTACATTGGGCATTGTACACGCATAGGTGCATGGTGTTTGGTTTGTTTGTGTTTTTGTGTTTTTTGTATTTTTATCTTTGCAGCCATTGCAGTTTTAGAAATATTATAATTAATTAGTATATAAAACAAGCGTGATCATTTCATACATTCATCGGTTCATTAAGACGTCATAGTCGTAAAATGTGTCACACCCTGATGACGTCACAATTGTAACGGTATTTTGATGAGGTATTGCGCACACGAATCTATGCTAATCATAAGAACTCGTAACATCCACAACATAAAACTCTATCCATTCTCAACTAGAGACATCATAAGTTTTTTTAATAATTCAGAGTTCCTTAAAAACATTTTAGTATTTGACGTTCTATATAACATTTTTCAGGAACTACATGTACATGCTAGTGGAGCGTTGGAGGGACAGAGAGAAATCCCGTGGAAATTCAATGTCTTTTTATTTCTTTTCATTTATAGTTCACACTTAATGTTCAGATATGTATCTCAATTATATTGAGATTCGTTACGCAATGGAATTTATTGTCATTCAAATCGATATATTCATTCTAAAAATGTTGTCGAAAAAAAGTACAAAAACTATGAAAATCGATACAAATGTCTGTTACATACGTTTACTTATGTATGTGACTTGTTTGAATAACACCCACCACAAAATTACTAAGTGTTCTCAGGAATCTCTGTTATCAAGCGTATTTTGTGTTTAACTTATACCTGACCTGGCCATTTGAAGGAAAATGTTTTGAAGTAATGCAAACTGTCAAAAGCTAGTCCTTGTCGACTGACAGCCACACACGACGAATGTATATATCTCCATGTACATCTACTGGGCCTTGTATCAGAAAATGAATCTATGTCGACTGCTGGAGGTCACTAACCCTGCGGTGTATATATCAACATGACACGGTTAAGTAAGCACGCACGAGGAACACGAGATCGATCCCGCTTCTGAAATGTACACCATTGCATGTTGTGGCGATATGAAGCAAGGGTGGCGTTGAAATAGACATTGGATACCACTTGGATACAAGTGACTACTACTACTACTACTACTACTACTACTACTACTACTACTACTACTACCACTACTACTACTACTACTACTACTACCACTACTACCACTACTACTACTACTACTACTACTACTACTACCACTACTACCACTACTACTACTACTACTACTACACATCTACTAGAGCTGCTACTGACGTCGTTACAAATAAAAAACGACATAATCATCCTTGTTTATATTATTTTGTAGATATTGCGGTCAGCATCAGTAAGTCATTTGTGCTTCAGACATTTCATTCATGTTTAGAATCAAACTCGAAGTTTGTCTTGGAGACAGCATGGCGGTGTTAAGAAAGTTTTTTTCTTTACAAAGATTTCTGGAATAAGCCAAGTTATTCCCCATTCCCTGTATACAGAGTTTGTCTACACACCGTGACACAAGACACATCATGGTCGTGTTTGAACAGGTAGACACATTCACCCTGAAGGTGATATTGTGCTTGATAACATGTGATATATAGAGGATATTATATCAGTGCCCATGTCATACTATGTTTACGACACGAGTGCCTAAATGTTGGTATTTCCCGAGCGAGATAGACCAATATTTGGGCACGGGTGTAATGTTCTATTTATTACCGAAGTCGTCAAATTGAGGAAAATAAACCCAAATCTACTTTCAAAAATCGGCTGGCTACCCGCCGTCACCGCATGTAGAACGCAAAGTCATAGAAAAACGTGACATCATAACATTGTTCATGACGTCACGTCACCATGGCAAAGTGATATTTTGCCCAAGGGCATCGTATGAAAAATATGAACCCCGATACTTTCGCCCTCGTAGGTAATAAATAGAGATTATTACACGAGCAAGTGTGTCATGCGACTTGAAATTTTGTATTGCGAATAGAGGTATAGCGAGTCCGAGGGCAATACATCATTTTGCACGAGTTTGGTATAAATCGTATGGCACACTTGCTCGAGTGTAATAATTTCTTTATTATCCATTTTATTCATGTACATGTGTGCACTAAAACACGGTAAGCAAGTGTGACGGCCCTGTTAATTGACGTCACGTTCAATTGTTTTATGACGTCACAGACGATGAAATACACAATATGCACACATGACATCTATGACAAAGTGATATGTACACAATATGCACACATGACATATATGACACTGGTTATATGTTTCACCATATGGGTAATAAATAGCAATATGTCAAAAAGTAAACGGATGCAAGGATGGCCAGTAGTCCCAGGCGCCGAACTTCGCGCCTGAGTTGTGTCCCTTAACTTTGTCAGCACATCATGCCCGTGCTCCTGGGTTTGACCCAACGTTTCAACGTGTACGACCTGCAGAAGGTCCGGTTTTTCTCCCACTTCAAGGTGACACCTTCGAAGCGGCGTCAAACTAAATCCACTCGTTCAATAAATTTCCGATACGGAATAACGTCTGAAAGAGTATTGTTATAACCAAGATTCCTGTCCGTTAAAATACTCACAATGTTTTGCAATTAAATCGACTTCATTCGTTCAACAATATTATAACAACAATAATATAACAACAGTATTATAACAACAATATTATAATAGCAATATTATAACAACAATATTATAACAACAATATTATAACAACAATATTATAATAGCAATATTATAACAACAATATTTTAACAACAATGTTATAACAACAGTATTATAACAACAACAGTATTATAACAACAATATTATAACAACAATATTATAACAGCAATATTATAATAGCAATAACTGAATGAATGAGATTACCGTATCAAAAAAGGCTGCTGAAGATGTCATGGTGTCACTGTAAGACCAGATATCTGGAATATGATGATTATTGTTGCTATAACGAACACCCTGTTTGTTAATATTCTGAGAATCATTAAAATTAATCAAAAATATTCCTCAAGAGCATGCACTTTGACATTATTTTTTTCCTATTTTTTCATAAATAACTAACCCGAGAACTGGTCCGTGCGTAAATATACGTTTAGAAGAAATACATTTCTTTAAACTTTTTAAAATAGAAAAGATGAATATGACTACCTCAAGTCTATGAGGTACATACAGGCGGAACAGTGCGAAATACAAGACTCAGAGCTGTGAGGGTTTTACGTGGCTTTTAGCAATCAACATTTCCATAGCGTTTCCGCTGAAGAGATTTCAAGCCAGTATTTTATTTTGAGAGCCGGGGAACCTAACTATCGTCCGTGAACCTTTAATTTACTCCACATTCCTCAAACACACGGCAATGTGCCTTTTTACCTCACTATAACACTTAACACCTTGCTTTGCTCCAACACAGTGTAAGGTTTCCCCACACCACGTGGTTTAGCATTCCAGTGGTCAGCACCAAGTATTTGGGCCGGTGCGAGATAAACATAATCATGACCGCCCGACTCAGAAAATAAACACGGCGAGAAAGAGAGACTACAGCAGAGTAAACGTGTTGGGGGGATAAGATCAGGTGTCTAACCACAGCGACGGGGAGGGGCGACCACAGACCGCAGCCATGTAGACGCTCCGGAACGCAGTGGGGGACCTATATAATGAAGTGTATATGTATGGGACCTGTGATGGAGCTCAGCAGTGGCTTTGTACCTTTGTGTGGCACACACGTGTGATGTTGTACCGGTGTGGGGGTGTAGCTGTGTGTTCGCGTCGTTGTTGGGTATATTTCTGTGAGGCAGATACGTACAGCCTTGACCTAAATGTTGTATCCGTACAGCCTTGTACTAAATGTTGTATCCGTACAGCCTTGAACTAAACGTTGCCTCCGTACAGCCTTGAACTAAATGTTGTATCCGTACAGCCTTGTACTAAACGTTGCCTGCGTACAGCGTTGTACTAAACGTTGTCCTGCGTACAAACGTCGTACGTTGTACTTCTATGCTGCACACTCCACAGTAAGGACTTCTTAAGTTGTACACGTATTTGTTGTAGCAATGACTCCGTGACACATTCATGTCCCATTGTACTTCCGTGTGACACATCCATCTACCATTGTACCTCCGTGTGACACATCCATCTACCATTGTACATTCGTGTGACAGATCCATCTACCATTGTACCTCCGTGTGACACAGCCATCTACCATTGTACCTCCGTGTGACACATCCATCTACCATTGTACCTCCGTGTGACACATCCATCTACCATTGTACCTTCGTGTGACACATCCATCTACCATTGTACCTTCGTGTGACACATCCATCTACCATTGTACCTTCGTGTGACACAGCCATCTACCATTGTACCTCCGTGTGACACATCTATCATCTACCATTGTACCTCTGTGTGAAACATCCATCTACCATTGTACCTCCGTGTGACACGTTCATCTACCATTGTACCTCCGTGTGACACAGCCATCTACCATTGTACCTCCGTGTGACACAGCCATCTACCATTGTACCTCCGTGTGAAACAGCCATCTACCATTGTACCTTCGTGTGACACAGCCATCTACCATTGTACCTCTGTGTCACATCCATCTATCATTGTACCTCCGTGTGACACATCCATCAACCATTGTACCTCCGTGTGACACAGCCATCTACCATTGTACCTCCGTGTGACACATCCATCTACCATTGTACCTCCGTGTGACACATCTATCCATCTACCATTGTACCTTCGTGTGACACAGCCATCTACCATTGTACCTCCGTGTGACACATCCAACTACCATTGTTCCTTCGTGTGACACAGCCAACTACCATTGTACCTCTGTGTGGCACATCCATCTACCATTGTACCTTCGTGTGACACATCCGTCTACCATTGTACCTCCGTGTGACACATCCATCTACCATTGTACCTCCGTGTGGCATATATATCTACCATCGTACGTCCGTGTGGCACATATATCTATCTACCTTTGTCACATCGTCACACATAATGGGGGCGGTGGGGTAGCCTAATGGTTAAAGCGTTGGCTCGTCACGCCAAAGACCCGGGTTCGAATTCCCACATGGGCACAATGTGTGAAGCCCATTTCTGGTGTCCCCCGCCGTGATGTTGCTGGAATATTGCTAAAAGCGGCGTAAAACCAAACTCAGTCAGTCAGTGACACATAATGAATAAACATGGATTTTCACTGAATGTAGAAAACATGGTCGAAGTATCCTGTTGTGTTTATTCATACTACATCTACAAGCGTGAGTGAGTGAGTCTAGTTTTAAGCCGTTTTGCTCCTGGAATCAGCTGAGGGTCACATTGATTCCTAAACACTTGCTTATGAAATAGTTTTGTTGTTTGTTTGTTGTTTGACGTCACTCACCAATATCCCAGCTATATGGCAGCGGTCTGTAAATAATCGAGTCTGGACCAGACAATCCAGTGATCAACAGCATGAGCATCGACCTGCGCAATTGGGAACCGATGCCATGTGGCAACCAAGTCAGCGAGCCTGACCACCCGATCCCTTTAGTCGCCTCTTACGACAAGCATGGGTTACTGAAGATCAATATTCTAACCCGGACCTTCACGGGTAACACATCTACAAGCGATGCGTCGATGTAAATTTGCTCGAGTTAGCACTTTAACTTTGAGATACATTTTTCTGTACCATGATTATTTGAAAGCGATGAAAAATATATGTGGGTATATGTTAAACCTATTTATGTCATTTAATGTTTTAGCTTAATGTTAAAGAGTGGTGAAATATGTTCCATAGCCACAAGTACACATGCATACATAATGGCGTTTGTCTGTCTCACAGTCACTGATCTGCATTGTTTTCCATTCCGCCCAGCCTGCAATGCAAAAACTCTAGAAGAAGCAAGTCTTGATTCCCTCAGGTCCAGGTTCTGAATGTCCGAGCACACTGGGGCACCTTTTCATTTTTAGTGAGTTATTTAATTCTATCAAAACTATGTATTTTCAGAGACTAAGAGTTTTTCTAAAAGTGGGGATCGCGACATTACATGTAAATTGTTATCATCAGAAATGTACCCAGATTTTAGTTTACAACAAATGTTCAAAAGGGGTATTATATAACTTGTTTTTAATAGTTATGAAAACTAACTATAATGTATTTTCAATATCAAACGGCACCTTTGATTAAAGGTATAACAACATTTATGTTTTATACAATAATCACATGCTGAACAGCGTTAAAATACTCTGCTACACAGACGCTGGTCATGAACCACGCGCCAAACGCGTTATTTTATTCTTCCAAAACAACAGCCAAGACGTTATTTCAAAAGGAATGGCTTTATTAATATCACATGCACTACACTACACACTGCCTTGAAGTCCCTCAAGCACCCCTTTGAAGAAGCAACGCCTCACGATACACATCTGACCGTTCAAGTAGCAGGCCGAAATTTCATTCCGACAAATTAAGAGCAACGGGTTTTGTGTTTACTTCGCGCGGAGAAACAACAAGCTTACAGACTTCGTCCTGATTATTGTCCCATGGTGGTGTGTTTACATCGGAAAGTTTTTGAATTCTGAAACGATAAATTCCTACCTTCCAATAAGCTTATGGTTTAACAAGAGACGAAATATCCATTAAGGAAAACTGCCTTTGTGGCAAGAGTAAGTATATACCTGTCTTTATGGCTCTAGCTTAAGAATACGTTGGCTCATTGTGAGTTGGTCGATACATATGTAAAGTAGGGGCTTGGGTAGAAGCGATGTATGGGTTCTTACGAACATTCCGAAACACGTATGTCAAGGCTTTACAAAACCTACCGACAAAGCTTTGCAATTACTGTATATTCTAAAAGACCTATTTTCCATCCAGACCCGTGCAGACCTTAACAGACCCGTAAATACTCTACAGAACCCAACATACGTTATAATCTACATATCGGGCCAGGAACGATCTTCAAACCGTACCCCCCATCGCGGAGGAATACAGTACTTGCTGACCCGAGCGCTACTAAAAGCGAGTTGAAGGCAGGAGCAAGACAAAAAAAGTGCCCTGCCGGTGACAAAGTCTGCGTTGAATGTCCAGACGAAGTGACGTTGACCTCGAAACAAGGAAAGCTTTGATGTGGAACAAATATCGCCTTTCTGTATGGAGGCATTTGCAGTGGAGCTAAAACGAGGCTCGCCACAGGGTACCCTCACCACGCATGCGTGGCTACAGAGAGTAGTTGTGTTAGCATTATCGACTGCGTTTTGTTCGGTTCACGCTTCGAATGACAAATTGACGGTGGTTATGTGAGGATTCTCATTAGTAACTCCTTTGAAGACCTACATTACAGGTCCACGAGCCCCTGAAGACATTGTATGTGGCAAAAATGGTAAATCCCTTAAACAACGAAAACTAAACGAAACTAGCAATATTGAAAATCAATATTAAGTGACGCCCCTCCACCTGCCTGTATCGACGCATATTGACGGACATTAACATCAAAGAACAGGCTTCAGATTAATTCAGCAGCTTTAACGAAGACACGCGTAAAAGCCAAAGTAAAGCTTTTAAAACGTCAATTGTACTAACGAAATTGTAATATGCGTAGCGTAATTTTATGTATGCAAAAGTTTCACGATGAACATTGAACTGTATGCTTCTGGGTCTACAAGACAAACTCAGATTTTATAACGTAGCACGTTTTTCTTCAGTGATTAGAACAGCTATTTACTGGAATATTTCAATTGGTAGTTTTGATTGTAAAAATCATTCAAGGTCTTATAGGGTCTTCCCTGCGTTCTTAACACGTCCAAAATGGTGGTACTTTACTGTTGAAAAACGTACATTGCATTTCCTGCATGCAAAGCCAAATCGAACACGCACGTTGATGTTACAATTAGTGTGAATATCGGAGACAATAATCAAATTCTCGGAGACTCGAAGCTGTGGGATGCAAGCTTTTTCACCAAATTTTCCTGAAAGGCAAATAGGTCTCTTTGAGCATTACAACTCACAGATATATTGTACATACATCTACTTGAAACTCTTAAAGCATAATAAGCAGAAATATCGTACATGAAAATATTTATATATTACGTATATTTTGATAACAATATTTGTCAAAGTAATCAGTTAAAAACTGTCAGAGATGACAACATATATTCAATAAAATGAAGAAAAGACGTATTATACAAAAAGCATGTTGTTGTTGTTTTTACACGAAGAAACAGTAAAATACGTTTATAAAGAGAACGCATAAAACGACCTGATTGGTATAACGGACTGTGTGTTTTTTACCGGTAACTAGCTGTATATTTCATTTGAAATGCTTATAACGGACAACGGTTATATCGAACTATACTTAGAGGTTCCATGATTTCGTTATAATAGTAGCTTACAGTATACGACTGTGTCATATATTCGTGATACGGTCATCGGGGACAACATATTGTGGTTAACATATGTCACGGCGACCAGTGTCACGGTAATACGCGCAGTACAAACACTTCCCTTTCTAACAAGGAGTCTCTTGTCCTACAATGCACATGGGAAGAGGAAAGTTGATACAGATCGCATCATTTACTTGAAACTGTAATTTAAATCCGTGATTGTATCAAATAGCCATTTAAATCCTTGTTGGAAATCAAATAGCCAGTACACGATTCGTGTCCCTGGGGGGAGAAGACGTCTGGCCAATCTTACCAAATATACAGTATATTAGAGATTCATTCATGAATTACAAAACCGTACCTTCCTTTTTAATTTTTCAACATATGAAAATTGTTACATTGTATTTATTACAAAATACCAACTAGTTGTCAATATAATTTTAAAAGAGGAATGTTATTGTTTCAATAAGACCCATATTGACACATTTAGGTTTATAAGAATTGAGATGCATTAATGAAAGTTTGAATGATAAAGTTTCCACCTACAAGCTTAAATCCCCCTTAGATCTATATGTTAACAAGCTGTTGTTATTGAGAAAATATTACATCTTCCTTTTTGCAGAGATTGACAAACACACATTTCAGATTCCGAATTTATTTAATTATTTTGTGAATGGCGCTGTTCCTTAAAGATAAGTTATGTTATTCTGTTTGTGGAGTTTACATGAGAGAGTGCACATTTATCATACGCGTTGTTTCATAAACATCGTAACAAGGCAGTAAATAGGTGAGGCACCTAAACAAACTCTGTAGGCTGAATATCCACAAGAAACATGGTAATTCTTGCTCTAACACTGTTTCAACTTGTCTTGAAGTTCGCGAACTGCCCCTTTGTGTTACAAATAAAACTTACTCTGGTATGTAAAGTTGTGAAAAAAGTTATTTTTCATGCAGAAATAGAAATATTCCCATTTACTTTCATTGAAAACTTTTCTCTTTGAAAATGGACAATTCGAGCGGAAATATGACGCTTATCATACTTAACTTTGGCCATGATCTCAAATGCATCTGGTATAAACAGGAATAAGTGATCGACTTCTTGAATTTGTCACCACGTTGGTATCTATATGAATATCCATTTCAGACAGTATACACTGTGGAGCATAGTGGTGTAGTGGTTAGCATGCTGACCTCTCACGCCAAAGGCTCGGGTTCGAATCCCGGTGGAGACACCAAAATTGTGACCTGGGTCTCATACTGTGTTGTGTCCCTGGGCAAGGCACTTCGTCCACATTGCACACAGTCCACCCAGCTGTTTAAATGGGTACCTGGGAAGCGGATGTACGGACCTATACAGTGGGACTTTGTAGCAGCTTTGAAATTTCAATTCCGTTAGGGTAATAATGTAACGCCAGAGAACAGTGTCGAGTTGGATTCTAGGCGCAAAAATTAGCATTATTATTATTATTATTATTACATGTTAGTCCATGATTGTTTCCCATAAGATACATCTTTTTGTATACATTATCGTATTCAGTTCCTACGCTAACAGTTTCTGGTAGTTGTTTTTGTGACTGTACATAGAGTCTAAACGGCGATATGTAACGTACTGATCTAGTTTTAACGCATTTAACAACGCTGACATTCTTAAGACGTGCCAAGCGGGAAAAATATTTCCCATTTGTATATCAGTACTTAATCAGACGTATCAAGGGGAAATGATGTTATAATCACAAGTACGTGACAAACGTATTCATCGGTGAAAGATAAGTAAAGAATATAAAGAATAATTCGTTCCAAGATTAAGGCCAAATACATTAATTCATGATTCACTTACGTTGTCTTTTAAAAAATTAAAATTCATTCAACGCTTAGTACTCAAATATCAATTTTCCGAGAAAGTTGCGGCAGAAGGATTTTCGCATGAGTGCGGATCGAGAAACTCATTCATTTGACCCGTTTCTGCCCACTGAGAATATAAACGTGACTTTGTATTTTGTATATTCTTGTCATCACTTTACGTATGAGGGAGGATAATGTGATGAGAATAATATTTTCGAGAAATGACATTTCTGCGTAAGATAAATGTAATACAAAATGAATAAACTGAAAAAAAGTCACTGAAACAGAAACGGTCAGAATCCAATATGGCTTTAAAAAATATTATTTATATATTTTTTCAAACTTCATTTTCCATCACGTTTGTGGTGTGCAATAAAAAATCATAATTTCACTGACGTTTTGATCAGAATGGATTTTAATGGGATAGAGTTATATCAGCATAGAAGATGTATGTGTTCACCTATTCTATGATTAAGCAATATTTTGTATGTGAACGTTGATCATGTGTGATGTTTGGTGCATGTAGTGTTGTAGCGTTGTAACGATGATTGCATATAGCACCAAGGGGCATCAAGGGGCATTTCCTACAACCAGGAAGACTATTGTAAATATTAACGGATATATGTTCTTTCTCATACGCGACGTGTAACAAAGTGCAAAAAGGAATTAGTGTCCGAGCACACCGCTCGTTTGTCCCCCTCACAAATACCGTTGGTCTGTCATACAGACCCTGAAACAAATATACCCAATGTAGTCCATGCAAGTCTAGAATGTGTGGCGGGTCTAGATTATCACAGTTTCTGAAAATGACGAAAGTCCCTGGGCTCCTTTTTATTGTGTTTTATTTTAAATTAGGAACTTTGTTTTAAAAATAAGTTCATTTCAGAGACTAGCTGTTAGTCTTATATACCATCGACAACGTTTCATAAACCCCACCGCCAGTATACTCAAACTCCTGTAACTAAGAAAATGTATATCTCAACATATATGCACGGGATTGGCGACCTTCGTTCAGAAGTATAGAAATAACGTTACCGTGTTGTAAGCTTGACTTAAGCTATTTTTCAAAAAAGGAAACTTTTAATCTTTCCAATAAAACTGGAACCTACGAATGCTGCGGTCAAACATAGAATGGGTTTCTTGGAATAGTGTCTGTTATTTTTTGGGTGTATCACACGTCACACTTGCACGACCGAAAATGCACACATAAAATGATAAAATGGGCAATGTGGAACCAGTCATTAGTTATCATTGCTGACTGTGTCATTTTGCTTCAAAGTAGGTGGCATTAAGGGTACATATACTCCCCATCAAAAGTTTAGACTCACTAGTGTAAATATAGCCACTTACTTCAGGCAACAGTTCTAAAGTAAATTTTGCAAAATATTCTATGCTGTTAAAAGGTAATTGGCGAATTTGTAACAAAACTTTACACCACAACGCAGCTGTTCACATGCAAGATATTTGCACATGTTTTTCAGCAATTTGATGCATGATCCTCGTGCAATTCATCTGCATAGGGTTTGCAGTTGGTTCCCCCAAGTTAGTGGAGAAATCAATCTTCGATGTCACCATGTATATATGCATAACATGTAGTGAGTGTTTTAAGTGAGTCTAAACTTTTAATTGGAAGTATATATCATTTATTGAAATACGAATGTAATACACATAAATGCCATTCCATATCGAGTAGAATGTTTCACTATAGTGGAGTACAGTGTTTAACTATTTCTGTCGATTTCAGTCGATTTGTTCACAAAACGGGCGACAGAAATATTTGGAAATTATTGGCTTCAATAAATGTTGGATTGAAAGGTGTAACAAATATTCCACATTGTCTAAAACAGGAGCTAGCGATTAGGCACAAGAGGTCATTCTCTACAACAAGTTACTGCTTATGAAAAATAACCTTTGTCATATATGTAATTTTTTGTACACAGCGAATATGGATTTGGGAAACTGATCGGGTTTATCAATATTCTTTATTTATCGAAATGTATTTCACGCACACCCTCTTTAATGTTTAGTTATTTCGACTTGCGGATAATTAACTTCAATTTTCTGTCAACGTTATGACAAACATAACTTTGACAACGATGAAGAATCTGACAACGTCATTGACGTCAATATACCACAGCCCGCGTGGCCAACCATATCGCCGTCTTCGTGATTATCTCTCAAAATGAATTAAACATTTATTCGTAAGATCCCAGAGCCTTTCCGTGCGTATTACCAATCCCGACTTTCTGA
Source organism: Haliotis rubra (assembly GCF_003918875.1). NCBI lineage: Eukaryota > Metazoa > Mollusca > Gastropoda > Lepetellida > Haliotidae > Haliotis > Haliotis rubra. The sequence goes on along the minus strand of NW_025766547.1, from coordinate 131,548 downwards.
AATCCCATGTGGATTAGCGTGTTGGTGGTAAAAAGATAACTGTCAATTTTCTCTTTGGGAACAAAAGCGGAACGAAATTATTTTTTCGCTCGGCGCGCACAAGCCGGGCGAGGGGACGATTAACTGTAAGAGAGTGAACGCTGAACACACTAATGAAATATTGAATGTAGAATGCTGCTTGGCTAAACAGCTGACAGGGAAGGAGATAAGCTTGCGATTCCTTCTGACTCATCGATGAGGCCCTTTATGGGTTGTGACAAATAGCGATGTCTCGTGCATTATATTCGAACAATACTATCACGCACTTCGAGTATCACAAAAATCGATCCATCATGTATCACGAAGTATATCTTTGCAAAATTAATTACGTACTGGCTGAAAGAAAATGATTTTTTCGTAGAAACATTTATCGATAATAGGTATTTTAAGATCTCATTTACAAGCGAGTAATTGAACGCCTATAATGATTTATATGTTAATATATTTCTCCCGTGAGTAAAACAAGTATCTCATTTCAGGTTAACGATAGAATTATATTTTCACATACAACACAAATTCTGTTGTACATGTTTTAAATATCAGTCCATGTGAAACGTATACAATTGTAATGTCATAAACTATATGACTGCTACACCTATATATATATTTATGCTATAGGATAAAGATAATATATTTTCATTATGTTTACTGAGCAAATGCGGCTATCAAAAGTGTACCTACACAGCAGATATGTTTGTTTTGTCCGGGAAAATTACTGTGGGAATGTTTCTACATTTGTATGACATTTTATCTATTCAGTAATAACAGATTCATATTTTATACGTATGAAAGAAGATATGTTTGTACCGAAACCGGCAAGTTGACAATGAATCATTTTCTGTCGAATTTCGCTGTGAACTTCGGTATTATTCATCGTAATCTCTATTTTCAATTTGTGGGTTTAATATTCATGGATTAGGTTTTGGAGCAAATTCAGACATGTAGTGAAAACGAAATGGATTTCAAACATGCAGCAAAAATATTCTATGTAGTTTTACCCGTCAAGATTTTGTAATACAACTCTCTAATGCATTGTTTAAAATTTTGTCTCGAAATAAGGCCATATTTTACAAAAATAATGACATTTCTATAAAATTAATTCTGAAGCATATTCTTTAAAGGCAAGAAAATATACCATCGATATGATAAATTGCTTGCAAACTTGACTTGTCGTTCCTGACACAACGTGACAATTATTCTCAGTGCCAGGAAAAGTCTTCCAAGAAGCCTGTCTCTCATCGTTTATAATTCCAAAGGTCAGTCTGACACAGTCAGATTTTCAAATCAAACCTTAATTGATTTTCTTATCTGAACAGAAACAAAGATACTCGTTAGCCGCTGTGAATAATTGATCATGTTATTTCGACCTCAAAATCAGAGTCGCGCACAGCGTGACGATGGCGTCCTAGCTGTTTGATGGCTGCTAAATTACGTCCTCATCTTAATGTACGTCACGTAAAATTGATAAATTTTATTCCATTTGGAATATTTTAGTTAAATTCAAATTGCGGTTGCTTAGGAACATCGCCTTGTTTCGAGATATGCGGGGCAATTTGTGAAAATATTGGATCATTTATTTTGTGCAAATTCATTTGTGATGGTTTGACATTTGGAATATTTGTATATTTGTTAAAGTATTTATGTTATGATTTTGGGGTTTAATAACAAATATGGATTTTTATATTGTTATTTGCTCGACTACGCTAAGACAGATGCATTGATAAATCCCCCTATACCTCCGCGTAGGCAGAAACACATTAGTTCGCCACAGAGACAACGTAACGCTGTCATGATATTGGGTATAAAAAGTGAGAATGGTCTTGAAAACTTTTAGCAATACTCTAAAGAAATTGCTGAGCAGAAGAATGTATATACTTGAAAATTACAGACGTTATCAAAAGGTTACAAGCCTGAACACAGTCGCAGACATTGCAAACTTCAAGTCCAACACACAACTATTTCCCTGCATCAAATGCATAACCATAGAACAACCACTTCGTGTTTGATTCGTTTCTAATACCATCAAACAAGGGTGTATTTCTTTTTCCATTTTGAAAATCTTTTGTCCGGCTGAACATATCACGTCAGAGAATACTTGAAATAATCCTCACACATAATGCCTATATGTACGGGGCCTATGTAGTCAAGAAACACGAACACATCTAAACCCACCTTGGTTAATCACACCCGAAAAGACATTTTGTATATTTCGTTTCCTAATCTGGCCGGCTTTAGAAGGGGTCAAATGTTGATTTGAAGTCTACACTATACTAAATAACAATTTGTTTGCAATTATCAATTTCAACGCCTGTATTCCGAGCGGAAGGTTACACTGTCAACGGAACGACATGTACTGTGAACCTGAGTTTGCATAGTATTTATAAAACATTCAATTTATTTCATCATGCATTCTGCACTCAAACGAAGTTGGATACACATGAAATCATTGGCTGATGATGACGTCACTGCTGATGTAGTTGTGGACAGGAAGTCCCAGCGAACAGCATTTCCGACAACATTTATGTTTCAAATCAGAAGGAACTGAGTGCGTGATTTAATCTGCAAATTTGGAAGACCAGGACGTTTATCTACGTCGTCCAACTGTCATAAGTTTAATTTTACCCGATTCCATAACAATTTCTTGAGTCCCAAAATGTACAACTTTGTGATTTGTTTTACTGTTTTTTTATTGTGCATTTTGTGTTCCAAGTTTAATTTTAATGCAAGGAAATGTATAAGATCGTATCCGGGGAACTATTATAAAACACATAGTCACCAAAAGTGTTTGGTGATAAAGATCATAGTGTAATACGGTAATCCATGAACAATATTTATTCATCAACTTCACCTATTATCTAGTATTATCTATTATCTAGTGTTATCTATTATCTAGTGTTATCTATTATCTAGTGCTGTTTTAGTACTGCATGAGCACGGGAACCAGCTATAAAGCTTACATTGGGAATATGGTTCGTCTTCGTCCGCAATAGGAGTGAGTGAGTTTGGTTTTACGCCGCTTTTAGCAATATTCCAGCAATATCACGGCGGCCCGGATCTTCTACGTGACAAGCGAACGCTTTAACCACTAGACTACCCCGCTGTCCCCGCAATAGGAGAGGGAGGTGCAGTCAGAATATTGTGCAATAATGAATCTACGTAAATCCTACGTATACAGACAGACAGACAGACACACACACACACACACACACAAATACACGCACGCACGCACTCACGCACGCGCGCGCCAGAGACAATTTTTTGTGGTACATTGGTGGAGGACATTTCAACATTTGATGCACCAATGACAGGCATTATTACTCATGAGATTCCCTATTTTCACCTATATCATGCGTTCCCAGGTGAACAGTTCAAAGGCCTTTGCACATGTGTATCTATGACGGGGGCCACCAGTGTTGCAGGATCCGCTCACCATTTCGCGAACACCTGGTAGCATCAATACAGTATAGTGATTCCTAAACAAATGCTCTGTCATCGTATCCTATCGTGTAAATCACGAGATTATCTGGTCTAGACTCGATTGTTTACAGACGACGTCGTACAGCTGTAATATTGGTGTGTACGGCGTCAGAGAAACACACTCTCATGCTAGAGTTAGAATTGTACAAATATGGAAACGGTTTTGTCGTCTCTATCTATTTACAATACGTAGATGCTGGAATATTTTATTTAGCCCAAATGCAAGGACACGTCTACAACTCGAACTCCACAGACTCGATACTTCGTTTTAGGCGACGTATGGGTGTGTCTCGTCATGGGTTCATTGTAACAGTATCGATCTGTATCGAACACCTTTCAATGTTTACTACAGTTAAGACGGATATTGTTAAGAGAGCATCACATTCATATTCTTAATAGTACAACTGACCGACTGACTAAGTTTAGTTTTACGCCGCTTTTAGCAATATTCCAGCAATATCACGGCGGGGGACACCAGAAATGGGCTTCACACATTGTGCCCATGTGGGGAATCGAACCCGGGTCTTCGGCGTGACGAGCCAACGCTTTAACCACCCGGCTACCCCACCGCCCCCTTCATAGTACAATGCAGCACAGTACAGTACAGTATAGTACAGGACACGCACTGCAACTAACACTACTACTGTACAGCTGTATAGGATTGATAGCGTTTGATGTTGAAAGCGATCACTCGTCACGCCGAAAGACCGAGTTCGATTCTCATGGTACGCATTTCATGTTCCCTGTGACTATATTTCTGAAAAATGTCTAAAAGCTGCGCAAAAGCATACTCACTCACTCACTCACCGATGGTAATTCAACCTCCAAATTCACATTCACTCACGAAATTCACGTTGTCGATAGCATGAAATGGAAAACACAAAACAAACGGATGGTGATTGACTTATTCCCGGTTGTTGTTGGGGGGCGAGGGTGTGGAGGGGGGTTAAAGTGAACAATTGACTTGCCTTTGCGTGTGTTTGTGGTGGTTGCCCAGCAACGCTCATCTGGAACACACGGTATTATTACCACTTACGAGTAATTCATAACACATGAAAGTGCTTCATAAACACTTGATAGCAATTCATAAACACGTGATAGAGTCCGACTCCTAAAATAGAATTCTATAATATGGAAATGGTTTTGACGCTTCTATTTGATAACTGTCGTTAATTCATGGTTTTTTTACATTGTCACGCGACAAATGGAGCAACGTGTTCTGGAAGAAATGGGAGCAATTTTTATATTATTTCAAGACAGATTGATTTGATGGATTTAAAATACATACATTCAAATAACATCCGTTCACAGTTGAACCGCCTCCGTGGTGTAGTGGTTAGAGCGTCCGCCCGGAGAGCGGAAGGTCGCAGGTTCGATCCCCGACCGCGTCATACCAAAAGACCTTAAAATATGGTACTTGTTGGTCCCTGCCTGGCGCTCGGCATTAATGGGTACAACAAGGACTGGTTGGCTCGGAGTCAGTATAATGTGTCTGAGTGGGGTATTCATGCTTCACTGCGGCATGATATCTCAGTGGGCTAGCACTACAAAACCTGCTTCAGTCTGGGCTAGTACAAGCAGCCGCACATATACATACACACGCATGCACGTCGTCATATGAGCGAAATATTCTCAAGCACGACGTAAAACCCAATTTCACCTCACCTCACCAGTCACAGTTGAATGCGACAGACAGACCTAGTTTTATGTTCACTCGTAACATAAGTCAACATATGAGACTGAATCACTGAGGAATTCAGTCACTGAACTGAACTGAGCCCGTGTATTGAATCATATACCACGACTTGTAATTTAACAAAACAGACTTGCTCAAATTATGTTTCTGATGAACCTTCAAATGACACAATTATTTTAAATCTCATCATTATTTCCTGTATAATTTTGAATTTTGTTACATCAATCTTAATCCTTAAAATCTTTCTGATTCTTCCTAGATTAAATTTCAATCCCTTCACATCGGAGACAACCCATTCCGAGAACACAAAGTCTGCTACAGATGTTCCTATTGCTAATAATATTCTTGGCAAATATTTGAGAAGGGATTACACTAATTGACCTAGAGAGTAACTGGAGACGGTTTATTTCGAATTCATTCCACAATAATGGACCCTTATTCCTTATTGTCAACATTAAAGAAACTATTTTGGAACTGACAAAACAATCTTATTCCAAAAAATCCCATCGAGTCATCATCAAAGAAACTGGCAGCTTTCCAAGTAACGATAATCAGCATGGCGACTTGTAAATTTCTTCCGAGGCTTCCCTCTTTACGTATGCAAGTTCAGATCGGGTGTCAGTGGAATACTAAACCATGGATCAAATTTCAGGCGATGCTAATTAGATGCTATGGCTCTCGCTGTCAATCAAATTGAAACAAAAATTAGGAACGGAAATTCTCAGGGAGTTGCCTTATTGGTGAAGTATTTTAATCGTTTCGTTCCACCACTTCCGCGAATTAAAACATATTCCCCATTTTCTATAGCTATAAACGAGCCGCTTCCGTTTTCTTGTCACACAATGTTCCGACTTTTGTATCAAACCCGACACATTTAATCGATCATTGTTTGCGGAGTTAATATTCCATTTCGTAGTTTGCGTAATTTAAAATCTCGTCTTCCTTAATTCGTCAATGCTGTTTCTTGTGTTAGTTTAAATGTTTGTGTAAATTACAGAATTGTGTTTTTTATTCGACTTGTTTAAGTTTGTGTTTTGACACGTCAATTTCAGAGATTTCTGTCAAACGTAAATTATCCGTGAAATTAACACATTTTGAAATTGATTTTTATGGTTTCAACTTTCAATGTTGACTTAGGTTCGCCTTCGTTACAACGCTATCATAGCATGAAATGCACGTGCGGCACGGAATATGTTATCCTATTCCACCTTTGTTAATTCCCAAACAATAACTCTCTGTTTTATGAAATACATATAAAGATATAAACGTAACAAGGAAACGTACAAAATTCCCTTTAAATATTCAATAAGTTTCGTGAGAAAATTCCAAAACGACTTTTCCCCTACCAAGGAACTGCCTCTCTGTGAAATGTTTAGCTAACGATTCATGGCAAATATTGAACTCATAATATAACCGCTTACGATCTGCCATTCAAAATAATTAAATTAGTTTTGCTAAAACAATTCAAACGAAACACAGAGCTGATTCTTGCTAAATTGGTACACATCTTCCAAATTATATCTATATTGTAGTACCGTATTACTTCTATATAAATATATGGGGCGGTGGGGTAGCCTAGTGGTTAAAACGTTCGCTCGTCGCGCCGAGGGCCCGGGTTCGATTCCCCACATGGGCACAATGTGTGAAGCCCATTTCTGGTGTCCCCCGCCGTGATATTGCTGGAATATTGCTAAAGCGGCGTAAAGCCCAACTCACTCACTATATAAATATATACGATGCGCAGGTAACGACTAAGTTACCACCGGTATTGGAGTTGAACAAATCTGTGTGTGTCGCTTCCAGACAAAACCTCTTACGATTTTATTTAAACGTTGATATGAACGCAGGGAACGAATTAAAACTCTGGGTGCAAGGTCGTTTGAATTGATTGAACGACTTTGTCTTTGGTGGGGATAAAGTCCACAGTTTCGATATTCATGTAGGATAGTATACAAAATACTTCATCAAAAGAGGTAGGCTAGCCCAGTAGGCTGGGACGCCACGTCGAAGACCGGGTTCGACTCCCACCATGATAACACTGCGTGAAGCCTTTTACTAATGTGACAGTGAAGACCGATACCGAAAACGATATTAAAACGTTCTTCTCATTCAGTGTTGGAACACGCCTACCAATTATGACGGCAATTGTACCTTTCAAACAGGTATGAACTATTTTCTCTTAAGAGTGAATTTAGGGCAGGTCACAAAACAACTATGAGGGTTTAGTTTTACGCCGCACTCAGCAATATTCCAGCTATATGGCGGCGGTCTGTAAATAATTGAGTCTGGACCGGACAATCCAGTGATCAACAGCATGAGCATCGATCTGCGAAATTGGGATCCGATGACAGGTGTCAACCAAGTCAGCGAGCCTGACCACCCGATCCCGTTAGTCGCCTCTTACTACAAGCATGGGTTACTGAAGATCAATACTCTAACCCGGATCTTCACGGGTGTTTAACTATGAAAAGTACTTGAAAAATGGCGCGAGTAGTTGTTGAAAAGTAGTATGCTAGTACTTGGATCTTAGTATCAGCATGTCTTGGCTGGTTCCAGTAGAGTGAATAGTGAGGAGAGTAGTGTTTTGCGATAATTTCACGGTTATTTTATAAAGCGGCGTAAAACTAAACTCACTCACTCACTGTGGGCTAATTATCATGACTCATTACTTGGGGCGGTGTCAGTACCCAGAGATACTGCACCGCCGTTAATAGTTATGTCTATCTCACAGGGGTTGTCATAGATGCGACTGTAGTTTTTCTTCATAGCCAGAATAACATGGGCACCCCTAGTAGACACACAGTATACATTATTTGCGTTGGCCAGTCCGAGTTCTGTTCCGTTGCATGGCAGGCAGGGTAACATCAAGTACCATCATATAACGTCTTGTGGTCTGAGGAGACCTTCGTACTCGGGGTAGACCCTGGAGTGATTAGACCACGGAGGCGGAAAGTTAACAATAATTAGATTCTTCAAGTTAATGATAATTAGATTCTTGCATATAGAGGATTTCATTTGGTACAAAAACATGTCTATCTCACCTAGTGACCTGCAAAGTTTCTAAGTTCATGGTTGCCGTTGTCACGAGTAAAAATGCCAACGTTACAGGTCACGAGTTGCGATAGACGTGTTATCTGACAAGGCGAAAACCTTTATTTCCATGATTTACTCTGAAAAAAAACGGAGATATATTGTGGTTGATTGAAAGTATTTCCGGCATTGCATGTTATTTTTACTCAGAGAAATGGCCGCCTCCGTGGTGTAGTGGTTAGAGCGTCCGCCCGGAGAGCGGAAGGTCGCGGGTTCGATCCACGACCGCGTCATACCAAAAGACCTTAAAATATGGTACTTGTTGGTCCCTGCCTGGCGCTCGGCATTAATGGGTACAACAAGGACTGGTTGGCTCGGAGTCAGTATAATGTGTCTGAGTGGGGTATTCATGCTTCACTGCGGCATGGTATCTCAGTGCGCTAGCACTACAAAACCAGCTTCAGTCTGGGCTAGTACAAGCAGCCGCACATACACATACACACGCATGCACGTCGTCATATGAGCGAAATATTCTCAAGCACGACGTTAAACCCAATTTCACCTCACCTCACCTCAGAGAAATTAATATTTCAGTCTTGAATATGAATATATATTTCATCACAAAATACACAAGAAAATTAAAGTTCAGACGTTTTAGGTTGTATTGCTAATAGTTGTATCCATTTCCTAAGGGTTGTCGAAGTTGTGTAACCAGAATGCTGAAGACTAACTCCAACACGGGCCTTCAGAGGTCCTCTTACAATCAACGTAATCTGATAAGGACTTATTCTGGTCTCGAGTCCTCATAAGATGTAAATTCAAAACATCACTGCTATTTAATTACAACAATTACGATCTTCCGAACATATAATACATCCGAGCAGTTGAACACTAATTGACGTCAAAATAAACGGATTATCCCATAAAGATAGAATTATTTAATCCAAAAGCCGTAAGACGAAATAAGTTTGTTAAAAAAAAAAATGTCATCAGAAATATCACCTTCAAACTCCAGTTACCGATTTGTGGAAACATGTCGACCTTTCAGTGGATATCTAATTGGACCTGTCATGCCACAATTGACCTATACGGGGCCTCCCGAGCCCTGAACACAACACAATACACGACTCGCTTTCCACGTATACATTTTGTTGCGATATAACGGGATAGATTTTGCATACATTTAAGGAGTTTTATGACGTAAATACCAGATAAGGTCGTAATCAGGTTGTATGTCGTCGACGCAGACAGCAGGTGTACACGATGTGGACGTCACGTACAGGTGTAGATGATATTGGTGTGATTCACAAATGTACATATCTAGCGTTAATATGTCGATATAGGGTGTATTTGGCGTAGATACCGTTAGAAGGATAAATTGTAACGATAGTATAGTCAAAAGGGAGTATTTACCATACGGAAAGCAATGGGTATGATTTCGCTGTTATTTATTTAAAATTCATATCAAGTAAGTTGCTCTTGGGGGACCCTGAAACAATAATATCCAAAAACATACTACAAACAAAATAGGCAATATTTCGGCAAATCTCGCTCCTACTCTATGTCACTTTTTATAATAGCATTTAACCAAGTAAAATTTTAAATATTGTGTTATATTTGAAAGAGAAAATATTAATCCTGTTCTTTCTTGCATCAGTTCAAAAGTATAAAAACGGATGTTCTGCGTTTGGTGCTGTACCCTACGTCACTGAAAAGTAAGTTGATAAAGAAAATGACAATTTCCTTGCAGCATTGTACAAATATTTACGAAATATGAGAACAGATTATTTAAGATATTTTTGTCTCTTTATAACACATTTTTAAGAAAATGTGAATGTGTTAATTTAGACATGAGTTAGAGCTAGATATGTCTACATAATTGGGGAATATACATTTTACACTGGTGTGAAGTCTGTGTATTGTTACGCCTCATGCCCCCATCGACAAACTATTAAATCGTTCACGGCTCTACTACATTTGTAGCTAATAAATCTTTTTAGATTTAGCATAATCAAAATTTTGTAAGTTCTTCTTATGGAAGTATTAATCCGATTATGCTAAACATTTTTATTTCACAAAAGATTTCACGTGTTTTGAAATCTCCAGCGTTATATGTTAGATGGTGGTAATGTGTTTAACTGTCAGATTGTAGCAGTAATGCGTTGTAAATGTCAGATTGTAGTAAGGCGTTGTAACTTTCAGATTGTAGTAAACTGACTGGGGCTTTGTGTCACATCACGACTTAAATGACAGGACTGTCCTAAGTGTGTGTTAAGGTAGTCTGCCTACACTTGTATTATGTCTGTAGGCAGAATGAGATGTAGGTAGTAGGCAGAATGAGAGTAAACCCTTTATGTAAAGTCATGTGATTAGTGTCACAGCATTTAAATACTTAGTTTAACTTTAAAACGTTCGATAGTAGACATGAGGAGGGTATTTTCAAACTTGACCACACACTCCCATTTTCGCCAACACGTGTGATTAAGTGTGCATGACAGTGATTCCCGCCTTCATGATAAAGTCGGAATATACGGTACCGCTGAGCCGAAATGTTTAACTGTTATGATTAGGTTTGTCACTCTTAATTACGATACATGATTAGTCGTAACGATAAGATGGATAAGTGGAACGAGTCCCATGGCTTGTGGACCATCCATCCGTTAGCCTAATATAATACGAACTAAATTACTAATAATATTGTTGACTAAATATTGGTTGAGCCCTAAAACCGCATGGCTTTGTACGTTTCTAGTAATTTATTATATTTTACAATTTTTTATTCAAGCATTTTGTAAATACATGTTAAAATCAGATCTATATTTTCGACAAATGTATAGTTTTTTCAAAAGCTTATAGAAAATATTCCCATTTTGAAATTATGTCATGGGGTCAATATTCGGTAAATCCGTGTCAGGAAAAAAGCATATTTAATCTATTTATTTCCATATTAAGAAAAGCAACTCTTGTTATATTCATAAGTCATTTCTTCTAGAAACGGAGTGGATTGTACAATTCCTACTGACCCGTGAAGATCCGGGTCAGGATTTGTCTTCAGCCACCCATGCCTGTCGTAAGAGATCGACGGTATCGCGTGGTCAGGCTCACTGACTTGGTTGACATGACATCGTATCCCAGGTGCGTTAATCGTTGCTCATGATGTTAATCCCTTGTCTGATCCAGACACGATATTTACAGACCGCTGCCATGTAGCTGGAATACTGGTGAGTGGCGTCAAACAACAAACAACAAACAAACAAACAACAAACAATCAACAACAAACAAACAAACAATCAGAGCTATTTTATAAGCAAGTATTTAGGAATCGGTCTACTCCCATTTGTGAGAACTCCCAATTGTGAGACTCCCAGTTATGAGACAGTGGAGTAGGAGGTAATTAACAAAGAAAACACACCATACTCCCCTGCCTGATAGAATGGATTAACCCTAGCTAATTACTGATTTGCTATGTAACTGAATCTTTTGGAGGTAACCTAATTAAACTTTATAAGATAAATTGATTAACATACTCAGGTAAATGTCCATAAAAATTAAACACTTTGTGTAGGTAACTTCATGATCATTTGAAAGAGAAATTACTTTACCTACTCAGATTTACTCCGTCTCCGAAACTACAAGCTATAGTTTAAGAAATAACTCTGAAATACAAGGAATTTACAGTCGAACTGCCTCTTATGCCAAATCCTTTTTACCCGACACAATAAATTTATGAAATGCCCTACCAAGAGTCATGTAGTCTCACAGAATTTAAAAACCTAATTACAAAAACCGAAAACAAGATTTATATTGACCTTAATTATGGATCTTGTTTTTGTCAAATCGTTCACTGCCGCCTCAGGCTCGGATGTAGCGACCTAAATGCGCAATAAGCATGCATAAAACCTACATAATACATAAAAATAAATATACAAGCATATGTACAGATAAATACTGTAAATAATGCATATCGCAAAATAAATAAATATATCTGTGAATCAATCTTATCAAGCGTAATGTATTCCGTATTAAGAAAACATATAGTGAAATAACCATTATCTATAATAACTTACTCCATAATTAGTAACAATTCATTGAAATATCATTTATTTTGAAATAAAGTTTCCCATATACAGTAAACAAGCCACATTCTTGACTGATTATCCGTGGCACGTTGTCGTGAACGGTGATGACGAGAGCAGCAATCGTCCTTGTCACATACTGGCATGTTGCTTCCGTCGGGCACGGCTGCTGATGGTGTAGGTCTCGGAATGTCTTATCTCCCTCAAACATTACCGTCCACTTCCTTGACGCAATACAACCAACTCCATCGCCATTTACATGTGAACCTCCCGCTGACACTAATTCAGCGACTTCAAGCGGTTTTCGTTTAGCTTATGATAGTCCGAGATTTTGGGTTGTTTTTTCTCTCTTATTCATTGTGAATTTTTTAATGATTTTTTCCTTATTAGCGTATTGTATTTTACTTTCTGTAGTAATAATATTCGTTTTGAAAATAATGAGAACACGTTTACTCTGTGCTCTAAAATGTATTTGACCTTATGTTGACATTTATTGTTTTAATCGATTAAAGCGCTATGCCATTTGTTTTATGGTTACATACTGTCTTTTCATAGGCACCCAAATATGTCACTGAAGTAGCTCATTATTAATAGGCTACGTAATACGGGTCACTCATGTCAGACACACAAGCCACAGTGCTGTGTATTGTATAGACAAAAATAATATAAATCATATATATTCACCATGGAGAACGCGCGTAAGGTTAGAATATGGAAGTTACATTTCATACACTTTGTTGAAGGGGCAAGAGCTGACAGTCTATGTAAAATGAAATAACACTAGAAAAAGAAATTACCTAAATACATTGAAAATATAAAAGTGAAATTTGAATAATCTGTAAACAAGACAGTCAGTACTGACACACAAGTACGTGGAAACAGTCGAATTCTTTTTTCCAAAGTGATAAAATTATGGAAAACTGACTGGTTGTCTGTCATGCATAAAAAGTAAATTTTGCAAAAAATTTAAACAGACTTTCAAGATGAAAAATAATATCCTGATATTTCATGATATGGAAGTGTGATTTGTCAGGTATGCTTGTATAAAGAATTATCGGTAATAAAGAGAGGGGAAAATTGTATACAGAGATTGTAATTAAAGACTGACAATTGGAGAAGCTGTTGTTAACTTTGTGTGCAAATTGTGTGTTAAATTGTGTGCATGTAACTCCTGCAACCACTCATGTAGATTAAAATACTGCGTGACTGGGTAATCTTGTGTAAACAAATCTGGTTCAATGAAGAGATGGGTGGGAAATGAAATGTCAACCATCTGCATGTCCCTTCCGTGCTTCAAATGGTGTAACTTTGTGCTGAATGTAAGCACATTTATTCATTCTTATAAACCCATCAACAGCTGTGCAACAACGAGAAATTTTCAAAGGTGTGAATCAAATAGAGGCGTGTATTCACAGCAGTACGGTTAATGTTTTTTATTGGAGTGAGTGAGTGAGTGTGAGTGAGTGAGTGAGTGAGTGAGTGAGTGAGTGAGTGTGTGCTGCCATGCCGTGGTTCAACAACTTACCAACGAATATACCCCAAATTGGTCAATTTGTACAAAAAAAGAGGGACCCGTGAAAACCAACATACAACTCAACCTTACCTCTAAAACATCCGTTCAATAAACACTGCACACTATGTACCAAGGTACAGAACGGACACGCACCACTCGTCACCCTGATGCGACTTATATTGTAAATTACACAGCAGTATGCACGATTGCCACGAGCGAACACAAAATAACAATCAGGATTCGTTAACAACAGAGAATCTAATCCGGAGCATTTACTCTATTTCTGATGTTTATTTTCATTCCGTGTCTACACAGCCTATTTCCGTATGACCAGTTATGTAGTCTGTGATGCAGACCCTGAAACAAATATCTCCAATGCAGCCTACTAGTTGTGACGACATGCAACAAAACACTTTCCACATCCACAAGACATCTGTGTCAAGTTGGCTGTACATTTCATGAGCATGTGTTTGTGAATCTCTATCAAATAGTGACGATGCCAGGTATTCTGGAAGATGTTATCGTACCCTACTCTACCCACTGATAGCTCCCGTCATAAACACATGCAAGCGCTAGTCAATTGTTTACCTGAACAACTCGGGGAAAGTATGGTACAAGTCAAAATAGGGAATTTCATCGAAAAACGTTTTATGTTACTGATGCATCAAAGTGCGAAATGCCTTCCACATGTCTACCATAAAAACTGTTGAATGCTTCACTGAGGCCTTGAATGATGTCATCTTGATCTAACAAAATCTGAGAAATCTTGGCAAAAAGAGCATACTCGATTGTTCCTAAACTGTTGTGAAATGTCAACACAATTGGGGCTGAGCTATTGAAAATGTGTCCACGAGTTCTAAAATCTGGTTATGCGTTTATTTGGTTTAGTTTTCTTCAAAGATTATTATTAATTTATTGGTGATGGCAATTATGGGTTAAGTTCTAATAAATTGAGTCTTTCCTGCACGTGTATATATTATTTCCATACAGTAATCCACCTTCATTTTTCACTCTACATATAATCACTCACTGTTTACATATATTCACAATTTTCCATAAAGAACCACAACAAATTTGGTTTCCTATTGCCGTGTCGGATGCAGTTAAAGATATGGAGGGTGTTATGTACATGGTGTCCATTAAAACACAATCGGTTTGTCCACAAACACCGGGAATCGCTGCTACAAACATAATCGATTATCGACTTTATCATATTCCCATGTTTATGAATCACTGTGTAATAGGTGTTCCCGAAAAGGTGAGCGTACCCTGTCCCATAGTCTCTCGTACAGACCCTGAAGCAAATATATCCAAGAAAGCCCACGCACGTCTAGAAAATGTGGCAAGTCTTGATTTGAAAATGAAGAAAGTCCCAGGGCTCCTATTCATTATATATATATTTTTTCACTATGAACTTTTTTTTTCAGTAAAATATGTTCATTTCAGAGACTAGTTGTTAGTCTACCTGTCCCAGTCCTGGCATCTGTCTCCACACATTCGGAGTAGGTTCAGCCACCTTAAAACCCAAGGGAATATATTGTAAAAGTCACAACAAAGAATTACACGGAGAACGAATTTTGTCACAAATGCGTCAAGTTTAGAGAATCTTAACTATGAACATTCGAGTATTTTGATGGAACATCTAACAACAACATATACAACGAAATGTAATATGAAGACACATCACAATGGACGACATTGTTAAACGTCCAACGCGAAAACTTATGCATGAGTGAAAATAGTCCATGCATTAATTCATCACGGTAACACGATCATAATACACACTCATGTATACAAATCGAATATGTATGTGCACCACAGTGAATAATATTGCTAAAACACGAATGATAAGTTAAACACACCTACAAGTAGGAATGATGTAAATATGATATATAAACTGTACCAAAATACATGTAATGTTTATATGAAAATATAGGTGGCTGTGTGTGTCTCTCTCTCCCTTTGGATTTATACTGCCTCATCAAACATTAAACATGGATTTATATTATGATTTCCCCGTTTATATAGGTAATATGTGATCAATCTTTCCCAGCTAATGAATGTTATAGTGTCTAGAACACCAAACCAACCGTTGTTCCACTAAGCCCTTACGATGACGTGTATTTTAGCTCATATACATTTGAACGATTTTCTCCCTACAATGATGAAACATGCATGTATGTGGTGTATATATGTTACATTACACCGACATCTGTCGACAGTATCCTTCTCAAATTACATTAATCAATGACCAGTCTGTATTCAGCTCAGCGTAAATGTTCAACAAATTTCTTTAATGAGATTTCCCCTATTTCCAGCTCACCGGGCTCCGGCCTATTTCTACAACTACACAGAATTCAGAACCAGAATCTGGTTATATTTATGATGTGAAATTTTCCTAACATCCCCATTCATATTAAATTTATAATGATATTTCGCCCTGATACGAGTCATAACTCACAGTTTATAAATATGTCTATCTCGTGAGATAGTCCATCAATTATACACAACATATATTTCAGACGCGGTTTTTTTGCCGAACGGTATTACATACACGTGATGTGATATTCAACCATTTTAAATTGATTAAGAAAGATTAAAAGGCGCGGTCGAACCAAACCCTGTCAGACAGTTCGAGATGTGTCTTATGCCTTTCAGTTAATGAGCTCGTCCTAATTATTTAGCCCCTGCGTAAATTCTACCGCGCATGCGCGGGGACAGCGGAAATGGGAGATAGTATATGTGGAAGGTGTGTGAGCGATTTCTGGTTTGTCAGCCTGACCTGTCTGTCGTGGTTTGGTGAAACTGTAACAGGCTAATTCGGGATCGTTAATACATTATAATTACGTCTCGATAGCATATTCTCTTCCTGTGACGTGTCAAAATGTTTCGTGTTAGTCTCAGGTTGTTTCCATGCATGCAATGTAAGGACAGGAAGCTTGGGCTGTTATATAACGTTGATTCCTGAATGTAATAAACACGTGAAATATTGCTTTCGTTTGTGACACATGACCGCAAAAAGAATAATCTCATCTAGAAACGTAATAAAATGATAATTAGGGGAGAATAAAATTATGCAATTAAAAATTCAGGATCGATTAATTGTCTAAAAAAGGATATATGATTTTTTTGTGTAAATAATGCACACACTTGAAACGGGAGGATTCAACCGTCAAGAATAATTTGTTGTTATTATTAATCAATGTAGAATGTTGTTTCGTAAAGAAGCAGTTATAATAAATATCAGGTTCTTTGTCTGGACACAACAATCAAGTGTAAAATGCTGACCATTATGGTGACCATACGGGCAAATGTTGACAGGACTTGCTGCGGGAATTTGCGAGAGCCTGAGCAAATTCAGGGCTAATTGGCACTCCGTTCTCAACAGGAAATAAATGCTGGGTCTCTTTACTGGGGTCCAAGCACATATAATGGACCAGCTAGCCGTTTATCAATACATGGCCGTGATGGACGAGAGGTCTGACTGAGAAATATAAACTCCCGGCGAAGCGCTATCGATTTTCCGCAATCACTAGACAATCATCTGAGAAATAAATATTGGCCACCATTCTATAGGACTGACGTCACTGGCGCGTAAGGAACGACAGGAAATTCGTTTAATTCAATAACCGCCTTGTGATATAATATTTTACAGCCTTTGCTATAAAAATAATGAATTGGCAGTTCAATCTAAATGGCTTCATCTAAAACGACAGTATACGCCCTATGTCCGAATTTGTGTGCACGAACATCCAGAATGTCGTCTGCTACGTCTAATATCATCTGCGAACGCGGACCAGTCTCACCCGACATCGGAGAACTCCGCGGTAGTAAATCAATTCTCAAGCGAACCCAGTCCCCTTGTACAGCGAAGTCGACCTGGTTTCCGCGGGGAGCACTGGTATGTTTACGTTTTGAGCGCCTGGCCAAGCCACACGGTTACTCGCGCCAAAAATGTTATCAGTCGAGTTATTCCCGACAAAAGCAGACGATCAATACGGACGGGTCTATTTCAATATGCAAAGGGGGGTTAGGTAGGAGGGAAGAAATTCCTTTGTGGTCCAGGGTGCGTCGATGTTTGAATATGAACAAATGACTGTAACGTTTTGATGAGATACCGTTAGTCCATGTATCTAAACGTCAATCTTCAAATTTCGTCTGATACTGTTTTCCAAAAACAATTCGGTGTTATCTAGAAAAGATAGCCAACTGCTCGGGCAGAGATATATCAGAGCGTTTTATCACCACCTTGAATTTTCTAAGTAGGGCACTGTTTACATCACTGAATTTTTCACAAACAAATTTCATCACCAAAAAGATTTTTAAAACTAATTGAAAACGTTCCATTCAGTTCTTACAGCTACAAGATGGATCTATTCAAATAATGGTCGTGTTTAGTGATAGTCGGACCGACAAAGACCTTCAATCGATGAGCATTAAACTATCTAAGGTCCAGGAGCGACCGAGTAAATACTGCTTAACACTACAGCAGCTATTTGCGGCTTTAATGGTCTCAGGAATTATTTCATGTATTAAATATTAAGGAATAATTACAGAGAAATATTTCGAACTCGATTACATTCCAACGACGAACATGATACAAACGATATAAAGAAATTAGGAATATAGTCAATAGCAATAAACAGCATCTTACGGCAGGTCGGTGTGTTTGTTGAGACAGTTCACACAGAAAAATGCAAAGTTTGCAAAACATGTCATTTACATGAAAAGACATATTTGCGAATGTGTTATTGGCTGATATTACCTACACATGAACGTACACAGCACGTGCAAATCTCGGATTTGTTGATGTCACTGTGTGTTAAACGCGATCTGCACATGTTTAAGTAATCAAGTGACTTCCATCATTTTAAAAAAAAATGAAAATACGCTGAAAGCGACGTGGCGATGTTTCCTGACCTAATTGTAACGTTGTCACACGAGGTGCGTCTCGCGGTGAAAGAATTGACAAAGTAGAGTGTTTCTCTGTACATGCATTCACCTGGATCAGCCATTAAACACTGATTAGTTTCTTACTAACATGCTTGCAATATATATATGGATTCGTAAATGTACATTGCTTTTGACAGAGATTTCCTCTGGATGTGGAAAGAGTATTTTCGCTTCTGTTTGACAAAACACTATGTGAGAGTTACCTATTTGGCTGTTGCAACCTATCTGTTTGCAATTTTATAATTATAACATTCTTCAGCAAAATTCCCCACTCATCTGAAACAGTCACGATTAATATTTTCATTCTACATTGAAGAGAATTTAACTGACTATATTGCCCTGGTAACCTAAAATTTTCAAAATGGTACATTTATCAATTAAATTGACTTGCGTCACTAATTGCCAATGACCCATTCATATGATATTCAAATTTATATTGCCTTATACTAAATGGAATGTTTGTGCAGAGACTCGAGACTAATATTCGGGCGTTGTCCTTTTTCCAACCACAAGCCACATCAAATATATTCACCGAGCGTTTTCATGATTTGAGAAGTGTATACATTATTTGCCAATTATATGTGACCAGCAAATTACTTGTCACAGTAACTCTGAAACTGCGTGCACAAGATTGCCAATTTTCTAATTAACTAATTACTCTTTAATTATTCCGATTATTCGGTATTGCGATGAATTCCTCCTCATATTAGAACACCTTTGAGACATTGAGGAACAAATAATGACGGCTGGTTTTGGAACTATAGTCTCATGTTCGGTACCGCGTTTCTATGTGTTAAAATTACTACTACTCGGAAGAATAAAGTGTGCACTCGAAAATTGGATTTTGACCCAAAACAGAAAAGTTATCAAAACAATTGTTCGTCTGAAAACGGTCGCCGCCACACAGCAAGGTACAAATCATCGTTATAATGCCTGTATCAGGTACGTCGCCATCCAATAACCATTTCATGTTCGTGTTTTTGCCACAATTAGACATGGGGAGACATATTAGAAAACTTCATTCAGAACACGAAAACCATTTCATCGTGTAACATAACCACCAAAATAACAGTTGAACCAACTGTATTGCAGATTTTACATTCACGTTGCATTTTTTACAACTTTCGGTAATCTGCAGAGAGCGATCTTGCTATGTGGCTGTAAGACATGAAATGGCATTTAGCTTAAAGATTTTAACTTTCGTATTTACACAGCAACAATTGGATGTCAATTAAACAGAGATAAATTAATTTGTTTTATAATCATCACACTTACAAATTCTACTACAGTCTGTCATCTGAAAACAACCGTTAAAATATTTTCAATATCTACAAATTCTGAAATTGAGTGAGATGCTGAACTTGTCTTGTTACAGTTTCAACA
Organism: Haliotis rubra; assembly: GCF_003918875.1. Classification (NCBI taxonomy): domain Eukaryota; kingdom Metazoa; phylum Mollusca; class Gastropoda; order Lepetellida; family Haliotidae; genus Haliotis; species Haliotis rubra. The sequence continues at coordinate 111,381 of NW_025766547.1, read as the reverse complement.
CATAGTTCCAAAAAGTCGGTTCGGTAGTACAGCAGAGATCATTAACTGTAGATCACACACATAAATATAATTGTCTTTAGTTAAAACAAAAATAAACCTCAAGTGATTCGTTAAACTACATCAATCAAGAAATACGTATCATTACACAGATACTGCAGGAAAGAATTTACACAGAAATACCCCAGCGTTACCACTGAAGCTTATGTCCAGTCAGCTGCAATAACTGGTAAACTGTGCAATACGTCTGAACATAGTTACAGTCGACTTTTCAAGCCTAAAATGTAACCTTTCATCTCAATATTGTATATAGCAGGTTAAACAGTAAGTGAAGGACAATATAAGCTTAGAAGTGTCAAGAAATATATAATCGTTGTGATAAAGTACCGTATGTGAAATAAGGGACACGAGAAAGCATTTCGAGTTTGTACCATGATATATAACTGTACACTGAAACAAAAACTGTTTTGATAAAATTATGCGCATTATGAGTTTTTTTATTTTTACAAATTGTATGCAAAAAATAAGACCATGTAGAAATATTTTTTTCTATCAAAATGCAAGTATAGTTCATCTTTTCCATATGACACCCATAACATACGATATTTTCATTAAATATCAAACATACGACACAATCAACTGAGAAGTATAAATGTTTTCGCTTCTCTGTAGAATTGGTATCGCCCAATGTACATGTTTAATTATCTAGAATAATATACGCCAACATTACATTAGCAATAACACCCTCGGAAAAAATACAATAATCAACTTAGCATCATCAAGTGTATAATTTGTATAATATTGACATGAGCTAGTTATAATCTGAAAAGATATATACTTGTTATAAAATACATTTGTATGGACATGCAATACTGAAGAAGTACATCCCATACATGTGTATATAATTGTCAAGACATTATTACATTTATTGTCTGACCAGCAAATAAGTCCTGCTTCAACGCGAACAAAATCATAAAAGTCAGTTGACATGACAAGGTCATCTGCATCTGCATTAAAATTTAGAAATTATTATTGAGTTTGTTTTTATAAACTGAAATCGCCAAAATGTTTTTCAAATATATCTAGTTGATTTCGTATATTCCGTAATACATTTTAATGTCAAAAAGACAAACGGTTCAAACCTGTGATAAATCCTAATGACATTAAAGAATTTTCAAATGTGTTCTCAGTAATATGTCTTTTCACTAAAGGTACTGCATGTATTGTTAACAGAAGTAGCGCCACATTAGACCTGGATCAATACCAGCTTGATATTACTCTGACACTGAAGCCAGAGAATGCGTGGTTAATGGCAGCCTATCGACTTGACGTTATGACGTTATGACGTTATGCGATGCTCTGCTTGACGCACTGATGGATGTTTCAGTCGCGGTGAACTGTAAACTTATATCGAAATATTACTGACGGTTCTGTATCATGTCATCACTGATTTTCAGTGGTCCATTTACATGATTTTCACATGTTTTCCCTTTACATTTACATGATTTTCACATGTTTTCGCTTTACATTTACATGATTTTCACATGTTTTCCCTTTACATTTACATGATTTTCACATGTTTTCCCTTTTCATTTACATGATTTTCACATGTTTTCCCTTTACATTTACATGATTTTCACATGTTTTCCCTTTACATTTACATGATTTTCACATGTTTTCCCTTTTCATTTACATGATTTTCACATGTTTTCCCTTTACATTTACATGATTTTCACATGTTTTCCCTTTACATTTACTGGAATCTGTTTCTGAGAATAGTCAAAACTGGGTATTTTGGGAAGCTGGCGTTTCATATTTAATATAATTTACGACAAATTAGCATACATTATGAATTTGTGTATCACAGATGAAGAGGCGATGAAACTGCACAGTTATCAAGCATGGAGGCGTCTCTACGATTTGAATCCACGTGTTGGAGCATCAGTAACGTTAGTATCCTGCTGCCGGTAGGGAAGGACATGCTTGCCCTTTCCAAGGACACCTGGTGTCATCACTGATGATCATTTCATATCAGTTTTACCGCTAATTTATTCTGATGGAATCTTTGGATACCTGGCACTGGTTATCCTCTACCGCAGCGTCATATATTTATATTTGCATCCATAATTCCTAATGTCATTGAGATGTCTTATCATGGCAGTTGAAAATATTATTTGTTTTACCATTTATTTACTTATGAGAGTGTTATAAAATAAAAGGAATACTTGATATAATGAACAAAGAATTAAGGGATCTTAACTGTTTATAAAATAAGAGGGAAAATCACAAACGGGGAGAATATAGTCTGAAGTCTTGTATGGCAGAGTGCTGTCCATAGCTATGGTTGTATCGATGTGTTTTGCATTTGTTTGTTTGATAAGATTGTAACAATGATGTGTGCAAATGGAAAAACCAAAGTACATCTTCCGCTAGATTCCTTCCTGTTTTTGAAGTGAACAAAATATCAAAACAAATTATGCAGTGTTTTCATATCGCAGATAGTTAGTGTTATTTCCTTCAAATTGAAATGTGTCCGGGGTTGCAAGGCACTGTCATAATATAAACACTGTACAGGAAATATGATATGATACCAGTCAAATAGGAAGTGAGGCCAGAAACAAATATTTGTTGATGATAGGGGTGAAAGGTAATCGCCTTGTCGGATCCCACAGAAGCCGGCCGCATAACAGTGATTGACAAGAATACAGAAACCCTTCAGAATGATCATCATGGTCGCATTTGGTAGGCAGATTGTCATTTAACACAATAACACAATATACTTCTCGGGTTTTCATTAACTAAACCCACTGCAGCTGACCAGGCCATAAGGAAGTCGGTTACATTGACACTGTGATTACATTGGAAATTGTCATTACACTGTTTCTATATACGCGTACAATATCAAATAGACTGTAAAATGTTTAATGTGTATAAATTCCACAATTTATTAAAAAAGATATTTATGAATGCATTATGGACTTGCTGAAATGCATTAAGATCACGTAGCGCTATTGTATGTCTATGAATAGAGAAAAAGGAACGAGATGATTTTATTTTATTTGTACACGTACAGAGTTTAGATACGAGATGAAACTTGTGACATTCTAATGATAATAAGATGAGATTGGTCTAGTGGTTAAGGCGTTCGTCCATCACGACCAAAAAACTGGTTTGATTCCCCACTTGAGCATTATGTGTAAAATAACTTTTCTGGTTCCTTTCGTTTTACGACGCCACACACTGGTTTTTAAAGTAAGATCATATGATTGTTGTAATAGTGTATAAGGTAAGTGAGAAACATGGTATAATATCAGAAATTCTTTCTGAATTTTACCCTTGGACATATGATGAGAAACATTTAAAGGTATTTTACTTTTGTTTTGTTGAGATGAGAAACTGCTATGTCAGCATGTATTTCATCAGTGTGAAGAACCCCCGAACAGCGATGTATTCTACACAAACCTAGTTTTGAACTTGCTTGTATTACAGACAAGATTGAGGACTCCAGGACGGACTACTTCTTTAAATGCCATTTACAAGCTTACCATTTTACCGGACACCCGGTGTCATCACTAACTTCAGTGATCCACGTGCGTAGTTATCACCTCAAGCTCTACTCTCACATATTAGAAAGTATTCCAATGTGGTTATTCTAAAGCGTTGACGTTGACTTTAAAAAATATTACACCACAAATTACCAGATTTTAAAGTATTTTCAAATATTTACAAATAGGAACATCATCAATACAAATAATTAAAGAGAAATGTTTGACACCTCCCTCCTCCAACCCATGTGAATAGTAGGAATGTTGTTGTGTCTGTGGGTGACAAGTAGACATCCATCTTGTCATCTCCTACCACGGTAGCATGCCAGCTCCGACACATACAACATTCTTGACATGACACGACACATGTACCTGACCTTGACTGCCACAGACACACACTAAATGTTAACAAAATTAATTGTCGGACACTCCGTCGTGGCCTTTTACATTGTCTTGTAAAAATAAGTGGTCAGTGTAAAAACGAAAATACAGTAAAAATACCTTAAAATATATTATTGAAAGGCATTATGTAGATTGCATCCACTTGGGAATATAGTTGAAATAAAGCGATGTCTGCTTAAGATAATTTTGATCAATTATTCAGTCCAAAACCTGTCTTCGTTTTCGTACTGGTATATAAATATTCATATCTAATTTAGAACACTGAGACATGTTTCTCTTTAAGTGCGCTTAGGTCAGGTCGTTCACAGTGAGGTTTAGGAATACTCTTTCAAGTCTGACAACTAGTAAAATTACTTTTGACCCGTCTTGAGACTTTAACATAAATTCATCTTCAGCTCGATAACAAGCCGTTGTCATTTTGAAAGTTGGCTCTTCCTTGAGACTGATAATACTTTTCTTAATTTGTGAAAAACCTAGGGTTTATTTGATGAATAATGTGTTCATATTGTCCAGATTGTGTGGAAATAAGCATATCACTGGTTTATTAACAAGCATAATAATAACAATGTTATTGCAACATGAGATTACCATTTCCCTGGCCACGTGACATTAGTAAAGTGTGCAGGCTGTTTTTCGATGTCCTAAATGAGTATTATGTCTAAAGCACAATAACTGTTATACTCCCTCACTCACTAAAGAGGATCAGTCATATTGGATCACAGTGGCATGTTGTTCTTTCGACAAATAGATGCGACAAAAACATTTCCAAAATAATAAGTAACCTCTGCTTAGAGCAGAGTCCATTGAACAGTCTGTGCCCCCAGTCAGACCCTGAAAAAAATAAATATGAGTCCTGCCCAAGTCGAGAATAATTTAACAAATCCAGATCCAGATTGCCTCAGCTCAAGGCTGAAATTGAGCATTTGGGGCTCAGTTTGCATTATTTACATTTCTATTTATTATTTAAATATATTTCTGGGACAAAATGTCAGCCTTCCCCACGGTACGACTATCACAAATGAAAATATAAATATAAGTCAACAAACAAACAAAATAAATAAGCGTAAATAATAAAATGAATATAAATAAATAAATAAGTGTTAATAAACAACGTTTGTCAAGTTATGATGATTGTTCCAGGAACCAAGCAAGAGGGCATCATTAGCATATGGTTACGGTTCCATCTTTGTCAGAAACAACAGGAATCCCACATTCAACAGTTACTTGATAACGTTACAGAAATGTCTGGAACAAAAAGACCTTGTGTAAAATTCCAAATCTGACTTTTCTTACATATTATTTTTTTAACGAAGGTGTCTATACATGATGTCAAACTTAACCCAAACTAGGGAAGTTTTGTCATAAAACACATTTCAGTGCATCGGTTAGAAGTATAACGGTTTCAGACCAGCCACTATATATAGTCTCAGCAGTGACAGCTGACAAATATGCATCTTCTCTTACCAACTGAGCAGAACAATAAGATATGGATATGTCAGTGAAGACTGGTGACGCAATTTTCTGAAAATATTACTCAAATATCCACGATCTCTAACCTTTTCTGATCGGGAGTCTTCATCAAGGGAATGGGACAGGAAATTAATTTTATTTCACGAAATTGTATTTCTTTTAATAATCTACAAGTCTGATTTTTGATCTCATTCGTGTACACGGAATATAAGTATATGTTGGGTTTATTTTGAAGCTTTGTCAGTGTTGAAGCAGGTTACTAGTATATCTCGTATATATTCCCTGGTTGACGGGTGGGAAATTTAGTTTCACATATTGTCTTCAGATAGTTCTGGAAACTTGGTCGGACGTTTTATCCACCAGACTGCCACTGAACATACGTGAAGTTACACAGCTAAAGATGTGAAACAGTTGTAACTATTACTGACGTATTTCAAACGATATTTAGGAAGGGAGTGTCGTTATATTTTTAACTGGTGTCCAAACATTTATCTTACATATATTTATTTAAAAACGATGTTAGTGTGTAGAAAAGGTGTGATCCAATGACAGTTTGATGAAATAAATGTGTGTGTCAAGACAGAATTTGTAAATATTTAGAGAAATATATATTTGTGTTCATTTGCTGATAATTATCAATTTTTTAATCATTTATGCTTTAATGTGTGGAAATTAACATCGTATGAATTAATTGAAAATGCTGAGAAATTGTTTTCCTTGTAAACCTATTGTTTGATGTACGTATCGCCGCAGAGCAGAATTCACCAACTCTCCGCACGGAGAAGCACTAACTTGACACATGCATGCATGTCACGTGGACGCTCATGCATGTACATTTCATTGTTCAGCACATCAGCATGCAGTTTCCGCCTTCCGTTGCCAGCTCCCGAATCTCTCCACATCCTTCGTGTGTTATGCCCTCCCGAATATCACACAAGTCACGCGCTCAAATTCTCGTCTTTTATAGCGGAGTCGGAGAAATCTAGGTCAAACGAGTTTCAAATATTTGCAGACGGTGTTTGAATTGTGTCCAGCCTGACACCCCTCATTAATATTAGGATCGTCCATCGTCCTAGAAACCGTTGCTAGTGGCGATGCGAAGGATTCGTTCTGCTTGTCAAGTTTAATGACAGCACACATGCAGGGTCTGATTAAAACAGCCATTACCGAGGGACGCATCAGGGGCCGTCTCAGCGCCAATATAGTCAATAATCTGAACATTATCTTGTCTGTGTTTTTATGACCGAGTCAGACGATGGTGACGTCACACAAGTATTAACACTGGAAAGAAAACGAGGTCGATATTTCTCACGTTTTATTAAAAGAATTTGATTTTTAACAGTCGTTCGTAATAATTTACGGGATTTCTTGTAAGCCAAATGTGAGTTGTAATTTACATATTTACTCCATATATTGAACATTGAAAGGTGCGTGCATACAGAGAGATAAGGAATGATTTACTGTTAACCCACAGGAAGGGAAGGTTAACTTGCAACTTTATGTCCTGTATGTTTCAAATTTGAATAATGGAGGTATTTTTTAAATCTTGAAAGAAGCTTATTAGCCCCTCAATCTTGACACGACTAAATTGACTAGATACCCACATGTAACATTAGGGTTATATCCTTTTCGTTTCATATAAACATTTTTTTAAAGTAACAAAACAAATTTGTTTAGTCATTCTTTAGTTTTCGAATTCGAAACTATTCTTTAAATAATGATTTCTATGAAAGAAAAGAATAAATGTCCGATCAATTCATTCCAAGACAAAAAAATCCATTACACTGTCACACAGTAGGGAGCCTGCAATGAGCTAAGCCGTCTCAAATTGGGACTGTTTGTCATCACAGTTATTTAATGAAATACTGTTAAAACTAACTGATTATTGCACAATCTAAGTGACAGAAGCTTTTTATATTACGCGATAAGTCCCAGTTCTCCTAAATGATTCCAATATTGTTTCAACTTAGTAAATGCTTTGATACAAACTTCTGGCCCAACGTCAATCCTAAAATTCTAAAACACATGACCGATTATTTCATATTCCACTGCTTCGAAAACGTCTTCTAAGCATAAACGACATACTTCAGTATTTGGGAACACTGGTTCTCTCTCGCTCACACACATCCGAGGCAATTATATTTACTTGTGTCAGAATATGTTTGTCCTGTTTTCAGATTCTAGAGAACGTGTTGAACATATGACATTCTTTTGTAAATTACAGAGGAATACAAGTGGCTAAAGACAATTACTTTTAAAATTATGTTTAAACTGTGGTTATATATAAATAGGAAAAACGTGAGAAAATAAGTGCTACACACTCATAGCAGTTATTGAATATATTAATGCACAAGATGTTCACAATTTCAGGATCAACATTTATCGGTGTGCTGGTGTGAGATGAATAACACGTATTGAGAAACATACTGAGAACATATATAGACGAATTCATTTTGAGAAACACGTTTTGAACATCTATTGAGGAACTCGTATTGAGCACATGTTGTTCGGATGGCGTATTGAGCAACACATTGTGAACACATATTAAGACACATGCACTGGGAAACACGTAGTGAGGAACACATATTGCGAAACATGAAACACGCAAAACACATATTTAGGAAGAATTATTGGAAATGGTTCCACAGGAATATTTAATTTCTGTCAAACATTGACTCAGCTAAAGCAAAGCAATCTTTGTGAATCAAACATTCCTTCAACTAAACAAAATTTTCAAGCATTTCCTTAGCTGAACAATCTTATGTCAAACATTACTTCAGCTAAAACAATCTTGTATCAACATTAATTCATATGAAGCCATCTTGTGTCAAACATAAATGAAAAAAAACGTTTTTGTTAAACATTACCTCAACAAAACAACCTTTGTCAAGCGTTACCTTTAAGTGACCACGTCCCCATCGCGTGTATTGTCCTGTTATGACATATACTAGTAATTGACGCCAGCTCTTTATTGATCGTACTTTATTACGAATAAATATCTACTGACCATGATAAATTATTCTGTTTGACGGAATTCCTCTTTGTAAATTTATTATCGTTATAATTTAGTTATGTGGAAATCCACTGAAACCGAAGACTCACAAGAGACCATAGACGTTTGTGATAAATGAATATTTATATGCACCTAAGCTACACACTTTAACTTCTTGTTTCAACATGTATGTTTTACCAATGCTTTACAGTTTTCATGATGAAACGACAGCAAGAATCGATATGAACGTTAGTAGATGACGTAAGAGCGGGGTGAAGTTCGGATCTGAAGTTCAGGACTTGCGTACTCCTTCTTTCGGCTGCATTCCACGTACAACGAAACTTTGAAAATGTATTTAAAAATATTTTTAACGAAAGCAGGTTATGCGCAGATCACAACAGGATATTTGGTCTTTATAAACTTTTCATTTGTACTATTACTTCACATCGTCACGATATGGCTGAAATATTGCCGATGTGACGTTAAATCTTAACTCACTCACTCACTATTACTTCACATGACGTTTGTATTCAGGTCCAACAGCGTATTCAAATTGTTTGACATTAACTAAAGGACATATAAATGGAGGATTTGTTTGTTTGTTGTTTAATACCACCTTCGGCCATATTGGGTCTATAAATAGAATCCAGTCAAGACAATCCGGTGATTGATGTTGTGAAGATCGCTCTACACAGTAGGTTACAATACTGAACCAGACCCCGAGCCCCTCCACCCCGTACAGTAAGTCGCCTCTACCGACAGACCTAAATTCCGGGGGATCATGGGCCACCCAGAACATACCTGGAAGGTCAGTGAGAGCAGGAGAGCCATGACATTACAACTAAACAACCTTTTACACAACACAACTTTTTAAATTAAATTAAATAATTTAAACAGAGTCGTGTTTTCCTGGGAGAAGTATCATTAATTGCGAAAGAAGGTCACCAAAATCTGTAAGTGATGTCTGACAAATTTGGCATGCCAGGTTTCGTTCAGAAGTGTATTTTCCTCACGTTGCGTATACAATTAATTCTGTTTAATAAAAACTTGGACTGTGATGTAAATTTATTCTCATTTTGATGGTAACTAAAAATTAAACGAACAAAGAAACGGTTGGTGTTTTGTTTCAGATGGGTATCAATAGTTGTGTTTTGAACCATGCATTTGCAGGGTTCCTGCAATTGCTGTTAGACCTGTAATGTGTTGAAACCGTGTGTATTTCCAATCAGATCCAATCTCAAGTGCATACGCTCCTTTACCTGGCAGATTCATGATCGGGTATATGTTTTTAAGATAAAGGAGACCTCTGTCATGTGTCATCATGAATCCATTTTAACTGGTTACCAGTGCTATAAAAAAAAATGAAAATGTAATAATGGGAAGTAAATAAGAAGTGGTTAGTTCCTCATGCCAAATACTTGTGAACTTTTTTTGATGAAAATAGATAGGTCACTGAAACGAATGGATTAGGACAATATTTCATTCAGATGGGTATTTTTCTATATTTTTAACTCCTCTGTGTCCCATGCACTGAGTAGTTTCACATCGTTGTCGCAGAGTTTTGAAATTTTTATGGGATTTCCCTTATATTATTTGTAAATATTAGGCGAAGCTGATGTAATGTGGAGTATTTGACGTAACAATGAAGCTTGAATGGACATCTTGAAACGTTGTCATTATAAATGGTCCTACATATTACGCTTTGAAAAAAGAAACTGTTTGAAATATCAAATATTTTAACGTGCAAACGACAAATAAAGTAAACATTAGGACTTTTTTTTATAATTATCCACAAATTATCCACGTGTTGACCACACTATAACGGCTCATGTTAAACCGAAATGAAGGAAGTTTTACTGTTAGGAAGAACACGTGTCTTTACACTGCCAAGTGTCTAAACAGAATAACATTAAAGTGGTATAAATATGTAAATGAAACGTGTCTGAAAATGATTACATAGATTTGGCTTCACGTTTAAAAGGACGGTTTTTTCAATACGTAACCACAGCGAAACGCGGATCTAAATTATTTCTATAGAGTACTTAAGTCCTGTATTGACAAAGATAACATCAAATTATTATTCACTACCCGGTTGGAACTTGGTCAACCAATGACAAATGTTCACGTGCTACTTCCTTGAAGAATATAATGCCCGTTGTGATTCATATACATTGTTTATTAGGATATTTCCGTTGAAAGTATTCAAAATGCCGTTTATACACACGCACTTAAAACAAACTGTCGTATCCAAGTTCCGATTGAACGGCGTCAAGGAGAGAAGGTCGGGGGATTTGTATCTACTGCGGAAGAATCGCTGTGTGCATGTCAATAGCGTGAAATATCGGCCTATCAATCAGAAGTAGAAATGAATCATGATGGATTCAAGTGGCGCTAGGATGATATCGAAATTACATAATCGCTGGGAAAAGTCTGGGGAATTAAATGATTTTTTATTTCAGCATTTTAGATAAAGCACTAGGTTGGAAGTACTGCAGGGTGGCGTTAGTGGGTGGTGATTGTGGTATGTGTGGGAGATGGGGGGAGGGGGTTGATGAGTAGGGGATGCGGTGTCTAGGGAGAGGTTAGGGAGGAAGGTGGGTCGGGTAGATGTTTGATGTGGTTGTCTGGGCTGCATAGGGTGAGAAGACGGGCCGACGGGGTGGGGTGGATTAGGGCAGCTCCAAGTGAATATGTGATAGATGAGTTAGGCTGGGGTGATTGGTTGGTTGGTTGAAGAAGAGGGGATGGGGATTGAATATGCTGGGAAAAACAACAAGGCAGGTGGTGGGGAGAGGTGAGTGTCTGTGGGGTAGGCGGGCGATTTGGAGGGGGTGAGGCAGGCGGGCTAGATGACGTGAGATGGGTGATGTAGGTGAGTGACGTAGATAAAGCAGGTGGGTGAGTTGAAGGTGAGGTTTCCGAGGGATGAGGTGAGTGAGGCAGGCGGGTGAGGTGGGATTTGACAGGTAAGTGTGGATGGGTGAGGGATGGGAAAGCTGTGTCGGTGGTGATGGGATTTTGAGCGATGGGTAAGATGAAGGTGGGTAGGGGATGGGGAGCTGGATAGATGCGAGTGGCAGAGTGCGCCTCTTGTTGTTGTCATGGTTACAACTGCTGCGACTACTACGCTATCGGTGTCCGTGATGTCAGTAATGACATGACCTTCAGGACGAACGGGTTCACGGGAAGACCTCTTCCGTTACTTGGTCACTTTTATCGCGTTGTTTCCACATGACAGAGCTACACGGATATGAATATCACGAGTCTTTAAGCTTAAGTGGACTTTTGCTCGAAAAAAGTGATAGGCCTACTCAAATTTATTATCAAAATAGAAAAAAACCCGCTTGTTGAGATGATGCTTACTGTTTCGATGAGTGAGAGAGTGTTTCAGCAATAATCCAGCAACATCACGGCAGGGAATCGACCCCTGGTCTTCGGCGTGTCCAGCAAACGCTTTCCCGACAAGGCTACCCACTGCTCTTGTGTGAGAGGCTACTGTATGTGTTTTATTCGCTGCTCTACACACGACAAGTCCGTGCATCTGGGGGTCTTCGTGGTATCCGTCGAATAGCACGTGCGCGTTTCCACATGTCTTGTCCTAAAAAATACAGCCTGTTACGGAGACTCGGAAAAACATTTGGCTAAAACACCCTAACTAAGTCTATCGTGGTTGGTGATTCTAGATTACCATAGTTACACATAAATAAATCACATAGGCTCCTTTTCATTTCATTTTGAAATGTATTAGTTATTTCATGAAACTAAATATATCTATGTCAGAGACTAGATGTTAGTCTCGTCGATACATATAACTGAACCACATTTGAGTGAGTGAGTGAGTTAAGTTTTACACCACTTTTAACAATATTCCAACAATATCACGGCGGGGGACACCAGAAATGGGCTTCACACATTGTACCCATGTGGGGAATCGAACCCGGGTCTTCCGCGTGATGGAAACACATTTGTTGTGACGTAAATCTTCTCCCAATTTTACACTGACATTATCAAATAGGAACTAGTCATCGGAACTAGGTGTAAACTGTATGTCACGCAATCGCTTTGTTCCAGTCGCCGAGATCCTAACTAGTTTATGTATTTTCCAGATTTAATTTATTTTGTTATCAACCGTACAGAAGCTAAGTGAACTGGAAACAATGAAAGGTCGCTAACTCTAAATGTGAGGCCTAATGCACTTCGTTAATGGAACTGACATCGTAAATATATTCTATATCGTCAACCTTTCCTGTATTTAATTAAAAACAGCATCTTAAATTCATTACCCGCTATTCATGAAACACGTACACGCGAAACAAAACTTGATTAAAATCTATTACCAGTGAAACTGTACTTAATAATTACAACTCGTATGCAAATCCTTAATTTATTACATTTTTTAACAAAAAGTAATTTCACCAGCTGTAAACGTAACGATATTAAAGTCAACCTTTTAAAGCATGAATAAGTCTACAGCATTAGACCCCAGACCTACATGCAACGGTCGTGAATCTGTCAAAGGGAGGTAAACAGAGTTGGACATAGACACATTTCCTCAAGTACACACAAGCATCGTAAATCACAAAATAATTGAGCTTTTCTGACACCGTTTAGAAGCCGCTGTGGATTGTGAAGTAATTGACCGGTGTATAAATAGCACGTCCCTCTCAAGAAACAGTTCTAATGTTATAGCAACGGTCTACGTCCGTATAGTTGCACGGTAATGTGAGTCCGTTTATTGAAATATATATGATCTGTGCCAACGTATGTCCTCCCAACTTGAAAAAGATGTGAAAAAACAGAGGCCTTATGACTGTTCGGCTGTCGGACAGTGATAATTTCCTGACATGTATATGTTTACAATGATTGTGTATCTGTGTGGGCGAACAGTACTGTTTATCACACAAAGCCAACAGCTTGGATTTATTGTGTTATTGAGTTTATCACGTTAGGAGACTGAAGCTGTATATATGTGTGTGGGCGTGTGTGTTTGCGTACACGCGTGTGCGTTTGTACGCTCGTGCCTTCTCTGTAATTGATTTCTTAGAAATATTTCTCTCAATATGTCGGTGAAGGACACCCCAGAATTGGGCTCCACGTCGTGTATGGGGATCGAACCCGAGCCTTCGGCCTGATGAGCGAACACTTGAACCATTAGACTACCTTACCGAACATGTTTACGTCTAAAGCAATTCATATGGGTCTCTCTAATGTTAGCTAAAGATAATTACGGTGAGTTGGGTTTTACGCCGCTTTTAGCAATATTCCAGCAATATCACGGCGGGGGACACCAGAAATGGGCTTCACACATTGTACCCATGTAGGGAATCGAACCCGGGTCTTCAGCGTGACGAGCGCACGCTTTAACCACTAGGCTACCCAATGTCACGACGTCCCAGAAATGGGCTTGTCGTAATCGAACCTGAGGCGACTAACGGGAATGTATGGTAAGGCTCGTTTGCTTGTTTGATACATCGCAATTGCTTAGATTGATGCACGTCTTGTCCATCACTGGAATGTCTGGTCTAGATCCAGGTTTTAACAGATTACAGTCATATATGTTGAATATTGCTGAGTGCTGCCTTAAAGAACAAACAAACATTTATAACGAATTTTAATGAGTGAATGAGTGAGTTTAATTTTACGCCGTGCTCAGCAATATTCCAGCTATATGGCGGCGGTCTGTAATTAATCGAGTCTGGACCAGACAATCCAGGGATCAACAGCATGAACATCGATCTACGCGATTGGGATACAATGACTATGTGTCAACCCAGTCAGTGCGACTGACCCCCGATCCCGTTAGTCGCCTCTTACGACAAGCATGGTTACTGGAGACAAATTCTAGCCCGGATCTTCACGGGTCCATAACGAATTTTAAGCGAACAGCTGGACATATTGTGTGAAGCGGAATGCGATGTTTTTAGTTGGTTGACGATAATACCTTAAGGCCTTAATGACGTTTAAACAATGCATTACCTGTATATGTTCAAATACTGTATACGTATGTTGCACCTGTATAATTGTTCCTTATCACACAGATTTTAGTACTCAAAATGGAACCACCTCCGGTGGTGAATGAGTACATAAAATGGAATGCAGAATATACAAAGTATGCAAGAAGGTGACAGGAAATATACGCAATGATTACTGAAAACTAGAACATATACATTTGATAAATTTAGATAGGTGTTTGATTGTTGAAACTTTAGTACTTGATATCAATGTTTTATATGTAGAGAGATTAGGGAAGGAACAAGAGCTATCTTCTAGGTGAGTGATGCGTTGTTGGCTAAAATATGAACATCTAAAGATATAATGGAATTCATCCCCAGTTAACTGCGAGTTACAAAGGTTACAGACTCTTTCTTTTCTTGCGAGATTCGTCCATCTCCCACTTTCTATTGGCAATTTATGGTTAGATGTTTTAAAATATAGAATAGGTTTCCAAATATTTTCAGACAGTAGTAAGTATTTGTCGAGCTCGAGTGAAGGTGAGTTTTTAAAATCTTATAATATTGTCCTTTAGATGAGTTATTCATTTCACTGGTCAACGATTGTAAAAGCTGGCCTTTCAGGATTGATTCAGATTTTGATATGATCCAGGATTGAGTACACTAGACATCTAAAGAAACGTTACCCTCCTATCTTTATGAATTACTGAAAAACTATCAAAGATATGTTAGAAGGTTTTAGTTTACAAGAAAGCTTAACAACACTGCTTTATGCAAATCACGAAAACAAATTCTCAAAAGCATTCATATTTAGTTGAAATGCATTTTTTCAGAAGAGTTAAATTGTCCTGTATTCGCCCATGCCGAAATAAACCAATAATAGTGATTTTGATGTCCGAAAGAAAGGTTGAAATAAAATTCTGCTTTGGGACAATGATAAACTATTTAAAGTCACCATTTATCAACTACTATAACAAGAAACAACTGTTGTAGAGTGTGTAAAATTCTAAAATAATCATTCCTATGATTTCAGTCTTTTAAAACATTTTCTGCTGATTTGCATTAGTGAAAACAAGTAAAACGTGTCTTTGATATTGTGAAAAAAAGTTTAGGAACATCTAAAATTATCTTTGCTAATATTTTTGCTTGCAAAGTAACACTTTTCCATTTTCTGTTTACACGTAGCAATATCAATCGCCAAAACGCAGCAATATTCAAACAGTATTTACATCCATTTCACATGTCGAATGATTCTATAGGGTATGAAGAGAGCCTAGAATACATGATATGATACACAAGTAAGAGAAATATGCCATGATTAACAGGTGAAGAGAGAGAAAGAGCCATTGGGATGGTGCAGATGGGGTCGACATACGATGCTGTTGCCAACGCCCACGGATGCCACAGTATAACAGTTATAAGACTTATTCAGGGCTTCAGACAGATGGGATCACCGTAGACAGACCAAGAGGTGGACGTCCACGCATCACAACGCCAGCTGAAGATAGGTACCTCCGTCATTATGGAAGGAGGGTAACGTTTCTTTTGGCGTTTAGTGTATAATGAAAGAGGTTTACAAATACATCCGGTACAAAATATATGTTTCACATGATTTAGCCAGGGAGCATACTCCATAATATAATGTAGAATGAAAGCTGCTATTTTGTGGTTTTGGATGGGAAAATTTCAATTTGCACCAATCAGTAATTAACATTTCCAGCCTGATCAATTCTAACGGAAACAATTACCATTGGACAGTTGTGACCAACAAAATTCCTACGTTAACAGTTTGAAGACAATGACCTCAATTACATTTATAACAATTACCAGGTCAGGAATTGCCAACTGGATAATTGTCACCAGGAGTAATAAACAAATAAACAATTAATTGTCGTCGAGAAGAATTAATACCAAGGCAATATGTCATTTATTGTCAACATATGCGCTTTAATCCTTTCGCACATCTCTATACAATTGCATCTGATTCATAATATTCAAGACATATGAAGCTTGTATTTTTATGAATGATAATTAACTTCAACCTCTTTCAGCTTTAAGATGTAAAATCGCATGGCACGTGTCAAGCTACGCCATAACGTATTTCGTAATACAGCTGTTTTCAGTTGCTACCGTCATTCGTATGTACATTTGTCTCATATAAGTTAATTAATGGCTGTAGGTCATGTGTATGTTTCATGTAGGCTCGTATATATATATTCCCTGTTCACATTCCTGTACAAGTGCATATACACTAAAGAAAAACACCTGACAGATACAACGAGTTCATGACATGTCTACACACCTTTTATGTATTATTTTTAGTGCCTTCTCAGCAGTTTATGATTTGTAAACCATGCACGTTCTCACGCACATGGTCATGGGCTACTTTAAATACCAGTTTCCCATTAGAATTGATTCAATGCAAGATCGTAGATATGATATGGGCGTTATTCGCTGTGCAAAAATACTGATTGGTAGGGATTTTGAATGAGTGAGTGAGTGAGTGAGTTTGGTTTTACGCCGCTTTTAGCACTATACCAACAATATCAGGGCTGGGGACACCAGAAATGGGCTTCACACATTGTACCCGTGTGGGGAATCGAACCCGGGTCTTCGACGAGGCAAACGAACGCTTTAGCCACTTGGCTAACACCATCCCCCTAAGATTTTAAGAAAAAATAGACAAGTGATTGTAACGAATCGATATATTTCCTGTCGAATTTTCTGTATGATCATATGACGTATTTGTCTCAAACTTATACCGTACGATAATTACAATGGCAACAGCATATTTAATAAACATGTAGATATTTGAGGGTAAATGTTCTGTAATGATTTGTATGGACAACAACTGCGTGGCCGCGGCGATTCGATACTGATTCTTGTCAAGCAAGAATGTAACAAGGAGGTGGAAGGTTTATATACAGGGTATATACAATGAAAACAACAAAATTAACACTATAGGGTAGGCAGTAAGTTGCCTAAAGTCAGTGAATTTAACAAAGGGATGAAAGGTGAAGGTCAATTATGTACAAATCATTATTGTACTTCCCAACTTCCCAAATGCCACTTAGAGAACTAAATGTTACGTGCACGTTGATGTATCACAAAGCATATGATTTGTTTAATTTATGTGAACTCTGAAAAGCTATATTTTAACAGATTTACAGAAAAATACTGTTCATAAACACAATCATAAAATATAAAGAAAAGAGCCCTGGGACTGTCTTCATTTTCAGAAACAGTGGAAATCTAGACTTGCCACATATTCTAGACTTGCTTGGACGTTCTTGAATACATTGACGCAATTCAAGTGTCATTTTAAAATGCCCATCAAAGGAGCGAGATGTTTATGTAATTAAAAAATAAATATTTAAAAAACTGTCGTGAAACTTGATTAAGTGTATGTAAGCGTTACTCCTTCCTGTAACAGTTTGTAAACATGTAATCTGATAATGTGTAACTTTGTGGGAAATTAACCGGTTCAGTTAACACTTGGATAAGTAAGAACGAGACATACTATGTTTGAAATGTAAATGTGAGGCAAAAAATGCAAATTTATTGATTTCCAAAGATGAGATGCAAGAAATACCCTTCAGCAGTTGCGTAACCTGCGATGTTGTGCAATTTGTTAACGCTAATACTCATGTGATATTTCTATTTGGATGTACATGGACAGGCGCTGCCAAAGACCTGGAATAACACCCTAAAGGGTTACCCATAGGCAGTGTGCCTCGTCCAGATAATGAATGTTTGACAAATCCTTCCACGAACTACTGATCCGCATATGCCAACTTTGAACTGACCCATCATACGACTACCGCAATCCAAGATCGTTGGCAGTTATAATATCTACCGTCAAAACTCACTGCCGGCTGTAGGGAATTTCCAGACTTTCATTATTATCATACATAACTATAACTGGACAGTAATATCTCTTGCAATGTCAAGTTTATTTCCAAGTATCACTTTATTTGTTTAAGAATATATTTTATGATCCGTTTCCTTTTTGAGGAGTATATACAAGGCCAATAGTCATCTTGATTTGGCTTTAAAAAATAGATATTAAATATGGTAACATTGCATATACTTTTTTTTGTACTGTTCGTTTTTCACTTGTCGCTTTTTTCCTGCACAACACAAGCACGATGCAGCCCACAGACTGTTTCCCCGGTAATCTGCAGGACCCAGGTAAATGTGTTATACATGATCCTGTGATGGGGGATAACTATACAGAGACCAGTCTGTGACACCGTCGTGTGTTTTGTCATTAATGTAGGACCCGTGAAGATCCGGGGTAGAATAGGTCTTCAGCAACCCATGTGCTTGCCATAAAAGGCGACTATGCTTGTCGTAAGAGGCGACTAACGGGATCGGGTGGTCAGTTTCGCTGACTTGGTTGACACATGTCATCGGTTTTCCAATTGCGCAGATCGATGCTCATGCTGTTGATCACTGGATTGTCTGGTCCAGACTCGATTATTTACAGACCGCCGCCATATAGCTGTGATATTACTGAGTGCGGCGTAAAACTAAACTCACTCACTAATAATACACACACCATATCTCTGTCTTGTAAGATTGCACGTTACTGCGCAGTTTCTATTGGTATTCGCTCATTGCGCAAGTACTAATTTGTGTCGATGGATTACCTGTCATACCGAGAACGCACACACGCGCATAGACGTGTATGAACATAAAACATTTCTATTTCAACGTTTTGTAGCCGCAAATCGTTGTTACTTCAAAGCCACATTGAAGTTATGTAAGTTCAACCGACAGTTAAACCGTGGAGTATGGTGCGGTCCTCTAACTGATCATGACTGACAAGGAGCAGAACCCGACACAACCAACGGACGTAGATCTATAATTGAAACAGGCAGACCAATTTAAATACCGTTCGATAGAAAGCCCATGACCTCACAGAACTAATGAAATCAAAATACGAAGAATCGAGTCGCTTCAAACTCCACGGCCCCTTTCCATAAATCGTTGTCATAAATCATATATTCGTACTTTAACATTGACTTAAAACTGACAGCTCTACGGCCGGTTTATGAAACGGTCTCTGGACCCATTGCACAGTGATGCCGCGCTATGACGTGACTTGATTGTGTTGAGGTGAAAAAGGGTTTAACATTGCGTTCGCGATTTTGTGCTCACGTGCACATGTATGTGTGCGAACGTGCGTGCGTGCTTCGCGTGAGTGGCCGCTTGTACAAGTCCGGACAAATGACGGTTTTGTAGTGATTGGACACGGAGATAGCATGCCTCTGACATGACACCCCTCTCATACACAGTTTACACTCTACATATACTGATTCTGGGCCGACCACCATTATTGATCTGCAAGCTGTGATACTATAAATTACAGAGGATAACCAGTCTCGATTATCCGAGAAAACAGAATCTGGTTGTTATCGACAGAGAGGTGACAATTCCATGAATGCCTGGTTGGTTGGTTGTTGTTTAACGCCGCACTCATTCAGTTAGTGAGGGCGTCTGGTATAACCCTATAAATAGAACAGTATTTCAGTTACACAGTATTTCAAGGATGAAATCCCGGAGTAATGCATGTCGAGACGCTGAACACTTTAGTGAAGTTCATTAGCACTGGATGGCGTAGACAAACCGTATTAATGATCAAGACGAATCGGGGAATCGAGCCCACGATTACAGGTTGTTGGTTTGTTGTTTAAAGCTGCAATATTCCAGCTGTGTGGCGGCGGTCTGTAAGTAATCGAGTCTGGACCAGACAATCCTGTGATCAACAGCATGAGCATCGATCTACGCAACTGGGATACGATGACATGTGTTAATTAAGTCAGCGAGCCTGACCACCCGATCCCGACATGCATGGGTAACTGAAGATCAATTCTAACCCGGATCTTCACGGGTCTATATGAATGGATTTACCAACAAACAATGCCAAAACATAAACAGTGTGGTTTATTCTCCTCAAGAGTGAACACAGCGTGACTATATACTACAACAAGAAACTAAGACACGAACAGCTGTTTTAACAGCATCAACAACGACATGCTACAACAGTCTAGGACTGCATATACATTCATAATAATATACACAATGCAAAATAACAAGGATGCCCTTGGTGTATCATTGCCATGAACCCAAATTCACTATAATTGATCCATATTTATAGCAGCATATTCCGATAAAATTTTGCTATTTATGAATACTAATCTTAAAACTTCCAAAACCAAAATATATTCAATAGGACAACATCAGTCACTTTCTGGTCCTTGCTGACAGTTATTGACCACTGACTGACTGAGTATGGTTTTACGCCGCTTTTAGCAATATTCCAGCAACATCACGGCGGGGGACACCAGAAATGGGCTTCACACATTGTACCCATGTGGGGATTCGAACCCGGGTCTTCGGCGTGACGAGCCAACGCTTTAACCATTAGGCTACTCCACCGCCCCTATTGACCACTGGGTTACGGAACAAAAGAATACATAACTCTAACATTCCTGTTTTTAAGAAGCGTTCGTTCGAGACAAAGAACATACTATTTTCGATTACATTTCCATACCGCCTCTGTACGGAGATGTCCCGTTATATAATGTAATTGTCTTAATTGAACCGTTTAGCATGATATTAACAGTAAATACGTGCCAGTGTTATCGGTCTGATATGTAAAACCCAGCGTTGAAGATATGTCTGAAGCTGCCATCTCCTTGGTGACATTTAGAGATTGAATATGCAAATGTGGAACATAACACTAGTTAACTGATGAATAATTAACATAGGCCCTATTTACATATGGTGGAATACTGTTTTAATTGGGTAAGCGATTCATGCAGATGTTCATATCATTAAGTCCCCAAGCAAAATAGTTTTACTCTACTATCCCCTACAGTAACGATTTTCACCGAGCTCGCTGGAAAACACACATATTCTACTGTCAAACTGTGGATAGTCTTTCCTAGACCAAACGGTGAAAAAGGTTTCAAATTCGTTGTTCTCTGTATCTAACCAACGTGGTCCAGGGTTAAGCATGTGACGTATATTTATTTATAATATAGTATTATATAATAGTTGTTGTTTGTTGTTTCACGCCGCACTCAGCAGTATTTTACACATAATATATTTTGATTTCAAATTGTTAACACATAGCCTGTTTTAGTATTGAAACTGAGTACTGAGGGATCACCATCTGTCGTGTTTGTTTTACCGATGCCCATGACACACACACACACCCTCCCCCCCAAGCACGCACGCACGCACGCGCGCACGCACACACACACACACACACACACACACACACACACTGTTCATCTGCCAGTCATTACCGTCAAATACATCAGTCTGTGATAATATTTTTATGAAAAGTTAAAATAACAAATGTGGAAAAACGACCAAGTCTGGATATTCATATTTCGAAGATTTCTGATATATCATTAAGAATTATACGGGATGGAAATTTTACGTGTCAAATTGAATGTAAGTATGTCTGTTATGGAATTAATCCGTGGCTGACGAGGTCCTTTCTCAGTAAGACGGAATACCGGCGTTCTACCTTCTGTGAAACAAATGAATCCGTCTTATGGCCATGTTTGACGTAACGAGCCAACGATTTGACCACTAGGCTACCCCACCACCCCTGTCGAAAAGGTGAGTGAGTGAGTTTAGTTTTACGCCGCACTCAGCAATATTCCATCTATATGGCGGCGGTCTGTAAATAATCGAGTCTGGACCAGACAAACCAGTGATCAACAGCATGAGCATCGATCCGCGCAATTGGGAACTCCCTGTCTCAAAAGGCACCTGTGCACTATTTAACAGTAATTCATAAACACATGCACATGATACAGTTAAAGTCATACAATGGACTTTTATGATTTCTTACAATTACGGAAGTGTTTGTCACTTTCATTAATTTAAGAATAGCAAATAAACCTATTATTATATATTTACTGAACTTATTGACCACAATACGATAACCAAATCATCGTTTCCTTCCTTTAAAATAAAAATAATAAATGCTACACATTGCTCTCCTTATCACGCCATTATTACGATTATTACGATAACGGTAGCACCAGTAACATCATTAAACATCTACTATAGAGTCATGGCAAGATTAACAGCCGGCTACGGAAGCTACTTGCGCAAGAAGTACCTTTCCAGATTAAATCAGGAATTTGTTTTTTCCGTACCTTACACCAAGATGAAAAA
Organism: Haliotis rubra; assembly: GCF_003918875.1. Classification (NCBI taxonomy): domain Eukaryota; kingdom Metazoa; phylum Mollusca; class Gastropoda; order Lepetellida; family Haliotidae; genus Haliotis; species Haliotis rubra. Next base: position 88,819 of record NW_025766547.1, on the reverse strand, counting down.
TTTCTGTTCCCAGGAACTAAAACGTGCCCTTTCTCAAACAGTTGTACTGCCACGGTAAGCGTACGCTCTTAGTGTGAGCAGGGCCCTATTGAGAATAAAGTCTAGTTGTTAGGGAGATATTACCACTCACTGAAATAGGGAATCTGTTGTAAACGAAATAAGAACAACAAAAGGAGAATCAAAACTTATTAACGTTAACAATGAAAGGACACGCACGTTGAAATATAGCAAGAACCGTTAAAGTGCCCGCAATCCTAGCATGTACCGCTCAAGCAGATGCTAAGTGCCTTGCAAGAACATTCACAGTGCATATGAAGTTCCCGGAATCCTCGCAAGACATGTCACAGTGCATACCAAGTGCCCGGAATCCTCGCAAGACATGTCACAGAGCATATCAAGTGCCCGGAATCCTCGCAAGACATGTCACAGTGCATACCAAGTGCCCGGAATCCTAGCAAGACATGTCACAGAGCATATCAAGTGCCCGGAATCCTAGCAAGACATGTCACAGTGCATGTCAAGTCCCCGGAATCCTAGCAAGACATGTCACAGTGCACATCAAGTGCCCGGAATCCTAGCAAGACATGTCACAGAGCATATCAAGTGCCCGGAATCCTAGTCAAGACATGTCACAGTGCATAGCAAGAGCAAGACATGTCACAGTGCATATCAAGTCACAGTGTCACATCCTAGCAGACATGTCACAGTGCATATCAAGTGCCCGGAATCCTAGCAAGACATGTCACAGAGCATATCAAGTGCCCGGAATCCTAGCAAGACATGTCACAGAGCATATCAAGTGCCCGGAATCCTAGCAAGACATGTCACAGTGCATATCAAGTGCCCGGAATCCTAGCAAGACATGTCACAGAGCATATCAAGTGCCCGGAATCCTAGCAAGACATGTCACAGTGCATATCAAGTGCCCAGAATCCTAGCAAGACATGTCACAGTGCATATCAAGTGCCCGGAATCCTAGCAAGACATGTCACAGTGCATATCAAGTGCCCGGAATCCTAGCAAGACATGTCACAGTGCACATCAAGTGCCCGGAATCCTAGCAAGACATGTCACAGAGCATATCAAGTCCCGGAATCCTAGCAAGACATGAATCCTATCAAGACATGTCACAGAGCATATCAAGTCCCCGGAATCCTAGCAAGACATGTCACAGTGCATATCAAGTCCCGGAATCCTAGCAAGACATGTCACAGAGCATATCAAGTGCCCGGAATCCTAGCAAGACATGTCACAGTGCATATCAAGTGCCCGGAATCCTAGCAAGACATGTCACAGTGCATATCAAGTGCCCGGAATCCTAGCAAGACATGTCACAGAGCATATCAAGTGCCCAGAATCCTAGCAAGACATGTCACAGAGCATATCAAGTGCCCGGAATCCTAGCAAGAACCGTCGCGATGAGTACACAGTCATAGAGGTAAAAGCCCAACAAATAACTTAACAATCACCCCCACACGGCACATCTGCCATTGCTACCCTCACATTTAAAGACTGTAATTTATAATGATCATCAGCAAAACTATAACAAAACTAAACTATTCAACAGAGTCAGTAATGGCATTTACTTTGACACAAATTATCCTATCAAACAAATCATTACAGTGAATGACAAAGCCCATATGTTAACCAACCCAGTGACGCGTAGAGTCGTACTGTAATTTCTGTCTGAAGGGATACCTGGCCACTTTCCTTCCTCGTAAAACACGGAAACACCTAAAGAACTATATTGGCTTTTCCTCAGGGACATTGACTGGACAGAGTCGCTTGTAGCACATCATCGCCCTGAGACTTTTCTTCCACTCAGTCTATTGATGTCTTAACCGTAGAGGATTATTGTTCCATAGTTGGGCAGTTTGATGTATGCAGTGTTCCAGCTGTGCTTTAAATAACTCGCCAAACCATTCCAGCTTCATAATTATCTCTCCTTACAGCTATTCACCCTTTATTCGCCCACCTGGTGAATATATTAGGCACAGCTTGATGTTTACTTAGGATTGTTGAAGACGAAATAACCCATCGCCTTCTACGACTTCAAAAGACACCAGTGAACCAAAATATAAGACTTCGCGCCACCAAACATGCACAGGTACATTCATAGCACAATAGCACAATAGCACAATAGGGATAAGCCGCTTTGGTCCAAGGTTCAACACCGTTAAATATACACCTGTATTTATACAATACAGCACGGAATAACGGAAGATCATTTGACATCGCGCGCTCTATATATAGTAAACAATCATCACTGTAAATCTTCCAAAAAGATATTCTTTTTCGAAATCAAAAATCGATTTCGCCGATGACGATTGGTTTCTGGTCGCAGATGGTTTTCCTGGAAGTTTCCGAAAGATCCAACGGTTCTGACTTCAAGTCCACAGAAAACGTCATTTCATGGCCATTCTGGAGCTTGGTTTCCATGGTAATAGTGTTATTGTTTGCCCTGTCTTCAGTATTTTGGAATTTGGTGCAAATAATACCTGTTTGTTGTTTAATACCGTTGCTGTCGGGCTTAACGCGGGTAATACCGTTCGGTTTCTGCCATATTTTAACTGACGTATATCCCACACCGTTGGAATAGGTCTCTGGTGCTGGTTTTTCTTTAGTAACTCCGTTCAATTGTTTCTGTTGAACACAACTCTCCACATTCACTTTTGCATCAGACGCACGGTCAAGCGAATTGTCTGTGTTTTTGTTGAAATGACCGACTGTGTGATCTTTAATCGACAAGGAAGGAGATTTGGTAAATCCGGAGCTGATAACAGAATTGATACTTTCACACACAGCAGTCTCGGAATCACGGACATTTTGACTGCAATGATTCCGAACTGAGGGGCTGTCTGAAGCTGTGTTATTATTGCCTGTGGGCTGAATCTGGTTGTCCTCCGTACTTCCGTATGTGATTGTGCTATCGCTCCCTTCGCTTGTCATGGGAATCTGCTGGGAATAGTCTGGTAATGGTGACGGGTCGTAATCACTTATGTCGCTGAACATTTCACCGGCATCGTAGATTTCTATCTGCGCATGCGCCCCTGCTTCACCTTCCTGCTTGATTTGCGTGCACGAAATTGTATCGTCTGCTGTACACTCAACATCCTCCATTTTTGTTCTCTTGGCGTCAATATCAGCCTCGATCTCACTTTCAGCAGCAGACGATTTCCGTTTTTGGTTGGGCTTGTCGTCGACTGTGTAGAAAAGACGCAGAGGGGCTTTCTGCGAAAGAAATGTTATTATTACTTCGACTGAAGAACAGAATTTGAGTTCCACATCATGATGTAGCTTCTTGTACTAAAAATTACAAAAGTGGATCTGCGCATGTCACTAAACGCGTGGATACTTCTTACTACCATTGGATGAATGAGTGAGTGAGTGGGTGTGGTTTAGCGCCGTATTCAGCAATATTCCAGCAATACCAGAAATTGTACATTTGCAATATTCCAGGAATACCAGAAATTGTACATTTGCACATTGTACCCATGTAGGGAATCGAACCCAGGCCGTATGTGTGACGGGCGATCGACGCTTTTACCACTGGGCTACCCTACTGCACCAACTGCCAGTGCGATGTAGTAACATGATATGCATTGTTCCTATGAATTAATCCCCTTTGTAACTGGGTCCCCTTTTCAATTTAAAATGACTTGTTTGTTTCTATCAAAACATACATATTTAGAGACTAAGCGTTATTCCAGCCACAAAGCGGTACGATGAATTCCTAAATACCTGGTCATCTCTCACCGTGTAACAGCAACCGTTTCTAGGCGTCTGTACATTTTGTGCTTTAATCTACATTGTGTACTCCCCATAATCAACTATTCGAGCTGTTATAATCAGTAAAATGTATTTTGTGTTTATCTATGTATTTAAACAGTTCTGTGTCAAACTTTACACCAGAAAACATCTTACTTGGATTTAAAGGGAAAAACAATAATTCTTTAAATGCAATATGTCTTGTTGTGAAACAGGTAATATACACACAAAAAATAAAAGAACAAGTTCCAAGTTTCAAACATGTAGTAAGCGAGGTATCAAAATACTATGAAATTACAAAATATAATGCATACTCTACATGCAGCAACAGTGAGTTTTTTACCTTCTGGTCATCTTTCCACAATCTATTTACAGGAAATACTAGGTCAGAAAAACATATAATAAATCTATTTAATTACTATTATTAGTAATGGAATCACCGAGATAAGATATTCAAAGACGTTTATTCATTGTATGAAGGGGATTTGTGAGGGTGTATTGAATATACTTGATATATTGTATATGAATATTTGTATGAACATACTTATGTGAATGCATTCTTCATGTACTATGTAAAATGTGGAAATAAAGATGATAAAAAAAAAAATTTAAAAAAAGTTGTGTGTCAAACTGTTACCGGAACCCATTATTTGGCTATGGTTTCTGTTAGTCTTTGTGCTTCTGTACAATCCTCACAAACTTAACTTCATTCCAATATGCCGTGTTGTGTATTTCTATGTAGCCTGTTATGTTGTATGTTCAGTGGTACAGGTTGTTCAGCTTGACCTGATCAAGTGAATACTAATGAATTGCGTGACCGTGTCACAACTGGTTGGGTCTATTATTGTGAAGGGGTGCACCTGTGTTAGATGATTGGTGTAAACGAGTGGACTGATTGTTGTGCCCATGTTGAAAATTTGGAAAGCGACTACTGGGACAGAAATATTGCAGTTGAACATGAAATAGAAAAAGTGATAATTGAAGTGTTGTTTTCCGGGACAAGTTCTGTAACGAATCTGTTTATGCATGCCTCGCACGGACGCTACATTAATAACATTCTCTGCACCCCTATTTAATGAAGATAACCGGAACTGCCGTTTGTGCCATTTGACCTCCCGGGTCATGCATATGTAGAGTAGCTCAGGTCAAGCTGAACAAGCTGTACGTGGCCACAATTTCCAGTTGGAAACCAACGTCTTATGATACTGACCCGCCTCCAGGAGTAGATGCAGGCGATGTCTAGGAGGGTGAATGTATCTGTGAGGGACTCGTCAGAGTGGAAGATGTCCAGCTGAAAGGAAACGTATAGTATGAATCTAAATATTTGTTTCTGAAAAGTACAAAGAAATTAAAAAAACCCAGAAATAATACAAATTCAATTGATAACAATAATGTGTTTAGGGCACAGCACTTCATAACCTTTAGATGTTTGTTTGTTATTTTAACGCTGCAGTCCACAGTCAGATTGAGGACACGCTTCGCTGAACACAACCCACATGGAGCTGAGACGTCATGATTCACACACGTCCCGCTACATCATGGCGGCATGGACCAGACAATCCAGTGCCTGGAATCAAGTCCGACGATCTGCGTCTGCTTGCCTGACCACCTCATCCTGTAAGTTGCCTCTTGTATCAGACCGCCTCCGTGGTGTAGTGGTTAAAGCGTCTGCCCGGAGAGCGGAAGGTCGTGGGTTCGATCCCCGACCGCGTCATACCAAAAGACGTTAAAATATGGTACTTGTTGGTCCCTGCCTGGCGCTCGGCATTAATGGGTACAACAAGGACTGGTCGGCTCGGAGTCAGGATAATGTGTCTGAGTGGGGTATTCATGCTTCACTGCGGCATGGTATCTCAGTGAGCTAGCACTATAAAACCAGCTTCAGTCTGGGCTAGTACAAGCAGCCGCGTATACACATACACACGCATGCACGTCGTCATATGAGCGAAATATTCTCAAGCACTACGTTAAACCCAATTTCACCTCACTTCACCTCACCTCTTGTATCAGTTGCTGAAGACCAACTCTGAACCCGATATTCACGGGTATCTTGTGAAGTGAGGAAATGCTCAGGAAATACTATCCATTAGCTTGAATCAGGGCACATTGCTCGAAACTAGAAATGTGTGTTTCCACCCTGCCAAATGCCATCACCGAGTGTGAGTGAGTGAGTGAGTGGGTGAGTGAGTCTCAGTTAAGGATCGTATGACAACCTGGTTTACTGGGGCTCTCAGCTCTCCAGTCGGCGCACAGCAGTGAGTGGAGTGCGTGAGGGAGCTATTTAACACAACGAACATTTTTTTCAGTTTTGCCCCGGGGTATCAGTTAACCTGTGAGTATGTTAAAGAGGAGAGGGGTGTCGTAGGATAACTGCCAGGGCCCCGTTTCACAAAGCTATCGTAGCGCTACAACTGTTGCAACTCCTATACTGTAACATAGACTTACGACAGTTGTAGCGCTACGATAGCTTTGTGAAACGGGGCCCTGATGAACCCATGAGTATGGTGCTGGACATGGGATTCGACCCTTGGACTAAGGGATGTAACTCTGCACGTATTGGCATGGACGTGCTTCACCTGATCCTGGTAATGAACACCAATCTCGTGTCTAACCTTATGATGTTCTGCGAGTGAGAACTTCATGCGGATGTATTTCTTGAGGTGTGCGATGGTCAGTGCGGAAGGACACAGCAAGAAACGGCGGTCAGCTGGCTGCAATGTCAACGGATAAAGAAATCACATATAATGTACAGACATTTACCCACAAATCCAATGTATACATCTTTCTGTATTTATATAGATAACTCCGTGTAGGTCCAGCCGAAAAAATAATTTCTTAAGCAACAAAAAGTTCTATACTTTGGCAGCAGTTACTGAGTTTGTCCTAAAAAGTAATACACGGTGTACTACGATAGAAACGAACTCGCCTGTGACGAATATAACGAACAATTATTGTTGTTCCAGCCACCTGCTGTACGTTATATTCGAAATGCGTATGAGTGAGTGAGTGAGTAAATGTTGATTTAAGCCGCATCAGCAATTTTGCAGCTTTTCCCGGTGTGTATAACGAACTACGGCTGTAACGAACTAAAATGAGTGGTCCTCTTGAGTTCGTCATATCCGTAGTTTACTGTGCACCATGTTGAACCCTGGCACAAAACTTTACATCCAGAAGATGGCGCTAGTCGAGTGAGTGAGTTTACATACCTTGTTATCAAAATTCCATAATCATCGGACTCGTCGGGAGGCAGCCCACTAAAAACAAAATAGGCGTACTTGTTTTACGTCCATAAAAATATAAGACATTCACAAATTACACCGTAAACCTTCTGGGCCAAGAATTCCTTGTATTTGTGAGACAATGGCACCGTGAAATTGTAAGGGTACGGGGTATATTCGCGTGCCTGAAAAGCACACAGAATCAACACTTTCAGCTAAAATACCGTGTGAATATTTATACATGAACCACTAAGGCAGAGGACACGTTTTTGAACAAATAAGCGGAACAAAGTGCACTGTTTGATTCATGAAAGATTTACACCTTTGGATTAAGATTGATATTTTAAACTACGTATTATCTCCATGAGTGAGTGAGTGAGTGAGTGAGTGAGTGGGTTAGTTTGACGCCGCAATCAGCAATATTCCAGCTATATGGCGGCGGTCTGTAAATAATCGTGTCTGGACCAGACAATCCAGTGATCAACAGCATGAGCATCGATCTGCACAATTGGGAACCAATGACATGTGTCAACCAAGTCAGCGAGCCTGACCACCCGATCCCGTTAGTCGCCTCTTACGACAAGCATGGGTGACTGTAGACCAATATTCTAACCCGGACGTCACGGGTATGATCTCCATGAAGTGAGAGAGAACCCCTTTCTGGATTACGACTGCTTATGATCTAGGTTGAAAATACATTCACTCAGTGAGCATCATCACTGGGGCGCCTTTTCAATTTAAATGGAGTTGTTTGTTTTATAAAAATGATATAGTGCATTCAGAGGCTAAGCAGAAGTCAAGGGTATTAGTTCTTGTTGACACATTTCTGTTTTACATGGCAGCCCTAAATATAACTTCTTTGAGAGGCATTTAGAAGTTGTATAGCTGAAGGAAAACAACCGAGTTCTATGGATAGTCGACCGCCTCCGTGGTGTAGTGGTTAGAGCGTCCGCCCGGAGAGCGGAAGGTCACGGGTTCGATCCCCGACCGCGTCATATCAAAAAGACGTTACAATATGGTACTTGTTGGTCCCTGTCTGGCGCTCGGCATTAATCGGTACAACAAGGACTGGTCGCCTCGGAGTCAGTATAATGTGTCTGAGTGGGGTATTCAAGCTTCACTGCGGCATAGTATCTCAGTGGGCTAGCACTATAAAACCAGCTTAAGTCTGGGCTAGTACAAGCAGCCGCACATACACATACACACGCATGCACGTCGTCATACGAGCGAAATATTCTCAAGCACGACGTAAAAACCAATTTCACCTCACCTCACCTCACCTATGGATAGTCAACTTCTTTACTGTAATGAGTGTAGGTGTAGGTACTAACACCGTTATCAAGCAAGAGTTAGTACCTACACCAAAACGTCGCAGTCATTACAATAAAGAAGTTGACTATCCACAGAACTTGATTTTCCTACAGCCCTACACATCCTTGTACATGCCTAGTCCAGCAGTTTTAACAATACCCATCTCCGTTCATGAAAATAAGTTCGATACGAACATGAAGTGTGAGAACTAGATACAGTTTATGCTCTTATCGACACTCTGCCAGGAAGCAAACCCTATTAACTTGTAGGAACACATAATACGTTGGGATAAGACCTGAAACTACGAAACACCATTCGCAGATACATGACCGGTCGTGTCACTGGACTCTTCCGGAAGACTTTGATCTGTGTTGTGTCATGATCTAATTACACTGTATTAGTAACATAACAGCATGCTATCATTCCTGGACCAATTGGTCGCATCACTCGGGTTGTTTACGCCAGTTGTGTGGTTGTTCAACAGATGTAATGGTTGAGTGAGTGAGTGAGTTCTGTTTAACTCCGCTTTGAACTGGACTTCTGTTGCACCAGTCTGTCGTCACTATGTGGTAGGTGAGCGAGGGAGTGCCTAATACTAACACCCTTGAAAATAGCATGTATTATGTTTACAAATTATTTTAAAATTGTCGTGGATGGTATTCGGATCCTGCCAATTCTCCCAGACTGCCGAGGATGGGTTTTACGTACTTTTTGCTCATATCCAGACACAGACTGATGTTCTCGTCCTCCCGGGCCAGTTCCTTCTCCATGACCGCCTCCCCTCGGGCCTCCAGACACACCACCCTCCGTCCTGCAGGGAAACACACTACACTGAAACTTCCTTAATCCACACAACTCGATATAAAGTTAACAGCGAAATATGCAACATGAAATACCTATAGTAATTAACATTTAATTCGGATTAAATGTATTCTGGAATAAATAGAATCCAGTCTGTCCGGAGAGCAAGGGTAGCTTCACCGCGTTCATGACCTGTGTTGTCAAATCTATTTAAAATAATTCCGTCAAATCGGGTAGTGATTGAATATATACCTTAAACACGTTTGTCCCGAAAATGTTCCATGTTTGTTTGTTTGTTTGTTGTTTACAGCAGCCCTCAGCAATATTCCAGCCATATGGCAGCGGTCAGTGAATATTCGAATCAGCTTTTTTTGGGAGTAAAACAGGCGTTATGCAAGCATCATACGTTATCAGTTTGGAGAAACCCAAGACTGCCGCTATGATGCTGACGCAGCTAGAACCCTAGACACCTTGTTTGCACAGCGAATTAGACGCCTGAGACAGCTTGGCCACAGGGCCTTTTTATGTCAAAGGAAAGCCGATATATGTCGCCCAATTTGTTCCCAATGGATGAGTACAAAAACATGATGAGTACAAGCATATAGAGGAATATGTGTCGCCAAATTTGGTGAAATTGCTCATTGGTGGTTTTCGGGATGTTGAATTCAAACCCACAATAGCGGATCCTGGGTGGAAAGAAAGGGGGATAACTGATGAAGAGGAGAATATATTGAATACATACCTTCCGGGTGTGTGGAATAGAATAACCTGCGCCTCCGCATTTCATCTAAAATATGAAGCAATATTCAGATTAAATCAAGATTTATCTAAATTACCATCTCAACGTTAATGTCTATATGTGTGGGAGCGATTTACTAAACGTATCTGCTTCTCATGTATAACCTGGATGGTGTTACACCCAGAGCTGTTATCTTGTAAGTTCAACCGTCGCTATAATATTGCTAAAAGCGGCGTAAAACTAAATTCACTCTCTCTTTTCATTCTAAGGCGATGGGGACGCCTAGTGGTAAAAGCGTTTGCCCGTCTCGCCGGAGACGCGGGTTCGATTCCCCACATTGGTACATTGTGTGAAGCCCATTTCTGGTGTCCCCCGCCGTGATATTGCTGGAATATTGCTAAACGCGGCGTCAAACTAAACTCACTCGTTCCCTTCTGTTTTAGAACGTGGACGATCAGGTGGATGAAACAGGCTCCCTGGCACCCAGCCCACCAATATCCTGAATATTGAATCTGGGATCAAACCACGGTGGTTTTTGTAAGTGAGTGAGTGAGCTCAGTTTTACGTCGCAATCAGCAATATTCCAGCTATATGACGGCGGTCTGTAAATAATCGAACCTGGAACAGACAATCCAGTGATCAACAGCATGAACATCGATCTGCGCAATTGGGAACCGATGACATGTGTCAACCAAGTCAGCGAGCTTGACCACCCGATCCCGTTAGTCGCCTCTTACGGCAAGCAGTGTGGCCTTTTGTGGCAAGCATGAGTTATTGAAGACCTATCCTACCCCGGATATTCACGGGTTTGGTTTTTGTGTGATGACCTCCGTTAATGTCTCCTGGTCTTACACTCCTTAGTCAGCATGTCCTTTAATAGACACGTCATACCTTCATTATGTATTCACCTGTTCTGTGAAATATGTGAAGTGAAGTGAAGTTTGATGTTTTACTGCACTGATGCAGCAACGTTTATGCACGTTGGTGTCTGCAGTTGTGTGTGCATGCTTGCCCTCGTCAGGACAAATGTTGGTTAATGTTGATGGTCCACTGTGATAGCTGGCGAAGAATAATACCCCCATCCACGCAGACTCCGGGCTGACTAGTGCTTGTTTTTATAAATCCCCAACCCCTCCAATGTCGAACGCCGGATGGGGTAACAACAAATAGCATCTTTTATCGTCTTCACTCTGACGTGGCACGGGATTGAGCCAACGGTATTGCTTATCATCAACTGGACCACGTAACAAGTACTCTTACTGGAAATATTTTTTTGATATGACAGTGAAAATTTTAAATGGAATAAAGAAGATTTTTAAAACATCTGCTTTTGTAAATATCTGACGTTAAATTTGATTGCCAATCCAATTATGCATTTACAATGCACCAGATCATTCAGCGAATTTATTTACAATGCACCAGATCTTTCACCGAATTTATTTACAATGCACCAGATCAATCAGCGAATTTATTTACAATGCACCAGATCATTCAGCGAATTTATTTACAATGCACCAGATCATTCAGCGAATTTATTTACAATGCACCAGATCAATCAGCGAATTTATTTACAATGCACCAGATCATTCAGCGAATTTATTTACAATGAACCAGATCATTCAGCGAATTTATTTACAATGCACCAGATCATTCAGCGAATTTATTTACAATGCACCAGATCAATCAGCGAATTTATTTACAATGCACCAGATCTTTCACCGAATTTATTTACAATGCACCAGATCATTCAGCGAATTTATTTACAATGCACCAGATCAATCAGCGAATTTATTTACAATGCACCAGCTCTTTCACCGAATTTATTTACAATGCACCAGATCATTCAGCGAATTTATTTACAATGCACCAGATCAATCAGCGAATTTATTTACAATGCACCAGCTCTTTCACCGAATTTATTTACAATGCACCAGATCATTCAGCGAATTTATTTACAATGCACCAGATCTTTCACCGAATTTATTTACAATGCACCAGATCAATCAGCGAATTTATTTACAATGCACCAGATCTTTCACCGAATTTATTTACAATGCACCAGATCATTCACCGAATTTATGCTCCTGTCATTACTGGATTATGTAGCATTGTATGAGTGAGTGAGTGAGTGAGTTTGGTTTTACGCCGCTTTTAGCAATATTCCAGCAATATCACGGCAGGGGACACCAGAAATGGGCTTCACACATTGTACCCATGTGGGGAATCGAACCCGGGTCTTCGTCGTGACGAGCGAACGCTTTAACCACTAGGCTACCCCACCGCCCAGCATTGTATGAACAATGTCCGTGTAGTATTGTCGGCTCAACTTCCTTGATCACTTCATCACAGTATGCAACCCCGGCCTACCCTTTAACTAACAAACCAGAAACACATTCAGGTTTAACTTGAGATTCGAGCCCAAGATCACTGAATCCTGGTACTTGTAAGGGACATAACACAGTACAGACACTTGAGGCACCATTGACGACTGATTTCCCCATGACCTACGGGCTATTGGGGGTTCAGATATACGCATTCATGCCACAGGGACTCGAACACACAACAGCACAACCAGACCCAGGCTCGGGATTGTATTTACCATCGAATAATCCCGGCACCAGCTTGTACACAAGGTTCTGTAGAGTCTTGTCCGCTCTGGAATACAACAGGGATACAAGTTTGTCAAACAGTTGGCACACAAAGGAAGTAGTTGTACTCAGATATTGTACTCAGACATCGGCTAAAACAGTGTCAGAGCTCCAGATAAGATTGAGCTCATGTGGGTACTGTACCCACTGTATTGTTTTGGAGTGGGTATTATGAATGTTGAGTGGGTATTTCATTTTCCGTTACCCACTGCTTTCAAATGTGTGCGTATTTCAGTCATTTTACTCACCTAAGTATTATGTCATTGAGTAAGTTTACTAAGAGGGTATGTTCTGCCTTATGTCATACCTAATCAAAACCAACTTAAATATAATGGAAATGATTTCATAAAAAATCACTCATCCTATACTGACAGTACAACACTTGTCCTATACTAACAGTACAACTTGATAGCAATCGATGTCTTTTTCATTACGCAAGCGATTTTTATAAATATATTCCGTACGCATTTGTTTTAAACTTTTTGCGTATCTAACATTTTAAATGCGTAATTGGTACGCAACAATTATTTTTTCAATGCGTAATTGGAAAATTTCTATGAGTATTTTTCCCGTATACGCAGCTTATCTGGGCCTCTGCAGAGTAGCATTATGATCGCATTCGAGAATTGGATCAATTTTACAGTGATATCGTAGTGCTGAGACTGTCTGAAATAAGACCAATTATTGAAGTCGCTTTGTTATTGCATGTAGCCTTCCTCCAAGGTTGTACTGTATGATCTAGACATGTCTTGTAACGGTAGCCTTATAATAGCCAAGACTGTTCATGCCGATAGTACCACGACGCCAGTCCTTTGAAGGGAATGTCGGTCTCGCAGTCCTTGAACCGCATTATATCCCTTCCGCCCAGCCCTGTATGTAATTCTAAAGCCCTAAACGAATCAAGTCTAGATTACATCAGGAACATCCCATCTCACTACGGCTCCTTTTCAGTTTAAGTGGAAGTATTTGTTTCTATCGAAATTATGTACTATCAGAGACTAGGCGTTGGTCTAATCATAGTGACAGGTTGTCCTTATTTTCTATGGAAAATCTAAATAGTGTACAAACTAGGAATTTTGATGTGAACTAAATATGTATATGTATTTGCCTAGACTAACAACTAGTCTCTGAAATGAACATATTTTACTGAAAAAAAGTTCATAGTAAAAATTTTTTATATATAATGAAAAGGAGCCCTGAGACTTTCTTCATTTTCTGAAGCTGAGGAAATCTAGACTTGCCCACATTTTCTAGACTTGCGTGGCCTTTCTTGGATATATTTGCTTCAGGGTCTGTACGACAGACTAGTATTTGCCTTAAGGAAATGAGTATTGTAATTAGATGGCTTTCGATAACGCCGTGTATTTCGAGTGTGACACAACACAAAGCTCGAATGTCGACGGGTGGAGAGTATATTCTGGCGACAAATACCCTGGAGCATGTACCTGATGTTGAGAAGCGGTCTCGTCTTGTGTACTTGGACATCACAGATGGGGCAGAACTTGCTGGACTCCAGGTACCTCACAATACATGTCCGGCAGACTGCAATGAAAATAACGCCGTTAAAATACGGGCAAAAGAAACTATGCACTGAAAATCTGAAATTGACCAGAAAATTAAAAACCTATCAAAAAGTTACCAGGCGAAAACAGCGAGTGCGTGAGTATAGTTTTACGCCGAATTTAGCAATATTCCAGCAATATCACAGCAAGGAACACCAGAAATGGGCTTCAAACATTGTACCCAAGTGGAAATCAAACCCGGGTCTTCGCCGTGACGAGCGAACACTTTTACCACGAGGTTACCCCACCGCCTCAGGCTGAAAACAGTTGCCGTTCGTGGTATTTTCGGTCACCATAAAACCTGGGTGTACAAGCTTTCTTTAGTCCGGCTGTTTACATTAAAATATTACGGAATGTAACATTACGCTAGTGCAACTTCCTGCCAGAGAATTTTGGTGCCTAAAAAAATCCAGGATACAAATTGCCAAAAAATATGAATAAAAAAATACGAGAGATTTTGCGTAAAAAGATACATCCTGTTGCTGTTATTAATAGGAGCTCTGAGGTCTCACGCACCTCCTTCTTAGATTTCGATATGAAATAGATATTTTCCAAAGCCGAATTTCCACAGTGAACAGTGAGTGCTCTCTGCATTTTCCCCATCTTAAAATATGATAAATGTGTAAATATCGAACTTTTCCTTTTCTCAAAGCAATACTTTGCAAAGTCAGATACGAAGTTTTGCGGGTATATATCTCAGTGATGTAAGATATTACATTTGATGCTGTACTTCACAATTTCACGGCTATCAACCTGTGAATATATATTTAGTAATACATGTAAATACAGAAACAGTTCTCTGTAAATGATCTCGAACATTTTCACAGAAGTGGGGCTTCATCGATTTTCTAAATTGTGTAGGGATTTTTTTCATTGTATCTCCGTTCCCTACAAGATAAAACGTGTAAGGAAATGATACAACGTGTAAAGACATGATACAATATGTAAGGACATGATACAACGTGTAAGACCTTTTCTGGAGTTTTCCAGCCTTTTTGTAGCACGCTTTGAATTAATAGAATTAATTACGTCACATAGGTTGAGACAGTTATGATCGATCAGCGCACCTGTCAGTGTCAGGCATCATCTCGTGGGAAACCCTGACTCCCACAGAGGCGTTATAGTGAGGACCGGAGGGGTCCAGGAAAACCAGTGACTGAAGGCACTTGCAATGATCTACGAAATCATCCCAAAACATCAAAATATCTTCAAAACTAACGCTGACCATCATGTACAAAAAGCTCCCTCTAATCCGGGCAGAACTGCATAGTGAAATCGTCCAGATTAACACATGTCCAGTTTAACGAGTTGTAGTAATGTCCCAATGCCCTGTCGGCGTCAAGAATTCGTCCATTTTATTATTAATTCATGCTATCAAGGTGTAACGGTATTTCAGCCTTCACACATAATAAATAGTTTTTATCGTACAATCTTTAGAACGGACAAAATATACATTTGAACCACAGCATAGTTGGGGAAATGAAGGTGTTATAATGTGACCCTTCGGGTGTTCAGCGGAAAACTGTGAGTCTACTGTGACCGACAGTTCCTTTAGTCAGTCTTTGCCTTTTAAAGCAATATTTCAGCAATATAAGAGCAGGGCGCAAGAGCTTCATTATGCCTACGTGAGGAATCGAACCCGGGCCTTTGGCGCGACAAGCTGACAGTTTTATCACTAGGCTACCCCATAGTACCGATGAATATGCCTTTACCAAGTCAGCTGACATGACCCCCGATCCCTTTCGTCACCTCTTACCATGGGTTGCTGAAGACCAGCTGTAGCCCGGATGTTCAGGACCTGCTCCGACGTGGTGACAAGGAAGGAGCTGTCTAGAATGCAGCGCAAACCCCTCTCCCACTCACTCACTCACTGACACACTCACTCATTCTCTCAATATGTGGACCCAATCTTGTGGGACATACTTATCTCACAAAGTATCGTAATAGTGGTTGCGCTTTGAACCTACGAGCCATATGCATTTCATAATGGAAAAAAACCGAATCTAATTTTCCTTGATGTGAAATATAGTGTTTATGCAACGCAACTATGTTTTAATAACGCAACTGATAAGACCAGAAAAAAACCAACTTGCTCCGTGAATCAAAACAGCTATTTATCAGGTCCCGCTACCGGGTTTCACGTGGTTGCCATATCAAGGGTCCACTTAAAATCCGAAACTATTTAATTCAAGATTTCAAATTTTGACACAGATAATCTTCATCAGGGTTCAAAGGCCTCTGCGTAGGAGGAGATGGGGAGCCTACTGAGAGGCTACTTTCACAGCAGTGCCTCGTTCCCTCATGTAACTATCTATTGCGATGACGGGACGTTTTATGACAAAGCAAATATTTACCTACCCCCAGCGACAGATAAAACTTGTGACTTAACCCCACACGACCTAGGTACTCTGGCTATCAGTACAGATAAAGAATGCAACATAAGATGATTCGTTCAAGGAAACTTAAAGTGGATGATAAAAGTAATAATCATAATAATAAAAGTCCTGGGTGGATTCGAGTAGGTAGCGTTTCCTGAGACAAGTCCCCCTCCACGTTTGTTTAGACTGTAAATGTAAAAATTTATATATATTTCAATGGATAACTTATATTCTACCATGACTTCAGTAAATACTGGATTGTGATTGGTTAATCAAAGTCATTCAGAGGTATATAATCTGATTTTCCAACACAGGATTTTAAAAAAAATATCTTAATAACGCGGTTATGGTAGAATGGTGATAAACGTACTGTGTTGGAAGATCAGAGGCATACAACGAAATTATAAAAGCTCAGGGGTATATAACCCAAGTCTTCACTGAATAAAGAATCGATTCGAAACCATACAGATTCTGAAACATAATATACCCAATGGAGCCCTAGTCTGTCTCACAGTCCCTGAACCACATTATTTTCCTACTGCCAAGCCTCTCTGCAATGCCAAAGCCCTCAATAAAGCAAGTCAAGGTTTCCTCAGGTTCTGAATCTCTGGTTTCCCTGGGGCTCCTTTTCAATTTAAATGGGCTTGTTTGTTACTACCAAAATTATATATATTCAGAGACTAAGCATTAGTCTAAATGGAGCCCATGCAAGTCTAGAATGTGTGGCAAGTCTAGATTACCATAGATTCAGGGAATGAAGAAAGTCTCTGGGCTCCTTCATATTTTATTAACTTAATTTCAAAACTTTTTTCTCTGCAAAATTATTCAGTAAATTTCAGAGACTTGTTAGTCTAACGTTTGTTCTACGTTTAGAAAGGGCAAGGGCCCTGAGCTGATGTTGAGCCTTGCGAACCTGACTGGACCAGGATCAACCAAACCCTCTTTGTTGCAACTGTATCTTTTAATCTGTTGAAAATAATAATCAACCGTGTCTCCGTGTATGCAGTGGTTGAATATAGAAGCGGATGAATCGTGTTTTAGGCCACAGTGAACACTATTCCAACGAATGATTTTGAAATATGCCTCTGTTCGACCAGCAGCTAGGAAGATGTGATTGTATACAGTGACTCTCATACAGGCAGTTCGGCTTGTATACTTCTCAGGAAGCTGAGAATGAGAATCGATGATAATGTACTAATATAAAGATTCACTTGGTAAATTAAATTTGGCGCATTATAATTCTGATTAGATTCCATATCACCCGATCCGAGTATATCCGAGCTGGAATTGTTCATCAACGACGCTTGGCTCGCTGACTATGTTGATGCATGTTATAGTGGGCCAATCAACAGATCGAAGATCATAAAGTCAGTCACTGGATTATCCAGACCTGAAGGGTGGTAGTGTAGCCTAGTGGTTGAAGCGTTCGCTCGTCACGCCGAAGACCCGGGTTCCATTACTTGAGTACAATGTGTGAAGCTTAAAGCTGCGTAAAATAAAACTCACTCACTCCAGACATTCACAGACAGGCGTCCTAAAGCTGGCAAATTACTAACAACAAAGACAACAGATGATTTAATCAGTCAAACATTAACATTTCACGCAGTGATGCTGAACTGAAAACTTTCGGACAGAAACTGTCACTGTCAGATTGGTCGTGTTCACTACTTCGTTTGTGCTACTCTGGTATAGTTCTAAAACAGCAAATACAACCAAGCTTTCATCCACTGTAACTAGTCTTGACTTTTTAACAACGCCGGATGCCTTATATAAACCAAAATGCTTATGTGACATGCTTCTCATCTCAACTTTAGAAACAGAATTATTCCTTCGAAAACAACTTTTGAAAGTGAAGAAACTTGCCCCAAAAAATTCAAACAAAAATATTTGAAACTTCAAAGCCTGTAAAAACAGCGCTGTCATGCTTTTTAAAAGGCGACATTCAAGTTTTGCTAGATTTCCTTATTCTGTCAGCCTGAATTCCTTACACACCAACACAAGCACGAACTTCATTCACAAACTCATCACGTGACTGTCATGTGAGAGGTTGGTTTTTGCCATCAATCACTGTCAACAATGTAACCGATATCCGCACGCGGTCATCGAGTACCTTGCCAATAGCAGTGAGGGGCAAGACGGGTGGGCGAAACTGGCATGTTTCTATTGCATACATAGCTCAATTAGTCGCGACGCCAAGCAAACAGATCATGTGGCGTGTTTAAATGTCAAACCAGCAAAATATAACGGAATCGTCTGGAGTTTGACTACATTCGTGACATATTTAAATTTCAAAATTTGGAGCGAACATTTTAAAGTATGTTATTGTGCCGCTTGTGCGCTTAATGAAATTCGGACTTTAAACGTAACATTTGAACTTTTAATAGTTAGGTGACGCGTGCGAGTGGGATTGTAAACAGCACTTTGATACACAGAAGACGTATGCATAAAACATAAACGAAATCCGCGATACATATAGTTGAGAGAATATTTTTAAATGTTCGAAATACTTTTTTTTAAATTAAATTGAAAATTTATTTTAAAATAAGTAGGAGAGAAGCATAATTTCTACAGCATACACAATTTTACAACTTGAGGATAAAATGTCCGAACAATAAATCATTTTGAAAACAATGACGAAATTCTGACAAAACATTTGACTCAAAACAGTTAAAATCCGCAAAAGCGAAGTTGATGACTCTGATGATGACTCTGACTCTGATGATGACGATGATGATACTGAACAAGATAATCATGATAACTATAGTCTGTTTGCAGTGAAAACGTACCTATGAATTTCACTTTAAACAAAAAAGTAAATGAAGTTAAGTGAAATTAAGATTGCGAATCCTCATAATTTTACCTTGCCAAATGAACATTTAAATCTCAGAATCTTTTTCAACTTAGGATAAATGTTGTTTAACAAACGATCATAGTTTCAAATCGCTATTATTGGTTTGTATTACAAGGGGGTGAGCGCAGTAGATGTAACAGTGAAACAAAAGCACGTGCGGTACGTGATGAGCGTTAACTTAAACCAACACTACTTGTTCTCGATGTTTCATTTAAAGTGCACACCCCCTTGTAATACAAACCAATAATAGCGATTTGAAACTTTGATCGTTTGTTAAACAACTTTTATCCTAAGTGGAATACATTTCTGAGATTTGAATGTTCAATTGGCAAGGTAAACTTATGAGGATTCGCAATCTTAATTTCACTTTATTCGATTTACCTTTTTGTTTAGAGTGAAAATCATCGGTACGTTTTCACTGCAAACAGACTATAGAGTATTTCGTACTTAGAGTATTTCAGTTTTATTACGGCATGTCAGCAGTGTAATCGAACCCGAATCGTCTCTGAATATATTTCATTTTGATAGTAATGCATAAACCCATTTAAATTGAAAGGGAGCCCCGGTGAGATTGATGATTCAGACCCTGAACCTAAGGAAATCTAGATTTGCTTCAGTTTAGACTTTAGGCAGTAGGGAAAATCTGTGGTTCAGGGACTGTGAGACAGACTACGGACACGCCTACTATACTCACTGTAAATAATTACATGTCCGCCGGGTGGAACATAAAACCTGCGTTAATGTAAATGTTCTGCTTAAAATCTCCAGTAACCTTCCTGTCCGTCCCCACCCCTACCTCAAACTTCTCACGCTCGCACTTTCCACTGTGTTTCACGAAACACTACATTCTTGTGTTTATCGTGTTTTAAGCACTGTTTCACGTGGTCTGCCAATTGCCCCGCGCGTCATATCCTTAGAAACAGGATATTAATTAATCTGGTTACTTCCTTGTCGAGCATGTTATATTTACAGACCCTCTAATAAGTCGGCAAACTAATATACACCAAAACACACAAAAAATAAATTGGCTCAAATTATAATTTGAAAAGGGCTTAATCAAAATCGTCAAAACAGAAGTCGCGTTCACAACCCTAAGACCCTTTCTCAAATATCTAGTTTTTATTTGTCTGATAGTAGTATTCCATGACCAGCTATGTGGTGGCGGAGTGTAAATAATCGCGTAATTGACAAACGAGTGATTGACAACATGAGCATCGATCTACAAAATTTGGGCCACGATGACAGGCATGTACAACGCCAGCGAACCTGACCACCCGATCCCGTTAGTCGCCTCTGAAGAGCCGATCTGAACTTTGACTTCACTTGGGGAAATACGAAAGACGACATATGCACGGAGGAAGTGGAAGTGATTTTAGGCGGATCTGAAAGTAGTGGTGGAATTAGAAATTTTGATTAATTTCTCGATTGAATTATTTACGTTGCACAGGACAAAAAAAATTTGATTTATATCCCGGAATGTCAAATAGATGTGGGAGTGCAACCTAAGTTATGCAGGCGCTAAATGGTTAATGCTTACCTCTTGGGTGAAAATTACAGATTACGAAATGTAAACGCGCGCATGCAGAGGTCATGTGATATACTTGCTTCACCCTTACTTATACAAGTAGCTTTTTCTCCCGTTACCGAGCCCCTGATTAAAAAACGGCAAGCGTTTCCTGTAAACTATAGAGGCTCCTAATGACAGCCACCCAAACCGTAACCGTGAGCCATGGGACGTCCACGTCATGGAGGAATGTCTGCACGAGGAAGGAAATGGGATGTTTTTGCCAACTGTGGATCTGCCTGTCAGTCACGTGGTACTCAATGTTCAGGCAAATTCTGTTTATAAAATTTAACTAATGCATAAATGTGTTTCATGGAACAGGTTAGTGCTTCCATTCATAGGCATTCTCTTGACTGCGGCGTCAAACAACAGTCATTGGCTCAAACAACGCTGGGCGAACTCAAGCTCGTCTCGTCGCTACCTACGATGTCTCGTTGCGGCCACTGTTCGGAGCAGTTAGAACAAAACATACCGTTGTTACACAAAGATGTCCTTCATAGATCCGTTACGCGAATTTTTTTGTGACGCACAGGCTGTGGTAATTTTGGCAACAGCGGCGGTGTTGGTGTTGATGTTTGTAGTAGTAGTAGTAGTAGTAGTAGTAGTAGTAGTAGTAGTAGCAGTAGCAGCAGTAGCAGTAAAGTCAAATTTGGGTTAACGTAGCGTTCAAGAATATTGTACTCCATTCATAGGTAGTAGTAGTAGTAGTAGTAGTAGGCTACCCCAAGGCCCCAGTAGTAGTAGTAGTAGTAGTAGTAGCAGCAGCAGTACTTGTTGTAGTAGCAGTGGCACTGCTAGTAGTAGTAGTAGCAGCAGCAGCAGCAGCAGTAGTAGTAGTAGTAGTAGCACCAGCAGTAGTACTTGTTGTAGTAGCAGTGGCACTGCTAGAAGATTGTGGTAAATGTAGCTGTGGTGTCACGTGACGGACTAGTCTAGCCTCGTGGCCATCCCGAAGGTGTAAAAAGAACAGTCACAGTCACACGTTCGATAATATACAATCAACCTCTACTTTGTTGTGACAACTATTTACACTCTGTGTATCTGTAGATGTTATCAGTCATTCGGCTGACACCACATGACAAGGATTGCTACCTTTCTGTCAGTCCAGCGTACTAAATAACAATGACCTCTAACGACATGAGTGAGTGAGTGAGTGAGTGAGTGAGTGAGTGAGTGAGTGAGTGTGGCTTTACGTCGCTTTTGGCAATATTCCAGCAAGATCACGGCGGGGACACAAGAAATGGGCTTCACACATTGTACCCATGTGGGGAATCGAACTCGGGTTTTCGGCGTGACGAGCGAACGCTTTAACCACAAGGCTTCCCCACCGACCCCTAACGACATGAGATACACACACCTGTAATCAATCCCTTAAATACCACATCGGTTACTCTTATACTGTACCTCTCGTGTGGCAACGCCTCTGTAGACGGCCCCGTCAGCTTCCTAACCCAATAGCTAATCTCATTCAGTCATTCAGAAGCACACATGATCTCTGTATTTTAAAAATGAATATGGTCGGACAGTTCCGAATGCAAATAAATAAAGGCGTGTTGTTGTGGATATCTGATAAATCCTGTTGCTTCTCAGCGCTACAGAATCTATACCCAGGGCACAGCCAGGGGAATATATGTGTTGGTTTTCATGTAGCGGGATCCGAATCGTTTCGGAAAGCTGACAACTGACTGCCACAATTCCATATTTTACATTTATGGTCGGACAGTTCCGAATGCAAATAAATAAAGGCGCGTTGTTGTGGATATCTAGTCGCTTCTAAGCGCTACAGCATCTCTACCCAGGGAACAACCAAGGGAATGTGTGTTGGTTGCCATGTAGCAGGACCCATTTTCTGGTGTCCCCCGCCGTGATATTGCTGGAATATTGATAAGAGCGGCGTAAAACTAAACTCACTCATGTAGCAGGATCCGAATCGTTTCGAAAGCTGACAACTGACTGCCACAACCCTTTATTTTAGATTTGGCTGTCAAAGTACGCTCAGCGTTAACGTCAGATTTCCAGGACAGATAGCGTATCGGAGTTAACGATCTGGCGGTAATCAGCTTGTCCTTTAATCCTTCAGCCAGGAAGCGAATCTTCACGATTCTACCCGGAAGTAGAAAAGCGACACAAGAGCACGTGTCAGATTGGTAGCTGGGTTCACTGTAACCAGGGGCAACGTGTCATTTGCTATCTAATCACTGTTTATATAGGATCGCCTGACAGACAACCCAGCCCCACTCAGATCAAACCTGATAACGCCGTAGCACTAATTCAATATCACAAGAAAAGTTCGATGAGGCATTTTTTTCTCATTTGAAAAAGACGTAACCACTCCGCCAGCGCCTACGGTAGTCACGTGAGCAAGAGAAACGTTCAACGCATTTTATACACGAAGACACAAGAGGAGACCCCAGTGAAAATTGGCTAGTCTGTGATTGGTCTGTCAGCACTCTCGATTCCATGACTTCCATTTCGCTGTCCTATAGCTGTGTTAGTTAAAGCGTCCGCTCGTCACGCCGAAGACCCGGGTTCGACTCCCCACGTACAATGTGTGACGCCCATTTCTAGTGTCCCCCCTCGTGATATTACTGGAATATTGCTAAAGCGGCGTAAAACCATACTCACATACTGACTGTAATCGATATTGTGTGTGACCCAGCAAGCATGTTTTGTCCCCACCATGCCGAAAGCTATGACTTGATCCATAAATAATCGAGTCAGGGCCTAGATTTTCGAAGCTCTCTTTGCGCTAAGATAGTCGTAAGTGCCATACATTAACATACATTAGCGCCCAGGGCCCCGTTCCTCAAAGCGATCGTAGCGCTACGACAGTCGTAAGTCTATGTTAAAGTATGGGAGTTACAATCGTCTTAGCGCTACGATCGCTTTGAGGAACGGGGCCCAGGACTAGAATATAACCAGTGTCTGATTCCTCGATCATTAATTCACATCGTATTAATGAGTAGTGTTTCATGTCGTAATAATAACCATTGTTTCATGTCGTAATAATAACCATTGTTTCACGTCGCAATAATGAGCATTGTTTCACGTCGCAATAATGAGCATTGTTTCACGTCGTAATAATGTGTATTGTTTCACGTCGTAATAATGAGTATTGTTCGATGTCATTTCAGCTAATATCCTGGCGGAAATGTCGCCAAGATTTCACACTGTACCAATATCGGGAATCAAAACCTGGCTTCCACGAAACAAGTGAACGCTTCATCCAATTGGCTACCCATCCGCACCCTTGAAACTGGATAAATTATCGCATGAAACCCAACGTATTCAAACCAGGCGGATTTAATAAAGCTTAACGGTTATGGAAATGACGCTGCGCCTTCGGAATACACAGAGAGGATAATTTGTCACAAGAATGTGGGATTTTTTCTCAGCCGCTGGTGCACTGTTGACGTATAGGAAATAGTCCACGTCGCACAGATAAATCCCATGCTGTACGTGGGTGAATCTTCTTCATGTCGCAATGTTAAGAACACCCATGGCGCATTTAAAAGTACAATGTCACAATGAAAAACTCGTCTGTGAAACTTTGACAAACCTAAAACCCCATATGTGAAAGTCGAGCATGTTCCTGATAAACCGGATATTGCGCAACTTAAAGCGTGGGCAGAGCTACAAAACGTCCATTTAAACTGAAGCTTTGGCATGATATACCTTACATAGCTGACAATATGTCAATATGACATTATCGTATAAAACTTTGAAAAATGTTTTGAAAAACTAATAGAGTATTATTCGCACAATTCTTGATCGCATCCAGACCCCTCTAAAATGCACATTATCCTATCGTATAGCTAATACACAATTAAACTTATTATTAAAACATACCAAAAGCAAATATAGCAGGTATTTTGATCTATCTAAACAAACAGAAAAGTAAACGAATTAATTACTTTAAGAAACATGTGACAAAAATTTCACATAGATATCCACAATGAAATGAAAACAGGTGTCCCATCATCTAAGCGTTTGAATACAGGTATTAATTGATAAATGCCCCCATGGTGTTTGACGCTACAACAAAAGTGTAAGGAATATTACATCTAAGGCTGGTAGACTGCATGCTGCGTGTCTTCAGTGTCTATGTACTCACACGAATGAAGGCACTCGATGATGGACGTCGCGTCAATGAAATACCCTCCACATAGCACACACACTAGGTGGTGGTTCAGGTCGTCAAGACGAGCTCGCGTTGTCCTATGCATCGCTAATTCTTTCTGTCAATCTCGCCATCTGCTGCTGCTGTATGAATGAACCGCTCAAGTGCCCCAGTTTTCCGGAATTTCGTTTCAAATTTCCATGTCAACCCGTTCGCTAGAAACAAGGCTGCAAAGAAGAAAAAAATAGACCGTATTTCCTGCTTCATGTGTTCATTTCAATGTTGATCCAACTTGAGATATACAAGGTTGTAAATTGCATTCAATGGGCGACTGATGAGCGGGTGGCACGGCTATCGTAATGTACATTTCACATCGGCGTCATAACATGAAAACATAGAGCGCCGAGCTATGATAAACACATTCTTACAGAGCGACGCTATTCTCACTCCGCTTTTCAAATGGGGTAAAAAATAAGTCCATAAAATTCAAATATCACCCTCTCGATTTCAATAAGAGCTTCGGTGAAACGGGGAATGGAATTAAAATGAAACGAAACCGTATTTACAAACCCCGTTGTACAGTTAAGGTTGAAGGTTAAATGTGCTCGTTTTCAGCCAATGAGAGCGCGCTGAGATAGACGTTAAATCGTTATACTGAAACCTCCACAAGGCTGGTAGGACAGCAAAGCTTTTTAAATACACGAGGAAATTAATCTAGGTCACACTGTCATAAAATTACACTAGCTGGATAATTGAAGCTCGCAATGCGTAATCTCAATAT
The DNA here is from genome assembly GCF_003918875.1 of Haliotis rubra. Lineage (NCBI taxonomy): Eukaryota > Metazoa > Mollusca > Gastropoda > Lepetellida > Haliotidae > Haliotis > Haliotis rubra. The sequence goes on along the minus strand of NW_025766547.1, from coordinate 63,078 downwards.
TTTCGTTTACGTGTGTAAAGTATATTTCACATGTTTTAAACATTATATCATTATTATTGGTCTTAAAAAGACTTTTTCCTTTGCAATATATATTGTTTCTTCTGATTTACATGATCTGAACTATGTAACGGAGGAGAAACGATATGCGGAACTGAACATTGTTAGATTACAAAATGCTCGTAATATTTTAAATACAGACAGATACTCCAAAAATCAAGTAGGACATGGAAAGTGGAAAGGCGCACAAGTCAAACAATTCGATGCACAGTTATCCTACACCGCCTTTTCAGAAATATTTAGCAGTTTGCACGACAGATGAAACGCGATATGATTCTCGAGCCAAAATCAGAAAAAACCCCGAAATAACTGTCGGTCCGATCATACAACTGTTTTGCACTTAAAAAAGAAGATTAAAAACGATTTCCCGCAATTTGAGAACAAATCAATGGATAGCGCCGGCTTGGAATTTGCATGAGATATTTGTTTCAGGTTTAGAGCAAGAATTCTTCGAGTTTGATTATCTCGTTGTTTAAGATCTGTTTTTGAAGCAAGTTGCGGATGTCCCCACTTAAATCGAGAATGTCTCTGGCATCCAGCAACTTACGCCTAAGTGCTCAAGTTTATGAAACATTTTCCCGTTTTTGCCACTGTAATATGTAGCCACACTTGCGATACCTCTTTTAAAAGTACTTTTATTGTGGAAAGCGAAATCCGTTTTCAACATAACATGATTTTGTGCAAAAAAAAGAAGTGCTTAACATGTCATATTATTGCTGCAGCTGTATCAATCACGAATGTCGACAATAAAAATATAAATTGATTTGTTGAAACCGACAATTTGAAATTTTACAATCGCTGTCGACATTTTAATGCTGTTTCTTTTCGGGAAAACGTCACATGATTTTTTTGCAAGACGAACACGCTACATTTTAATGCTCAACAAGATGATACTCCGGTTTCGATGCATCCATTTTTTCTGGTTTGTTATAATTATCAATGCCCTCAGCGTATTTCAATTTTGACCCGCTGTGGCACTCTTGCCTTACTGCCAGAAAACAAATTTGAGTTAATTTTCAAACGTTTGATAAAGACACCATCACACATATACATTGCTCCAAATATAAAACTGTCCATTTGTTTGTTAAGTGGCGAGCATCAGTGACATGACAGTTTTGTATTGTTCATTGTGAGAGCGGCTCAGGATATCCTGCATACATGCACAGGTTGAGTCACTCACTGAAACAATGGTCATCTTTTATTCGACTGTCATCACATGACTGACCTTGAACTTGACTGTCGTATTGACACATGCATAAACTCAACAATAAACGTTCCGGTATAATATTCATCTGCATCATATTGGGGAATGTGGTTAAGCGTTTGCTCGTCACGCTGAAGACCCGGTTCCATTCTCAAAATACACACAATGCGTGAAGACCATTTATGGTGCCCCTCGCTGGGATATTATCGGAATATTACTCCACGCGACGTAAAATATAATTTACTCACTCTTCATGTAGATTGTTTTCAAAATTTCACAAGCATTATTAAAAATCTGCCTCTTTACATGAAGATTCCTACTGGCTCAGGGTGATTAGGTCTCTCAAATGCTTTCGAAACAATATGAATTATTTAAATCTTAATTTGAATAAACTAAACTTTATATTCTGTTTCGCTATGTCTGTGTCCATTCCACTAGTGTGGCTGGTTATATTGCAGTTTGATGGCAGACAGATATTCGAAGTTGTATTTTTTTAGAATTGTTTTTTTTATCATTTTTTAAAAATTAAGGGTATCGCTCTGTGTGGAAGGTTGTAAAATCTGGCAACTGTACTTTACAGGATCAGTTACAGTTGTTAGAGGGTATATATTTTGTTTTGTTTGGGTATTAAAAAAGTGTTGTCTTGTGAAGCAAAGCCCACTGACATACAAATTACATACATACCTCAAACATAATCACCGCTTCGGAATTTTGAGTTTTTCAATTTTGTTAAACGAAGGTAAATAAAAATAAAAAAAATTATTTAAATAGAATTCATCTCGGATGGCATGCATGCCCAAATTCCACAAAACAACCTCAGCTTCGACCTTTAGACTCGATAAACAATGTTGATACTCGCGAGTTAAGATCGCCTTAAAGTTAAGATCGATTGTTAAGGTAAGGAATTACGATCATTAAAGCGCTGAGATCGCCTTGTGGAGCGACACCTGGCACACCTCGTCCTCCCACCTCAATTCTTACAACAGAATGAATAGAGAAAAATATTTGTACTATTCCCGTGGAAGGAAATATAATTTCTTGCCCCGCACAGAACTGCTTTTGTTAGTTCTATTTCTTTGTAATTATATAATTAAAATTTTGGTTTCAATTGTGATTAAATTTACTGGTTCAGTTAACATCTGATGATGCGGCATTCCGTCCCAACCCACTTAATTATTTGATACACCTACCTGCACTTTATTGCACAACAACATACTACTTACATCCTGCATGTCGTGAAATCCGACCAGGAAGTTATAGTACAGGCAAACTAATGGTCATACTTGTAAGTACGAAATGCGAACCCATTAGCAGTGGATCCTGGAAGAACCTAACCACTGGGCCACTGGGCCACTGAGCGGATTGTGCTGAATTTGGAAAAGGATAAAATGCATCATAGTTTTTGATAGACGAATACTGTGGGGCCTAGCTCATTAAATCTGCACACACTGATCGAGAGGATGATTCAAGGCTGGGCTGTTATTGCTTGAATATTGCTAAAAGCGGCGTTAAACCCAACTCACTCACTCACTCACTCAAGACTGGACTGACTGACTGAGTTTGGTTTTACGCCGCTTTTAGCAATATTCCAGCAACATCACGGCGGGGGACACCAGAAATGGGCTTCACACATTGTACCCATGTGGGGATTCGAACCCGGGTGTTCGGCGTGACGAGCCAACGCTTTAACTACTAGGCTACCTCACCGCCCCCTCAAGACTGGAGATTTACGTAAGTGACTATACTTTTTCCATCGTGTGGGGAACTCATTTTGTCTGGTGTGTAGATCAGAGTGAGTGAGTGAGTTAGTTTGGTTTTACGCCGCTTTTAGCAATATTTTTTCAGCAACATCACGGCGGGGGACACCAGAAATGGGCTTCACACATTGTACCCATGTGGGGAATCGAACCCGGGTCTTCGGCGTGACGAGCCAACGCTGTACCCACTAGGCTACCCTAGGTGTAGGTGTAGATCAGAGATTTTAAACCGTAAAAATTGTCTAAAATGTCCCAGATATTCCAAAGGGAGTGAGAATATTGTTTTTTCACCCCGCGTTCAACAAAACTGCTATCATATCACGGCGACACCAGAAACAAGCTTCACACATTGTATTATTTCGGGCTGGAACCCAGGCCTTCAGTGCGACAGGCGACCGCTTTAACCACTGGGATACCCTAGTACACACAAAGCTCCCCTTCCCATCAGTCAGTGGTGATGGAATTGTCTCCTTTACATTGTCCAGATCACCAAGATTCGATTTCTCCATATTTCTCTCCTAGCAAGTGTCGATTTTACTAAGTATCGGATCGAGTTCACGAATTAGATAGGCATATTTACATTTCCCAGAGATTGTATCGAGAATCGCTCTCCAAATCTCTGTGAAAATATATATATTTGGACGGCATCACAACGAAATCCATCGTTTCACTTCAACTCGCATCAAACGGATCCCTAGCAAAACACAATTTGAAGTAATAACAGCGTTTTATGACCCATGAAATTGGCCATACAAAAATAAAAACATCATTTTTTACAACCTTTAACACGGGTCATAAAATGTGATGCATATTTCTGTCTTTGGCACGGTTAATAAATTTTGATGATTATGTTTGTGTATATATAATTAAACAAAAATTCCTGTCGGATGAATGCTATTTTATCCAAGCCACTTATTTTCACAGAAGCCTTTGGTACATGCTTGTCATGCTACTACCGACTTTAAAGAAATATTTTTATTTTAAAAATAGCAAAATAAATTACACAGACGTACCGAACGTCACCACTGTACGCCTATTTTTTTCTAGATCATAAATTAACATTCCGCATTATCTACAGTGATTCTATTGCAATGTTTACGGTACTCTTCATTGGTCAAAGAAATTGTTAGCGTTACGTGTCTGTCATAGTGAATGAGTGACTTGGGTTTTACGCCGCTTTTAGCAATATTCCAGCAATATCAAGGCGGGGGTCACCAGAAATGGGCTTCACACATTGTACCCATATGGGGAATCGAAGCCGAACCTTCGGCGTGACGAGTGAACGCTTTAACCACTAGGCAACCTAACCGCCCCACTTGTCTCTCATAACCATACTACCGACGTACAAAGAAGCCTAATGAATTGTGATGATCACATATGTTTAGAATGGCCCACAGTGACTTAGAACGCTGAGAAACTACATGTCAACGAAACAACCACGTTCGTTCTCAAACACACAAAGATGCCCGTGCTAATAAATGAAATGAGGAAAGAAAGGTTCACAAAAGAAACTCGAAAATTATATTCATTAGGGTAAAAAAACGAGCGTAAAGAGATGACAAAGGTCGAATATTGTCAATACGAACTCAAGTAAGACACAGCAAACCCGATCAGTTCAATCCAAACATGTAGAATCATAGGCCAAGGACGCCAAGGGACGTAACTCTCATGCAATAGGAAAGCAAGATAATTAAGTATATAGTCTTATAGACTGGTTTGCCTGTTGTTCAACGCATGCCTCCTCTCCGCAGTTTATGCAGCTTCTCAAGGGCGAAAAAAAGGGGAATGTACCAGTCTTCCCAAGACAGCGAATATATGACAATTAACATAATAAGACACTCTCTACATATAGAAACAATTTCGATCAATTTTCAGTTACATGAACTGAATAAATGAAGGGCATGTACATAGTACAAAGGGTTCATATTTTTAAAAAGTCACCGTTTTGGTCAGTTAAATGTACTACAGGTACACGAAAAGATAAGTTTGGGTAGTTTTTGTTAAAGCATGACATGTCTTGAGCCAGTGACAGGAAATACCAATATCAAACATAAACTCCTGGGCCCCGTTTCACAAAGCTCTCGTAGCGCTACAACTATCGTAAGTCAATGTTTATACAGTATAGGAGGTAGGAAAGTTACGAGATCTTAGACTTACGAGAGCTTTGTGAAACGGTGCCCTGGCAACATCACAATTAATGCCACATTATACTGAATAGAGAACTGTTGTCCGCCCGACAGTTTTGGTCCGAACTGAGTCTGTGCTACAAGAGCCAAACATTAAACTTCACAACAGAATTCTTTAGAGAGAAAATCGAATTGAATAGCATTTCGCGGCGTTCTCATTGCAAGTTATAATCGTTCGTTCGGAAAATACTTAAATTAACTCAACAACCTTCTCATGATTGATTTATATTCCTACAATAGCTTGTTAGACACACACAACTGTAAGTCTCTAATTATGACTACTTTGAGAATAGTTGTATTTGATGTAATCTGTATATATGTACTTAAAAGTATGTTTATGCAATAGTCAATATCGATGACGTCACATCCTCCATTTCATTTTGTATTTTATTTTGCATGGGAGCGGTGTTAACATAAGCAGTAATACTTCACCAATCCCAATTCATTTTCATAAATAATAATAAAATATGTTTAAACCAAAATGATTTTCAAACTTCAGAAATAGTCAATAAAAATGTGTTATCATAATTACATATTCTTCTGAATAAATAAAATATTCAAAGAACTATTTCTTCTGTGTAAATAAAATCTTTGATAATCTATTTTATTAATCAACTCATCAATGAACCAAGGCTCGTGTAGGTACTCTGCAACAACTGGGCTGATCCCACTTTCATTGTAGGGATGTGGAAACACCACCTATGTGCACTGAACCATTAATTAATGTGTCTCACAACTGGGAGTTCTCACAAATGGGAGGACACCGTACATTTAGTTTAGTTTTGCTCCATGTACATGTAAGCAAGCGATGGTTATTAAGCAAAGGCGGTTTAATACGCGAGTTTGTCTGATCCGTTAAACTGTTTTTACTTGTCCTATCTATGTCCACTCTTGTCAACTGATCAGGGTGCAGTTGTAGAAAGCGGCCTTAGCGCTAAGGTGACCGTAACTCTCATACCTTAACGTAGACATAAGGTAGTCTCAGCGCTAAGGTGACCGTAACTCCCATACCTTAACGTAGACGTAAGGTAGTCTCAGCGCTAAGGTGACCGTAACTCTCATACCTTAACGTAGACATAAGGTAGTCTCAGCGCTAAGGTTGTTTTGTACAACGGCACCCAGTTCATTGTCTGACTCTATTATAAGTGGTACGACAAAATTACTCGCGGGACTGGAAAACAGAGGCCAGACAAATGAATAACTACAGCGAATAAGAATTGATACACACAAAGTGGAATTTATGAATGTCACCTCCTGCAATATGAGGAATACCATTTTCGGAGAAGATTCTTTCTCCTTCCTTAGAACATGCCCCAAAATGTCGTGTTCCATTCATTACAGATATTGACATCCATAAATCTCCCACAAGTGTTTATCACTTTCAAATGCCATTCAAAGACTTTACTGACTGACTGAGTTTAGTTTTACGCCGCTTTTAGCAATATTCCAGCAATATCACGGCAAGGACACTAGAAATGGGCTTAACACATTGTGCCCATGTGGGGAATCGAACCCGGGTCTTCGGCGTTACGAGCCAACGCTTGAACCACTAGACTACCCCACCGCCCTCAAAGACTTTGATATGAAGAGTTTGGTAAAACAATCTGTCCATTTGAAACAGAACCTGTCAGATCGGCTCACGTACTCTTCCGATCGGTAACATGACCATCCTATAGTCTGCCCTTCGGAAAATGCCTCAACGACAAGACTACACCGCAACACTCAAATATCCCAACCAAAGCAAACAGTAATGAAAAATAATTACTGATACGAACTTTCAAAAAGGAGTATGAGTGAGTGAGTGAGTTTAGTTTGACGCCGGAATACCGGCGTTCTACCTTCTGTGGAACAAATGAATCCGTCTTATGGCCATGTTTGACGTAACGAGCGGACGATTTGACCACTAGGCTACCCCACCACCCCTGTCGAAAAGGTGAGTGAGTGAGTTTAGTTTTACGCCGCACTCAGCAATATTCCAGCTATATGGGGGCGGTCTGTAAATAATCGTGTCTGGACCAGACAATCCAGTGATCAACAGCATGAGCATCGATCTGCGCAATTAGGAACCGAAGAAGTGTTAATTAAGTCAGCAAGCCTGACCACCCGATCCCGTTTCGGAATTAAGAACATCATTTAATCTTCCTCGTCTTCACGAAGCGACCACAAACACGATTGTCTCCGAACAAAAACAGAAAAATAAATAACAGTGATGGAAAACTAATCTCTGTTGACTTATAGACTATCTTCCTCTGTATCTGTTTTCAAACAAAACAACTTAAATCACCCTGGATACATCTATTGCTGAATTAATTACCGACCGTCGGAGGTCGTCGGGTCATTCCGTAAGGTGCGGCGAACGATCAATTTCTCGGGAGAACGAGCAGATACTTCCGAGAAATATGACCGGCTCCTAATTCCTGTATAGTTTGTTTCGTTTTGCAACTGTAGCTTTTTGGATATTTTGGGCAAGTGTGTGAATGCTGTATTAGTGAATGTTTGACTGCGAATTGATCTGATTACCCCTCGTTTCCAGAAACCCGTGCTTGCAACTAGTCTAATAGGGTGTGGGTTATAGCTGGAGTATTGCTGGGTAAAACAGCCTGTCGTCGGGGTGGGGCTGTACAGGTTATAGGGCGCTGCGTGCGACTAGTTGTTTCCATTCTTATGTATTTCTTCCATATTTTGGTTGCCACCAAGAATTGGCTTTATCCAAGGTATCTCTTAGGGGCGTACATACGAACCGACGACTGTTGACTGCACCAAGTGAGGATTCGAACCAGATTGACAAACCGTCGCACTGGGCTAATACGCACATAATTAATATCCGGTTTCTAATATAACATTGACTCAATACTGATGGGGCTTGGGTAGCCCTGTCGGTGGACCATTTGTTCCTTCCGCCGAAAGATCGGGTTCGATTCTCCACACTAAATATGACGTGAGAAGCCCATTTCTGGTGTCCCTCGCCGTGATATTTCTGGAGTAATCCAACTCACTCACTCACCCAAATATTGAAAACAAGTTTGATTAAATAAGGTGTTGGATATTTTCTTTTATTGAAATATTTTTTGAAACTATCAACTACAATTAGATTCTAATTTACTGCAGTAACAGAACAAAAAGATATCGTTTTTAAAAAATTACAAACAATTTCAATTTCATACAAACTATTGTGCAAACTCTCGTTACTGCTTGCATTCACACGTTCCATAAACTATAAAAAAACACGAAAACAAAAAAATCAAACTGAACGGCCATGTTTACGTTGCATCGTCTAACTGCTGTTTACGATATATTGCTCAAATGAAAAGGTTGTTATCAGAAATTAAAACATTCAAAGGGTAATTAATCACTACAAGGACAGAAAGCGCGCGAAACTTCTCCCTTAATAGAGATTGATGTGGTCATAAACGACACTTAAAAACGCGGGAAAATATACGACATACTCACTGTTGCGTGCACTAAAGACTTTCCCCGTTGCCGCGATACACGACTGCAGAGTGGTTTTTTCTCGTACAACCAGTTAAATGCATTTAAACTAGTGTCATTGGTTTTTAAAGTTGTTTTACAGATTCCAAATATTTTTATGAGGGTTTTCTCAAAACATATTGATCAGAAATTGTGAGTATTTCAATCCAAAATTCATGATTGCTGAGCTGTTTTATCTGTTACAGCCAGTAAAACGCGTTTTAAAAACGTGTCATTGGTTTAATAAAATATGTTTCGATTTCAAATATACTGAAGAGGGTTGTCGAGAAATTGTGTGTTTTTCAACCGCAAAAGCCCATAAAGTATTAGCAGATAAACGTTTTTAACATCTGTTCCCGTTGTCAGTATTCAGGCGTGAAGATGGTCTCATGTTCTTTTTTAACTTCCATATTTTCAAAATGTGAAGATACCGACAACCTTCCCTTTTGGGCGGACATAGAAAACTAGAATTTTCCTTTTCTATTATCATCCAACATTGATCTACAGCTCCATTGTCTAAACACCAACATGATATCTTAGCGCTAAAAAATCCAGATACACCACGTTTTATAGGAGACTAAGAATTTCGTTTGATGATTTCTGCAATCACTGCTTAAACCTTTTTCTCTGAGTCGACCAATATACAGAGGATATTATATGAATGCCCATGTCATACTATGTTTACGACACGAGTGCCTAAATGTTGGTATTTCCCGAGCGAGAGCGAGGGATATACCGATATTTAGGCACGAGTGTCGTAAACATAGTATGATATGGGCACGAATATAATATTCTATTTATTACCAAAGTCGTCAAATTGAGGAAAATGTACCCAAATCTCCTTTCAAACATAGGCTGGCTACCTGCCGTCGCCGCATGTAGAACGCAACGTCATAGAAGAAACGTGACGTCATAGCATTGTTCGTGACGTCACGTCACCACGACAAAGTGATATTTTGCCCTAGGGCATCGTATGAAAATATAAACCCCGATATTTTCGCCCTCGTAGGTAATAATATTTTTTATTACTCGCCCGTGGAAGCTACCGTAGTCTAATATTTTTACGTCAATATTACACTAGTGTAATACCGCTAGACGTATGACGTCATGTTTTACAGTTATGATGTCACAATTCTAATACCTCTGTCACAATGGTATTAGGCCTTGCTTGACACGCGGAAAGCTCAGAGTCATCACCCTTAGTTGTAAGCGGTTTCTATCAATTATGTTGGAGAGAAATAAACAATACTAAACTCGCTTCCGTGAAATACCATATTTATTAAACTTTCGCTCGTTTGATACCAAATCATTAACTCGTTATGGTATTACACGGAAGGTCGTTTAGTATCCTCTACAGATTTTTTAAAACCGAAACAAACCTTATGTGCATTCAGACCTACCACATTTTTAATCAATTGTGGAAAAAAGTAGTATGTGTCATTTTAATTTGTGGCTAAGCACAATCACCAGTAGCTGAAGGGGTGGTGTAATCCAGCTAGGGTCCATGCAGGTAGCAAAGGCACTGTAAGTCCCCATGGTCCCTAGTATGGTGATCTACCTTCAGTTGTTGACGACCTATAGCCTGTTTTTATATTGTATTGTCTTCGTAAATAAAATAGTTTTAGATGTACATGCTAGTTTTAGACTCCATCTGTGATACACTAGTTATTTTACAGTACTTCGATGACTGGTTATTTAGCAACTTGTAATTATCGTATATGCAAAACCTTTCTCGTCACTATATGGGCAAATATTACCGAGGTGACGTTAATTTTAACTGACTCACTCACCATGTGAATTCAGATTTTTTTTTCAAAATATCCAAATTTAACGATAAACGATTAAACTACATGTACTGACCCTTCATACTCCAAAACTCTGCTACTGATGATAATGAACACAATATCGACAATAATAAAATAATAAAACTTCACTGATGGCTATGTGGGCACAGCAGCTTCACTTTGATCCCAAGGTTTCAGACTCCTATAATCGTGGGTTCGATTCTCCGATTCCTCTAGATCATTACCTCGGTTTGCCTACGCCATCCAGTGCTAATGAACTTCACTAAAGTGTTCAGCGTCTCGACATGCATTACTCCGGGATTTCATCCTTCTTAAACTGGTATGGATGTAACTGAATACTGTTCAATCTAGGTTTAAACCAGACTCACTAACTAACTGAATAACATTTGACGAAACGGATATTGTAGAGACGTATAGCAGTATGAACGAAATTAATTTATGAATTTGGCACGAAGTGCATCATGGAAAGAAGCACCAGACACCAAGAAAGGAAATGGTGCCAGTTGGTAACATAATTTATACATGGCTAATGCATTATATTATGCACACTTTTTTAATTTAAAGAAAGTAGCTTTATGTACATAGACGAACTATACCAGGAAATCGGGGAAACAACTATAAACTCAACGGCAGAACAATAACATAAATTTATCCAACTTCGATTTCTACTATGCGAAGCAAACAATTATGGTATTTTCATGCAAAGTTTTATAATTTATTCTAACACTGCTTAATTCACTCCGGAAAACATATACTTTTCATGAAATTGTATCTTATATTATTTTAGATAAATTATTAAAATTAACAAGTCTAAATGTTGAATCTTTACAGGAAAATACAATAACTATATAAATCATGATCCTTGCATATCGTCGTATGCGACGATCGGCTGCGTCTGAACTGGCCGTTATAAGCCGGACACACATCTAATCTGTGTACCCCTAAAAGAGTAAGCGAACTGGCATGGTACGCTGAATTTAGCAGCATTGCAGCAATTGGGTATTCTGGGTGACGAAAGAACACCCCTCGACCACCACATCACGCCTGCAAGCTGAAAGAACACCATCTACGAAACTAACTAGAATTTGCCCTTTTACACTTGTTTTTAAATCCAATGAACATAAAATATTAGAAACATTTTGTTTCGTTAATTCAGATTCTATCAATTCTCAAACATAAAAGTACAGGGATTATATATTAGTATATATTATATATTTGTTTTAGCCGCGTTCAACAATAATTCTTAGTGTAAAGAGACACTAGAAATGGCTACCCACTAAACACTAATGAGGAGACTATAACCCAGACTTTCAAAGTGTCGGGAAAATGCCTCAACGACAAGACTACACCGCAACACTCAAATACCCCAACCAAAGCAAACAGTAATGAAAACTAATTACTGATAAGGAGTATGAATGAATGAGTGAGTGAGTTAGTTTAGTTTTACGCCGCACTCAGCAATATTCCAGCTATATGGCGGCGGTCTGTAAATACGTCTGGACCTGACAATCCAGTGATCAACAGCATGAGCATCGATCTACGCAATTGGGAACCGATGACATGTGTCAACCGGGTCAGCGAGCCTGACGACCCGATCCCGTTAGTCACCTCTCACGACAAGCGTGGGTTACTGAAGATCAATATTCTAACCCGGACCTTCACGGGTAGAATGAATGAATGAATGAATGAATGAGAAAGGTGGACGCACATATAGTGTATCAGAAGGGACACATTAGAGCAACACATTCCTCAGACCACAGAAGACAAATCCATCTACATGGTACCGTTAATCAGTCACTGGACAGCAAAGACGTATAATTTGACATATCATCTACATACAAGGAAACAATGGCTGTAGTGCAAACAGGCGTTCTTCTCAGCGTGGCTATGAAGAGGTACAGACAGTCGTGGCATAAACTTCTACACAGACGACATGCTCCAGACATGTTGAAATCACTCTAATCAGAGGGCGGTGAGGTAGCCTTGTGGTTAATATTTTATTTACTACTATCTGTTTTAGATATAATATAGTGCCTTGTGTCTCATAGGCCATATGGCCGGATGTTATATTTTGTTGAATGTTTTAAATTTTATGTATGTTTTATATATAACATGTGAAACAACATTAAAAATATTTTCTTCTTCTTCTTCTTCGTTAATGCGTTCGCTCGGCACGCCGAAGACGTGGGTTCGATTTCCAATGTGGGGAATCGAACCCGGGTCTTCGGCGTGACGGGCGAATTCTTTAACCACTAGGCTACCCCATCGCCCCTCGTGACTACATGGGTGCCACGTTGCCGATGTGATCTCTCACCCTGGACGTACGCACCAGGATGCTGGGCGATAATATTAAACCGCAGCAGCCTTTGCTTGCCGTAAAATACGAATGAATGGATTACGTGTTCAGTTTCGGTGATTGCATGTCATCGCATCCCAATGGCCATGAAATCAATCACTGGCTTGTCTGGTCCAGCCTCGATTATTTGCAGTCGGTCCCCATGCAGTTGAAATGTAACAAACGCATACAGTCACCCTACAACTGAGATGGCTGAATAATGTTTGTCCTTGCTTCGGGACTCCTTCCCTAGCAATACAACCCATATTGACCACTTCATTCAACACCACTGTTGACCATGCATATATTCCCAAGATCGGGTAGGTGTAACAAGAATACTTTACCCGATGTTTCCATAAATAAGATAACTTAATAACACAAATAAATAGCACAACATTATCAAATCTTCGCTTATTGGAAGGCGAGAATTACCGAACCCTTACCTTACTTCGTGAAGAGGTTCGATCGAAACGCAAAAGTAAAATATTACCTAAAGTTGAATTTATTGGGACAAGACACTCGCCGTCCTTAGCTGACGCGGTATTTGTGTTACACACGCATACACGTTCTCCTACCAGTGACAAAAGCATGTTTTTAAATTATGTCACGTCGCTCTAACAGTAACAGGGTTTCTTAGTGTCCTCAAAACGCGGGGGGTATAGCTTTCACTTAAGCAGCGAGTATCTTAAGCAGCTTTGTGGAGACAAAAGCTGGAGAACAACTTGACCTTCGACAAAATACTTCAGCCTTGACTATATCGCAATTGCGTATCTAAATGCGGTTAAAAGATTACAGATTCGTTTGGGTAATTAAGCTGATCTACTTGAACTCAATGTGCCTTAACCTTGCATAAAATAACTTTCATATTATGTGCGCAACAATTTTCCATGTTTTGGAACTAAAAAGAGAAACAATTCTGAGTATCTTATAATAGATATAATACACCCATATTCAAGATTAAAACCATCTGATATATGTGAAAATATCCAACATGTCAATCTCCTCAGTTTATATAAAAACTTACACCCCATGATTAAAAAATCCCGGTATCCTAATGTCGCCGGGAAAAAAATTCACTCATGATGCTTTCATTAAAATTACTACATGTTGGTGCACTGCGTAATGGCGTGTGTAAAGGAGAATATTGATAGGAATTAACAACCTCGGTCATTTAGCTACATCCATGAGTGGCTAGTCGTGGAAAACCTTGACCCAAAGAAACAAGCTAGCCCTTTATTGTGTTGTTTCGTTAAGTGGAAACTGATGAAATCTATTTTCTCTGTGACATGAAACTATGGACAGTGGAGTCAATGCGGCCTTACAATTTACCATGTCCTTGTAAAGTCTTGCAAGAAGCGGCCTTGCGTTGTTTTCTAAACCTACCATTATGCAGTAGTGATAATCAGTAAATGTTTCGATGTTAAACATGACAACACCAAGTCTTTCTGGCGAATACATAATTGTTTCGTCATCTCGCTCATTGTGAGTGAGTGAGTGAGTGAGTGAGCAGTTTTACGCCGCTTTAAGCAATATTCAGGAAATGTCACCTCGCTAACAGAGTGCACATTATTATGGATAGATATAGCTGCTTGATGAATACTTTTGGATAGATTATAATGTCATGGTTAGAATAGTAACGTTTTGGCGTTATCTGTTTTTGAAAACATCTTTTTCACCCTTCTTTCGTGTCAAATCCTTCTACAAGACCATAATTTCTAGCTAAAAATTATTTTGACAAGAGAACCCTTCCTGGATCTCATTTCGTTTGGCTAGATCAATTACTAGGTGTGGATAATTTTGGCTAGAATATCCACTATTGATAGATGGTAAGTTCACGGTTTTAATCATTTAAGCTTAAAGTCCTTTAATGGTAGGAATATAGTTGTCAAGATCACAATTTCTGAGTGAATAGCTTGGACTAGATTAGATTTTCTAGTATTACTTCTGTCTAGTAAACAGCCCTTGTTTAGAATACCGTCCATACCGTTGTATCTTGTTGTATTAGTTTTATGTGTAAATTAATACTTTTGAAAAGACAAATGCAGTCTTCAGATGCATATCTTTACCTCGCCATATTTCTCCCGGTATGGATTTTTGGCTAGATATCCGTTTTATGCAATATAATGTATTTCTTGTTAACAATTTCAAAATATTTAGAGTATAACGTTGGTATTTCGATGCGGCAATACAAATTGTTTTCTTGAATATTTTGTCTGATCACCTCCCCTGTGTATATCAGAGCGCATACATAATTAAACACATATATTTACATACATAATATTTGAGGAATATTAACGAATTTTCATGTCAAAATATTGCTGACAAAACCTAAAACAGTGAGGCATTTTTATCGTTTTGAGATAAACAAATATGCAAAACGCAGGGCCCGAATGATGTAGAGATTGTAACATTTGCTGTCAGAAGAGTCAACTGCCTACAAGAAGTCATGAAATGCTTTTCAGCAAACACATCGATGGTGGATTCGCAACAGACATCGTTGTATTGCGAAGTCCCGACCTGAATTAAATTACAAAGTGAATTTAAAATACATTCAGTACAAGTATTTCTTTAGAACGTGACATTATCGCTTTTGTAAACCTATTGACGTTTCTGTTTTATCGGATATTAGTTTCAGATTACACCCATTATGGAATAGGAGCGGTGGGGTAGTAGGTAAAGCGTGCGCTCGTCCCGCCGAAGACCCGGGTTCGATCTCCACATATGTGAAACTCATTTTTGTGTCCCGCCGTGATATTACAGGAATATTGCTAAAAGCGGCGTAAAACTAACCTCACTAACTCACTCACAATGACATATCAGTGTGTCAGCTGTAATAAAATGGAGGTACGATTCGTTTCACTAGATTCATAGTTATTAGCCAGGCAACACGTGACACCTGTGTGCTTAATCAATACTTACTTATACAGCACAACGAATATTCGCCAATGAAATAGGCCTCGGTCAAATATATTCCCCAGAATGTAGCTTTTTCACCTGTACACGTTTCGCGTGGCATTAATTCACCTGTTTTACTTCAGTAAAGAACACGACGCAACATCGCCGGAGTCGGAGTTTGTACATTCCGAATTTGATTTTTAAAATCTCAAATCTAATCCTGTGCAAAATATGACAAGATCAATTGTAAGAGTGTTTGTGTTTCGTTTCTTCAAGTTATTTTTCCTTCTCATTCGACCCACTGTCCCCAGCGCATTTTACAATAGTGTTTTATTCGACCCCTTCTTAGGAAATACTCGGCGTGCTTCAAAGGCCGACCGGTGCAAAATCGCTGGAGCTATGTCTTTGGCAAAGCGACCTGTTGGCTCGCGATAACACATGCGCGACAGTCCAAGGAAACATAACTTTGATCGAGAAGCATGAAATTTGACAGAAAACGTTAATTTTTTAACAGCCATTAACAGCGCCTATTAAATAAATTTGACAACTGCCATGTTTAAATATTGATTGAGCAAACAAAACGTATTCATTTCTAGGTTAAGATTAAGTTTATAACTCACAGTGTGGAACAGCAATTGTTTTAAACTAGTTGGTCATTTTTGTATACTTATATATGTTTTAATACGTAAGATATGACACGAAATACTGAATAGTAACAGGAGTCGGATATCTGCGGTATTGATAGCTTAAATCACACAAATGCAGTATTTTTTCACCGTGAGTCGAGGCAATATTAACGACAGAGACGGACCACACAGTATGTGTACGCCGTAACCCTTGGATTAACATGTCTGCAGCAAAATTTGAACAGCAAGCCCACTGAAGGGAAATTGTGACGCCATCTTGGATTGGGCAACGGGAGAGCACAGGCGACAGACATGCTGCTCGGCCGGTGACAGCTTTGGGGAAATGAGATCTTGGGTCGGATATGAACGACTTCAGTCCGGAATGGCATGTGAAGGCTCACCTACCTGTTTGTGTGACTCTCGGGTGGAGCAAGGGACTCAGCCCTCAACACCAGTCGCATTCATTCGGAGGATCTCGGTCGTGAGAGATCACGTGATAGAGCTTGTTACACATCGCTTTGCCAAGGTAGAGAGAGGGGATATCGCAGAAATTCGCGCGCAATTTTTTTATGACGTTCGTGTTATGCTTATTGTGTAATATAAATTGCTTGAGTGGTAAGCCTCGATCTGGTTTCGTTTAAAATTAATAAAGTTTATTTATTTTGAACCCTTCTGAGGAAATGATTGACACAGTTTTCGAAGCAGTGTTTACACATTCCGATAGCAGTCATTAGGCTCTTAACCACGCTGGTAAATTAATGCAGTGGGCTTGAGGTATTTAAAGGCGTACTTCCGCTTGAGGAATCGTGACTGAATCCACTACGTGTAACGGAACATGCCTATTTTTTCCCAGATTAAATGTATGAAATTCAATTAAAACAGATTTTCGAATGCTGTCAGTTTCGATAAATAAATCCCCGAGGTGAAATATTTGATGGATATGACAAACTAATCTGATGTCCTTTTCTGTTAATAATAAATTATACCAGAATAAATTATATATCAACGTCCCTTTAAGGTCTAACAAACATTTTTTTCTATAAGTGACATTAAGAAGCTGTTATGACTTAATTTTGTGATTTGACAACATCTTTATTGCAGCAGATTCGACGTTTCTGTGTAGATGCTAACGCCGTCATCATGCAAGTGACACAACATTAAGCACAAGGAGAATAAATATGAAGGATAATTGAGTTATACAATCGAGGTGGTTGATGTACAATGTACAATGTGATGATATTGCTGATAGCTGTTGTGATCATAGATAATGGCTATGAAGCCAGATACACAAAGGTAGGAGGAGTTACTGTTATTTGTTGTTGATCAGCTGATGGTAAGCTGTAGGGATGTAATAACCTTGATCTCTGTTGATTGTCGGGTTGCGTCGTTTGATTTTGATTGACGTTTTCTGATCTTGTAGGCTGACCGGTTGGTTTCAAAAATATTCCAAGGGATCGAACATTTATTTTTTCACACTGGTTTAATTCTATATCATTACATTGAAATATAACAGCACGAAAAATAATTATCTTGTTTGATATGACTACCACCAAACAAATTACTCGAATTTTTAATTTAATTTATTTAACATAAAATAATTCAACTATATTCTACATTAAAATTTCATAAATTTTAGTTTTTTCATCTAAACTTGCTTACTGTCAAAATATCGTTAAATCCTAGATAAAACATTGGGTATATCTTAATGAATATTAATTATTTATAATGAGAATTAAATTTTAATTACATCGTACTTTTCACGAGTATAAATATCGATGTACAGACGAGTAGACAGAAATAAATATTTTTGTGAGCACAATGTGTTTAAAGCCCCTATCACTGATCAGTGTAAATATTCTCACGTTTATCATTTTGAATATGAAAGGAGCCCACGCTCTAATATAAGTGACGTGCAGTGTATTTTTAAATAATTATTATTTATCATAAAGGTGTTAAGGTGTTTTCGGGGAAGTCATTCAACACTGCGATTTACTATTTTATCAATAAAGAGAACATATTATCTGGTCGATGATGTCCATGAATAGCTGTTGAACTGTCGGCGTCAAGCTCGTGATCGGACATACTGTATTTGTAATTATCATGAGCCTAACCGTAAACAGAAATAACGGTAATTATAGGTCAGCTGATATTACGAGTAAATGCTGATCACTTGATAAGCATCATTGAGGGTGAATAGGTACAGGTATGGTTAACAACCGCCCTTTCTCCTGCATAATTACTGCTGGATTCACCAGAGAGGGACTTCACATGTTATGTCCGTTAAGAGGCTTGAACCCAGGCCTTCTGGTAAGCGAACGGCTTGACCACAAGGCTACCTCTCTGTCCTTGCCTCGACCCGTCCAGATCCGAGTTAGAACTGGTCTTCAGCAATCTCTGTTGGTGGTAAGAGGCGACAATTCGATCAGACTGTCAGGCTTGCTGACTTGTTGACACATGTCATTGTATCCCAATTGCGTAGATCGATTCACATGATATTGATCACTGGATTGTCCGGTCTAGACTCCATTATTTACAGACCGCTGCCATATATAGCTGGAATATTGTAAACAACAACAAATAAAATCAAACAAACACTACGCTTACCTCGCGCTGGAAAATGAAAATACAGTTATATTACTGTATCTCGCCTTTTAGCACTTCTTTGGTATATATTGCGGAAAATAGCATGCACTTTGATTCCAAAAGAGAAAAATAACCGAAGACAAACGTCTCCAAAAGACAGACAGATATGGATGGTCCAACATCAGACAATTCATGAAATAATCAGGAAAAATAGAAACAAAAGGTTGCACCCACAATATGTAACAGTCTGATAAATGTCAGACACACAGAAATAGTTCTATATGTCTCAACAGAAGTGAGGGATACATTGTGTTCAAAGAAACACAGGGTCGATATACTGTGAAACACGTGAAGGTGAAATCGGTGACAATTGCTGTGTTAAAGAAATAGGAAACAATGTTAAACAAAGATATGTGTGAATTTGTGGTTAAACAGACATTAATTAGAAATTTATGTTGGAACACATATCAAGGATAAATTGGGGGTAAAGGATAATTTGACACACACAGGGGTACAGTTAAACAGACATGGATTATCATTTGTTGTTTACGTTAATCAAGCATATATTTATGGTTAACCAGAAACAGGGAAAACTAGGATAAAAGTGAAATAAGGGGAAAACATTCCAATAAGAGAGGAGACAGAGAATTGCCAATTGATATAAATAAAAAAGGAAGCTCAATGCATTTGATAAGTAAGGGCAGTTCGTGTGGTTGATAAGAACGGTTAAATTATACGAGAAGAAACACGATCAATCTATAATATAAACAAAGACTCATCCATTCATATCGAAAAAATGTAAAGTCAAATCAGAGATATAAACACAGGTGAAAATACCGGCACACAAACACGTATACATGTTTTCACCGCCAGGCAGAGAAACGCAAATGCTATCAAATGCGATTTGAGGACAATTTCAAATTTAGGCATATATTTAATAATGAGAGAAGCTTAATTTACGAAATATTAAGTCTTTCTAAATTGTATTGTGAACTTTACAAAGACCCAAGAAAATATTTTCAGTTAAAGCAGTGCTACCTATATTTCCATAAATATAAGAATTGGTTAAACATACCCTGAGAATTTCAAAACGTTTATACCATTCACTGTTAGACTAACATCTAGTCTCTGAAATGTACATATTTTGCAGAAAAAAATGTTCGCAAATTATAATCACAAAATGTGATGAAAAGGAGCCCAGAGACTTTCTTCATTTTCAGAATCTGTGGTAATCTAGACTTGCCACATACTCTAGACTTGCCACATAATCTAGACTTGCCACAGAATCTAGACTTGCATGGGCTGCATTGGATATAATTTAATTTATTTATTTCCGGGTCTTTGTGGCACACTGCATTGGCTGTGTGCACGTCAAGAGGTCTGAAGAAGAAGTCTACATCGGCCTGTGTGCGAGGGATAGTCACCTTGATAATAGTTCATTTCAAACATCCACACGCATGTTACCTGTAGATGAGATCATTACAGCGTTAACACTGACATCCCGGGGTGAGTGAGTTAGATTTACAGCGCTTCAGCAATATACGGGCAATATGACAGCGTGTGTGCGCGCGCGAGTGTGTAGGGGTGGAGGGGTCACACACGTAATACACACATGTAAATGTATCACTGTGATGATATAATTTTCCTTGTCGATATGAGAATTAAGAATTCAGGTCACCCTTCACAGCAAGCCCCAAAACGTGTGAGTTCTGACTTATACATTTTGCATATAATATATATGTAATTTTATATTTAGCTATATATACATATATATTATGGAGGTTCAGATTATTGCACTCCATGCATAATTGTATTAGACGTCTCCAAATGCATGCCTGGCATAAGAAGGTGTACAGCCATGTTTGGTGATGACGAAAACTGAAACACACAAGAAATTATTTCGTAGAGGGAAATGTCCGAGTACCTCTCCATTCTTTAAAGATAATGGTGCCGAGGCCCCATTTTAAGGAATGGAGAGTTACGAGGACATTACCCTACTTAAATTACATTCAAAGTATTGGGAATATTTCTGTTATCAAAATTAAATGTCAAAATGACAAAATGAAGGCTTTAATTTGAAACTGGGACACATCGTTCCATTCATGAAAAATAGTGAGCGAGCAGACAATGGAGTGACGTCACAAATGTCATTTAAACGTGTGTAACACAGTTGTAGTTTGCAGTTTTTGACGGGTCGGCGACTGTTTCCATCCGAGGTATGCTTCATCACGATTTTAATTATTTGGTTAAATTAGATTCTCAAATATGTATTTTCTTTTACCTTTCTTTTTCTGTGTGAGTGAGTGTGCTTCGTTCATTATTTAACTTTCGAAATATCCACTGACAAAATGACCTGGTATAAGAGAAATAAAATATAATATATACATGTATATATAGTTTATATAACTATATATATAGTTTATTTCTGTCAAAGAGGCCACAGGCCCATAGAACAATACAAGTACACAAACACATGTTTTACAAAAGCATCATGTTAACACTTGTCCCAAAATTGAATAGATATGTATACTGATACATATGTGCAAAGCATATTAATAAATACAACTTTTACTACTGTTACTATTATATATTTAGTGTACCATAAAGTTTAAAATAAAAAAATATATATTTACCAAGATTTAAAATAGTTGATTGACAATTGTGAGTTACAACATTATAATACAATATAATGTTCGTATGGAAAGGAAAATATAATTTAGCAAATGTCCTAATGACTTGTTTGTCATCGTAGTGATTTGGGTTACAGAGCTGTACCAAACTAACATTATCTCCATTTTGTTGACAAAAGTCCGTCACAAATTTGCAGAATACAGTTGCACATCAGAGTATAGCGTTATATCAATATATCCATACCTGCTCATCAAAATCTGTACGTAGAACACATAACTTCTAATTTAAATAAATATTCAAAAATGTTTAATGGACATAAAATGCTGGGCAAAAGAAATTGTACCTCCCAGTTGATTTCAGATTAAGATGTGTTCGATTTGTAGTTGAAAAGGTTCTTATGTTTTGGGTACTATATGAAAACCTGAACTGTTCTGGCGCTAAGGCAGCACTCAAAAATCAAAACATATTTCTAAATTGTTCTATTTTATTTAATATGGTTTAATTTGAAACATTCCAAATTTTACAAAAATCGCACAATATGCTACTATCAATGGACAGCTTTGAAAAATCAATATGTAATTACTTTTCGGCAAAACAGTTCCATTTGGAGCAGAGTAGGCGGCGTGCGGCTGCTGATTCATGTCTTACCCCAGCCGTCGTTGAAGCAATAATTTGTTTATTTAAAAATAACTGTATTTATTGAAACCATGATTTATTTATTTGTACACAAAATTACCCAGCAACGGATTACATTTTACAAACTGTTGCAGAATAAGTTAACGAAGGTTCTCGTAATTTTCAGTTATGTGAAAACAAACTCGATACACTTTCATTTATACGGTGTATTTTCTAATTTATCTTAGTCTGTATGTTTAGGTTTTCGCTGAGCTGGACACCAGTGTATATAAATGTATGAATGTTATAGTCTGTCTTACAGCCCCTGAACCGCATTATGCTTCCCACTGCCAAGCCGTCCCTGTAATTCTAAAACCCTAAATGTGGAGATTTCCCCAGGTTCTGAATCTCCTATCTCACTGGTGCTCCTTTTCAGTTTAAATGGGATTATTTGTTACGATAAAAAATATATGTGTTCAGAGACTAAGCGTTAGTCTGATAAATGTTGATACATGTCGATACTGTTCGCAAGTTTATGTATAGTTCGTTCCTGTAAATGATAAGGATATATTCTGTTTATTTTAAAATTAATTATAACCTTGTACATCCAAACTGAATGTGTGGGATATTTCTTCATATTAAATTTGCGCGACTGTATGTGAATCAGATATTTTTAGTCGTATCAAACTGCCATTTTTAACATGTGGACGATGACGATTTAGACAAGTATTCCAAATATAAGCAGGATTCTTGAAAACAAACTTCGATTGGTTTTCTGTAAATATTTCTGAAAAGGTCGCTTCTACACTGAACTGTCAATTCTCTTACAGTTTTGACATAAACTTAATTAAATAATCGTGGTTTTAGTTTCAGCAATAAATATTTGTCACCGTTACTCGGAACTGTACCTAAAGCCTTTGATAGGCTGAACTGTCACGTGCGTTTAATGATACAAGCTTCATTTGTAACACGCGCGTGGTTACCCGGCGAAATAAAGTTGTTATCTTATTCAGGAGAAGGAAATAGACTTATTCTTTTAAAAAACATGACACAAAAAACTGGAAGTCATAAACGGCTTTCAGGTTTAATTTGTCGGAACAAACGCGAGTCCGGGAAGATGGGCTTTGTGGACCAAGGGAGATAACTCGTCCGAATTGCATTGCTCTCGAAAAGAAATTGAAGCGAAATATGACGCTCTCGTTTTAACAAACTGGCCAAGACATAACGACAACTAGTAAGTATTATACCACACCACCACCGTTATTATTTCAGATGATTAAATAATTTTTATCAGACATTTGTAATAGTCAGTGAGTGAAATGACGGAAGATTTCAGCCAGGCTAAAAAAGCCTTAATATTTCAGTTATTTTACGAAATGACTGAATATTCTGTCAAATTATGTTATAATGCCAACGAATTCGAAACATTTTTGTGTAAAATTTTACCAGGTAGTGCCAGAAAAGAACAAAATTATAACAAAACGGAAGTCAATGTACATATGGATGGTTATTTCTTTTCCCTTACCACAGCATAAATAGTAATGGTTTAAAGACATTTTGAATGGGTCTTGAAACAGAATGGACCTATTTTTCAATCAGTTTGTAAAATAATTGATATAGTTTTGCATTTTGTAAATTGCCTAAGTGAACCACATTTTAATACTGAATATAATATATGTATATTCCGCTTGATGTGGATTTGTGTGATGTGGATTTGTGTGATGTGGAGATGATGTGACACTGCGAGAAGGCTAACGTGGTACATTGTATTACATTACTGCTCTGAAGTGGTATTACATTACTGCTCTGAAGTGGTATTACATTACTGCTCTGAAGTGGTATTACATTACTGCTCTGAAGTGGTATTACATTACTGCTCTGAAGTGGTATTACATTAATATTCTGAAGTGGTATTACATTACTGTTCTGAAGTGGTATTACATTACTGCTCTGTAGTGGTATTACATTACTGCTCTGAAGTGGTATTACATTACTGTTCTGAAGTGGTATTACATTACTGCTCTGAAGTGGTATTACATTACTGCTCTGTAGTGGTATTACATTACTGTTCTGAAGTGGTATTACATTACTGCTCTGAAGTGGTATTACATTACTGCTCTGAAGTGGTATTACATTACTGCTCTGAAGTGGTATTACATTACTGCTGTGTAGTGGTATTACATTACTGCTCTATAGTGGTATTACATTACTGCTCTGAAGTGGTATTACATTACTGCTCTGAAGTGGTATTACATTACTGTTCTGAAGTGGTATTACATTACTGCTCTGAAGTGGTATTACATTACTGCTCTGAAACGATACCACGACTGACTTGTGTTGAAATATTTGTTGTATCAGTCGTATGTTATTTCTGTCGCTCTGTCAGTCTATTGTCTTTTCGTTCAATCATAGCTCACATACTCGTCAGTGCATCCATCGAATATTTTCTCCAGTTTTTCATCCATTGATCACCTATTTTCACGTTCTTTCGTTCGATTATTCATCGGATCGGGCAACAATGACAAATTTTTGCCCGCAATACAGCGTAATTCAACATTGACGAAATATTTATAGTTTTCAAGAATCAGTCCCAGTGCTGCCCTGAATTCGAATGTCCACAGGCCGCCGGTGTGGCACAGAGTATTGCTGTGCGACGCCAGGCTAAAAACACACGCTATCTGCTGCAATTTGTGACGAATATTGCCGGCAGGGCAGGACATGTTCACCGGGTACCGTTTTCTCGAACACCTATGTTATCGCTGGTTTGACGCAATCCATTCTGATTATTTTCACAGCTATTTTGTCTTCTACGCCCGGCAGAATCTCAGTCAGCGGGTAATCGAGTCTGGCTGTTCTCTGGCGTTGCGCATTTTATATGTACGTTGTTGTTGTCAATATCTATGTCGATGTTGTTGTTGCTAATGTTTAATCTGTAACTTGTACACACACACTGTAGTTCACGTATTGTTACCCAGGCCCGCTTAAATATACACAGCCCTAAATTTTCAATACTTCTCATTCCATCAGTGTTCAACATTAGCTGTATATTATTTTTTTAAAAAGCCATTTTGATCCAACTAATTTTCCCATTCACAAGATCGTGTATTTGGATAATCCAGTCCCATGAATAATTTAATTCCGAGTAAACTCGTTTGCATCATTCACCATTGTGAAAACGCCCATAAAAATTTAAACGAACTTCAAGCGCTCACATTTCTATTCACCGACAAAGCCCGATAGCTGTATTCACGCCTGGGGCAAGATTCAGTGGTTGGCACCCACCCAGTCAGGGTCACGTGACCTAGAAAGCGACACCGGAAGTGTTGCACTCTGTTCGCCTGTGAACTGCTACGCGACTTGACATTAGGTCAACCCTTTTCAAAATCGACGGAATGTCGTGGGGTTCTAAAGGAGAGGTACACGCTGTCATGCACTTGTATTTGTAGTTTCAAAACAAACTTTACTTGTTTTGCATTCGTTTGTATATATTACACGAGCACATAGTTCCTAAAATATTGTTTTCATAAAACAATACATCCTAGATCTACTCAAAAAGTAGTTTCAGCACACGTTTTGTGTATTTTCAGATGATTATTCACATGTAGTTAATTTGTCATGTTAATGACAGATTAACTGTTGTCACATGAAAGAAATCCGGGGTTCTCTACTTTAGTGTAGCTGTAGTATGTATATTTGTGTCGTTTGATGTCTTCTTATTATGTCGTTTCATATCACTGGTTGAGTTTGCCTATACTCTCCAGCCCATTTCCAGTGTCCTCCTCCGTGATATTGCTGGAATATTGCTAAAGAGCGGCGTAAAACTAAACTCACTCACTCACTCACTATACTGTCCAGACTAGTTGTCATTAAATTATGTGCTTAAATTTCAGACTTCATGTGCAGAATATGTTTCAACACACGCTCGTCTTAAGAGGCGACTAACGCGTTCGGTGGCAGGTTCGCTGGCTTGGTTGATGCTTGACATCGTATCCCAGTAGCGAAGATCAACACTCATGCTGTCAATCATTGGATTGTTTGGTCCGGACTCGACTGTAGCTGGAATACTGCCTTTGCGGCGTTAAGGAACCAACATACAAAGTTGCAATGATAGATTAGTAAAACTGACTAACAATACAATGAGGGATATTTTTAAAAAAACCAAAACAAATTTAATGTTCAGTTTCCTCCGACATTTATTACAAAAATAACAGAAACAAATGTGTGAAAATCTGCTATGTTTTCAACTCTTGAAAAACAAACATTTCCAAACACTTCCAAAAATTCGTATATTTTCGTAGCATGAGAAACAAATTATAATGCTAAGAAAAGCAAGAATTATGGATGTTAACAACTTTACTGTTGGTAGAATTATTCACAAAAAGAAGTTGACATCCATAAATCTTGCTTTTCTTATGCATTCCACTTCCAAAAGCCTTTCAAAGATTTTAATTATAATACTGATTTTTCACTATTTAAGGCTGAATGATAATAATCATTTATATGTTAACAATCAGACATTGTGGATTACCTAAGTCTCCTACTACTACTACGGCTTGAGAGATATATTAGCACGAGTCTCAGGGTATGAATTTATTTATTTATCAGGTGACTCATGCACACCTGGACGAAACTATTCAGAGGATACAGTCACATTAAAAGCTGGTAAACAAAATCAAAATTTTAGACACTAACCCACATTCCACACAAGCCCTCCGTAAAACATATTTGACAAAATGATGTCATCCTAAATAGATGTCAGATTCGTGAACAGTTCCCGAACAACAGCGGCACACCGAACCAAAATTTTAGATATTCATAACGAATCGTTACCTTACATTTGATGTACGGACTATTTCAAAGGATTAAAATAACAGAACGATAACTGTTATGAAGTTGATTTATGAAATTATTTTCGGCTTAACATGTTGGTGTTTTGACATTTTCTAGATCATTAATTTTGTACCGGTTGGACTCTATGATTGGCCCTTAAGTATATATATGATTATTCAGTTAATAAAGGCTAGCAATATTACACCAAGAATTTTAGCGTACACAAAAAGGTCAACAAAAGTCTTTTTTGTGGAAATAAATTAACAAAAGCACAAATACAATGGACAAAATTTAAAATTAATTGTTTTTTGCTGAATTTCTTTTTGGCTTTAAATGTAAGGCAAATTTAATAAAATTATGTGATGGAGAAAATAGACAAAATATATATGCCCATTTTTATTGAAGACATATTTCGGCCGTTTGACGTTATAAATTCGAAACTATTTTAAGATACATTCTGTTTTCGTAGTTCCAAGACAATTACAATAAATTTAACGCAGTGTAACTTCTCTGAACTCCTCACGATATCTTACGCACGGACACTAATGTCCATCAAGACCAGTTCTTTATCGGGTTTGTTTATTTACCAGGGAACTGAAATAATATAATAAGTGGTACGAGGAAGCATATCTCATCCAACAAAGAATCTAATCAAAGAACAACGAAGAGATGTTTTCTCAGATATCTGAGAAAAGAATGAGATTCACTTTCTGTTATCATTGATGTGATTCACTTTTCATTTCACAATACAGAAAGGAGAGTACTGCCATTGGTATAAACTTCCTCAATTTTTCGTTTTACATTTACCTTTCAAAAGCAAAATAAAAACACACCCGACAGAATTCGAACCTTGAATCTTCTGATGCGCAGTCATTGGGAAACACGCGCTGATTAGTAATTTCCTTTATCAGGAGGGGTTCTTACTTACCAGGTTCTTATATACCAGTAAACTCCAGTCGCATTACAAAAGTTGAAGAAACATATGTCATTTAACAAAGAAGCACATTACAGAGACAGTGGAAGGAATCTGATAACACAAGACACTTCAGTTTAAGTTAAACATGGATTAATCAACATTGCTAAAAATGCAGTTAATAATGCTTTTATATACTGGCAGCTTTACATATCACCAATTATTGTAGATCCACATTGCACTCAGGACATCACGGTACCTCATAAAAATGGGTTTTAAATTTAATAGTTACAAACAATACATAATCATTACATTCTATGGCCTCGAGCGTATTTCTACTCAGTAGCAATTACCCGACACCTGACATTCCATGACAAAACAACAAACTCAGGTTAGAGCGTGCCAGGATTCCATGTTGGCATCTTCTTAACTGTAGTCAGACGTTGTAGATTATCCCGGCATTGACAAAGGTCAGTTCATTTTGACGATGACATTCCATGACAAAACAACAAAACATAGGTTCTAGCGTGCCAGGATTACATGTTGGCATCGTCTTAACAGTGGCCAGACGTCTTATCCCTTGTCAAACACGACAACAATGATAACAATGCGCTTGCAAATACATGATTGTTTTTTTTATACAAGCAGCAGTTGATAGCACTAATTGTAGGTCTAAATTCCAGTCAGGGTAGGGTACAAACGAGTTTAAGGACAACATGGTACCTCGAGAAATAGCTTGCAAATGGGTAAGTTACATATAACACATATTCTTGGCTCATGGGCGTATGTCTATGCATTAGCAATTACCCGACACACAGCTCCACGTTTTCACTTTGAAAGACATCAGCACGGTGGCCGAGTGGTTAAGGCGTTGGACTTAAGATCCAATGAACGTATGTCCGCGTGGGTTCGAACCCCACCCGTGCTAACTTCAGTATTTTAAGTGTGTAATTATTGACATGAAATGTTGATTTCAACTGATTTTCTCAGTGAAACCATCCACTTGAGATTTTTTGAATTCAGAAAAATGGGACTGCTATTGACATATTCTTCCTCGAAACATGATTATCGTTTTAGTTATTTTTCAAAAACAAAATGTCCAAAAGAATATTTCGAGCGTGCCAGGATTCGAACCTGGAATCTTCTGATCCGTAGTCAGACGCGTTATCCGTTGCGCCACACGCCCACTGGAAATAGGGGCTTCTATTTGGGCTTTTACCCTGTGCTCTTTTTACAATACGTTGTCTGGTCTCCTGCATGGCATTAATCTCTCATTTGTGTTTATTCTTGCACGCTGCAAGTGCTATGTGTTGCCAAAACATGTTTGCATTGACAAAGGTGACGATGACATTCCATGACAAAACAACAAAACATAGGTTCTAGCGTGCCAGGATTACATGTTGGCATTGTCTTAACAGTGGCCAGACGTCTTATCCCTTGTCAAACACGACAACAATGATAACAATGCGCTTGCAAATACATGATTGTTTTTATATAAAAGCAGCAGTTGATAGCACTAATTGTAGGTCTAAATTCCAGTCAGGGTAGGGTACAAACGAGTTTAAGGACAACATGGTACCTCGAGAAATAGCTTGCAAATGGGTAAGTTACATATAACACATATTCTTGGCTCATGGGCGTATGTCTATGCATTAGCAATTACCCGACACACAGCTCCACGTTTTCACTTTGAAAGACATCAGCACGGTGGCCGAGTGGTTAAGGCGTTGGACTTAAGATCCAATGAACGTATGTCCGCGTGGGTTCGAACCCCACCCGTGCTAACTTCAGTATTTTAAGTGTGTAATTATTGACATGAAATGTTGATTTCAACTAATTTTCTCAGTGAAACCATCCACTTGAGATTTTTTGAATGCAGAAAAAATGGGACTGCTATTGACATATTCTTCCTCGAAACATGATTATCGTTTTAGTTATTTTTCAAAAACAAAATGTCCAAAAGAATATTTCGAGCGTGCCAGGATTCGAACCTGGAATCTTCTGATCCGTAGTCAGACGCGTTATCCGTTGCGCCACACGCCCACTGGAAGTAGGGGCTTCTATTTGGGCTTTTACCCTGTGCTCTTTTTACAATACATTGTCTGGTCTCCTGCATGGCATTAATCTCTCATTTGTGTTTATTCTTGCACGCTGCAAGTGCTATGTGTTGCCAAAACATGTTTGCATTGACAAAGGTGACGATGACATTCCATGACAAAACAACAAAACATAGGTTCTAGCGTGCCAGGATTACATGTTGGCATTGTCTTAACAGTGGCCAGACGTCTTATCCCTTGTCAAACACGTCAACAATGATAACAATGCGCTTGCAAATACATGATTGTTTTTTTATAAAAGCAGCAGTTGCTAGCAAATAATGGTAGGTCTAAATTCCAGTCAGGGTAGGGTACAAACGAGTTTAAGGACAACATGGTACCTCGAGAAATAGCTTGCAAATGGGTAAGTTACATATAACACAAATTACATGCCCCCAGTGAAATAACAACAAAGCCAGTTATAGATATACTGTTGAAAAAACCCATTTTATTGAAAAAAAATATCATCAAATACACGCATTGTGGTAAAAAGACTAGTTAAGTGTTGAGAATTTACTGTTAAACTGAACGGAAGGGGGGTAACTCTTGCATCTGTCTGATATAGTGGGCTGATTCACTTACCTGCAAAAAGACAAAAACATAATATTCATAATTCATGCAATGTATATTTTCATTTGTAAGTTATCATCCCTCCTAAGCAAAATAAAAGTATTGTTTTAGCAATAATAAAAAACACCTAACTCTGTTCAAACATGTCAATGGTCTATCACTGTAAGGAGGTCAGGGGCGTCTGCTACGGATATAAATGATATTTGCTGACAACTATTGATGAATGACCTGGTCATTATTACACAGTAACCTCAGAAGAATAGCATTTAGAGTTACATCCCCTCTCTTTCTTGACAACCTATTTTACATGTGGATATTACTTCTGTACCACAAATGAATTAAAAATGAGTTGTGTTGTTTTAGAAACTAAGTTGTTACTGAGAACTTTAAATGACAGTTCTACATATGTTGTCATAGAAAACAATTCACATGTCAAAACAGTGAAATTTCCATGGCCAATACATTTGTGCAACCTCTCACCAAACCAGTTACCACAAAGTGCAAAATGCCAACATGAAATGTGCAAATGTTAAGATGTATACCAATGTTCTTAGTCCTAATGAAATATACTCAAGGGTGAAAGAAACGTCACCTCGCTTTTTTAACATGTCACAAAACAACAAACTCAGATTTTGGAAATGTAACAGTCATATTTGGAAAGTTAATGGTTTTCCAACATTCTTAATGATGAAAGTGTGAACTTCAGATTTGAATGATCACACAGTGTACAATTGAATCGAGGACAGTTGACTGTCCGGTATTCGAGCACCATCTGTTTCATCATAAGCGGCTCTTAACAGAAGACATACAGTTTAATACAGTCAATATCGGGTGTGGTCACCCTGGCTTGTATGCAAGTATGGACACGACGTCTAGCGGATAATGTTAGTCGTCTGATCACATGTATCGGGATTCTCCGCCATTCTTCCTGTAGGGCCTGTGCCAGCGCCTCTCTGGTCTGTACAGGTGGCTGTCGCTTGTTGATTTGTCGTCCATGGTGGTCCCACAGGTGCTCAATCGGGGACAAGTCGGGAGATCGAGCTGGCCAAGGAAGTAACGTCACATTCTGGGCATTTCAGGAAGTCCATACTGATGCGTGCCTTAAGAGGTGTGGCGCTGTCTTGTTGGAACATGGCACGTTGGTGATTCTGGATGAATGGCACGACGACTGGTCTTAAAACTTCATTGATGTACCGTGCAGCTGTTAGATTACCATAAATCACAATAAGATCAGTCTTCATGTCGCCACAAATCCCCACCCAGACCATCATGCTTCCACCACCATAATGGTTGGTCTCCTGTACGCAGCAACGTCGCGTACGTTCCCCTCGCCTTCGGTATACCTGTTGTCTACCGTCTGGTTTAAACACTTGGAAACGGCTTTCATCGGTAAAGAGCACTTTGGACTAGTTTCTTGCCTGCCATCGTTCAACAGTTCTCGCCCACCTCAATCTTTGACGGCGATGTTCAGGCGTCAACGTCATAGCCTTTAGCGGTCGATAGGCTCTGATACCATGGTGTTGAAGACGTCTGGCAACGGTCCTTCTGCTGACTGGATTTGCCAAGAGCAGTTCGGGCGGGTGACGTCACAGTTAAGAAGCGGTTCCTCAAGTGAAGCAGTCGTAAATAACGGTCTTCCTGGGGGGGTCTTGACACCCGTCCGTCTGTAACGGCTCACCAGTCTTAGGATTGTTCGCTTTAAACAGTTCATCAACCTTGCAAAATGGAACTGCGTCGCTCCCAAATCCAGCATAGCAATAGCTCGTTCTCTCTGCTGTGCTGTTAGCCTTGGCATGTTTCCTGTTTACCATATGATGTGATAATGGAATACATCATTTCTCTACACAATTTATACATGAATTCTATACGGCTTTTTACGAAGGAATTTCGCAAAATTCCGTGCAATTTAACATTTTTACACAAATTACACGAATCTCGTGCAATTCAATGCGTAGTGTATGTTGTTTGCGTTCGGGCAAGTTGTTTCAACCAGATTTTATTGAAAAAAATACAAAGGTTCGTTGAAACATAATTTTGGTGACGTTTCTTTTGCCCGTGAGTTTACATGTATTTCGTGTGTTTCAGAGTAGTTTGAAAGTCATTAAGGAATATACAAAGACTGTTTAGTATGTACAATTTAAGGGATAACATATTTTGGGAAATGCTTTATTCAGTTCACCGTGTATATATCTTGTACATGTGTCCAGTTTCTTGGGATAACATTGCCATATAATTTAAGAAATGACAATCAGTTTCAAGTGGATTTATGTTCTTTTCAATCTGTGAAATTTTATTATCCACTCATCATTCAAAGGAAATGCTGTTATTATGGTAAGTTTTCTTGTATAACAGTAATAGTTTAGTCAGCAAAATGCCATCATAATATTCCACTTATATGCTGGACATTTCCAGGCAGATTGCCTGTTCACAGCGCTGCATACATTCCTGTCCCTGGTCATACTCATAGGACACCATCATACTTTATCATACTTCTTAAACTCAATGAGGACCATACATACCTGCTGCCTGTTAAGCACAATGAACTAATCGCTCACATTGCCAGCACATCCTCACGGGTACCCATTTTACAGCTGGGTGAACTGAGACAATGTTATTGCCATGGTAAACGCATATTCCCCTCTTCTCAAACTGTCATCATTAACACTGTTTTCCTACAAAACATGTACATGTATATGCTTCACCATTTCAAACATCCCTGCCTTTCTATGATCTTCTACTCAACAACCATGCAGTTAAATGCCACTCCCAAATTGAAAAACTTCACATGAAAAATTATGCTGTGGATAACTTTCACGATGCATAGTTGTTTAAGAGATAAGATTATTGGTGACAGTTACCTACCTCTCAAAAGGTATTATATAACTTAAAAATGGCCCAAATCCCATACACATTGAGATTTGGTATAATCAGATAACTTGTGTATGAATATATTTGCAAACTGGTGTGACAATTATGGCACACAAATTCTATAGATATTCAGGTATAACATGAATACCATCTAGGTTACATAGATAAACTGATAATATAAGGTGAAGCTGAGCAACATCACAGTTAAAATAGCTACATGATAGTGATCGGGGTTTGCTTTGAACACCCTTATCACAACATCCCAAAGCAGTATTTAACATTTTCTATATACATTGAAATGCAATTGTACAGATGAGCAAGATCCAGGTAAAAATAGCCAAAATATAGCGATCGGGGTGAATACAGTCCATTTTGTTATGTACATTTCAAAAGTTGTGGAAGGTGATCAAGATCCTTTTTAAAATAGTGATCGGGGTTCGCCTTGAACAGCCTTATCACAAGCCAAAGGAGCATATCATATTTTACATATAAACTGAAAGGAATTGGTGAAGACGAGCATGAAATGTCAGGGGGAGGATAAAGTGATCGGGGTTCGCCTTGAACACCCTTACCACCAGTTCAGAGGAGTATTGCACATGTGATATATATACATTTTCAATGATTTGGTGAAGGAAATAATTTTGCAGGTGAATCGTCAGCAAGATGATAAAGTGATCGGGGTTCGCCTTGAACATCCTTTTCACAACAGTCCAGAGAGGTTCCACATATTAACAAACACAGTTGATATTATAAAAGGTATATATGAGGCGTAATTCTTCAGTGATCGGGGTTCGCCTTGAACACCCTTATCACAACAGTCCAGAGAGGTTCCACATATTAACAAACACAGTTGACATTATGAAGGGTATATATGAGGCGTAATTCTTCAGTGATCGGGGTTCGCCTTGAACACCCTTATCACAATGGACTAATTTGAAATATAACATGGCACCAGGAAAAGTGGCATTTGCTAAATATAAGTTTACATTCCATAACTACATCCGAAAATCCCAACCCAATTTATCCCATAAATATAGCAGTAAAGTAAGGATTGTGGGCAGAACAGATTCCTATATATTTATTGAGTGGTCACAGCTTTCCATTGTTGGTGTCATTTGGAGGTGTTAAGTCTTAATGAGGGGAACACTTCATTTCAGGATATCTGTAGCTCATCCTGGGGTTCTACACTGACAAGTAACTGTCGTGGGTCTCTGTAGCACTCCTCGATTACATCCAGGTAAAACCGCCTCAACCACTGATGTGACAGTAGCTCACCTGAATGTAAACCAGAAGGTGCCACATGATCTTCTGTCGACCACGTGGCCCAGTTAAATGCCGACTTGCCCTTCTATTACGACGTGCGCCTCTGGTTTTAAGCAAGTCAGCATTAAACTGCAATTTATTTTTGTTGAATTGCGTGTTAAGCAATGTGATGCCCTCATTGATTGCATTGACCTGCTTTACCACCTCCCGATCATGATCTTCATTGCTACCTGGCACGGAACATCCCTTGTACCTATTGTACTCCATGACAGAATAGTATGGAACACCGATAAATTTAATGTGGCAGCCCTGGCTGAAGGCATATCTACACATGTCCTTGAAAGTACTTATATCTTCCTCTGGAACTGAAGTGCCCGGAGTACGTATGCCAATCATTTTGGTCTGTCCAATATTTTTGGTTATATCGCATGTGCCACTCCATACATATATAGTGGCATATTTGCCATGCTTGTGTATGAGCTTTGGCAGCTCCCTACGTAACAGCTGAAATAATGCCACTGTTCTGCCCCCAGCCTTGCACAAGTATTCCACTGGAACACCATCAGCATCCTGGACCCTATCCAACCGGAAACCCTTGCTGTCAGATAACAATAACGGAAAGTGGTGACACCATTCCTGCTGGGGTTTCCGGACTGGATGGGATTCTAGATATCTGATGATGTCAGTGGAATAACTTTGGAAATAACTCATTGCTTTGTTAAATAAATAGATGAAAATTCCTATGAGAAATGTTTTAAATATATTCTTCCTACTTATTTCCTACTTAATAGAGTAATTACCTTGACCTGACGTCAAAAACGTACAAGATACTGGATCTGAAACCCACAACAAAATAGGAAACATAATTCAAAAGAAAACATGGTTGTTTTAATATTCAAAACTATTATAACTTAAAAAATTAAAGAATATTTACATTATTTACACTCACCTTTTATAAAATTTGGCTTGGTTACAATGTAGCTGCAAAGGAAAGCAAAGGCTGGTTATAGGACTGCATGAAATAATGTGAGGGTATCAATAAATAAATCAACATTAATTTTCATAAGGTTTGAAAGGCTCTTTCAACATAACTTTCTACATCAACGTTTAACAATTAACTTGAGGATGTTTAAGTTGAACAATTAAAACGTTACATACATAATTATTTGATATACCACAGTACATACTTGTTCAATAAACACATGAAGAAGTAATAAGGGATGTGCTACTGTGTGGGCATATGAAAATTGAAAACTATCATAAAAGGTCTAAATTAAATCATCCAACAGTTTAAGGTGAACATGTACAGTTAGCAACATAATGTCCTTCACCAAAAATGTGCCCCCAAAAATGTACCATTCACCAACATAAGATATGTGAAATGATAAAATCATTGTTCAGTGGAGAAGGGGGATTTGGGAAGGGGGGGAGATAAAAACCATTGCAAACACTCTGCTTTGTCTGACCAACACCACACAACAGGAGGATGTGACAAGGTGAAACAATGACAATAGAGTGTTACCTATTGTGAATCAAACACCACTCAACAGGAGGATGTGACAAGGTGCAACAATGACATTAGAGTGTTACCTATTGTGAATCAAACACCACACAACAGGAGGATGTGACAAGGTGCAACAATGACAATAGAGTGTTACCTATTGTGAATCAAACACCACACAACAGGAGGATGTGACAAGGTGAAACAATGACAATAGAGTGTTACCTATTGTGAATCAAACACCACACAACAGGAGGATGTGACAAGGTGCAACAATGACATTAGAGTGTTACCTATTGTGAATCAAACACCACACAACAGGAGGATGTGACAAGGTGAAACAATGACAATAGAGTGTTACCTATTGTGAATCAAACACCACATCTCCCTGGTGCCAGTCCTTTTCTATACGAATGGAGCTGATGTCTTCATAGCCATCGTATTTAACGTCAAAGAGAATGTATTTCCTTGCTTCAGAATCATCATCATCATCTGCATAGGATGGCATTGTACCTGGAGCACTGGCCTAGATTACAGTACCTCTGTGCCACTTGTAACTCTTACCAGAAATGGATTTAAACCTGTGGCGTAGTTTTCTACCAACAGGATTTCGCATTTCTGATATTACTTTGATTCTCTTGTTCGCACCTTCAACTTTTTTACACTTGTCAAAGGTGCTGAGAATCGATCGCTTAGTAACATTTATGTTACGTTCGCGAGTTTGTGGTGACACAACAGCAGACGACGATGATGGTACCGACTGGCTATTCATATTGTGGACTTGAATAATTTCTTTCAATTTCAGTTTTAGACTGGCAAAATCAAAAGGAATTTTTTTTTCCGTCAAAAAACAGGTCTTTCTTGGAACTCCTTTGGGTTTGACGACATCTCTGTAGAATATGATCTGTGATGACAGATAGGCAACATGTTGTTTTTCAGTTTTCCCAATGACAGCATTATCCACATCCTCTGGTGTACTACAGTGGCCTCCTTGAGTGGCGACCGACTGTGTGGCTTCCAAGCGCTTGACTGCATTACGA
This sequence comes from Haliotis rubra, assembly GCF_003918875.1. Lineage (NCBI taxonomy): Eukaryota > Metazoa > Mollusca > Gastropoda > Lepetellida > Haliotidae > Haliotis > Haliotis rubra. Next base: position 25,835 of record NW_025766547.1, on the reverse strand, counting down.
TGTTCTCGTTCTGTCTCAACTTGTTTCTTCTTCTGAAGTCGCTCCAACCTCTGCCTATGAAGGTTCTATGACTTTAAAATCCTTCATTTGCAGGCGGGCTTGTTCCAGCTTGAGGTGGTGATTTTCAGGAGACAGAGATTGCAACCAAGCATATGGCTTGTTGTACGCCCAGAGGATGTTGGCTTTCAGGTGTGGAGTGCTCGCATTGGGTTTACAACGACGGAGATGTTTGAGAAAAGACTTTCTCCAATTCTGTTTGATTTTGGTACAGATGATGACTCAGATCTGAATTGAGTACTATCATGTGCATGACATCCTGATGGCAATTGATTACCATCAAGACGAGTAAAATCAACTAGGCAATAAGTTGTGATGAGGCCAAGACATTCCAAGGTGAGGTCAATGTAGGGATGGTTTGCCACAGATGCCAACAGGAAGGACTGATCTTGTTGTTTAAAAGATGGCCACATGGTGAAATCCTGTTGTAGTATAAGTGACGGATATGCTGAGAGTTGTTGGAGATAATTTTGCATTTGAACAAAATATGGATTGAGATCCAGGATATGCTTTGTGGTGTTTTGACTTAAAATTAAACTGTAAAATGGGTGAGAGATGTAGACATGAAACAAAGCAAGAGCAAGAACTTCAGAGAGGAGGATGTCATTGGATAGATCTTCTTTGACAGCTTTAATGAGTTTATTTTCATGTGTGATGCTGGCCAGGAACTGCTTGAGGTGATGTTTGTGATGTATTGTTGCTGCAGCATTATGGAAGATGATGTTGAAACGATTATGTTGGAATTGTTTGAAATGGATATGTTGGTTGATGGATTTCATGAATTTCAGCAGAGAGTCCAGCAGCAGGATGGCCTTGAGTATTAACAAGGCTGGAAACAGACCTTATCACATCCTCGGCACGGCTAAATTCAAGTTTCTTGTCACTGATGGAAGATCTTTTGATGGTGTTCAAATTGCCATTATCGGTTAAGATATTTTTAAATTGTGAAATAGCCAGAGATGTTGAATTAGCCAGACCTAATAGCACACGTAGGTGACAAAACCATTGGTTGACATTTATTGTTTGGAATTTTTCAGTTTCATCCAGCTTGCTCCAGATGTCTTCTGATTTGAACAATACACTGTGTCGTATTTCCTCAAATTTTGTTTTGAATATCTTAGTAACAATATGTTGGTCCGTCATGATATTTTTTAAATTGACCAACACATTGTCATATAATTGTTGTGAATCTTCATTCTTTGAGGACAGAAATCCTCCAGAACTGTACACAGCTGGTTAATTTGTGCTGTTGTGTCACCAGATACAGTTTCTGCCATGCACATGGACATGCTGGGCAGGGAAGTAGTAGACACTTGGTACCCATAGAAATGACGCTGGTGGTCAGTCGTGCCATCAACATGGAGACAACTGTTTGGATGCTCCAGCAACACATCAGCAACATGCATTTTTTCCAACAAGTTTTGCTTCTTGAAGAATATTGCAAATTGTTGCCTGACAAATGAGTTTCGGAGTTTTTATATTCGCCAGGCCTTCAAGAATTGCTTTAATTGTATCAGCCATGTGATGTGAGCCGACACCTTTTGCTCCAAGGTGCATGATAACTGCTCTTAAATTATCACTATAGATGCCTTCATTGATGAAGTTCAGACTGTGGGTCTCCCTGAGGGCACTGTCGACTTCATTAATAAGCTGGGTGATTGTTTGTTGTTGTTGTTTCATTTTTATTTCCAAAATTTGGTTGGTTACTTGTACCGAATGGACTTGATGGCGAAGACTGGATATTGTTTCATTTTTAAAAGCACAACTGTGTTCAATTTTTGTTACTTTCTTCTTCAGATAATCAATTTCCTCCTGTTGTTGTTTTTTGAGAGCATTGGTACTCTCTTGCTCAGTTATTAGAGCTTTTTTCAAAGATGTTTTTTCAGAAATAACAGTTTGTAACTGAAGGAGCAGCTAATTTATTTTTTCTTCCTCCCTTTTCAGTGTTCTTTGTACGTTTTTGGGATTAAATGATTTCAGTTGGCTTTCTTTATTAGATAGCCTTGTGTTCAAAGTTTGGATTTTGTCCTGACAAGACAGATATTGGTTGTTAAGTTGGTTGAGCTTATCATTGAGACTTGTAATTGTTGAAGATTGTTTTACATTTTCTTCAAGGATTTCAGTGGCCGATGATGAAACAGTATCCAAGTCAAGTTGAAGTTGAAGTTGAAGTTGAAGTAATTGATGATTTTCAGGTGTCAGTCGTTCATTATTTTGTTGAAGCTGACTTTCAGATGTAGAATGAAGGGTTCTTAATTGAGAAGGCACAGGTGGCGGTGCAAAGGGTGCATTTTTTATTGACTCAATGTCCTGTTGATGATTTCTGAATTTTTGTGTTTTGATTTTATGTACATTGTTGAGATGATACAGGCAAAGTTGTGTTGTAATTTCATTCCCCTCCGGTCGAAATTGATTTATATATACTCTCCCAAAAAAGAAACGCATATAGGAATTTCAACTGTATTTTTATGTTTATTTTGAAACATCTTGTAGGCTTTATGAGTCAATGAAATATAGCGAAATTGCACACTGGGAATGCAGATTTATCCGTCTTTGGCACCAACTCGAGGAAAGTCAGTTTGACTGTCACATGGAGACGTGTGGTGGCGCTGAAGTCAATACCTCGTGTGACCACCGTGGGCATCCAGAACTGCACGGCATCGCCTCGGCATCGAACGAATAAGTCTCAGAATCTCGTGTTGCCCAATCGCAGCCCACTCTGCCTGTAGTGCCTGTGCGAGTTGCTGAAGAGTCTGGGGCTGAGGGTTACGGCGTCGCACCCGTCTGTCCAGGGCATCCCACAGGTGTTCCGTGATCTTGAGGACCAGGGGAGCACATTGATGTTGTGGTTCTCTAGTTTGACGTGATGTGTGGGGCCTGGCATTGTCCTGTTGAAACAACTCACTCTGGCGATCAATGATTGGAAGGAGGTGTGGGCGTAGGATTTCGTCACAGTACCGTTGAGCTGTCAGGTTGCCCTCGATCATCACCAAATCACGTCTCATACGGCAGGTGATTTCCCCCCACATCATAACACTTCCCCGACCGAATCTGTCCACCTGGGGAATGCAAGCGTCGGCGAAACGTTCACGTCGACGTCTGTACACCCGCATTCTTCCATCGCGTCGTTCCAATAGAAATCATCGTGATTCATCACTGAACCAGATTCTAAGCCAAATCGGTAGGTTCCAGGCCTATACGTTGGTGCACCATTGAACTCGATGTCGACAATGTTGTTGTTGAAGAACAGGGCCAAAATAAGGTCTTCTGGCACGTAATCAACATTTCATACCCATCATTGAGACTATCTGATCCCCAACTTTCAAGTGCATTGCATGTGAATTGTGTATTCTGTGACACTACACGCCGAAATTGAAAATCATGCTGTTAAATACGGGTATTTTACGGATGGTGCGTTTTGTTGTGATGTTTCAAAACATAAACACCATAGGGCTCATAAACAGAGCAAAACGTTTTGTAAAATGAATCACGTTTTAATTCATTGCTACATAAAATTGCTATTTTCATGATGAGTTTCGTTTTTGGAGAGTATATTTATGTACAGTGTCATATGTGAGGGATCTTTTGGATGCATGATAGCGCAGTTCCATGGCAATTTTGTTTGTTAATGTTATGTTTTGAATTTTATGAAATGTTTTAAGATGAGAAAAACCAATTCCTTGCAGTTTAAAGGCATTTCCGATGATATCTGGATCTTGTGGTTCAGTGAACCATTCAACTGCTTTGGGATGATTTTTTATTTATTTTAGCTTGCTTTGTATGTTTGTTATTGGAGGTAAGGCACCAGCCCATTTTGGTTTTAACAGAGTCAGCACAGATGTTAGTGTGCGGGCTAAAACCTTACCTCCTTTTTCAATACATTCTATGAATGATTGCAAAACCTCATAATTGAGTGATTTCGAGGAATCCCATTCACCTTGAAAACAAACAAAATTTTCCCAATACGAAAGCATGCATACGCAAGGTATAAGTGCACATTACATGTAACCTACTCAAAGCAATGCATTGCCTTAGTATAATCAATGCTAAAAGTTTAAAACACACAATTTATTATTTTATGTATTTTGACTATGAAACTTTTGGACATTTAAGTTATGTTTTCTAAAATCCGATTTATTGTAAGCTCATTAGTTAAAATAAAAGCAGCAATAACAATCCTATACAATAGTGCAAGTAAATTAAGTTTTAAATGTCTCTGTATGCAACTGTTGATTGTCTTGTAAATTTAAAAGTTGAATTCCAGAAAAAGTATTATTAGGTGACATTTTAACGGGACCACTTATTTAGCACTTTTGAAGTGTGAAAGAAAATGTTGAAAAAAGCCTTAATACGAACCAAATAATTTGCAAATCATGTCAATTCACAGCATAAATGAAGTACTTCATAGAAGGCTACTTAAGTTGAAGTAATATATTTCCTACAGTGAATTTAAACTTTAGGAACTGAAGTACAAAAATGTCCTATTCCGACAATGACATAACCGTACATTGTAAAGACATATATTATTGCTTGAAAAAAATAATTTACGTAACTACTACATGTAAAATGTAAGAAATAAAATGCATTACTTACAGGGTATCTGCTGAATGTTGATTAATAGCTGTACATTCTCTTCTGTCCACATGCTGGGCGTGTACTCTTCTCGTGCTGCCCGTGGTGACACGCCATTTATATACCCCAGCAAAGTAATACCGGGTACATCATTTCCGGTTGTTTTTATTGCTTATAATTAATTAAAGCCGTTATTATTTACACATTTTAAAAATTGACTGTTGCATTCAATATTCTGTATTTATTACACTGGATTTTATCATGTGCCTTTATTGTCCAGAAAGTTAAAGTTTTATTTAATATTTAACAGTGTCAAATTCAAGGCAATAAAATTACATAAATACGCATGTGAACCAACCGGATCATAAAGTTACAGTTTCAACAATGATATATGTTTTCCTTTTTCATCATCCAAAAAGATTACTTTTACATGGTAAGAATAAGTCCGCCTGCAATCATTAGTAGAGCCGGCGTGAAAAATCGTTCAACACAAACGGCAGGCATTCCATCCAAGTCAGATAAAGACATGTTGCGGGAGCTGGGCATTTGGATGTTACTGACATGCATGAGGACACTTGGGTGTGCGGATTTCGTTATGTATCTGTTAAGTATTAGTTTAACCGACTTCACGGAGTCTTTATGTGTCGAATTTATGCACATTTTAGGAGGATTGCAGCTTTTATTTCAAGATATATTTGCAGTTTGTAAAGCCCGCTCGTGGCGACCCGGGGATTCCCGTGACGTCATTAGGAAGCCTAATAACACATATTCTTGGCTCATGGGCGTATGTCTATGCATTAGCAATTATCCGACACACAGCTCCACGTTATCACTTTGAAAGACATCAGCACGGTGGCCGAGTGGTTAAGGCGTTGGACTTAAGATCCAATGGACGTATGTCCGCGTGGGTTCGAACCCCACCCGTGCTAACTTCAGTATTTTTAATGTGTAATTATTGACATGAAATGTTGATTTCAACTAATTTTCTCAGTGAAACCATCCACTTGAGATTTTTTGAATGCAGAAAAAATGGGACTGCTATTGACATATTCTTCCTCGAAACATGATTATCGTTTTAGTTATTTTTCAAAAACAAAATGTGCAAAAAGAATATTTCGAGCGTGCCAGGATTTGAACCTGGAATCTTCTGATCCGTAGTCAGACGCGTTATCCGTTGCGCCACACGCCCACTAGAAGTAGGGGCTTCTATTTGGGCTTTTACCCTGTGCTCTTTTTACAATACATTGTCTGGTCTCCTGCATGGCATTAATCTCTCATTTGTGTTTATTCTTGCACGCTGCAAGTGCTATGTGTTGCCAAAACATGTTTGCATTGACAAAGGTCAGTTCATTTTGACGATGACATTCCATAACAAAACAACAAAACATAGGTTCTAGCGTGCCAGGATTCCATGTTGGCATCTTCTTAACAGTGGCCAGACGTCTTATCCCTTGTCAAACACGACAACAATGACAACAATGCGCTTGCAAATACATGATTGTTTTTTTCATAAAAGCAGCAGTTGATAGCACTAATTGTAGGTCTAAATTCCAGTCAGGGTAGGGTACAAACGAGTTTAAGGACAACATGCATGGTACCTCGAGAAATAGCTTGCAAATGGGTAAGTTACATATAACACATATTCTTGGCTCATGGGCGTATGTCTATGCATTAGCAATTACCCGACACACAGCTCCACGTTTTCACTTTGAAAGACATCAGCACGGTGGCCGAGTGGTTAAGGCGTTGGACTTAAGATCCAATGGACGTATGTCCGCGTGGGTTCGAACCCCACCCGTGCTAACTTCAGTATTTTTAATGTGTAATTATTGACATGAAATGTTGATTTCAACTAATTTTTCTCAGTGAAACCATCCACTTGAGATTTTTGAATGCAGAAAAATGGGACTGCTATTGACATATTCTTCCTCGAAACATGATTATCGTTTTAGTTATTTTCAAAAACAAAATGTGCAAAGACTATTTCGAGCGTGCCAGGATTCGAACCTGGAATCTTCTGATCCGTAGTCAGACGCGTTATCCGTTGCGCCACACGCCCACTGGAAGTAGTGGCTTCTATTTGGGCTTTTACCCTGTGCTCTTTTTACAATACATTGTCTGGTCTCCTGCATGGCATTAATCTCTCATTTGTGTTTATTCTTGCACGCTGCAAGTGCTATGTGTTGCCAAACATGTTTGCATTGACAAAGGTCAGTTCATTTTGACGATGACATTCCATAACAAAACAACAAAACATAGGTTCTAGCGTGCCAGGATTACATGTTGGCATCTTCTTAACAGTGGCCAGACGTCTTATCCCTTGTCAAACACGACAACAATGATTACAATGCGCTTGCAAATACATGATTTTTTTTTTCATAAAAGCAGCAGTTGATAGCACTAATTGTAGGTCTAAATTCCAGTCAGGGTAGGGTACAAACGAGTTTTAGGACAACATGCATGGTACCTCGAGAAATAGCTTGCAAATGGGTAAGTTACATATAACACATATTCTTGGCTCATGGGCGTATGTCTATGCATTAGCAATTACCCGACACACAGCTCCACGTTTTCACTTTGAAAGACATCAGCACGGTGGCCGACTGGTTAAGGGGTTTAGTTGTCTCCCTTGATTTGATTGAGGGTGGACGTGTTTGCCCTTAGCTCTGATGACAGAAGTTAATTTACAGGTGCAGATTATGAAATCTGTGGCTATATTCTGCACACAAGTTGTAGATAGTGTTCTTGCACAATACATGAAACTGATTTTCAAGTTTCGTGTGTTTTGAGGTGTTTTGAGACTGCGTGTGTGCATTCTGAGCACTGCACGAGATAAAATGGCGACAGAAGTCCCGAGTACCAGTCACAGTGGGAAAGTTGATGTTGGACTGAAACTGAAGTGGAAGATGTTTATTCAAAGGATACAACTATCATCGTCGATGTTGGAGATACATCTAAGATTCGAGCTGAGGATGTTATCAGAGGAGCACTGGATATGGTGGGACATGTAACCGGAGTCGTTTGAGAGGTGGGGAGTTGTTTTGAATTATCGTTGAAGACACTATTCGATGCAAAACTCATTTGTAAGATGAAGGGCTGAAATTGATGGTGTCACTTATCCAGTGCAGTTTCTCTACAACCCAACTGTAATGGTCTCGTTTATGCATTTGCCTGTGTATATAACAGATGATAATATCAGAGAAAAACTTGAACAGAAAACATTGAACTTTTGTCACCAATCAGGAGAAGAAGCAACAAGGGTACTGATATTGTAGATGGGACAAAAGGTTTGTGAAAAGTCAGATTTCAACGGATTTAAAATCACTCCCATATTCAATGAGTTTTGAAACTGTAGATGGAGCAAAATACTTCAGGGTATTGCATAATAATCAGATTAGAGGTGCTATAAATGCGACTCTCCTGATCACGTCATCAGAAACTGTCCCGAGGTCAAGTGTTATAATGTAAATGCTTGGGCACATAGCCAAAGAGTGCCCAAGACAGAATAAATCTCATTATAATATCCCGAAGATCAAGCATCGGAAACAAGAGATACCAGAAAGGTGCACGATTTGTCGACTGCTCCCCTGACAGATGTGATTGTGATATTGAACCGTCAGATCCTGCATTGGATGATCCCGAGCTTAGTGACGAGGACAGCACAGATAGTGACAGTCGATTGTCAGTGCACACACCCGCAAAGTTCGGCAATCACATCACAGCTCTAAGTGAGAGAGACAATAATGATGATGATTTGTGGCCCACAGGGCAATGACAATAAGATGAATGAAGAACTGTCACCTTCAAAGACTATAAAACTGCATCGCCAATAAGTGCTGTTTTTCAAAAAAGTCACTGGTAAAAGGGAAGAAAAGGACCACGAGGGAATTCCAAACAAAAAACAGGAGAAAAGGGCGCCTTGGGCTTGACTGATTCAGGTTGTCAAAATGGAACATACATCATTATTCATTAATCTTATCTTAATCATGATAATTTCGTCATGGAATGTCAATGGCCTTAGGAATGTTGGAAAAATGGAAAGTGTTTTCTCAACCCTCCACACTTCTCATATTGATATCTGTTTTTTACAAGAGACATTCTGGGATGACGAATTTATTGAAAAGTATAAACATTTGTGGCATGGGAAAATATTTTATGGTAATTGCACAACAGAGAAAAGAAAAGGGGTTGCCATTTTATTTCATTCTAAATTTCCATATGATGTTCGAAAAATATATTCTGATACCGATGGTAGAATCTTGAAAGTTGTGTTCAATGTTGACGATATCGAATATACTTGCATTAATATTTATGCACCAAATCAACCTCAAGAGAGAATAGCATTCTTGGATGAAATTGATAACTATATTTGTGATGATAATGTAATAATTGGTGGAGATTTTAATGAAATTCTTGATGTTTATTATGACAGAGGTACCAATATGAAAACATTTAATATCAAAAGTAGTAATCGATTGCAAATGTTGTTGGGCAACAACAATATGTGTGATATATGGAGGTACAGAAATCCTAACAAACGGTAATATACAAGACAGCAAATTGTTGATGGTATCATGAAACAATCACGGATAGATTTGATTCTAATATCAAGATCACTCATTTCTTTTGCCATAAATTGCTACATAAAATATTCATCTATTAGTGACCATAACATTATTTGTCTTCATGTCAACTTCAGCAGAATTGAAAGGGGGCCAGGTCTATGGATATTCAACAATAAATTGCTCGAAGATGCTGAATTTATAAATGCAGTTCGAAACATTGTCCAAAGATAATAATTTTTGCCAAACTTTACAGTCTAAACCATTGGTTTGGTGGGATTGCGCTAAAGTATAAGTTTAAGAGATGCGCTATCTATTATTCCTGTAAAAGTCTAAAAGGAGAAAGCTGAATATTTTAAACTCCAAAACATGTTGCGCATTGAATATGACAAATTGTCAAAGTTTCCAAGTCGGGATATCTCCCATATTCAAAATCTTGAAAAAGATTTAGAGATTTTTTGAACATACAAAATGTCAAGCAGCTATTCTGAGATCCAAAGTTCAGTGGTCTCTAGAATCGGATAAAAATACTTTTTTCTAAACCTAGAAAGAAGTAAGCAAGAAGCAAACTGTATCAAAGAACTTGAGACAGATTCAGGGACTCGTTCAGTCCACGGAGGACATATTAGATCATGTCTACAAGTTTTACTTCCATCTGTATTCAGCAGTAGAAACTGATGCTGATAAACAGAATGAAATTCTTGGTTTAGCAACTGATTGCATATCAGATGAAGATAAAAAAAGACTGGATGAAGGAATCACTGTTGAAGAAATTACTGTAGCGTTAAAAGGAATGAAGCGTCATAAATCACCAGGTAATGATGGGCTTACTGTTTAGTTCTACCTTACATTTTGGGATGTACTGAAACCAGTTTTGTCAACATTATAAATTGTATATTTGAAGAAAGCAGATGTCGAGAACAATGAAAAAAGGGTTATCAGTGTTTTCTTTTGAAGAAGGGAACAAAAGAGATATTCGTAATTATAGGCTCATTTCACTTTTGAATGTTGATTCAAAGCTTTATTTCACGCACACTGTCCTTAAGATTAAAAAGTGTTGTGTCTAGTTTTATTCTCACCCGAACAAACTTGTTCCATTCCGGGAAGAGATATATCTGATAATATCCACTCCATCAGAGATGTTATTGATTTAGCAGATGAAAATGAAGATAATGCTTATATTATCACTATTGACCAGGAGAAAGCATTTGATAGAGTTTCACATTCCTTTCTGTTTAAAACACTAGAAAAGTTTAACTTTGGTAATAACTTTGTGTCATGGATAAAGATTCTATACACTGACTTGAAAAGTAGTGTTAAAATTAATGGTCATCTTACACCATATTTCTCATTAAGTCAGTCTGTTAGACAGGGCAGTTTGTTGTATGCCATCATCAGTGAACCCCTCAATTCGTTTATTAAGAATAATGCACATATTCATGGCATACAAATTTCCGACAACTGCACATCACTCATATACCAACATGCAGATGACACCACTGTTACAGTGTCTGACGCACAATCTGTTCACAGTACTTTTCATACAGTGAATGAATTTTGCTCAGCTACAGGGGCCAAAGTTAATCTTTCCAAATCGGAAGTCTTGTGTGTAGGAACTAATCGCTTGAATCATGTTTCCTTCAGCATTCCGGTTGAAGTTAAAACAGATTGTGTTAGAATACTTGGCATTTTCATTGGCCCAGATAAAAATGTGTGACAACATTAATTGGAAAGTAAAATTGCCAAAATGAAATCATTGTTTGGTTTGTGGTCACAAAGAAATTTATCATTACAAGGGAAATCCATTGTTGTAAATACTTTTATTCTATCCAAATGGTGGTATACCGTATATGTACAACCAGTTCCCGAGTGGGCAATCAAAGAAATTGAATTGTGTATTTCAAGCTTTGTGTGTGGAATAGTAAAGTTCCACTTGTAAAACAATCCTAACATGTATTGGTCACTTTTATCAAGGCGGATTAGCCATTCCTAGCTTCAAATTCAAAATATTTTGCCTTCAGGGCTAAAATCATCCAAAAATTATTCAATCCACAGTTTCAAGCATTATGGAAGAATACATGTTGGTTGTTCCTTTTCAAAATACCTGAACATGGGTCTCAAAGCAACATTTTTTAGCATTGTTTACAATAAGGTATTGCTGACCCAGATACACCCTTTCTATGCTGAGGTGTTGTTAGCCTGGGACGAAATCACGTGCAGCAACAGACATTTTCAGCTAGACTGAGCACGAGGAGATCATGAACCAACCTTTATTTCAAAATCCAAACGTGCGTTTTTCAAGGAAAACACTTCTCTTTTCAGTCGTTTATTCAAGCTGGGTTAATTGAAGTTAAAGACATTTGTTATGAATTCATCCCTGGTTTTTATCTCGTTCCGCTGTTGTGGAACTACTTCTCCGAGGAAAGACAGATTGATATACCATGCTCAGTCGCTGAAAAATGCATATAATGTTACTTCATATCATCTCTGCCTGAGGAGGTGTAACAGCATAAATACCAAAGCACGAGAGATTAATAAAAATATTCATCATGGAAGTATATTGTTCTGCAGATAATAGGCAATTTTGACCAAAGAGCTTCTGTAAGGTTTACTTATGATTTGTTTTAAAGAGACTTTTTGTTAGCCCAACGTCTATAACATACTGGGATAAGTTTGCAATTATTGTGGATTGGGGATAAAACTTATGGAAGTGGGTATTTCAAAGTGATAAATCTGGCAGAAACAAATTAACCTTGATTTTAAGATATGTCATAACATAATATATACTTAATGACAAGTTATACAAGTATGACAAAGTTCCTGCACGGAATGTATTGGTAGGCAAGAATGAAGTTGAAGACATTTTCCATATGTTTGTATTTTGTGATGAATTAAATGACACTGTTGGTATTTTCAAAGAATTGTTCACTGAACTTTTAAAAAAACGTTGGTTACACTTTACAGCAACTTTACAAGTTGGTTTCCTATTTGGATTTCAATCAAAGAAGAAGTAAAACAAGCGAAGTATCCATCAACCTTTGCTTTCCATTTATAGAATCTCAGCATTTAAGAGAAGAACTATTATGACTCTGCAACAAGGTCGAATAGACCTAAATAAGCTGTTTAAAAGTTACGTCATTATCATTTCAAATTGTTATGGTCAAAATACCAACGTGACAAACAATCATATAAATTTATTTGAACGCTATGTTCTCCCACTAGATTGTATAGATGTTGATGGTGACAGTTTAATCTTTAAACATCCGTTTGATGCCTAGGAGCATCAGCGATTATTTCAATGTACATCTGTGATTATATCTCTTAACATATTTTATTGTACATATCAATGACATGAATAAACATTTTATTAAAGAGAAAAAAAAAAGGCGTTGGACTTAAGATCCAATGGACGTATGTCCGCGTGGGTTCGAACCCCACCCGTGCTAACTTCAGTATTTTTAATGTGTAATTATTGACATGAAATGTTGATTTCAACTAATTTTCTCAGTGAAACCATCCACTTGAGATTTTTTGAATGCAGAAAAAATGGGACTGCTATTGACATATTCTTCCTCGAAACATGATTATCGTTTTAGTTATTTTTCAAAAACAAAATGTCCAAAAGACTATTTCGAGCGTGCCAGGATTCGAACCTGGAATCTTCTGATCCGTAGTCAGACGCGTTATCCGTTGCGCCACACGCCCACTGGAAGTAGGGGCTTCTATTTGGGCTTTTACCCTGTGCTCTGTTTACAATACATTGTCTGGTCTCCTGCATGGCATTAATCTCTCATTTGTGTTTATTCTTGCACGCTGCAAGTGCTATGTGTTGCCAAAACATGTTTGCATTTCGACAAAGGTCAGTTCATTTGACGATGACATTCCATAACAAAACAATAAAACATAGGTTCTAGCGTGCCAGGATTCCATGTTGGCATCTTCTTAACAGTGGCCAGACGTCTTATCCCTTGTCAAACACGACAACACTGATAACAATGTGCATGCAAATACATGATTTTATTTTTTTTATAAAAGCAGCAGTTGATAGCACTAATTGTAGGTCTAAATTCCAGTCAGGGTAGGATACAAACGAGTTTAAGGACAACATGGTACCTCGAGATATAGCTTGCAAATGGGTAAGTTACATATAACACATATTCTTGGCTCATGGGCGTATGTCTATGCATTAGCAATTACCCGACACACAGCTCCACGTTTTCACTTTGAAAGACATCAGCACGGTGGCCGAGTGGTTAAGGCGTTGGACTTAAGATCCAATGGACGTATGTCCGCGTGGGTTCGAACCCCACCCGTGCTAACTTCAGTATTTTTAATGTGTAATTATTGACATGAAATGTTGATTTCAACTAATTTTCTCAGTGAAACCATCCACTTGAGATTTTTTGAATGCAGAAAAAATGGGACTGCTATTGACATATTCTTCCTCGAAACATGATTATCGTTTTAGTTATTTTTCAAAAACAAAATGTCCAAAAGAATATTTCGAGCGTGCCAGGATTCGAACCTGGAATCTTCTGATCCGTAGTCAGACGCCTTTATCCGTTGCGCCACACGCCCACTGGATGTAGGGGCTTCTATTTGGGCTTTACCCTGTGCTCTTTTTTACAATACATTGTCTGGTCTCCTGCATGGCATTAATCTCTCATTTGTGTTTATTCTTGCACGCTGCAAGTGCTATGTGTTGCCAAAACATGTTTGCATTGACAAAGGTCAGTTCATTTTGACGATGACATTCCATAACAAAACAATAAAACATAGGTTCTAGCGTGCCAGGATTCCATGTTGGCATCTTCTTAACAGTGGCCAGACGTCTTATCCCTTGTCAAACACGACAACAATGATAACAATGTGCATGCAAATACATGATTTTTATTTTATAAAAGCAGCAGTTGATAGCACTAATTGTAGGTCTAAATTCCAGTCAGGGTAGGATACAAACGAGTTTAAGGACAACATGGTACCTCGAGATATAGCTTGCAAATGGGTAAATTACATATAACACATATTCTTGGCTCATGGGCGTATGTCTATGCATTAGCAATTACCCGACACACAGCTCCACGTTTTCACTTTGAAAGACATCAGCACGGTGGCCGAGTGGTTAAGGCGTTGGACTTAAGATCCAATGGACGTATGTCCGCCAAGCGTGGGTTCGAACCCCACCCGTGCTAACTTCAGTGTTTTTAATGTGTAATTATTGACATGAAATGTTGATTTCAACTAATTTTCTCAGTGAAACCATCCACTTGAGATTTTTTGAATGCAGAAAAAATGGGACTGCTATTGACATATTCTTCCTCGAAACATGATTATCGTTTTAGTTATTTTTCAAAAACAAAATGTCCAAAAGAATATTTCGAGCGTGCCAGATTCGAACCTGGAATCTCCTGATCCGTAGTCAGACGCGTTATCCGTTGCGCCACACGCCCACTGGAAGTAGGGGCTTCTATTTGAGCTTTTACCCTGTGCTCTTTTACAATACATTGTCTGGTCTCCTGCATGGCATTAATCTCTCATTTGTGTTTATTCTTGCACGCTGCAAGTGCTATGTGTTGCCAAAACATGTTTGCATTGACAAAGGTCAGTTCATTTTGACGATGACATTCCATAACAAAACAATAAAACATAGGTTCTAGCGTGCCAGGATTCCATGTTGGCATCTTTCTCTAACAGTGGCCAGACGTCTTATCCCTTGTCAAACACGACAACAATGATAACAATGTGCATGCAAATACATGATTTTTTTTTTTATATAAAAGCAGCAGTTGATAGCACTAATTGTGAGGTCTAAATTCCAGTCAGGGAAGGGTACAAACGAGTTTAAGGACAACATGGTACCTCGAGATATAGCTTTGCAAATGGGTAAGTTACATATAACACATATTCTTGGCTCATGGGCGTATGTCTATACATTAGCAATTACCCGACACACAGCTCCACGTTTTCACTTTGAAAGACATCAGCACGGTGGCCGAGTGGTTAAGGCGTTGGACTTAAGATCCAATGGACGTATGTCCGCGTGGGTTCGAACCCCACCCGTGCTAACTTCAGCTTCTTAATGTGTAATTATTGACATGAAATGTTGATTTCAACTAATTTTCTCAGTGAAACCATCCACTTGAGATTTTTTGAATGCAGAAAAAATGGGACTGCTATTGACATATTCTTCCTCGAAACATGATTATCGTTTTAGTTATTTTTCAAAAACAAAATGTCCAAAAGAATATTTCGAGCGTGCCAGGATTCGAACCTGGAATCTTCTGATCCGTAGTCAGATGCCTTATCCGTTATGTTTCAACACGCCCACTGGAAGTAGGGGCTTCTATTTGGGCTTTTACCCTGTACTCTTTTTACAATACATTGTCTGGTCTCCTGCATGGCATTAATCTCTCATTTGTGTTTATTCTTGCACGCTGCAAGTGCTATGTGTTGCCAAAACATGTTTGCATTTCGACAAAAGGTCAGTTCATTTTGACGATGACATTCCATAACAAAACAATCAGTAGTATAGGGAATGGGGGTTTGGACCAGGTCCAACAAAAGCCTCTGCAAAGCCTTATTCCCCAAATAAGGCTTTGGTCGGACCCTTAGCTCTTGCTACCATTACCCCTACTGCTTTCCCAACCTATAAAAATTTCAAGCGACAGCGGGATACGAACTCCACATGTACGCGCCGGAGACATGGCTATGCCGTGTTGACAGGAGGTAACACTGTGCCGTACGGTACGATCAATAATTCTTCTCTTACAAATCCTCTGCCTGGCCCATCCCTCAAGTAGTACAAGTTCGGCTCGTCTGCTTTCATGTCCACTTTATCTATGTTGTAAGTTTTGACTGACCATATAGGATCGGTGGCTCGCTTACGGCTATCACCCTCGTGTTCCCCAGGCTGGTATAGATACCTCACTAGGGCCCTATCTGGTATCTGCTTCTCCTTCCCACGCAATGGAGCGGCCGACTCTGCAACTATTGATTTTAATTTTATAGCGTCTGCCGGTTTCTTGCCGGTGAGACGGGTGACTTCATGGTTGATTGCCGACACCACCTTAGGTAACCTCGTGACCCATTCAGTCGATCGCTTTTCCCGGGCGGCCAACTCCCTAGCATACTGATGTCCGAATAAGCGCTCAGCCAAAGTCCTATTGAATCTCTCAACTATGGCTTGGCTGCGATGGGCTCCGGCCGTGCCACGCCTGACCTTTGTATCGTGTTTGGCTAGCAGTTGTGACACGGCACCCATGAACTCCCGCCCTGGGTCAACTTGCAGCTCTGTTGGCCACGCCAGCGGACTGCGTTTGTATATGCGTTCGAATCCTCTGGCTACCTGGACCGAATCTTTCGTGGTCAAGGGCTCGGCTTCCTTGTAGCGACTGGCTACGTCCACTACGGTTAAGGCATACTTGTACCTCTTGTCGTGGGGTAGGAACAGTAGGTCTGCCTGGTGAACGCTATTAGGTATGTTAATACCGAACTTCCTTCTAGGCACGAGCGTGGTGGCGGCAAATAGATCTGCCACAGGGCTTGTTTTTCAAGCCACGCTTTGGCCTCCTCCGGGGTACTCGCGCGCCATTTTAGCCAGCTTATCTACAGCGCTAGCTCCTTTCCAGTACCCACGCGGGCTATAGTAAATAGCCTCAAACTTTCTCTGGTTCCGACATGTCGCCCATTCCTATTTATTTACCCTATGTTCTTGGTTCAATTTTCTTCTCATGCCCAGACGCGCACGTGTTTATCCCATCAATAGCTATCCAACGTTTAGTATCCATAGGCGACAGGGACGTCTTGTTTATTGTCAGTCCGTATATCTTATGGCCATCACTTCTAAGTGTGTTCATTTTATGTCTAAAGGTACGGGTCTTGAACAGGGCTTCCTTGAATCTGGCGTGTTTGATGTGTTGTTTCACCACGTACTTCTTAACACCCTTAGCCTTCCGGATCTCACTATTGTCGGCCTTCAGGATGGAGTACATCTTAGGTCTCAACCCTATGTACTCGGCTATGGGCGTGCCAGCACACTCGTCCTTCATCTTACCTAGGACCTTTTTATTTACCGTGCTGTGTATGGCATGGTCCTTGGGGTAGTCGCTGGTGTCGTACAAATCGAGGTGTTTTTTCATGTCCTCGTACACGTCCTCGGTTCGAATCTCCATCAGCAGGGAATCCGTGTCAGTGTACAGCACTTCGCACCTGTCGTCGTACTGTTTCTTAAGCTCGTTGTAGTAAAAGTCGTACATCAGGTGTTTGGATAAGTCGAGGATGCTCATCCCCACGTAAACAGGCCGGTTGAATTTTATGTGGCTTTTCTTCATGTGTAGGGCAACTAGGTCATCGGTGAATATCTTGCTACGGTTGAATGCCGGACTGGCTATCAGTCTCCTGAGCTTGTCTTCCTCATTCTCGACCGAACCAGCTTCACGGTCACGCGCTTCCTCAGGTTCTCCATAGTCTTACCAAACACCGAGTTGTTCATGAGCTTGTAGAGATTTTTCTCAAAGTCACTGGTGGCCAGCTTTCGGTCTCTGTGTTCATTCTGATGTAGGGCTCCATCCAGGGGCTCTGGTTGAACACGAGCACCCTGTGTATTTTGGTCAGCCTCATACCCAACGACAGGTACAGCTGTAGGTTGCGATAGTGAACGATGTACTTGGTCTTATTCATTGCTTAGGCACGAGTTTTTCAACGTCCGCCACCCGCCCACCTAACAAGTTATGTTGGTACTCAGACATCCAGTTCGGGTTAACCCTCATACGTTCGGGGCCAGGGGGTAGCTGTTGTGTGATGTGTGTAATGCCTTGGGGTATTCCAAGTCAACCTCGAGGATATAACCTTTGTTCGAATCCGGCGCGATGCTCATAACATCAACATGTGACGCCCATTCGAATCCCCCTGTGGGTAGATACTGGCTCATGGCCCAGCCGCACAGGTTGTTGGCGCCGAGGTAGAGAATGTGATTGGTTGGCTTGCTAGGGTCGTAGCCCTTCACGTATTGATTATTTGCTTTCGCGTATCGCTTGGTTGCCATGCAGATCCCGCCTCGCAAGCCTTTCTCAATGAATAGGTGCATGTCATAATCTGTAAGCAATTCCAACTTAACTCCGGTCTTTTAAGCAAGGCATCCCACGACAGACCTGGGCTGGTGTAATACCATGCGGGGTCGAGTTTATACTGCTTGAAACATGTCTGCCTAAACGTCTCAAACACGCCGGCTAACAGCAGTACATCTGTCCTCAAGTACAGATCGTGATAGTCACCCAGGTTCTTACAACCCAGTTTATTCCATACGCTAATAGCGTGCGAGTAATCGTCTTGGGATATTGCCGAGTCTGTCAGATTGCTGTAAAATTCTTTTTGATGGGGGTAGTCTGGTCTCGCGAACTTGGCCCAACTATCCATGTACTCATAGGGATACACACCCTTCCTCATAAGCAGGGTCTAGTCTCGGGTCTGTGTATAGATCGGTAATAGGAAGGTATCGTTGGCCTTGACCAGACTGTCTAGTGACGACTGGAGAAATTGAAACGAGTCTATGAACCTAAGGCCGCTTTAAGCTGAAGGAGATGTATCTCTCCATGTTGTTGGGGATGCACGTTATATTACCATCGATTTTCGCGATGGCCTGCATGATCAAGTGTGAGTCGTACCCTCTCAAGTTGTGAAAGACCACGGGATGTTTATTATCTTGGGGATGATTCTAAGCTTGAGGTTACACGCCAGAGCGGCGCCTCTATACTTACCGGTTATGTGGCAGTGATCTCTCACCGAATCACCGTTAAGTGGTGAGTCACACACGTGACAGTTAGTGCTGCAGGTGTGAGCTAGCCTGTCGTCTTGGGTCATACGCATGGGAGCGACTCTATACAGTGCGTTCCTAATAATTTTTTCTTCCTCCTGCAAACACTTAAGAAATCTTTCAACAGCGCCGGGACCCCTGTACACTACCGGATCTTTCGTTTCCCCGTCACAACGGACGACAATGTATCCAAACCCACAGGCTTCATGCTCTTGTGTTTTGAGTGTGGTTGGGGTACCCCCAACAACCCCGCCTGTGGGGATACCCCCAATATCAACTGGTTTGACCAAGGCTTCAAAGTCGGCGTATATGATATAAGGCACAGGCATTTGGTTCTTGTGGTTACCGAATTTTAGGATATTGTCACCTTCCTTAGGCATGTCGACCCGTATAGCCGTCTGCCCCACACCTTGGCAATCCTCCCGGTGGGATTCTAATAAATCAGCTCGTGTGAAGCCATGTAGGCACCGTTCGCAGAAGTGGGTCTTTTCTCTGTGTGCCGATTGGTCATACAACAGCCTGCTAAAGTGTTTTATCCATGTGTAGTGGTACTTGTCACCTCGCTGGATCATGAATATATTGATAACACGAGGGGGGTTTCCCCCTTGGGGCTCCCCAACGGGCTGACTCTGTGCACTATTGTTGTGTTACCTTCGTGCCCAAAGACATTTATAGCTAGATTATTCTGTTTTTCTATTTTAGTTATCTGGGATATGGGGGTGGGTTCATCTATACCATCCCAGTTGAGCCCATCATCTTGGGGATAGCTAGAAAGCCTGTCTGAATGAGTGTCAGCTGGAAACAAGGCTGACCTGATAGCTACCCTCAGGCAATCGTCTCCTCTATTCTTGACGTTGACCATGGCATGTTTTTCCTATAGTAGGGAGGCAAGTCTAGGTATGACCCGCCTCTGAACGGCACGTAGTTAGCTATGTCTAGATAGACATTATCGATTTTATCTACAGCCCACCCGACCCCAAGTGTGTGTAGCGCTCTAGGTATTCTCGTATCTGCTGAAAACTGGTATCGATCGATGCGTTAATGGTCTCTGTATGCGTGACAACCTCTTGCCTACCTCTGAAGTAAGGCTGAACGTATTCAGTGGCCCCATTCCCTACCTGCTTATCGAGCGACATTTTAAATGTGATCTGAAACTTGATACTTCCCAGACTGTCTAGTTCCTGATTTATTTTATCAGCTATCAGTGGCTTAATATCTGTAATGTCTATGTTCCTATTAACATGCATGCGCCAACCTCTCAAATAGTTACCTACAGCGCCGCTTCAGTGCGCATCTAACTGTAGGTCGATAGCTCTATTCTGCCGTAACAGTTCTACAAGCTGTGGTTTATTCATACGGGAATACCCACCTAACCCCAAATCACGAACTTCAGCTTTCAATTGTTTTACAGTAGGTACGGGGCATGTGATAACAATGCGCTTAACCCGCTCTCCCCAGGTTTGAATAACCCTTGAGCCCAAGCTGTTTTGCTTGAGCTTTTAATTGTTTTACCGTGAGAGGGGCTTCTAAACCTAGTAATTTCAACAATGCTGGTTTGGGCATTCGAGAATACCCAATTACACCCCTCTGCCTGGCGACCCGCTTTAAGTTCAATTAACAGTAGTCATAGTTGCGCATACACACCTATGAAGATCAATGTCTAATTGGGCCGCCGAAGGTAAAAAATCTAGATACACTTTATCGATTATTCCCTCGACCCACCCGGAACATGCGCAGCATAGTAGGGTGTTTTGTATTACTTGCAACGAGTCGTCAACAAGTATATCTATATCCCCATGCACATCTACTCGCCCCCCATCAAAGTAATTCCAAGTGTGCCCAGCCCATGGCACATCAAACCCTACTTTTACCATGATTGTAAACGAGCACCCCTTATATAGTTCACTAACAATCATGGGTTTGAGGACACTGATATCTATACTTTCCCCCACATCCATCTGCCAGCTTCTCAGGCAACCTTCCCTGGGCTCAATTTCCACAAACATAGCTATACGTAGGTGTGTATAATCTCTAATTGGGCTCTATCTTGAGAAGCCGCCTACGTTCTTTTATGTAGGCCTTTTTGTTCTCGTAGATGAGGTGATGTCTGACTACGCTCGCTCCGTGAGCTTTACATAAGCAGTAGTGTCCTTTCACACCTATGCCACACACAGAACACGCGTAGTTAGGGCTTCCCATGTGGAACCAACAGTACCCCTCTGTCCTACATTTCTTACCACAGGGTTCTGTCTTCCCCATAAGTATGTATTCGCATCGGTATGGAGCAGGTCTCATGTTTAGCATACTTATATGAGTACTTAGTCTAATTGTTTCAAGAACCAACGCAGTCGCCGCTATACCCAGCGCTATGAAGGTCAGTTCACGGTCCATTTGTCCCTTGGATGGTGTGTAGTACTGAGAGAGTGTGGGCTTATTGAGTGGCTCCAATCGCTTACCAGTTAATAAGAAGTATTCTCTCGCTGCGTCACGACATCGTGGAATGTTTGAACGGCATGGTTTTCACGCCTGAGTTGTTCGTTAATGTAATCGATCCTCTGGAGGCGTTTTTTAGCCGCACTCGGATTGTGCTGCCTGTAATTTTTCAATAGCGAGGTCGTGCCGCTTTCTCTGCCTGTATTTCAGCCGCGTGTGACTCTCGTAGTTTCGAAAAGAGGAAATTACTCCCGGAAAATGCCAGGGCATTCACTAACGCACCACCGACCATCATAGCTATCGTGGCCATCCTATATTTATTTCATAATATCTTCAGGTATTATCCCTTGTTTTACTAGGATGTCTTTTGTAGCCATCGCCATACCAAGGTTCATTATTAGCATACCCATATCCTGCAGGTTGAAATCTAGCTTGATAGTCGGTTGTTTAAGCACCATTTTGGTCAACCGAGCGTATCCTACGGCTAGACTGGCGACCACTGTGGCGTGGTATGCGTCGTTGACGAACGTTTTCCCCTCAGACATTATGTATATGATATAAAAATATATATTTTATTGCATGATATGCGGGTTGACCTTTAATTCCGGGAGCTCCCTGGGATTCCTGTGCCGTGTATATAACCACGAGATAGTCACGGCAGCAGTTGCGCATACAACCAACAATAATCGAGACGGGTGGGTCACCTTAATAATTTTATGTTGGTTACACCACCGTTTTTTACCGGCAGCTACTCTCTTAGGATTCTTCTGCCTGGTGACTGTGGGAGGGTTCACCTCCAGTTTCCCTAACGTGGGGTTTCCAGTTGTTGGGTGGGGTCTGCTCGAGGGTTCACCGTCTCCTCTGAAGGGGTCTGGGTCTGTGCAGCATCCATCTATACTATTATTATTATTTTTCCTCTCAAATTGACAATGCTTTGCCGTGATAATCGCCGCCGTCACCGGGGCTAACAACATACCGTATTTGTGGTACAGATCGCAGCTAATAGAGCTCAAGGCCTGTTCGATAAAAGGGTCTTTTCTCGAGGTCTTCCCACAAGTAAAGTCGACGTCCGGGATGGGAAGGAAGTACGACGCAATACCAGTGTATATCTGAGTCATAGCCGATCCTATTGTCTTTGTCATTTCTGAACCTAGTCTAGCCTCGTATTTAGCGTACAGTTTATCTATTTCTTCGGCTGACATTTTGTGAATTTTATCCGAGTGTAATTCCCCAAAGTAATGTTTGGCTTTTGCCACCAACAGCCAACGCCACCAGTTTCTCTCGCTTATCATCGTCCACCTGTGGTGATTGGGGTACCAACAATTGTTCGAGCAATTCCTCACACTCCATCTTATAATGTGATAAGTAAGTTTTAGTTTTAACAATATAATACCCTATGCAGGCAAAACACAGAGAAATGAAGGTTGCTGCACACGACGAACACTTCAAATACCATAGCTATAACTAAATGCTTAGCATTTGCTTAGCTTTGCTTAGCATTTGCTTAGCTTTACTTAGCATTGCTTAGCTAAAACACCCTATAAGCCACGGGTTGGTCGGTCTTGAGCACGAGCTTAGCGTGTTTAGTTTCAGCGAGCTGTTTCTTCACCCGCTCCCGCTTCTAATTTGCTCATCACATCGTTCTCTCAAACACTCCTCGAACGAATCCCTGTCCTTGCAGTGAAATAAGGCCACCCATCGCGTCTGCTCCCCTGAGGTCTTTCAACACCGAAGTTGAACTTCTGCGTTAGCACCCAGACGCTGTGATTTGCGTGGCGGCCGGAGAAGGCCAGGTACGATAGCATGTCTCTCTTTTTGTTATCTCGCGATTAGCGCAGTCGTCCAGTATGAACAGCGTCGACTCCCCTTTAAATTTCATATGGTAAGCTTTCAACCAGTCCTGTAGACGTGGCCCCGATCGACTCTGTGTACGTCCGGGTCCGTCATCACCCAAGGTCTTTCCGTGTACGTTTTATTCATGCTCAGAGTAGGGCACATGATAACGATGTGGTCGAACACATCCCTGTAGTACCCTCCAACATATCCAACACGAAAACGGTCTTCCCACAGCCAGTCTGCCCGCACACTATGGCGCAGTGTGGGTCGCGTGGTAAACCAATACCGCAGGCAAATCAGTAGATGGCTTGCACGAATCTCCCATTGTCTATATTAAGTTGCGCGTCCATAATTACGCACAGATATAATTTCAACTTGCCAGCGGGTTGAGCCTTCTTGGTAATCTGGATAGTAATCCCTCACTACCGTTGTCTATACGGGCGTCCGCTACCGCGTAGTTTATCGCCATCCGTGGATCGCATGTCCAACCACAGCGCGTACTTGTTGGTTAAGTATTCACCGATTTGCACGGATGATAGGTCCAGGTCTTTGGCTATGTATGGATGTTTGCTCGGCAGCTTTTTATCTCATCCCACTGCTGGTACGCCCTCATACCATGACTGAACAGCTGGTTGGGCACGCCCTCGATGGTCACTTCCACCTTTTCAATCTCGGGTTGAAAACTTCGCTGTCCCTCCGAACGGCTCGTAATCCTCCACGGGACGATCAGGATGCCTTTCATCGATCGCTACCGCACGCTTCAGGTTGATATTCCACACAGTGTCGCCTTATCCCGCACGATGGATCTATGCCTCAGTATGCGATCGTATTGGATGGCCACATTCCCCGAGTACTGGTTTCGAACCTGCCTGGCCAGCTCCGGGTTAGTGACCATGTCGAACTCCAGAGAGATGTTGTCTATGGTATAACTAGCCTCATCGCCGTTCGGCGCGACGCACTACTTTGCTGTAGTCGTTAAACGTGAGCTCGTATTCAAGCCTATCACCCAGCGCGCCTGGTAAACGGGCGCTGTGTTCCGTGAGCAACTCGAAGTCGAGCGCACGCAGAACCTGTTCCCGCACGCTTGAGCGATGGCCTTTTCACCGTCCGTGATCTTAGATAACTGGTCTGCCGTGAAGGCATACCCACGCGCGACCTGGTCGATTTGTTGATGCCCTGGTACACGCCATTGACGCTGTTCTCCTCGCTTTTCCAGAGGTCCCTGTAGCAGTGAAACACGCCGCTGTCGCCGATACTCAGCACCTCGCTACCGTGATCTTGATGGTGGTTTTCTTTGATGATAGCTCGACCTACGCCCCGCACTAGCTCGCGTTTGTCGCTGTCGGAGGTCAACGTGAGGTTGAACGCCAGTCGAACAGTGCCTGGTACAATGAGGTCATTCGCGCCAAGGTTTGGAAATCTAACCAGCAGCGTTTGATTCTGGTCTATCTTGCTGGGGTTGTTGGTGATGGTCACCGACTGACGCACGGCTTTGACACCTAGTGGCTCTCTCGATCTTCTGAAAGGATCTAGTTTTCTACCGTACATTGTTATATAAATGAAATATATAAGTTTTAATACTAAATAATGGCCGAGTATATCCCTATGGATGATATGTGGGATGATAATGCCCAGGCATTCGATGAGCAGGAGACCTCATTCACTACCCCCTTAAGTACTGAACTTGTACAGTCGGCCGTCGATGATTATTACGACGCAGTTGAAAATAAAGACAACATCAAGCCGTTGGGGAGGGACTATTCCAAGTTTATGGTCGATAAGAAGGGCACGCTGCGATTGAAGGCTTACCCGTGGGCTGATATCATAAAAAAAGACGGGAAACCATATGCTTTGTCAACACTCACAAGTCGCCCTGGTGGGAGTCAACTGCTCCGTGGGGAACTAGGCTTCATAGATTACGGTGGCGCACGGCCTAAGCTTCCCCGGGTCGCCCAAGATCTGCAAGTAGCCAGGGCCAATACTGGGGATGCTAAAGAAACATCGGACAGTATCGAAAAATATTGGCTACGCACCATGACAAACCCTTTGCCTGGGCTCGAATTTCCCCTGAGGGAACTGCGAGGTTTAGACGAAGCCTTGAAACATGTAATGCGGAGAACTCAAGTTAACAACATGGGGAAACTGAACGAAGTCGATGAGCGCATCGCCACGAAAATAAAACTCACCGAAACTGAAGACGATGATATGAAACGTCGTATCGAGGAGAGAATAAAAACTTGAAGACGAGAGACGGACTCGGTTGAACCGCCTCAAAACCGGGAAGCCCTCCCGATCGCAGATCAGTCGAGTACGGGAAACCATCGATCGAAGTTCTAAAATGAAGACACCACGCCAGCTGACAGGATTCGACCCCTGTTCCGGGAGCAAGGCATCACCATCGCCAGCATTCTGACTGCACTGGGCTTCATCATATCAACCCTGGTGGTGTCACTGACAGGGGCCCCACGCCCCAAGTGGCGGTGGCGGCGGCACACCACCAAGTGGTGGGGGTGTCAACTGGATAAAAAGATCTCGGGAAGCCCTCTACTAAACTGGCTGGTAAG